>NC_092513.1:23608000-24924000 GCF_047511675.1 Marmota flaviventris | reverse complement strand
TGGCATTCACTAAGTTTTCTCTGACGAGTCTCCAACAGACAGCCTGTCTACCCTAGCAGTATATGGCTGAGCCCCACAACACCTAGCAAATCAGGTGTATCCATGACACATCTGGCTGACCAACCTCTGAAAGTTTTCTAGATTGTCTTCAGGATATCCTTGAGACCATACAGACCAAGTTCAAATTCACTTTCGTCAACAGCTTTTCCAGTGCTCAACCAGTTCTCTAACCCTCTGTCAGAACTTAGGTTGTTCTAGCCACCGAATGGAGGTTTTGTAACCAAGGCAGATGGCAGCTCTCTTCTAGGGCGCCTGAGTGCTCTCCCCTCCCCTCCAGACATTTCTTAGATGAATTCTGTTGGTACTTCCACTTTTAGCACCATGGTCCAAGACAAGCAACAGTCTTCTAACTAGTTTGTTTCTCAACCCAGCAGCTAGAGTGATTCTATTAAATTTCTATTAGTGATTCATATAATTTGTCTTCTCAAATCTTACAAAGTTTCCCATTTCATTCCAGAAAAAAAAAATCCCAAAAACAAATTACTAAAATAGTCTAAAGGCCTCATTGTGTGATGTGTGCCCCTCCTTGGTCCCCTGTCAGCTCTGTACACCCATTTCTCCTCTCTCCCAGCTCTCACTGTGCTGTCTCCTTGCCCTCTCCATTATGCCCAGCTTCCTCCTGCTGAAGGAGCCCTTGAGTGGCTCTCTTACTGTGGTGTCAGCATATTTAATTCCCTCATCTTCTTATATTTGCCAAATGTTGCCCAGACTATTCTCTCACCACACCCTCACTGATACGCCCACCCCTTAATCTGTTCCACATTTCCTTCTAGTCCACAGCACTCACTGTGCTCTAACACACCAGACTGTTACTTTTCATGCTTGCTTACTGTCCACCCCTTTCTGCTGGATGGTGAGCCGTGTAAAGGCATGACTTTGGTCACTTACATAGCCCAAGCACCTACAGCAATGGCTGTCACAGAGCAGATGCTTGAGGATTTATTCAGTGTTGATGGGACCCTTGGTAAGCTTAAAGCTAACACATCAAGTGACTTTATCTCACTGGGCTCTGCCTCAGACAAAAGCCCTCCAGCCAGCCGTCCCCTCCTATACTCTTGTCCTCTACTACTTTGTGCCTTATCTCCCCTGCCCAATCTCTTATTTCTTCCCTCTCTCCTACACTCCATGGTTATTTTTTTCAAGCCTGTTTTACGCCCTCATCCTCATTCTTGCGCTCAATCCTTCACCCTTATCTCTTCTTTGATTGTAGGGCTCTACTCAGCTCTACTCCTGATCCCCTGAGCTTTTCATACTCTATATTCTTAAAGTCTGGAAATAGGGTTGGTGACCTTTTTGCTTTCTTTGTTTCTTCCTATTTCTCTTTTACCCTTAAGTAAAATACAGGCTGGTAGCAGCCGCTTCTCTTCCTTGAAGCTGTCCCCCACTGACTTCTAGGTGGCTGCCCCATAACTTCTAGTTCTTCACCAACAATCATGCTTTCATCCACATCCATACCATCTCAGTCCCTCATACTCATGGTCAATCCAGACCATGTTATTACCAAAATCTGCCTCACTTTTGAAATCACAGTCTAAATACACTTCTCTCTAATCACAATCTTTCTTTACTTCCACTAAACAAATTCTTTAATCTTAGAAAATCTTCCTTCTCCCATCTCCTCTGCATTATCCTTCTCTGACGGCCTCCTGATATTTCACTTCTTTCTTGACTAAGCTTAGATGCCAAGATCCATCACTTTCTGGGAAGAGCCACTCTAATCTTCATGGATTTTTGCTCCGGTTCATATGGCATAATGCAAACAAATTGAAATAGTGCAAAACCCCAGAACCAACACTCCAACGTCTTAGTTTATGTAAGAATGGGAATATATTTAGAAAATTGTCAGGAATAGAATAATGTGAAAGCTGAAGGATCCAGTGAACTGTTTTTATGCTATTAGTACATGTGGTGCCACTTATTGATCCACAGAAACATCTGCCATTTTTGCTCAGGACTGTGCAAGTCTCACTGCTGTTTATGTACAGGGGAGCTTCTGTAAGTGATTAAGATGACTAATGTGCTGTTATTTTACAAACTCTGTTATTATAACTGAAAATATTTTTATAACCTACAATAATATCTCTCAAGCTTTCATGAAGCAATGGTTCTAGTGATAGTACAGGAAAACACAGCCCCAAACAGCAACTATGGAACAGAAGTTGGTTGTGATAAAACACAATGAAGAAGGCCAAACATCCACTAGGTTGATAATTTGGGAGAAAGCACTCTACAAAAATTAGATCTAATGAAGGACAAACATAGTGAGAAGTATTAAAATAAAATTATGTTTCAATATTATTCATTCATACTTCTCCCAAAATAGCTCCTTTATATTTTTTCTTATGGGAAAGTTAGTCTTAAAGAATGAATTTCAAATCATGAGATCACTTCAGGAATACATCTATCACACATATGTAAATGTCTTTCCCAAATCCAGCATTTCTCATACCTTTTCCTTGAAATGCTTTCTTTCCCTTGCTATAATGCTGGCATACAGTAAATAGCACAGTAATTATGAGCACAGGCTCTGTAGCCAGACTTCCTGGATCTGAATCTCCCAGCTTAATAATTTTCCAGTTGTGTGTCTTTGACTAGGTTTCTTTGCCTCTCTCTACATCTGTTTCCTCATCTGAAAGACTCAGATGATAACACTGCCCACTTCAAAGGGCTGTTGTGAAGACAGAATGAGTTGATGTAGGTGAATAACGTGAAGCTCTTGTGACACTGAGCAAACACTGAGGAAGGATTAGCTACTGTGGTAACTGTCATCATTGCTACCTTCCCATCAACACTTGATACTTTTACACTAAATTTGCTTAATTGGGTTTAAAAAATAAGGTGCTTCTCTGTTAATGGTATATGAATTACTCACAGGATATACAGGGATACTCACAGGATGTGCTGTGGTATCCTTCTTTTGCTGTTTTCTTTTGAAAAGCTGCAGGAACGGTCAGCACAATTCTGAGTATCAGTACACAGAAGAGTGGGGAATACTTGGCCTTTCTAGCACATGTACTGGGTCAGTGGTACAATTCCAAGTAGAACTTGCTTAGACGATGATGTGACGATGTTACACCAAGTGTCATGGCCATCTTACCTTTAGTCTGTCTTTGGGCAGTGCAACAACCCCTTGCTTAATGATCTCTAAGACCCTCTCCACGGAAAGCTCAGCTCCAGCTTGTAGCAACCTTGAGCTAAAGAAGGTGATTACCTGCAATACAAAGAAAAATTTTTTCCAACAAATAGTTTTAAGAAATATATTTTCAGTAGATGTCTTCCCACATGGTAGTCGACACTGTGTTTACTTGATCCTGCCTTCCTATGTGCAGTCCTGTCTTTCTTAGGGCTTAATGACTACATCAGGACCAAATCTGAACACCAGGGTTGATTATTCATTCTCTGAATTGAGTAGCTTCCTAGATTCTAGTCTTTCTTGTGCTGCCCCATGCTGTATTTGTATTTCATTTAGAGAGCAGCACCCAGGAGATGGTGGGAAAAGAAAGCTCAGTCTAAAAACCTGTCACTTTTGAAGCTTAACAGGAGGTCTCAGAACAAGACTTAATAGGATAGGAATTTTAAGTTAATGGCTAAAATGATGTTTTGGGGATTATCTGTTAAATTTAATTTATCCATATCACTCTCATCCCTGATCATCAGAGGGAATCAACGGCAAGCTGTAATTACTCTTGTTTCATGTCACAGCACAACATCAACTATGTAGCAAGACCCTAACATAGTAGTATTCTCGGAATAACATCTAAATATTTGTCATTAAAAACTAAGAGAGGCTGGAGATGTAGCTCAGTGGTAGAATACTTGTCTAGCATGTGATAGGCCCTGCATTTAATCTCCAATACTGCCAAGAAATAAAACAGAGCAAAACAAAATAAACAAAAATGAAACAAAAAACCTAAAAGAATGCCATAACTTTTTAACAAACCATGTTTAAAACCACAACATTAACAAATCAAGAAGACTTATGTTGGACCTGGTGGCACATGCCTATAAACCCACCACTTGGGAGGCTGAGGCAGGAGGATCACAAGTTTGAGGTCAGCCTCAGCAAGTTAATGAGACCCTGTCTGAAAATTTAAAGAAAAGCAGAGGGGGGGAGGAGGCGGCGGCGGTGGCTGGGAAGGTAGCTGAGTGGTAAAGCACATTCTCAGTAACATCCCAACCCCCAACCAAAAGGCCACTTCTGACCCTTTTTATTCAGGCGAGTATTCAGGTGTTTATAGTCAAATATGCAAAAATATAAAACTTTGTTTTTAAAACTGAACTTTCCCTTTTACATGTTTTCTATTTTATAGGTAAAATGCATTAAAAGTAATACTTGGCAAACGTTTTAATGTTTTCCTTTAAAGTGCTCTTCTAAATATTATTATAGCACACAGGACTATAACTTTTAACTACTCTGTGGAGAGAGTGCTATATTACATGAATGCCATTGAAATGCATTTGCTCTGCAAAGAAAAGACATCTAGGGGAGCAGCACCATCTCCAAGCCTAGGCCTCACAACTTAGGTAATCAGCAAATACAAAGGCAGGTGATGGCTGGCTACACCACTTTTCATTCTAGATAAATCACTGTTTTATCTCAAGCAATTTGTTGGTTTCAGCTCCTTCACAAATTGCTGATTTTGTCCAAAACAGTTTGGTTGTGCTTCTATGCTTATGAGTCTTATTTTTCCCAAATCAGATTTTAAATTTCTTTTGGTATTCTGAGATTAAAATTCTGTTTATGGAGTTTAGAGGTACACAAAATGATTTTTAACATAGTGAATAAATTTTCGAAGAAAGACACAAATAGGAAACACATTGCAATAATTCCGCTAAAATCCTATTTTAAGATATGCTACAAAGATGTGAAATAAACGCTTCCCTTTTGTGTAAATATCCTCACAGGTTTTATTTTTAAAATCTTAAATCTTATAAATGGAGTTCATAACCCACTTGAATCTAATGTATGAAATATGATATGTCAAGAGCTTTGTAATGTTTTGAACAACCAATAAAAAAAAAAAAGGAAAAAAAAATCTTAATCTTATTTCTTATTTTTTGAGATAGGGTCTTGCTGTGTTGTCCAGGTTGGCTTCAAACACTCTTGCTTCAGCCTCCCAAGTAGCTAGGATTATAGGTGCTTGTTACCATAATCAGCCTTATTTTAAATACAAACAATTTTCTGAGAAAAACATTGGTTAACCATATAAAGTACCATTTTTGTTGGTTAAAAAAAAAAGAGGCTACATATTGATAATTTCTTACGGTTTAAATAAATACCTGTGCACAAAATTCTCTTCTTTGATCAAAAAATAGTAGAGTAGGAACATATTTGTTAAAAACACATTCTAAAAAATGAAAAAAATATCAGTGAAATAGTAGACATCTGTTTTAGGCTTACAAAATGATTTTCTTTCTAATATTTACTAAAAGCTGAGATTTTGCTATTGGATGATGTTTAGCTTATAACAATGGAGACAAGGAATAAGTTCCCATATATGTCTGATCATCAAAGGTGGCCGGGAAGCTTGTGGAACACTGATCCCAGAGCCTAACCAGAGGCTTTCTATGTCGTTCTCTCCAGGAGATTTTGACCATTAGCCAGAATCTAGATCAGAGGTCTTAAACTTCTGATTAAATATGTCTATAAGTTAAAAAAAAATTAGGTACTTGCAATATATATGTTCTAATTATTTATGAATTGTGTAATACAGTATAGCATTAATGTTTCACATATCATATAATATATATAAAAGGAATAAAGAGAATGAGATAAAGACAAAATAAACTAATTTTAAAGATACTTAACTAATGATTAAAAAACATTTTTTTTGTACTCATTAAAATATTTTAAAAATTAATTTGTGCCAGGTTCGACAGGAAGATTGCAAGTTTGAGACCAGTGTCAGCAACATAGGGAAATCCCGTCTCAAAAAAAAAAAAAAAAAAAGCTGGGGGTTTAGCTCATTGGTAGAGAGCCCCGTGGTTGCAGTCCCCAGTACCACAGAAAGAAAAATTATCTGGATAATTGGCTATCATATATTTCGCTAATCACAAAGGCTTCACATTATCATCAGCAAGCAAAGTATATACTCACAGTAAGACACACTGTTTATTATTGTGGATGCAAACCCGTAATGGAAATAGTCTTCCTGATAATGTTTATGGATCCATTTCTTGTGAGATTATGTGGGTTTGTCACTGCTTCCACCTTGAAACATGGTACCTGCTCTAGGAGGAGGGGGATGTCAGCTCTACCACTGTCTTCTGTCGTGTATTGATATTATTACTGTGCTACCTTCAGTCTGGGGGGCAATTACCAGGAACGCAATACACAATGAACTGTAGAGGAGTGACAAGGTGAGAGCCCATGTGCCAGGCTGCGTGCTGACTCTCTCCTCTCTCTTCCCTCAGGGCACCTGGAGCTCTAGAGTTGATCCCTGGTGTGTTGTCTGTGCCAATACCATCAGTAAAATGAAATCTCTTTATTTTTAAATGAACAAATAAAGCGTTGGCATATTCTTGCCCTGCTTCTCTGGTGCATCCATTTACTCAGGAGATTGATGATCAAGATAACAAAATGCCCATAATCAGAGCTGAGGGGAACACATGGCATTCATACCTTGGCAGACATTATGAGCCAACAAAAGAGTGAGTACTCACATGTCACATCACCAAATAACAAAGTGATGAGATGACAGTCCTGTTTTGTTCCCTCTGTGGCCTACAATGAGTTGCCTCTAAGCCCCGAGCAGTTTACACCCCACCAGGAGACGTGCACAGGGCGCATGAGGCTTAGGTTCTAAGAAGACTTCTTCTTTCAAACTCTCATTTGTATATTTTAAAGCTGACATTCTAATGTTTTTGCATTCAAATTGACACTATTTTAGCAAATGATAAAACTACCACTTCCAGAAGGGAAGTATAATTTATACATCAAGAAGGAAGAAAATGAACCTGCACTGAATGTTTACTATGGACCATGGGCTCTACCTACACTATTTATTTCATTTTTACAGAAATTTTATGAGGCTGATAAAAAAAAAAAAAAATCCCTGTCCTACTGAGGAGTAAACAGGATCAGTGACAGATGAGGGGCCAGAGTCCCGCCCATGTCAGGAGCAGAACAGCACTCAGGTCTGGTATACAGCAATTTTTATGTAACAAAATGGAGCACAGGCTTAATTAGGATTTTTCATTGAACTATATACCAGGCTTCCTGCCCCCCCCCCCCCCCCCCATTGTATTTTGAGACAGGGTCTTGCTAAATTATCCAGGCTGGCCTAGAATTTGCAGTCCTTCTGCCTCAGTCTCCTGAGTAGCTGGAATTACAGGTGATGTACCAGGCTTAGTAGTTGTTATTTTTATTTTTTTTAAAACAGAAACATTTGAGCTAAAAGGTGTAGGTGCTTAGCCAAAAAATTCAGATAGAACTAGAGTGAAATACCAGCAAAGACTGTGAAAAAATTCACCCAAGGATATGAACTTGTATTTCCTACGCCCAGTTTAGAATTTTACATGCATAGTAACTTTAGTGATGATGACTACAACAGATAATATGGTTTTTATAAACTTGCATAGCAACTGTTAAGAATGTTCAAATGGATAAACTTTTTTCCTCTGAAAATGTCTGCACAAATATATAGCAACAGAAAAAAAATAAAACCTTCAGCTAAAATGGGAATGAGTGCTTTGTTAGTGTGACTCAAAGGAAGGTACTTTTCTATGGTGCGTGCTTCATGACTTTCTCCACCTGCCCTACTTGTCTGCAACTCATGAAATCCAAGTATAGCAAGTTAACTCCCACTATGCTATTAGCCTGGAATCCTGACTGCCCAATGCCATGTTCTGATTAATCAATGTACTCTTGAAGTAATGACAAAATCACAGTTGACTGCCTGTCTCGAAACCAGTGAATGATCATTCCAGCACAGATTTATGGAAATGAACTTTTCTGAGGTAGGGGTATGTCAGGAAAATATTCTTCCTTGGCCATTCTCCCAAGAGTCAAAAGTAGAGTGATCACTTGTTTTTTTTTTTTTTTTAAACAGATAGAATGTCTTTATTTTGTTTATCTTTATATGGTGCTGAGGATCGAAC
This sequence comes from Marmota flaviventris, assembly GCF_047511675.1. Taxonomy (NCBI): domain Eukaryota; kingdom Metazoa; phylum Chordata; class Mammalia; order Rodentia; family Sciuridae; genus Marmota; species Marmota flaviventris. Next base: position 24,915,840 of record NC_092513.1, on the reverse strand, counting down.
CCCGTTCCTTTTGTATGCTAGGCAAGTGCTCTGCCACTGAGCTACAGCCCCAGCCCCTGTTTTTTTTTTTTTTTTTAAAGAGAATAATAAATAGGTTTTAGAAAGTAGAATATGTATGTATTTCCACATCAACTTCTTTTGGTTTTCCCTCAGATTTTAGTTTAGTTTTTTCTTTTTAAACTTTTTTTTTTTTTTTTGTAGTTGTAGGTGGACAGAATGCCTTTATTTTATTTGTTTATTTTTATGTGGTGCTGAGGATCCAACTCAGTGCCTCACACATGCTCAGCAAGCCCTCTGCCACTGAGCTACAGCCCCAGCCCCAGATTTCTGTGTTTTAATCAATACATGTATTAACACCCATTCAGCAGTGGAGACCTCCAGAGGATTTACAAGGGAAAAATAACAATTTTCTGTCTTCAGAATGTAAGTGGGAAGATAGGTAGCTCAAACATGTATAATTCATAGGTCAGATACATGGTACACTAGACAATAAACTACTCAAAGTGAAATGGCTAAATTGGGCCCTGCCTTGGATATCTAGTAGCAATGTGCCCTGTCAGACACCAAACTTCTTCCAGAGGGAGAATCATGCAGCGGTTCAAAGAACCTACCCAATGTCAGAAGCTTGGGGTTAAATCCCAGCTAAACCTTAAGCCTTGGCAAATTATTCAATTCTATGTCTCAGGGTCCTGATCTATAAGCAAGGAAAAAATATAGTTAGTACCTGCCTCATGGGCCTACTGAGAAAAATAAATGTTACCCTCTGCAAAGTGAGAAATGCTTTACACATAGTGGGTGCTTGTATCATGTCAACTACTATCATTATTAGGTGTATTTCAGTATTACCATTTACAAAATTATAGCGTTGCTTTGTGTAAGGCATAGGAACCAACAATGATAAAGCATGTGAAGCAGTCTGTTAATGATGGAACCTATGCACGTTGCTATCACCACTGCCAGTTTATATCATCATGATCTTTGTTGGAATTCTACTTCTGATTTTGTACTACATGTAGGTGAAAGATCTGTCAGAACTTAGTTTGGTGGCAAAGGTCACCTTAACTACACCAAACAGAACAGCAAGTGAAAATTATCAAAAGTAAATTCCAGGAAAATCTGCAGGTCAAAACCAAAAGATCACCAGCTTAATACATTGCTGAGGGCCAGCTAAAACCTCTCTGATTCTTAGTTGAATTTATATATAAATATTCTTTTTCAGAAAGTGTAGGTTTTATTTTCAGAAATATTAAACTTAGTACCAGATTGAGACAATTTTCTTTAATATTTAGTTTGCAGAATTTTTTTTCTATTGTGAAAAAATGCTAGGTTTTAACAAAGGCTTTTTCTGCATGTATTGATATGATCATATAGCTTTTCTTTTTTGGTCTGTTAATATGAAGAATTACATTTAGTTTTCTAATGCTGAACCAGCCTTCATTCCTGGGATTAATGCCAATAGATCACAATACATTACTCTTTTGATATTTGGCCAATCTACTAAGCTATTGTCCGAGGATTTCTGAAACTATGTCCAAGAGCAACCTACAGCCTATGGGCCAATCCTGGCCTGTTGTCTGAAGTTGTAAATGAAGTTTTACTGGAATATAGCCATGCCCACTCGTTTACATACTGCCTATGACTGCTACTAAACTCTAACAGTAGAGCTGGGTGGTTGTGACAGAGACAGTGCAGCCCTTAAAACCCCAAATATTTACTATCTAGCCACTTACAGGAAAAATTTGATAACCTCTTTTATAAAGTCAATTATTATATAGAGTGAATCAACAATAACAAAAACCTTTTATGTTTGCCTTAGTTTTTACCATTTCAGGAACTCTTTATGTCTGTTTGTAGATTCAAGTTTCTATCAGGTATGTTATTTCTTATGTCTGCATAACTTCTTTTTAGCAGTTCTTTATTGTATACACTGCTAGCAGTACATGTTCTCCATTTTTGTCTGAAAATGTCTTTATTATGTTTTCAGTTTTTAAAGATATTTGTGGGAGGTATAAATTCTGGGTTAGCAAGATTGTTTTATCTTGATATTTAAAAGATGTCACTCAGTTAATCTGACTTGCAGAGGTTCTATTATTATCTTTATTCCTGTGTATATAATATTGTATATAACATTTTTCTCTTCTCTGGTTGCATTTTCTCTTTTTTCATTGTTTTTAAGACATATAATTATAAAGTGTGTTGTGGGTTTTTTTTTTGGGGGGGGGGAGAGGGAGGTGCTGGGGACTGAACCCAGGCCTCCAGCATGCTGTGCAAGTGCGCTACCACTTACCTATACCCACATCCTCTATTTTGTTTTTTGAATGAACTTTTCCTGATTTCTCTTAGATTTTTGAATCTTTGGCTTGATATCTTTCAGATTTTAGAAATTCTCAGCCATTCTTTTTTCTAATATTTCTTCTGACCTGTTCTTTTTCTCTTTTCCTTCTAGTACTTCAATTATGAATGTTTAATCATTTGATATTGCCCTATAGCTCTTTTACATCCTTTGTCTCCCTGCCTGCCATATTGGGAACTGAATGCAGGGGCACTTTACCCCTGAGATACATCTCTAGCCCATTTATTTATTGGGTACCAGGGACAAGAACTCAGGGGTACTCAACCACTGAGCCACATCCCCAGCCCTATTTTGAATTTTATTTAGAGACAGGGTCTCACTGAGTTGCTTAGTGCCTTGCTGTTGCTGAGGCTGGTTTTGAACTAGCAATCCTCCTGCCTCAGCCTCCTGAGCCACTGGGATTACAGGTGTGCACCACCACTCCCGGCTTCAGTCCTTTTACTTTGAGACACAGTCTCACTAAGTTGCTGAGGCTGGCCTCAAACTTGTGATCCCTCAGCCCCAGCCCTTCAGCTAGCTGGGATTGAAGGTGTACGCCACCGTATCTGGCTCTGTTCTCATTTTTCACATTTTTTCTTACTTTGTTTACATAATTCATAATGACCTATATTCAAAATCCCATGTTTCCCCCTTTGACTATGCTCAAGCACACTAATGAGTCAGTCAGGGCAACTCTGTCATGCCAAAGTTTTTACTTCTAGCATTCCCATTTGATTTTTTTCTTAGAGTTTATACATCTGTTTACACAGCTGTCACCTAATCTAACTTTTTCTGTAAAGGCAGTATATATTTTCAGTTCTGTGGTCATAACACAGTCTCTGATACCTATTCTTCTTTTCTAAAACACCCCTTTAAAATGCAGAAGATGCCCTTGGTTCACAGGCTGTACAAAGACCAGTCCCAGGCTGGATTTGAGCCATGGTTCATACTTTGTTGATTGTCACACTAGATCTTCCCTCTGTATTGATCATAAAGTCCCTTTCTGATAGTTCCATCTGAATCACCACTGAGTCTAGTTGGGTTGTCTCTAGACAATTACTTTTTTCTTGCCTTTTTGTGCCTCATAATATGTTGGACACAGCGTGCAGAACTGTAGAGACTGAGGTGAAATCTATGCTAGAGGGAATATCTCTTCTTAGCTCAGGTTTGGCACAAGCTAATTTACTCAGAAGGTAAGCTAGATTTGAGTTTTTCTGTTGCTATGGCTGCACTGAGCACACCATATCCTCTAATAATGTTATGTGCTTAGTTAGGACCTAAAGTGCCACAGGTTTTTCAATGTTCCTGCTTCACTCTCTGCTTTCTCGTGTGCCTAGGTCATAAAGCATGCTCTGGATCTTTTCCCTGTGGCAGACTGCTGTTCTGCTGCTGCTTGTAACTCAGAACTTGCCAGACTGGTGACAGAAGGCATTGGGTCCTGTGTTGTCCTGGACCTGCTGTCCTAAGACTTCAGTCTTACGTGGGCTACATATAGCTGGGCCTACAGCTTGAGGTTTTCTCAGCCTTTTCTTGCCTTTTTTTCCAATGGCAACGGAACTTTGTCTGTGGTGACTCTTGTGGTAGGATATCTCTAATGGTACTTTTGGAGGATACTGGGGTGAGGGCAGTTTCCTGCCGTTTCCCCACAAGTAGGGGGTGCTTTCTTCTATCTTTCCCAGACACAAGGAGTCTCTACCCATGCCAGGGGGCAATAAGGAGTGGCTCTTCCTGACTACTCTCTAAATCTGCAATCTCCCACTTCTACTCCAACTCATTCTCATTTCCCTTTCTTCTTGTTCTTCTTTTTCCCCATGAGCATGTTGATGCTATTTAGTAAATGAAGATAAATGAGATAAAGAAGGCTGCAGAAGAAAATTTTTAATTTTGTATTTTGGAGAAAATCAAGAATTATGATTGAACCTGTTGAACACTTATGAACTGTCAAATGGACAACAAAATGAGCTAACTGGTGCTCAGTAAGGATGGTCAGATATGGAAGTACACAAGCTCTAAGGTCAATTTTACATTGCCCAGACATAAAATAATTCTTGCTTTTACCATATTATATGACTATTAGAGCTCATTGTATCTGTTCTCTACTCACATTCAGCCACTTCGGGCCTTAAGCAATTAAAAAACTTTTCTCCTAACTCTCCTGTTTGGCGTGGCAGTTCTGCTTTGTCCTGCTGCTTATGTCACCAGATCACAGCATCCCATGTTTGGGATTGGAAAGAGAGGGGCCAGTGGGTAATAAAAATGTGGGTACTTGAAAAACATGTCTTGTTCCTTCTGCAGAACTTACAAGTGCTCCAGGATTAGTCACTCCTGTCTCAGATATTCAGTACTGCTGAATATCTGATGTCTTAACGAAAATACCAATTCTCAACTCCCTGTCAGCTAAAAATAACAGTAGATTCCTAGTCTCCTCCACTAATACTTTTCAAGGTTAACTCCATGAAAGAAAAAAAGTAGCAAAGGCATGCTTTTAGGCCCAAATTTCAGGGTATTTAGGAAGGTAGGGGGAAGGTAAAGTGCTGAAAAAGGCAAAAAGCAGAAATGTTATTTACATCTTTATCAACTACAATTCTTTTCTATCTAAATATATGAAAGGAATTTAAAAAATTTTAAAGAATTTCCAGTGTGCCCAGCACAATTTTGGATGATAGTTATTTGACAAAAAATTGCTGAAAAACCTACTCATTTTGAGTCTGTTTCTCCAAGTGAATAATGAAAACATGGGATGTAGAATGAGAAGATCTGGATTCAAGCAGTAGAGTGACTCAGAGGCTGAGTGACACTCTACCAAGGATTTATTTCTCCTCTCTAGGCCCTGCACTGCCTCCCTCCCAGGGAGGGAGGAAAAGTCAATGAGATCTGCATATGCAAAAAACCAGCAAGGATCAAGGTGAGCAGATAAAGTGATCACCTAAGACAGTGATGCTTAGGGAGGGGATTTGTAGTTGGTTTTCTTATTTGTCGAATGGGATGATAACTGTGGTTTATGTGGTTTAAGGGGAGCAAAAGAGATAATGAAAGCACTTGGCCTCACAAGGCAGTAGCTAACCAAAGGGATACCCTGACAATGCACTTTTTACTGAAACAGGTGAAGTATCAGTAAGTCACTTATTCTTGTGACACTGACAGGAAAGTTGGCACAGTGGGCACATGTTTGGATATATGTTCAGATGAATACACTGCTTTTATAATTCCATGGTGCTATATACAGTGTGGCCCTTACTATACCTCCTCACTTGCACTCTGTACTGTTCTCTGAGACTGTTTCAAATGGATGTGATATAAGTGCTTCAATGGTTCTTGTTTGTCCTCACAAAAATAATATAGTTGTTCAAAGACATTTTTAAGCTTGTCAAGAGCATTGTCGGTAAGAATGATCTTCATGTTTACGAATGGTGGCATAAAGACTGATTTGACACTGTTAGAAGTGATCTCAAGGGAGAAAGTAAATAGTGGAAGCTCGAGGCATGTAGGTCTGATCAGACATTTGCAGGGAGTAAACATGTAAACCAATGAGAACCTGCAGGCGCAGCTGGCGAGTAGGAGCGCAATCAGGCGCAACTACAGACACTGGCTTGCTTTATGGCCAGACTGTCTGGGTTTGACTGCTGGCTCTAGCACTTTCTGAATGTGTGACTGTGAACAAGTTAATTAATCTTTCTAAACTGGTTTCTTTATCTGTAAATTGAGGATTAAAATGCAATATACCTCACAGGTTTATTTTTAAATTAGGATTAAGATAATGCATGTAAATGCTTAGCAGGCATGCAATAAAAGCTAGCAATGACAATGAGGAGGAGGTATAGGAGGGGAAGGAGGAGGAGAACAGGAACAGATGTTTTTTGATGTGGTTTAAATAGAATTTTAAAGCTAAATAATCCAAATGATATGTTATCGTATAATAATCTATCACCTATGACATCCATGACCATGGGAGGGGGTCAGAGAACTCTGGGTTAGTCTTTTGAGAAACGCAAAGAAAACATTGGCAATCCCAGTGAAAGTTCTTTGGAATTAATCAGAGAGCATTACCCCCGAATATAATTGGTGTACATTATCAGGCATATATCAGTACATAGTTCAGGTGCCTGTCCTTAAAAACAGACAAAACAAAAAGGAAGGTATGGAAAAAGAAACTGAAATCAGAGAGTGCCAGAGAAAGGCATAAGTTAGGATATAGATGTAACAGAGGACTGTCATTAAGGCAGATTCAAATGAATAGGACAACAAAGATTAGAAACACAAAGGCTGAAAAGGATTGTGTTAGTTAGCTTTTTGTTGCTATGACCAAAATACTCAATGAGAACAATTTAGAGGAGGAAGTTTATTTGGGCTCATAGTATCAAAGGTGGGCTGAGTATAGTGCTCTAGGCCCAAGGTGAGGCAGGACGTCATGGTGGATGGTCCAGGAGAGGAAAGCTGCTCCCCTCATGACTGGCCAGGAAGCAGAGGGAAAGTGGAGAAAGGCTGGACACAGTGGCACACGCCTGTATTACCAGAAGCTCAGGAGACTGAGGCAGGAGGATTGCAAGTTCAAAGCTAGCCTCACCAACTTAGTGAGGCCCTAAGCAACTTATCAAGGCTATTTCAAAATAAAATATAAGAAGGGGCGGGGATGTGGCTCAGAGGTTAAGTGCCCCTGAGTTCAATCCCTGGTACCCCAAAGAAAAGAAGAAAGTGGGGAAGGTGTTACAGAAAAGAACAACCCTTTCCAGGGCATGCCCTCTGTGACCACTTCCTCCAGCCACCTGTTCTGTTACCATTCAAGCTATGATGCACTAATTGGGTTAGAGTTCTCACAATCCAGTCACTTTACCTCTGAACATCCTTGTAATAACACAGGAACTTTTCAGGGATACTTCATATCCAAACCATAAGAAGGATATATTAAATATTTTTATGATGTAAAGATCTGGATAAATCTTGGAAAACCAGAAATAAGCTCTACCCTAGAGCTTGAAAGTGACACATGTATAAATAAATATAAGAACATACTATTTTACCACTGCAATGCCTATGCCTGGGTGATATTCTTAGGCCAATTACATATCAAGAATGTTGAGACCATAAAAGGCCATGCTTGACATCAGGTTAATTTAAAAGGATAAAAGGTCAGGAAAAAAAGCATGCTAATAGCATAGCCACAGATTTTTGTTTTCCTTGAAAATCCTTACAATAGTTTTGGGACTGAAATTTGGCCCCTCAATGACAGTTCAGATCAAGAGAATGAGACTGCTATGGGTGGATGCAGCAGGCACCCTAGCTTGGAAACCATATCTCAAATTGAAAACAATACCCTGTGAAAGTCTTAGCTTCTGGGTTCCTGAAAAGAACATGCCTGGTTATAAGAGTTCTCTTGCTCAGAGCAGCCCAAAGCTATTGCTTCCTATCAGGTATTTATAGTTCCTCTCAGTGCAGACTCAGCTTACCCATCAAATATCATTTTATCATATTATCATTTTACCATAGCAGGGACACTGGTGACACAGCTGACATCCACTTTCATTAGTTTTCTAATGAACTGAGTGAAGAACAGCTTAACTCAAGGACAATTTCTCGTGTATAAGGAAGAAATTTGTTAAACTTTTACTCTGAGGTATCATGAATATTAAACAAGTGTTTTACTTCTAAAAATAGTACGAGCAAGAAACAGAAATGAGGGGCTGGGACTCAGCGGTAGAGTGCTCATCTTGCATGTGTGAGGCCCTGAGTTCAATCCTCAGCACCACATTAATAAAAATAAACAAACAAACAAACAAACAAATAAATAAATGTTAAAAAAAGAAAGAAATAGAAATGAATCCACAGTGGTACAAAGTAGCTTTTTTAGAAATAAATAAAATAAATAAATAGTCTATAAAGTTGCCTTCACAAAAAAAAAAAAAAAAAAAACAACTTCTGCTCAACATTATAATCCATAAGACTGCTGTTAGGATCAGCTGTTAGTAAGGGATGAAGGCTCTCTCTGCCTTCTTTCTGGACAGTTTCTTTGTAAGTCAGGATCAGAGCAGGGACTGTTTTGCCCATCCCTGGTGTTTCTGCATTCTCATCTTTTACCAAAGCATACAATTAACATTAATTATTTAACTATAAGCCACCGTCTACCCAGTCTAGAGTTCAGTCTCCTCCTCCAAGTGCCTAATACAATTAACCAAGGTTCAGCAAATCATGAAATCACCTGAGAACACAAGATCAAGAAGTGGAAAAGCTTCAAGAGAATAGATCATACATAAAGGAAGAAGAAAAACATTTTCAAGCAGGAAGGCTAAAACATTTTTTAAAAATCTTTGGCCAGCCTCAGCAACTTAGTGAGGTCCTAAGGAACTCAGTGAAACTCCATCTCTAAATAAAATATAAAACAGGGTTGGAGATGTGGCTCACTGGCTAAGTGCCCCTGGCTTTGATTCCCAGTATCCAAAAAATAAAATACAATAAATAAATAAATACTATCTAGAAGAAAGAACTTTGAACGTTCTCAACAAAGAAATGATAAATGTTCTGAGGTGATGAGGATGTAAATTACCCATATTTAATCATTACACATTATATACATTTATTGAAATATCACATTATACCCTACATATATGTACAATTATGCATTAACTTTAAAAAAAATCAACATCATATCATCCTTTTCCAAAAAGTTAATGTAGTATATGATAATAAACTGTCTACAAACATGAAACCATAAACCAAGAAAGAGGAAGACACAGGAGCTAGGTTTGACCATAGGAAAACAGTGAGGGAAATTCCCAGGAAGCCACTGTAGCTGTACAGGAGAACCAGCGCACACTGTGTGCAGCAAGAATCAGATCCCCAAGGAAATATGGAGCAGAATGTCCTCTGATCTCTTTTATCATTTTGAGAGAAGACATTTGTTAGAAGACTCTGTAGCTGTGTTAGTGATTGCTAGACACCAAAAATCTAGAGCATAATGGAATAATAGTAATAAAATGTAATATTAATAAGAAACATAAATACTTCAAAAGAAAAACTGGCAAAAGATTTGCATAGGCACTTTACAAAACAGAAAATCCAAATGAACACTAAATCTATGAAACATACTCATTCTCAGTAAAAAAGGAACTACAAACTAAAACTGTAATGAGATGCCATTACAAAATTGGCAAAACTATTAAAGCTAGGATGTTAAGCAACAGGAATCCTTATACACTGTAGCCTGGAATGTAAAATGGTAGAACTCTGGTACGGTTTGGATATGAAATGTTCCCCCCAAAGCCCCTGTGTTAATGCAGAATATTCAGAAGTGAAATGGATGGTGAGAGCTGTAACCTCATCAGTCCATCCTAGTGTGAATGGACTGGGTGGTAACTGTAGGCAGGTAGGGGCGTGGAGGGAGGAACTGGGTCCCTTCTCCGACTTCCCTCTCTCTGTTTCCTGGCTGTCATTTGTGATGCAGCACTCCTCCACCACACCTTTCTCCTATGACATTCTATCTCACCTTGGGACCAAAGCAATCTCTGAAACTATGAACCAAAATAAACTTTCCCTCCTCTAAGTTGTTCTTGTCAGTATTTTGGTTATAGCGACTGCAAAGCTGATTAACATATACTCCAGAGTAAACCCTTTAAGGTATGAGACAGTTCATATAACAATTCCATTATTGCATAGACACTCTAGCGAAAGGCATATACTTATGCTTAGTTATTATTGAAATTATAATATTTGCTTGTGTGACAGTTTATTATCAATTAATTTCCTAGATGTAAGTAACACAAAAACAGGGTGTTGGCTCTTTAGTAAACTTTAGTGTCTAATGCCATGAATCATATTAGTCATTCAAAAAATATTTATGGAACCAAATTTGATCAGAAAACAAATAGCAATAGAAAATTTAACCAAAATCTTTTTGGAAAGGACAGGAAGCAAAAGTTCATAGACCTGTAAAAAATTTTCAATCATACTAGTAATTAGAGAAATAAAAATAAAAATGATGAAATACCAGTTTGCTATAAAAAAAGACAAACATTAAAATAATTTTAATACTCCAAGCTGCAAAAGTGTAGTGAGACAGATCCTCTCACAGGTCACTTGTGGAAATATATAATGATATACAGATGCATAAATTGTACAATGTTTCTGGAAAGCAATCTAGCAGCCTATGTTGAATCTTGAAGATATACATAATCTCTGATGGCAAAACCAGTAAAATTCCAGTTATAACACTAAAAATATAATTTGAAAACGTGAGCTAAGATTTATTTATAAATAGTTCATTAACCATGAATTGATAAAACACTGAAAATAATCAAAAGTGGCAACAATGGGATAATAGTTAATATATTTTAGGATATCTACAATGCAGGCCAGATAGGTACTAAAGTGTACGGCTCAAAGAACTGATGATACCACAGAAAAATTTTTCACGATCTAAATGTTAAGTAGAACAGAACAGAGAATTGTTTAGGTATGATCTCAATTCTATTAATGTGTGTGTTTAATACATACACACACATATGCACACACAGGAATGCAACAATTGTTACATAAAATTATAATCAGGGAATTACAAATTGAAACTATACTGAGATGCCATTACAAAATTGGCAAAACCATTAAAACTAGGATGCAAAGCAATAATAATTCTTATACACCATAGGCTACATAGTTTAAGGAAAGGACTCACTATTGTAGAGAGTTCATAGCAAGGTTTGTTAAATTACAGCTTTTCTGCTTTAGTACTTAAAAAAAAATAATAAATACCTTCATTTACAACTTACCAGATCAATATTTTGCATTATATCCTGAAATGAAGGATGAGTTCGAAACTGTTCAAAGAGATCGCGTTTGTAAAGCAGTGCATACACCAAGTTTGGGTTGTGGTGGAGAGAATTTGTCAGGCAGGAATTGATGATCTCCAACATCATTCGAATCACTTCTTCAATGACATTGAGGTCCTGTGCCTATGAGAAAGTAAACCCCAACACAGAGTCAGTGGTTTCCTCCTTGCTATAGAAGTAATCAAAATTCAAGTAATTATTTAAAACTAGAGCAGCATTAAAAAGATCTTGTAGGAGAGCTGTTCATGGTTATTTCTATCAAGAGTCTTTAGAATTTTTTTTCTTTTTAAAAATTAATTTAGTTACTCTAGGTAGGTATATATGACAACAGAATGCTAGAATTAGTTTTAGAAGTTACTAAAGGATTTGAATTAAAATTGTTTGATCTTATTATGGTGATAATTAGGAATCTCATATAATAAATATGAATAAATGATAAGAGTCACCAATTTAGAGCTTACTCAGCTCCAACAGATCCTCATTTGCAATCTTATCCTAAATCATTAGACTTTCACAATGTAAATTAGTAAAGGGGGGTCTTACTGTTTCCCAGAAAAGTTCCTAAATCAGAAAGTAACCTCAGTTTTCTGTACTGTCATTTCAACCATTATATTTACAGATAAATAGCCTGTGGTTTTGTCACTGTTTCTTAGAGTTAGCAGTCTTTGGGAATCTGAATATAAAATGATTTGCCAGCATCAAAACTCAAGGTAAGCAATGAGCAAGTTTTTTAGTGAAAGATCTAGTCCAGCTCCCAGCTTCCAGCAGGAAAGTGGCCCAGTGTGGTCCTGGCACCTTGGAGATCTCCAGAACTCTTGCTTGCAGGAGTAGGCTGAGCTCCCAACCACTCCTACTGCCTGCCAGGCCCAAGGCTCAGCAGGTTCTCTGGAGCACCTGGCTCCCTGCTTTGAGAGCTTTTTCTGTTTTGGGTTCATCAAGAAACATCCCTGTCATTTTTAGGTGTGGCTATGTATTTTAAATGTTTCCTTATTATGATTCATCTATCATTGGTATGTTTTTATTGCAAAGGGAAGGAGATCAGGCTTCAAATTTGAAACTGACAACATAATCTAAACTGTAAGTTCTCTTAATTGTATTTTCATCTCACCTAGTGTTCGAATGACTAGTGGAGGAGAAGATATGGAGTTTCAGAATTTTCTCTCAGGTCATTTAAAAGCAACTCAGTGGGATAGTATGATTACTTCAGAAACAAAAGTTGGGCAAAATACTAGCTTCCTGTAGAATTTTATGTTAATAAATATTTCATATACTTATTTATGTTAAGTCTAATATATTAAATTTATGTTTACAGGGTTATCTGGTGATGGATTACAATTTCTACTTTCAAACACATCATTTATTCTCAATATTTAATTAAATAATTTGCTGAAGCAAAAAGGAAAACATACCCAACCCTCAAACAGGACCTGCGCATTTAAACCCAAGCTAAAATATTGACCATTTATTTCATTCCTAAGTCAGGAAAGTATAAACTGAAAACTTTAGATCAATATGCAATGCTCTGCATTAATTTTTACTTTGCATCAATCTGACTGAAGGCTCTTTAAGAATTATATTAACCCTTATATATTTAAAGGCATTTCTAGATATCTTATTTAACTTATTTTATGTTGTTTCTCTAATGTAAGTTCTAATGCTACCTTTTATAGACTATATTCAGCTACAGTTATGTAAATTGAATGACAAGAACATATAGTTTCTAATGTTATTCAAATTGAAAATGTAATGTGGGAAGATGTAGCAATGATATTTTATATAACATTAAATTTAGCTGTATTGTCATGATAAAAGGCACTTCTATATTTTCATGCTGTGAAACAAGGTAACAAAAATGAAAAATTATACACAATTAAGAACACTAAGTTAAACTTAAAGAGGAGCTGGTTACATTTTCTGTCAAAATCTATTTTAACATATAAACTTATAATTTAGGTTATTAAAATTTCAACACAAAGACTTTCCAGACCTCAGCACAACTATCCTTTTTATGACATAGGGTCAGTTTCCTTCCTGGATATACCCAGGGGTGAAATTCTAAATATTTAACAACTAGTAGACACTATTAGTTCTATTAGATGGGGCTGTACACAACCCGAGCAGCCCCACCAACTTGCAACAGCTGGATGTCAATTACAGTTATTTTCACAACTACTCTCAAAGGAACGATTCCTTGAGAAATTAAATGAGATTACTTGAAGTCAGCTATCTACATTGATTAGTTTTATTATGTTCTAAATATAGTTCCAAAAATTGCTACATGTATCTTTCATTCAATTTAGTAATTCTTTAGTTTAGTTCTGAGTTAGAAAGTTTAGAATTTGGTCAAAGAATCATAACATCACAAAACATACTCAACACTAGACACTAAAGCTACTTCTTTTAGAGCTAGAGTCTCTTTCCTTCTATAATGTTCATTTCAAGTATACCAGCTTATTCTTGAATACAGAACATATAATATTGCAACAAATTCATTTTCAAGTAACAACCACTACTTTAATTATCCTTAAGAAATAAAGTGTTAACCACTACTTTAAATATTTTTAAGAAACAGCCAGAGTTCCTACAGTGCAAGTTGTTCCTAGAAACCATGCTCTGTGGTCCTTCCATTTCTGTTGGAAGATCATTTGTAGCTTTAAGATATCAAGGAGACTGTGAAATAATCATGGGCCAAAGGGGTAAACTATGTTTACCAAAAATAAGATAATCAACCTTTTGGCTAATTTTAATTTCCAAGAAAAATTATCAAAATAAATATAATCTGTAAGCTATTTGAGTCTTTAAGTTGCTACTATGACTAGATTCTGGTGCAGGTCACTACTGGATATGGCAGTTAACCATATCTTTTATGTTTCATTTTTAAAAAGCATTATTGGGCAATAATGACCACTTGTAAAATGATAAAAAACTAGAACAAATTGATTAGAGAGTTTTTAGAAAAACTACAAATTCATCCAAATTTCAACATATAAATAGACCTAAAGAGTTGTCCAATTTAATCATTATTTGGGTGCCAACACTTCAAATGGTATTTAACATTTTTTTCCCCCTTTTGGTGCCTGGGGATTGAATAGAGGGCTTTGCACACGCTAAGCATGAACTCTACTGCTGGCTACGTACCAGCCCCCATTTAATATTTTTTTAAAAATATTTTTTAGTTGTAGTTGGACACAATACCTTTATTTTATTTATTTTTATGTGGTGCCGAGGTTTAAACCCATGGCCTCGAACATGCTAGGTGAGTGAGTGCTCTACCACTGACCACAACCCCAGCCCTCAATTTTTTTCCCAAGAAGCTTAAATGAGGCTGTATTTGTAAAAACCCTTAAAGCAGTGTGTAACACCAGGTAAGCACCATGTGAATATGCTCCAAAATAAAAACAAAAATATTATTAAAGTACTTTAAAATGGAAAAATCACTGTAACTTTAGACATTATTACAAAAAGAACAAAAAAAAAAAAAATGTCTTTCTAAAGTTGTTCCACTAATATAATTACCATAAATGCCCAAAACTCGGAAGTCACATTTCTAAGTCTTAAATTTGAGTCACAATTTTTACTTTTATTTATAAAACCAGTCTTTTAGAAAACCCTATGCAGAAAACTGCCTTATAGAATAAAATAAGGTTTTATAAAAATTATATGCTTTTAAAAGTTAACCATGTATTCTCTGAGCTGTCAAAATTATCTTTGTCAGAGATAAAAATCTCATTGGCAGAGCAACAAAATATGGAGAGATAACAAGATATGTGTTACCTCATCTATTGTACTCATGGTCTTTTCTTTTTAGTACATATGGCTTCTGTGACAGGAATAAGGTCTAGATTAAAAAAAAAAAAAAAAAAAAAGGTGGGTGCATACTTACTTCATTGCAATTTCAATGTAAAAAAAAAAAAGATTCCCATTTCATGTTTTATTTGAACATGTTGGGAATGAAAGCCCAACAAATTCTATGTTAAATAGTAATTTAATATCTAATAGACAAGTTGGCAGTTGTGGGAATATTTTACCTAGTTAACAGCACTCAGAATGAGTGCCTTTCATTCTATAAACTTCCTTTTCCTTTTAAGAGGGAATTTATACAGTTAAATAGTTTCAAATCATTTATTTTTAGTTTCCTTAGGAGGAGCATATGTATCTTGTTTGTATTAGTTTTGGGGGGATTCCAAGAGAGTTGTCTAAATTTCCTGCATTTTCAGCAGAAAATAAAACCTTCAACAAAATTAATAGGACTTTGCCAAAGGCAGGGAGCAGGAGGAAATGTGCAGGCAAGGGTCTTTTTAAAGTCACTGAGCCACTGGCCTTCAAAGGCAATCCTCCGGTGACAGACTTGTTATCTTTATGTTGTTAATTCACTGGCACACACACTGAAAAGCTTTGTGACCATGTTATTTGTAGCCAGAATTGGATTTGTCCCAAAATATCAAGCTTCTAACTAGCTTTGTGTTACATACAAAATCACAGCTGAAGAATAGATCCTGTGACCAACTTAGACAATGGGTAACCTTCATCAAGAGGTGGGAGGGGCAGGTGGAGAGAAGAGAGCAGTGTTTTGGCCCCACTGTTCCTGCGAGGGAGTGGAAACCAAGCAGTCTTCACTCACTCTTCCTGGAGCCCAGGATCCTCCACTAGGACCCTGGGAAGTGGCTATTTACAAGACACTGCTGTGCAGGCAGTGGTGGCACGGGACAAGATAATGGTGGCCACCAGGGCACTGACTAAGTTTGCACGTTTTCCCACATCTGGAAAATTATCAAAATCCAATGAAGCTGCAGTCCCCAACAATTAGATTACCTCAGCAAATCATGGCACAGAAAAGCAGGTACGAAATAGTGCTGCCCACCCTTACCCAGGCCCTTCTCCCAGAAGGAGAGACTAAGTATACACCAGAGCCTGGCATTTTTCGTTTTTTAATTTAAATGCTTTAAGAATTAATGTTCATTTTCATTCTTTTAAAAATGTATTAGTATTTTATCATAAAAAGAAATACCCTTTCATGTTCTATAAAAGGTAAAATGGTACTCTGGGAAGATATGCTTTTTTTAATGGATTTGACTTCCTACTGAGTGCCTCCATTTACTCCAACTTAGGTCCCAGTGTCCCAATTGGGTCCCAGCTCTGCTAATAACTAGCTTTGTGACCTTTGGTAAGTCACTTGAGTTTCGGTATTTGCCAAAACAAATGCTTATGTGATTTTAAACAATTTCTCTACTCTCAAGTCTCAATTTCATAAGGAATGTAAAAAATACTGAATTTAGAAAGAAAATCATGAGTATAACCAATAATGCAATTAGTGTAGAAAAATCTTTATAGAGTGACCTCAAATTCAGAATTTACTTTAAATTATCCCATCACCTTGAATGGAGTCATTGTCAGTTTTTAGAAGAAAATCAATGCCCCGTGAAAGTACAAACACACAAGGCTAAGTTCCAAAATAATCATTCTCTAGACTGAAGAACTTATTGCTGCTTCTGTTCTCCGTGCATGTTAATTATCTTTGCCATTGTTAATGTGGGGACAGCAGAGGATCATCTCTAAACCTGTCTGTCAAGGACTCTGCATTGACTTCAGAGACCTACAATGTTTGGTGCCATTTTTTATTCTTGCTTGAGAAAGAGTCAGTGATGCTAAGAAAGGCAGTAAAGAATCATACATGGGGGTTTTGTTAACCTGAAGTAAAAAGGAAAAATGGGTGCAGCTGCAAGTTAGCAGAGAGCAGCTCTAGGTTGGGTTCAAGTCTCAGTTTTGCCATTGACTGGGCAAGCCACTTTCTTGGGCCTCAGTTTCTTCAAATGTAAAGTAAATGGGTTCTCTGAGACAATGCCAGGAAGCATTATTAGGGGCCTGGACTTGGGCTTCTGCTTAGGGTATAGGGGAAAAAAAAAAGCCTTTCTATCCAAGCCTAACATGAGGAAAAGCCAGACAATTTAGACTCAGGTCTTGCTGTCAGAGAACAAATTTTCAAGGCAACCCAGTGAAATGAATTCCTTCTAAGGAAAGAAGGAAGACAGGCACTCTCACACCTTAGACTGAGTATGGGAGGAAGCTGTGTTCTCCGCTAAACTTCCAATGAATTTGTAAAGGCTAAGTGTGGTCAGCTGGGTGAGGCTGGGAAGCTGGGAAGCTGGGCCCCAGGTGGAGTGAGGAAGGCCCTTACTTGAGAGCACTTTTCCACAGGTCTCCACCAGAGCACATGAGAAAGGCTGTGTGTGGAACAGGAGATGTAAGGAAGCCACTCCATCAGTCAAGCTTACAGAAGGTGGTCAGCTGCTGCTGGGGACAGATGCCAAGACTTTTGGGCTTCCCAGACTCGACTCTTACGCTATGTAAAAGCCTAGAGCCTTAAGCTAAGCCAAGAACACCGGCATTTCCACTGCTCCTAGGCGAGAAGTATACACATAACCCATCCTGTCCCTGAATGGGTACGAGACACTCTCATGCCTCCAGGATATGGGCAAAGACCCACTCTAGTGGTGGGAGAATAGAAGCAAAAGAAATTCTAAAACTGGGATTTGAGGCAGGAAACCAGCTTGGGTTCAGAATTCCTTACCTGTATGAAGAAGAGGTCTGCCCCAAGGGTAAGGGACAGGGAGTCCGAGAATGCCTAACCTCTGAGATTCAGGCACATTCAGGGACTCCCCAAGATTGAGATGGACAAGTATAACAAAGAGATCCCTCTTCCAACCCAACGGGAGGGACTGCTGAAAGCAGAGGGCAACAAAAGAACACTTAAACAAAACAAAAAACCTCCCTCTAACACCCCAGACCCATCTCGTGAAGTATAAAGTAACAACTGTGGGGAAAATTTGAAGGTAGTGTTGCGCGATAGATATAAACCCTAAAAGCTTAAGTCCCAACAGCAGAGGCAAACCCACTCACAGCAGAGGCATAAGGACTTTTAAACCCCAGTTTCCTTTGACCTATTCACAGTGTCCAGTATTCAACAGAAAATTATGAGATGCATAAAAGAAATCATACAGTCCCTAAGCACAGTGGCCTATACGACTGGTAAGCACTGGCACTGGCAGGTGCTGGTGAGGGAGTGGTGATTCAGACACATTTGTGTCTCACTAAGGTTAGCACTTAGAGGGCAGACACCCTAAATGGATGGAAGTATCAGGGGCTATGGGTGCCTTGGGGTAGGGTGGGGTTGGCTTGGTATGGGGAGTACAGCAGAGTGGCTAGACACATGAACTCTGGAGCCAGGCCAGGATTTGAATCCCAGTTTTAGCATATACTAGCCATGTGTTCTTGAGCAATTCATGGAAACTCTCTGAGCCTTAGCTTTCCCATCTGAAAAATGGGAATACTACCTATTTCAGGGGAAGTAAGGATTAGATAATATAATGTATTCAAAAACATTTGCAGCCTTACTTAGCAGGTAAAAGGGCTCTTTACACAGTAATGATTATGAGCACTTATTTTATGAATAGGCAGAGGCCTGTAAAAGTTGTGGGAAAGGGGAAAGGGAGAGGGAAGTACATGTACAAAAAGCCTAACAGTGAAATGGAACATGGTTTGTGCTTAAAGATTTAGTCCCATGATATTTATTATATAATAACCCCTGAATTTGAGCATCAAATTTGAATTAGTCTTCAATTCAGTTTGACATAATAAACTACTACAAATTTAGGGGTTTACAACAACATAAAAGTTATCTCATAGTTCTGCAGGTACATTTGGCTGTGCTCAGTTTCACCAGGCCAAAATCAGCTAGGTGGGTTTCTTTTCTGGAAGCTGGGAGACAATCTAATTCTAAGTTCACTCAGATTGTTGGCAACATTCAGTTCCTGGGGTAGCAGAGCTGAGTTTCCTATTTTCTTTTGGGGTAGCACTAGGAGTCTCTGTTAGCAACTCAGGCTACCTGAACTACTCATCCTATTGCTCCTTCTGTCTTCATACCAGGAACAGCCTGTCAGATTCCACACATCCTGACTCTCCTTGAGGTCCTCCTCTGGCATAGCTCTTCTACTTCAGCTGGAGGAAATTCTTTGCCCTAAAGCCTCATGTGTTTAGATTAGGTCCACATAGACAAACCAGGCTAATCTCCCTATTTTAAAGTCTATAACCTCATTTCTATCTCCAAAGTCCCTCTTGCTAAGTAACCTAACATATCTGCTGGTTACGGGATATGATGCAGACATTTTTTTAGGGGTGCCCCAAAGTAGATGATTGTTTACATAAATTATAGTGTAAATAGACAAATGAATGTGAGGCTATTGAAATGATTATGAAACTAGTTTTGAAATGCATCTAAATAGGACAGACTGATGGAAGAACAGAGATAAACAGGTAATGATAAAGCAAGTTGAATAAAATGTTAATTGGGGAATCTGGGTGGTGGATACATAGGCATTCATTGTAAACACATTTTTTTTCCAACTTTTTTGTATATTTGAAATTTTTCATAAATTTTTGAGGGAAAAACAGCAGCCCAATGATTTTTCAAGTCCTCCTGAATTTTCCAAACTTTATTGGGTAAAAATCTAAATGTCTGCAAGGATATGTTTTTTTCCAGCAAAGCAGCAGGAAATAAGGTTTTGTTTAAGGTTTACAAAAAAATTAATCTCAAACAGCATTAACTATCACTCTACTTTATTTTTCAAATAATTACCAAACTAAAAGAGAAAGGCAATAGTATAGAGTGCATTTTCTGAATTATTAAAAAACCAAATAATCTCTCGAGTGTGAGGAATTTTATTTCCAAAAGGAAAGTTGTCACTGCAATAATTAACATATAAAATCAATGATGTTTTGATTTGATTGCTTCTAGACAAGAATAAGCAAATCTACTTCACAATTTAACAAAATTCGACAACACAGATCCTCTCAGTTGGCCAAAAAAGATATAGTGAAATGAACTTTACAATGAAAATACACAAGACAATGATTTTACAGACATTAACTGGGGGCCAACACCATGACATAAGCACTATCCTAAGCACTGGGAACATAAATAAACATAAAATAAAATGCAATCCTTTGCTTTTACTTTACCCTGGAACTATAAAATATTGTCTAGTTTTGTAATGCGGAAATATCTCAAAAATACTTCTTTCAAGATATTTACAGTATACTACTTGTACTGTAGTGTGCACTCACAAAGGAATTTAACATTAAAGGAAAAAGAAGGAGAAGTAGGAGAAAAGAAAAAACTGATTTCTTTCACTTGGAATTATTGCCAGTGTATCTGAGGGATACTAAACCTCACTGGGCATGGAAGCTAGTGGCCCAGTCTCTGGTCAATCTGACTTGCCTCTGAATCCTTGTTTTACCACCTACTACTTATGTAACCTTGGGCAAGACTCTAAACCTTGATTTATTTACCAGTAAACTGGTAGAGTGAAAATGAATATGTAAGACATCTACTCCAATGTCTAATACAGAATATTAGCTCAAGAAACTATTGTTCCTACTAGTAATCATGAATGAAAATTTCTCATTAGAAGCAGATGTGCCTGGGAGATGTATTAATACTATCGCTACTAAGATAAACTGTACCTTTCTCTGACTTGTACTGTAGTGTGCACTTAAAAAGAACAAAGAAGTGCTTCCATGATGCTGAAATTTGAATTCAGAACAAATATGTGAGTTATAATGAAATGCTCTGAGCTGTGAACCTGAGATCTTTAAGAACCTAACTGCCATTATTACACTAAATGGTTAATCTCCTTAGGAAATACGTTTAAAAATAATCCAAGTCTAATGCTAAAATATAGGTGATCCCTGATTGAAGACAGCCTGATTTGACACCCAATGTATTATAATCATATTTCACAATAAGGACAAAAAGTTGTAGTTACAGTTGCCTAATGAATGGTTCCAATGCCTACATTTTGTCTAAATAACCACTAAATGCTCCTGATTCAGTCAAGGTCAATGGCAATGGGGGTGACTCAGTCTGCTGCTACAATTAGAGCAAAAGATCACTAAAGTTGCCATGGAAACTGCCTATTGCCCAGCAATTACCATTCAAAACTTTGGGAGGCAATCCCTGTATTAAATTTGCAGTTTATTTCTTGAGGCAGAAACTAATTTTAAAAGCAATTTGAAGGTCCTCAGAGTAACAATAAATGTTTGCCACAGAAAGCATCACTACAAGATACTGTCAGTCCAAACGTCAGTTGATTTTATACTTTTCAAAACCTCAAAGGCACCTAAAAAGCATATATACCACCCAATTTTTAGCTGTCAGTGTTTATGATTATATGGGTATAAAATAAAAATTTTCATATCTATTTTTGTGTTTTCATGGTATGAAATTAGTCTTTTGGGGTGGAACTTATTAATATGTGAAACATTTATAAGGACCTGACTTAACAGGGATCAACTCAGGATCAAATTCTAGCAATCAATTCATGGATTGGGGCTGTCTGTCATTTTGCTAAGTGGTGCTAATTTGGGGGGTGGAGGGAGACAGATGCCTAATTTTCTTTTCCTCACGTTTTTAGAAACAACTATCAATATATAAAAGAAAAATCAAAATAAAAACCAAACTGTTAATGTAGTGTTAGGGTCTGTAAACAAGTCAAGATGGAGCCTGGCATTTTGCCAGGGGGAGTGGTTTGTGAGGTGGCACCAGCGAGCCATTAAGTGTGGAGACTTCTTATTGGTTGACTGCTGTATCTAGTTTATGTTAATTAAGATAAGCTGTGTGGAATGTATATATACCCCTCCTGTCCTTCAATAAAGGGCTCCCACTCCTGCTGTATCAATGTACACAAGTTGTTCGTCACCCCCTGGTTATTTTGCTGCAGCCGGACTGCGGCAATGTAGCATGAAGGGAACCCTCGTCCTAGGAGAAAATGAGAGTTGATATTAATGGAGAAGTACAAACAAGGCTCTTCAAGGAGCATTCTCAGTCAAAATTTTATTTGGCAAGAAGGAATGTGATCCCCCACCTCCTCTTTTCTTCAATAGCACTTCTTTATTCTACTTGTATCAAGATGGGGATAACAAAGAGATTTTATTAGGGGTAAGATATGAAATGCAAGTAAAAGCAATAATAATGATTATTTAAAGAAAACTTGCAGATACCTGTACCAGAATTAAAAGCAAGAAAGACAAGATTCACTTGGTAGTGTTTCTCATCAAAACATACAGACAATTCAAGGAAGTCACATAATGAAGACACAGGTGGTTTTCCACAACGTATGAACGTATGTAATATTTGTCTAATCCCATTATCTCTTACCAGAATGTGCCAAACCTTCACATCATGACTTCTGCTATGACCAGTGACCACTTCCTTCCTATATCCACCTCATGGTGGTGTGGAGAGGACTGGATGAATTATGGTACTCAGAGCAAGGCCTGGCCCCAATGAAATGGAAAGAATACTGAGCTAGGAGTCAGAGGACCTGAGTTCTAGGCCCGACTCTGCTAAACAGTTGCTTCTGAGCTTAACCCATCAAATTCCAAGTTTTCAAATCTGTGAACACAATAAATATTCAAACATTATTTTGAAGTTACCGTAAGTGGTAAACTTGCTGCTCAATTTAAGTTTTTATAGGTGTTCCACATCTGGCACAATGGACAAAATGGGTTAAGCAACTCCTTTAACTTTTCTGGGTGGAATTTCCTCTCTTGTTAAGTAGATACACAGTGCTTACCTACACTGCAAAATTATGAGGGTTGACTTATTTGAAAATGGTTTATTAACTATAAATGTTAAAAAAATGTGTAGTCAACTGTATGTATTGAACCCTTTTGCCTTTGACTCTAGAAATTCTGCCTTTTCCTAATTTTGTGTGAATATTAAGAAAGAGCAAAGAGGTTAGAAAATTTAGCAGCAGATAAATGAAAGTGGCCATAATTTGGTCATCTGTCCTTAAGTTTATAAATAAGAAACAGGCAGTTTTGGGGTTTTCTTCAGTAAGGCAAACCATGCTCTTCCTAAGACCCAGAGTCAGAGACAACATGAGATACACACCAGCTCAAGTCAGTCTCACAGCAGACATACACACTGCACCACTCAAGCTGCAACCACGGAGACAAGGTGACACCTGCCAATCTTTGGCAAGGACCTACTCATGTACAGGAACAATTACAGAAGATCCTATTAGGTAATGAACAGTTTTTAACTTCTTGAAAACCTCTTGGTTTTACCAAGAAATCACATTAGGCATTAGGTGAACTCCAAAGAATCAGGGAAATGGTAGTACCAACCAATTTTAGTAATTTAACTGCCTTCTTAATAAAAATGACACTCCAAGAAAAATTTTTAGAAGGCATTTGTTCTCCTACATATTTGAAAAAAATATATATATATGAAATGTGTTGTGACATTATTTGAACTAATTTACTGGTCATTGTCCAATAGGAACTGCTAAGTCTCTTTGGTGTGTCAACAAGTCAAATAAAAGAATGATTATGATCTTTTTAATGGCTTCTGCATGTCAATTAACATTTGAGTAGATTAGATAAGGAATCAGACATATTGAGCAAAAAGAATAAGAAAACAAAGACAAATGGAGAAATTAAAAATGCATCCATTGCGTGCGCGTATGCGCGCGTGCGCGCACACACACACACACACACACACACCACGGTTACAAATTGCCTTTTACAAAAGATCTCAAAACAGTCGCTATCTGAATATCCCTTGCAGCTCCTAAGAGCCTTGATAATATGGATAATGAACACCTGCTCAGTATTCTGGGCTTCACTGTGATTTTCTGGCTGTGGAGGTTTGGTTGAATGTAATCTAAACAGGTGGGAAAGTTTGGTTACTTTCTTCAGATTACCAATCTAAGTGATTCAATTTAATCAATTCTCCCAATGGGGACCCATTAGCAACCTCAATATTTCCAGATAAAATATATCGTTCATTTAAAAAAAATTGCAATTGACCGACTTTATGTAAAGGTGGAGCTTACACTCCAGTGGGAAAACTGTGAATTGTGGAGAATACTACGGAGGCAGAAAAAGGGAGAATAAATAAAAACAATTTAGATTGGGACCTGAATAAAGAAGTACAGGAAGTGTCCCATTTAAAACTTCATATTATTCGTATCCCTTTAATTCCTTTCATCTAATTGCTCTAGCTACAGTTTCAAGACTATGTTAAATAGAAGTAGTCAAAGAGGGCATCCCTGTCTTGTTTCAGTTTGTAGAAGGAATGCTTCCAATTTTTCTCCATTTAGAATGATGTTGGCCTTGGGTTTAGTATTGATACCCTATACAATTTTGAGGTATTTTCCTACTATCCTTCGTTTTTCTAGTGTTTTGAACAGGAAAGGGTGCTGTATTTTGTCAAATGCTTTCTCTGCATCAATTGATATAAAAACTATCATTACTTGCTGACATGATTCTATACTTAGAGGACCCAAAAAGCTAAACCAGAAAACTTCTAGAATAAATAAATGAATTCAGCAAAGTAGCAGAATATAAAATCAATACCCATAAATCAAATGCACTTCTGTGCATCAGTGATGAATCCTCTGAAAGAGAAATTAGGAAAACTACCCCATTCACAATAGCCTCAAAAAAAAAAAAAAAAAAAGAAGAAGAAGAAGAAGAATACTTGGGAATCAACTTAACAAAAGAGATGAAAGACCTCTAAAATGAAAACTACAGAACAGTAAAGCAATAAATTAAAGAACACCTTAGAAGATGGAAAGATTTCCCATGCTCTTGTATAACAAGACAAAATTAATATTGTTAAAATGGATATACTACTGAAAGCGCTATACAGATTCAATGTGATTCCAATTAAATCCCAACGAAATTCCTTATAGAAAAAGAAAAAGCAATCATGAAATTCATTTGGAAAAATGAGAGACCAAGAATAGCCAAAGCAATTCTTAGCAAGAAGAGTGAAGCAGGAGGCATCGCAAAACCAGACCTTAAACTATACTACAGAGCAATAGTAATAAAAGTGGCATGGTATTGGCACCAAAATAGACATGTAGACCAATGGTACTGAATAGAAGATACAGAGACAAACCCACATAAATACAGTTATCTCATACTAGACAAAGGAGCCGAAAACATACATTGGAGAAAAGATAGCCTCTTCAACAAATGGTGCTGGGAAAACTGGAAATCCATATGCAGCAAAATGAAACTAAACCCCTATTTCTCACCATGCACAAAACTCAACTCAAAGTGGGTCAAGGACCTAATAGAGGAAAAAGTAGGCCAGAATCTTCATCATGCTGGATTAGGCTCCAACTTCCTTAACAAGATTCCTAAAGCACAAGAAATAAAATCAAGAATCAATAATTGGGGTGGATTCAAACTAAAAAGCTTCTTCTCAGCAAAAGAAAGAAAAACAATGAGGTGAAGAGAGAGCCTATATTTTGGGAGCAAAATTTTTGCCATATGCACGTCAGATAGAGCACTAAATCTCTAGGATATATAAAGAACTCAAAAAACTTAACACCAAAACAGCAAACAATCCAATCAATAAATGGGCTAAGGAACTGAGTGGACACTTCTCAAAAGATGATATATATGCTGATTGCAGCATATATGAAGAAATGTGCAATGCCTCTAGTACTTAGAGAAATGTAAATCAAAATTAGATTTCATTTCACACCAGTCAGAATGGCAATTATCAAGAATACAAACAACAATAAGTGTTGTCAAGGATGTGGGGGAAAAGGCACACTCACACATCACTGGTGAGACTGCAAATTGATGCAACTAATCTGGAAAGCAGTATTAGAAAACTTGGAATGGAACCACCATTTGACCCAGCTATCTCACTCCTTGATCTATACCCAAAGGACTTATAAACAGCAGCCACATCAATGTTTATAGCAGCTCAATTCACAATAGCTAAACTGTGGGACCAACCTAGATGCCCTTCAATAGATGAATGGATAAAAAAACTGAGGTATATATACACAATGGAATATTATTCAGCATTAAAAAAGAATAAAATCATGGCATTTGCAGGTAAATGGATGGAGTTGAAGAATATCATGCTAAGGGAAGTAAGCCAATCCCAAAAACCAAAGGCCAAATGTTTTCTCTGATAAGTGGATGCTGATCCATAATGGTGGGGGGGGGGCATGGGAAAAATGGAGGAACTCTGATTGGGCAAAGGGGGAGAAGGGCGGGAAGGGGGGGCATGGGGGCAGGAAAGATGGTGGAATGAGATGGACATCATTACCCTAAGTACATGAATGACTGTACATATGGTGCAATGCTACATCGTGTTCAACCCAAGTACTGAAAAGTTGTGCTACAATTGTGTACAATGAATCAAAATGCATTCTGCTATCATAGATACCTAATTAAAATAAATAAATTAAAAACCAACATATTATATTTTCAAGAGTTTCATCAGTTAAGTGTCATCAGATTTCTATGTAAATGAAGCAGAATTCCAGAAGCAGGAGAAAATGCCTAACTGTGGAATACAAAATGTATCAGTCATTTTTTTGCCAGTCTCTCCTGAATGACCAAAAGCTAGACTATGCTTAAGCGAGTGAGGGTGCTGATGAGTTCATTACTTTAAAAGCTAAGTTTCAAGAACAGTATATTAAAAACAATTTTGAAAATGATTCCAAATATTTACTGTACATGAGGGCTTGCTTTCCTGTTCTTATATTTCTTTTCCCTAAATTTCTGCTTTAATTTTTAATTTTCAGCAAAGTAATAAACACAGCTTAAATGTTCAGAAAACTATTAAAATTAAAACAGAGTCATCTCCTAACATGTCCTTTGCCTCCCCTCAATACTCATTACCTAGGGGGAAGTACTCTGAACCACTTTAGCTGTTTCCTCCAATATTTTTATCTTCTATTTTGAAATAATGTTTGCTGTTATTTCTAACTTTTAATTCTATACTTTTACATTATTTATTGACTTCTTACTCTCAAAAAATAAGGCGTTTCCTCTATTAAAGTAATTCTAGATTAGGCTTAAGGTTTTACTGACTCACTAAACTGTGAAAATATCTTTTTTTTTTTTTTAATTCACTGTATGAAGGAAACACTGAAAAGAAATGGATTTCCTCTAGGCTCAATTGTTGAAGGAAATAAAAACAAAATTAGCAGGAAATCTGAGAATAAGATGGTGCTTCAAACTTTATGATACTGCATGGAGATAATGGCAATTAACAAAATCCCCTTCTATCTGCATGTCTGTTTGTCAGATGAGGAAGAGAGAAGAGGAACTACTCATGGTTAGTTAACGGAGTAAAAATCTGGGTCTGTGAAGCTACAGCATATTTCAGAGTGCCCTCTAAGTTCAATTAGGCCTCTCTGAACTGCACCCCATGGTCATTCCCTCCCTTTGACTGACAAATTCATTTTGTAGCTCTCCAATATGATGAATCCTAGGTTGTTGGTTTTTTCCTTTTTCTTATTCTCTTTTGTTTTCTCTTCTTTTCTTTCTTTTTAAGAGTCTGGCATTCCCAATAGGCAAAGCGGCAATCCTGCAGGCTTTCTCTCTTATTCCTGTGCTATTACATTTAATTTGCGCTTTTATAACTTTGTGCTTACGCCCACAGGCTTTTGAACAATGGGCGCCCATTCAATAAATCCAAGAAATAAATGACTTGATGATTGTAAGTGCTTTGAACTCAATGGACAGAAGGCTCTACATAAGTAATATAATAGTAAGGACACTAGGATAAAAGCATAAGAAGAAAAAAAAAACCCCATAATCTAAAGCTTTTTCAGAACGAATGAACAGAACACACACACACACACACACACACACACACACACACAGAGTTGTCATCCTTTTTTACACAGCATTCATTTCCTTCATTTATACTCAGTTCTCAAAACCTCTTCCTCTATATTTTTTTGATAGGAACATGACAAACATTTGTAAAGCAAAAACACATTTATAGTTGCTTTTAAGGAGTATTTCCTTTGAACTATGTATGGGTTGACCACTGCAAGGCTTCCTCTATAGTATAAGAAATACTTAAATGCATCCTGAAATCTCATGGAAATAATTCTAGTGCTTGATGAGGCCATTTGGTATTTCCTATAACCTGTGATATGAAAATCACTTGTACTCTAGTGCTTCTTATTTATTTTATTAAGTGTAACAACTTAAAATCTGATGTTTAAAGAAAATTAATCAGGATATTTAGCTACTATGAGGTATATAAGTTGTTATTAAAGTACTGATTATCAAATTTGTATTTTAAACAAGCTGGTCTATTACATGAGTTCCCACAAGTACTCATAGAGTGTGTTAAAAAATAGGACAGGTGCATAGACATATTCTAAGGCAATTAGAAGATTAAGAATATAAAATTAGGAGATAATATAATTAATAATAAAATATAATTAAGAATATAAATTAGGAGATTAAGAATATAAAAGGATATTAATTTTATATCCTTTCTTGTAGAGACTTCAATTTACAATTCTATTACTTAAAATAATCTTTTTAGGATTAATCTAGTTATCAATTTATACTATTTCAAAACTGCTTTTGAATAGTACATGCCTAGGTATCATCTGTTTTGCCAAATCCAGTGGACATGCTTTAATCCTCACCTCACTCTCAATCTTTAGTCCATAATGGATTCATCATTTCTTCCTCTTTAAGATATGCCTACTTGATACCATGCACTTGGGGTCTCCGTAGCTCCCCTTGTTAAATAAGAAATAGACTGTTCTCATGTTCAGACAGATTTTGCCAAGGAAGGATATACAAATAAGTCCTTGTCTTATTTTCTGTACCTGAACAATGATAATCGCATTTGACCAATGACTGTATCTATCATTTACTGAAAACCTACTGTGATCAAGTCAGTGTGCCAAGAACATCACATGTATAATCACTAACATTCAATACAGTTGTGTAGCATAGATGTTAGCATCCTCACTTTATAGATATGGAAGTTCAGAGAACACAAAAACTTCACCAAGGTCACTAAATACTAACCTAGAGAGTACAGCTATTAAATGCTAAGACTGAGAGTTAACACAAACTGTCTAACTGGCAGTGTATCATTATGTTACAAGGCACTGGGCAAGAGGAGTTTTTAATAGGCTTCTTCATAATATGCTTTGGTTTTCAGTGATAGGCAAATCAAGGATATATATGTTTCTATCTTTCAGGGAGTAGAAGCTGTAGTGAAATAGCAATGGCCGCTAAGATTTACAGAGGACAATATGCCAGATATTTCCTAAGTACTCTCTAGGCACTATTTAATTTGATATTCACAATTCCATGAGCTAGGTATTATTATTTTTTGTGGTGCTGGGGATTGAACCCAGGGCCTTGTGCATATGAGGCAAGCACTCTACCAGCTGAGCTATATGCTGGTATTATTGTTTTTTATTTAACATATGGAAAAATCAAAGATCAGAGGAGTGAAGGTCAAGGTCATATAAAGGCTAAATCTAGTTCTTTCAGATTCCAATGCCCATATTAATATTTTAAAAAACAGTGGTAAAATACATAAAACTTACCAATGTAACAATTTTTAAGTATACAGTTCAGTAACCTTAAGTATACTCTTACTTGTATAACCTCTTTAACTTGTTTTATTGGAAAATTTCATATATATATAAATAGGAGGGCATAATTACTACCTCATTGTTGGAAGCTCCCCTCACCTCACGGTCAATCTCGTTTCTTTACCTTCATTCACTTCCTCCCCTCAAGTATTATTTCAAAGCAAAGCATATTTTTCAGCCATATGTATGTATTGATAAATACCTTTAAAAGATAAGGATTCTTCTTTTTTTTGGGAGGGGGGAGTGTGGGGGGGGGGCGGTACTGGGGACTAAACCCAGGATCTCACACATATTAGGAAGTGCCCTACCACTCAACTACTTCCCTAGTCTTTAATTTTACTTCGAGAAGACAGGGTCTTGTTAAATTGCCTAGGCTGGCCTTAAACTTGTGATTTCCCTGCCTCAACCTCTGGAGTAGCTGGGATTACAGTTGTATGTCACCACACTTGGCAGGAGTCTTCTTTTAAATTATAAACACAGTGCCATTTTCCATATAAAAAATTAATACTGAATATTTGAAAATCATCAAATCTCATGAGTGCTCAGCTTTCTATATAAGTTGAAAAAATTTAAAGGATAGTTTGTTAGAATGAGGATGTAGGTGAATGTTGTGGTGCACACCTATAATCCCAGTGGTTCAGGAGCTGAGGCAGGAGGATTGCAAGTTCAAAATCAGCCTTAGCAATTTAGTGAGACCATGACTCAAAGAATAAAAAAAGGGCTGGGCATGTGGCTCAGTGGTTAAGCATCCCTGGGTTCAATCCCTAGTATTCCTGAGAAAGAGGGGTGGGTAGAGGATATGAGGATCTAAAAAATAGTCTCTATAATGCAACTCATCCTTATTAAAGTGTATTTTATTCTCCTTTTTCATGGCACTTTGTCAGCTGAATAAACAGTTATTTGTCCTGTATAGTTTCCTGCAATCTTGATTTTGCTGGTATTTAATGTTTCTTTGTTCTGCAAATTTCTGGTAAATTGGTAACAAAATCTAGAGGCTTAGATTATTATTATTATTTTTTTTTTGTTTTTTCACAAGACTACTTCATAGGTGGTAGAGTGTTCTACATTAGAAGGAACACGATGTATAGTTGTACAGTTGTCTAAGTCAGCAGCCATTGATGATGTTCAATGCTTGGATCCACTAATTTATTAAAGCTTTCAAAATGGTGATATTCAAATTTCTCTCCATATTAGTTTTTTTCCCCCTTTATTGTGCCAGGGATTGAACCTAGGGGTCCTTTACCACTGAGCCACATCCTCAGCACTTTTTATTTTTTATTTTGAGACAGGGACTTGCTAAGTTGCTTAGGGCCTCGCTAAGTTGCTGAGGCTGGCTTTGAACTTGCAATTGTCCTGCCTCAGCCTC
The DNA here is from genome assembly GCF_047511675.1 of Marmota flaviventris. Lineage (NCBI taxonomy): Eukaryota > Metazoa > Chordata > Mammalia > Rodentia > Sciuridae > Marmota > Marmota flaviventris. Next base: position 24,884,865 of record NC_092513.1, on the reverse strand, counting down.
CTGAGCTGCTGGGATAACAAGTATGTGCTACCGCAAGCTGCCTTTATTATTAGTTATAAACTTGTAATATTTCTCTAAAGAGGAAATTCTCCTTTTCTACTATTTTGTTATACAATGTTCTCCTCTGGTTTCTTTTAGTGAAAATCTGGTTGCTGGGGGATACTCAACGATATTTTATTGGGTAGGTCACTGTTTTCATGAGATCAAAGGACAGAAGCAGAATGACTAGACATAGTTCAAAACATTAATAAACAAAAAATGAGTCCATACAGTTACATCCTATTCAAATTCAAGATCAAAGGGGTTTCACTTGATTGCTTTATTTTATATTAGCATATAATGTTTCCATACCAAGATTCCAGGTTTCCAAGGACAATGGAAAAACACAATTATAATATTTCACAATTATTCATTTGCTTTATCTTTTGTTACCACGAATGCATCTTGAAATAACAACACCAAGGTTTCTATTCAGACATCATTAGTAAAACAGTTTGATAATTTTTCAGTTGTATCTGAATCTATGGCATACTAGAAATGACGAGTCACTTAGATGTCTGATTAACTAGACATATATTTAGGTAAATTTATTTCAATTTTAGAGATTGCTCTTTTTAAATTTTGTTTTATAATCATGTAAAATATTGTTTTTAAATTACATCACAGAACAAGAAATATTTAAAGAAATCTATATTCATTCTTGAAATTAGCTAATTACCTCTTCCCCCCTCCCCATTCCTTCCCAGCATCTAACTTGAAGTATATCCATAATTTCTTTTCAGAGTATCCTCATGGAAATAATGGAACCAGAGATTTCCAACACTAAAGAAACCACACAGAGGGGCTGGGATTGTGGCTCAGCGGTTCAGTGCTTGCCTAGCACATGCAAGGTCCTGGGTTCGATCCTCAGCACACATAAAAATGGATAGCTGAAATGAAGATATTGTGTCCAGTTACAACTAAAAAATAAATGTTAAAAAAAATAGCAATCACACAGAGAATTTACCATAAGATACAATGTAAAGGCAGAGCATTAAGAGTCAAAATAGCAAAGTAAGTCCCCAAACTCATAGTAAATTAAATCTAGCCCAAAAATAGAACTCAAGTCTTCTAATCCACAGGCTGTTGCTCCATCCAAAACGTTCCTGGGTCCCTCCTCAATAAGCATTTGTTCGGGATGACTATAAACATGATTCAGATAACCTCCTTTCCAGCCACAACACCTTGCTAGGGTGGCTGCCCCCAAACCCTTGTACTGTTTTATCTTATTGGAACACATTTCCTCTAGATAGCTGTGTGGCTCTCTGCTTCTTTGTTGGTTCTTTGCTCAACGTCACCTTCTGTATAAGGTACCTACTCACTGACCACCCACTTATATGGCTACCTTCTCATTCCTAGCACACCCAATCCCTTTATTCTGCTTTGTTTTCCAAAGGGACTTAATAATTTTCTAGTATTTTATAAGTTCCTGCATTGAAACAAAGGTTCCATGAGGACAGAGATGTCTATTGTCACTGGGCAGAATAGTGCTTTGAAAACTAAATTTTTGTTGAATGAAAGAATAAGGGAATATGCATATATTACTCTCTCATACTACTACTGTTAATCCAGATAACATTTGTAATTTATGGGCATTTATAATGGGTATGTGAAATTTGGACTTCGAATTAGTTAAGGAGTCATTTTGTATGTAGGTTTAAAGCACTACTAATAACAAAAGTCATTCTAATTTGAATTCACTGACCAGATGAAACTTCTTAAAAGAGATAATACTTGATTATTAATGCTCAGTACTGTTAAGGCTGTTATGAACTGAATATCCATGTTCCTTCCCTGTCCCAAACTTCATACTGAGGTTCCAACTTCCAAAGGGATGGTGTTTGGAGATGGGGAGGTAATCAGGTAGTAAGCATAAGGCCATGGTCTGAAAGGATTAGTGCCCTTATCAGAAAAAGACACCAGAGAACTTATCTCATCCTTCTTCTAGTGCACACACTGACAAAAACATGTGTGAGCACATATCAAGAGGGAATGCAACTGTGCTGGCACGCTGATCTTGGACTTCCAGTACCAGACATGTGAGAAATAAACTGTATAAGCCACCCAGTCTATGGTTTTTTTGCTGTGGCATCTTGAGCTGACTAATACAAGCTTAAAACACAACTCAGAAGACAATATATCATTAATTCAATCACTGCATTGATCACTAGCACTGTACCTTAAATGAAATACTGAGCAACACAATACACACCTCATGACCTCAGGCAAATTCAAATTTAAGATCATAGAAGATACCAGAAGACAGAGATTATAGGTAACTCAAACATGTAAAAATAATTAAACATTTTTGTCCTGTGGATTTTTAAATGAACATGCTCATTCATTTTGGTAGTTCCAAGTACACTCAAGTTCTGAATATTTAATTCCTAAACCTCAACCATGCAAAAGTAGATGCTTTGTTGTATTAAATAAATCAAGAAAACCAATATACTCCAATCATGAAATGGCCTCTAATGAGCATCAAAGCACAATTACCTTGCTTTGTTAAGTCCCAAAGTATATTGACTCCAATTACTGAAATCTCCAAATTCTTATCTCAGAACTCAAATAATCTAAGAATAAATTATGAAACACTTTAAGGCTTAGCTCTATCTAGTGTTCTGGTGTTCTCTGAAGTTTTAAATATAACCTTAAGTCTAGATAAACTAGATACTTTTCCTGTCCATTCTTTTCATTTATAAGGTGATTCTCAAATATTCCTGTTAAGGATTCTTCTCTTAAGAATTTTGCAGAAATCCATAAAATTTCCAGAAAAAAACCGCCAGAATTGAATTCTCAAATACAATTTGTTTTCAGAAATAAAGTCAATCAAGGAAAGGATTGAATTTCCACTCAGAAACTAAAATAAAGTGCCATTTATAAAACATTTGTAGCTTTGACTATAATCAACTGTAATAATAAGATACCAGCTCAAAAAATTCTTTTCATTTAAGCCTCTTTTGTAATACTGCTTTTTAATAACCCTCATAATAGTCGAATTAAAGAACCCCAACAGAAATCATTCATCCCACATAAAACAAACATTGCCTTTTCTTCTTAGCTTTGTTTTACAAGCTACATTATTTCCAGATGACGCTTGAGGGGACTATGGTTTCAAGAATTAGATGCTTAAATAGACAGCTGCTTTCTATTTGCCATGTAAATCAAGGATAAATCAAAGAAAATTCCAAATAGTGGACTTCTTTTCTTCCTATTAGGAACTATGAATTCAGGCAGAAAGGGAGAAAAAGAAGGAGAAACAATTAAGATATGAGTAAACAGAAAACTTAAAAAGGGACTTCTTAAATAAAAGGAAACTTGGAAGATATCTCTGGAAAAGGTGTTTTTATATCAGCTCTAAGAATTTTTTTTTTTTTTTTTTACTATGATGAGAAGGGGGAAAAACCCACGACCATTGGTTTTTACAAATCTATCACACATTACTACTGAATTTAATATGCATGGGTTATTTTTTTTCTGTATTCTTTAAAGTTCACTTAGAAAGTTAATTAATCATTGCCAGATTTCAATTCAAACACATCCTATTTCTTTTTATATGCCACAGGAAGGAACATAAAAGTTATTTAAGTATTTTTAATAATTTTTTAAAGTCCTCAAAAAAGAATATTCTACCATACTCCTTAAGAAGGAACAGGGCAAACTTCCCCTCCAGGAAAAAAGAGAAGGCAACTTTTTTCTCCTGAATCAATCTGTACTTTTAAGAATGAAAAAATTATTCTTAAAAAAAAAAAAAAAAAAAAAAAAAAAAGATGAGAATCCTTCAACTAAATGTTGTCCTTAGAAGCATTCTCAGAAAACTCTCGTTTCCCAGCCAACTTATAGCACAACCCTGAAAATCGGTCTTATGTTAAAGTCAGACGTGGTCTTATGGAAAAGTGGTGGGATGGAAGGCAAGGATTTGCTCTATTTGCATGCTAGAGACTGCTCATTTGAATTTTTAATATTAACTGTATTGGTACAACCATTATCAAAAACAGTATAGAATTTTCTTTAAAAATTAAAAATAGAACTACCATATGACCCAGCAATCTCACATCTGGGTATGTATCCAAAGGAAATGAAAGCAGAATCTCAAAGAATTATCTGCACTCTCACATTTACGTTGTACAATAGCAAAGATATGGAAACAATCTCACTGCCTGCTGACAGATAAATGAATAAAGACAATATGGTGTATGCATGATGATGGAATATTATTCAGCCATAATAAGGAGATGTTCCACTTGTGATACCTTGGATGAACCTGGACGATGTTATGTTATGTGACCAAGACAGAGAAAGAGAATGACTATATTGTCTCACTTATCTGTGGAATCAAAAAAAGCTGAACACAAAGAAGTAGAGTAGGAGATAGTTTCCAGGGGACAGGGGTTGGGATGGAGGGGAAGATGCTGGCCAAAGTACACAAACTTTCAGTTATAAGTTCTGAGGATTATTACACAATATGTTGACTGTAGTTAATAATACTGTATTTGCTAAGGGAATAGATCTTAAATGTTCTCATCTCCCCAAAACAGATAACTATGAGGTGATGGATGTGTTAAATTTGATTATAGTAAACATTTCACAATGTGTACATGTAATAAATCACGATGTTATACACCTTAAAACATATTTATAAAACATTTATTAGTCAATTATACCTTAATATATCTGGGAAAAATTAATAAACTAAAAAAGAAACTTATAAATTCTAATCAATGTGGGGCTTGGGATCTATTTACGTTCAAAGTTGTTGTCTGAGTGATGTTCACCAATCTTATTCTCAATATTTGGCTCTAATTTGTGTTTTATACTGTTCCTTCATTATGAAACTAACTAGATAGAAATTCACAGTCTTCCTTGGAGAACTAGTTGGTATGGGGCAGGGAAAGACCAGATGAACTGGAGCATCCTGAGGGTCTCACAACAGAAAATGAAGTATACCGAGAGGGCAAAGGATGAAACATGAAAGAGTCCCCAGTGGTCAAATTTGGGACACCACAAGCAACATAATAATTAACAGTATCGAATCATATCACAAAGAATAAAATAGTAGCCATGAATCTATATTGATATAAATAATAATTGCATAAATAAATACAGTGGGAAGATACGGTAACTTCTCCTTGCAATTTCTATTAATAAATGTTAAAGAACGAGAAAAACAGAAATCACCAGTAAATCAGTGATAGATGCTGCAGGCAAGATCCACATATAATTTCTAAAATTTGTGGGGAAATGTTTAAGCAGAAATAGTAGTCTAAGTATCTCCTCCACAAATATATAGCGATTACAAAGGAAAAAATAATTTTATGGTAAAAAGTCTTGGCAGATATCACCTTAGTAAAGTGATCAAGGTAAACATGTCCAGCAATATATATCAATATTGTGCATCCCCTGATATGATAAAGGAGAGGTGCATCACCTCTACAGCATGCTCCTCAAGAAGACAAAATGTTAATCTAATCCTAAGAAAACATCAGATAGACCCAAATTGAGGGATTCTACAAACTAACTGATTAGGAGTCTTTAGACATGTCAAGATCATGAAAGACAAGGAAGATTCAAGGGGAGATGACAACAAAATTTCATGTGGTATCTTGGGTTGAATCCCAGAAAAGAATGAGAGCATTAATGTTAAAATTGGTGAAATCCAAATGAGGTTTGTACTTCAGTATTCACAGTACTATAACAATATTAATTTCTTAGTTCTGAAATGTTATGTTCTCATGTGAGATCTTAAAAGAGAAAACTGAGTAAGTATGTAGAAATTCTTTAAAACTTTGTAATCCAAACTGTCAGAAGAAAATAAAGGAAGGAAGGTAGAAAAGAGAGGAGGAAGGGAAAGGAAGGTATGTGTGTATTTGGCAAAAATTAAGATCTATGTCTATAAAAAGTATATAGAGGAAATGTGCATTACTTGTGCATTACATCAGCTTAAAGATGTGAAAGCAACATGCTTTTCTGGGTTAAATCTCTATTGTTAAGATTCAATTTTCCTAAAAAAAAAAAAGAAAGATTCAATTTTCTTGTATTTAAGCTTTTGGCATCTGTAGTCAACTCTTATATACCATGATATAATCTTATACATTTTACACATGTATGTGTATGTAAAATCTAGTATGCAGTATAATTTTGTACATAGAAGTATATATTATATAGAATAGTTTACAAAAAATAAAAAGTAAGTTATCTTTTCTCCTTTCTTCAATCTGACTCTCCAGAGCTAACCATTGCTTTATAGCTTCTTGTACATTATTCCTAGAAATTTTAACACATATTTTCAAGCATGCACATATATGTGTAACTTATAAAGTATTTTTAACCAGATTTATATATGGATACCTTTACATAAACCTATATGAATTGACTTTAAAAACCAGCTGCAGAATACTGTAAATTGGATGAATTCATACATTAAGTAGATACTTACTGATGAATATTTTGCTTCTTTCCAGTTTTTGCTCTTAAACAAGGCCAAGAAATACACTCTCGTGTAACTGAATATCTAATTGACTAGCACTATTAAAGTGAAGATACTACTCAAGAAACAAATTTTGCCCCCTTGAACATATTTTTTCAAAGTGTAAAATTTATTTTCCTATAATCACTTTTGTGCCATAATTGCAGTCAAACTGATATCAATTTCCTATTAATCCACCAATTGGTTCCTCTATTCTAGTCCTCTAAATACTACTTAAAAAAATGGCTCCATAGAGATATAATTCACAACCATATATCTCACCAATTGAAAGAGCATGGTTCAAAACTTTTTAGTATTTTCAGAGTTGTGTAATCATCACCAAAATCTTATCTTAAACCATTTCCAAATCCCTCCAAAATAAAAATTGCCTCTTTTGACAGTCACATCTCACTCTGCCTACACCCCCAAGCCCTATACATCTACCTTCTGTCCCTCTAACATTTGCCTATTCTGAACACTTTGTACAAATGGGACTGAAAAATAGGGGTCTTGTTACTAGTTTCTCTTCCTTAGCATAATGTCTTTTTGAGTTTCATCTATGCTGAAGAACCTATCAGTATTTCATTAATTTTTATTGTTGGATACCATTACATTTTATTTATCCATTTATAAGTTGATGGACATTTTGGTTGTTTCCATTTTTGGTAATTATAAATAATGGTTCTATGAACATTCACATTTTGGGGTGGACATATGTTTTCAATTCATTTGTATTTAAATTCAGGAACAGAATTGCTGGGTTATGGTAATTCTATGTTTAATCTTTTCAGAGACTGTAAACTGTTTCCCAATGTGACTGTACCTATTTTACATGCATTCCCATGAGCAGAATATGAGAATTCTGATTTCTCCATCCATATCATTGCCAACACTTGTTATTAGCTGCCTTCTTGATTCTAGCCATCCTAGTATCTCATTTGGTTTTGATTTGCATTTCCCTATGACTAATGATGTTAAGCATTTTTTCATGTCCTTATTGGCTATTTTTAATATCTTTTTTGGAAAAAAAACAACCTATTCAGACCCTTTCTCCCTAAAAAAAATGCAATAAAAGCCTTATTGTTTACTTTCATCATTGTCCAACAAGGTGCTCAGATGGCCTTCCATGAAATGATTCAGGGATCCAGGCAATGCCATCATTGGAATCTCCTACTGTATGTCTGCATCTGGCTAGCAGATGAGGGAAGATAAGTGTTGAAGATGGTACAGTGGTGATGTCACTTCTTCCTACACTGCTCTGACTACCCCTAATCTTATTGCCCCTTTCTAGACACAATGGAGGTGAAAGATGTTGCTTTGCTGTATAATTAGGAGAGAAAATGGATACTGGTGAGCATTTAGCCAGCCTCTGCCTCACCCAAAGCCTCACCCAAAGCTGAGTGCCTGGAACATTAGGAAAGATGGCTAATTGAATGGAAGCCTGCCAACATAACCTGTCCCTTTGTTTATGGTGGTCACTCTGATTTAGCTTATTTTGGAGCTCCAGGACACACTGAGACTTGGTAACTCCAAGGTCAAGGAAGTGGGGGGACCAATTACTGGTGCCAAGTAACTACTGAGTTGTCCTCACACAGATTAGAAGGCTATCCTGATCTCGCTGCTCACCTGTGGACAGTGAATTTTAACTCTACCTCTGCATCTGATGTCTTATACCTCCCACTACTGCAGGGGCCTCTTCCTGTCACTAAAGGGCCTAGAAATAGTCCCATCCTCTGAACTAACACCTGCTGTCCCAGAATGTCTCTCCACATTTGGGCAGCACAGCACATCAGAGTAAGTGTTGGTCTTAGGTGCTTGCTATGTACCAAGGATCCTACCTGGATACACTCATTTAATCCTCACAACTACCCTGGGTGGTCAATTCTACTGTTAGTCCTATTTTACAGATAAGGTAACTAAGGCCCAGAGAGGCAAAACAACCTGCCCAAGACCACATACCTCACAAGCTACAAATAAGGTTATAAAATATAATATTTGCTCTTTTGTTTTTTCAATACTGGAGATTGAACACAAGAATGCTCTAACACAGAGCTACATCTCCAGATCTTTTTATTTAATTATTTTGAGACAGGGTCTCATTAAGTTGCTCAAGCTGACTCTGATGTTTCAATCCTCCTGCCTTGGCTTCCTGAGTTGCTGGAATTACAGGCATTTTCTACAGTACTAACTATTTGTCTATTTTTTAATTGGGCTATTCATAGTTTTACTCTTTTTTTTAAAAAAATATTTTTTAGTCGTTGATGTACCTTTATTATTTATTTATTTATATGTGGTGCTGAGGATAGAACTCAGTGCCTCACATATGCTAAGCAAGTGCTCTGCCACTGAACCACAACCCCAGCCCCTCATATTTTTACTCTTTGAGTTATAAGAGTTCTCCACATATTCTGGATATTAGTTCCTTGAGGGCTTGTTTGGAGGTTCTAGGCAGAGAAGTACAGCTATACCCTTGACTGAAGAATGGTTCTCCTCAATCAAGGAAGGTTGTCCTCTTTCACTGAGACAGAAGCTTCAGGAGGGATGCATATGAAGCAGTGATGGAGTAAGGGACATCTGCCTAGCCAGCCAGATCAGCCGAAGCAATCAATGGGGTGACAGATGTTGCAGCCAGATCTCCCTCAACTCCTGGATATTAGTTCTTTATCCACATGCTTTGCAAATATTTTCTCCCTTCTGTGGGCTGTCTTTTTACTTTCTTAATTGTGTTCTTTGAAACGCCAAAGTTTTAAATTTTAATGAAATCCAACTTATCTATCCTTTTTTTGTCTTTGGTATCATCTAATAAGTTTTTGCTTAATCTAAAATTTACTTACATTTTCTTTTAAAAGTTTGTTGTGTTAGCTCTTACATTTAGATCTATGGCCCCAACCCAAATTGACATGAGGGGTGATAAATGGTTCTTGAGCACCTGTGATATACAATTTTGTTACATATCTTTAACAAAATTTATCACATGCTGAATTGTATTTTAGTTGTACCTTTGTTCTAAGTAGTCTTTTAGATTCCCTATGTGTAGATACTATACCTTCTTCACTTTTACCATGCTGAAGTAATTCCCAAACAGAAATTTTAGCAATATTCTGATGAACATCACTATCATTTTAATAACTGTATGTAAAGCCAGTAACAAATAATTTTTTGAAAAAAGCCAGTAATAAGTAATTGTTTGAAAAGTGACAACATCTTAAAATGAACTGACAAATGTTAGAATTTCAATATTTGGTTATGTCAGTATATAAAAAATAATTGTTCCCATGTTATGTGAATATTAAATTCTCTATCCCAGTCTTGAGTTAAAGAGTAAACATTAATAAGAAATCTAAAAAACAGAATGACTTAAAATGAAAGTGGGGGAAAGGTAGAAAAATCTTAATAAATTTTCTTGTCATATGTGTGATAGATCACAAATTAAATCCCTTAACACATTTCCGAAGAAACAAAATGTCTAAAAGCAGATATAAAACTTATAACAAAATGTAAAATATGATTAATAACAGCCATCAATGCAAAAGGTAAGACAAATGACATATACCAGGGTTAGCAGTATCTTAGGATTCCATATAAAATAATATGCAATCATGTACACAAAATAAAAATAAATTTCTAATATACTTATTCTTTAGTAAGTTATGATATAAACAAACTATTCAAATTAGATTAAGAAATTGAACTGGCTCTATTTATCTTGAACTAAAAGGAAAAAATACCACAACTACCTCTTGAATATGAAAGCATAGATTTTTAATATACAGATCATGTGACAATTAATGGGGAAATTTAGTTATTTAGCATAGAAATTACCCATGTCTACTATACGTTAGAAACTAATCTATGACTTGAAGATGATCAAAGAACTTTAATTGTATGTTATACAGATATGAATGAGATCCAAGACTTTTTCAATCAAGGATACCTCCCAGAGTGTGCACATATGCTGAGCAGGGCTTCACCCCCATCACTCAGTAATGTAGTCTATTTTCTCAGCCTAGGGTATGAAAATCTCTACACCATACAGATTTAATGCAATTCCAATCAAAATCCCAGTGACATTCCTCATAGAAATAGAAAAAGCAGTTATGAAATTCATGTGGAAAAATAAGAGACACAGAATAGCTAAAGCAATCCTTCGCAAGAAGAGTGAAGCAGGTGGCATCACTATACCAGACCTTAAACTATACTACAGAGCAATAGTAACAAAAATGGCATGGTATTGGCACCAAAATAGACTGGTAGAGATCAATGGTACAAAATAGAGGACACAGAGACAAACCCACATAATTACAGTTATCTTATATTAGACAAAGGCACCAAAAACATATATTGGAGAAAAGATAGCTTCTTCAACAAATGGTGCTGGTAAAACTGTAAATCCATATGCAGCAAAATGAAACTAAACCCCTATCTCTCACCATGCACAAAACTCAAAGTGATCAAGGACCTAGGAGTTAAACCAGAGACCCTGCACCTAATAGAAGAAAAAGTAGGCCCAAATCTCCATCAACAAATGGTATGGGTTCAAACTAAAAAGCTTCTTCTCAGCAAAAGAAACAGTCAGCGAGGTGAACAGAGAACCTACAGAATGGGAGCAAATTTTTACCACACACACATCAGATAGAGCATTAATCTCTAGGTTATATAAAGAACTCAAAAATCTTAACACCAAGAAGAACCCAAATAACCCAATCTATAAATGGACAAGGAAATGAACAGACATATCTCAGAAGATGATATACAATCAATCAACAAATATATGAAAAAAATGCTCAACATATCTAACAATTAGAGAAGTGCAAATCAAAAACTAAGATTTTATTTCAAGCCAGTCAGAATGGCAGCTGGTAAGAATACAAACAACAATAAGTGTTGGTGAGGATGTGGGGGAAAAGGCACACTCATACATTGCTGGTGGGACTGCATATTGGTGTACCCAATATGGAAAGCAGTATGGAAAATTCTTGGAAAACTGGGCATGGAACCACCATTTGACCCAGCTATCCCACTCCTTGGTTTATACCCAAAGGACTTAAAAACAGCATACTACAGGGACGCAGCCACATCAATGTTTATAGCAGCACAATTCACAATAGCTAAATTGTGAAACCAACTTAGATATCCTTCAGTAGATGAATGAATAAACAAACTGTGGTATATATACACAATGGACTATTACTCAGCATTAAGAGAATAAAATCAGGGCATCTGCAGGTAAATGGATGGAGTTGGAGAATATTATGCTAAGTGAAGTAAGCCAATCCCCAAAAACCAAATGCCGAATGTTTTCTCTGATATAAGGATGCTGATCTATAATGGGAATGGTGGGGAAGCATGGAAGGAATAGACAAACTTTAGATAGGGCAAAAGGGAGGGAGAAGGGGTACGCATAGGGGTAGGAAAGTTGGTGGAATGAGATGGACATCATTACTCTAGGTACGTATGAAGATACAAATGGTGTGACTCTACTTTGTGTACAACCAGAGACACAAAAAATTGTGCTCTATATGTGTAATAGAATTGAATTGCATTTTGCTGTCATATATAACAAATTAGAATAAATAAAATTTAAAAAATCTGTTGTCATGTGGATTATATGTATTGGTATTTATCATAGTAGAAACTGAAAATAAAAAAAATTGAAAGCACAAGAATATACAAACACATTGTTACCTGTCAGAACAATGACTATCACATGTCATGTAGCCTCTGGACAAATCCAACATGAAACTTGGAGAACCACTGGAATGGGTCTGCATATGTTGGCAACATTACTTTTACTTAGCAAGTGAAGGACAGACCCTCAGCTACTGTTTATACTTCTGTTGATTTTTCCAATTCTGGTTCCTGTCTTATCTTGGTGAGGGCCTTTTTTTGCCTTGTGCCTTTGAATTACTTTTTTTTTTTAAGTTTATTTTTTTAGTTGTAAATGGACACAATATCTTTTTTATGTATTTATTTTTATGTGGTGCTGAGGATTGAACCCAGTACCGCACACATGCAAGGCAAGCACTTAACCACTGCATTACACTTTGAAATTACATGATAGGTCAGTTCTACAGAAAGACTCCAAAGCTCTCCAGTGAGCAAAAGGGAAACATAATTTCATTTCTGTGACTCTTCCTAGGACAAAAATTAGATTCTTCTCTTCCCAAATAGTTGTTAAGCAATTGTTAGACACTAGGGAAACAAAGCCTATATGACACTGTGACAGTATTAACAATTTAAAAGCCACAGTTATAGTTTAAAAAGTCATTTGTCATATCTTTGTTTCATTTTCTATATTCAGGTTCTGTTATAAGGGACCAAAGTTGTCTGAAAGGGACATTCTGATTTTAAGAAACTATCAAAAGAGTTTCCTGCAACAATTCTGTTCTTTTGGTCACTAAATTTGAGACAGCAAAGCACAGCCAAACTGTCACTTTGTCTGCCCATGTAGAGGCACTATCTGCAGTGGGTCTTCTTGCTCCCTGTAGAGGACTGGTATGGGATTTCCTGACCCCGCCTCCATTCCCAAAGCAGCCAGGACAGCTTCCTCATTATCTAATATTTAGTTGAGAGATGCTCAGAAAAATATGGCTGTACTAAACTACTAATACTAATGTTTTGGTAACTTGTAATTTGCTTTCTATGTTTTACTCAATTGACTTGTGAATTATACAGTATAGTGAGCATAAACATTTTCTTAATAAACTCAGAAACCTCTAGGTAGACTGAAAGTACTCTATGTACTACAGTAAGAAGAAAAACATATCCTTATTTTTAAGCACTTATTCAAACTCTTTGCTAATATATTTATTCAATCTTGGTACAGTGAGCATACATCTGGGAATCCACTGCTGCATTAAGACTGTTTCATTTTCTTTTTCCATCTTTTATAAACAAATAGTCTAAAGCAGTAGTCCATGACACATAATTTTATGTGGCTGTTGGTAAAGATACTTACCAAGTAAAAATTCTGGGGAATAATAAAAAGAGGAACAGGGGCTGTGGCTGTGGCTAAGTGATAGAGCACTTGCCTAGCATGCATGAAGCACTGGGTTTGAGCCTCAGCACCACATGAAAATAAACAAATAAAATAAAGACATTCTGTCCATCTACAATTACAATCAATCAATCAATCAAAGGAGGAACATATTCATTTTCCCAGTTAATGAATAATTTAAAAGAGAATGACTATGAGAATGATTTCAAATTTATAAATCACTTCATAAACAGTGTTTTGAGCAACAGAAATTACCAAAAAATATTGATTTATCATGAAAGAGTGATTTGGCAGTGCTCATTTTTTAAGGTTACTATTGTTTTCATTAATCAACTTTCAGATTGGTGGCAGAGGGAGTGACTGATTCACAGTTATCACTACCACTGAATTGCTGCTAACCATCCTCTTTAATTAAGGCATTAAAACTCAAGTTCATAAACCTATTTGGAAAATGTTGTGATTTGCGAAGTCTCATATATATGAATGTTAAAATAAGAACTGTTAGTGACAGATTCCAAACAAAACTTTCCCACTATTCCTAGGAAGCAGATGTGTTAAGAAATTCATTTTTACTTTGTGAAAATTTCATGAAAGAATAAACTGTGACTTAAAAACTGTAGAATTCAATAATAAAATTAAAATCTCTGGTTTCAAACTATCCTCTATCATTGCACATAAACTTCATAACCAGAAAATATCATTAAATATGACATATTTCCTTTAAAGAAATCAATTTGAGGGATCTCTGATTAAGAACACTTCAGGACTATATAAATCCAATACATTTTGTGGGGAAAATGAAAAGGAATACTGGGTGAAGCAAATAATAATAGCATAAAAATAACAAAACATACGGATGAACCAAATTCAAGTTTTTAAATTTTTTTTCTTGTAGTTGTAGATGGACAGCATGCCTTTATTTTATTTGTTTATTTTTTATGTGGTTCTAAGGATTGAACCCAGTGATTCATACATGCTAGGCAAGTACTCTGCCACTGAGACAGCCCCAGCTCCCTCAAGTTCTTAATATAAACATAATTCCACAATGCCACCCTGTTCGCATCTGGGATTTCCAAGGAGCTATCAGAGGGAGATTTTTTTTCTTATCACAAGTCAAGGTAAGTATAGAATTAAGTGAATTGTTAGGCTAATTTTTAAAAAACTTTTTGAAATTACAAACTTAATACTTAAATGGGATGACATCATATCATAATACAGTGTGTGCGTGTGTGTGTTTACACTTGCATGTGCGCGTACACACACACAAAGATGAAAAAGAGCGCCAGTCAGGTTGTGGCTACACATAGCTATGTATGTTTATCAACAACTGATATCCGGTCTGATTGCTGTTCCCACAGTCTCATATCAGCACAACTATTTAGAAATGAAACAAACCACAGGAAATAAGCAAAACCACTCTTCAGCTATCTGGTGGCACTGCCACTTTAAACACAAATGTTTAAAGTTTCCAATAAAGTTTCATGTATCAACCCACTAAGTTGTTGTCTGAGATTCAGGGATGTCTCTATTAGAATTTAATGAACTTCTGGCAAGATAATTTTTAGTGTCTTCATCTAAGCCATGTTTCCAGACCTGAGGAACATCACAGATAGATAGCAGCACTGCCCTAATGGGATTCAATGCAGCACTCTCCGTCCCATTATGGTACAAGGCTCACCCCAGGGCTGCTTTTGTTGTATTCCATCAGCATCCTTCAAGGTCAGGTGGTAATGAGTTCTTCATCTTTAAAGTGGATGGAACACACAACACGTTATTACTGTCACCTCTGACCATGACTGACATGTCAAATCCCACAGGCACTGAGAATTGGTGCTTCAAGACTCTGATCAGTTAGCTAAAGGCACTATACTCTCAAGGACATGTTACGTGTTGGTGTGAAGAAGGAGGAAGGTTGGGCTTTGATCATATGTTCAAGTGAGCAAGCAGAGTAAACCAGCTGGTCACCAGAAGAACAAAGCAGAAGCAAAGCAGATCAGAGATCAGAAACTAAATGGCCCTCAGTAACAGGACATTCCTGAATCCATGGATTTTCAATTTTAGGTTCTAGTTCTTTGTGAAATCCAGGTGTATTTATGGCCCCAATACTCCCTGCCACCCAAGTTCAGAGAGAAACCTTTGTACTCTTCCTATAAAATACTTTCTTTTGTTTTTATGTAATTAGTTTGAGTACATTTCCTGACTCAGTTAGTAGGATTCCTAATAATTAACATTAATTATTAATTTAAAAATTTTATTAATTTAAAAATTTAAAAGTTTTCCATTGTTTTGAGACCTCATTTCTTTATTTGCATATTAGAGGTTTCTAAGAGCATGAGAGAGATATTGTTATTAATAAATTTAACAATAAGAGGAATATTTTATTGATGAAATAAGGCAACTACTTACATAATCTGGCAGAGGAACATCATCGGAACTCAGTGAACCTCTCAAGGACTGTGTGGCTTGTTCCAGAACTTTGTTATGTTTTTTAGACAGCAAAGAAAACAAACTGGAAAAAAAAATACATACACACACAAACACACAGAGGAAAACTCATTATATTAAAAGAACTAAATGTGACCTTTTTCAGGTCCAATATGGAGTTACATAGTTCTATAGCATATCAATTATTCTGAAAGCTGCTTGTAAATAACTTTTATCATGCCTATATTAGCAGGATTAATAATATTATTATATAACAAAATGGTGAAGAAGATGTTTAAATTATAAGAGTTCTGAAGAATAAAATAAGTTTGATAGTTTAAAATTATGTTTCAAAACTAGAAGAAATTTTTAAAAGATTACTATAGTGTGGAGTACAGTAGACAAAGATTGAGAAAACCTGGGAGATGGGCTAACTGTATGACTAATTCATATTGTAACCTACTATAGGTCACTTGAGCTTATGTATCTTAATTTTCTTATCTTACAAATGAGTGTTGTATCACAGTATTATTCTATGGTGTAATATAAAGTCAATGTTTCTGTATTTTAGTTTTAGGTTCTTGTTTCTCAAAAAGAATTATTTTAAATATATGCCTTATAAAAATTTACTTCTGGCTATAATGGATTAACTAGAGCTTGACTAACTCTCCTGCTGTAAACAACTAAAATCTAGAAAAAATTGCATGAAACAAGTGTTTTCAGATATTCTACTACATCTGAAATGCAGGATTATAATCCCTAAAAGAGAAATACACATGAACCCCATAATGGTGAGTTTCTACATATAGGAATATTCCAGACTATGGCCCAGAAAGGTGGGACCCAAACAGTACACAGCAGGACTGAGCTGAGAAGACTGAGATATGAATTTAGGGCTGCTGTGGCAGCTGGAATTTACAAGGCAGGATACTAGAGAAAAGAGAATTTCAAGAAAAGGGTTGCAGAAATCCAGATGTCTTCTTGAGTACCTGAGTAAGTACTAAGCTATACCTGAGCATAGCAAGATATTACAAGATGTGGTGATGAGCTACCCAGAAGCTGTATACTGAACATATATTTTGGAGGTCATAAAATACTGAGGGCTATTGTGTTCCAACCAGCCAGTAGATAAAACTCCTTGAACATGAACATTCAGTTGAATTTTTAGAAAGGCCATGCTTTAGGATCAGGACTATTGTACAGATTATTGTAGCCTAATAAAGCTAGTGAATAATCTTCAAAAAATAAAGTTGATTTATATTAAATGTAAATGAACTAAACACTGCAGTTCAATGCCAGAGATTTTCAGATTGGATAAAATTGCAAGACCCAACTACTTGCTGTTTAAAAGAAACATACTGTAAATTTAAAGACCCAGATAAGTTAACAGTTAAATGATATAAAAAATCATACAGCTGGGCACCATGGTACATGCTTGTAATCCCAGCAGCTTGTGAGGCTGAGACAGGAGAATCATAAGTTCCAAGCCAGACTCATCAATGGCGAGGAGCAACTCAATGAGATTCTATTTCTAAATAAAATAAAAATAGGGCTGGGAATGTGGCTCAGTGACCAAGTGCCCCTGAGTTGAATCTTCAGCACCCAAATAAATAAATAAATCATACAAACATTAATAAGAATATTAGAGTGGCCATATTGATTACAGACACATAGGATTAAAGACCATAATATTAATAGTAATGATAAAGAGGAAAATTTTATAATGATGAAAGCCAGTTCACCAAGAATACTTAATAATCCTAAATATTGGATCCTTAAATATACATTATAATTATATGATCCTAATATTCAATCTACTATATCTAGTAAAGCAAGAAATTCTCTTTAGGTTATATGGCAGCATAAAAATGGAGACAATCTTGACATCATGTACTTTCCACATAAATTTGAGATATGATTATATGTAGTATATATTTTTTTAAATGCCCAAAACACTACTCTAGTATTTCTTAGTGATGCTCTTTTAAAAAGACTATTGACTCAAATATTAATTTAAGAAAGTAAGCAATGATTTCAGATGATTTAAACAGGATATTCAATGAAGACAAGACCACTAAATATTAAGGTTTTTTTTGTTTGTTTGTTTGTTTTTAACTGGTGCTGGGGGTCAAACCCAGTGTCTCATATGTATGCTAGGGAAGCTCTTTACTACAGAGCTACAACTCCATTCCAAGTTTTAACTAACATCATCAAATGCTCTCCTACACATCAGTGATAAATAAATTAGGGAGACTATCCCATTCACAATAACCTAACCCCCCCCCCAAAAAAAAAAAAAAAAAAACACTTGGGAATCAATCTAACAAAAGAGGTAAAAGACCTCTACAATGAAAACCACAGAACACCAAAGAAAGAAACTGAAGAAGACCTCAGAAGATAGAAAGACCTCCCACGGTCCTGGATAGGCAGAATTAATATTGTCAAAATGTCCATACTACTGAAAGCGCTATACAGATTCAATGCAATTCCTATTAAAATCCCAATGACAATCTCCATAGAACTAGAAAAAGCAATCATGAAATTCATTTAGAAAAATAAGAGATCCAGAATAGCCAAAGCAATCCTTAGCAAGAAGAGTGAAGCAGGACGTACCACAATACCAGACTTTAAACTACACTAAGAACAACAGTAACAAAAATGGCATGGTATTGGCACCAAAACAGATGCATAGACTAATACTACAGGATAGAGGACACAGAGACAAACCCACATAAATACAGTATCTCATACTAGACAAAGGTGCCAAAAACATTCACTGAAGATAAGATAGCCAATTCAACAAAGGGTGCTGATTGGAAATCCATATGTAACAAAATAATATTAAACCTCTCTCTCTCACCATACACGAAACTGAATTCAAAGTGGATCAAAGACTTTGGCACTAGAATAGAGACCCCTGAGCCTAATAGAAGGAAAAAGTAGGCCCAAATCTTCATCATGTCAGATTAGGATTTGACTTTCTTAATGAGACTATTAAAGGGCAAGAAGTAAAATCAAGAATCAATAAATGGGATGGATTCAAACTTTCCTCAGCAAAGGCAAAAATCAATAACATGAAGAGAAAGCCTACAGAATGGGAGAAAATCTTTCCCACATGTATCTCAGATAGACCATTAATCTCCAGGATATATAAAGAATTCAAAAAACAACAAAAACTACCACCACCACCACCACCACCAACAACAACAACAAAAAAACCCAAATAACCCAATCAATAAATGGGCTAAGGAACTGAACAGACACTTCACAGAAGAAATATAATCCATCAACATATATAAAAAAATGTTCAACATCTCTAGCAATTAGAGAAATGCAAATCAAAACTAAGATTACATCTCACTCCAGTGAGAATGGCAATTATTAAGCAAACAAGCAATAATAAGTATTGGTGAAGATGTGGGGGAAAAGGTACACTCATACATTGCTGATGGGACTGCAAATTGGTGCAGCCAATCTGGAAAGCAGTTTGGAGATTTCTTGGAAAACTAGGAATGGAACCACCATTTGACCCAGCTATCTCTCTCCTCAGTCTATACCCCAAATACTTAAAAACAGCATACTACAGTGATGCAGCCACATCAATATTTATTTACAGCAGCTCAACTCACAAGAGCTAAACTATGGGACAAACCTAGGTGTCCTTAAACAGATGAATGGACAAAGAATATATAGTACATATACACAATGAGATATTACTCAGCCTTAAAGAAGAATGAAATTATGGCATTTGACAGTAAGTGGATGGATGTCGTGAGCCATCCATGGGCTGTGTGTGTGTGAGATATGCACATCTGAGCATATGAGGGGACTGGTCTAGCGTTGCGCACTGAATGGGTTATGCAACTCAAGTGTGCCTTTCCTCTCACTCTGCCTGTGATCCCACACAGCACCTGAGAAGGGTGTGACTTGCCAAGATGTTAATCAATCTGCTGACCACAAGACACCATCAAGCAAGACTCTACCCTTGGAAATCCTATCCCTTGACTTATTTGGGTGGAATCTTCTATCAAATGTCTTGTCCCCAATAAGTAGGAATGTGTGTGCTCTGGGTGTGATCTCTCTCTCTTGCTTTTTCCAGCACTCCCCAGCATGGAGCTGATCCTTGGGGTCACTGAGCAGGCCTTCCCTCAACCTTAGAAACTCATTTTCATGTGTTGCATGGTTTGTTTTCTGTTTTCTTAGTTATTGCTGCATCCGGCTCCTTTAAACCCAGCTCATCTTGTCAGCCCGGACAGTTGACAGATGGAACTGGAGAATATCATGTTAAGCAAAATAAGCTAAACCCCCAAACCAAAGGCTGAATGTTTTCTCTGATATGTGGATACTAATTCTCAATAAGGTGGGGATGGGGGGCTAGGGAAGAATAGCATTACTTTGAATTAGGCGAAGGGAGTGAAGGGGTACGGGGTTAGGAAGGACAGTAGAAAGAGTCAGACATTATTACCCTATGTACGTAAATGACCACCTGACCAGTGTGATTCTATCATGTATGACCAGAAGAACGAGAAATTGTACTCTATTTATGTACGATGTGTCAAGGTACATTTTACTGTCATGTATAACTAATTAGAACAAATTTTAAAAAATCCTTAAACATTCATTAGTTACACTAGGTTAGCAAATATAACAGAGGGAATGGATATTCTCTAAGTTTCTATAGAAATATAGTGGGAAGAAAAAAATAATTATAGGAGATTAATTAATAGTTATGAAATGATACTAAGTGCATGCCAAGCATATATCTAAAAGAGCGATTTCTGTCAAATGGAATAGTACCGTATAGGGTTTAGGTCTTACATAATTTTTTTTTTTTTTAAGAGAGAGAGAAAAGAGAGAGAGAGAGAGAGAGAGAGAGGGAGGGAGGGAGGGAGAGGGAGGGGGAGAGAGGGAGAGGGAGAGAGAGAGAATTTTTTAATATTTATTTTTCAGTTTTTGGCAGACAGAACATCTTTATTTTATTTTAGGTGATGCTGAGGATTGAACCCAGCGCCCCGCGCATGCCAGGCGAGCGCATTACCACTTGAGCCACATCCCCAGCCCCGGTCTTACATAATTTTGAAAGGAAGAAAGATTCATTCGTGCAGGAGAGGAGAGGAGACATTTCTGAATACAGGCAAAGCCCAGAGGCATAGGTAGGGGGCAGTGAGAATGAACTTGGAGTAGAGGCGCTACACAAAAAAGCAGGAGAAAAAATTCAATCTATGAGGGTGCATCATTTTTTTTCATTTTATTTTTCTGGATCTCCTGCATTTGAGGTTTTATTTTGTTTTTCCATTTTAAGCTGAAAAGTAAACATCACACTTTCCTCTTACCACTATTCACATGATCCATTAGTAACTAATATCAGAAGTTTATTTTACACGATTCTAGAAATGTTCAATGTACCAATCCATGTATAAATGCATACTGTGTGTATACATCCATAATTTTTATTCCACAAAATATGCATTATTTTGTATTTTGAACTTTTCCCTCCATTCATTCAACACATACTTACTGATTGTCAGTTATATGATATTTAAGCATACGGAAGAACTATGCTTCCTGTAGCCTAGTCACTGCAATTGTTTCCAGTGTTTTGCATCATCTGCAGTACTGCGATCAATACCCTGCACATGACTTTTAGCATAGCCGAGACCACATATAGGATAAATTCCTTGAAGTAAAGCTGCTGAGTAAGAAAGTAATTATGTAATACTGAATTTAATTCAGGGCACATATATTAAAATATGCAAATTATTTTGCAAATGATGCAAAGGAAAAGGTAATAATACATTGGAATTATGAGTAAAGCAGGTTCACAAGGAAATGCATAAAGAAAGAAATCAGTAAGATGATTCAATTGGTTGTAGTACATTTTCTGATATAAATGGAACTTCAGGAGTATTTTGAGACTAAAGGTTGGTAGTCCATTCTAGCACAAGACATGGCAAGACTCAGAGGAAGCTGGGCCCAGAAGCTCACGCTTAGAAGCTCGGGAGGCTGAGGCAGGAGGATCATGAGTTCAAAGCCAGCCTTAGCAACTTTAGAGATCTGTCTCTATTTTTTTTTTTTAAAATATTTATTTATTTTTTTTTTAGTTTTTGGCGGACACAACATCTTTGTATGTGGTGCTGAGGATCGAACCCGGGCCGCATGCATGACAGGCGAGCGCGCTACCACTTGAGCCACATCCCCAGCCCAAAGAGATCTGTCTCTAAACAAAATACAAAAAAATGGCTGGGGATGTGGCTCAGTGGTTAAGTGCCCCTGGGTTTGATCCCTGATACTCAGAAAATAGAAAAAAAAAAGATTCACAGCAATAAATTGGATGCTCAACAGAAAGGGAAAAGGACAAAGGAAACAAAGTGGTGTTTTTGGTTTTTTTTTGAGTTTAGAAAGAACTAAGGAGAGGCCTTATGAGTTCACCAAACCTGGAATATTCCCACTCCCCACAAGCTCTGCATGCATGTGTGCATCCTATTAGTGTACCTTCAGAGAACAGAAGCAATCTATGGTAAATTCCATCATCAAAGGAAAATTGAGTAAATCCTAGAAATCAGAGCAAAACCAAAACAAAACAGAAAACCCCAACAATACTTGAAGCTCATTCCTTTTCTTTGGAAAAGAAAGACCAATGTGTTTACTTATTTATTTTACAAGAGAATACTAACAATCTGTTTTTCTTGTTGGTAGGAGACCAAACAAGGAAATGAGCTTCAATTCAAACATAAGGTATTTCAGTTGAGCATGATGGAAAGTGTGGCTATTAAAGGCATCAAATGTTGCAGCCGTATACCCCAAGAAGCTGTGGTATTGCTCACAGTTATCTTTTAAAAAATTGTCTAAGAATAGATCATTTGAGGTCACTTCCAATTCTCTACCAGGAATGAGAAACAGAATTCACACTGGCCCTTAAGATATTATTCTCATACACTTTGATAGGCTTTCCCTCGAGTTCCTACAGCTAGTGCTTTCAAAGTGTTGTGTGTGTGTGTGTTTAATAGTCTAATTTTGGCTTTCATTTAGCATTTTTAAGGCAAATGACCCAAATTTATAGAAGAAATGACTTGCAAATTGCTGTGACAAAAGTAACTTTTGCTTAAAGCTCTGCATTCCAAGTACTTAGACCCAGCTTAGGCTAGTCAAAGTAATAAAGACATATGATATTTGTATATAAAAAGGTAAATATGTTTATAAGTGAAGCTGATCTTAAAGTGTACTTAGTATTCACTCAGTTGGGATGTATTTGCCAGAATACTTTTTTAAAATTAGAAAAAGATGAATTTTTCTATAAGTACAAGAATATGCATTACAAACTGGGTAAATGATGAAAACAACTAAAATGCTGATGGGGAATGGGTAAATAAACTGGGGTATTCACACCATGAAATACTGTATAGCAATTTAAAATAATCTACAGCTATATGTTTTAAATTATCTAAAACTACAAAGTTGAGCAAAAACCAAGGGAATTCTTATAGAATGGGAACAAGGTGATGATATTTACATAATGTTTTAAAATGTAGAACTAGTGCATATATTTTATAGATAAAACACATGAAATAATAATGTAAAATATATATGGAATGATAAACACTACATTTAGAATAATCATTGTTCTCTTGAGGAAGGAAGGAAGGAAGGAAATGGGATTAGGGAGGAAAAAATAAGGGATTTAGTTTCTCTCATAAAAATGTTCTGGTAATACTGAATACATACACATGAAATTGCTATAGTATTGTCTATTTCTGTGTATGTGTGTGTGTGTGTGTGTGTATGTGCCTGAAATATTATATACATTTAAAAAACTTGATAAAAAGAGCATGCTGTCCTGAAGAAAACAGAGCTCCTGCCAACAGCCAGCATTTCACAAAAGAAAGAAGCATGTAAATAGAATCTGCGTGGTCAGCCCAAACTGGGACGTGTGGAGAAGATCACAAGCTGGTGAAAATGGCTGCAGTTGAGGGTGCACAGATGGTGGCAGGAGCTGAGACCAGAATGAAGACAGTTAGAAGACAGACTGTGAGGGGCTGCTCATGCATCAAAAGCCCTGGACTTTATTCTACACAGAGCTGAGAAGCTAATGGAAACGCTGAAAGAGACCTGGTTTCTTGGCCTCAAGAAGCTCAAGTCCAATAGGATAAGGAAAAAAAAAAAAAAAAAAAGTCTACAATGCTGAAATCAGAGAAGGCTGGGGGTCTGAAGAGAGAGCCATGGGGATATAGAGTAGGATAAGTATATTCCACAGAGGAAATCTAGCTTGAATATGGCCTTGAAGTTTAGGGATGTGCTAATTAGAAAAATAAAACATGAAGAAGAACAATTCAGAAAGGTGAAAAAGTGTACCAGAAGTGTATCAAGAGACTGTGGGGCTACAGCCATAGCCATAGCTTACAGTGAGATTAGAGAAAGTTCATGGGGGTGAGCTGTGGCAAGAGATGAAGTTAGCAAGACAGGCAGAGGCAGATTCAAAAAAGGCCTTACATACCAAGATAAGAGGTTTATGTTTCATCTTGTCAAGTTGTAGAGACAGAAAGTAAGTCAAATATTTACCAAGGGCTCACTATGTGCCAGGCAGAGTAAAAGCTGCCTGATATATGACGGTAAGTCTAAGCAACAGTCAGTCATCATCCTGCCTTCCTGGAGGGCAGTTCAGAGAGGTCATACCTGGATAGACTGGAGTGAAGCTGGAATGTCATGAGGACACAGGTGAGGGCTGCCCACCTGTACTTTAAGATTAGAATAAGAAACCATTTCTGGAGACAATGCCTAAGTGTCCCCTTAAACAACATTTAGGAGTTGGCCAAGTAAGTTAGGTAATGGTACAGGTAACCTGGGTAGAGAAAATAGCATGAATAGAGGCTGAGAAACATGAACACTGCTGGTAGAAGAACAGCATGTAGCAGGGCACAGCCACAAGCCTGGGGCAGCAGGCAGGAGCGTTCAGCACCTCTTGGGCCTCACATGCACCTTGCCAGAGGTGCTCTATGACAGCAGGACTGCAATGCCAGAAAGAGACAAAAAGTCAAGCTGCTGCACTTGGTATTCAGGCATAAGGAGGAATGTAGGATTGGCAGCAAGGATGGTGGTTATCTTTGTGCATCTGTGGCCTTAGCTTCTTTCCTATCCTCTCCCATTCTATGGTGGCCACAGTATCCCTACCATGGAATCCCTCAGGACTCAGAACCAATGTTTGAAAATCACTGACCTGAATAATGAGGCACAAGCATGTAACTATAACTATATTTGCTTTAGAAAACATCCTCTCTCCTGGAGGGAAAGAGGGACAGGAAATTATAAGAGAACAGAAGTGGAAACAGAATTTTAGGGAAACATTTACATTACCCAAAGTAAGAGTTGAGGAAGCTTTGAATTAAAGGAAGTAGGAGTTATTTGGAAGACAAGAGAGATAACACAGAGAATAAATGAAGGGCATCACAGGTGACTGAGGTTTCTAACTTAGGAAATGTAACAGCTGATGGAAAACAGGTAGAAGACCTGAGGCAGGGAGAGGGCTTGGGAGGACAGCAATTCACAACAGCAGCGGCAGCTCTAACACACACAGGGCTTACTGGGTATCAGGCACTGTCCATCAAGCAATCATGTGAGGTAGGTACTACCACTACCATATTCCCTCCACCTCTTTTAAAGGGTTATGATGAAATTGAAGCAGAGAGAAGCTAAGTAATTTGCACAGGTACATAGCTACTAAGGAGTCGAAAGTCAGGAGTTAAAATTCAGGCATTGTAGCTCCAGAATCTAGAGCTGCTCAGGGAAACCAGTGGATATGGGAGACAGGGGTGGGCAGGCCTAAATGGCAGCAGAGGAATACTAATCTGGTGCTATTAAGAGCAGTGATGAGAAATTTTGGGGTAATCTGCACCAGCTTCAGTCAAAAAAGTGAAGGTGATTCCAAAGATGTTGTGTAATGTAAGCAAAGAAATGTAAGGACAGAGCCCTGGAAACCACCAAGACTGAAAGGGTAAAGAAAGCAACAGCAGTCAGTAAAGGTTGATTAAGGAAGTATTCAGAAGTAGGAGAACTGGAAAAGACAGACATTGTGGAAGCCAAGAGAGCAATTTCAAGGAGGGAACAATTATCACTGTTAAAAGCTGCCAATGGGTAAGTAGGGCTTAAAAATGAAACAGGGCCATGGATTTGGCACAAGGAAACAAGTCAATGGTGACCTTACCCCTTTTCAAGGGGGGAGAAGTGAGGCTGCAGAGGTGGGACATATATCTGGGGGAGCAAAGAGGTAGAGCAACACCAGGAAAGGAAGGCACCGGAATAGAGAGCCACCCAGTGGAAGGTGGTAGGCGGGGAGGGGCTCGGCTTTGAGAAGGTGTTCAGACATTTCCCACAGTCCTGCCAGTCCCCACAACTCTGAGGGAACTTCTCCCCATGCCACAGACCTTCCCTCCGCACACTCACAAGGACACTCACCAGGGAGAAGATGAGTTCCTGATGTTCACAAAAGAAAATAAGCAGGGGGCTTACAGATAGAGGTACAGGTAGAGAGTGCTGGGTAGTTGACCTGAGCCCAATATTAATATTGTTTTATAGTTTTAATTCTTATTTAGTTCAGTGATTATAAAGTTCTTCACAAATCCCAAAGAAATGCAAAACAATTGAAAAAAAAAAACCTATTAAAATTATCAGAGGGCCCTAGAAGCCAAATCTTTCCAAACTCTAAGCTCTGCTGCTGTGGTCATTGACTCCTACATGCCTGTCCCCATTTCCTCCTCTCATTCAAGGCACAGCTCCAGAGCCTTATTCACAATACTCAAGGAAGAATGTTTCTCTCCTGTGCTGACCCTGCCTCTGAACTATACAAACTTCGCCACTATTCACTGCATACAAACATACAGTATTAGGCGGCTGATTACCTTACTTTTAATCAGTATTGTTGAGGAATAATTTGTATGTAATAGTAATAAAACAGTGATTTTAAGCATTCAATGTGATATTTAAAAAAAATATAAATATTAATGCAACCCACCACTATAAGCATTATTAGAACATTTCCATTACCCCAGAATGTTCTCTTGTGTTTTTTGACAGTCAATATCTTCCTCTAATAACCTCCCCTACCCTCCAGACAACCACTGCTCTGCTTCTGTGGTTTTGCTTTTTCTAGAATTTCATGAAAATAGGATCATAACCCTATGTATTCTTTTGTGTGTTCTTTCCATCTCTCAACATGCTGTTTTTCCAATTCACTCATGTTGTTCAGTATATCTATAATTCATTCCTTTTTATTGCTCAGTAGTGTTCCATTATATGGACATACCTCAATTTCTTTATCTATTTGCTAGTTGATATATATTTAGGTTGTTTCCAATATTAGGCTACTATGAATAAAGCTGCTATAAATATTCTTGAACAAGTTCTTGTGTGAACCTGTTTTCATTTCTCTTTAATAAACATTTAGTTGTCAATGGACCTTTATTTATTTACCTATGAGTGGGAATGCTGTTTGTTTAATTCTATATCAAACTTCCAAACTGTTTCATATTCTTACTTGGTATTTCAGGGTTTTTTTTTTGTTTTTACTTTAGCCATTCTAGTGGGTATGGAGTAGATTTTCCCTGTGGGTTTAATTTGCATTTTCCTAATAAGTTTTCTTATACTTTCTTTGAAGGATCTATTCAAATTTTTGCCCACTTAAGAAAAGGGGTGTTTTTCTTCTTTCAAAGTTGTATTCTGGATATAAGTCATTTATCAGGTGGCCTGGGGCTGGGGTAGGGTGTTGTCTTTTCATTTTCATAACAGTGTCTCTAGAAGAGAAAACATTTTAAAATTTGAAGAAGTCCAATTCACCAAATTTTAAAAAAAATGTTTTTTGTGTTCTATCTAAAAAAAAATGTATGCCTAACCTAAAACCTCAAAGATTTTCTTCTATGATTTTTTTAGAAGTTTTGTAGTTTTAACTATTATATTTAGGTCAACAAATACATTTAGGTATTTGAGTGAATACGTGTATATGGCACAAAATAAGAGCCAAGGTTCATTTTGTTGGTTTTGAATTTTTTTTTTTAATACTGATATTTAATTGCTCTAGCAGCATCTGCTGTAAAGACTAATCTTTTCCCTTGAATTACCTGGGCACTCTTGCTGAAATTTCATTGCCCACACATGAACCCATCTACTTCTGGACTGTACTCCATTCCATCAGCCTGTCAATCTATCAGGCACTGATATCATACTGTCCTGATTACTCCAACTTAGGTATTCTCTGTCAAAATGGTGTTGGTTATTTTAGCTTCTTTGTATTTCTATACAATTTTTAGAATTAACTTGTCAATTTCTACCAAATAGCTTTAGAAAATTTTTGATTAGCACTGTGTTACATGTATAGATCAGTTTCAGAATCTTTTTTTTTTTTTAGTTGTCAATGGACCTTTATTTGTTTGTTTATTTATTTATATGTGGTGCTGAGAATCGAACCCAGAGCTCACACATGCTAGGCAAGTGCTCTATCACTGAGCTACAGCCCCAGTCCCCAGTTTCAGAATCTCAACAATACTAAATTTCTGATCCTTGCATAAGAAATTTCCCTGTTTAGTTATTTAATTTCTTTAATATTTTATAGTTTTCAGTGTACGGGTCTTGCATGTATTTTTTAAGTTTATCCTTAAGTTATTTAATATATATATGTGAATATGTAGACCTTGTGAATGGGATTATAAGTGTGTACTGCTGCTGCCCAACTTGTACTTTCAGATTTTTGATGCTAATATAATGTTAAAAAAAATTTTTTTGATTTCTGATTGTTCCTAGCAAGAATAAAAATAAAACTACTGCTAAATAGTGACCTTCTGTCCCATGACATTGCTAAAATGCTATAATTTTGGATTATCTATAGATTATAATTTTTAAAAACATGTATTTTTATGCAAATACTAGTTAGAGAATTAAAGACATCTTTAAATCTTCTTTTGCAATGTGAATTTTTTAAAAAATATTTATTTATTTATTTATTTATTTTTAAGTTTTTGGCGGACACAACATCTTTGTACGTGGTGCTGAGGATCGAACCCGGGCCGCATGCATGCCAGGTGAGCGCGCTACCGCTTGAGCCACATCCCTAGCCCCCGTGCAATGTGAATTTTTAAAATGTCTTTTTCTTGACTTATTGCACTGGCTAGGATCTCTAGTATATGTCAAATAGATATGAAAACAGACATCCTTACCATTTTCTTGATCTAGGGGAAAAACACCTAATCTTTCACAGTTATGCTTTTTAGCTATAAGTTCTTTTATCAGGTTGCAGAAATTCAACTCTATTCCTTGTTTGGAAAGTTGTTGTTGTTTTTAATCATGAATAGGTGTTGAATTTGTCAAATGCTTTTTCTGTGCTTACTGAGATGATCACAGTTTGTTAAAGTAGTAGTAGACTGTACTGATTTATGGAATGTTAAATCAATCTTACATTTCTAGAATGGATCCTTCCCTTTCTCTCTCTTTTTTTTTTCTCTCCTTTTGTTGTAGTGGGGATTGAACCCAGGGTTGCTACATCTCTGAGATACATCCCCAGCCCTCTTTGAGAAAGAATCTAACTAAGTTGTCCCGTATGGCCTCAAATTTGTGAAACTTTTGCTTCAGGCTCCCAAGTAACAGGGACTATAGGTGAGAGCCACTATGTAGCCCTGGAATGGATTCTAATAGCTACGTTTTTTTATGATGGTGATATAGATAAGTAACAGGAGTAAGGGTGGTTGTCACTGAGAATGTATTCTATGCCAATCATATTTCTAATCTTCTATATTTGTTAACAAGATTAATAATACAACTGCTTAATGAAGAAAGTATTACTATTATTATCACATTATACATGAAGAAACTAAGGTATTCAGAAGTAAATTAGCCTGCCAAGGATTATATTGCTCAGAAGTGGAGGAGCCAGAATTTACACTCTGGAAATCTGACCAGATCCTGGACTCATAATCAGTTTATTATCTCTTATCTGGATTTATTTTATGATTATGGGCACTATTGTTTTTTCTGTCCTGGATGATTCACTCTCTTTCACTTTTAGGAACTGAAACTACTCTGGGGTGCGGGGCTGAGTTCATGATATATAGGCCATGTTAATTATAATTCCCCATTCTCAGGTCACAAAAACTGGTCAATGGATACATGCTCCTAAGTTGAGCCAGTTGAAAACTTTCCCTAGGATTGTTCTAACTAGGGACTGTGAGAAAACCACTTGTCCTCTCTGGCCAGAAGACTGTAAAGAAGTGGCTATGGCAATACTTCAGCTTCATGGAGAAAACCTATGTTCCAGAAGGAGAAGGAATCTATGTTGAAAGAGAGAATATGAATTTGAGAATGAATACAGTCAGTACTTTCAGCATTTCTACTGCATCCTTGCATTTTTACTAAGTATCCTAAGGAAATTCTTTCCCTTTTTATATATACTAGAGCCTAGTATGGCTTACTTCCTAAGCTTGGGGTCTTTGTTCAAATATCACCTGTTCCTTGAGACCTACCACAATCACCCTAGTTAATATCACTACCCAACCTGGCACATCTACTTTTTCGTTTCACTACTTAATTTTCCCCCTATAACTGTCATTTTTCTAAAGTATCATGTACTTTCTCATGTACCTTATTGTCTTCATCACTAAAACAGAAATTGGCCAACTACAGCTTGCAGACCGAATGCAGCCCACCATTTGCTTTTGTACATGAAGCTTATTGTGACATAGTCACATCCATTCATTCATGGACTGTCCATGGCTGCTTTCACACTATAGTGACAGAGCTGTGTAGTTCAGAGGCCATGTGATAAGCAAAGCCTAGCATTACTTTAACATTCAAGTCTGTTACAGAGAAAGTTTCCTGACTCCTCACCAGTGTGTGATCTCCATGGCAGGGGTTCTCACCTGCTTTGTTCACTATAGCATCTCTAGGCCTGGAATAATGGCTGGCACATAAGGAGTCCTTTGATATTCACTGAATAAAATGCAATGTAGAAAATCCCATAGTCAATAATAGGATTTTAATATGTCAGAGTTTATCTGGTTTCTGATTTTTAAGACAGATACCTGATGGTTTTATGGTGAGGAAAATTACCTTTTGTTCCCCAAATTCTTACTACACTAAAAACAAAACTAAAAAACAAGCACTCTCATATTTACCTAGAAATATAACTGTCTTACATGTTTCGGTTTCTCCTGAGAGAAATATTTCCCTGAATATACAAACCCAGTTGATGGCAGAGCCAAAAGGACTTGCTGCCAGATTAAATTTGGGGTACAAGAGAAAGAGCTGAGGACATCATCAAGGTTTTCAGCATATGGTACAGTGGATGTACCATTTATGGAGACAGGAAGACTGGCAGAAAGGTACAGAGAGACCAGCAGGGATTCCTTTGGGATATGCCAAGTTTGAGAGTCCTCCTTGGTATCCAAGAGGAGGTTCAAGTGGGGGGGTTGGTTTCTGAGTCTGAATTCAGGTAAAAAATATCCATCTGGGAACTGTAAACATACGAGCAGAATTCAAAGCTATTATAATGGTTGAGAAGACTCAGGAAAAGCTGAAAATTAAGCTAGCAGTGGTGAAAGGGAGCAGTGAATGAACTATACTTCAGAGCTCCAGTATGTACAGGTGCTGGCAGCACTGGGTATTAGGAGGTAAAGGCATAGGTGAGTTTCAAAACAGCAAGACTTACTGAAAATCTGCATTTTAAAAGATAGACTTTCATTCCCACCCCTGCCTGCCTCACTCAACCCAGTGGATGCCTTCCTATACCTTGGCAGAGAGAGAGGTGCTCACTCTCAGAATGGTGAACCTGGGACTCTGGTCTTGGGATAGGAGGCCTATGTGAGGATGGAAGTGCTACACTGAAAGGGGCAATGAAGTCACAGCTCAGTACCAAACACAAACCCCTGGCTTCACTCCCCCAATCAGCTCAGAGAATGCCATCAGCTGGGTTTGCTGACTTGAGGATAACTTTGATACTAGAGGATAACTGTTAGCTGAAATTGAAAAGCATTAGGACAAAAAGACCCACAGAAACCAACTCTTAGAAATCTCTCAAAAAGAGCTGGGGCTGTAGCTCAGTAGTAAAGTGCTTGTCTCACATGTGTGAGGTACTGGGTTTGATCTTCAGCACCACATAAAAATAAATAAAGTTATTGTGTGTCCATCTACAACTAAAAAAAATTAAAAAAAAAAAAGAAAGAAATTTCTCAAAAAGCCCAAGTTAGAGCTTCCAAGTCTCCAGTCAACAACACTCAACCCACTGTACAGAATTTCCAATCAGTTCTTCAGTGCCTCACTTTTTTTTTTCTTTTTCTTTTTTTAGTATTCTTTTAGTTATTCATTAACTTTATTTTATTTGCTTATTTATATGTGGTACTGGGAATCGAATGCAGTGCCTCACATGTATGAGGCAAGTGCTTTACCACTGAGCTATAACTCCAGCCCCCAGTGCCTCACTTTATATATATATATATATATTTTAGTTTTCGGTGGACACAACATCTTTATTTTATTTTTATGTGATGCTGAGGATCGAACCCAGTGCCTCGCGCATGCCAGGTGAGCGCGCTACCGCTCGAGCCACATCCCCAGCCTGCCTCACTTTTAAATATAAACTCTTTGTTAAGATCACCAGAGAGGGCCACTAAATGACAAAACAAGCAAAGAAGAAAAAGGGATAAAACAGAGATAATGCAGGAAGGAGAAAAGAACTTCTAAAAAGTTGTGATTACTAAGTCAATGAAGAATAGTAAAGTAAATATACTGTAGCTGTGAAGGAAATCATATTAAAAAGGAGCATCAGGAAACAAAAAATTCTTTGGAAGTATGAGAACAGAAATGAAAATTTTAACAGAAGGAAAGTAAATTTGAAAAGTAGAACAAAAAAAGACTAAAGAGTTGGAAAAACAGTAGGGAAGGGGGAGCAATTAGAGAACTGGTCCATAAGAACAGAGAAATTAGGAGGACATTACTTAAGAATTATTTCAAGAAAAGTTCTCAAAACGGAAAAACACGAATTTCCAGAATGAAAGAGCCACCACAAACCCAGAAATGAGATTAAAAAAAAAAAAAATCATAAGACATAACCAGAATTTCAAAACACTGGAAACAAAAGTTGGTCCTAAAAATTAAAAGAGAAAACAAGGGAGGGAGAGAGATACAAATATCAGGTATTGGTATAGCATTAGACATCTCAACAGCTATTAAACAATGAGCAATAACTTCCAAATACAGGGGAAAAGTCACTGTGAATGTAGAACTAAACACTGCAATATTTAAAAATTCTAGAACAAAGATTAAAATAAAGACTTTTAAAGATAAATTGTTTAAGAAAGGAAATATGATTATATTACACTATGTGGATCATCTGTGAGTAAAACTGGTTATAACACAGTAAATGCGGACACTGACCTCATATGTAATGATCAGCACTGGGAGAGTGAGGGAAGGTGCACTTCTCAGTGTGGGTATGTGCTTGTGAGCTGCTGCAGGGCAGTTTAAGATGAGGACTACAACTTTTGAATACTGATCTGTTCATATACAAAGCATCTCTTCCTTAATCCACTTTTCTGCTGGTTCTTATGGAAGAAACAGAAAAATCCTCTGTCTATTCCAAGAAAGTCAAACAGACCAATGATGCCAGAGCAAGATTCAGGCATCCCTTGTCAAAGGCAATTAGAACAAATCAGAAGTGGGAAAAAAAGGCTGAAGGAGGAAGGAAACCGTCAAATAGCTCTAACAGGTGTGGAAAATATATGAGGAGTAAAGCACCCTTAATAAAATAAAATAAAAATTAAAAAGCACCTAATCTATGAAGATAGAACTAATTTCATTGTGTGAAACTTCTCTTTGTACTTGTAGAATACAAAGGAATAGTGACATTCCAGGCTTTGCCTCTCTATCAATTTACGCCATTTAAAAATTTTAATATGTGGTTTGGTAGTTGCTCTTTAAGTGCTCTACAGCTGTGTATGTATGATATATACACGTATGGTAAACATGTTTTTTCCAAATAATAATTTAAAGCTTTGATTACAGACCTTTGGACAATATTCTGTACACACCGTGGTCTAATGATGTCTTCTTTTTCCTCTTCTATCTTTACTCCAGTAGAAGAAACTACAAAAATGTCAGTATTCTTGCCTTATGAAGTTAGAAACAAGAAGTGTCCCTCCCTCCCCCCCCCCTTCTCTCTCTCTCTCAATGTGGGGATTGAACCCAGGGTCTTGTGCATGCAAGGCAAGCATTCCGCCAACTAAGTTATATCACCAGACCTTAATTTATTTTTAGTAAAAACAACAACTTTTTAAAGACCTCAAGTTACAATGAAGGAGATAGTGAGCCACATAATTATCTTTGCTAAGAACATGGACATTTATATAAAGAAGCAAGATTAGGGCACAGTCAATTGCCCTTTCATTCAAACTACATTGACTTAATAACCATAAATATTTGTGTGTGTGTGTGTGTGTGTGTGTATCAACTAGCTTAAAATTCATTTCTTTCCAAGACAAGTAATAAAATGGTGTTGAGCTTATGGTATAAAAGATAGAAAACAAAAGAAGAAACATCAGCATCACAGCTTGCTGATTGTTAAATAAGGCTTGTTAAATGCAAGCATCTTGTGCTGCTGCAGCAAAGAACGAGGCTCGGACAATGATGCACTCATCACTGCAATGAATGTCACACACACAATCTATTAGAATCTATGCTGTTGTATGTTTCAATGCTACAAGGAAAAGTCATTACCCATCTTCTTCAAGATCTTTGAAATAAAAGCAAAAAGAAAAAGATTCATGTATAAAAAAAGTATGCAAAATTCCCACCAAAAGGACACACCTTGAATTGCAACTGGAGAACCCAGTGGGATTGCCATAAAAACACACAAGGTGTCTTAGTAACTTGCAATTACAGCTACAATGTTCAAAAACAACTAGTCATATATCATGGCAGGTATACAATTAAATAAGGTTTCTTAAAAAAAAAAAAAAAAAACTCAGGAAAAGAACCCCCTCCATTTTAATAAGGTAACTGAATTCCTAATAAGGAAGACAGGAGAGCTGAAAGATGACTAACAACTTTAAAAAGAATGTTACATAATTACTGTAATTATTACTAGTAAAAATATGTTGAGAATAGTGGATAAAACATAAGATCTGTCAATACATGATCTGGTAACTATATTACTAAAAATATAAGTGAGTGAAACAGAGAATCTGTCATTAAATACAATTACTTTAATCTTCACAAAGGCATTCACACAAATTTATTTTATGTGTTTTTAACTTTAATTCAATGAGAAAAATATTTAATAAGTGAAAATAATATGAAGGGTGTTTTTAAGGCAGATTTTCCCAGATTTTGATTAAATTTGCTCAGAAAATCTACTTAGTAAGAATAACCAAATTAGAAAATTAGTAATTTGGTTGCACTCAAAAGGAGAACTATACTCCTAATTTTAATTTATGTTTATACCTATTATACTGCAATATATTTAAGAATGTATATCTATATAAACTATAATAAAGGACTTAAAATATTTTGTAATTAGTATGTAATTCTACAGAATTGAACTTAGAAGTTTTACAGTATTTTCTCTTCTGTATTAGAAAAAACTATTCTGTAAAGAACAGAAATAGGAGCCGAGAATGTCATTCAGTGGTACAGAGCTTGCTTGGTATGTATGTACAAGGCCCTGGGTTCAATTTCCAGCACCAGAAAAAAACTTTAATATAAAATAAGAACAGAAATAGATTTACTGACTTGAAACCATGTAAGTTTTCTTTTCCTGTCATCCTTTCTTAGCCCTTTGAGAAAGCTACATGACTACCAGATACCCATCAATTTAATTAAAAAAATGAAACAAAACCCATAGCATGATATTACTAATTTATGGCAATAAATGGGATCAAAATATTTAATGATTAAATTCACTTGGAAAAAGGAATTACCTCACAGTGAGTACAAGAGAAGCCACGGTGGCAGTTTAGAACTTATTATTATCACAGGTCATAAGGTACTTCCTAAAGTGTAAAGCAATTTCCTTTCAGGGGAAACCTACCAAATAAAGCATATTTCCTATATGTCAGACTTTACAAAGATGGTCACAGGAAACTTGACAGTGGCAACTATGAGGAAAATGCCACAGACTACACCTATATTGTAACACAATTTATAAGGAAGATATTTTCTAAATGTTGGACTCTTAATTTGGAAATCCCAACTAGAACTTAGGGATTTCTGTTTTGCTTAGCCCTTAATCTTAACCCAATGAATATAATTAGGCTTTGGGAGGGCCATAGGAACAGGAAGTCTAAATTGGAATTGTTAGGTCTTTCTGATAAATTCCCTTTTTCAACTTTTGCCAGCTTCATTAGTATTAAAAAAACAAAAACAAAACAAAACAATAAAAAAAAAAACCCTTAGATCTGTAAAACCCCTATCCATTTATTTCAACTTCTTGGGAACTTTGTGTATTTAATTACTGATTTACACTTGCTTTGCAGACTTTTAACACAGATCTTCCTTGCCATCTTGCTTATGCATGTCCTGCTTTCTATGAACACAAGTTCAAGGGTATAGATGACCATGCCACCTTCTTCCTTCGACTCTCCTGCAATGCTCCCTGTATATATGGGTGGTTCTGGTGGGTTAGTTACTCTGGCTCTTTATTTTCCTTTTTCAAAAAGTATCTTCTGACCACATTGGTGGACACAATATACTTTGAGTTAAAGTTTAGAAATGGCTTTTAGAAAAACCACAAAACCAAATATGTTTACAGTAACTTCATAGGAAACCCACGTCCACTGTGACTCATCCTGAAACACAGGAGCAGCCTTTTCCACCTCCTAAGACAAAAACCCAAACCACAAAGAGGCAAAGATTTCCATGCATGAAATGGCCATTAAGGCCCAAAGGAAAGCTATAATTTTAACTCTTTAACTCCTTGACTCAAAGTCTCATTAATTTTATTTTATGAAATTCTCAACAAGCTCAGTTATTAGCATCTTCAGTGGTATTCTAAATAATAAAAACAACAAAGAAGAGGGGAAAACCAGGATGCAAACAGGTAGAGATGGGAAAAATTAAAGTGTAACCAAAAAGAAGTCAGGACATCAAAATAGGAGCAAACTCGGGATTCCATCATGGTTTAGTTCAAAGAGGCACAAATTTAAAGTGACGATTCTACAGGATCAAGAAAAAGCTCATTGGTGTACAAGGTCTTAGACTCAAAAACTCCCCAGAATCCACAACAGTGAGGTCTTCATCCAAATACCTTAAAAACATTTTTGAGGTAGTGCTTCTGTGCAATGTATTTTTGTTATCTAGGAAATACATGGGACTCCACAATTCTCAAGGGTACTAAATGAATTTGGCATCACTTAAAACCGGCTTTAAAACTTGTGGCTTCAAACAGCAGAGCTGATACAAAATCAACAGATTAATTCTCTTAACATAAAATTACAATGCTTCCTTTAAAATATATTTAACAATACAGAAAATAAACCATAGTGATCCTTATGAATAACCACTGATTAAAATACAGATATTGATTGTAACTACCAATAATTATAAAGGTAGAAGTCTATCAGTAGTTGTAAAATGCCATCTTTTCAAGACAAAATTATAGTTCAAAAAACTTTGAAATTAACCTGATAGGAAAGAACCTCATTTTAAGAAGGGTGTGTTAATGTTCACCCACATAAACCCCTCCACAGTCCTTGGGCCTGGACATAAATTCATGCGTGCTTTGTGCTCCCTCTACTGGCTCTCTGACCATACTTAATCCCGTTGCACAAGGCATGCCTGTGCATGCACTGAAAGAAGGAACTGCTTTATAATATCTGGGATCTTAAAAATGTAAACCAGTCCTCTCCTTTGAGTACTGAGGAAAAACAAGAAAAGTGACATAACTTGACCAAAGTCACACAGCATTCTCAGAGACAGAACAATCCTGATATTTTGACTCAATACTCAATCGCTATTTCATAGCGATCTCAATGTTTCCATGTAGAAGACTATAATTGAACTGTATTTTGCTACAGGTTATCTAAAATATGAAGCTTAATGTCTTTGGGTCACACAGGCTCTTCCCTGTGCTACAATCATAACTGATAAGAGGTTTGGCCAATATTCAGTGTGTACATTCTGGGCTTCACGAGTATCCATGTTTCAAAATTTCTTGACAGTGCCCAATGTAAAATAGCTACCATAAAGTTTCCTAACACTGAGTACTTATTTCTCCTATGTTTCTACCATTTGCTTACAAACCATGTCACATTTTTTGGCTTGGAATAAATAATTAACCTATAATGTGTCATCAGGTCAGTAAAACCCACAGTCATTCGTCGATGATGTTAATAACAAGGAGAACAGTTATCATCCACTGGATGTCTATTACAGTCCAATACAGGGCTGCAATTTTATCACAACTGTAAAAAGACCAGTGTCTTTTTAGACACTAGTTTAGAGTAATCTCTAAACTAGGCATTTCCATCTCAATTTTACACCAAAGTAAACTGAGGAAAAGTAACTTCTCCAAGGTATGTCTGACATCAAAGTCTCTGCTACCTCTGCTGTACTTAACTCTTTGTTATTTTGTTCATTCTAGGGATCAACAGAGACTTAACAGGAAAAGATACTCTTACCACCACTATCATCATACTATCTCCAGCAAAAACAAAAGCTTCAGGCAAATTTTAAGTGAAGAGAGTTAATTATTATTAAGAGAGTAAGTTACATGACCTGCACCACAAATTTTAATCAACCCACAGTATGTTAATATTTAGTTACCATTTATTTTTGTGTAATGTATTTAATTATTTGTCAAATAGTGTGTGTTCTGGGAAATTGATAACACTAGCTCTAGTCTGATAACAATGCTATTTGGATAGACCCAAACAGTCTGGGATTAAAGAATCTAATCTGTAAATATTTATCAGCTAGGATATACAAAAGTCTGACTTTGTGGGGAAGAGACATTTGTTTCACAAAAGATATAAATTGTTATCTAAACCATGAACAATTTTTATTCAAAATAAAGTTGAAATTCTGTGTTCCTTTTGAAACCAGAAAACTACAGACATCAATATCTCTTCTTGTAATCTGGTAGTGATTAACTGTTATTTTCATGGAAAAGAATCATGTTAAGGTATTTAAATACCTTATTATTTATCAGTAAACTATTGGAAAGTACAGACAACAAATTTGTCAATGTTTTAGAAATGAGATAATAGCCTATGGTAAATCTAGCCTTAAGGAATTTAGAGGGGAAAAAAAGTGAGGGGAAATTTTAATCTTATACAATTTGAATAATTTAATAAACTTGATACTTTGGGCTTGATGACTAGCACCATATATTTATGGACAGTAATGATTTTTCAACTGAAATGAAAGATAAAAGTAACCTCATTTTTGATGTTTTCAAGATGATCCAGGCATACATGCCTTCAAACCCCAGTTCCACCTCTTACTAGACTGGTGAGCTTGGACACTTCACTTTCCTGAGACTCAAGAGTTCTTACACACAGTGAGGGTGATGATGACAGTTACTAAAAAAGAACTGCTGTGATGACGAGAATTAGGGTAAAAACTCTTTAACAGAAAAACCTCTGAGAAAAGCCTTCATTCAGTTCCAACCGACTACAGGCATGAGGAATGTGGGCTCCGTGTTGCCAGCTATTCCAGCTCTTAGTTATATGTTAGCAACAAATCCTAACTTTTTAAAAACACTGTACAAACTAAACACAGTACCTCTCTGGGCTGAGTCCAGATTGCAAGATACTGGTATACCATTTCTGTTCTGGAGAATCACTGGAAATGCCACACATCCTGAGATTGAGCAAATAAT
Organism: Marmota flaviventris; assembly: GCF_047511675.1. Lineage (NCBI taxonomy): Eukaryota > Metazoa > Chordata > Mammalia > Rodentia > Sciuridae > Marmota > Marmota flaviventris. The sequence goes on along the minus strand of NC_092513.1, from coordinate 24,845,097 downwards.
CTAGAGTCAAGGTTGTGCTAGGGTTAGATGGATGTTCTAAAAGAAAGATGTTCTCATGTATTTGTTGATTGGTTGTACATCATCTTCTGAGAAGTGTCTCTTCAGGTCCTTGGCCCATTTATTGATTGGGTTATTTGTGTGTGTGTTTAGTTTTTTGAGTTCTTTATATACCCTAGAGATAAGTGCTCTATCTGATGTGTGAGGGGTAAAGATTTGCTCCCAAGATGTAGGCTCTTTATTCACCTCACAGATTGTTTCCTTTGCTGAGAAGAAACTTTTTAGTCCCATTTGTTCTTGATTTTAATTCTTGTGCCACAGGAGTCTTATTAAGGAAGTTGGGGCCTAATCCCACATGATGGAGATTAGGGCCTACTTTTTCTTTTATTAGACGCAGGGTCTCTGATTGTATTCCTAAGTCCTTGATCCATTATGAGTTGAGTTTTGTGCATGGTGAGTGATAGGGTTTAATTTCATTTTGTTGCATATGGATTTCCAGTTTTCCCAGCACCATTTGTTGAAGAGGCTATCTTTTCTCCAAAGCACGTTCTTAGCACCTTTATCTAATATAAGATAATTGTAGTTCTGTTAGGTTAGTCTCTGTGTCCTCTATTCTGTACCATTGGTCTCCCAGTCTGTTTTGGTACCAATACCATGCTGCTGTTGTTACTATTGCTCTGTAGTACAGTTTAAGGTCTGGTATAGTGATGCCACCTGCTTCACTCTTCCTGCTAAGGATTGCTTTAGCTATTCTGGGTTTCTTATTTTTCCAGATGAATTTCATGATTCTTTTTCTATTTCTATGAGGAATGTCATTGGAATTTTGATCAGAATTGCATTAAATCTGTATAGTGCTTTTGGTAGTATGATAAATGTTCATCATCACTAGCAAATCAAAACCACTCTAAGATTTCATCTCACTCCAGTCAGAATGGCAGCTGTTATGCATAAAACAACAGTAAGTGTTGGCGAGGATGTGGGGAAAAAGTTACACTCATACACTGCTGGTGGGACTGCAAATTGGTGCAGCTGATATGGAAAGCAGTATGGAGATTTCTTGGAAAATTGGGAATGGAACCACCTTTTGACACAGCTATCCCTCTCCTTGGTCTATACCCAAAGGACTTAAAAACAGCATACTACAGGGACACAGCCACATCAATGTATATAGCAACACAATTCACATTAGCTAAACTGTGGAACCAACCTAGATGCCCTTTATGAATGGATAAAAAAATGTGGCATATATACACAATGGAATATTACTCAGCAATAAAAGAGAATAAAATCATGGCATTTGCAGGTAAATGGATGGAGTTAGAGAAGATAACGCTAAGTTAGCCATTCCCAAAAAAACAAATATCGAATGTGTGTGTGTGTTTTTTTTTTTGGCTATAAGGAGGCTGATTTACAGAGAGATAGGGAGAAGGAGCATGGGAGGAATAGATAAATTCTAGATAAGGCAAAGGGGTTGGAATGGAAGGGAAGGGAGGGGGCATGGAATAATTAATGATGGTGGAATGTGATGACCATTATTATCCAAAGTACAGGTATGAAGACACAAATTGGTGTGAATATGCTATGTATACAACCAGAGATATGAAAAATTGTGCTCAATATATGTAATAAGAATTGTACTGCATTCTGCTGTTATATAAATAAAAAATAAAATAAATTTAAAAAAAGAAAGAAAAAATATAAAAAGAAAGAAAGAAAGATGTTCTCTGGCAGGAAAAGTCAAGGGTAGAAGCTAAGATGATCTGTCAAGAGAAATTCAAAGCAAAATTCAAAGTTTCCCTGGATACTTTGAGATAGCTTGGTATTATACTTAAGTGCCAATTAAAAGACAGAACAACTAGTTTATAATTATAAACAGTCTCCACATTCATGTGTCCAGGATATAGTCTTGGCTAGAGGTTTCTTAATTTTATTCAACTTCTCAAGAAATGAGCCTTTGGTTTCATTTATTTTTCTCTATCATCTTTTTGTTTCTATATCATTCATTTCTGCCCTTTATTATTATTATCTTCCTTCTCCTTATTTTGGGCTTAACATCAGATCATTGATTTGAGCCCTTTCTTCCTTTCCAATATAGGCATTTCAGGTTATAAATTTCCCTCACAACACTGTTTTAGTGGCATTTCACAAATTTTGATATGACATTTTCATTTCTCATTTAGTTTAAAATTTTCTTTGAGATTCCTCTTTGATTCATGGGTTATTCAGAGTGTACTATTTAATTTGAAAACTTTGGGGGTTTTCCCAGAGAGCTATCTATGATCAGTCTCTGTTACAGCTGCATTGTGGCCAGACATACTTTCAGTGACTTGAATTTTATTGAAACATGTTTGATGGTTTAGAATGTGGTCTTTCCTGATAAATGTTTCTATGTGTAAATGGGAACAAAGTATATTTGGCTATTATTGATGGAGTGTTCTATAAATGTCAATAAGGTCTTTTTATTGGTGCATTATAATTATACAATATAGTTGGATTCACTATACCGTATCTGTACACGTGCATAACATAATTTGATCAATCTCATTCTCCTTTCCCTTCCTTTTCCCTCCCTTCCGCTGTCACCCAATCTGCTAGCTCTATTATACTGATCTCTCCTCTATTGCTATTATTTTACTTACTGCATTATAATTATATATAAAAGTGAGATTCATTTGGGGTATATTTGTACATGGGCATAGCATATTTGGTAGGTTTTGTTGCCCAGTACTTCTCCTTGCCCTCTTCTCCCTCCCATATCAATCATTTTCTTCTTCTGTTAGTATCCTTTCTGTTTCCATGAGACCTCCTACCCCCACTTTTCTTTTTTAAATTCTCTCCACATCTCCCTCCAACTTCTCCAGCTTCTGCATGTGGAAGAAAACATTCAACCTTTGACTTTTTGAGTCAGACTTATTTCACTTAGCATGATGTTCTCCAGTCCCACTCACTTACCAGCAAATGAAATAACTTCCATTCTTCTTTATGGCTGAGTAAAATTCCATTGTGTGTATCTACTATTGCACACTACAGTGACACATGCATACCAATGCTTATAGCAGCACAATTCACAATGGCCAAGCTGTGGAACCAGCCTAGGTGTTCACCAACAGACAAATGGATAAAGAAAATGTGGCATATATACTCAATTAGGTCTTCTATATTAGTTGGTTGTTAGTATAAGTCTTCTATATTATTGTTCATTTTCTATCTACTTGTTCTACTAATTACTTAGAGGAAGGAGCTATATAGTTGTAGATTTGTCTATCTTTCCTTACAATTTATTAGTTCTCTGCTTTATATATTATAAAGCTCTGCTGTTCATTGCAATGAACATTTAGGATTGTAACAGTCCTCTTGATGAATTGATTCCTTTATCATTATAAAATGGGTTTATTTATTCTGATAATATTTGTGCACAGAAGTCACTTTGATATTAATATAGTCATTCCTATTTTTTTAAAAATACTTTCAAAAAATTTTAATATTTTTTCCTGAATCCCGTTAATTATATTCTTTGTACCACTATTTTTATTTGCACAATTAGTTTCTTTTCACAGATTATAAATCTAGTGAGGCAGCAGTCATCTATAGCTGAAGGGAACAATCCTCACCAGGTACCAACCCTGTTGGCATCTTGGTCTTGGACACCCAGGCTCCAGGACTCTGAGTATCTCAGTGACTGTTCTTTAAGTTATTCAGCCTATGGTATTTTGTTATGGCAGGCAGAGCTGACTAATGCACAAAGGCATGTGGGTAAGATAAGGCAGTTGCGCTCTTCCCACTAAAAGGCAAGTTGGGCTCTTGGGTGTCCAAGACCAGCAGTCTATTGGAGAGAGAAAACAAAACAAAACAAGAAGTTTTTTTGGCAGGGGGAGGGGAGATTGCTTTTCTCCAGAGGGCTATATTCAAACTGTGCCTCATTAGCTACCACTATAACTCACTCCAGACTAAGATAGTTAGACTTTCTATAACCTCTTTTACAAGCAAACTAATTCTAAATGAAAGCTCAATTCCCTAAGAACTGACCACTGGCATAATGGGGAAGTACAAATCTTTATTCTATCATCAGGTCAGTGTTTAGAGATTCTCCAGCAATATCCACCTCAGAGGTATAGAGACCCATCATAGTATCTCTAAAATAACTATTATTTATGAAATCACAGGAACAAAGCTAAAGAGGAAATGGCTAGAAAGAGGCTCTAGTGGTCAGGAATGGATTTACTGAGAAGGAGACATTTAAGCAAAGGCCAAAAGGAGGTTAGGGTGTGAATTATGCAAGTTTCTAAGGAAAGAGCATTTCAGGAAAAAAAGGAACAAGAAATGCCAATGGTCCAAAGAAGGACATGTTCAAGTTAAATTACTGACAATTTCATGAATCTCTTTAAAGGATTATTTAAAGCTTAAAAGATCTTAGTCATATAATTATTTTTATTTGCCAAGAACCATCTCCTCTCATCCCCAACAAAAGTTTCAACTCTTACTTATGCCAGAAAACTTAATGATTAATTCAATCAATTATCACAGTAATAACAGAATCTGATGTAGAACAGAGCTAGATCTGAAAAATAACACTGGACTGGGGTTGTGGCTCAGTGGTAGAGTGCTTCCCTAGCACACATGAGGCCCTGGGTTTGATCCTTAGCATCACATAAAAACAAATGGAAAAAAAAAAAAAAAGATATTGCCCTCCTACAACTAAAAAAAAAAAAAAAAAAAAAACTAAAGAAAAATAACACTGATGAAAATATCTTTAAAAATTATTGAAACACAACATGAGCGTTACTATCCTCAATAGTTTGTTATAGGACTGTGAAAACCTGTCTACTTCTGAGAAGTGAGAATGGCCTAAATAAATAGAAGGTGTGATATGAGCTACATTAGCCACCAATGTATAGTCGTCATCCTAGCAATGGTAGGGAAAATGATCATAGTGGCATCTGAGTGTTTAACATATGACAGGCATTGTACCAAGTGTTTTACACACATTATCTCACTGAGGCCTGACCTCAGCCCAGAGAGGCAGGTTTCCCTAATATCCCCACCTTGCCAGAGGGTCAATGGCAAAACCAGCATTCAAGCCCAGGCAGTACAACTCAACACCTAAGCACCATGCATGTCACCACTCAGTGACTACTCCTGCTGGTCCTGATGCATCTGACACTTATTTACGGATCTTGTTTTGTTTGTTTTGCTTCGTGGTACTGGAGGTTGAACCCAAGGCTTCCTACATGCTCTGCAAGCACTCTACCCTGGACTAGCTCCCTACCTTAGTTCTTTTCATGTAAGTGATCCATTAAAATGTGATTATAATGTTTGCATACTCAGGATTTTAATTTTTCCTCTTTCCTACTTTTCCTCTTTGTGCTCTACTAGGGGAGTTCAAATAATTGTTCAGGATTAAAGGCATAACCACATGTCCTGATTTGCCTAGGAGAGTCTCAGTTTACACATTTTGGCTCATCCTATCAGTGTCCCCTTTCACTTTCCTAAAGTAACCTGGTTTGAATGATAAATTATACGATCCCCCACTTAATAATCACTTTCTTCTTTGCTCACTGTCTTTATTATTAAACAATGAAGTTTACTAAATTGGCAACATTCTTTCTTTGGGGGTATAGTCTCACCACATCTCTTCTATTCAGAGTATCAGCTCTCAACATTTAAAGCACCATTTTTCTTGTCTTCAAATGGCTCCACAACTCTTTTCCAACTCTTATGTCTGATCTCATCTTCTCCTACGTCCTGTCCCATTCCTTATTCTTTTCTCTTAAATGAATCCTTTGTCTCTCTCACCCATTCTTGCCTATATCTTCTTTTATGCCACCCCTACACTTGGAACAAACCTACTAATCCACCGAATGTCTGTATCCTCTAAGCGCTGTTTTAAAAGTCACTTAGTGAGGCCTACCTGAGCTTACCCATCCACCCACCTGGATTCTGAATTCTTCACACTAATCTTTGTGAGGCTCTAGTTTGAAGTGTTATTATTTTTATTATACTACTATATGGTTCATGATATTCACTCACATCAAAATGAATGTGAATCTTGACAAAGTTTATAGTTCAACATTTGGGCTTTCAGCTAAATCTATTAACCAAAGGGAATACATCATGCATAAGGATCTTGCTAAATATTTTAAATCCAACCACTACTTTTAGAGGTTACAGGGGCAAACTCTCCAAAGTGGACATTTGACTATCAAAAGGGAGGTCATATTTCTTGGTAGTACATAAAGAGTCACTCTCAATTTCATGGAGGAAAACAGGTGAAAAAGAGCTCTGGCCTCGCTCTGCTACTGTCTCCTATAATTTGCCCTCTGAACACTACCTTTGTGCCTCTTTGGGGTTAAAGGCTGCAAACTCAGTGAACTAGTATAATGAGCTAATAAATTAGAAATCCCATTAGCCTATTAAGTGTTTTAGTGGACCTGTACATTAAATAAGAAAGATAATATCAGATAACACTGTAATTTCTGAACATCCTGGTTTGTTTAAAATGAGTACAATGAATTAAAATTCAAAGCTGAAATAGGACAACACCAAAAGATATTTTTAATGAGATAATATATCAAAAAATTATAGAATGAAAACTAAACTCTATTCAAATATTTGAATAACAAGATTAACAGGCTTGGAAAATTTTTTTTTTCTTCTTCTTGTACTGGAGATTAAGCCCAGAGGAACTTCATCACTAGCCCACATCCCCAGCCCTTTTTAAAATCATTTTTCAGTTTTGAGACAGGGTCTTGCTAAATTGTTTAAGGCCTCATTAAGTTGCTGAATCTGGCCTTGAACTTGCAATCCTTCCATCTCAGTCTCTAAAGTTGCTGGGATTAGTTGCTGGGTAGCATGCGCTACCATGCCCAGCTGGGAAATAACTTTTGTATTTATATAAACATAGACTATTAAAAGAAATGTCATTTGATTACATAAGTGGGACACCCCAGCTTTTCTTATAGTGTAAAATCAGAGAATGCCACCCTATAGAACCAGAGTGGGAATAATAACTTGATAATACAGGAGCACTGTTAGCTAAAAAACACGACAAGTAATGGGAAAGTGAGTTCTATGGACTTGGTTATAGGGACATATGTCAAACTTTCACATGTTCTAAATGAATAAAGTCACTTCACCCTCTCAGAAGACTATTTGTTAATTCTTTTTCATTCTTGACATTAAAGAGCACTACTCAGATAAGTATGTGCATTCCTCAATACATAAAAAACAGAGACTTAAGTCATGTCACAAATTCAAATCCAAGAATATAAATATACTAGAGTTGAGCTAAGTATTAGCAATCATTTAAGAGTTCATTTTGCTGTTTGGGGTAGCATTCTCATTAAGCAGAGCAAAATAACTACCATTTGGACTACAAAAGGCATTGCAACAGAAAGCCAAATTAACATGATCTCATTAAAAGAAAAGGATGCACAAAAGGCAGGAAGTGGAAGTAACTCCATCCAAGGAGTCCTGGTCCAGATGGTGTAGCACAGAAGGTGCATGCTCTTAATGCATCTTTGTCAACAAGCAGTACATGGCACACAGACAGACCTGAAAGTTGAGGTGAGGGAGCCTTTAAGACCTAGCTGTAACTGAGAAACTCCCCTCAAGAATGAGGGTATACTGTTGCTTTCTTCCAATGAAAACAGATTTTTGCTTCTATAGTTCTGGTCAAACTTCTAAATGGCATATGGAGCACCAGAGAAGCATTAGATAATATATTGTTATCTTTCCCAAAGCAGTTTTAAATAAAAGGCATGAGCTAAGTCTATAAATGGCCAACTAACAAGCATGTGGGCAAACAGCAACAGAAGAGTAAATGGAGCAACGCAGAAATCAGGGGCATTAAGGGATCTACACTTACACCTTCATACCCAATGTCTCTCAGTTTATACTATAACAAGCTCAAGTGGATCTTCTTTCAATAGAACCACAAATTCTTAGTGCATACAGATTCAATGTATAGACAGGCTGTTGTTATCACTATCATATTCACAAAAGGTAGGGAGAGTGGAGACAGGCTGAAAAACAAATACTCTATAAACAACCAGAAAATATCATAGACCTCAAGAGTCACACCAAGAATCACACAAAATTTTGTAGCTTGGCTACCTGCTGCATTTGCTGTTAGTGCCAGGCGCGGGAATTAAATGACAGTGATTTTCAGAAGGAATATTTAAAAACTAATGAAAATGGAAGTTCTTTTCCTCCCTCTAAACAAAACAACTACAACACAGTGCTCCTGTAGCTTTCTTACTGCAGTAAAATACTGTTATATAAGATGGGAAAACAGCAAGAATGAAGTACCCACAGAACAGATGACTGCCCACTCTAACTGATGAGCATTTAATTCACAATGATGCTCTCTGACTTGACATTTAAGGATCCTAAGAGGGATTCAGAGGCTTTTTCACAATTCAATAAACTATAAAAAGTATGCCCCAAACTCACTTTTTTACTAAACATTAGAATTAACACAAAGCCTAGACTTGGAATATGTTATTTGCTTATTTTTTCCTTCAGTTTTTTAATCACTAATTTTAGATTAATTCACTAACTTTTCCTTTACTTTCTCATATTTTATAGAAAGGATATCATTGTAGCGCCATTGCTATCTTTAAAAATTATTTAGAAAGTTTAGGATTGAAGGATATTAAATTAAACCTATTGGAACCCCCATAAGCAGACACAAATTGCTGTTTCTGCCTAGATTTCCAATGCCATGAGCACAGCATGCTATTTTATAGAGACCATGCATTGAATTCATGAAACTTCTACTGTCCAAAATAATGCAACTCGAACTCCCTCCTATTGACTTACAATATGCGTTACTTGAAAACAAATGCACACAGGGAAAGAAATTAATAGTATCAACATGAACTACAACCAAATGAGCTTAAGTAGACATTTTTTAAGTCTATACAAATGTTATTTGAATAAATATACACATACATGGATACCAACTGTACTTCTAAACACCTAGGAAAGCCTCTCCTTATTTGTTTACTTACAGATAGAAGAATGACACAAATGTTAGTCATTAAATAGAGGAATGACAAGGAAACTATAAGACAATTAGTTACCATTCCCAATTATATTCAGGTGCTAATTGTGTTATTTGCTTATTTTTTCCTCTTTCCAGTAGTAAACTAAAAAACTTATTCCTTGGGTCACCATGAAAATCTCTATAAATGCTTGCTTAATTTGTAAAATTCAGTTAAAAACAATTGAGAGGGCTGGGATGTGGCTTGGGAATAGAGTGTCTCCAACACATGCATAAGGCTCTGGATTATGTTCCTAGCACCATAAAAAAAATAAATAAATAAAGACTGTTCTGTATCCATTTCACTATTACCTTGAGAAGAAAACAAAAATCAAACTTTTATTAAAAATTAACACAAAGCCTAGACTTGGAATATGTTATGGTTTGGATCCAAAATATTTTCCCCAAACCCATGTACTACAGGTTTAGTCCCCAGTGCAGCAGTGTTCAAAGGTGGAGCCTTGGGAGGAGATCATGAGAGCTCCAACATCATCAATGGATTAATCATTGATGGGTTCATAGCTAGTGGACTATTGGGAAGTGGTAAAAATCATTAGGAAGCGCTCCCTCCACTTCTAGCCATCATAAGGTAAGCAGTTTTGCCCCAACGGCAACAAGGAGCTCAAGGACCATGGACTGAAACCTCTGACACCTTTCCTCCTTTTCAATTGATTCTCTCAGATATTTTGTCACAGCAACAGATATATTCCTGTGAAATTTTTTAAGGACCAGTATGGAAAACAAGATATGCTATATGTTTTTAGAGCAGAAACCAGGATGAATGGTGTTCAAAGAATTTTAAAAGATGAAGAAATAATGAGATTCCTGTTTCTATAACCTATACTTCAATTTAAATTTTTTTTTGCTAATTTTATAAACTATCTCCAAGTGAAATTTTAAGTGGTTAGAGAACAGAATATGTTCAAGAATTCAGACATAATATAGTTTAAAATGTATAATCACTAAATGAGATTTTTAGTGAGCTTTAGAATGGGTTGAAATGATTTCAAGGACAAAGTTACTTAATAAAGCCATATTATTATAAAAGGCTTTATGATAATATTTTAAATAATATTTCGGAAGCAGTATAACATTAAATGTATGGCTTTTGGAGCCAGCATATTTGAGAATCAATACTGACTTTTTCACCTTCTAGCAAGTTATTTAATCATTCTATGCATTAGTTTCCTTATCCATAAAACGGGAATAATCATACAGTAGCTCAAAGAGTTATTTAAAAAAATGTTTTTTAGTTGTAGATAGACCTTTATTTTATTCATTAATTTATATGTGGTGCTAATAATCAAACTCAGTGCCCCATGCATGGTAGGCAAGCCCTCCACCACTGAGCCACAACCACAGCCCTCAAAGAGTTATTTTAAATATTAAAACAAATAGTTAATAATTGGAACAGTTCTGCTAAAGAATAAGAATTTAGTAAGTATTAGCTATTATCACAACTAGCAGACAATAAAATATTTTATATTTATGCTCTAAAAAATATATACAGTACATCTAAAGTTCACCTTAAAATTAATTTTTAATAAATTGCCTCTAAAGCTAGTTGTTGTGCTAAAGAAGTGACTTCTTAGAGAATATTTTATTCCAGTTTAAGATCAATATAAGAATGAACATGGAAAAATGCCAAAGTAACTCTCCAATTCCTGTTCCAGCTCAAATCTGTGAGAGATTTAAAAATGTAACAGAACTGAAGTTTTAAAATCTCAAAACATAAAATTTTTTAAAAATAGAACAGCTATCTATTTAGAATAATTCACTAAGCACATGTATGGTAAGATACATTTATCTTACTTTATAATGCTGTGATATTCAATAAGATGAAATTTAGATAAGAGCATGAACTCCAGAGAGACTGGATTTTACTTCCAGCTCATTGTCTGATCTTTGCCAAACCATTTAACTCTGTATTTTCTTCTGCTTCCTCATATTTTGTCACACAGAAGTAAATCATTTTGTTGTCAATATAACTTAGAGGGATCAGATTAGTACAAATGCCATTTCCATCCTGTAGCCAAACTGAGAAGGATTTACCTGCTTTATCACAAGTACAGTGGTTTAGTCACTTAATGCCAGTAGGTGAAATATTAACTTCTGATTTACATCAGCGCCTATTTAAATTCTGGAAGTCAAATAAATGTTATGGGCTGGCATCATGACATGCCAAGGCATGGAGAGTGGGTGGAATTACTTTTCTTCCATATACGGGAAACCCTGTATGTTTAAGTCTGTTAGACACTAGTAACCAAGAATATTTCTATAATAAGCAGTTGTGCAAGTCTGCATGTCTGAATATGTGCATGAAATTCCCTGCAAATGGCAGCCCCAGGGGAAGAAGAGCCACAAATCCCCATACACTTGCCTGAGAAATTTTAATTTATTAGAGTGTTTGGGAACTCTGGTCACAATTACACACCCACAGATGTCAACTAAGACTTGAGTGTATGCTTTGCCTGAGATTCATACACAAGGAGCAACTGGTGGGGAAAAGATCTACCATTTTTTAAACCAAATATGAATTTTTATTGCTCTTTCATAAGATTTTATCAATTCTCATTCTGTTTACATCTGTCAAAATGCTAATGACTTCCTCCTCCCAGTATAAAAATTTACTTAGTTAGTAGGTATCTTTTGGTATATTTTAGCTATTAATTTTATCTAAATTTCTTCCCTTTGAATGATAAATTTTACAATACAATTTTGTGCCATTTTAGTGTAGATCACTGTCATGACTGGCTAGTATAACATTTATTTTGCATGGGATTTTAATATTGGCCTTCACTAAATCTTACTGATATTCTTATAGGGAATACACTGAAAATATTTTCTAAATAGTTCCAATTAGGCATCATATCAGAATTTGGTTTTCCACTAGTAATTTTGAATTAAAAAGCTAAAAGGAATTTTTACTACATACAATAATATATTTTCTTACTTCTTACTTATATTTTTAAAACTTTATTCTGATATCACCAGCCATTTACCTCCATAATTTATTACACCACTTTTTGAAAGGGGGGGTTGCTAAAGCTTGTTACTAATTACTCTGTTTTCAAGTAGTTTTTCAGTGCTGTGTTTACATTTTAAGAGGCAAAATGAAATGTAAAATAATTTTACTTCTGTGTTCTTTTGCTTAACCAGAGCTATCAGAATAAATGTTTTTTATGAGGCATCTTTTAAAACATGTTGATATTGCCTTCCTGGTCACAGATTACCAGATATCCAAAAAATTAAAAAAAAATTGTAAAATATTTTACTGGGAGAAAAAGCAATCCAGCTTTACATATTCCAGAAGAATTAAGGATCCTTCCTTTGCCGGGCAGTTTTACTACCAATCTGTGGAAACTGTAACCAGAGAACTATAACTAGAATCCTCCATTATCTAATGATGCTATCTTAAGTGATATTCTGAAGATATAGCAGTATTGGAATATGGTGCCACTTTTCTTCATTTGGTTAAAATAATCTCTGAAGAAGGTGGTCATTAGAAGACTGAGTAAGTTTGCATTAAGTTAATTTCAATTAACTAAAACCATTCATTCTCAGCAAATATGAAGCACCTGATGAATTCAAATAGCTAAGAATCATATTAGGTAGTGGGGTCAGTGGTTAAACACACACACGTTCCCTGCCTCTGTGAAACTTACAATCAACTCAGGGTGTACATGTGTGTTTGGGGGGAGGTGAGAATGAGAGAAAAAGAGGGAGGGAGGGAGAATATGAATGTGTGAGAGAGAGAAAAAACATAGTATGAAGGTATAACAGTGAATGACAAATGTAAGAGAGAGAGAGAGAGAGAGAGAGCAAGGAAAAGACAGGAAAGAGCATGTGAAAAGTCCTAAGATGGAAAAGGGGTCAACAAATCCAGGGAAAGAAAAGACAACTGGTGTGGCTAGATAATGTACCATCCTAAGGGCAAAGAGAAGCCACTAAAGGGTTTAAGTGAGGAAGAGAAATGATCTGATTGAGAATATATGAAGACACTTACTAGATAAGAGTTAAGGGTGGGATCGGAGTGGCGGGAGTATAGGAGGAGAAGCAGAGAGGAGTCTGGTTGTGAGATAAGGATGGTGTGAGCCAGGGTGGCTGGCAGAAGGAACAGAAAAAAGAGGGGATTCACTCTATATTTTGGGTGCAGAACTGAGAGGATGGGTGTAGGGATGAAGGGGGGAAATGATGATTCTCATGTGACAGGCAAAAGCAACTTGCTGTCTGCAGTCACCATTCACTGAGATGGAGGGGATGAAAAGAAAAGGTTTATGGAGAAGGCCTAAGAATCAATGGGAGAGGGTAAGGTGAGAAGCAGGAGTGGTGGTGCTAACGGTAAGGCAGCTGACAGTATAGGCTGGAATTCAGCATTTCAGCAGGAGTATGGATTTGGGAAATACTGGCTCATGGATTGACATTACAAGTGACAGAAAATGATGAAAATGCCTAGAGTAAGAGTTCAAGTGAAAAGAAAGAAGCATCTTAGGAACAAGACTTAACGCATTCTAATATTTAAAGCCCCAAAGCCTAAAAACAAATGGCAAAAGGGTGGGAAGAAAACCGAGAGTATACTGTCAGAGAAGCCAAGAGAAGAGGGTGGGGCAAAATTATCTACCCCAGCTGTGACATCCAGCAAAGATGGTGGCTGAACATCTTCTCCTTTCTTCTTCAGAGTGTGCAGTACCAATTCATTCCTAGAGCTCTTGAGAAGAAAAAAAGAAAACCCCAAACCAGAACACAAATCAAGTTAGAAGAGGGAATTCTAAAACAACATTAACTGCTTATTGCATTTTCTTACCAACTTTTCAAGTCTGGGTTTACTTGTCCTACTCTGATTTATACTGTACTAAGAACAAAGCAGTCAATCTCTGAGACCAAACAGCACATTCTAGAACATGGAAGGAGTATAATCAAGCAGAGAATACGTAATTCAAAAGGAAACCATAACGACTTAAGTGGGATAATACATTTCATTTCATGCCACAGAAGTGGCACAGAAATCAATAAAGCACACAGCCACAACAGAATTATTAGGACAGTATCATATGCACAAAAAATTATTACTATGGTTTCAGATATTTATTTATTACAGATTCAGTGAGTGGTATACTATGAAAAGACCATTTCAGCTATTTTTAAAAACTCTTTTGAGGAAACTCATTAAAACAGTGTCTTAGATATAGAATGAAGATGCAATTCTTTCAAAGTAATAAAATGGCACCAGATGTGATTTTTTTTTAAATACTTCACTTTACAATTCTATTTTTTTAAGAGAGAGAGAGCGAGAGAGAGAATTTTAATATGTATTTTTTAGTTTTCGGCGGACACAACATCTTTGTTTGTATGTGGTGCTGAGGATCGAACCCGGGCCGCACGCATGCCAGGCGAGCGCGCTACCGCTTGAGCCACATCCCCAGCCCCACCAGATGTGATTTTTAAACCACGTATAAAAGACACACCAAATGGGCCAAAATACTCCAAAATCTGAAAAGTGCTACAGTTTAGATATAGAAATGATTTAATGTTGTGCTCACTTGGAATTATAAACCCATTCAGTGAAAGAGGGAAGAAAAGAAAAATGGTGAATGTATACACATTCTAAAATAAGTCATTGGAGAAAGTCTCTGTGATAACGTCACGGGAGCTCCTACCCACTCTGCAAATCACTGCAGTTCTGCGTCAAATAAATGACATTACATTACACTGATGGGGAAAAAAGAAAAGTGTATATTTAACTTAGGCAATGAGAAGGAGGGCAAAAAAGAGGACGGAAGAAACTTTAATTTGTATAATCTTGAAAAATTTCTAAAAAATGAATTTGAAATTATTTTAAAAGAAATGTCATGTATATTATGCTAGTATTTCATAGCTATTATACATTATTTAGTTTTTTTGTGTATATGCATATAATTTTTATATTATTGCTTTAATAGCAGTATATAGTTTTGTATTCTCTTTTCATTTATTTTTTTTTTGTTTTTTTTTCTTTTTATTTTTTTATTATTAGTTGCTCAAAACATTACAAAGCTCTTGACATATCATATTTCATACATTTGATTCAAGCATCTCTTTTCATTTAACATTCAAATGTTTTCTGAGTATCTACTTATTTTTCTTTATAATATTTTTTAACAGCTGCATATTTTTCCACTGAATTGAGAGAATACATAGTTTACTTGACCATCCCACTATCTTATACCTAAATATAACTCTTTCCTTAGGATAAATTCCCAGATGATCACATTTAAATGAATTTTGGTAGTTATTTCTAGTGTATTCCTTAGTAGAAACCAGTATTTTTCACCATTCTTTTCAAAATTATTTTTTAATTGAAAAACACTATGTATACTTATGGTGCACAACATGTTTTGATAGAGGTGCACATTATGGAATAACTATGTCAGCCTAATTAACATATCCATTAGCTCACATACTTAATTCTTTTTTTTTTTTTAATGGTGAATACACTTAAAATCTACTCTGTTCACAATTTTCATTTACAAATATGTTGCTTTTAACTGCAGTCACTGTGTAACCATAGTCATGGTAAAAGGAAGACTGAAAACATTTCTTGAATCACCATTTTTTATCTAGCAGATACAATTTATGATTAGAAAATAATGCAAGATTGGATATTCTACCATATCTCTGGACTATTAAGGCAGAGTTTTTAAAGTTTTTGCTCTTGAAGCTCAGTAGTAGAGTTCTCACCTCAAACATGGGAGACACTGAGTGTAATCCTCAGCACCACATAAAAGTAAAATAAAGGTATTGTGTCCATCTACAACTAAGAAAATTTTTAAAAAGTCTTTGTTCTTGAAAAATCAACCTTTACACTGGATTAAATAACGCTTACAATATTGAGTATTAATAACAAGAATATCTCTGCATAGTCTTACAGTATAAAATATAAATCACACTGACAATATATACTAAATATGTGCCATGCTGATCGAAAAGAACTAAGTACATGCACGGAAGAAACGGAAGAGTTCCTACAGTATTCATACCATATCATTGCAATGATTACATTCTTTCAATATGGCTCGCGAATTCATATTTTTCAAAAGTCATCTACATTGATTCCTTCTTTAATCATCTCCACTGCTACAATCAGCTAGTCTCTGTTTTGGTCTTTTGCTTAAATTCAGATTCTTCCCTCTCAACTTCATGTAAATGCATGACAATCATCATCAGAATGATGCTTTGACCATATCACACTCATGCTCAAAAATACTAAAGTAAATTCAACTGCCTACAGAAATCCATACACAATGAAAAATGTCAAAAATAAAACAAAAACATACATAATGAAATGTCCTGGCCTGACATGCAAGATCCTCAGGAATCTGACCCTATACAATATAACTAACTGCAATATTGAGTAATGCTATATGTAAATCTGCTCTTCCCAAATGACCCTATTTATTACCCTAGAATATATACTGTGTGCTCTTCCTTTGAACTTGAGTTTTTGGTACCTGTTCTACTAATCTAACACTATCCTTTGTTCCTACTTAAATACTACTTATTTGAGGATACTTCAGATCTCCCTGTCAGAAGAAATCTCTTTTTACACCTGACTAATTTTACATTTAACTAACAATGCAAGATAGGGATTTTGCCAGAGATTTTGTCTTGTCTTTCTGTCTTCACCTTAAGTCCTCTTCTTGGGTGGCACAAGACTAATAACATAGTAATAACTGAGTAAACATTTGCTAATTTTATGACCCAGGACAGGGGCTCTCAATGGTGAGACACACATAGTAATCCCACAACTATCTCCCCTTCCTTCCCAGGAAGAAGATTTTTAGCACACCACAGTCACTTTGCTAAAGACTCAACTTCTAGCAGTCCAGGCAGGTTGGACAGTCTTATGATTAACTTTTTGTCGAGGGATGGGTGATGCCTATAAAACGGAAATTTACATAAAACCCCAGTTCCTTCCATCCTCCTATTCTCTGGAGTGCAGAACTTGTGGTGAACCATTCCAGACTTGTTGGGTGAGGTCAAGATACTGTGGAAGGTGGAACACAAGAGAGGAAGACTCTGGTTTGAAACTTCTATGGGACAGAGCTGCTGTACCAGCTCAGGCTTTATTTTAGAAATAAATTGCTATCTGTGCAATCCATTGTTATGGAGGGGGTGTTCCTCTTTTACAGCAGCTGGATCTAATTTTCTATCTTAATCAGATCCACAAAACCTCTAAAATTTAAAGGCAAAAATTTCTCTGTCTGTTGGTGAGAGGGTCCATAATTTTTAAGACATTATAGAAGGGTTCTATGGCACCCAAAAGGTCAGGAGCACTGATGACAGCAAAGTATTAATTAGCCAAGAACTTACGTGTCAATATGCTTAAGAAGAGAAACATAATATCTTAAAATCAATATGTGATAGAAAAAATTTTTAAACACTGCTGGTGTTCTTTTTCAGTATTCAAACACCCGGCAGCAATAAACTGAAGCCCCAAGTTAACAGTTATTCAAAATAAATGGTGCCAGTACAACAGAATCATCTCAACGCTAAACTTTTCCTTGATCTCTCCTTGCCTTTGGCCAAATTAAACTAATAGCAAGCAACTATGTTTTTTACATCAGCCAAAATAAATAAATTAAATATGCAGTCCATTAAAAATAAGGAAAACAGGTATTTTCTTACTTCACAGATTTCTTATAAAATTTATTTGCCACTCCACCCTGAAACCTAAGAAAGTGGAACTTAAAGTTGGACATAAAAATCTGATCATTTGACTTCATGTAGTTACCAGCAATGAATTCAAATTCTCAAGTGCTCCCTCAAAATTCTAAATTTGATTTCCATAGAAACCAAATCTAAGGTTAGTAGCTCAAGAGGTGAGCTCAATATTTGGGGGGGTAAAACAGAGGAGACACCATGTCTGAAAGGCTTATAACTTTAACTTCATGAAGTATGACGCAACCAGAAAAAGACAGTAAGAATACATTTATTCTTTCTTTACATTTAAGTAAAGCCTCTGCAATTACATCCAAATAATTAAATGTAGAACAAGTCCAGGGAGATGTGTGTTCCCATGGAAAAATATCTGAGAATTCTACACGAGCCAAAGTGTACCTGTTTTCAAACACCAGTGAGTCTTAGGACAAATTATGAATACTATGTATATGTATGTGTGTATTATACACACACACACACACACACACACACACACACACACATATACACACATACATTTTTTTTCTTTTATACCAAGGATTGAACTCAAGGCACTTTACCATTGAGCTTTACCTGCCAACCCTTTTTATGTGTAATTTTAAGGTAGGGTCTCACTAAGTTCCTGAGGACCTTGCTAAATGCTCAATCTGTGATCCTCCTGCCTCATCCTGCCTTGAGATTACAAGTGTGTGCTACTGCACCCAGCAAACTGAGTAAAATTTATAATTTAAAAATTATAAAAGTCAAAATTATAACTTGCAAAAATATTATATCT
This sequence comes from Marmota flaviventris, assembly GCF_047511675.1. Lineage (NCBI taxonomy): Eukaryota > Metazoa > Chordata > Mammalia > Rodentia > Sciuridae > Marmota > Marmota flaviventris. The sequence goes on along the minus strand of NC_092513.1, from coordinate 24,826,585 downwards.
AATTCTGGATACAAGATTTTATGATTGGTACTGTCAAAAATAGCCCATCTAGGAAGATAATAAAAACACTGAATAAATTGTTGTACAGAATGGTTGAAGTAACCTAGGTAGTTAAGCTGAAGGAAAAAATTAAGAAGTCATGACATGTATTTTTAAAAACCTCAAGGAATATCATAAGCCTCAAAGTTTCTGCATTTGTACATTTCTCTCAAGTTCAGAGCTACAACCAACTTATGAAAATTACTGGCAGGCAGACTTGACAAAAATGAAGCAGCAGGAATTCTACCATCTCCTGAAGTAGTAAGCCCAGCTCTCTCTCAAGGCCACTGTAAGAAGAATTCTTATGCTGGGAAAAAGTTTGCAGCAAAATGACTGAGATTTCTATCTAAAGGAGTAATACATGTTAGACTTAAGGACTAAGCTCATATTTTTCTCTAGGAACTGAATTACATTTTAAACATTCTGCACAAGCAAAAGCAATATGATTTTGTAAAGTGAGTTTGAGTGCTCCATTCAGACTTTGGCTAAGTTTGTCCTTTTTATCATATAATTCTGCTGGAAGATAAATTTCTCAACTATGGGGATTAAACTATAGTTGACCATGTGTCACTGGGTACGCAGGATGTTAGCTACTTGCAAATGAATACTGCATGAGAAGGTGACCAGAACCTCCTTTTAGGCAAAGCATGCCCACATTCTGAGGTCTGTCCTGAACAGAACAGTTTCCTGTGCACTATCCCAGATTGGAGGTGGTGGGTCTGGGACTGAAAGCCAGTGGAGAGGCCTTAACTCTAGAGCTCATGTCTCTAACTAGCACACTGCATTAGAACAGGCAGGACCTGGCAGACTTGTAGGCCCAGAGACAGCTTATCCGGAAAACAGCCCTAGAATAAGGTGAGAAAAGATGGAAGACTGTAGGAAAACAGAATGTGTTCAAAAACACTTCAGAGTTTTTTTGGCCCCACTCTATTTCCTCAGCTACCTACCTGGGTGTACTAGGGCCTAACATTTCCCATCACAGATGCACTCACAAGGGTAGTTCAGTCCTCAGGAGGGTTGATATTGAAAAAATACCCTCTGGATGCTTATACCTTAAATCCTAGCTGAAAGCACTAAGGAGGAGAGAGGAAGTAAAATGGATAAGAGATGAGGGGTTCCAGGAAAATCGTTGAATGAGGAAACAGAAAATATAGATGGAGTTCTATGTGGACCTAAGGCACAGTGGAGATTTAGCTCTGTGGCAGGCAGCTAAAGCAGGCATAGGAAGAACACTCTGCTTTTGCCACATGATGCCTCCATCTTCTTCTCCCTCTCAACATTTTTACTCTTGTTCCTCCCTACTCTGCTTTCCTTAGCCTTTTCCTTTCATCTTCCTACCTGACCATGTGTTTATCTTCCTTGTCTGTCCCTGCCAGGTGAAGGGTGGAGTGACTCCAGAAGAAACTATAGGCAGTGGCCTCTATCACAAATGGCAAACCGGAGAAACTGCTGCCCGCAGTATTCATGAGGGTTAATGATGTGCTGGGCATGAAGCTACAAGGTGTATGATGATGTACAAGACTGAATGTTCACTCCCCGGAGCTTGTACCCTGATATGACAGATCCAAACACAGGGGACCAAAAAGAAGTACAGCATGACAGTTACTTTTATGTTCCACATGTCTAGACTATGGCACCTAGTTCCTTCAAACACTAAGTCTAGATGTTGCTGTGAAAGTATCTGCAGATGTCTTAACACTTACAATCAGCTAATTTCAAGGAAAGTAGACTGTCCTCCATAATGTGACTAGGACTCATCCATACATCTGATGGCCTCACAAAGATTGGGTTTCCCAAGGAAGAAGTAATTCTGCCTTAAGACTACAACATAAAACTCCCCCGTGAATTTAGACTGCAACATCAATACCTACCAGAATTTCCAGCCTGTCAACCTCCCCTATAGATTTCAAACTTGATAGCCCCTCCAGTCACCAAAGTCAATTCCCTATGATCAATTCCTCACTGCATATATATATATATATATATATATATATATATATATGTAAAATCTCCTATCAGTTTTATGGACAGCCCTGACTGATGTACTAGTGAATAAGGATAAGGTCAATTATGCTGTCAATTTAAGAGGTTCACTGAGCAGTATTGCTCCCCATTCCTTGCAACTAGACAAGATCTGTCTACAATTCCTAAAAGCATTCACTTAACTGACAGTATTTTGTGTAAGTCAGTGAAATGTCAGTGACTTTAGTTTGATTCTTCTATATTTAAGAGTTTATTATTTTCTCTTAATTTTTTATTCTTGATTTCTCAAAAGTATCTGTACCATACTTATCAACAGCATAATGAGTCTATAAAATCTTTATGCTACCAAAAAAAGGCTCTGCCAACTTATGTGCCACACAGTGTTCCTTTCCTAAGAAAGTGTTTTCACTTAGATATAATGTGTAGTCTGAAGCTTTTGTATGTTTCTTCATCTGTGAAGGTCTATTTTAATTCTAAATGCTTTCCATTTCCTGGTTAAGGTTGCCATGGAGTTTTTTTCCTCCTCCTTCTAAATCATTTGGCAGTGAAGATACTGCCTTAAATCATCACATCTAGCTCACAGTATAGTGTTGGTATAAGTCATCTCTGACTTATAGGAAATGTGTTTAAAAATGTCAACTGCAAAGTACAAAGCAGTAATGTCATACTGCCCCTCTATTTTGGTGCACGATACACACTAAATAGCAGGTGTTGATTTTCTCTGATATTTGAGATTGATTGCTTGTCTGTTAGTACTCCCACCATCATTATGTTTAATCTACACTCATCTATGACACATTGCAACTTGCTGACTTTATAACTACTCTGTATGTAAATAAAATGAGCAAGAAATAGAAAACCCAAATAGGATGACTTCTATCTTCCTATAAAATCAAATCTGCTCAACTGAATGTGCCTCTATCAGAACAAGGGCAAAGTCCTAGAGTGAGCTCCTAGGTGCACTTACAGATCAAGAAAAAGAACTAAAATTTCATTTGTAATTGATGGTTAACTGTAAAGTACATTTCATAGGCAAATAAGACAGAGCACTCCAACTACTATAAAATAAGTCAAGAGATCTGCAAAGGAAACAAAATATAGAAAAGTTCTGACAAGTTTATGTGACAATTGTGTGGCTAAAAGTTTTCCTCTTTCCCATGAAACATAATATAAAGTACTGAAGACATATGTAAGGAAACAAATCCCAGGCAGCACTTTAAAGAATTATTTAGCAGTAGTTCAAATATAAATTTTCACTCTTATTATTTAATTGACATGTGTCCTATGAAAGCATGCAATTATCAGTTATACACACCATGCAGCATGCAGTAAATGGACAGCATAGGTTAATAACCTGGAAGCATAGGATCTGAGAATGTGAGAGCAAGTTAAAGACAAGAGTTCCTCTCCATTTTCACTGAGGGCCGAGAAGCAATGCTGAAGCGTAGAACAGTGAGAGTGGGGGAAATACAGTTTGTCCAACACATAAACATATCTCCGCAAGTGGCGGCAGGTATAACTGAAAGACAAAGGTAAAAGGAGAAAAACAGAAAGAGAGAGTTTTCCTTTGAAAAAAATAAAGTCATTCTTTATGCCCTCAAAGCTTTCTGTGTATCTTCACTAGATGGTGCCCAAGATAAAACAACTATTAAAAGAGAACATAAAAAGGATAAAAAAGCAAGCAAAAAGAACAACAAAAAACCCCGACTAAAAAATGGGCATAAGATATGAACAGACACCTCACCAAAGAAGATGTACAGATGGCAAATTAGCCCATGAAAAAGTGTTCCCCATCATGTGTCATTAGAGAAATGAGAATTAAAACAACAATGAGATAGCAGTACAGATCCATTAGAACAACTAAAATCTGGAACATTGATAACACCACAGAAAATATCACTCACTAGTGGAGGGAATGGAAGTGGCACAGTCACTCTAGAAGACAACTCTGCAGTTTCTTACAAAACTAAAGACACTCTTACCGTAAAATCCAGCAATGTGCTCCTCAGAATTTACCCAAAGAAGCTGAAAATGTATGTCCACCCAAAATACCTGCATATGGATGCTTACAGTAGATCTGTAACTGAAAAACTTAAAAACAACCAAGATATCCTTTGGTAGGAAAATGGATAAACTGCATTATATTCAGACAACAGAGTATTACTTAGCACTAAAAAGAAACAAGCTATCTAAGTCATGAAAAGACATAGAAGAAGTGCATATACCAAGAAGCCAATCTGCAAAGCCTACATATTGTGATTCCAAGTATATGACACTGTGAAAAAGGTAAAACTAGGGAGTCAATAGAAAGATCAGTGGTTGCCAGGGGTTAGGAAGGAGGGGAGGGATGAAGAGGCAAAGCACAGAGGATTTTTAGGACAATGAAAATACTTTGTAGAGACTATAAAGGTAAATACATGCCTTTATACATTTGTTCAAAGCCACAGAATATGCAACACTGAAAGTGAACCTTAATGTAACATTAAAGTCTTTGGGTGACAATGATTTGTCATTGCATTTGTTACTTGTAGTGAATTTTTCTGCTCAATTCTGCTGTGAAGCTAAAACTATTTTTTAAGTCTATTTAAAAGGAAAAAATAAACACAAAAACTCATAGGGAAAAAAGTCTCAAAATATGTTGGTGTCATTAGTGAATCATATATCTGCTTTGGTGGAATAAAGTGATCTAAGATATTTTCTCTTCACAGTATTTGAAATACATTCTTGTCAGATATGCAATAATATACCAAAATGATATGGAAGATGCTGTGGCAAAGGAAATATTAAATAAGGAATCAGAAAATTTAAAAGTCTAGATCCAGCTCAGTAATTAGCAGCTTTAAAATAGTAAGTATTTGATCTCTTTTGTCTTAATTCCACAAATAACACAGAACTTAAAACTTTAAATTGCTCCAAAATTTTGAAGGATATTATGAAAAAGTAAAGTAATCAGAGGGACAATTAGAATTAGGATTATTATTAAAGTTAGGGAAGTTTCACTGTTACCATATTTCAGGCCATTTAAGTGTAACAAGTTCAAAGAGGAAAATGCAAAATCAATCTGAGAAGGTGAACAACAAAATAGTGAACATATCAAGTGACACACCTTGACTACTAGTCTTAGAGAACCACGTCAAAAGCATAAAGTTACCAAGGGGGTATCAGATGATTATTAAAGTACGCTGAACTCAAAATAAAACTAATTCATTGGAAGACTTTCAATTGGCAAATTTCCACAAATGAACAATGCACTTATCCATTTAACCACTAACCAAAAAACCAGCTGGCCAGGCACTAACTACTACCTAGTGCTGGGCACTGAAGATAGGGTAAAGAACAAACTAAAAATCCCTACTGTTACAGAGCTTATACACTAGAGGGAAAGAGAGAACAAGACTTTACTGAAATTGGAAAAGTCTTAGAAAGCTAATAATATCCCCAATAAGGCAATTCAATGAATTTCAAAAAGGACTCAATCCACCAAAGGCGAGTAAAATCAAGAAAACTGAAAAACTGTGTTCTTTAAAAATGTGCTTCACCACCACTTTCAACAAGTGATCAGCAGTTACTTTTATCATCAGAAATGGGACCAGCAGACATCATGTGTCTCCTGAAAGGACCACAGCATAGTGAAAACCTACTGCTGAGGAATCAGACAAACTTAAATTGAGATTGAGTCTTAAAAAAAAAAAAAAAAAAAGTTTTGTACCCTTTAGCTTTTGAAGGTCATGAAAGACAAAAACTGAGGGACCGTTTCAGATTAAAGATGAACAAGGACAACAAACTGTAACATGTGGTTTTGGTATTGAATTCTCTACAATAGGGGAAAAGGCATTTTTTCTCTTTTTCCCTAGAAAGGGAATTAGCAGGGCAAAGGACAAAAAAAGTTGGATGACAGAAAATTAGACAATACCTTTTAAAATTAATGTTAATTTCCTGATTTTGATAATGTCTTCTTCTTCTTCTTTTTTTTTTTTTTAAAGAAACACATACTGGAGTCGTCAGAGGTATGGTACATCATATCTATACATTCATTTTCAAGCATTTCAAAAGAAGAGAGATGGAATGATGACAAAACAAATGTGGTAAATTTTGTGGAATCTGAGTGAAAAGTAAATGAAAATTATGTGTACTATTTTTGTAACCTTATTTGTACTATTTTGTAACCTTTTTGTAATTCTAATTTCAAGATAAAAAGCTTTAAAAAATAAACACAGTATTAAAACATCAAAAAATAATTTAAAGAAAAGAAAAAAAACTAGTTTTTTTTTTTTTTTTTCCAAACTGAATGATACTCATTTTAACATGGATTCAAATAGAGGGCCTTAAGAATGTTACCCTGACCTCTATACTTAAGGCTCGGGCCATCAGAAAAAGTAGAGCGTGGGAAGTAAGCAAATGTGGTCTGGAGTTATCCCATAAAAAACAGTCACTGTTACTTAAGAGTTGCACTTTCATAAAAACTAAAGCCTCCTTAGTGCCTTCTTATATAAAAATGTCCAAGATTATGCAATGTATAGTTCTGAAACGTTACTTGATATGGTTATCCTTCACACCAAAATAAATTATGAAAATGTTCTGTCCTAGAACAACATTCAAATCTGTATAGGATGCCAAAAACCACAAGCAAAAAAGTAAAGCTTAAAAAGTACCCTGGAGTCAAGTCTTAATAATGATGTATTTTACAGTACTTTGACGATAAAACTGTAATTTTCACAGCAATTTTTACTAACTTATATTCTCAGTTATTTCTATGCTTAAAGAACTTTCAAAGAAAAATAAGATTACCAGAGGCAGGTTAAACTTTAAGGACTACTGAGAATATTCTGAATGCTAGCTACCCTTTTCTTTTTCTTTTTGAGTTTCTCCCCTTTCCTTCCTTTCTTAGAGGAAACTTGTTAACAGATCCTTTAGTAGACATAAAATATAAAAAATTAATTTAATAAGAAAGATTTAGAATTTACATGAAGAAAATTATAAAAACTTACTGTTGGGTATAAAAGAAACGAAATAAATGGAGAGACACTGGCCTATTTCTGAATGGGAAAACAAACTATTATAAGGGATGTTATTATCCTTCACAGATTTTAAACCAAGCCTTGTGTTTTTTTGTTTTTTTTTTAATTTTTATTGGTTGTTCAAAACATTACAAAGCTCTTTTTTTTTTTAAACCAATTTTGAGTTCATTTTTGCATCTGGTGTGAATAAGGATCCAATTTCATTCCTCTGCATATGGATATCCAGTTGTACCAACACTATTTATTAGAGACTACCCTTTTTCCATAGAGTATTCCTGGCACCTCTGTAGAAAACCAGCTGACTATATATGTGTGGGTTCTCTTCTCTACTCTCGTCTTCCCCTGGTTGTATCTTTTTCCCCATGCATTTTAATTACTACAGTTTATAGTATGGTCTCCTACTTTGTTCTTTTTGTTCATGATTGATTTGGCTATTAAAGATATTCTGTGGTTTCATTTAAATTTTATAATTGTGTTTTCTATTTCTATAAAAATAAGAATTTTTATAAATATTGTGCTGAATCTGTATGTCACTTTGGCTATTATTGACATTTTAACAATATTAAATCTTTCAGTCCATGAACATATAATATCTCTCCATCTATTTGTGTGTTCTTGAATTTATTTTATCATCCTTTCACTTCCTCAATTTAACTTATTCCTAAGTTTGGTAGCTGTGTTTTCTTTTCTTCTTTTTTTGGGGGGCGGGGTGGGAGTGGGATTGTCCTATGACTTCTTTTTCAAATAATTCATTGTTGAAATATATAGAAATGATAGCCAGGCACAGTGGTGCATGCCTATAATCCCAGCAGCTTGGGAGGCTGAGGCAGAAGGACCACAAATTCAAAGCCTCAATAATTTATCAAGGCCCTAAGAAACTCAAGAAGACCCTGTTTCTAAATAAAATATTTAAAAAAGGACTGGGGATGTGGCTTAGTGGTCAAGTGCCCCTGAGTTCATTCCCCAGTTCCAAAAAGTAAATTAAAATATATAGAAATGTTAGTGATTTTTTGTATATTGATTTTGCATTGTGCAACTTTACTGTACTTGTTTATTAGTTCTAGCAGTTTTTTAGTGAAGACTGTAGGATTTTCTTTATCTAAGACCACCTTATCAGTAAACAGTGATAATTCTACTTTTCCCTTTTCATACTGTCTCCAAGAGACTCATCTCACTTATTTCTTAAAATATTTTTTAGTTGTAGGTGGACACAATACCTTTATTTTATTATTTTTATGTGGTGCTGAGGACCAAACCCAATGCCTTACACATGCTAGGCAAGTGCCACAACCCAGTCCTCATCTCACTTTTAAGGACACATGTAAGCAGGCAATGGTGGTGCATGCCTGTAGCCCAAGCTATTAGGGAGGCTAAGGGAGGAGAATTGCATGAGTCTACAACCTAGGCTACATAGTGAGATCCTGACAAGAAAGAAAGGAAGGGAGAGAGGGCGACTGAAAATAGACTGAAAGTGAAGGACTGGAAAAAGATATTCCACACAATGGAACTCAAAGAGAACAGAGGTATCTATTCTTAAATATACAGACAAAACAAACTTTAAGTAAAAAACTGTTTTTTTTTTTTTGTAAAAAAAGACACAGAAGGGCATTATATAATGTTAATGGGATCAAATGATCAAGAGGATATAATAATAGTAAATATATATTTACCCAACAACACTGGAGCACCTAAATATATAACACACTAAAGGATCGAGAGAGTGAGCGAATGAGTGAGAGAGAGAGAGAGAGAGAGAGAGAGAGAGACTGAGACTGCAATACAATGGAGGACATCAATATCCCACTTTCAACAATGGCTAGATCATTCAGATAGAATATTATTAAGGACATACTGGATTTAGACTTTAGGTCTAACAGACTACAAATATACAGAACATTCCATCCAAAAGCATCAGAATACACATTCTTCTCAAGTACACCCAGAACATTCTCCATGATAGATTAAATCACACATGGTAGGGCTCAAAAAAGCCTTAGCAAATTTAAGAAGACTGAAATTTTATCAAGTATCTTTCCTGACTATGATCACATAAAACTAGCATTTAATAGGAGGAATTTCAGAAAATTCACAAATACCTGCAAATGAAACATGCTCCTGAGGAAGTTAAAAGGGAATTTTAAAAAAATCTTCAGAAAAATGAAAATGGAAACATAACTTATGAAAATTTATGGGATATAGCAAAAACAGCTCTTAGAAGAAAGTTCAGGAACTGGGGATGCAGCTCAGTGGTAGAATACTTACCTAAAATTACTTTAACATTAAAATCTGTTACAGAGAAGTTTCCTGCAGTGGCACATGCCTGTAATTCCAGTGGCTTGGGAGGCTCAAGCAGGAGAATCACAAGTTCAAAGCCAGCCTCAGCAACTTAGTAAGACCTTGTCTCAAAGTAAAATATGAAAGGGGCTGGGTATGTGGCTCTGTGGTTAAGTACCCTGAAGTTCAATCCTCGAAGGGTGGGGATAGGGGTCAGAGAAAGTAAGTAAATTTCCTGACTCCTCACCAGTATGTGAACTCCTCCATGGCAGATCAATGAGACATAAAAATCCTCAACAAAATAGTAGCAAATAGAATTCAATAACATCCATCATGATAATGTGGGATTTATCCCTGGAGTGCAAGGATGGTTCAACAATGCAAATCAATGATTATGATACATTACATCAATATAATGAAAGACAAAAGTACATGATCATCTCATTAGATGCAGAAAAAGCATTTGACAAAATTCAATATCCTTTCATGACAAAAACTCTCACCAATTAGAGTCAACACAGTGAAGTCATATATAAGAAGCTCGTACCTAACATACTCAGTGGTAAAATACTGAAAGGCATTCCTCTAAGATTTGAAACAAGACAATGATGCCACACTTCTACTCAACAGCATATTGGAAGTACTTGCCAAAGCAATTAGGCAAGACAATGAAATAAAAGGCACATTGTAGTTTATAAGCATCATGCCCACTAAAGGAAAACTTGGCTCCTGGGAAGAATGGCTATTTCTAGGACTACAACAGAAAATATACAAATTAGCCTGAGACACATTGGCCTAAAAGCAAATAAAGAAGAAAATTATCAAAGATAAATGGGGTCCTGGGCTGGGGATATAATTCAATGCTATAGTGCTTGCCTAGCATATGAGAGGCCCTGGATTTGATCACCAGTACTACAAAAAAGAAAACCAAACAAATGAAACAAATGAGTCCTGTGAAAAGGACATAAGAAACAATAATAGGGGTCTCCCAGTGACCAAAAACAAACAGAAATCAAAATGAATAATTATCCTGCAAGTGACTAAAACACATAGACTATATATAAAAATCCAGGAGTTCATTAAAAAATAATAATAAAAACATAAAACCCAGTACTTATTGGTTACTCCTAGAGGTGAGAAAGGCATCAATATCTATTTCTGAAAATTAAATATTAAAACAAAAAATTAAGGACTAATCCTGTGTTTTCAACTAACCAGAGTTGATGAGGGAAAAAAATCCTCTTTTAATAGAAGAATTGCACTTACTATTACAATTAGAAAACTGTCACTTGGTAGCCTGTAATAAAATAACTAATTCAGCAAAAAATCATCAATGAGACCATTATGTGACAGAATGATAGTAAAATTTAGAATGAAGGGAATAGGCTATCACCATATGAACCCACTGATAAATCTCAGCTTGTCTAGCATAATTAGATATTATGCGTCTTCTGACATGATAAAATAGGAAATATATAGGTACAATTATTAAGAATATTTACAGGGGTTGGGGTTGTGGCTCAGTGGTAGAGTGCTTGCCTAGCATATGTGAGGTACTGGGTTCAATCCTCAGCATCACATAAAATAAATAAATAAAATAAAGGTAATGTGTCCATCTACAAATGAAAATATATTTTTTTAAAAAAAGAATATTTACAAAAACAACCCTGAGTTAATTTTAAGTTTACAGTAGAAATTAATGTGAGAGGACATATTAACATGAAAAGAAGCAAACAAATTCAGAATGCAGGATATTGTCTAAGACAAATGACCTATCAATAGAGTTGTCAATGATATATGAATTAAACAAAAAAAAAAAAAAAGAAAAAATGGGATACTTCTCTAGACTATATAAGTCAGCAATTTCTTAAAGAGTCAGAGAGTAGGTGGGTAGTGAGGTATGAGATCGATCTAATTATGTGCACATAAAACTATGCCACAATGAATCCCACTATTTTATTGGAGCATAACTATTATACACCAGTAAAGATTTTTTCTTTGTTTTAAAGAGCCAAATAATAAATACTTAGGTCTATACTTAGTTAATTTTGCATTTGCTGAGAGAAAGCAGTCATAGAAAACACATAAGTGAATGGGCATGGCTATGTTCTAATAAAATTTTACTTGAAAAATCCAAACCTGCTACACTGAAAAAAACAAAAAACCTGATACATAAATAATCACATGTGGTGTGATGATCTTATGTTCATTATGATTGAACTAACCAAAATTGTTTTTTTCCCCCCAAGCACAATGTGAATATGAATTTGCTATGAGTTGATATTAGGAACCACTGTTAATATTTGGGTGGACAGAGTAATTAAATAGTCAAATTGATGTAAACAGGTAATGAAGTACTACAAATGAAACTTAAAATAGGGAAAACTTCACCTGATCAGATAGGTAAGGGAAGGATTTCCTAGAAAAGTAATAATTCAGTCAAGTTTTAAAGAGTGGAATAAAGATAAACAGGAAAATAATTTCAAACAGAAGTAACAACACAAACAAAGGACCTGGGTTGGAAGAAGAGGCTTCCTATGCGTAAGTAAAGACCAGTGTGGCAGGAGCTGACCTTGAGGGAGAAGAAGCAGGTAGCACAGGAGTTTTGTCTTTATCTTAGGAACAATGACAAACATCTGGAGTGTATTAGGAAGAGAAGTTTCAGGTGAGATCTGTTCTTGAAATGATCGGTCTGGTTATAGGCCGATGAAGCAGGAGTTGACAACAGACCTGCTAAAAAGTTAATACACCTGTGGGGGCTGGCACATAAATGCCTGTGATGTCATCCCAGCTACTCAGGAGGCTGAGGCAGGACAACTGCAAGTCTGAGGCCAACCTGGGCAACTCAGTGAGACCCTGTCTCAAAAAAAAAAGGGGAAAGGAGTGGAGATGTAGTTCAGTGGTAAACTGTTGACCTGGCATGAGTAAAGCCCTGGATTCAATTCCCAGTACCATCCCCACATGAAGTTAACACAGTAGAGACTAAGGTGACGGTAAAGGAGAATGGCTGAATTTGAGGTATATTTATTGATAAGTCTTGGTAATAAACTGGATATGGTAGGTAAGAAAAGGGAAGAGTCCAAAGAGACTTTCAGGTTTCTGACTTGCATAAAACACAGTGTCAGTCATGTGGGTACGAACAGGAAAAGAAGATAAAGGAAGGCTGGAAAAGGATAGGATTTCCATTTTGGATGGAAAGTGGAAAGATGCTGTCAAGTATCTGAGTGGGCACGCAGTTCTCAGAGCCCAGACCTGGAGATGTGTGCTTTGTTCTTTGTATATATAAACCATTATGTGTGCTTTGTATACAGGTGAGAGTGACTATAATCACCTAGGAAAAGGGAAGGGAGAGAAGGGGGTCGCAATGCTTTCAGTTTGTGATCCCAGTCCCCCAGATTCATATCTCAAAATACCAACCCCCACGGTGATGATATTAAGAGGTAAGGTCTTTGGGATCTGATTAGGATTAGATGAGGTCATGAGAGCAGAAGTTTGTGTACAGGATTAGTGACCTTATAAGTCCTGACAGAACTTGCCTCTTTTCTTCACCATATGAGAACACAGAAAAAACGAACCTCTAAGAACGAGGAAATGACTGTCTCTAGAACTATTCTTGAAGAGTGCAATATATAGAGCTTAAAGAACATGCCAAAAGGTGGAGGTAGCCACAGAACAAGGCTTCCAGATAACTTGGTACACACTGTGTGAACTAAAACAGAAAAGACTAAGCCCAAGAATAAGTAAAACTGTGCTCTCCTCACTTACAAATAAAGCATGGCTTTGGTGGGATGCCAACACCAGGAAGACAATCAGTTACATCTTTAGCCAATGTCCTTTGGACCTGTAGGGGGCCACCTTAAACTTCCTAATACAAAAATCAGAAGATGTGAAGACTAGAAGGCATCTCAGTATACAATTCCCCCATTTATAGACTAGGAAACTGTAGGCTCTGACCAAGACACAGAGATGTTACTATTGTGGAGTCACACCGATACATGACCAATAAGCTGAGACAAGAGCTCTGTCTTCTGCCCACTATCCTTGCACTACTCCATGCTGAGCCCTCTGGGACCTGCCAGGACTCAAATCTGCTCATGCCAAGGCATACTCTTATTAACTGCTGTCAATTGTTCTTGACAGGCAGTCTCTGTGTCGTGACTGAAATTCCAGCAAGTTTTATCTCCTGCGTTTCCTGATTGACTTGACCATTTTTGCAAGAGTCAGGGTAACAGACAAAAAATAGAGTCAGTTGGTCCTTCCTAATTTCTTTGCTGAGAAGAAAGCCTGAGGAAATTATTCCTCATGTGAACAATGATCTATACTTTTAAACATTGTAAAGAGCATAATTGTCAGATAACAGAAGAATGATTACACAAATTTTGTAGTTTCTGTAAGATGGAACACTATTGAAATTAACATTATAAAGAATTTTTAATGATGTGGTTTAAAACTGCTTACGGAAGGGGCCTAGGATAGCGGCTCAGCGGTAGAGCGTTTACCTAGCACGTTCGAGGCCCTGGGTTCAATCCTCAGCACCACATAAAACAATAAATGAACAAAATAAAGGTATTGTATCCAACTACAACAAAAAAAAATATTTAAAAAATGCTTAAGGCATTATGACAAGTGAAGAAAAGCTAAATATAAAAAACAATATGTGGCACAATTTCAACTATATTTTGAATTATATAAATTCCTATTTTATACTTAGTAAAGTTCCAGAAAGAAATGCATCAAAATATTAATAGTATTTATCACAGTTTTATAGAAAGATTTTATTCTTTTTTCACTTCATGTCTAACCTATATTTTATAATATGAGCATTTATGATATTTAAATTAAGAATTAAGATCTTAAGGGGGGGGGAGAGCCAGGAACTGGGTCCTCACTGGACATCAAACTGGCTGGTGCCTTAATTTTGGACTCCCTAGACTCCATAATTACGAGAAGTGAATATCTGTTTCTATAAGCTACTCAGTTTATGGTATTTCATGAGAGTAGCCCAAATAAGGACAAGATGACCCTGAGAAATGGCACTGTTTAATACAAATTCACTTTAAATCAAGATAGAGGGAATTAAACTTTCATTACAGAATTTTGAAGAGTGGCAAAAAGAAAAAGAACACACATAACCACAAAGAAGAGAAGATGAGGAAACCAAGAAAAGATTATCTTAAGGAAAGAATAGGTAACTGTCAAAAATATAAGTAAGAAGGCAAGTTAGAAGAGCCACTGGATTTAGCAATATGGAAGTCTCTGGTGATCAATAGTCCTTTTTGTCAATAATATTAATAAACGATTCATTAAAACATAATCTGAATGTAAGACTTCCTGAGATATGCTGAATCCCACTGATTCACTCATTTATATAAATTAAATATGTATTAAGTTTCTAGGGGAGGTTTCTGCAAACCAAAAAATTTACAAAGTAGCACACACATACAATTTTATATTATTTTACACAGTTTAAAACTTCCATATCCAAGAAAATAAGCAAAGGAAAATCTGGGATGACTGTCAGGAAACTATACAACGGTGGAGGGAAGCACACCCTTGAATCATTTAACTCTTTGGCAGCAGAAATAATTTTTCCTGGAGCTGAATCTGCCACTAGCAATGAACATCTTGGGAATCTCTAGTATGAAGGATTAACAGACTGACCCAGGCAGTGGAAAATACATTGAAAAGAAATAATCCAGAGCTAGCTCAGAAGGGATGAAATGACCTAATATCCCAGGGCCAGATCTAGAAAGTAACAGGGATCAAAATAATAAAAAAGAACCTCTTTAACAATATAAATATCTTTTTCTATGAATTAGTTTATTAATTTGGTTGCTAAAAAATTTCAGAAGAAGAAATTCCTAACTTTGTAGCATAAAATTTTTAAGCAAATAAAATTTATACTGTCATTAATACATGAAATTTAATCAAATTCCCTAATACAGATTTTATTTCCAGTAAGCACTTTTATCCTATATTTGGCACGTATTTTGGCAAGTAAATGCATCAATAAAGAGCTAACTTTTTTGGAAATCTAAAAAACAGCCAAGTATTTCAGATAGCAATTTTACAATGTCTTGTTCAAATTCCTTGCTTCATGATTTTAAAATATTTGTTAGATTAAGACATAAATTTGGTAGTACTACAGGATTAATCATATTTTCTCTTAAACTTTATTTCCAAGAATGTTTTTGAGAACTACAATTTGTTTTGAAGACATAATCACAGTGCTGCAGAATCTCATTCTCTCTTCATATAAAACAAAATATACTTAAAGGCACTAATTTTCTTCTGCTACCAAAGCAGATGCAGCACTTAAAAATAGAAAGAAAGAAAGAGAGAGAGAGGGGGGGGGGGAGGGAGGGAGGGAGGAAGGTTGATTCATAAACAGTAAGGGTCATATGCACCAGGTATCTAAAAACACTAGACTAAGCAGATGTAAACTTAAATGGTACCATTGTCCCTTGCTTTAAAGATGTTATAATCTATATTTACAGTTGTGATTAAAGATTAATTTATTGCAAGCATTCCTTTCTACATAGCATGTATGTAAAAAAAAAAAGTCCCTTGATTTTGGACAAAGCAACTATTTAAAAAGAATGGTGTCATGGCTCTCCATTACAGACACTTGCTCTGCAAATGCCCAATACGGCCATGCAGTAATACGAGGCTGGCTGGGTTCCCAGCAATGCATAGTTTGCTATATGGCTTGAAGCTGTATTTCAATGAGTTAATAGCATGTTACTATCTACTCTCTACTTGTGTATTAATAAGCAAAAATCTAAAAATTCACAAATGCAGACATTCATTCCAAATTTCCTCCTAACACTTTCTTTTCATGAACATACAGTTAGGATGAAGAGAACACTGAAGAAAATTTCATAAGGAAATATCAAAATTTATTTTAAAATAATTTCTTGATTAGATTTTTTTTCTTACAATTTATATTTCAAGAGGCATTTCCATGTCATTATGACCCTCCCTGTACAAGGAGAAGTGATAGATTAACAGAGGACACATTAAAACAATGACTCCCACAGACACCAAATTGGGTCCCATGGGAGTGTAGTTGACTAAAAGAAAAACAGATCTTGGGCTGGGGATGTGGCTCAAGCGGTAGCACGCTCGCCTGGCCTGCGTGTGGCCAGGGTTTGATCCTCAGCACCACATACAAACAAAGATATTGTGTCCACTGAAAACTAAAAAATAAATATTAAAAAATTTCTCTCTCAACAAACAAACAAACAAAACAGATCTAAAGCATGCGCTCATTACGTAAACAGCTACCAGAGGCACACAACTAGACTGAAACTTTTTAAATTTACTTTTTCATGTCATGTGGAGAAATCAAGATACTCATCAGCACATTTTATGATCACCAAAAAGCTTGCTCAGTTTTAAAGTCATTATATCTTATAATGACTTGACAAAAGGATTTATACCCATTATAAAATTCTTCTGAATTCTAAGTTTTGACTCTTCACATACATGCCACAAGTGTTAGATCAGTGAAGTTAGATAATCTAGAGCTATGAAATAAGGAAAATTCTACTGAGGCTGATTAAATATTTATGTCACATCCTTTCTGCAGCAGAGCTGGAAAAATACACACAATAAAATGCTATATAGGAGCTGAAAATCTACTGGAATCATTAAAAATAAGAACAAATATTCCCACAGAGAGTGCTAATAACTCATCAATGGAGGACCATCTCAGAGTCATTTTTCAGTTGTGGTCATGTATAGACACTGAAATATCTACATGCCCTCATCGTTTTACCCATCTGGGTGTGGAGACACACACTAAATCCACATCTGTGAAGATTATGGGTGCTGCCTGTGACAGGAATGTGGTTACTATCAAATTGAAGCTCACTTGCCTG
Organism: Marmota flaviventris; assembly: GCF_047511675.1. Lineage (NCBI taxonomy): Eukaryota > Metazoa > Chordata > Mammalia > Rodentia > Sciuridae > Marmota > Marmota flaviventris. The sequence goes on along the minus strand of NC_092513.1, from coordinate 24,809,388 downwards.
GGTGGGTAAAGATGAAAAGCCAGATCTTGGTCTCACCAGCTCAGTGCTCTAGTCAGGCTCACTGATGGAGGAGCTGAATTTCTATGGACCTTCTCCCAGGAAAAAGACAACCAGGAATCCTCTTGCCTCTGCGTATTTGCACTAGCTGGCTGTCAACTATCTGGACAGGCTTGCTCAACTTCCTTGTCCTTTTGGCAAACTTCCATTCCTCCAATCTTTAAGTGTGACCCTTAAGAGGCCTTCTTCCATTGCTTCAGAAACATTTTGGTATTTTCCCTAGTAGCTAGCACAGTGCTTTGGCCCAGGAAGGTTCAATATTTATTGATTTATAGGAGGAAAACTGGCAAAAATTAGCATTCTAGATTCAATGGTCCAAAAGTCATTCTTATTTATGGGAATTTCTATGCATCACAATTACTTTTATATTGTTCTGACAATCACAGCTTAGGCTGGGCTGGGATTCAGAGTCATAACCATAAACATAAAATTACTTCCTTCCTTAGGAGTGAGCAAAGGTCTATAAATCACTGACAACAGGAACTTAAACCTCTCTCTGAGGCCTTAATTGCTAATTTTTTTAAATCCTAAAAAATACTATTATCTGCCCACTTTTAAATCCTAAAAAATCCTAATTTTTTTAAATCCTAAAAAATACTATGATCTGCCCACTTTGCAGAAATGCAAAAGAAATTAATCATTTTAATCATCCTAGGCACCCAATCAAATAAAACCTTCCTGTTTTCTTCCAGTAGAGCAGAGAATAAGAACAACATGATTAATCTCATGGTTGGCCAATCTGAAATAATTCTGAAGGCATTACTTGTTATCATTTATTTCATTCTAATGGATTATTAAGTTGTTTTGGATCAAAATTAGCAATATTTCTACCAAGTTCCAGAATTAAGGTTCTGGCTACCTATCCTTTCAAAGCTAAAAGCTGTAACTTTTGAATCTAAGAAACAGGCAAGATGGTATATACCAAAGAGATCATTGGTGGAGTGGAGGGGGCGGGGGCGGTGGTGGCTGCTGTTTATTGTGTATAGGAAGGAATACAAGCCAAAGTATTTTTCAGGTGACCATACACAGAAGGAGAAAATTTGGTACAAGGAAGACCTATGCCATAATGGAAGAAATACAGGTTACTATTTCACATTGGACTTGCCTTTCTCATCTTTACTTTGTATATAACCTACAAGACAATTAACCAACAGTTACTCATTAAACAGTTTATAATCTAGTTGAAGAATCAAAATATAAACATACTAAAAATTAAATAACAAGAAAACAACATCAAACATACAACAATTCCATATATTTACTATTTAACAAAATAATAAATCTGTAACAATAAGACCTAGAAGAACAGGGAAAGAGAGAGTACTATAAAGAATGAATAAGTATAGGGCTGGGATTGTGGCTCAGTGGTAGAGTGCTCACCTAGCACATGTGAGGCCCTGAGTTCAATCCTCAGCACCACGTATAAATTAATGTAAAATAAAGGTATTGTGTCCAACTACAACTAAAAAATAAATATTAAAAAAAGAATGAATAAGTATCAAGAAAAATATTAGGTGGGTATTATGAGATGAACTGTTTCAAAGACACTATTAAGAGACAAGCGAAAAAATGGTAGACATACATTTTCAAAATACATACCTGTAAGCGACTTATATCCAAAATATATAAAGAATTCCCCAAATTCAAAGTTCAAACAACCCAATACAACATGACAAAAAAAAAAAAAAAATCTCAATACACATCTCACCAAAAAAGGTATATGGCAAAATAATGCATGGAAAGATATTCAAAGTTATTAGTAATTAGGAAAATGCAAAATAAGATGAGACACTACTACATAATTTTTTAAATGGCTTTTACAAGAAGATAGTACTAATTGCTACTCAGTGAAGATATGGAGTAACTGGAACTCTTGTGTTGCTGGCAGAAATGCAAACAGTACAGCCACTTTAGCTGGCAGTTTCTTATAAAGATAACATTTTCCATATGACTAAAATACTCCTAGTATTCACCCAAGAGAAATGAAAACTTAGGCTCCCACAAAATTCTCTATGTAAATATTTATGTCAGCTTCATACATAATTGTCCTCAAGTAAAAAGCAACCCAAATGGTGAATAGATAAACTGCAGTAACCACATAATGGAATACTGCTCAGTAATAAAAAGGAACAATATATACAAGAACATGGATAAATCGGTAGACTTAAAAGACTATATACTATATGATTTCCTTTATTACAATCTGGAAAAATGGGAAACTACAAAACAGAAAGGGGCTTGGATAAATGGAAAGATCTGACCACAAATTGGCACAGGAAAATACTTAGAGATGAAATTTTTAAAATCTTGATTATGGTGGTAACTATCATCCTAACACAAGACTATCTGTGTTTGTCAACTCAAAGATCTATACAAAAGGGAAATTTTCTGTATTCAGTTTTATAAGTTATAAAACACAATTTTTTAAAACTATATTAAAAAATTAAAAATGATGACAGCCTTTGATGAAGCATTAGCCTATCTATGCTTGTCAAATGTATCATGTTTTCTAAGGAGGAAAAAAATTAGGTGATAGATTTTAAGCAAAGTTCTATATGCTGTATTCAAGCACAGATCATTTGTTTTTGTAGAAACTTTTAAATACAAGCCCTTTATAATCTCCATGCACTTTTCAAGTTTCTTATTCCATGCCAGCATCAAAAATATCTTACTATTCTTAGCCAGGCATGGTGGCGCACACTTTTATAATCCCAGTGGCTCGGGAGGCTGAGGCAGGAGGATTGTGAGTTCAAAGCTAGCCTCAGCAACGGCAAGGCACTGAGCAATTCAATGTCTCTAAATAAAATACAAAATAGGGCTGGGGATGTGGCTCAGTGGTTGAGTGTCCCTGAGTTCAATCCCCAATACCAAAAAACCAAAACAAAACAAAAAAACCTTACTATTCTTAAGACAGAACTATGTACTATCAGTTATCAGGAACAAAAATCAAGTGTTTAGTGCAATGATAGATATTTGTCAATCTCCTACCAAAAATGAACTATATTGAAATTACGTAAGTCCTTAAGAAAAGATTTCCACACCCTAAATGCTACTGCAATGGCTTCCTTCTGCATCAATATGTGTACTGGCCCCAAACAAATGAGAAGATTATTAGAGAAGAATTATTTCTTCAGGTCTTAATGGAAGTCAGAGGAAACAGTCAATGAAGCCCTAAATATTTAATTCAAAACACTCAGTACAGTTGTTTGGTAGCTTGAGACATATGCCTTATAATTAATAAAACAGATTTTCTCCATAAGAATCCATATTCTACCTGCTAACAATAAAATTCTGTAAGGCAGAGAATAAAATAAATAATAGAACCAACTAGAAAAACTCAAAACCCTATATGCAAATATAAATTTTTAAAAGTTTCTATATCACAAATTTATTTTAAAAGGTTTCAGAGTTTAGTCAAATGAACCCATTATTTATTTTTTAAAACCCTAGATTTCAAGAATGATACTAAATAAATGCTATTCTTATGATGTATACTATCCATAGAAAGATTTAAGGAACCCTAAGTTCAACCTCAATACACCATTATTTAAATAAGTGTGGTCTAATTTTCATCTTATTTATTCATGTATACATATATGCATGTTCTTCTGTACTTAAAGCAACGGAACCCTTTCTTCAAATGAAATCTGATGGCAAAGAGTAACATGTAAAACAGAAAAAGGCCGAATAGAGATGCTCTAAGGAGAGGGAGAGAGAGAGAGAGAGAGAGAGAGAGAGAGAGAGAGAGAGAGAATGTGTGTGTGTGTGTGTTGGGGGACGGGGTGGTGTTACAGATTCCTAGGTACTCATGTTGCCATGGACAAAGAAAACAAAAGATCTGCAGGAAAACAAAACCTAGAAACTACTACTTTTGAGTAAAGATAACAAAACCACAGATTCCTGGATTGGGAGGGACATTATTTACCTTTTCATCCATCTCTCCTGTGGCACCTGCAAAGGTCTGCAGCCACTGTTGAAGAGCTCACATTCTTAGTTCTTTTCCAGGTTAAGCCAAATGCAGGTCATACTTTCTACACTGCTCTGTGTGAAAGATACTTAAATGCAAGAACAAGCTACCACATCCCTCTTAGTTATTAGCAACAACATGTTCACTTTGCAAAATCAAGTAAGGTGGAGTGGATTGATTTATAGCTGATTCCTCAGAGTCAAGGGGCAATCCAGATCCAACTCTAATGAAATAAGAAGCCTTCAAAATGCTTCACATTGTACTGGCACATTCAGAGCTGAAAAATCACCAGAAAAATCTCAAGCAAGGAATATAAACTAAGCACCAACTAGTCTTCAAGAGGGCCATGTCAACATGATTCCTAAAATTGATAGCGTATCTGATTTTACTCTCACTGGCAGATTGAAGATAAGAAAATCTCAGAAGCAAACATTCAATTATGTAAAATTAAAAAATAAAAAGCAATTCCTTTACAATAATAAGCAGTTCCATATACTTTCTAAAATTCTCCTTCCTTGCTAACCTGTTGATTGTTTTTAGTAACACATGTGATTTTCCTATTCCCCTACTTTTACCCATTGAAACAGTCTTCATGTCTTAAAAGCTCACTTCAATGCCTTGTCCCTCGTGAAGTCTGCCGTTTTATCCTAGGTTAGAACCACTCATTCCCTCTTCTTTCCATATCCCTGCAGCACTGTGTACCACTCATCACTTTTGGTCTCGTATCTGTTGGCCATACAAAAATCCTTCTGGATTGAAATTGAATTTCTTATTCTTAATCTGTACTCTGACATTTTCTTTCAGTGTATAAGATACTTAGAAACTGTAAGAATTAAAGATTCATAAAAGGCAAAAATGCATGGACAGGTTACAGATTGTGGGATGCCTAGTTGAGACTTAATACAATATCCAAGTATCCAAGAATGTACCTTGGAACATTCTCACAGAACAGTTGGATGTAAAAAGGATCCTCTGCAGCTTTATAAATAGCTTTCTCACTCAAAATGCCACTAGAGGAGTACCATTTTGGTAAATTCACAAAATAATTACTAAGATTTACTCTTGGAAAGCACTGTGTCATATATATAAGAATAGAAAATTCAAGACTAGATGTTCTTTTAAGGACAGAAATTTTGAGTTCAGATGTCAAGATGCACTATTTAAGGATTTTTCTTCAACTTGACCCTAAGGACCTTTAATTTGCTCACAAAGACACTGAACCCCATCCTGAAATATGGTATTTGTGCTACTGCATTAGAGACCTAGGTTCCTAGTCTCCAATGATGAGATGGGCAGAAGCTGTTGGCTATTTCCCAATAACCCATTTCTCCCTTCTAAACTAACAGATTTTTCAGCTGGGCACGTGGCTACAGTGTCCATCTCCCAACTTCCACTTCTGCTAAGTAAGGTCGAATGTCTAACTTCAGGATTAGTAGACCTACATTTCCTGGCAGCTGCTAGGAACCTTCCTCAAGACTCACCCAGTACATCATCTCACCTTTTATTCTTTGTCTCACCCTCATTTGGAAATTAAATAACATTCTCTGAAGAACCAATGAGTCTATGAAAAAATTTGCAGGATAAGTTGTTAAAGTTCTTAAAAGAGTGGGAATGAAGATACAACATTCCAAAACCTATGGAATATCGCAAGAGCATCACTAAGAGGGAAGTTTATAGTAATAACTACCTACTTCAAAACAGAAAAATTCCAAATAAACTACATAATAACGAAACTCAAGGAACTAGAAAAGCAGGGGAAAAGACCAAAATTAGCAGAAGGAAAGAAATAATATCAGAAACAAAAGAGTGACTTAAAAAAATACAAAAGATCAATGAAGGGACTGGGGTAGTGGCTCAATAGCAGAGTGCTTGCCTGGTATGTGAGAGTCACTGGGTTTGATTCTCAATACCATATATAAATAAAATAAAGGTCCATCAGCAACTAAAATACATACATTAAAAAATCTAAGAAGAGTTGTTCTTTTAAAAAAATAAACAAAATAGATAAACCTTTAGCTAGACTGACTAAGAAAATCAGAAATGAAAAAGATGACATTACAACTGACATGTAGCAGGGCTGGGGTTGTGGCTCAGCGGTAGAGCGCTTACCTAGCATGTGTGAAGCACTGGGTTCAATCCTCAGTACCACATACAAATAATAATTAAAACAACTGACATGTAGGACTTGAAACTATGAAAGGACTGGGGAAACACTTCAGGACATTGGTTGGGGCAAAGATTTTTAAAAATATGACCCTCAAAGCACAGACAACAAGAGCAAGAATTAACAAATGGGATTACATTAAATTAAAAAGCTTTTGGACAACAAAGGAAATAATAAACAGAGGGAAGAGAGAATCTACAGAATGGTAGAAAATACTGTCAAACTATTCTTCCAATAAGGATTTAATTTCCAGATACATAAAGAATCTAATCAATTGTACAGAAGCAATAATAATAATCTGATTTTTTTAATGGGCAAAGAGCCAGGTGTGGTGGCACATATCTGTAATCCAGTGACTCAAGAGGCTGAGGCAGGAGGATTGCAAGTTTAAGGCCAAACATAGCAACTTAGTGAGGCTCTTAGTGACTTAGTGAGATCCTGTCTCAAAAAAAATAAAAAGGGTTAGGATGTAGCTCATAGCTCAGTGGTAGAGCACCCTGGATTCAATCCCCAATACTAAAACAAAAACAAACAAACAAACGGAAAATGACCTGAAAAGACATTCCTTAAAAAAGGGTATAGCATAGTTGGACAAGTATAGTTGACAACATCTAATGGAACATTTCAAAACAACTAGTAGGGAGGATTTAAAATGTTCCTAACACAACAAAATGATTTATATCTGGGGTGATAAATATGCCAATTACCCTGATCTAATCATGATACATGTACACATTTATTGAAACCTCATACCATACGCCATACATACATACTATGTGTCAATTTAAAATACATTTTTAAAAGATTATATACTTTAAAACAGGAAAGTAATCCAGATGTGCACAATCTAGTCACATGGACCCTTAAAAGCAGAGAACTTTCTCTGGCTGAGGTCAGAGGGTTTCCGTGCATAAGCAGCAGCATTTGATGTTCCACTGACACTAGATACAGAGAGCCCACCTGAGTGCTAGTAAGGCAAGGAGGACCTCAGTGTAATAGTCACAAGAAAATGGATCCTGCCAACAACCCAGTGAGCCTGAAAGAAGACTTTCACTAGAGCCTCACAGTAAGAGCTCAGGAGGCCAAGAGCTTGATATCAAACCTTACGAAACTTAGAGGAGATTTTTTCACCTACAGAACTACAATAAAGTTGTGTTGTTTTATGAAGTTATGTTTGTGGTGATTTGTTATAAGCACAAATGGAAACTAATACAGATTTCCTGGAGCAAGGCTCCCCATCAGCCCTGGAAGGGCTGCTTTAGACTTTTATTTCTCTGGAGAGAAATAAAATTCTTTCTTCTTTCAGCTACTTCTATTTCTCACTTTTCTGTTATTCATAGTTGAATCCAAATCTGATTAATACACTTGATGAAATTCTTTCAACATATTAACATTACTATTATCAACAGCTAAAATAAAATACTACTTTAAATTATAATGATTTTTTAAAAATAGATGTAGAGCTAATACTTTGAAAGACTTAATAAGGTCTACAAACACTTTTTAAGTTGTAACAAAGAGAGCTGTGTTGATACTCCAGATTTTCTTTTATTTAGTGTCTCACCAATTTTAAGAAAGTGTTTTAAAAATGGCATAAGATTACACTGCTACCAGAGCCTGGACCAGTCAGGGTTAGTAATTACTTATGGGATACAGCAATTTCAGCCAATACACACTAACAACACAGGTGCAAATGGTACAGTAGGAAATAAAAGTACAATTTCAAGTAAGTGCTACGCATGGCTGTGAAAAAGAAACAAAATACTTGTCTAAAATCTTTTAATTATCACACAATATTCTTGCCACTTCCTAAGTGTAGTATAAAAACAGGCCACAGAATCTTTTCATACGGAATCAAAAAGATTTCTGCAAAATAAAATTTGTTTGCACTAATTCACCATTTTTAACATGAGACATCTGATTTCTAGGTATACGAAGAATCTAAAATTTGTATAAAATACTATAATAATTTAGTTACAACTTTATTTTTGGTTCTGGGAAGCTTTATTCACATTTCAGTTGTCACTTTGGATAATCTAAAAACTAAACTTCTTTTAAAGCCTATTGGAAAGGACTTCCAGTTCTTTCTTCATGGCAGGGTGGTCTGTGAAATACCCACTAATACATAACTGACAAAAAAATGTAAATAGTCATTTTCAGTCACATTTGGTATTTCAGGACTGTTTCAATTTGATTAAATATACTCCATGTTAAGAAAACCAATCTGTAGAAGGAGAAAATGAATAAATGGTGACTCAGAGAGCAAAATAGGCCAGTATAAATTCAATAGCTAATTAACAATTAATAAATGAAAAGCAAGCCTTTTAAAGATAATGATGTAGGTAGATGGGAAAAGCATGAATTGACTGCCCTAAAAGCCAGCACAAGGTACTCGCTGGCTCTGAAGTAGGATGAGCATAGCACGCACATCTAAAGAGTCAGGTTAGACAGAACAGATGTCCTCTTTGCTAAAAGAACTTGGTGGAAGAGAAATTAGCGGTCCCTTTAGACCCCAAACACCTTTCCCTGCTGTTTCCTGAAGGTCAAGACACACCTCTGATCTGGCAGCCCTGTAACCAGCATCACCTCTTTAAGAAAGGGAACTGCTCTGAAGCCACCAACCAGGTATTTTCCAAATGTTAAACTTCTTCAAGCCAATTATACATAAGGGTCTCCTGCTTGTGACCCCAGGAGAACAGTGCCAAGAGGATAAGCTATAATCAAGTGCTCATGAAGGGTTTCAAGGCTCACAAATGTTCATCAGTAATAGTCACTCTGAATGAAGTCTGCCTTTGGTTTTTCCCACATTCCACATGGGGAGAAGGGCTGTCTATCATTAAATTTAACATTGTTCTAAATGATTTTCCTATTTTTACTGATTTAACCATCATAATAACCCCACAAAGTAGGCACTATTGTTATCCACTGTATACACAGAATGGCTAAATAGCCTCAAAAGTTCACAGCAGCTACAAAGAGGCGGAGATGGGTCTCACTTTAGTGTTTGCCACTGCTAACCACTAGCACACATTATCTTTAAGCATAAACAAAGACTTTCTTTCCAGAGCTGGATATATGTAAGTGTACAAATATACAAACAACTTATATACCCAAATATATGGCATTATTAATTTTATTTGTATAAATTTTTCCATATATGTATAATGGAAAATGCCTACAAAATTCTTTATATGGTATAGCCTGTGTTTATAAAAAATATATTACAATTATATGAACAGAAAATAATCTAGAGTATTATATATGAAGGCATTAGTTTAAGGATTACTTGGGGCTGGGGGGGAGCACAGCTTTGTGGTAGAATTCTTGCCTAGCTTGTATGAAGCCGTGGATTTGATCCAAGTGTTATGGTTTAGATATGAGGTGTCCCCTCAAAAGCTGAAGTGTGAGACAATGCAAGAAAGTTTAGAGGTGAAATGACTGGGTTATGAGAATTTTAACTTAATCAGTGCATTAATTCCCTGACAGGGATGAAACTGGATGGTAACTGTAGACAGGTAAGGTGGCTGGGAATGTGCCTTTGGGGTATGTATTTTGTTCTTGATGAATGGAGTTCTCTGTTTCCTAATTGACATGTCCTCAGCTGCTTTCCTCCTCCATCCCTTTCCACCATGAAGTTCTGCCTCATCTTGGGCCCAGAGCAATGGAGCCAGCCATCTATGGACTGAGACATCTGAAACCGGGAGCTCCAAAAAATAAACTTTTCCTCCTCTAACTGTTCCAGTCAGGATTTTTGGTCACAGCAGTGAAAAAGTTGACTAAAATACTCAACATGGAAGAAAGAGAGGGAGAATTACTTAGACATGGGCATTCTGGTTGTTTTCAAGCTTGTGTATACCTTCTGTAATGAGTCTATGTTGCTTTTGTTTTTAACTGAGTTATTTTTGAAAAATAATTTACTCTAAAAATGTTATTTATATGATATATATTATTATAGATACTTAGGATACATTAGTGAACACATAAATACATAATAAAGATCATACACCGAACACAGTCCCTTTGGTGCTCACATGGTGAGAGAAGAAAAAATATAAGTCTTGCTTTCTTCCTACCCCATAACCACTCTAATCAGTTTACAGTATATCCTTCCAGAGTTTCTACTTGTAAAGACAATGCAAATGAATATGATTTCCCCCTTACTTACACTAATCATATACCACACATATTGTTCAATGCCTTGTTTTTTTACATCATATATCATGTGGAATATTCCATCAGTACCTTTACTAATTTTTTTTTAACAGCTGCACGCTATCTGTTCTAACAGTGTACTAACTTTATTATGTCTTTATTGATGGACATGAGTCGTTTCTAATTCCTATTATTTAAAAACTTCCAAAATAAACTGTATACTGTCATTTTGCACGTGATTGTTGGGTCAAAAGGTTATGAATTGGAATTTGGACAGATATTGCCATTGTTCTTCAAAGAAGTCATACCAATTAACACTCCCACCAGCAAAATTTTAAAAGAATCTATTTCTACATAACCCAGCAAACAGATTTTTCTAATGTGGTAGGTAAACATGATATGCCAGTGAAGTTTTTAAATTGTATTTTTCTTGTAGAATAAAATCATGCCTTTTGAAATATATTTCAGGGCTATCTGTTACCTTTTAAATAATTTTTAAAATCATGGGGATGGGACTGTAGCTTAATGGCAAACTGCTTGCCTAGCATGTGTGAGGCACTGGGTTTGATCCTTAGCAAAACATTAAAACAAAAACAAAAAAAAACCTAAAATCATGAACTTTGCGAATACATCATCTATAGGAAAGCAGGTTAGTACCTTCAAGGTCAGGGTGTCTACAGTCAGCTATGGATCTGGCTTGAATTCAGTTAACACCTCTCCGCCCCGCCCCCCTCCTACTATTCAGGAAATGTCAAGAAAGTCGAAAGCCTATGAGGCTATGAGGACATCTATGAGGACAACAACTCTGCCTTATTAGTTCCTCCAAGCCTAGCACAGGGTCTAGTGCACCCTAGCATTCAAAAAAACATGTTTGCTAAAAACAACAATTAAAAAAAGGGGGGGGGGCACTAAAATGCTGTTTTCTTTCGAAGTCAATGCAACAGCACCACCAAGGGGAGCTTTCACTAAAGCACCCTCTATCAAATTTTTCTTCCAGCAATATCTCCAAACCACTGTGAACACACAATCAAGCTGGAGGCAGCAAGAATGATGTACAAATGCCACGTCAAAGCGATCTTCAAGCTCCAATCTCCAAACTTACTGCCACCTCTCAGGGTCTCTTACAGAGAACCTGAAGCTGCCACTATCAGAGAGTGAGCATCTCTCTGACAGGGGGCACTGCTAGTCACACTGCCACAGGATTAAGAGAGCCCTACATTTTTCTCAGACCTGAGATGAGACCTAGTCAATATCAACCACTCTGTGGTTAGCAAGTGCAGTCACATGAACATCCACAGAAAAGGAACTCTGTGCCTCTGCTCCTTTACTCTAAGTAAAGGCACCTCTACCACACACTGGGCATTTCCTTCTCAACAAAAGAAACTGAACATGAGGGGAAAAATGCTTATGTCAAATGTAAATTAAAAGGAAAGAAAAGTGAGAGAAAAGTATTTGAAAGATTCAGCTTATTTTTCTATGACATTTATCTTAAGCCAAGGCTTCAGGAATAAAAGGAGTTATTTGTTTTCATTAATTTGTGTCACTGAATTCAACAGTCTTCATAAGAGTCTTAGAGCAGCAGCTAGTATCTAAAGATGGCCACAAATGAACCACACCTCCCAGCATTTATGAATTGCTATGATCCTCTCTTTCAGGATTTGGTCTTATAACCTGCTTTTGACAAATAAAACGGAGCAGAAATGATGTTCTTGGATAGCTGAGCTAGGCTGTAAAAAACTGTTTCTTCTACTCTTGCGATATTCCCTCTTAAGAACCTAGTTGCACTGCTGAGGGGTCAAGCTTCATGACTAGGTCACATGCAAAAGAACCAACGTATTATGGTCAATGCCTCAACAGCCCTCCCAGCTTACAGCTAGCCTCAACAGCCAGTCGTGAGTTGGGGTCCCACTGGGCATCCAACCCAACTACCCTCTGACTGAAAACACAAGAGACCTCAAGGGAATGTCTCTTGGTTAAGCAATCGGGACAGCATGTAAGAGATCATTATAAACTATTGTTTTCAGCCACTAAATTTTGGGGTGGGTTGTTACACAGCAACAGACAACTGAAACAAATTTATTTCATAGTCACACACAGGCAAATGAATGATAAACTTAAAAGACAATTTAATACAGTGACATTGCCAGCTTATGACTCTTAGAGACCATAAGCTCCTACAGATAATAAACATGATTTATATATTCAGTATGCCCCCTTTCTCTTCTAACCTGATAACCATATTCTCAATAAATATTTATTAAATGGAAGCATGAATAATACAAACATAGCTAACTATTGATTATATTGATGAAAGGAAGTAGGTCATAATTAATTCAGAAATAGTAGATATTTAAAAGTATATACAGTGAACTCTGCAATACAGACATGTTTATATTCGCTCTGTCTACCTTGTCCTCTGAAAGGCAAACAGCAGTTCTCAAACTCAACCACAGAGCCCCTTTTGGCTCAAAGAAAATTGAGGACCTCAAAGAACTTTTTTATATGTGCACTATACCTATAGAATTTGAAACTGAAAGAAATCTAACATATTCATTAGTTCATTTAGATGCCATAGTAAACATATTATGTGTTAACATAAATAATATGGTTAATGAAAAATAGTCATTAGTTGTTTGAAAAACATTGGTTGAGTTCGTTGAACAGATCTTTACAATGTTGATACGTTTCATCATATAGTATCTTCAAAAACCCCACATTTATTAACATTATGATTGATTTCATCACAAAAGTCTAACACTGGCAGGTGTTTTGTTGGAACTGACAAGCTTGCTTTCTTCATTTTCAAGAAAAAGTCTCAATAACCACAGATTGCACTGGTTCCTTCTTCTAAAAGTGGTATTCCACAAACTGAGTGGCCAGCTGAGCTCACAACTGGGATTGCCCATATGCTCTTCCTAAAGACACCACTGTGGTTCGGAATGCAGGCATGCTTTATGCAAACTTCTAGTTTTATCACATGAATATTAAAAAACATGCACTAAAGGGTCAAGATTTATTGCAACAAATCATCTTTACTATTACATTTTAAAGTGAAGATGCAATAAAGTGAGTACCAGCACAGTGTGTGGTGCACTTAATTTATGCTACAGTCTCACCAGATTCACCTCAACTGTGCTTTTGCACAACTGATGCAATTTTCAGTACAGTGAAAATGGCAAATGATGCCTGATAATAAAGAGTTTAGATTCCAAGGACCCTCTATGGCCTGCAGACACATTTTGAGAACCACTATATTCGAGTGACCCAAGACTGTAGAAACTCCACAAAGTGGATATTCCATTCATTCCTGAGAGTCCAGGCATAAGGTAGACAATGTCTGTCTATTCCTCTGAATATTTATCAATATCAGGTCTTCCAGAAACAACATTTCTAGGCTAGGGTCAGTCCAAGATTCCAGTCTCAGTTGCATCACACTATGAGCTACTTGACCCTGAGTAAATTCCATAGTCTCTCTGGGCCCTCAGTTTCCTCATCTATAAAGTAGACATTTTGTACTTTGTAGAGGGCTATAATCACAAATAAAATAGTGTCAATATAACATTGATTAGCACTGTGAGTGGCACAGAGTAAGCCCTGAACTGAAGTGGATTTGAAATGACAAAGGTACCAATGGCTAATGTCCATGTTTAGTGCTGATTTTATTTTTTTTCTCTATCACAGAGGAACCAAATCATATATATGTGCTCATAAAAACTTGTCCTTTTTCATAATGTAATTTAAATCCATGAAATGATGTCAGAAATTGCTTCAAAATAATCTACAGTAGGGAGGAAAAGGTGGTATTATAAATGAAACAAAGCTGGTCACAAATTGATAGCTTTTGAATTGAGATGTAACTTAAAGATTTATCATATTATTCTCTATAAATGTGTTTTGAGTTTTGTACTCATTTTAAAGCTTCTAAATAATCTGGCTCTAGTGAATTTAATTATGTGGCAGTTCATAGACTATACTGTTGGTCACCTTCTGTGCTGGTAGTTATCAACTGCTTTCTCCCCCCACAACACACACCACACAATCCCTAAGGAATCTTTGCTGCAGAGATGAGTTAGCCTGAGGTCACACTCTAATTGTTACACCCCACTCCACTGAAGAACTGCTAATCTGTTTGGTGTTTAATCAAACTAAACTTTAAGTTAAGAGTATTTCAATTATCTGACAACTATGATACAAATTGAAAAACAGTTTTCTGAGTAAGAAAAATTAAAATTGGATGAAGGTCAGATTGGCCCACAGCCTCTGCAGTAGTTTTTACTTTAATTCATATTATTATTTTTATCACTTCTTGTGGGAATCAAGTTAGATAAATTTTGTGAGTGTTGCTGTAGGCAGCTGAAAGGGAACCATGTATACAGAAGTTAAATTATACCTAGGTTTTTAAAGGAAGGTGAGGGAAGGAAGAACTGGAAGCAAAACAAATGGAGAAAAGAGGTAACTGCTCATCTTCCAAGACTCAACTCCAGCATCACCTCCCTGATGAGGTTTCAGCAACATTCAGGAAAGCGGTCTGCCTTCTGCTGCATGCTGCCTCAGAGCACCACAGTCCTCCAAGACCGCAGTCCTCTACAGCTGCTGGACTCAAAGCCCTGTGAAGGCAGTCTATGAGTCCTTGGAGATGTCTGACATGATGGACACAGGGAAATATCTGATGGTTAAATGACCCCTAAGTACCTGCTCATGCCAAAAAGAAATCACAACTGTGTTATAAAATATTCCTTGAAGAAAATATTTGAACCAGTATTAGTTTCTTGGAGGGTATATTTAGAATCTCAGTTTTATTTAAGACTGAATCATTCTAAATAGGAAATGTGAAAACACCAAGGTCTTCAATTAGTTGATGTGCTGTAACACCATCATGGTACTAAGGTAAAAGATTATTACTACATCAGGCAGTAAAAATAATGACAGAAGTGTGTACCTATCTGAATTTCCAAGACTAAAAGGTCCATGAATGTATACTAAATAAAGAACACAGTCGTTCTCATACTTCAATATAATCTTCATGTTTGACTAACAAAGGTAAGAAAACAAGAACAATTTTAGAACACCAAACATTAACAGGAATGTTACACAGGGTTCCTCCAGTGATTTTCTTCATCAGTATATCTAAACCCAGAAGGCCTCTCAGATCTTTTCAACCAGATTCCTACTTCTCTCTTACATGCTTGGAAAGGTATTAACTATGTGCCATCTTTGGGAGAAGAACTGTAACTCCTCTCATTTTCTCTTTTCTCTCATTTTTTTCTCTACTTATGGTGCTGGGGATTGAACCCAGGGCCTCATGCAAGCGAGGCAAGTTGGATAACATGAACAACATATTGTATAAGGCAAGGATGCAACACGTGACAGATACAAGCTATGCAAACAAAGGCTGTCTATATGGCATGTTGGCTCCATCTCACCCATAGCCAGTAGATTTTAACCATTTATTTTAGTCCATTTAGAATAACTGGAATTTTGCCATTCGTTGAAATACCTTCTTGAGCTATCACCAACAAGACATGGTACTGTGTGTCTTCTAACAAGACAGATTTTGTTTTTCCCCTCTGATAATTACTGATAATTGCTATCCAATAGATGTGATTCTAAGCATTCTCTACATATTAAGTTATTTATTCTTCACAGTGGCCCGGGGAGGACAGTGCCATTTTATAAATGAGGAAATACAAATGAACAAATGATAAATGCTCAAAAAACTCATACTATACTATTTGTGATAAGGAGTGTCTAGCTACCCTTTCACAGCCACCTTTTCCTGGTTCACCTCTTAGATCTTCTAGGGAGGCATTCTCTCTTCCCTCATTTGTTCCATCTCTGGTACCTCTGATTCACTGTGCATTATCATTCATTTTAAGTCTCTTTACCTTCATCTCATTTCTCCTGTTAACACAACATTCGCTTGTCTTAGAAAAGATGCCTTTTACAAAAACCATGAAATATGTGCAATATATCAAGAAAAATATTTTATTAAGTCAGTATATTTCTCTTATCTGGCCTTAGCATTTTATAACATATTAGATATCACATGTATGAAGAGAGAGAGAGAGAGAGCGAGAGAGAGAGAGAGCGCGCAAATGCGCGCGTGCCACTCTTTTTCTCTCTTCTGTTCTAAAGTCACATGCCAGGAGCTAGAGTCCTAAGTCTGCTTCTGCAATAGTTTTCACTTAGACTAGTAACATAGTAACTAGGTTTCGATATCACCACATATGAAAAGTACAGATTGGTCACAAATGATTTTTTAAAGTCCTTCCAAATCTATAATTTTAAGATTCCATAAAATTTTACCAAATTACTTTATCAATTATAATATTAAAAATATTATAAATTATAATAACATTATAACAAAAATATTCTGGGTTTGTCAAAGTCACTCAGACCAAGGCTTTAGGGGTTGTGTTATGGACATTGACCTTGAGCTGGAGATTCATTATGACAAATGTGTAAAGCAGAAACAAAAGAGCCCCTTCAATACTTCTAACATATATAAAGCCAATGCATTTACAAGTGAGAGAGAGAACCTAGGGCAGTATCAACTAGTTACCTTAATGAAACAGTGACAGGCATTTCCAATCAGCAATACAAATGCACGACCAGGTAGAAGATGTTGGGGGACAAATCTTCAGCAGTATATTATTTCTGCATATCTTAAAAGCAGGTACACAAACAGCCTTGTGCTCTGGATTATCTGTTCATAGATGTTTATAAAGTGAATAGACTCTGAAGAGATAATTGAGACAGTATCTCCCTCCACAACAGAGGGCAATTATTGTTGAATACATTAAAGATCTCTCCTTCCAAATTAAAGGCTGGGCAAGTTTTTTGAAACCTGCTATACAAAATTATGGCTTTCCAGGCTCAGGGTTCCTCTCCTGCAATGCAACCCACGATATTTGCAGGGGTTAGCTGCCTTGTCATGTTGTCCTATGGGCAGATGGAACCATACAAGAAAGTGATGATACTCTGGCTCCTACTAGTGTTATGTTAACTATAAAATATGTGATAAAAAGACAGTAATGTACTGTTCTTTGTCTCTGATCCAGGAGTCCTGAATTTCCTACCAGAACCTACAACACTGTGGGAGGCTAATTCGCTAGCTTAAAAGCAGGGAAAAAATCTCAGATCCTTCACAGTACAGCAGACAGAAATGGATGCTTAGAAATTTGGGGCTAAGAGGACAAAGTATGAGACATATCTCTCCACATACCCACTTATCTCTACAATGTGATATGACATCTATAAAGCTCTAAGAAAGTTATTCTATTTAAAGTTATGTTTAATTTCCTATGTAGCAATTTTGTCCATAAAGGTCTCTACTCAAAAGAAATAAAAATTCAGATAAATGTGTGTGACATGCTGCTTTAAAACCTAACATTCTATGGTGCTGGGGTTGTGGCTCAGTGGTAGAGCACTCACCTAGCACGTGCAAGGTGCTGGGTTCGATCCTCAGCACCATATAAAAATAAATAAAATAAAGGTATAGAAAAATTTAAAAATAAAACAAACGAACAAATAAATAAAAAAAACCCTGACATTCTGGATGTGCCAGCAATCTAAACTGAAATTAAATCAGTTATAAAGTTTTCACATGTCCCATCAAAGTCTGCCAAGACACTCAGTTGTATGTTACTAATAATCCTCCAATTAGTTAGAAATTTTCAATTGGGAACTTAAAATTTTTCAACTTGGAGCTTTTTAAATGCTTTCAATGTAACTTCTTAAGAAAACAGTAAACTAGAAAAGCAAACCATAACAGATTTCTTTTAAAAATTTAGCTGCCTTCAAAGTACCACTGTAGTAGGAAGCACAGGAAGCCAGATTTCTAAGGCAAACATTCCTCCTTCCTTTCTTGGCTAATGCTCTGCCAGGATCAAACAAGGATCAGCAAAGACCACAGCAATGGAGAAAGTGGAACCTGTTTACTGCCTGGGCATAAGGCAAGAACAAGTTAATTCAGTCTTTAAAAATGAAATAGGCCTCAAATGTAACTCAGAGGTACAGCACTTGCCTAGCATGCGTAAGACTACTGCAAACAAACAGAAAATGAAATCATGTGCATTTAAAAGAAGTATTTACCTGTGAGCCATTGTTCAGATCTCCCTCCAATCTAAATAAAAATTATTATTATAAACTTTTATTTACATCCAATGAGACTTTTATTTTCTTCCTTTATAGAAAATACAGTCAACTTGATGACCTTCTGGCCAGGGAATCGGAATCTAGGAATATTAACAGAGACCAAGAAAATCTTTTGCACAGATGTTATCCAGATTTTATTTTCTGATGCAAAGTATCTTTAAAATGTTATAATAATATAAAAGACATGCAAAAGTCTTTATAAGCCATTATTGACTCTCACAACACTCACACAGAGTAGTTATATCTTATTTTAGAGATGAAAAACAGAAGTTAAAGAACTTTCCAAGATTTTGAAACACAACTGAACTATTCATTGTAACTCTTTGTATCAAATAATTCCTTCCCTATTTCTTGACTACAATGATATTAGATAGTAAAATAAGGGTCAAATTCAATTAGTTTAAAAAATAAAATCACTACAATTTCTAGATACGACAAATGGTATTAGTCTAAAATGAAACTAAGAAATCTCAAAGAGGACTTTAGAGGTGGCAGGCATACAGAAGAAGATCAATAAGTATTAATTGAATTAAAATAAATTTTAACATCAAAGATTAGATGTAAAAATATTATTAGAGTTTCAGCCTAAAGGCACATAGTCCTTGTCCTCTTTTCATGCTTACTTCCCAAGACAAATTTCAACAGGTCATGCATATAATACCTGAACACGTCCACACCTGTTGGTTTAGAAACAATTAACACAACCTTACTGTCTTTACAACTGTCACTTTAGGTTCTTAACTACATGGAAAAGCAACTGGCCTGAGGGATACGGAGTAGCTAAAAGAATGGCACCAAGGGCTGGGCTACTTTGCAGAGTACCATAGGCTTCATATAATTCCTGGGAGTTTAAATGCACAGTGCCAGGCAGGTTAACATTCTGCTAGTCTGGCTATGACAGTACTGTGGAATGAGCACAGGCTTTTGATTTGGGACAGTCACTTACCTATGGTATAAAGCCAACATCCTACACTGTATAAGCCCCCCAGCCTTTCACCAGTCTTAAAAAGCAACAAAAGGGAAATAGCAGTGAGAAGCTGAAAGTGACAAGAATGAATTTATTATTAAACTTATCACTTTAAAAACAGGACAGTATTCCTAAACTGTCATAACCAAGAGAAATGCCAAATATCATGTTACTGTATTATACATTGAAAATATGTGTGTACAGAACAGATTCACGCCAGTAACGAACATGGAATTTGCTTATTAATATTCTCATTAAGCTTTTTGTTTGTTTGGTTCAGAAACAATCAACCCATGAAAATTTAATTCAGTGGGGACAGAAGTGAGGAAGGCTGATAAGGTTAAGACTAGAAAATATTATTCAAAGCAAATTTGATTGCATGGGCCAGAAAGGTGTTTATTTGCCCAAAATATAGGAGCTATATGTCCAGAGTTAAATAAACAATTTGTGCTTTTGTAGTTTTCAAAAGAGTGCTGGGTGAGTAGAGTATACACCATCACATGTGCAGAACAGGAAAGGCAGCTTATTAAAAATGCCGTCGTGGGACTAGGGAAAAGCTGCATAGCCTGGTTAAAATTTGAACAGTAAGTGTTAACTACTGATGGCTGTTAACTGTAAAGTGAAAGAATAAATAAAGTTGTAAAGATTTCTAAATTCTCAAATTATATGACCAGATTTTACCAAGAAGAACAACTACTATTACAAATTATTTTAATTAAAAATCAAATTGATGTTTTGTGTTAATTTATTCTCAATAAGTTTGAAAAACCAGAAACCTCTCAATCATGTCTTGCATTGTCTAGAGCATTTTACAGACATGTTGTCATAAATTTCACCAGCTTTGAGTAGCAGCAGATTACCTGAAACGTGGCTGAGTTATATTAACTTACATGAATTTCCAATGGTGGGTGCCAGAACCAAGCTTAAAATCCCAGATTGCCAACCCATCCTCCAAAAGTCAGAACTAAGTATTAAGTTCTATAATATGCCTCTCTGTAAAGTATGGTAAAGAAATGTACAAATCTTTTTTGGGGTGTCAAGGGGTTTACTGGGATTGAGCCTAGGGTGCTTGATCACTGAGCCACATCCCCAGCCTTTTCCATTTTTTATTTCGAGACAGGGCTCACTAAGTTGCTTAGGGCCTCTTTAAGTTGCTGAAATTGGCTTTGAACTTGTGACCCTCCTTCCTCAGCCTCGTGAGTCACCGGGATTATAGGCATGTGCTACCACTGCTAGCTGACAAGTCTTTTATCTCCTATATTATTGCTCTGCACAAGCAACAAGATTTGCAATTTCACGTCAAGCCAGTGTGTCACTGGACAAGTCAAGACTCAAGTTCTCTTTCTTTTGCCTACTTCTGAGAGAGCCAGATTTTCTAGCATATAACTCTCTATCCATGGCCCTTCTTTCCAGCTCTTGCCCTAGTAATTAGCTGCTGGGTCAGAAACTGACAGTGATCCACGGGCTGCTACAAGGAAATTAATAGAACCATTTGGGCACTTTTCCCTTTTAATGTGAACGGGAAACAGGAAGGAACTATGCTAGGTTCCAAAGTAAAAAGTACCTGGGTCCAAAGTAAAAAATCTGGGAGCTGAATGGAGGGGAAAGGAGTGGCAAGTCAAAGAGGCCATTGCAGACTTCAGAAAAAACAAAAAGAATACAAGCTGTGTGAAAGAAAGACCTTCAGAAAAAAGGTAATATGGTCAGTGTATGGTCCACTTTTTTTTTTTGTAGTTCCAGACCACATTTATCCAGATGCAGAAATGTGGCTGTGGAAGAACAGAGAACTGTAATGATTCCACACAAGGAAGCAACAGTGGTTGTCAAGGAGCAATAGAAGACTAACAGTAAAGGCCAGTGCCCAGACAATGTCACTCTGAGGCAGGGTCTCTAGCTTTGATGCTACTTTCTGACACTTTGGGCTGGATAACTCTTTGCTGTGGGGGCTCGTCCTGTGCATTGTAGCAGGTTTAGCAACATCTTGGTGTCCACCCACTAGATGTCAGTAGCAACCTTCTCCCCAGGTGTGGCAATCAAAAACAAACTACAGATAATGTCAAATGTTCCCTGGGAAGCAAAATCACCCTCAGTGGAGAACCACTGCTCTAAGCAGGTTGGATGCTAGCAATGGGAACCCGTTTAATAATTTTAAGCAAAGGAAGCAACAAGGTCAGATCTGCTTTTTGAATAAATAGCAAGCAGCGTGAAAGGAGACCATGGAGGGGCAAATAGAGAGGCAAAATGATCAGTAAGACCACAAAGTTCGGGTTTGAAAATGGTGAACAGTAAACCAAGGCAAAGGCAACAGAGTCACAGAGGAGGGTACAAATGTGAGACACAAGGGCAGAGTTAGAACTCTAGGCTCAATGATATAGAATTTGAGGGTAAGGGAGAAGTGTGACAGAATTACTTGCAGGTTTCTGGCTTGGCAATTCAGGTAGCTAAGGTGCAGGTCATTATCTTGGATATAAAATTTAAAATAAAGAGTTCTTTAAAAATCAGCTAAACATAATAAAAGCTTACAGTAAGTATGGGCTGTCCAGGGAGTGAAGTCCAAAAGAGTCAGTGCTCAGCTACTAACACACAGTACACATTACAAATATTACAAAATATTAACTCGCTTAGTCCTCATCATCGTCCTTTGAGATGTTTTCATCTTATAGATGGGGAAACTGCTACACAGGAAGTTAAAGAACTTCTCCAAGATTCCATAGCCTGTCAGTTTTGGAGCTGGGATCCCAACCTTGACATGTAGCTCTAGCATGTAACTCTCTATCCCTGGCCCTTCTTTCCAGCTCTTGCCCTAGTAATTAGCTGCTGAGTCAGAAACTAACAGTGACCCACTTGACAGCTGGCTCATTCATTACCCACTACACTTCACTGCCTGCTGGTACATTTAAAGAGAAAGAAAAACAAAGGTCTAGATGAAAAATATAGATTTGGGTGGTTTCCAGTATACAAATGGACAGTTGGTAAAATTATAGAAAAGAAAATGTGTAAAGTCAGAAGAAAAAAAAAAAAAAAGGTAGAATGAGCTACTAGAGAAAACTACCTGCTAGGCAAAGGTGGAGAAGCCAGAAGCAGCAGCCAGTGAGAGGGATGTGAGAGGCAGAAAAGGAAAGTTCTAAGGCAGGACATTTGTACCCCAGGCAATCCTTTGCATATAATCTACTCTCCTCCATAAATGTCTTTAAAGTGAATCATTAACTTCAAACAAGGAACCTGTCAAAAATCAATATTATATGGCACATTCAAAATAATTTATTATAAAGTTGAGCAGAACTCAAATCATATGGGCTTGCAACTTTTCTAGACATTGAGAGTTTGTGAAAGGTACACTGTCTAATTAAAAATGAATAGCCAAGGCATCATAAGAAATCATTCTTTACATTTATATATAGCTAAGAAGATTTTAAAAGTTTCATTCAAATCCTTTCATAGCAACAAAACATGTTACTGTTATCCATTTTGTTGAGTATCACATGAAATATTGGCTCTTTGAAGTTTTGAAACTGACAGATATAAAACTATATCCTAAAAGAGGATTTAGAAATAGTATACATGAGAATTCGTCACTTCTCACTCAAAAGAGTTACCTGACTATCAGTAAATCTAGAGGTGCATTTCTCTGTAACTCTCTGTTATCTAAGAAGTTTTGTTCACACATTTCTTATCAAACTTTGCAATTCTAACCCTAAACACAAAAATATAGTAGGAAATAAGTTCCCTCAAGATACAAAAAGATGGACTCACTTCCAATTCAAGACAAGTATTTCCTTGGGTAATAAATCTTGATTTTCAGGCCAAAAATTTAATGTGCATACAAATCATTCAAAAGGATCAAGCTAAAAAGAATATTCTAACTAAGTAGGTCCAAAGCAATACTCATACTCTGCCATTTCTAACAAGCTTCCTCCTGAATGACATGGATTCTCTGGTCCACAATAGTTACTCAAATGTGGTCCTTGGACAAGAAGCACTGGCAGCACCTGGGAACTTGTGAGGATTGAGCTTCTCCCAGACACCAAACAGAACATAAGAATATCACCTACTGAAATGGCTGATCCTAGAAATCTAAAAGTTTTTTCCTTAAAATCCATCTACAACTCATTCACTTACTTTTTATATTTTGTTGTTATTAAAGATTACTTTTCCACTATCTAAAGCTTAGAGTCTCCAGTTCTCTCTGGCTCCTCACCTATAATCCCGTATGAGTCTACAATATGCCAATCAGATGGGACTGGTGATTTTTTACTACAAATCATCCTCCCTCTCAAGAGGTTTTGTTATGGTGGTTATAGTTGATACTTCCCCTCATCTGGGCAGCCTCTCTAGTCACTGCGCCTAATTTCTCAATGAAATGTGTTCTCACCATTCTCTGAACCAACAACTTATTCCACTAAGGAATTTTTATTTCATTAGAATGTTTACCACATTCTGCTGAATATAAGACATATTTATATGTGGGAGGCCAACCTTACGGGTGACTGAGTTACACTCCCCAGCTGGGTGCTGAGGCGCTCAGTCACAGAAATGGGTGTGTCTTGCTACAGCCCCATGGGTGAAGCTATGCTCACCTGTTCCTTTGTAATATAACCCCTTGCCCTGTTTAGGATAGAATCTTCCATGGAAGTGCCTTGTGTGTGTCCCCTTCTCTTACTGTGCCCTTGGGTGTGGCCTACCCAGGTGTCAGTCAACCTGCTGACAGTGGACATCATGAAGATAGACTCAGCCCCCTGAAACCTGACCCCTTGCCTCATTTGAATAGCTTCTCCTCAATAAAAGGGGTCAGCGCGTGATCTCGCTCTCTCTCTCTTTCTGTGGACCCTTAAGGTCAGAGGAGCCGTCACAGCTACCCCAAAGAAAAAGGTATTTGTGTCTCTTGTGTGGTTATTTCGTGCAGCCCAGTTAGCCCAGTTTAACTAGAGTGACCCCTGAGCCTTTTAGTTGCGAGAACAGAAACCCGTCATTTGTATGTACAAGGCTAGGGTCTTTTGACCTATTGCTGCTGCTGAACTATAAATTATTTGAGGGCAGGAATCTTTATTGCTAATTCTGATATTCCTTGCATTGCTTAACATAGTTCCTTACTCATATAATACTCAATAAAAATCCAAGAAAATGAAATAAAGCACTATTATTGTTGAAAACTTAATATAAACACTCATTCATCACAAATTTAAATTATGTTTTTTACTTTTTCAACCATGATTGATTTATTTTCTTTCTTTGGCATAACAGACATGAAAATTAGGCACAGGGCCTTTATTTTCATTTTTCCCCAACTCTAGAAAATTTTAATTTTTAATAACCTTACTTAATACATTTTATCAGAACTTAAATTCTGAACCAATTCCTTTGGCATTTTCATATTGAACAGAGTTGATCAGTTGAGAAAAATGAGTCTTATGATGAAATCTTTTTTTTTTTTTAAGAGAGAGAGAGAGAGAGAGAATTTTTTTTTAATATTATCTTTCAGCTTTTGGCGGACATAACATCTTTATTGTATGTGGTGCTGAGGATCGAACGCAGGCCGCACGCATGCCAGGCGAGCATGCTACCGCTTGAGCCACATCCCCAGACCTTATGATGAAATCTTCATAAAATCATCATAAATCTCTGCACCTATGAATAGAAAATGACTACAAAACAGCATAGAAATCATTAAATCTGTCATGTTGAAATAAAGTACAGTGGAAAAGATTAACTTTTGGAAACTAAAGTCTCTTCAGGATGCCTAACAATGTGAGAAGTATAAAGAGACTGTCAGGTCTACTTTAAATCATAAAGTTTAGGTTAGTCCAAAGTTAGCCAACTAAAAAAAAAAAAATCTCTCAAGCACAATCCCTTCAAATACAGTAGAATGTATAAAGACCAGACATAATTTAAATAATGAGTTAATGCAAAATATCCTCTATTATTCTGAAGATAAATAAAGAACATAAGTCAATTTCAAGTTACTACTAAAAATGAGCACAGGTCAATAAGCATATAACAAATGGGCAGAATATGAGATCAGAGCTTAAAAGTGATATGGAGTTGGGTTCAGCACCAATGGCTAGAAACAAAAACTAATCTTCTAAACTGTACTTCCCTAAAAGAATTAAAGAAAACAATGACTTTGCTGACATCTAACAAGTGTTCTATTTGAGAGCTGCTAACATTCAGCATCCTACTAGAATACAAAAAGTAACCACATGCTGAAAATCCCTGAAAGTGATATTTATTCATGATTAGTTAATTAGCTCTCTATACTTTAAAGATCATGTCACTGGCAGAGGGTGGGAAAGGAGTTTCTGATGATGACAGTGATGGCAGACAGTACAATGCCTGCCCCCCATCCCCACCCCCAAGTGCCCCAAATGTCACACCTTAATCCCCAAAACTTATAAATATGTTACCTAACATGGCAAAAGGGACTTTGCAGCTGTGATTCTGTTATAGATCTTGAGAAAAAGCAGATCACCTGGATTATTTGGGTAGGGCGGAAACAATCACAAAGGGTCCTCTAAGTGCCAGAGGGAACAACAGAGGAGGGCAGAGTGATGAGAAATGAGAAGTACTCAGTAACCTGCTGTTGCTGGCTTTGTAAATGGTGGAAGGGATCATAAGCCCAGGAATGAGGAAGCCTCCAACAGCTAGAAGAGATCAAGAAAAAGATTCTCTCCTGGAGCCTTAAGAAAGGAAAGCAGCCCTATTGACCTTTGATTTTAGCCTAGAGAGACCTGTTAGACTTCTAATCTATAGAATTGTAAGATAACAAATGTATGCTGCTTTAAGCCCATTAATTTGAGGCAATTTCCTATGGCAACAAGAAATGAACACAATGGTAAATTGCTATAAAAAGAATTCTCAGGGCTGGACATATAGGTTAGTGGTAGAATATTTGCCCAGCATGAGCAAGACCCTGATTCAAACTCCAGCACCAAGAAAAAGAATTTCCTCAAAACAAATACAGAAAACACCTTTAAAGTGTAACATGATGTTCTGTGAAATACTCAGCAAATATGTTGATTTTGTTTGCAATACTCATAAAAGCACCTGTTCCCCTGTAAAAAGATATCACACAATACCTACCACTAGAAAAAAAAATTAAAAGTAAATAAAATGAACTTTGATCAAAAAGTAGATGAGAAAACAGAAAGATATTTTCAACCAAAGAAGAGGGTGATGAAAATTAAGTTGGAAATTTTGGTATTTCTTACATTTAAAAAGAGACCAACATTGTATTCTACTCATAGGTCAGCCAGAAGGCAGAAACCACTATTTCTTTTAAAGCTTATATTTACCTGATGATCCTCTGTGCAGCATACTGATGGAGGGAGCGAAACTGTGCTGACATATTTGCTAGCGCTGCCAAACAATTTGTGTGAAGGTACTTGTCCTGTTAGAACACAGCAAGTTTAAAGCACATGTCAAATCTTCTCTACATCTTAAGCAAGATTAACTAGGAGCAAGTGTAAATTCAATTATTATTTATTTTAGAAAGTTCAGGTGCAACATTCCTTTTCTCTAGTTCCCAAATCCATAAAGTTCAGAGAAGTCAATGTTTTTTCACAACCCATCTAGAAGCAACTAACACAAAATATTATGCCACTGAAGGTGTCCATCATTCCCAGCATGGTGAACACTCAAATAGTTTGCTGTGGAAATATTAATGTTAAATATAGTGTGCTGCTTCAGACCCTAATGATCACACGTAATATAATACATACACTATAATTACCTTCCTAAAATACAATGAATTCTCTATACCAAAACACATCTGGCTCCTAGGGTCTCAGATAATAAATATGAACATAGATCTACATTAGCCCTATAGAGAGAAATAAGCAAAAATATTTAAGTTAACTGGACCATTTAGCTATGACTTCTATACATTACTTTCTTTGATAATATATTGCTATAGACTAGAACTGAAATTCACTCATCAGTAGTACATACAGAATCCAGTAAAAATTTTTCTTTTACTCTTTCAAGTATTCTCTCTCTTCTACATTTCTTTCCCATCTGAAGTCATATTTTCTCCTATTTACACCTTTTATACTTTGTTGTTGATGCTTTGAAAAAGGCAAATCGTGTTACAGTTCAGCAAAGATACATAACTTTGATCTAAATGTGTTGCACTGCTTGTTTTCTATTTCATATAAAATATCTCTGCTAGTATAGATAGCCATTAAATATTAACAGACATTATCCAATAATCATGCAATGGAGTGACTATATGCTGATGTGTATTTTCCCACTGAATTTCATGAGAATTTTAGTGCCCCCCAAATTAAGATCATTCTAAATTGTAGTCTTACTTATACTGTATGAATAAAAATTAAAGGAAAAAAAGCTGAGGAATACTTACTCTTGTCCTTGTCATATTGTACTGAATGGTTCTTATTACAACCAGAATCAGGAGACTCCCCAGTGAAATTTCAGTTAAAACCCGTTCTGAATACCAAGTAATATTTTTTAATATCTGTAACAGAGAAGAAAGGTTTAAGTAAAAAATAGTGCTTTAAGGAAAAAGGTACTGCTCCATGTCTACAGTTTTTGATAAGCTACAGCTTCACTCAGAAAGGTTAAACAGTAAATAAAAGTTAATTATGAGATTTTTTCAGTTCTAGCAAGTAAACGGAGCTAATGTGCTTGCTTCTTCCTTCTTAAAATAGAAGAGACAAAAAAAATAAGCCCAACCCAGTCTGAAAAACAGAGGAAGAGATCATTAATAGACAAAAAGGAGATATATCTGAAAGAGATATGGCATATAAGATAAAAGTGACAGAAAAAAGTGATTTGAAAATAAGAAAAGATAGATGCCTTTTGAAAAGTAGAGCTTTCCCAACAGAGTTCAGAAAACCTCTCCCGGTATGTGTAGGAGAGAGGCCAGGAGCACAGGGAACCTGACTTTCAGGAAGGATGTGCAGCCACCAGCTGTGGCTGTGTGAAGCAGGCAGCTCTGGAGAGCAACTCCAGGCCTCAGGGAGAAAGAACTGTTCCTAAATTAAGCTGAGGTGTTTCCACAGTAGATCTGTACCATGGGTGTCAAGGAAGAAAGGAATTACACACACAAAAACTGGGCATGAGAGGATTCCCCCAGCAAATTGTATGCAGAAGCATATCTGCACTGTAACTCTGACTGGGGTCAAAGTAACTGTAACTTACCACTTCATGAATGGACCTATTGAAGCCATCATCTTCTGTAAGGATCAATAATATTATAAGGGCCATATATACATGGTGTGAATTTCTTTCTTCAACATGATACAGAATCTCAAGAATTGGTAAAACCTAGGGAATAAAAACCATAATGTACTATTCCAATACCTTACTCAACTGTTTTAAACCCTTTACACTTTTGTACTTTTTACATTAATATCATAGTTATATTTGAATTTAAAGGAAAAAAACATGCAAACCCACTCCTGACTACATGCACTTCCCATAAGCATAGCTAAGAAACCAAGAAAGGAAATCATCCCTAACTCTAGGAAGGTCTATGAAAGTCTATCCAACCTAGAGACTGAATTTTCAGAGAGCATTTAGGGTCAGGGGCTGAAATGTTTAAGAAATCACATCACCTTGCCCCAGCCAAAAAAGGGGAGAAAAGCCAGATGCCCAGAAATTCAAGAATGTTTTCATGCATATGCTTAGTTTCACTAAGTGAAACTAAGCATAAACATGTATTACAGTATGTATTTCAATGTTAATAAGTTAAACAGACTACTATAGCCCATTTTTTCATGTATATTGAGGTTTTACTCTTCAGAGTATTTGTCCAGCATTTCATTTTATAATCCTGTTTCCACACAGACAAATTTAGTCTATTTCAAATCATTACTTTGACACCTTCAATTTGTTCATTCTCTACTAATTAAGTAGATTACTAAATGTATCTATTAAATATGAGCTAATTAGCTGCAAATTACTCTTTATATGAAACTACCATGAATACTCTCCAGTGGATGCAAGAAAACAAGCAAAAACTCTTATATTGTAAATCAGACAATAACCTGTAATGAGTTCACTGTACAAAGTTCCCACAGTGGTATGCAAAGCCATAAAAATAGATACATTCGGGAAGGTACACCTATGGTAGTTGTATATTACTCTTTTACAAGTTACAGCTGAAACTTTCTCTTATTTCTCTAAATTGTAAAGTGCAGATGCATGAACATCACTAAATTCAAGAACTAAATGCACCACAATAGTCATTGCTCTTTTTACTTTGTACACCCCAGGCATCTTTCTCTTTAGAGGTCCTTCTGATGTCAAATACAATATATTATACTCACATTTCACATTACCTAGTTAGCATAGTTAGATTCTGTATAGTCATTTAACTCAGCATTTGTTATTTCTGATTCTGCGGTTTTCAATAGATTTTTTGTGCCATGTCATTCTTGTTCTGTCTAAGCCTTAAGAAACACATTCATCACTACAGTGAATGTACTACAGGTATTACATACTGTACTACCTAACACACTCTTAAAACCCTGTACTTTACTGAACAAGACAGACAAGTAAATGGTATATTCAAACATATGAGCAATAATGCAGGAATATGTAATGGGTCCAAAATGAGTATGTTGGAATAGCGCTTGAATTTTTTTCTTTTAAACATTTTTTATTGAGCTATAACTTACATATCATACAATCAATCCATCCATTTAAAGGGCAAAAGTCAATGATTTTTAGGATATTCATAAAAATGAGTTAACCATCACAATTTTAGAACATTTTTATCTCAAAAAGAAATCCCAGGCTCTTTAGCTATCACCCCAACCATCCCTCTTTTCCTACCCTGCCCAACACTCAAAGAAACTACTTTCAATCTCCATAAATTTTCCTGTTCTGGGGTTTCTTTTTTTTTTAATTAATTTTTTAATTTACATATGACAGCAGAATGCATTACAATTCTTATTACACATGTAGAGAACAATTTTCCATATCTCTGGTTGTATACAAAGCATATTCACACCAATTTGTGTCTTTATACATATACTTTGGTTAATAATGTCCATCATATTCCAACATCATCTCTAACCCTATACACCCCCTTCCCCTCCCACCCCTCTGCACTATCTAGAGTTCATCTATTCCTCCCACGCTCCCCCTCCCTACCCCACTATGAATCAGCCTCCTTATATCAGAGAAAACATTCGGCATTTGGTTTTTGAGATTGGCTAACTTCACTTAGCATTATCTTCTTTCTGGGGTTTCTAATGAAGGGAATCTCATAAGATGTAGACTTTGGTGATTGCCTTCCTTCACTGAGCATGTTCCCACATAGTAGCATCCATCAGGATCTCATTCCTTTTTATGTCAAATATTATTTTACTGTACACACTTAATTTGTTGATGGACTTCTTGATTGTTTCTACTTTAGGACTATATTTCTACTCTACTTTAGGAATGCTGCTGCTATGAACATTTATTGAAAAGGTTTTTCTATAGGCAGGTTTTCATTTATTTTGAATATGTACTACCATTTACAGTGAATTGTTGGGTGATATAACTGTTTCAAGATCTGTCAGACTTCTCCAAAGCAGCTGCATGATTCCATGTACTAACAATGAATAAAAGAGCACATATCTACACATCCTTGCCAACACTTAATATTATTTAACTTTTTTTACTATAGCCTTCAAGTGGGTAAAGTGGTATCTCACTGTAGTTTTCATTTCCATTTACCTAATCACTAGTGATGTCAAGTACTGTTTTTATGTGCTGATTATTAGCCATTTGTATGTCTTCCTTGTAGAATGTTTATGCAAATCTTTCAAGCATTTTTAAATTGGGCTGTTTTTATTATTGAGTTATCAAGTTCTTTATATATTCAGACCCATGATTTGCATTCATTAACCTTGTTCTCACATCTGTGGACTCTTTTCACTTTCTTGATGGTATACTTTGAAGCACACAAATTTTTATATTGATGAAGTCTAGTTTATCTGTTTTTTCCTTTTGCTTTTCATGCGTTTGTTGTTATACCTAAGAATCATTTGCCAAATCCAAAGTCATAAAGTCTAACTCCCATGCTTTTGATGCGTTTTGAGTGAATATGGACATAGTTTGAAGCTCAACTCCATTCTCTCACAAGAGGCTCTCCAGCTGTCTCAACACCACTGGTTCAAAAAAGACTATTATCCCTTCCATACTAGTCTTGATTCCGACTAAAAATAAGCAGACCATCAAAATAAGGGTTTATTTCTGAACTTTCAAATCACTTCCATTCATCTATTATGTCTGTCCTGTGGCAGTAAAGTCCTAATTACTGGTACTTTGTACATTTTGAAACAATAAGGAAGTGTGAATGTTCCACCTTCATTCTTTTTTAGGAATGTTTAGGCTGTTCCAGGTTCCCTGTAATTCCATATGAATTTCAGAATTGCCTTATCAATTTCCATAAATAAGTTGGCTGAGTTTCTAGAAGGTATTGTGTTGAATCTGTAAGTCAGTTCAGGGACAACTGCCATCTTCACAAAGTTAAGTACTATGATCCATAAATATGGGATTTTTCCCATTTCTTTCAATAATATTTTCATAGTATAAATTTTGTACTTCCTTGGTTAAATTTATTCCTAAGTATTTTACTCTTTTTGATGCTACTGTGAATAGAACTATTTTCTTAATTTGATTTTTGGATTCTCCATTGTTAAGGAATAAAATTACAGTGGTTTCTACATATTGATTTCGTATCCTAATCCTATATCTTACAACCTTGCCAAACCCTTCTAATAGTTTTAACAGTTTTTTTTTTTTCCCCTGAGGATATATTAAGGTACTCTACACATAAGATCCTGACACCTGCAAATACAAATGTTTTACTCCGTACTTTCCCATTTAGATGACTTTAAGCCAGGCATGGTGGCACACACCTGTAATCCTAGTGACTCAGGAGGCTGAGGCAGGAGTATCACAAGTTTAAAGGCAGCCTCGGCAACTTAGCAAGACCCTGTCCCAAAATAAAAAATAAAAATGGGCTGGGGATGTGGCTCAGAGGTTGAGCAACCCTGAGTAAAATCCCAGGTACCAAAAAAAAAAAAAAAAAAGGCAAAAGTAGGCATCTTTATCTTTGATCACAGGACCAAAGTATTCTTTCATCATTTAGTATAGTGTTAACTCTGGGGCTTAGTGACACCCTTTATCAGACTGAGTAAGTTCCCTTCCTGGTTTGTTTTTTTTATCATAAAAGTTTTTATCATGAAAGGGTAATAATTTTGACAAATGCTTTTTTCTGCATTTCTTTAAATGATCATGTGATTTTTAATTTTTACTCTGTTGACATGACATTAACTGATTTTCAGATGTTGAACAAAGCTTATATTCCTGGGATAAATCCCACTGGATATGATATATAATTACTTTTAGAACAGCACTTTAAATCTGAAAGAATTATTGAAACTGAGATCTGAAGAGTTATGGGAGTTGAGAAAAAGGGCAAACAGACTTCTGTGGGAAGAAGTATTCAAGAGAGAAAACCATGTCTAAACTTAGGAAATAGATCACATTGAGAGAAATTCAATTAATTGAGTATAAATAGAAAAGAACACAAGAACAATAATGCAGAAAAGAAAAACCCAAAAAAGGGATCTGTGACAAAATTAATGTAGTCTTTTGGCTACATTAAAGAATCAGAGTTTTAACTGAGGAAACTATGAAGACATGAAAAGACTTTACAGCTAGGAAGGGACATGATCATATCTGACATTAGTAAATTCACTTTGACTAACGGGTTGAGAATGTTAAAGACTGGCAAGACAGAAAGCAGGAAAGCCAGTTAAAGATATTGAAGTAATTGAAGAGATAAGCAGCTTAAACCACAGGAGTGGCAATGAAGAAAAAAAATTAATAGATTCCAATAGTATTAAGGTTGGGAAATCAAAAGGACTTCTTTGAATGTGGGGGGAAAAACAGAAGGGTCAAAGCATCTATCTTTCATGAACTATATGGATGGCTCATCAATGTGATAAAGAACACAGGAGTAAGAGAAGAAGGAAGAACAGGTCCTGGGGAGATAATGAGTGAAACTTTCACATGTTTGGGACAAGGTATCTATGATGAAGCCACTAGGGAATGTCTGGGGCAAGTGGGAACACAGATTTAAGACATAGGCAATGAGGAATGTAAATACAGAACTCAAAAGCTGTGCACATATAGGGGCTGGGGCTGTAGCTCAGTGGTAGAGCCCTTGCTTAGCATGTGTGAAGCTTGGGTTTGATCCTCAGCACACATAAATATAAACAAATAAAATAAAGGTATAAAAAATACAATGACATCATTAAAAAACACATATAAATGACAACACAATGGAATTCACTAGATGTTTGAGGGAGAAGAGCAAAGCAGGGGGAAAAAAATTAGGAGAAAACTCTTCAGCAGGGCACATTTGAGAGCTAAGAATAACATATAAAACAGAAAAGCAAAAGGCACAGAGGTAGAATACCAGCAAAGAACAAGGGTCGGAAAGATAAGAGTGTGTGTAGGTGGATAGACAGCATGTTTCTACTCCCCAGAATTCACAGGTTGAAACTCTAACCCTAATGGTATGGTATTAAGAGGTGAAGTCTTGGGAGGTGATTAGGTAAGAAGGTGGAACTCTCATGATAGGACACAGCTTGCTTCCTCTCCCTTTAAGCCCTTCGCCATATAAGGACACAAGCAAGTACACAGTCATATGCACACCAAGAAGCAGGCCCTCACCAGACAGGGAGTTGACAGCACTTTTATCTTAGAATTTTCAACCTATAAAATTATGAGAAATAAATTTCTCTTGTTTAAGCATTCACTCTGCAATATTTCTGTGACAGCAGCCAGAATGGATTAACATATGGAGGTTGGGTATCTTAAGAATAGAGGTGAACACTGTCAAATGCAGTAGAATGCTCAAATAAAGTAGTGATGAAACATGCCCACTGGGTTTAGCAACAAGCAGCTACTGACAACAGAGCTGTGGGAACAGAAGCGGATCATAACAAGCTGAAAAGGGAACACTAAGTAAAGAAGCTAAGGCAAAAAACATGTCCCAAGGCTTTCAAGAAACACAGTCATAAAAAGAGCTAAACATGCTGGGTATGGTGGTGCACACCTGCAATTCCAGTGGCTCGGAAGGCTGAGGCAGGAAGATGGCAAGTACAAAGCCAGCCTCAGCAAAAGCGTGGTGCTAAGCAACTCACTGAAACTCTATCATAAATAAAATACAAAAAATTGGGCTGGGGATGTGGCTCAGTGGTGAAGTGCCCCCTAAGTTTTATCCCAAGTACCAAAAGAAAAACAAACAAACAAAAAACAGGGAGATTTTAGGTTTAACCTTGGGAACTATCTGTGGCTCTCCCTGGCAAGAGATTGCCCAAGGCACATGACCTTTATCTTCACTGTGCTAGGAAGATCTCTTAGGGTTGCTCTAGAGATGGGCATAACCCATTGGGAACTGGACAGCCCACCTTTAACCTTTTTTGGAGAAGAACATTCTATGGAAGGCCTTTGATGTTCCCCAATATAAACTAAGCAGGTGTGGGCACCATTTTGCCTTCTAATATAGAAGCTGGATTCATATGATTGACTTGCCTGTCCTGCCCACGCTTTTTTGAAATTTATTTCTGTGTCCTGTAGTTTTTTCATTGTTCCATTTTTCTTAGCTTTTATTTCTCAGCCAGCCCATTTCACTGAGGGGAACCCCATTTCCATCGCCTGTGCAGGGTGCAGGCTAGACTAAACAAATAGGATATTTGACCTTTTTTATTTTTATGTACAAATCACACTCAGAAGCTGGTTCAAGAAGTTAAGGCAAGAGGATTGCAAGTTCAAAGTCAGCCTCAAGAAACATAGTCATGAAAAGGACATATTTTTTGCCTTAACAATTTAGCAAGATCAAGTCTCAAAATAAAAAATAAAAAAGATTTTTAAAAAGGCCGGGGATGAGTCCCAGTAGTTAAGCAACTCTGGGTTCATAAATAAGTAAATAAATAAATCTGTGGGAGACCACCTCGCCCATGACTGAGTTAACTCCCAAGCTGGGCCATGTGGTGTCAAGCACCCATGCTGCTAAACTGCCCCGTTCTTCTAGAGTTCAAGTGACTATGTCTTTGTGCCCGGGCAGGTCTTCCTACAGCCCCATGGGTGGAGCTATGCTCACCTGTTCCTTTGTAATATAACCCCTTGCCCTGTTTAGGATAGAATCTTCCAGGGAAGTGCCTTGTGTGTGTCCCATTCTCTTACTCTGCCCTTGGATGTGGCCTACCTAGATGTCAGTCAACTGCTGACAGTGAACATCATGAAGATGACTCAGTCCCTTGAAACCTGACCCTTTGCCTCATTTGAATAGCTTCTCCTCAATAAAAGGGGTCAGCACATGCTCTCTCTCTCTCCTCCTGTGGACCCTTAAGGTCAGAGAAGCCCTCAGAGCAACCTCAAAGAAAAAGGTATTTGTGTCTCTTGTGTGGTTATTTTGCGCAGCCCAGTTTACCCGAGTGTTTTAGTTGCGAATGAAACCCGGCAAAAATCATACTCAGAAGATAAGACAGCTATCCAGAAGAAGATATAAAAATCCTTATGTAACTTGTTTTGATAATTCATGACACATAGACTTTATGTCACCAATAAATACCTATCTCATTTTCTATGTGTCTCTTCAGTAAAGTTTTAAGCTTGTAAGCTATAAATATGACATGACTTCCATATGTACAGTATATATGCAGGTTCAAGGCCTGATCCAAGAGCATAAAACTGGTGGAGGCTTAAGGGAAATGTCCACAAAATCTCTACCTGACTGATGAACATAAACAGAAATTTAAATGGTAACTAACTTATAATCACCTAATTAAAGAAGTTACAAATAATGCAATGCTCCAGTGAGTATATCTTATTTGTCCAGAATCCCTTTTAAGAAATCCTCTTGTACATTGAAGAAAGATATGAAAGAAAAACTCAAGAGAATGGAAAGACCTCCCATGTTCAGGGAGAGGCAGAATTAATATTGTTAAAGTGTTCATACTACCAAAAGCAATATAGAGATTCAATGCAATACCCATTAAAATACCAATCATTCTTCACATAACTAGAAAAAAAAAATCCTAAAATTCATTTGGCAGAATAAAAGACCCAGAATGCCAAAGCAATTTTAAACCAAAAAAAGCAATACCAGAGTCATCACAATACCTGACTTTCAATTATACTACAGAGTTATAGTAACAAAAACTGCATGGTACTGGCACAAAAACAGACATATAGATGGTACAGAATATAAGACACAGAGACACACACACACATCTACAGTCATTTGATCCTTGACAAATGGTGTTAAGAAAACTGATTATCCATACGTAGAAGAATGATATTAGACCCTTATCTCT
Source organism: Marmota flaviventris (assembly GCF_047511675.1). Lineage (NCBI taxonomy): Eukaryota > Metazoa > Chordata > Mammalia > Rodentia > Sciuridae > Marmota > Marmota flaviventris. The sequence goes on along the minus strand of NC_092513.1, from coordinate 24,772,579 downwards.
CTACATGCACAAAAAAATCAACCCAAAATGGATCAAACACTTAGGAATTAGAACAGAAACAATCAACCCCTAGAAGAAAAGATAGGATCAACACTCCAATGTATAGGCACAGACAATGACTTTCTCAATATGACCCCTAAAGCTAAAGAAATCATGCCAAGAGTTAATAAACAGGACAACATTAAATTTAAAAGCTTCTGAACAGCAAAAGAAAAAATTAGGAATGTGAAGAAAGAATCTACAGAATAGAATGGGGAAATATCTTTGCTAGCTGTTCTTCTGACACAGGATTAATATACAGAATATATAAATACAAAAAAACAAATAACCCAATTACTAAATGGGCAAATAAACTAAGCAGGCACTTCTCAAAAGAAGAAATACAAATGAACAATAAATACATGAAAAAGTGTTCAATATCATTAGCAATCAGGGAAATGCAAATCAAAACAACAATGAGATTTCATTTCACATCAGTCAGAATGGCAGTCGTCAAGAATACAAACAATAATAAATGCTGGAGAGGATGTGGAAAAAAAAAGAAACACTTCTATACTGTTGGTGGAAATGTAAATTAGTACAACCACAATGGAACTTAGTATGCAGGTTTCTCAAAAGACTAGGCATGGAACCACCATATAATCCAGCTATACCACTCTTTGGTATTTACCCCAAATAATTAATGTCATCAAACTATAGTAATATATGCATACCCATGTTTATAGCAGCATGATACACAACAGCCAAACTATGGAACCAGCCTAGGTATCCATCTACAGATGAATGGATGAAGAAACTCTGTTTTATATATACACGGTGGAGTATTATTCAGCTATAAAGAAAAATAAAATTATGTCATTTGCAGGAAAATGAATAGAACTTAAGACCATTATGTTATATTATGTGAAATAAGCCAAGGTCAAGGGTCCTATATTTTCTCTCATATGAGGAAGTTAGGTAAAAGAAAAAGAAAGGCGTGTGTGTGTGTGTGTGGGGGGGGGGGGGGTTGTCTCATGAAAACTAAAGGGAGATCAGCAAAGGAAGAAGACCAGAGGATGGAAAGAGGGGAGAAAGGGGGAACAATACTGGGAAATTATATTGTTATATGCATATGTAACAACAAATCCCACCAATATGCACTACTATAATACACCAATAAAAAAATGTGGAAAGAGAAAGAAAGAACGAACGAAATCCTTTTGTTAAAGGTTAAGAAGGCTAATTATTAAGAGGGCTCCATTCCATAGTGATTGGTCAAGGAAGTGAACACATGGCCCAAAAAAGGAATACTGGAGCACTTCATGAAATTTTTATGAATAGTAGATGTAAATTTTCTTCCTTCTGGCTTACAAATGATAATATAGACACATGCTCTGAGCTACACATGGTCCCCTCTCTCTCCATTTCAAAGTGTAATGCCTGACAACAAGGCCAAGGCTTTCTTGTTTAAGCATTTACTTTGGAAAGCAGAGGCAAGGGATGGAAATGTTTAGCCCCTAGATCCAGCCATGACTGAAGCTAAAAAGCTTCATGAGTTTTTCATTTGTGCCAAAACATTTCTTTTCACTCAAGGCAGACATAAAGAAGTTTGTTACTTACAACTAATAGAATTGTGACATTTAAGATGTCTAGCTACTTTCATGGATAAACTACTTTGCTTGTGATGATAAAATCTTAAAAAATCACATCAGTATAGTTTTTTCCTAAAAAGTTTGCCTTCTTTAATTCTATTCTTAACATTTGGGTACTTGGATTCTGCCTGAAACACTATTCATAGAAACAAAAATAAATTTAGAAGTCATTGCATTGTTATTCTAATAAATACCAATTTAAAAATGCATCACAAGAAGTTAGACCAGATTAAGGAGTACTTGAGTTAAAAGAAGTCAAAGAGCTATTAAGTCAAAGCACCAGTACAAAGAGCTCAAGTCAGTCTACACTTGACATTGTAGAGAGGAAGGAGTTCCTCCAGCCTCACCAGCACCTGTACACTACAAGGTATTCTGAGAGACACTGTGATATGCCTAACATTGTCTTCTTCTTCTTTTTCTTCTTTTTTTTAAGTGGACATAATACCTTTATTTTATTTACTTTTTATATGGTGCTGAGGATTGAACCCAGCGCCTCACACATGCTAGGCGAGCATTCTACCGCTGAGCCACAACCCCAGCCTCCTAACATTGTCTTCTTAATATCAGAGTCTAGAGAATTAAATAATGTTAACAATAACAAAATCCTCAGTACAATAAATTCCAACTGATAACGTGTTTTCTGAGAAAGGCAAAAGGACACATGGGGACACAAATTAAAAAATTATCAAAGTAATCTATGAAAGAAAATTAAAAACAAAACTAAAACAAATGCTACTCCATCCCCCTAAAAACCTCAGAACAAAACCCTGCCACCATTCACTGTGTGTTGTCAAGGACAAACAGCTGCAGCTCCCTGCCTCATCTTGCATACCCGTATCCTCACCATAGAACACTGAAAAGGTGATGTCCTGGACTTTCTGGGCTTTCTGCTTAATACATTTCTGTTAGAATGCAACCCGCTTAGACTTGTCTCTGTGCTTATTCATATCCATGAGAAACAAACCTTCTCTTTATAAGTTCATACTCCAGAGCAGTACACTTTTACACCCAATTTTGCTATTTAAACAAAATATGTTTTCCACACGTCACTCGTGAGGAGACAGGTTCTTTCATCACACTTTCTGTTCATAGTGTCACTGTGATGCAGAATATGCTCAGTGAATTCCAAAAGCTCATGTTTCTTCAGTATTTACATAGCACTTTAACACTGAAACAAATGGCCACCAAATTTCTTATCAATCTGTAAAAACTGGGGAAGAGGGGACATTCTGTTGCTATCAGCCAGCTGCAGGCTATTTCAGGAATGTTCACATTTTTTATGAATGCATTAATACATTGCCATCTGAATATCAGAGTTTATAGATTAAAGAATGTTAACAACAATAAAATTGGACAAGCACAATAACAGTCCACAGTTATCTGTATATGATAAGATATCAAACATACCTTAGTAAGATGGCTAATGTCTTACACATTAGTTATAATGGAAATCAATGATTTTTTATAGGAGTTTATATCTAGAGATAAATATTGTGGAACCAATTTCACTCACATAATGAAAAAACACTGTTCATTAAAGAGATGTCTAGCTGAGTTCAGTGGTGCAAGTCTGTAATCCCAGCTACTATGGAGGCTGAAGCAGGAGGATTGCAATTTTGAGGTCAGCCTGGACAACTTAATGAAATCCTGTTTCAAAATAAAAATGTTTTAAAAAGGACCAAGGGATGTGGCTCAATGGTAAAGTATCTTGAGTTGGGAGACGTCCAGTAAGGTACCTTAAAATAACTAACTATAACAGGCCAGGAACTGTGTTCAGACAGAGCTAGAGTCCAAGCCTTCATGAGGATGGGACACTATCACCTTTCCTTTCAGCCATTCTCCTCAGGAAGATGCTGCAACTGTGACCAATTACACTAACATGGTGGGCAGGCAGCTAGCAGCTGGAAGGGACCAAGAAGAAATAAAAATCTTGAGAATTGCAGAGGGTGCTTCTTAGAAGACTTTAATCAGGCTGAATCCTGAGCAATGAGTGTCTGCTAAAGGCCCCAAGAACTGGGAAGCCTGGCACCAGCTGAGGATGCTGCTGTGCTCAGCTCTGTGAGGTCACTGCTATGAGAGGAGTATCACACACCGAAGCAATGCAGGCCTTTGCCTGTGCCTAGTGACATTTTCCCTATCAACTTCTTAACCATCAATCTGTGTGGCAACCAGGCAAACATACTTACCCTCTTGGGAAAAGAAATTATTCTTCAAAATATTATAAAATACACAAAATGTGGCAGGTTTAGCATGATACTTACAAGATTTTCCATATCTGTGCGAGCCAGCATGTATGTTCTGACATTACTATTCTGATGGAGCAGTGTGTACAAGAGGAGCGTTGCTTGATCAGATGTTTGCTGTTCACACAGGGCTGTGTACAAACTGTTAAAGTTAATCTGGAAGGCATGTGGAATTGATGAGGGGAAAGGGCTGCTATCTAGAATACAAAAAACAAGCAGATTTTTAAAAAATAGTGCATGAGTATTTTCTGGACCATGTTTTTTGTACAAACAATAAAAGCACTGTGAAAATAATGCATACAAATCAATTTCTCTTAGCTTTAAGTAAAATCCCTACATTTCAGAGCCAAAATTTCAAATTATATTTTAAACTTTACTAAAATAAGTTACATAGTTTGACTCTGTTACTATGTTACCATAAATAGAGCTGAACTAAATCAGCTAAGAACATGTGTTTAAACAGCGCCATGGGGCAAAAGGTCCTTCCATAAATACCATTTAACCAAGATACTGAGATCCCTTGACGTCAAAACAAAAGCACCAATACTAAATAAAAATATCTAAAAAACAAATAATACAGCTTCTATATAAAAAGGAAGTCTTCTTATAAGATAGGGTTTACAAAAAACCTGCCTTGAAGCTAAGTTCATTTACTGCAAACAAATAAATCATGGCTGAAGTATTCACTAATGTTATTAACCCATTTCTAAATATGGATAGAAAAACAACATATAATTTAGCAAGTTTTAAAATAATACCCAAATCAATACACATTCAACATTAGTTTCTCTAATGTACAGAACATACCAAGCCTAAGACAATTACTAGAAAATTTCTATAACATTTTGTTTAAAAGAGAACAAAGCTAATTGACCATAACTGCTAAGAAATTTCTTCTTCTTCTTTTTTAAAGAATGGTCACTGGAATGATAAAAAGCATAAATCATAGTCTACTCTGGGAAAATTCTTCATATTCTAAAACAGACATGTCCCTTTTTCTATAGTTCACAGGATTTGTGTAGAAACTGAAGGAAGGTTAGATTTAGGAGATAAAGATAGGTTCAACAGAAAGTCATAATCTCCTGAGATAAAACAAGGGAATGTGACACTACAAAGAGCTGACGCTTTCATGTGTGCTGAAAATAAGCACCAAAAATCTCTTAAAAACATGAAAGCAGGGGCTAGGGTTGTGGCTCAGTGGTAGAGCTCTCACCTAGCACATGTGAGGCGCTGGGTTTGATCCTCAGCACCATGTAAAAAAAAAAGTAAAGATACTGTGTCCAGCTACAACTACACACACACACACACACACACACACAGTAAAGTTGCCACCAATAAAGCAAAACATTTACCATTCCTGAAAGCCATGCTCTTGTGGAAAAGAGTTATGTCCGAACACCAAAAACCCTAGTGGCCCTGTACCTCTGATTCTCCTTCCTACACTTTGTGTTTGTGAGAGGAAGGCATCTATAAATGCTTTCACTTCTACTACATGGTGCCCTGGCTTTTCCACATTTGAAATAATAGATTATTTTTTCAATCTTAACACTATCATTTTGACACTTATAAAAATAATGCCTTTGTGTGACCAAATTCTTGTAAAGGATGGCAAAAAGAAGTTTGTCTTCTACTTTAAGTATGCAAATATTACAGAAGACTCACTGGAAAAGACTCTGGACACTCTGAACCTCTTTAAAGTGGAAGCAGAGCAGCGTGTTCACTGAGCTGTAGCACAGCTGACGGCACTGAGTGCCTCCACGGCGTCAGCAGCAAGGGCTACCAGCCAACCCACAGCCGGCTTTCTGCCTGCTAGCCCCTGCTAGCCCCTACTCAACGTGAACAACAGCCATGTCTTTATCTGACCAGCTGGACAAAGGATGAAATGGAGACTTGGAGAGAATAAGTAGCTTTTCTCGGGTCAGCCTTGAGTAAAAACCAGATGAACCTCAGAATTACATCGGTTCCTATAACAACAGGAATAATGTGGTAAGTCTGTGCTATGGTAAAACCCCAGTTAATTCTTACAAAAATCATGTGAAGTAGAGATAATAACCCCTGCTTTACAATTCAGGGCAATGGTATTGAAAGAAAAAAGGAAAAAAAAAAAACCCATAAAGCCAATTTTTTAATCTCTGTACTACATGGTCTCCCAAAAAATGACTATCTCAAGCAAAGTTCAAACCAAAATGCTTACTAATATTTGGCCAGAGCAGCCACACTAACAGCAGTAGAAACCATGGACAGGAGAGGAAGGCATCTATAAATGCCTTCATTCTACTACATGGTGCCCTGGCTTTTCCATATTTAAAATAATAGATTATTATCTATGTGGTAAAATCTGAACTGATCATTTTAAAATTTTATTTTTCTTAGTATTTATATAAATGCTATTAGGTGGCATTATCTTCATTTCATAGACAAAATCATTGAGGTGTACTAATTATGTGAAATATCAAAGGTCTCACATTCTAAAGTGACCAAGGTGAGGTGTGAACCCAGGTCTGTTTGGCTCCAAAATTTGTTTACTTAACCATTAAGTCACATTGTCACCAAGAAGAAGAGTGTAGTAATGGAACAGAAAAGTACTACCACCAGATGTATGAGGTTTCATTATTTGCTCATCAAACTATTATTGAGTCCCTATTGCCCTGTGTTTCTGGCGTGAATTCTAGTGTTGAAGCTTAGACTCCAACAATTGTGTTAAGAGGGGAGCCCTATAGGAGGTGGTTAGGTCTTAAATGCTCCTCCCTTGTGAATGGGATTAAAGCTCTCATAAAAGAGATTCCACGCAGCCAGTTGGCTTCTTTAAGTCCTTCCATCTCTTCTGCCATGTGAGAACACAGTATCCATAGTACCATCTTAGAAGCAGTTTTCAGTTCCTCACCAAACCTAAACCTTTGGAGCCTTTGATCTTCCCAGAACTGTGAGAATAAATTTCTGTCCTTTATAAATTACCCAGTCTCAGGTATTTAATTACAGCAGCACAAATGGGCTAAGATACTCTGCAAATAATACCAGAATTGGCAAAGATACAATTAATTGATACACTAATCCACTGACTATTAAAAATGTATGTTAGAATAGTCTGGAAAGACATAGCACAGAGCATCAGAAGCCTTAATGTTCCTACCCAATGTATGTACATTTGCACAACTTAAATACATGAATGTTGGGTGAATCTCTGTTTTAGGACATTACATTTATACGTTATTATTGGGGTTCATTTTGACATATTCATAAATGCATATAACAGTTTTCTCCATTTCAATCCCCAGTGCTGTCACCCTCCTTCTCTTCCTCCCTTCTGATTCCCTTCCTCTACTCTGTTGTCTTCCTTCCATCTATTTACTTATTTATTGGTACATGATAGCTATATATAAATTTGGAATGCACTGTGATATATTTATGCATACATATAGCATAATTTGGTCAACTTTATTCTCCAGTTCTTCCCGTTTCCCTCTCCTCCTCCCTCCCCATTAGTCCCCTGCTTCTACTATACTGCTCTCTCTTCTGTTTTCAAGAGATCAATCCCCTCCTTTTCCTCTCTAGTATCTGCATAGGAAGGAGAATATTCCACCCTGGTTTTCTGCATCTGGCTTACTTTACTTAGGATGACGTTCTCCAGTTCCACCCATTTACCAGCAAATGACATAATTTTATTCTTCTTTATGGCTGAGTAGAACTCCACTGTATATATGTACCATATTTTCTATATCTATTGCATACATCTTGATAATCTAGCTACTATAGAATTGTAGAATGTTACCTTTTGTTAGGAGATTACTATTTTAAAATATATCTATCTGTTCATGTTCTACTTTAGGGGTTAATGAAGTACAGTCCACCATCTGTTTTGGAAATAAAGATTTTCTGGTACATGGCCAAGTTCGTTCCTTCTTGTGTTATCTATGGTTGCTTTTCAATTGCAATGGCAGAGTTAAGAGGAAAAGACCAGATGACCTTGTGAAGCTACTGCTCCTTAATATTTGCTGATTTCTGATCTAATTTTTAGTTCTATAAAACTCTAACTAGAATAGACTTTAAATGAAAATTTAAGATAACCTACGATTTGGTTTTCATAGGTTATTATTCTGAATCCCTAATAGGAGGACAAGCTGGCCAAATTAAACACAAGCTAGTTTGGTTAGCTCTGAAAGAAATATAAACTTAAAGGGATATAAAGGATCACAGCACTCTTCTAAGATTTATTTGACCTTCCTGAGAATATTGACAGGAAAATCTAAGTTTTTCTCATTTTTAACCAATATAAAAATAACAAACTGATACATCTCCAAATCTATAAGACAATAAACAATATGGTGTGAACAACAATCTCATTAGAAAGAATATTCAGAGAAAAAAACATTACAAACCTTGTGTGTTCTTAAAGGACATAATGGCCTGTCTGTAGGGATTGGGTGCATCTGGAGCATCTGTCAGGTTAGCCAGCACCAGCAGAAGCAGGAGACTCTGGTTGGCCAGAGGGGAAGAAAGCTCTGGAGAGGCAGCCGCTTTGCTGCCCACACCTCCTAGTGTGAACACAGTCCAGAGTCCAGCTTGAGAAGAAAACACATAGGATTGCTGCCATCAATAATGTATGCATTTCTGCACAATATTCTACACTTTTTAATGTTTAAAATTTGAAATAACACCTTTTTTATTATAGGAGCAAAACAAGTTCATAATTTCAAAATTCTATTGTTCAAATGTTTTAAAGACTATCAGTTTCTAATTCCATAACTCTACATAGATAACCGTAAAAGATAATTATTTAAGAATTATCTTAATTATTGATAATTAACAATTATCTAAATTCTTCTTTACATAAGAAAGCATATGCATAATTATGAGAAAATTCCATGTACAACTTGATACCAATAATTCACAGTGCTCAAATCTGTAAACACACGAACTAGTCCCATTAATACCATCAGTATCAGCATTGTACTACTGGTACTCCAAGCAAGATTAAGGTAAGGAAAAAAAGACTTCTTAAAAGTTAGGGGAAAAAAAATATTCATTATTTGCACACATTATGATTGTCGATTTAGAGTGCACTGTCCAATAGAGTACCCCCTGGCCACTTATATTTATGGAACATGTGAAATATAGTTCAAATTGCATATGCTGTGGGTATAAAATATACAATGAATTCTGACAATTTAATACAGAAAAAGAAGAATGTAAAATATCTTACTATATTATCTTTGTAACACTGCTTACATGTATTTTGGATATAATGAGTTAATGTATATCATTAAAATTACTTTCACATGTTTCTTTTTATTTTTTAATAAGACTTCTAGAAATTTACAAATGTGACTTATATTTATATTGGGTAAAGATGCTCTAGAACATCAAAGAGAATCAACTGACACTGCAATACTAACACACTATTATAACTAATAGAATATTTTGACACAGTTCTATGGCTATAAGATAAAAATCAAAGCCTTTTTATACATAGTGATAAATAATTAGAAAATATATTTTTCCAAGCCAGGTGTGGTGGCACACACTGGTAATCTCATCAACTCAAGACACTAAGACAAGAGGATTGCAAGTTCAAACCAGGCTCAGCAACGTAATGAGGGCCTGTCTCAAAATTTAAAAAAATTCGAGAGGTGGGATGCTGGGGATGTAGCTCAGTGGTAAAGTGACCCTGGGTTCAAATCCCCAAATTAAAAAAGAAAGAAAAGAATATATTTAATTCCAATCATAATAGTAAAATACAATAAACTATTCAGGAATAAAACTAAAATATGTAAGACCTTCGGGAAAGCAACCCCAAAACTCGACTGAAGGCCATAAGAGATCTAAATTAATGTAAAGGCATAACATGTTTGTGGACAAAGACAGTACTGAAAAAAAAAGTCTCATCTGCCCCCAACTGAATCTAAAATTTAGTATGTTAGCCATCAAAATACGAATAAGAATTTATGTGACAGAAAATTTTATGCAAACAGAAGATTTTCAAAAGACTTATACCACCCAGCATTGGCAAAAGTTCAAATTGTAAACAGAAAGAGATCAAAGTGAAACAGGATTTGGTAGAGGATAATTTGGTAGTTTTCATTAAAATTTAAAATGCATATCCTCAGGCTGGGGAAGTAGCTCAAGAGGTAGACCACTTGCATAGCAAGCACAACTCCAGAAAATGTGACATAATATACTTTGGAACTAGGGATACAGCCAATGGGGGTGGACAGGGGAAAGAGGGGAAGAAGAAGAGAGAAAGGATGGGAAGGAAGGAGAGGAAGGACTTCTGATAATTTTGGAGGAAAATAAAAATCACCAACACATATAACACTCATTCTATCTAGAAGAGTGGCAATGGATTTGTTATTTTACTTGAATCATTTTACATGTCTGTATTTATTACTTACTATAGTGGGCAGATGTTATTTTTTGAAAAACACCTTTGTCAAAGGAATTAAATGTTTCTGGAAAGTAATCAAAAAAACTGCATAGCAATATAAGCAACTGATAATTTTTATTCCTCCTGAACTGACACAGGCAGATACTTTTTATTCCTTTTTTTTTTTACACTATAAACAGTTTAGTGTGAAAATTTGCTCTTTTCTAATACTATGTGTTTTTAAATTCATGCAATCTAAACTACCTCATAAAAGCCTATCAATGTATCCTTTCTTACAGAATTTTGAGCATACAAATCTCAAGACTTTTTCTATCATTCACTGGAATGGTTTACTACTAACTCAAGCTGTTATGAGGGAAGAGTGTAGTTCCCTACCCCACCAAATTTCAGAGATCCCTAGAAGAGTATGAAGGGAATTTCCAATGACATATTTGCTATAAGTCTTCAGTGAGACACAAGCAGAGTTGAGGCTCAGCAAGGATTTTTGTTTTTTTTAAAGCAGGAAGGATTTTAAGATAATTGAGGAAGATACAAATGTTTCTGTTAGTAGTGTACTTCCTCCTTTTCATTAAGAAAATCTGAGTAAAAAATATCAGTAATTGATATCTACAAATCACAGATTCCCATTTAGTCAAAACAATGGCCACAACAGTTAAGAAATAAGAAATTTAATAAGAAAATCAAAATTATTTAAGTATAGCCAGTAGCCAAGTATTAATTACTGGGATTGGTTTGTTGTTTATCTGTAATATTTTTTAAAAAGCTTTTAGGTCATTTCCTTCCACTTAGAGGTTGTTCCATGACTGTCTGCCCCTTATATCCATCACTGTGTGTTCCAGGATTGCAAGTAAAGAAAAACACAATTAGGAAGTTCAATCCACAACAAAAATAATCACAAAATGCTTTCCAAGATAAAATAAGTAGTGTTTTTTTTTTTTTAATTCCTGTTTTTGTATTCTCTTTGCAGCTGCTCATTTTCATTACTATGAGAACCAAGAGTTGACTATCCCCGGACAAATTCCCAAATCAAAATATTAACTCTACTTAAGCACAACTTCACTCCCCCATTCCCTTTTGATTGTTTCTAAGAGGACCGAGAGCTGCTTATTAATGTCAGATAAACTAACATTTTATGAGGAATCTCCCCCATCTACACACACACCAAAAAAGAAAAGAAAAGAAAAAAAACACTTTCCTTTTCTAATGAACTGCAATGTTGCCTTTCCTTATAGGGAGAATGAGGCCACCTGCCATTGCTTACATTGTAGTTTAAACTGGCCCATGATATTGGATCAGAATTCTTCCAAAGGTTCATTTCTTTTTGTTGATCCAAGCCTCTGATCTATGACCCAAGAATCTTAGTGGAACTGTACTTTCCTGTTGGGGGCAAGGGGGACACTCCACCAGAAAAGTAAACGAAAGTTACAGTGTATTTTCTTCTGTTCCAAAAATTATATTAAGGATGGTTCCCAAAGTTATTTAATTATATCCCCTGGGTATTCCAAATAAGTTCTGAAATAAAATTGATCTAACTCAAACAAAAATGTACTGAAATTAACTAAAAAAACAAATCTGGTGTTGATTCTATTGTTTTTTTAAGTTCTCAAGGATATGTATTCTTAAAACTCAAAATGTGATGAAAATACCAAGAATGACAAACTGAAACATTAATAAATATTATAATCATCAAGGAAAAGAGATTTCTCATTTAAAAAATATGGAACTCGGGCTAGGACTGTAGCTCAGTGGAAGAGTGCTTGCCTAGAATGTGCGAGGCACTGGGTTCTATCCTTAGCACAGCATAAAAAACTAAACAAATAAAGTAATTCTATCCATCTACAACTATAAAAATTTTTTTAAATGGAACTCAAAAAATCAATGATATTTCCTTAAGACTTAAAGAAACAGAGGTAAATTACTATTTTTCCATGTTAGTAAACATGCTACTTGCTAAATTAATTTCTTACATCAAACAAATATATTACAAAACACTAAGTATTCCTTCAGAACTATATAAAAATAACTAACATTATCAGAATAGTTATAAAAATCTGGTAAAATGGTCATATTCATATATTTTTAAAGATATAATATTATAACAATCTACATACTTGAGAAAACTAAGACGATAGGTCAGCTATCCTATTGTCCATGGATGAAAATTCCACTAGAGATATTTCAATCCACACCTACAAGAGGCTATTCAGTCAACAGATTAGGAATGCCTGCTGGGGTTAGGCTCTACACCACAACTGAAAATACAAATAAGGAAAGCCTCCCACTCTGACTTTGAGGAAGTTAGTACAACAGGGAGAAAAGGGTTCTAACAACTAAGAACCAACTTTAGTTGCCACCACAATCCAAAAAATCTCTCAAAACATCTGGGCTTTTCATATACAAGTATAGAAAAATAATAAGGGAAGACAGTTTTACCAAAAAAGTTAGTAAACATGTTCCAGGATAAACACGATGGCAAGCCCTCCTTTCTATAAAGGACATACACAGTGGGATTCAGCAATGTAAGCTGCATTTCCCAACCTTTCCTGCAGAAAATTATGTATCATAAATGCAATTATGTATCATAACATTCCAGAATATTACTCCTCAGAGTTTTTTTTTTACAAATAATATTTTAAATTTTCTGCCCATAATTTTTAAAAACTTTTTATTTTAAGACAACTGTACAGAGCCTGGGTAGAATATGAGGAGGGCAGATTAAAAAAATATACAACTGTAGATTCACATACAGAGGGATCCTGTATACCCTTTACCCAATTTCCTCTAACAGTAACATCTTAAAAAATTGTAACACAATATCACAATCAGGACTTTGGCACTGATATAGACAAAATACAGAAGAAATTTACCACTAGTTAGGAAAATCTGCATGGAAAAAAATATTTGACAATCACTTAACTTCTCTATAGTTCATTTTCCCAATCACCTATACTCCAAACACAGATGAAACTCCCTATCTCTAAATATACCCCGACTGCCTGTGTACTGACATACATACATTCAACTCATGGTGTATTCAGGACCTGCTACAGATTGGGCAAACTGCAAGAAACTGGATTTGAACTGATGAACCAAAGATAATCATGCTCTACCCACTGTAGCTTAAAGTCTAAAGGAAACACTGACATAGAACAAAAATAAGCAAATGAACTACAGTATGTTTGCTGGGGTGAGGGGCAGGAGATGTTACCTAAATATAATGATCCATGAAGAAAAAAAAAATTGCTCAGAAACTTGTGAAGAGGACTGACCATTGCTTGATAGGTTTTTATATGTATACAAAAATGTCATTTCACTTCCTCCGTTTTAAAATTTTTCTTTCGCTTCTTTTCTTATTTTTTTCTTGCTTAGAAAAATCCTTCAAGGTCCACAGCAGTTATTTGTTGTAATACATAAAGCAAAAAGTAATTATTCTTGGAGCTGGGGGTATAGTTCAATGGTAGAACACTAGAGTGGCATTCACAAAGCCCTGGGTTTGAGCCCCAGTAGGGAAGAGGGGGAGGGAAGAGGAAAATTTAAAAAACACAAAAAACAAAAACTATGCCTTCCTCTTAGCTCATGACACTAGGCATCAGAACCATCTTTTTAAAAAGTATACCATCTCAACAAAATAATGATCATCCTAAAATGAACACAATGATCAACTTAAAAGGCTGTTCATAGACACAGTGAAAATGTATACACTTAGAGGAGATGAAATAAGAGGGAATGAACTAGTAACTTGTGACAGAAAACCAACCCTCAGTTACAAATCTAGGCATATGACACAGAATATCAACAAAGTTAACATTTTTCCAGCAGAATTTCACATATTTTTTATATCCAAATTCCCTGGAACATATCACTCAATTTAATGCTTTTCAACCAGTGTTTATGAAGTAATGTTTTATATCTCCCAAACTCACAAAATATTTTTAACAAATAATATATGAAGAAGATCAAGTATCATTACAAAGATAATTGGCACAATAGAATTACTGACACTTTGAAAACTAATGTGATGTATGTGTCATAATTGCTGGTACCAAGAGAAGAACACAGCAGCATATCTTAGTGCACCATTCTCCCACTGGGAACACAAACTAATCATGTTTCCATAAGACCTTTGATTTGAACCCTTGATTTTGCTGAGTGTTATACACTAAAAGGCAGAAGTTGATAAGGTGTTAAGAATATTCTGGCAAAACTAACAGAACTATACACTACAAGGTACATTATTAGCTCCACAAGGATAAGTTTTTACTGTTTGTAATTATACTTCAGTAAATCTATCTCCATCTTCCTCCTCTCCAAAAGTTTTGCTATGGATGTGGAGCAACTGGAACTCTCATATAATCTATTAAGCGTATCAAACTGGTGCAAATAATTAGCAAAACTATATAATTTTAATTATTAAAGTTGAATGATGCAAAACTAGGACCCAGCAATTCACTGGTGATTAATACAAAGATAGGTTTGAGTGTTATTACTACAATAGTCAAAATTTAGAAACAAACCAAATGCATATTGTAATACAAAGAATAAACAAAGCATGAAATAGTCTTAAAACGAAATAATACACTGCAATAAAAATGAACAATACTTTGCATAAAAATATGGATGAATATCTCAAATTTAAAAAATAAAGACAACCACAAAAGAATACATAGCACATGATCCCATTAATATCAAGTTCACAGTCAGATAAAACTTATCTACAACATTAGAAGTTAGGATAGTGGATTCTTCACTGGTGAGAGGGAAGAGTAATTAGGAGAGTGTGTGAGAAAAGTTTCTGGAGTGCTATAATTATCTGACCTGACTACACGTTCACTTACAATTATTAATTGAACTAAAACCTAAACTACCTGTGTTTTTCTGTACGTTATAGTTATGTAACAATGTTTATCACTAAGAAAAAGAAAAAAGCAGCGTGCATTCCTTTTAAGATGATAGATGATGGTGGGGTACACTGTAATGCTCACATGGCATTACAGTGATTATATAGTAAAAGAAATAAAAATTTTAATTTGAAAAAAGATAACAACAAATTCTTAGAACAATGTTTTCTACATGAAATGGAGTGTTGGTTTCATCGGAGGAAAAAAAATACTTGATGTTTTATCTTTATCAAAGAGCACAGTCCTGAAACACCTCCTTTTCTATACAATCAAATTATACAAATTATACTTTGTATACAATTTACTATTTTTGCCAGCTTAAAATAAATGTAAAACAGTAACATACAGAATCTTGAACTGAGGCCAGACTATATAAGGCTAGGAAATTGGGGGGAAAAGGTCACTAATAGTTTCACTTTTTACATGTGTTTACATTTAAATCACTCTTGAAATATCTGGTGACTGCTAGTTCCTAAAACAGTTTTGAGTCAAATTCAATTTTCCTAACACAAAACAACATATTACTACCCCCATTCTGTCTCCTAAAAGGAATGCTTTGACCATCTCAAAAGAGAGAAAGAGAAAGAAAACACATTATAAAGGAACAAAGAAATCTGTTTTTTTTTTTTTTTAAATTCATAGCACAGTAAAATATTTTATCCACCTTTGTAGTTTGAAATCTGTCAGGATCTCTGACTTATAATCTGCATAATACAAGCCATACGGAACTTTTTAAAAGTTTAATTCCTTTAAGAATAGAAAACAGAACAATTGTTAAATGTTTTTAAAATATACATGATTCAGTAATTATGATGACTGATACCTGTTTTCAAAAATAAAAAACAATGAGAGGTAATAGAACTCATTTTTTTTTTTCAGTAAAAGTATAGATTCACACTCACACACCCCTAAAATAAACATTCATGAGAACCTTAGATGAGCTGGACCTATATTAAAATGTAAAATATAAAAAGAAACAAATAAGAAATTTTGTGTACTTGGAGATAAATCCTATGTCATACACATATGCAAAAATAATCAAATTAATCATGTTCTACGAAACAGGAAAGGGCACTGAGCACAGAGAGCTCCTCCTCGTTTCCAGTAACTTTATTCATTATGTCCCAATGTCATCCTCTACAGAGTTTTCCCAAACTGGTAAATGAACCACTGGTGATATGAGGCATGGTTAAGTGTGGCACAGGAAAACTTTTTAAAAAATCTATAATTGTTATGTATATTAGAAAGATATACAATTAGCATCTCCAAAGCAAAAAATTTTAAGGACTTTGTCACTTAACATAAGGATAAAGTAAATAATATGCTTAAAATTTTGAAACAGTGAAATAAGTATTAGAATTCAAGTTACATAAAACAAAATCATGGTTGTTGCAGACATGTTGAAGTTTGGTAAATATCAGCCACTAAATATCTAACAGTGTAGAGCAGTGCCCCATTTCCATGGGGTGCCTTCCAAGACTCACAGTGGAAGCCTGAAACCATAGGTAGATCAAACCTTGTATAGACTTTTTTTTTTTAAACTACGCCTGCCTACCTATGATAGAGTTTGTGAATTAGGCACAGTAAGAAATAAGCAATAATTACTACTAATAAAATAGAACAATTATAAGACTATACTGTAATAGAAGCTATTCAAAAGATACAAAATTTGATAATAAAAGAACTGATAGCTTATGGGGAGAAAACGTAGATATTTTATTCCTAGAAATTTTCATTTAATATTTTTGGATCACCACTGATAGCAGGTAACTGAAACCACAGAAAAGATAAGAGAGGACTATTACAGACAACCACAAGATACAAAACACGCCCTGTCCCATGATACACATTCATTAACCTGGCAACAGCTGTCCACCCTTATATCTATTAATAATGAGGTACCCCAACAGAACATAACACTTTGGTGTGTTAGTGATGGAAGAGAAACGTAAGTCAATCAGGTTTAACCTAATGCAACCATTTACTCCTCCTTCAGCCGAGGAAATCTTGCATGTAGTGTGCCACATCTGTGAACACCACAGGACCTTGCTGTGTTTAGAGCATCTGTTGTTACTACACACTTCTCTTCTCCCCATGGCTGTCCTACATCTGTGGCTTGCAAAACCATCTAGATATGGGTTCCCTGAAACAGTACTTCCCTTCTTCACCATGGTTTAATTCCTTTGTGCCCCAGACAGGATCAAACCAATTTTTGATATTACATTAAATAGGAGGAAAATAAATATTTTTTTAATTTTGCATTTTTGCAGACTGATATTTTTGTCTTATGTAAAAATATTCATATAAAATTCCCTTCACAAAATCAAAACTAAAATCTAAATCATATATGATTTGTAAGGAACAACCTAGATTAATGTGTGATTTTCACATATCAAAAACATACAAAATAAACTCATTAATTTTAACAGTACTAGTAAACAAAAAAGGACAAATTTGAAATCTACAGATAAAAGTTTCTACACAGTACAATCTTAGACGAATTGTTTACAATAACGTGTAAGTTTCACTTGCAAAGGCATAAATATAAACCAAATGACTGCAGAGGTAATTTACTCCTACCTTCAGTAACTGTCATGTTTTTCTACTTAGGTCTCCAACTGCTACTTTTCTGGTAATTAACAATTGGTTCCCCTTAGAAAACTTGGAACCACCATTTGACCCAGCTATCCCACTCCTCAGTTTATACTCAAAGGACTTAAAAACTGCATACTACAGGGACACAGTCACATCAATGTTTATAGCAGCACAATTCACAATAGCTAAATTTTGGAATCAACCTAGATGCCCTTCAGTAGATGGATGGATAAAGAAACTGTGGTATATAAACACAATGGAATATTATTCAGCACTAAAAGAGAATAAAATCATGGCATTTGCAGGTAAATGGATAGAGTTGGAGAATATCATGCTAAGTGAAGTAAACCAATACCAAAAACCCAAAGGCTGATAAGTGGATGCTGATCCATAATGGGGGTTGGGGAGGGGGCACTGGAGGAATAGAGGAACTTTGGGTAGGGCAAAGGGGAGGGAGGGGATGGAAGGGGCCATGGGTGTAGGAAAGATGGTGGAATGAGATGGACATCATTACCCTAGGTACATGTATGAAGACACGAATGATATGATTCTACTTTGTGTACAACCAGAGAAATAGTACACAAATGAATACATTTATGTGAACTGAAATGAACTGAAATGCATTCTGCTGTCATGTATAATAAATTAGAATAAATAAATAAATAAATTTTTAAAAAAAGAATTGGTTCCATGCAAGATTACTGTAGGCCAAAGGAAAGAGAATTCATAAGCACTGCTCCCTTGTTGAAAGTGACATTCAAGGAAAGATAGAATTTCTTCCCAAAGCTCTGATGTTATTAATAATACCAAGAAGAAAGACACAGTTATCAAGAAAAGTGTTCCAGGCCTTCAACACTGCAATTGCAATGTCATCTCCATGGACAGATGAGAGCTTGGGAGGCAATGGGAAATCAGAATCTTTGAAATGAGAGGCCACACATAAATATTTGAAAAAGAGGATTTCAAATGAATGATTCCAGAAGGTTCCCAAGACATAAAACCGTCAGCAAATGAAAGAATGTATTAAATGGATAATATGCAAGTAAGAGTGAACATGGCAGAAAGGAATGCTCTTAAAGTATTCAAGAAATAAAAAAAAAATATCCTGAGCAGTCAATTCAACTCGGCAAACAAGTTAATAAACACATTCTGACACTAGTCACCTCTCAAGTGAGAGAATCGAAAACCTCGATTTCATCTGAGAACTTAGCAAAAGCTAAGTTTTAGCAGTATGCATCACCCAGACTGATACTCAATCCTTCTTCCAGGAAGTCACGGTCATGTGTGATACACCAGGTTTCCTGAGAGAAGTATGGGAGCCCTGCTGTGCAACCGGGAGGACAGAGGCGCTTGCTCATTCTTTCTCTTTCCATATAGTGATACATTGTGGTTTAGTGTGCTTACAATGTTACCTAGGTTCAGCTAAACTAACTGACTGGGCTGGGGTTGAGGCTCAGTGGTAGATACGCACTGGCGCACTGGCGTAGCATGTGTGAGGCACTAGGTTCAATTCTCAGTACTGCACATATATAAACAAACTGTCAAACTCAATTTAAAAATAATGGAAGCATACAACTGTTCTAAAACTTTCTTGTAAAGAAATCACAGATTTAAAAGTATATATTAATGATCCAAATACAAGCAAACAACAAGGACACACACACACACACACACACACACACACACACACCAGCAGAGTTGACCCATCTGCAACCTGTATAGACTCTGTTAGTCATGTTGCAAGTTAAAAACAAAGAAAATATGAGTCAGATCTCTGAAGAAAACTACTCCCCCATCCATTACAAAGACTCTCTGAAATATAGATTTATATCCATCATTATTAACAATGAACATGGCTATAAAATACTTTCTTGAGACATTAAATGACACTTTGAAGCCATTGTAATTAGCAAAATATTAAAACTTACCTAATTAATAATTTTACATCAAAAAGATTTATTAATAAACATAATGTTAAATACTTTGAACTTTTTATTTAACCTTATCTTTTAAAAAATGCCAATTTATAGATGTCTTTTGTATATATTAGCATAACAATGTATTACATAATTCTTAAATCCATTCCCTTAAATCGGGGATTGTTTAAAGTGCTATATTGATAGGATAGATAATCGATGAAGTTTAAAGGTCACTATACTCAAGAAAGGGGGAATGAAATGTTAAAAAGAAAAGTAAAGGAGAAGGAAAATAGCAACATCTGTCATTCAATGATGATCCAAATTATCATTTAAATCTCACTATGGTTTTACAGATAAAGGAATTGAAGCTCAAAGAGTTAAGCTCCTTACTCACCAAACAGAGCTATGCAGATCTGCATGCCTGTTGTTCTAACAATCAAGTGGATGCACTCAACCACTGCCTTCCCTCATTGTCTCTTCTACTCCAAAATAATGAAGGGAGCCCCTGCCTCAGCTGGGAATTTGTAATCAGTCTGAAATTTGCCATAGAATAGATCTTTAGTACCTGGGATACAAATGCCTATGCCCAACCTTTTTGCTTCGGGGAATAGGATTTTTGGTTTATAATGCAGCTAACCTCAAACCATTTATTTAGATTTTTCTCCCATTCTTCATCATCTTCCAAGAACCCCAGATCCAAAAGAAAAGCACAACTGTGTTTCTGTTCTTTTGTTTGTTGGCTCTTCTAGCTTCCACTCATCATGACACTGCAGTGTTTCTTGATTCCCCCAAGGAACAATCTCACCTAGGCATTTTGCCCCTTTCTTTATGCTTCACTCCTTTAATATTTGCCAAATTGTCAATCTGGAAGTCTTCTCAGATTCTTCAATGAATAAATTGCTGTCACTATATTTAAGGTATATAATTTTAAGAGAGGAAACAGGTAAGACTACCATTTTACATGTTATAAGGAGAGGTTTACAAAGTTCTTTGGGAACAGAGAGACCCAGCTCTGCTACTGCACTCCACAAGAGCATCCCCAAAAAGGGCTACCTGTGACCTGGGGCACGGAGGTTGGGGACAGATCTGAAGATGGAGCAGAGATCAGACAAAGCTAGTTAACTCAAGTTGGACCTTTTGCTGGAGCTGCAAAGTCCAAGAAGGCAGGCGAGGGCAGCTGTGCTGGATGGGCATCACTGTCTGCTTCCTCAATTGGGATGTATGAGCCCTTGGAGACAGCCTACGACATGCTAGGAATAAGCAACACCACAGAATAAACATGGTACATTTTCCTAGACCACTGATTTTACATAAACGTTTCAAAGAAGCTAATTAATTAAATTAGCATGTAATTACATCTTTAGAAATAAAAATATGGATATTTTTATTAAAGCAGAACTTACATTGTGCAGACATTTATAAAATATGAAACCTGAGCACATGCTCAGTGCTGTACATTCAGTTATTTGCCTCAGCTAGTACTGCCAAAAGTACCATTAAGGGCTTTCATGGCTTTCTCAAAAATATGTGAACTACCATGATTCTCAGTATTTAAGGTGTATTTAAGGTCTCTTTACAAGAAAAAATATTCTTTGAATGATTCACTACACCTTTGTTGTTGTTTCTTTTACTCTGGATCTAAATGTTTTCTATTGTAAAGAGTATGACAAAAAAAATGCCAGCGGACCGAGGACAAAAACTGATAGACAGGAAGAAGTACATGGTTCTGTCTCATTCCACACTCTTCTGCTTGAAATTCTGATGATAACTTCTACAATAACCCAAACTATAATAATAGATTATTATACCATGACTCTATCTTTACCTCCTAAACATTAACTCTAAGAGTAGAAGTCAGGATGAGGGGCAGTTACAAGTAACAAGCCTGTATAATAATGGCTTCCACAAAATCCCCAAAGTAAATGTAGCAGAGGTTGCATGCTGCTTCATCATGTTCAAGAATCAGGTTCATTTTTCAATTGTTCTTTCACTGGGTAGGGTTTCCCTTCCTAAGGCTACTTATTGTCCAAGATGGGTAAGTTAGCTCTAGTCGTCACATTTTCATTCAAGTCAGCAGGAGAGATGAGAGCATATGAACTCCCTTTAAGAACCCTTAAAAGGGATGTGGCTGAGTAGCTGAGTACTTGCCTAGCATGCAAAAGGCCCTGGGTTTGGGAGGAAGAAAGGGAAAACTTTACCTGCAAGTTTGCCCATGCCTCTTCTGCTTACTTCCCTTTAGCCATACACAGACCATATCTGGTTACAAAAGAAACTGAGAAATGTGTCCTATTCTTGGTGCCCATGTAGTCAGCTAAAATGGGGAATATAATGTTTTACTTAGATGTGGTGTCATGGTAAAACATTTGTAGTGTCCCCAAAATATGCTCCTTCTGTCTCAGATGATGTGAGACAGCTAGTTTGCCTTCCATACTCTGTCCTTTAAGTCCTTTCTTTCACTCAGTTTAGGGGAAGCAACCATGCCCAGACAAACCAGCAAGCTGTATTAAAAACATGAGACTGGCAGAAGAACTGGTAGCCTTCCCATAATATCCTCCCTCTGAATGCAAGCAGCAGGATGCCTCAAAACATGTGCTATAAATCACAGAGCCAAAAGAATGAGGAAAATAAACTTGCTCCTTTATGGCAGGAATTTGCCTACTTTCCTGATGTGACTGAGTCAGGAACTGAAATTAATAAAAGTTAACAACTTGGATTTACTGCACCTTTCTTTATTAGGATTTTCAAATGTCTAATAATATGCTATTTTATTTTCATAATATACTGTTGCTGTCACCCACGGGTAAACTTATACCACCATCTCAAATATTATTTCACCAGTTGATGATTATCATTTCCTCACTTCTCTGTATAGTTTCACCAACTATAAACACAACACTAAACAATGTAGTTTGGTTTGGCTAGCTTTTCTCTCTCTCTCCTTTTGCAGTACTAAGGATAACCTGGGGAATTCTAGCACTGAGCTACATCCCTAGTCCATTTTATTTTGTTTTATAATTTATTTTTGAGACAGGGTCTCATCGATACTGGCCTTGAACTTGAGCTGCCCTCGTCTCAGCTTCCTGAGCAGCTGGGACTACAAGTGTGTGTCACCACATCCAGCTTGGTTCTGCCATCTCCGTAGACACAGTTTTTGCCTGGTTTTGAGCTTTCGTGCTATATGTGTTCTTTTGTAACTTGCTTCTTTCAGTCAAGCCTGTCTTTGTGAGAGTCACCCCAGGTGTACGTGTATAGCTGCAGCTCCTTCAGATGCATATAATGAATATAATATCTGTTGCTAGTCAGCTTCTTCCTGTTCTGACCAAAATACCTAACAGGAACAACTTAGAGGAGGAAGTTTATTTTGTCTCAGTTTCAGTACTCTCAGCTCATTCATGGCCAATTCCATTGCTCTGGGCCTAAGGTGAGCCAGAATATCCGGGAGATAGGAATGGCAGAGGAAAACTGCTCAGCTCATGGTAACCAGGAAACACAGTGAGAGAGAGAGGATCCAGAAACAAAATATAATTCCCCAGGGCACACCCAGTGACCCACTTCTTCAGCCACACCCACCTGCCCATGGTTATCACCCAGTTAGTCCATTCAAATTATGAATCCATCAAGTGGATAAATCTAACGTCTTTTAGTTATAGCTCTCATAATCTAATCATTTCACAAACTCTGAACATGTCCCATGACCTTTGGAGAACACCTTATATACAAATTATTACATTTGTAATTACAAACAATGCTGCTACAATTTATATATATGTGTGTGTGTGTATGTATGTGTGTGTGTGTGTGTGTGTATATATATATATATATATATATATATATATATATATTTCCTGATATACATGTGCAAATTCCTCAGGGGAGTACACTTGAGAATGGAGATGCTCAGTTCCAGAACACGTACATGTTCCTATTTTACTAAATAATGACAAGCCCTGCAAAGTGGCTGTGCCTGATTACATTCTCAAAGTGAATAAGATTTCCTACTGGTGTCCAAATGCCTTCTTTTGTAATTTAGTAACATGCATCACCAGTTTTGCAATTATTATGTTTTCATATTTACCCAATTTTCAAACAGGTTCAATACATTTTCACTTCATGCAAAATAGAAGTAAAGTTATATCCACAGTCTAACAAGTAACATTCAGCTCCATACAGAACTCACAGGTGAATTAAGATATTCATGCCCAATGACTGACCACTGGACCTCTACGGGAAGTATCAAAAACAAACAAACAAACAACAACAAGAAGCCATTAGAGCTATTCTTCACTCTCCTCTGTGTGGTTCTTATTTTGTGGTACTATAATCATATTTATTAAGAATGCTTATTTAAACATTTAACATACAATTTTAGTCTTCATAAATCTAAATACCCATGCACAAAAATACTGAATGCTTTTTTATCTACCAGAATTATATTTGGCCTGTCTGCAAGGTGAAGGGGAAAGAAACAGAACTACCAAAATCTATAGTAAGAAAATGGAGCCAGGTTCAGTGGCGCACACCTGTAATCCCAGAGGCTCAGTAGGCTGAGACAGGAGGATCGCAAGTTCAAAGCCAGCCTCAGAAGCAGTGAGGTGTTAAGCAACTCAGTGAGACCCTGTCTCTAAATAAAATACAAAAAGTAGGAGTGGGGATGTGGCTCAGTTGTCAAGTGCCCCCGCCGCCGAGTTCAATCCCTGGTACCAAAAAAAAAGGAAAGAAAGAAAAGAAAAAGGAACTTTTTGGGGGGCGGGGGGGACACTGGGAATTGAGCTCAGGGGCACTCAACCACTGAGCCACATCACCAGCCCTATTTTGAATTTTATTTAGAGACAGGGTCTCAATGAGTTGCTTAGCACCTCACTTTTACTGAGACAGGCTTCGAACTCGCCATCCTCCTGCCTCAGCCTCCCATTCTGCTGGGAACTTTTTCTTTTTTTCTTATTTTGGGGTGTGTGTGTGTGCTGGGGCTTGAAATCAGGGACATTCAACCACTGAGCTACATCCCCAGCCTTATTTTTGTATTTTATTTAGAAACAGGATTTCACTGTGTTGCCTAGCACATCGCTGTTGCTGAGGCTGGCTCTGAATCCGCAACCCTCCTGCCTCGGCCTCCCAAGGTGCTGGGAACATATTTCTTAAACACTGAATTACATTATGAACATGTAATGTTATAAACTTCAGACACAGAAGTAAAGACATTCTTATAAAGAATTCATCCACTTGCCACCCACTACTGCCCACTTTGAACAGTTATGGTCTTATCAAGTGTTGCCCCAGTTCTGCATGAAACTAAACAACAATATTTTAAAATATTTTTTCAAAATAAATATATTTAAAACAATCAGTTCAAATGCTATCTGATTCTACCAGAATTTTAAATAAAATTTAAAAGCAAATGGACCATAGCATATTACTCTGTTGTACCAAAGTGTTCATATAATTGTTGATAACCTGAAAGCATCTCCCAGTGGCAACCATATAATTTGGAACTCTACATGTCAATACTTTGTTTTTGATTTAAAATAAAACAGTCTCTGAAAAACCTCAAACAAGTATTTTCTTTTAAAAAAATAATGGAAGTGCTAAGATAACAAAATACTCTAATATAACTGAAAAAAATAAGAGACACATACTTTATGATTAAAAAAGAAAGAAAGACGTTTTACTGAAAGAGATTCCAAGAGTACAATAAAAACAATAAAATAATGTTTGCAGGAATTGTTCCAAAGCTGGATATCATTACAATATCATAAGAATAGTGTCGCTGTCCTAAAAATGCTATATAGTATTCAACTCATTCCTGTCTCCCTCTCCTGAACCCCTTGCAATCACAGATCTTTTTACTCCTCTTTTTTTTTTTTTGCATTTTCCTGAATGGCATACAGGTAGAATCATGCAACATATAGCCTTTCAGACTGAATTCCTTTCCTTAGCTTTTTAAGATTTCTCCATATCTCTTCTGGGCTAAATAGGTCATTTCTTTTCATTGTCTCTTGAATAGTGGTAGTTCCCTAATCTTTAGTCATCCAGATTTTCAAAACTGGCCATATTCTTACAAAGACTAGATGACATTTATTCTTTTATTAAATATTTTATTGTCTCCTACAACCCAGACTCTCTGCTAATGAGGTGAAGGTATAGGTCAGAACAAGAAGCAATTCCTGCTCATCCAACCCGTTAGCAGAGGATCATAGTTAGGGAACAGAAAGGCCTAGTTCATTTCAAAAATCACAGGGCTGCTCAGCAAAACAGGTTGTTCTATACAGATCACCCTCTGAACTCTAGTTCTTATTCTCATGCTCTTTTGATCCTGTGCAAAATCCTAACTCTGCCACCTCAGACCCTCGCTCCAAGGTTCACTCTTCAAACTATCAAGTCCCCAGGGAGCTACTACTGTTTCCAGTATCACGGACCCAGAAATGGGAGCAGTTATTCAGGACAGGGCCACACACAGCTGCAAAGTAGGGCAGGAAATGTAAGTAAGCCAAGAGCACCGAAGAAGGGCCAGAACGGAGAGGGGTGGAAAGGTGAACAAGAATGGGACCATGAGAACAAACTGAGACAGGTCCAGGAGCTAGCTTTAAAAACAGGCAGAAAACCCCACAAATTTTTTATTTACTCACATATTATCAGCTCTTGAGTAATACAGGTATGTAGGTAAAATTATTTTTACTTTTAGAGACAATCCTATGAAGCTTTATATTTTGGAATAATTACCATTGGGAAAAATGGCTCCTTTAAAATGAATCTCTCTTGGTCTTTCTACACTTTCTAAAATAAACGGGATCTAATGTACATCATGAAGACTATAGTAAATAATACTGAAAAATGTTAATCAGACTAAAAAATTAGTACTGATAGTAAGACTTCTAATTTGGTGAAGTCAGGATGAACATGATTATGGAAGTCGCTGCTGAATCTATATTTATTATCTTTTTTAATAATTTGGAAAAGGAAGGAAATTACCTTAATTTAATAATTTTAATTTTAATTACCAAAATAGAAAGGCTAAAAGGACCAGGAAACAGAAAAGATATTTAAGGTGTTAACTAGTACAGTGCTGCTTTCAGCACTCATGTACTAGATACTTGTTCATTACTTGCCACATGTCACCTGAATATAACAAAAGTTCACAAAGGCATCCTAAATTCTGCTTTTTTTTTTAGTTGTAGTTGGACACAATATCTTTATTTGTTTATTTATTTTTATTTATTTATTTTTTGAGAGAGTAAGAGAGAGAGAGAAGGAGAGAGAGAGAGAGAGAGAGAGAGAGAAATTTTAACATTTATTTTTTAGTTTTTTGGCGGACACAACATCTTCATTTGTGTGTGGTGCTGAGGATCGAACCCGGGCCGCACGCATGCCAGGTGAGCGCGCTACCGCTTGAGCCACATCCCCAGCCCCATGTTTATTTATTTTTAATGTGGTGCTGAGGATTGAACCCAGGGCCTCACGCATGTTGGGCAAGCACTCCACCGCTGAGCCCCAGCCCGAGCCCCTAAATTCTGCCTTTAAAACAAGGAAGCTAAGTAACTTGCTCAAGGTGACACGACCTGTGAAAGGCAGGGCTCAGCTTCCAGCTCAGACTTGTCTGATGCCCAAAGCCTTACTCTCTTTCAATCCAACATCCTGCTCCTGAGGACAGCCACTAGTTCTCTCCCTCCTTTTCCTTGTCTTGCCCTGCCAAGCAGGCGAATTGGACAGCCTTTCAGAGTGAATCTGGTGGCTGAAAAGCACCGTGAAGAGGACAGTTTCATGCTCTCTCCTTCACTCACCCCACTGGATCTGACGGGCCTTCAAGGACCGCACTCTGGCTCACAAAGATTATGAACAAGTAGAGGAGGACAAGAATGAAGGGACATTTGCCATAATCCTACAAGGAATCCTCATTCTATTCTTGAGATGAGGAAGGGCTTAGAGAGGTTATAAAACATTCCCCAAGAGAAATGCAAATTAAAACTATGCTGAGATTTCATTTCACTCCAGTCAGAATGGCAGTTATTAAGAATACAAGTAACAGTAGGTGTTGGTGAGGATGTGGGGGAAAAGGTACACTCATACACTGCTGATGGGACTGCAAATTGGTGTAACCACTATGGAAAGCAGTCTGGAGGTTCCTCAGAAAACTTGAAACGGAACTACCATTTGACACAGCTATCCCTTGCTTGGCATACACTCCCTGTTTGGCATATACCCAAAGGACTTAAAATCAGCATACTATAGTGAGTGACATGGCCACATCAATTTTTATAGTAGCTCAAGTCACAATACCTAAGCTATGAAACCAACCTAGGTGCCTTTGAACAGATAAACAAATAAAGAAAATATTGTAACTATACACAATGGAATATTACTCAGCCATAAAGAAGAATGACGTTTGCTGGTAAATGGATGGAACTGCAGACTACCATGCTAAGTGAAACAAGCCAATCCTAAAAAACCAAAGGTCAAAGTTCTCTCTGATATATGGGTGCTAACACAAAATAAGGGTATGACAGGGAGAACAGAAGTTCACTGGATTAGACAAAAGGGAATGAAGGGAAGGGAGGGAGGATAGAAATAGGAAAGACGGTAGAATGAATTTATAACTTTTCTGTGTTCATATAGGAATACATAATCAGTATAACACCCCACATCATGTACAACCATAAGGATGAGAAGTTATACTCCATGTATGTATAATATGTCAAAACACATTCCACTACTGTCATGTATAACTAAAAAGAACAAATTAAAAAAAAAAAAAAGAATTTCCCCAAGGTTATAGAGCTAATTAATCTGCAGTCTGGGTTCACGCCCAGGTCTGGTCCGACCCCAGCTCTTCAGAAGCTCTTACTTAGCACTTCTGGAAAGACTAGGGAAATTCAAAGAGATACCTTCCCCGCCCCCATCTTTGTCTAAAATAGACAAAATGAAATTTAGAACAGTAGTTCATCCTTGGAATGATTCCATATTCCCCCCACCGAGATTTCATTTCACTCCAGACAGGATAATTTTCTATTATGAAAATTGTCAAACAAACAGAAAAGCCAAAAAGAATGATAGTGAATTGCCAAACACTCACCACCTAGACAATACATTAACATTTTGCTGTATTTGTGATACCATTCTTATTTATAATACATGTATCAATATAGTTTATTTTATTCATCCATTTCAAAATAAGCTGCAGAAACATAGTGATTGCATTTTAAAAGGAAAGCTTTTGAATATTTTCTAATAGGTTTTTTAAATTTTTATTTTATTCACATATAAAGTGATTTCAAAACTACAACAGCTTTAATTTATAAGAATTCTTATTAACAAATTCTGTCAGCAAATAATACTGAATAAATTAATCTTTAAATTAATCTGAACACCCATACCTGCTCCATAAAAGTTATGCTCACTTGACTAGAATAGGTTTTAACAGTCTTAGAGGAAATCAACTTGCTTTATTTTTCAAAAAATAAAATTTGCATTCTCAAATCCCATAATTTTAATAATTTTAGTATTCTTATTTATACAATTTCTAAACCCCACAATAAAATTTACATTAATAGAAATTTCAAAATCAAATTAATCATATATAACAAATTAAATTTAAAAAACAGATTAAATCATTTGTACCAAAAAACACACAACTGTAGCAAGTCTCAGATATACATTCCTATGATTTCAACTGAAATTCATTATTTCACTCCATTCTTCAGAGTAAATACAAATGAATTCACTCCCCAGTTATTTGTAGTATGGAGGCGGCCATCAATCTTCCCTTTAAATCTGTTACAGACTTCAGAATAGAGGGCTAAAAGGAAGCCGATTACAAGGAATAGGATAAGTCAAACTATTTTGAAAATATGTTTTCTAATAAATATCACTTAGTAAATACCTATCAAAAAGTTTAAATCTAAACCAATACTTTTGTCAGAAAGCAATTAAAATTTACTTTTAATAACATTACTACTCTACAACGAAATACAGTCATTTTGGATTGTTGATACTATTTTAAATCTTCAGTGTATCTATCCCTTCAAGGAAACACTCCAATGCAACAGTAAACTGATATTAACTGTATTTTATAAATTATAAAATGAGTTCAATACTGGGGGAAAAAAGAAAAGAAGTCATTCTCTCATTTGATATATAAAGTCTACCAAATCATTCCAAATAAAAATGAAATGAGAATATTATTATTGTTTATAAAACACTTTCTGTATTGAAAGTTCAAAGTGTTTTAATTAGGAATTTGTTATTTTCACAGTGATGCCTGTTTCTGAGTGTCACATACTTTTTCTCTTACTGTAGTTTTTCTTTCTCTTAATGAGTCATCCCAGAAAAAGCCAAAACTGAAGAGAAAAATAACCATCATGTAAAATAAATTACAACTACTAGATACCATACCTATTTTAATAAATTCAATAATTTTCTCAACAACAGCAATTGGGAAAAATGAGTTTTAATTTTCAATTTCTACTTTATTAATTTCTCTATTGCAGCATTTGCCTAAACAAATAATCACTACTTTGGCCTTATAATTTGCCTTGGACACCCACCACTGCAAGCAAAGGGAAAAAAAAACATTTTTGATGGCTCATTCCAATGGAAAAACCATATATCAGAAGTTATTGTGTAAAAACTCAGGACTTGTGAAAGAAAGCACAGTTTGGCAGAACACATTTAATTAGGCTTGACTCTTTAAAATATTAAATACTCAGTTAAAATCACATTACCACTTTGTCTTATAACTTAAAACACAGAATAAATTTCAAAGTCAACCCTTCCTTGCTTCACCATTTTTTAGACATTAGCAGTAATTACAATGTTTGGAAATACAGTAAAAGACCGATCAAAGAAGTAAGGATAGAAGCAAAAGAAACTCTGAATAAATGTTATAACATTTCTCCATACAACATCAAATTTTCAACATACTATTTCTTTTCACTACTATCTGAAATCTGTTATAGTCATGCACCACATGACAGTTCAATCACAACAAACCGAATACACAATAGTTGTCCTGTAAGATTATGATAAAGCTAAAAAATTCCTCTTGCCTATAATCATCATAACGTTGAGTGCATCCCACATATTTACACATCTGATCTCTGAGATGTCGTTGGTATAGACAAACCTACGATGCTTCCAGTCAAATAAAAGTTCAGCATACACAGTATAGTACAGAATACTTGATAACGAAAATAAATGACTGTTACTGGTGCATGCATTTATTATACTTTTTAATGTAATTTTAGAGTATTCTCATTCTTAAAAAAAAAAAAATGCTGTCAACAGCATGCCAGGTTATGCTGGCAGGAGCCTCACACACCTCAAGATTACTGCATCTCTTGACTGCACCATTTTCTTTTGTTATTGATTTAATTTTGTGTTCTGTTCATCATGCCTATGCAGCAATAGGCCACACAACACACAGCGTAGTGTGCAGTGAGCTATACCACCTAGGTTTGTACAACTGTACTCTATGATGTTTGCATGATAAATCACCTAAGGACACATTTCTCACAATATATCTCCATATTTAAGCAATACATGACTGTATATAATATATAATACAAAAATAAAATGTACCAAATAACTGATGTTTTCATAATTTATTTACATTAAAAACTGGGTAAATTTCTAAATCATCATGAGGTCATTTTTTCTATTATTTTAGCATTTTTAAACAAAGTTATATTCTAAATGTTACTAAGTGATATCTACTACTATTAATGGTCATTTATTGTGTATCTAGAAGATGTCAAGCTCTTTCCTACACATTTACACATCTGATCTCATCAGCCCTACAAAGGCAGGTACAGTGCTCACTCACCCTACAGAGGACATGTTCAAAGACCCCCAGAGGATGCCTGTGAATAGAACCTTTTCCATATTACCTAAGCATTTATCACACACTGTTAACTTGTGCAGTTTGGGGTATAATAGCAAAACAGGCATAAATTTCTTTTTCTTTTCTCACAATTTCATAGATTGAAGATTCATTCTTACCATATATCTTAGCAATCTTAGTATTTGATTTTTTTTTCTTTCCTTATTAAGTGAACAGCATTCAGATTTGCAATTTATGGCTTTTCTTTGGTATATCTAAATTGCAAGAATCACTCTTTTATTGCACTGTGGGGTCACAATTAAGTAAAATAAGGGCTACTTGAACACATGGACTATAACAGTCAATCTAAGACAATTATCAAGTAACTAAATGGATGGGTAGCATATGTAGCACAGATACACTGGACAAAGGGATAACTCACATCCCAAGCAGGCTAGAGCAGGATAATGTGAGATTTCATTGTACTATGCAGAGCAGCATGCAATTTAAATCTTGTGAATTGTTTATTCCTGGAATTTTTTCCACTTGATATTTTCAGACTATAGCTGGCTGCATGCAGGTAAGTAAAACTGCAGAAAGTGAAAATGTGAAGAAAGAGCAACTATTATATTAACTTCATTTTACCATAAGGAATTTAGGTCATTGAGAGTTTAATAGCCCAAGTACACACAGTAAATGGCAGGTCTGGGGTTCGATCCTAGTTCTACCTAATACCTACATACAATTATCTTTTGCATATTATCAAATTATCATAATCCAGAATTTGCTTCTCCAAAGGACAATATAAAGGTGGTCTCCAGAGTCAGAATACAATTTATTTCAATCATACAACTGCTTTTTTCTTGGATTTCTTATACATTTTGGCATGATTTTTTTAAATTAAACAAGTTAGTATGGTTAGAATCGACTGTGAGTAACATCTTCACCACCACCAGCAAGCAGGGTTATGATGTAAAATAAAGAGTGACTGGAGCCAAATGCTTTTTTAGCTACCAATGTGTAAAAGATGAGTACTTTACAAGTTAAATATTACAGGAAGCAGAATTCTAGCATAACCTACTTAATACCTGGTGCTATGGTCTAAATATGGTTTGACCTCTAAATCCACGTATGTGTTTATGGTATTATGAGAGCAGAAACTTAACCCAACTATAGTGCTTAAAGGTGGAAGGAACCTTTGTAGAATGATTAGGAAAATGAGGTCATTAAGATGGAGCCCTCACAATTAAATTTTGGTGCCTTTATAAAAAGAGAGCAAGAGACAAGAAGAGACAAGTATGGGTGTTTCCTTATGCCTCAGGACATGGCAAGCAAGAAGACCATCATCAAAGGTCAAACCAACAGAGCCCACCAGATCTTGGACTTTGAACCTCCAGAATTATGAACCAAAATAAACCCTGTTTTCCTTATAATGTAATCTACCTCAGTTATTTCATTATAATAATAAAACTTGACTACTACACCTGGTTATAGAATGGATTTTTGCTTCACCTCCAAAATTCATGTTAAAGTTTTCTCATTGTATTGGGGGTAAGGTCTTTGGAAACTAATTAGGTTCAGATGAGGGCATGATGGTAGAGCCCCCATGATGGGATTAATGCTCTTACAAGAAGAGGGAGAGATGCCAAAGTATCTTCTGCTATGTGAGGACAGAGTAAGAAGGTGGTTAACTGAAAACCAGGGAAAGGGCCCACACCAAGAACCAAATATGGTGGTGCCCTGATCTTGGGTTTTCCAGCTTCTAGAACCATCAGAAACAAATGACAGGACTGGGGTTGTGGCTCAGTGGTAGAGTGCTCATCTGGCATGTGTGAGGCACTGGGTTCAATCTTTAGCACCACATAAAAATAAATAAGTAAAAATAAAGATATTGTGTCC
This sequence comes from Marmota flaviventris, assembly GCF_047511675.1. Classification (NCBI taxonomy): domain Eukaryota; kingdom Metazoa; phylum Chordata; class Mammalia; order Rodentia; family Sciuridae; genus Marmota; species Marmota flaviventris. The sequence goes on along the minus strand of NC_092513.1, from coordinate 24,739,203 downwards.
ATCTACAATTAAAAAATATATTAAACAAAGAAACAAATGACAGTTGTTCAGCTGCCCAGTCTGTGATATTTTATCTTAGCAGCCTCTGCTGAGTGAGACAATACCTTCTGACCATACATCCTGCCCTAACAAATTAACAGATCATAGACATAAAGGTCACTGGCCACTTATAAAACATTTTTTAACAAGGGAGGGTAATGTGCCTATAGATTAAAGTAAGAATTATCTTACTGACTATAACTAAGACTAACAATACTACTGATATCTATGATTAGTTGAACATTTCAAATATTTATTAAAACACAGGATCAAATATTTTCTAGTAAAATCAAGTCTTTTCTATTAAAATCTTTGACTAATTTTATGAACAAAATGTCAAAAAGCAAACATAATAATCTATCAGATAAATTACTGAGTAAGAAATGGTACCATAGTGATTGTTGTCAAGGCAAGCTCATTTAGGAAGCAAGGAGAAATCTCTTGTGGAAATATCTATTTAACAATCAAATTTTCCTTTCTAACTGACATTGGCCAAATTTTACACCACATAAAATGAAAAGCCAATTGGAGAAAAAACAAAAACATGGCAGGCATATTCAATTTAGTCAGTTTTTCAAAATATTTTTTACATAAACTTTTGCAGAACAAAAAAATACAAAGATCTTAATTTTTTAAACTAACATAAATGTGTCTGGCTTTTCTGGACACTAGCTGTTTCTCCAAATAAATGTGTTCTAATTATTTTTATTTTAATTAACAAGCACCAGAACTTTAGTACAGATAACAAAAGTTATTTACATGAGGACAGATACTATATAGTTTTACAAGTGATTTCATTTGTTCCTCATAATAACCCTATACAAAACTGGTCTTGTTATTTATCAATGTTACATATTAGTTAATGAGATTTAAAAAGATGAAGAACTTGTCCAAGGTCATGCTAAACTGTGACTCCACCCCAAATCTTCTGATTCTGATTATCAGGCTCTAGAATCCAATCTTATCCACCAGGATTTCCAGTAATGGAAATGAGAAAAAGCAATTGAGAGGTCTCTGGGATACAATCACAGTGGAGATACTGAGGGGTGGGGGACATGGTTTGAACTCACAAAAGGATCACCTAGCACCTCCCCACCAGGGGGATTACTAGCTCTGGTTTCAGGTAGATTCTAGCAGGTAAGCCCTAAAAGTCAGGGAAATCCTCATTAACTGTGAAGTCTACTACCTGGAAAACACAGGCTGCTGTCCCTACAGCAAACCCTTCACCCAGGTCTCCAGGAAATGAAATCTGTTCCAGGTAGAACAGTCACAAAATCCCTAACTATGTTCACATTTGTTATTTTTCACATGACATCTACAGAAGCACTCTAATCTCCACACATCTCTCAGCATGGTGTTGAGGACACAGTCATGGATACAATAGGAGGCCCCAAAATATTTTTTAATGATGATCTAGAGCTAAAAATAGAAGCTACCTTATCCATTGAAAGGATTTATAGACCACACTACACCTAACACAATCAAATCCTACTGGATACACTAAAAGGTTACCTTTGTGCATAAAATTTGAAGGGAAAAACAGGAGATAAAAACTATTGATATAGAAAAGATTTAGAACCTAAAATTGATAGTAAATCCATTAATAATTAAATATTAATAACCAAAAGTGGCATAAAATCTAGATTAACTTAAAAAACAACACTAGAATCAAGGAGATCAGAATTCCAACCTATTTGTTTTACACTGAAGTACCATACTCATTGTCACCTTTAACAGACTGATTCTGACAAGCTGGACCTCACTAGTAGCAGAAAACACTAAGAATAGAAACCAAGAGGGCTGGGGATATGGCTCAAGCGGTAGCGCGCTCGCCTGGCATGCGTGCGGCCCGGGTTCAATCCTCAGAACCACGTACAAACAAAGATGTTGTGTCTGCCGAAAACTAAAAAAAAAAAAATATTAAAATTAAAAAAAGAAAAAAGAAAAAAAAAGAAACCAAGAAAATGCGTCAAGAGATTAGTTAAACACATTAGCACCGCCTCAATATATTTCCTCAGCAATTAGTATTGGCTCAGCCACTTTCCATGAAGGGCCCCCAGGAGAAACAGATTCCAACCCTGGAAAAGGGGCTGCACCCCACCACAGTGGTGCCCAAATCATATCAGAATAATCTAGAACACTCATTGAAAATGTGTATGGCTAGGCCCCACCTCATATCTAATGATTTTAAAATTCCAATGTCTGGTTTTAATGATATATTTTTTAAAAGTATGCCAAGTATACTGAAATTCTGATTCATTTAAAAATTCACTTAACATATCAAAATAACTAAAACTGGTACTTTTCTAAACAGTGAAATGATACATATCAATTGATTCTTTTTCCATTCTTTCAGAATAGTGGAGGAATATCTAAACTAAAAAAATATAGAGAAAGGAAATAACTTTTTATTATAAAAATATGAATAATATAGTTTATTTACAGGTGTTATAAATATTACAAATTAAGGTAATATAGTAACATGTAATTAATTCTAACCAGTTTCAGTGAAAGAAACCACACTTGACAGATTTAAGGTTTTTTTTTTTAAAAAAAGATGAAATCTATACTAGTTAAATGTCACTGTTCTCAATAACAACAAAAAACATACTAGTTGTCATTTTTAAAAAAAAATTTTAGTTGTTGATGGACCTTTATTTTATTCATTTATTTATATGTGGTGCTGAGAATTGAACCCAGTGCATCACACATGGTAGGCAAGTGCTCTACCACTGAGCCACAACCCCAGCTGACTAGTTCTAATTTTTAAAAAATTAATAAATCCTCCAATATCCATTACATTGATTCCACACTATGCCAGGACTCCCTGCACACTGGAGTCCCGACAACAGAAAGAAGAAAGACTTGTGATGCGCCATGGAGCCTTTAGTCTAAGATAGTTAGAGGAAAACCTAATCATAAAAATTCAACTTCAATGCAACACAAATGATTGTAACTTAATAGAGGAGATTTTAAAATACAGAGAAAAAAAATCTTTATTTCTTTATTTTTACTGAAGTAAAAACAAATTCCCTAACTCACCTGTATTTAAGGGTAGTGAAATGTTAAACTCACTGAAGTTGGTAAATATGCTGTAGTTGAGTAAGAAGCATCCCCTTCTAGAAAATAAGTACACTGAAGAATTGAGGGAGTAAAGGGCCATGGTGTAGATAACTTGCCCTTAAGCGGTTAAAAAAAAAACTGTGTGTGTTTCTGTGTGTGTGTGTGTGCGTGCGTGCACGCACACATGTAAAAACAAAGAGAATACAATGACAAAACGAGGGGATAAAATGCCAACATAAATCAATCTTGATAAAGATACACATAGGGGTTTTTTAACATTTTATTTTTGAAACCTTTCTAAGTATATAAAATTATATCCAAATAAAAGGGTGTTCCTTTTTAATGTACAAAGAAGGAGATAAATGAAAAAAAAAAACAAAAACAGCAAAATGTTGACCATTCCGTAAGACAGGTTGTGGGTAAATGAGAGTTCATTCTATCATTCTGTCTACTTCTGTTCATCTTTATTTTATATACAAAAACATGAAAAAAAGAAAACAGTAGATAAAATCATGTAGGTAAGGTAGCTACTATAGTGCCTAGCAAACAGAAGGTATTCAATAAATGATAGACACTTTTATTACAACTGAGTCACATGACTCTCAAGTGTAGACAAGTATTGGCTTTTAGTGTATAATTACATTTTAGTATTAACTGACAATCCATAGATGTAAGGTGCTTTGCTGGACACTGTAGTGCCAAGAAGTAGCTCAGAACTCAGGTGGTCATGACACTGTAAAAAAAAAATAGAATAGCCTATTTCATATAGATGAGGTTGCTATGAGAATAAAGCAAGCGTTTAAAGAGTTCTCTTATATACGCAGAAGAGTTATATAAATGTTAGCTCTCATTTTATTGTACATAAGAGACAATATAGGGAGAATAAGGCACATATGTATGTAAATATAATCAAAATCAAGTGACAGGTTCCACAGAAAACAATCACACAGACATCAAAGGAAGTCTTCATGGAGAAGGTGGTACTCAAAATGGACTTTAAGAGATGGATGAGCAGAAAACTGAAGTCAGTGAGAGGAGGAACTAGGATGCAAGACTACTGAAATAATTCAAGCAAAGGCATACTAAGAGAATGTCAGGAAGCAAGAAGTAACAAAACGTTAGGGCCTGGGAAAAAACAGCAGTACGACCACAAATACTTCTGTAAAAGTGAATGAGAAGAAACTACAAAAGGTCTTGCCTGACTTGGGAGGCTCCAGGTATGTGGCTCGCGACTCATCTGGACCCCAGTTCTATCACCAGGTTTCTCCTCTTCCCATGGCTGGTGCCAATAAAACTTCACTATCCAAGACTGTTTTTTGAAATACGAGACTCTGTTTCAAAAGGGACATTTTAAGCAAAGCATACAATGCAGAAATTGCTATGAAAGGAAATGCTTTCTATGCCCAGGGAAAATTCAATCACAACAAAAATGAATGTAATCCAAATAAATTTGAAATTTACATTTAGCTTTTAAATATAATTTTTTTCTGTGAGAAACTTCCAAATCATATATTTCATAAGCTGTTTTAGTCAGCTTTTTAATCACTATAACCAAAAGACCTGACAAGAACAATTTTAAAGGAAGAAAAGTTTATTTGGGAATCACAGTTTCAGAGGTCGAAGTCCATAGATGGCTGGCTCCATTGCTCTGGCCCAAGGTGAGGCAGAACGTCCTGGCCGAAAGGTGTGAAGGAGGGAAGCAGCTCAGGACAGACAATCAGAAATACAGAGAGCTCTGCTCACCAAGAACAAAATATAAATTCCAAAGGCACGCCCCCTCAATGACCCACCTCCTCCAGTCATACCCTACCTGCCTGCAGTTACTACCCAGTTAACCTATTAATGGGTTAACCCACTGACTAGTTTTCAGCTCTAATAATCTAATAATTTCCCCTCTGAACAATCTTACATTGTCTTACATATGAGCTTGGAAGACACTTCATATCCAAACCATAACACAAGCTAATATTAATGTAAGAAATTCCTTAATTACCAACTAAAAAATCATCAAAAGTGAGCACATGACGAAAGTTAAATTTTGTCAGTGTAACTGATATTTCTAAAATGTAGTTGAATTCAAAATTACATGACTGTGATAGTTCTTAAATTTTATTTTGCTGACAGTACATAGCTGCATTTTTTAATAGTATGTCCTTTGTTGTTTTTTTATTACGTTTTGACTCACATACTGTAAAATAATGAATCCATAATTATTCCATCCTGATTTATGCTTCTACATGAATAGTTTTATGAAGATTTAGGAAGAGAACCAGGCAAAATGTCCCGCTATAAAACATACATCTATTTTAATTCCTTACTAAATTTTAAAACAGTGAAAAAAATACCAGAGAATCTTTAAAAGTTATTTTAGAAATAACCTCAGAGATCATTATCCCAATCAATCTTCTCACTCAATAGGCAAGGAAATAGTTAGGAAAATTAGAATTATATGCTAATAATATGATAACCTCCTTATGATATGTTGCTAACTGATTAAAAACAAATCCAAAATTTTAAATTCATATTTTTTGGCACCCAAAATACTAATGACACCACATACAATACTGGGCATCTACCTAATACAACACAACACATAACCTAATACAATACATAACTGAACGAAAAATCAAAAACTACACACATTTGTTTACTTTAAAAAAGAAACTGGCTATGTATTATCACTGCCTTAAAGGAAAGCAGATAATAAACTTATAACATTCCCCCTAAAGCCTAAATATTAAAAATGGTCACTTTTAAATACCAGCTTACCGACTCTGTTAGCATTCTGTTGCTGTGACAAAATGTTTAAGATAAACAACTAAAAAGAAGGAAAGATTTATCTTGTCTGGTGGTTTTGGAAGTTTCAGTCCATGGGTGGCCCGTTTACTTTTAGGCCTGTGATGATGAAGTACATCACGGTGGTGGGAGGATGATGCAAAGGAGGGTGCTCACCTCATGGCAGCCAGAAAACAGTGAGAAAGAATAAGGGGTCAGGGACAAAACACATGCTTCAGGAACATGCCCCCAGTAACCTATTTCCTCTAAGTAGGCCATTCCTTCCAAAGTCTTTACCACCTCCCAACAGCACCAGCTAGGAACTGAACTCATGTGCTGACATGAGTCTTTGGGGGACATTTCAGATCTAAAACATAACAATGATTAAAAAAAAAAAAAAAAGAATTGAAAATACTAACAGATCAATTAAGTCTTCCAATGGGACACAAAAAGCCATTCTTGTGTTGCCTTTGCCTTTCAGCTTATGGATGAGCTGTACATAGCTTCCTTGTCTAAAATAATACAGACCGGCATTGGGTAATGCAGGTACAGCATTCTAAGCAGGCTGCTCAACACCAAAGACAAGGGCATCAGTGATCACAATGTATTTAAGTTCACAATATTAAGAGAAATCAAAGGAGGACAAATCTAGAAAGTCTAGTCTACTGATCAATTTCTTAAATCAACAAAACAAACCCAGAAGGGTTTGTTTTGTTATTTGTTTATTTGTTTGTTTTTAACCACTAAGATACATCCCCAGCCCTTTTTAATTTTAAGATAAGGTCTCAATAAGTTGCTTAGGGTCTCTCTAAGTTGCTGAGGCTAGCTTCAAACTTGCAATCCTCCTGCCTCAGCCTCCCAAGCCACAGGGATTACAGGTATGTACCACTGCACTCGCCAAGTTTACCATTTCTTAACAAAAAATTACCAACATTCATTATCTAATAAGTTATTGCACAGTACTGCCTTTTCCTATTACACTGATGTCCTGCCTGAGTATGGAGAACATGCCATGACCACAACTCCACTGTAGAAACCAGCTTCATCTGGACCCTGCACTCTAATTAAAGAGAGTATACTGCACACTGTGTAGACCTGACAACTGCTAAAGTATCACTCTATTTTTTATTTATCCTTCAGAATAAAGCAAAAGTTCAGTGTTGTAACCTCATATGACCTGGGATCCCCAAGCTAACAAAGGGGAGGACCAGAGGTACTTGGTGCTTCTCATGTCCTCAGGTCTGAACCCTGTGAAGCAGAAATGAGAACTTCCTATGTGGTAGGGAAAAAAGGGCTTTCTTCAGCTACGACACTTTTTCCCAAGCAGAAAAATTCAAATTTGTAACTACTTCAGAGTTTATTAGAAATTCTTCAAATGTGCTAATTTGTCACTGAATAAAATGGAGCACTAAATATAATAGAAAAACTAAACTCAATTGGCCATATAAAATCCCAACCAATAAAGACTCTAAAATACAAAGGTCTTTTAAAAAAAAAAATTTATTTATTTTAGTTGTAGTTGGACACAATGCCTTTATTTTATTTATTGTTATGTGGTGCTGAGGATTGAACCCGGCGCCTCGCACATGCTAGGCAAGTGCTCTACCACTGAGCCACAACCCCAGCCCCCCAAAGGTCTTTTATAACAAAAGCAGTAAGAAGTTTAAACTTATTTTAAAAGGTTTAAGTTTATTTTTACTGTATAGCCAGAACTCATAAAATATAGATATGTATGCATAAACATTGTTCTTGAAGAATGGTGCTTTATAGATAAATAATACATTCATTATCTGCATGTATTTAATATAAATCACTGCACAGAATGGAAAGAGTAATATTTTAGTTATTTTCATTATTTCACACTTACCCAATACACAAATCCAACATAACTGTTGAAGATGGCAGTCAAAAGAACAGAATTTGTTATTCCTGATTAAATGTATACACAAAAAGAATTGAAAAAATCTTATAGGACTTACTTGCTACTCCTGATGCCAGTCCATAAAGCAGTCCTCCCCCATCTGACTGCTGGGGGTAAATATGGGCTCCTGGAGGAGGAGGCTTTTCTTGTCTGATGAAGTTATATAATAAAGTTTTCACAAGTTTGCTGGTGTACGGAAGACTACACAAAAAGAAAAAAATCAAACATGTTAATGGGAGTCACCTAATTCTATAAAAGTGACACAGAAGTAACTCTGACATTAATATTGCTTGAAAGAAATATTCACTGTCACATATCAGTCAAGACTCTGAGGGCTGAGATCATTGTTGAGGCTTACTTCTGACTTTGCCTCTTGCCACACCAGAAGACACTGGTCACATCTTTAAAATAACTGAGAGTCAGTTACATTAGCTGTAATCAATATAACATTTGTGAGACATTAATTTAGTGCAAAATATAGTACTGGTACTTAAAGAAAGGTGGTAATATGAAATCATTACGGAAGAGCAAGGATTTAAAGATAGTAATAAAAGACTGCACTTGTTAAGCATGAAAGTATTCGATATATCCAATTATTTAATTGGTAATACACCAATTCCTGCAATCTATATTGAATTTATTAACAGATCCTTGAATGTACTATTGGAATTTTAAAAATACTGCTTCCAAAATTAACAACAAAAATCAGTAAAAGAATATATTATAGTTTAAGTACCTGACACCATACTAGTACAAAAACCCTACTATCTATTCATTCAACCAATTGCAGATTAAAAATTTCAGAAAAAATATGCATCTGTATTACACATGTACAGAGATTTTTTCTTGTCATTATTTCCTCAATGATAAAATGTAAATCATTTGGATATGATTCAAAGTATACAGGAAGATGTGTATAGGCTGTATGTATTTTATATAAGGAACTTGAGCATACAAGGATTTGGGTATCCTTGGTGGGGGGCTGTGGGAGGGGGGTTCTGAAACCAATTCCCTGTGAATAACAAGGGACAACTTTAGTTTCAAACAGATGAGTGAGAAGAAGATACAAGAACAATTTGAACAAACAAATATGACTTGATGACTGCTAAGACATAGAAAATGAAGAAGGAGGAAAAAAAAAAGAAAGACACTTTGAAGGTTTCTATTCTACAAAGCAACTGCTAGAGATGGCAATGAATTTAGGGGACAAGAAAAACAGGGAAGATGGGTAGTTTGAATACAAAATTGAATTTAGACCCTAAAGGATGTAAAGTTGTAGTAAAAAAAAAAAAATCAAAAGCAATATATTGGAGATACAGGACCACACTTAGGTAAAAGGACAAGAATACAAATATAAATTATGCAGCTTAAAAAGGGACAAATTTAAAATAGAAACATACCATGGACCTTGCATCAAATACTTGTGACTAATGCTCTGTCGCAAAATTTCTTTGTGGAAGAGTTGGCAGGAAAGGAAAACAACCATTGTTGATATAGCTTCCACTGATATTTCATATGTAATATCTCTGGAGAAATAGGGAAAAACAGTAATGATCATTTTGAGAAATTAATGTACTACTCTTTTTTAAAATAAGATATACATTAAAAACTCAAATCAATATTTTCTTAATATTAAAGAACTTACATATTTAACAAAAAAATTAAGTCAAACAAAAATATTAAACTCTTTCTCAGGCATTAGTTATTTTATTCTGGCATTTCATTATTTTCCTAATTTCCAATTCCACCTCATACTGAAGGACATGCTTGTCATGAACACAATAACCAGCAGTGTTCTACTTTGAAGATCCTCTCTAAACCCCTACATTTATCCCTGTATAGTAATGGCACAGAAATAAATATTCAGATTGTAAAGTGGAAGATAAATTACAGTGCAGGGAAGAAAACAATATTTAGGAGTTCATAATTTCTTTACACTCATAACCATGGTAAAAGATCTTTCATCTCTAGTGTATGCTTTCTCAAGGTCAAATTTGCATGTCTGGCAAAATATTAGTGGTAAACACATCATTTCTGTTTTATTAAGCATATTTCTTTTAGGAAGGACTAACCTGTCTGTCCTCTCAAGATCATTAACCACTTTTAGAAACAAATCTTAGATCACTAAAAAGCAAAAGTTTCAGCTGAGTAAGGAGATCAAACAAGAAAAATGTATCAAGATATCTTGAGGGCTGGGGTTGTGGTTCAGAGGTAGAGCGCTTGCCTAGCATGCATGAGGCACTGGGTTCGATCCTTAGCATCACATAAAATAAAATAAAAATATTGTATCCACGTATAATTAAAAAATAAATATTAAAAAAATAAATTTTGAGTTACAGTAAAAAAATGGGATTATTTCAGGGACCAGGAAAGCAGAAATCTCAACAGCATAGCAAAAAGAATAGTAGCTCCAAAAGAATGCCAAAATACTTTTATAAATCTGAAATATCCATACAAAGTCCAAATTTTAAAAAGTACTTAACACATCTACTTAAATGAAACCTCATTAAATAATTTAGGGAAAACTTGACTCTAGAGTTAGACAAGCTTAAACTCTACCAGATATTTTAAGACGTTATCAATAATAGAAATATGTTTAAAAAACAAAGTCGGCAGGTCTGGGGTACAGGGCAAAAAAAAAAAAGTATACAAAACACTCAACTGATCCTATTTTGTAATGAATAAATCTCAATTCTACTCAGAAATTTTATTTTTAAAGTACTTTAATTCTCTTTCCTAAAATTTCCAGAACTACTGCAATAAAAAATAAACCATATAAAAAGCAATTCTTATACTTAATCTGATTTGCAAAACTGAATGAAAGATAAACCTGATGTTTTATGCTTATGATATGATTCACTAATGATGATTTGGGTGCTCAGATAAGATTTTACATTAGGTAATCATTCATTTGTATTGTCCAGGCTTGTCTAGAATCCATACTCTATGTCAACTGACTAGGCTTTTCAGTTGAGACAAAGTTTAAAGCCAAATCCTGAATTAACAAATACCCTTCTAGTAAGACAGAGCCTATCTAGGGGAGGGGGTCACAGATAACAAACTACAACACATCTGCAAAGGTATTCAATAACTAAATCAAAAATAAAGTATCAACTATAGTGCTTTACAACTCCGCATCTTGTAGAAACAACAAAGACTCAGAAATACATGGTTTTATTTTGTTTAAACTATAAACTATAACTATTAATAAATACTAGGCCTAAAATCCCTGAGGGAAAAAAGCATGTATTTAGAAATAAACAAAATCACAAGTGAAAAAAATAGGAAAAGTGTTAACCCTTGGATCATCCTCTCTGATCAAGGAATTCTGAAAATTTAAGAGTGAAGAGTAAAGGGTTTGATGTTGGGAGGTAGTAAGTTCATAGTACACAGAATATTGACCACACCAGACTAAAGGTGCATTCCCCAAGACTTCTAATTGGAACCATGGCCCTTACCTGTATTATTTCATATGCCCAAACATATAAATTCTATCAAATTGTTTATCAAACCACCCTTTGGCTCACATATCATTTAATAAATATTTATGAAGAATTTACTCTTACTATACTTAGTGTTATGGTTTGGATAGGAGGTGTCCCCCAAAAGCTTATGTGTGAGACAAAGCAGGAATGTTCAGGGGTGAAATGGTTGAACTGTGAGAGTTGTAACCTACTCTGTGGATTAATCCACTGATCTAGATTAACTGGGTGGTACCTAGGCAGGTGGGGTGTGGCTAGAGGAGGGAGGTCACTAGAGGTGTGCCTAGGAGTTTACAGTTGGTCTTTGGTGAGTAGAATCCCTCTCTGCTTCCTGCTTGCCACGTCCTGAGCTGCTCTCCTCTGTCGTGCACTTCTGCCATGGTGTTCTGCCCCATCCTGGCCCCAGAGCTGTGGAGTCAGCTGACCATGAACTCAACCTCTGAATCCATGAGCCAAAATAAACTCGTCCTCCTTCACATCGTTCTTGTCAGGTCTTTTGGTCACAGTGGCACAAAGTTAACTAAAACGTCTAACTAGGCATTATATTACATATTGGAGACAAATCCATCAACAAACAGACAAGGCTTCTACCTTTATGGAGTTTGCAATTTAGTGGAGAAGACAGAAATCAAATACTTAGTCCAAAAAGGGACACTTATGGAGGGGTAGGGAGGGGAGAGGGGAAGAGAAGGAGGGAGGGAGGGAGGGAGGGGGAGGGGGAGAGGGAGGGGGAGAGGGAGAGGGAGGGAGGATTATACGGAAATTGTTTTTAACTTTGAAATTAGAAGAAAGTTTCTCTAAAAAAAAGTGACATTAAATTAAACCTGAACTATAAGGGGGCAGTTCTTTGCATTGAAGTCTTTCTTACTAGAACACATGAGGTTCTAGCTCAAGACTTTTTCATTTTTGGTATCGTTTGTATTCTTAATTCTAGTACCTAATAGGCATTCAACAGATAAAGAGAGAGAAGGCTCTTTATTGCTCTGATTTTGACTAAAACTTACTTGATAGTTTCCTAAACAGATTCATCAGCATAATGTAACAACTTAGGAAAATAAACAGGAATTAGTATGTGAGGTATTGTAATACATATGATAAGCACAAAAGAATACTCATGTGACAAAAACGTATAGGGAATTTCTCAAAAGAAGAATGCAGGATGTTACTGACTGGATTAGAACTATGAAACATGAACTCTGCCTGACCAACATCCTCCACCTCCCCTTCTTTGGCAAAAATAGCCCTCTTTGCCTTTCAGGCCATTCCTCACACCATTCAAGGTGCAGATGCTTGACCCTACCTCCTGGTTATAAGAGGTGATCAAAGACTGGCCAATAAAAATGTTCTTATTAAAATGTTTCCCAGGACTTTTGGAACTATCAGGGAAAAGGCACTCTTTCCTCCTGACTTTGTAAGTATAAAAACCATCATATCTAGAGCTTCTGGTGGCTTTCTTTGCCAATGCAGAAGAAGCTCCTGCCTGAGAAATGGTCCAGTTGAGGGTGTGAGCATAGCAGAGGCAAGAGATTGAAAGGAAAAGGGGAAAAAAGCAAGAGGAGAAAGTAAGGGGTCCTGCTGATTAGTCAACAGAAAAATCAGGCATATAAAAAACAATTATAATGATAATGAAATCCAGCAAATGTCCAAGAAAGTGGTTTTTGTTTTGGTTTTGATTTTGGTTGGTTGGTTCTTTGGTGGTACTGGGGATTAAACCCAGGGGTGTTCTGACCTATACCCCAGGCCCTTTTATTTTGAGATGGGGCTTCACTAAGTTGATGAGGCTGCCTTTAAACTTGTGATCCTCCTGCCTCAGCCTCCCAAGTAGCTGGGATTACAGGTGTGTACCACCATACCCAACAAATATGTCCTATCTTAGGAACACAAAGATAACGACAATCAGTATTGCAGGAGCAGAGCTTGTCTAGTACGTGTGAGGCACTGGATTTGATCCTCAGAACCACATACAAAAATAAATAAATAAAATAAAGTTTAAAAAAAATAACTGGAGGATCTTCATGTAAGATCTGAAACTCTAAAACTACTAGAGGAAAACCTAGGGAAACATTTCAAGATATTGGCACAGGCAACAATTTTCTGGCTAGGACTACAAAAGCAAAGAAAACAAAAATAAGAACTGACAAACATGACTATATCGAGTTGAAAAGCTTCACATAGCAAAGAGTGAAGAGACAACTCTACAGAAATGGGAGAAAAATCTTTGGCAGCTATTCATCTGACAGAGGATAATATCCAGACAGCACAAAGAACTCAAAAAACTTAACAAGAAATAAGTAATCCAATCAAAAATGGGCAAATAATCTGAACAGATAATTCACAAAGGAAATATAAGCCAGGCTCAGTGGTGCATGCCTGTAAACCCAGTGACTCGAGAGGCTGAGATAGAAAGATTCCAAGTTTGAGTCCAGCCTCTGCAACTTAATGAAACCCTCAGCAACATAGGGAGGCCCTGTCTCAAAATAAAAACTAAAAAAAATGAAGTGGGGATGTAGATCATTTTTAAAGCACACCTGGGTAAATTCCCAGTACCAAAAAGAAAAGAGGGGTCAGGAAGAAAGAAAAGAAGGAAAGGGAGGAGAAAGAGGAGGAAGACGATGATGATGATGATGACCACAACTGGCCAATAAATACATGAAAAATGCTCAATTTGTTTAGCCATCAGGGGAATGCAAATCAAAACTGCAATGAGAGTCTATCTTACTCTAGTCAGAATGGCCATTATAAAAAGTACACAAATAACAAATGCTGGAACCCTTATATACTGTTGGCATGTAAGTGAATTATCCAGCCATTATGAAAAACAGTATGGAGGTTCCTCTAAAAACGAAAAATAGAACTACAATATGATCCAGCCATCCCACTCCTGAATATCTATCCCAAGGTATGCGGCATACCTGCAAATCCTGCAGTACTATTCACAATAGACAAGATATAAAATCAGCTTAGCTGCCTGACAATAGATGAATGGATATAGAATATATGGCATATATATCATTCAGCCATAAAGAACAAAATCCTGTTGATTGCAAGACAATGGATAAAAACAGAGGGCATCCAGTTGAGCAAAATAAGTCATACACAGAAAGACAACTACTGAATATTTTCTCTCATGTGTGGAAACTGAAAAAAAGAAAAAAAGATGAAATGAATGTAGGAAGGAATATTAGAGACTAGAAAGGGGCCCAGTGGGGAGGACAACAAGAGAGGAGGTGGGAAAAGGGTAGAAGAATGGTGGATAAGCATGATCAATGCACAATATATGGATGTATGAAAATATCATAGTAAATTCCATTAATATGCCCAATAACTATTTTATAATAATTATTATAAAAATAAAAGTATATGCATTAAACACAAGAGTGGCTGTTTATGAGAAAGAAAAGGAGTACAGTACAGAAATAAAGGGAAATGAGTGAATGAATATTAAACACAGGGAAAGAGAGGCTTCACACAAGCCAATGACATAGTGCTGAAGAATGTAATTAACTCACCCTATGCCTGACAGGTCCAAAACCAGGAACTGTGGGATGAAGAGAAGCGTAAGAGGTGAAAGAACATATCAAAGTGGGAAAATGCTTAAACTAATGCAGGATACAGAAGGAGAGTGTGCAATAAATCATTTGGTTGGGGCATTATGACGATTTTGACTATGAAAATGGAAAAGAGCAATCAGACATGAATGACATTTAAGAAAATAAAACTAGTACCACTCTGTGACAGAATGGATGCTTAAAGTGGGAGAGAAACCAAGACCAATCAAGAGAGACCGAGGTGTCTAGATTTAGAACTCACATGGTAATATCATCAACCTAAATTGTAGAAAACAGAAAATCATTATGTATATAGTCAATGCTCATTATTCATAGATTCCAATATATTTGTGATTTTACTTATTCACTAAAATTGGCTTGTAATTCCAAAATCAGTATTGCAGCAGTTTTGCAAACTTAACTATTTACATGATTTTCACACATCAAAGAAATCCAAGACAAAAGTTCATGACAAAAAAAATTCATTTGCTAAAAATTGCAAGTGAATTTACACATGAAAGTGTATACATTATGATAAAGATGACAAAATAAAAACAAGATCAATATTTTTCTTGGGTCACTGGGGAACATGAGATAATAACTACAATAGCAAAACTCTACGTAAAATTGCTCAGAAACATGATGCCTCAAATTTTCTTTAAAACAATTCAAGAGGTGAAGAAAGGGTGGCTGTGAAAATAAGAGTAACCCTGAGTTGATAATTATTAAGGCTGAGTGACAAACATATGGCGTTTCAGTATTCTCTCTGTATTTGTGTGCTTATAATTTTCCACAAGTCTAAAAATATAAAATAAGCTGACCAATTATGAAGTGTTTATAGACCATGAGTTTGGTACAGATAGGGTCTTCTCTTCCAGTAAGAATCTACCATGATTCCCCGAAGTCAACAAATGTTAGCTGGAATGAATGAACAACTGAAAATTCTATCTTAACAAATCTAATCTGCTGAATGAAGTTTCTGCTTGAGAAGCTGCATATGTTTCATCCCCATGGTATTAGTTTTATATATATATATATTGTTGCCATTAAACAAATCTTCACAAATAGCCACTTTAAACAGCACAAATTAGTTGCACTGTTTTAGAGGTCAGAAGTCTGGCACTGGTCTCACAGGTGTTGGAAGTTCTAAGGAAGGATCCATTTCCTGCTCATTTGGGTTGTTGGCAAGATTCAGTCCTA
The DNA here is from genome assembly GCF_047511675.1 of Marmota flaviventris. Classification (NCBI taxonomy): domain Eukaryota; kingdom Metazoa; phylum Chordata; class Mammalia; order Rodentia; family Sciuridae; genus Marmota; species Marmota flaviventris. Next base: position 24,723,175 of record NC_092513.1, on the reverse strand, counting down.
GTAATTGTAGGACCTAGGTTCTCATTTTCTTTTCTTTTTTTAATTTTTTAAAAATTTGTTGATAGACCTTTATTTATTTATATGTGGTGCTAAGAATAGAACCCAGGGCCTCACACATGCCAGGCAAGTGTGCTACCGCTGAGCCCCAGCCCCAGCCCCTAGGTTCTCATTTTCTTGCTGGCTATACACTGAGGGTGCTTCCCAGATTCTAGAGGTCATCATATTTGATTATGGATCTCTTCTTCCATCTTCAAAGCTACCAACAGTTTTGAATGATACATGTCTCATTTCTGTCCTACTTTTCTGGTTTCCTCGACTACTGAGACTGCCCCCCTGGGATAATGGAGGGCATTATTAGAAAGTCTTTAGCTTTGATCACACCTTTGCAATCACTTTAGACAGGTATTATGTTACTCATAGTTTCCGAGGATAAGTGTAGGGACATCTTTGGGATTAAGTAGAAGACATTACTTTGCCTTCCACTAGCATTAGTATAAAACAGGTTTAAACGCTAATTTTAATAAGAACCAAAAATCTGCCTATCATTCAGCATGAAAATAGTACTCATTATACTAATCTACCAGATTAGGTGGGGAAGTAAGGGTAATAAAAATATAATGTTCAAAAAATAGATTAAAACAGGCTCCAATATACTGGCTTGATAGAAGAAATAATTTAAAACACAATGCTTCAAACAATAACAAAGGTATAAGTATTAGAAATCGCTAGAATAGAATCTTCCCCCTCCCAAAAGATGTCAATTTCCATTGCATTTACAGGTGTAGAACAGAGAAAATTTAAATGAGAACAGTAGAAAACATCTAAATAAGATGATGACCATCTAGTAGTTGCTTCACATCTCTGTGTGTGTGTGTGTGTGTGTGTGTGTGTGTGTGTGTGTGTGTGTCTGTTTTGCTGGGGATTGAACGCAGGGCCTTGTCAATGGGAGGTAAGTACTCTACCAATTGAGCTATATCCCTAGCCCCTGTAGCTGTACATCTTATGGGGGGCAGGGAGTGGGGGCAAAGACCCTACTAGCTAACTCCGTCAGACTCCAGGATTTCTGGCTAGTCATGCTAACTCACCTCTACCACATGCCCTCCATCCTTGCTCATTCTGCTTCAGCTTGACAGCCAGCCAGGTGTCTGGACATGCTAAGCATGCATCCACCTCAGGGCTTTGCATCTGCAGTCCCCTCTGCTAAGAACGCTTTCCTTCAGACAGCAGCAGAACTTTCTCTAACTTCATTTTAGTTTCTGTTTAAATGTTTTCTTCACAAGAAGCCCTCCTTTACAATCTTGGCTATTACCACCTATTTTTTTTTTTCACTGACTTTATTATATTCTGACATCATATTATGTATTAATTTATTATCTTTCTCACAACTCTAGTTTGTCATATTCAGTATTATATCCCTAGCACCCAAAAAAGAAGCTGATGAGTACATACTCATTATTTGCCAAATAGTCTTTCCTACTATGCTCACAGGTGCAAGGAAATACCTGTCCTAGTTTCCAAACACTTTCATGATTTAGCACTATACATAAAATTCACTAGACTCCTGGAGCCACATAACTAGTGGCAACAGCAAAAATAATTACTCAAAACTACAGCAAGACTTAGGCAAAACAGCCCATGCCCTCATTTAATTCATTTTCTATCATAAATGGTACTGAAGATGATTGACTTTTTTTTTAAAAAAAACTCAGCTACAAAATAAGGAACCCAGATTTGTGTTCTGCCCATCTAGGGAAAAAATTGATATAAACAGAAAAATCTCTCAAATAGCCATTAACAAAATATAGTTGAAAGACACACATGGATAAGATGCAACTACCTATCAATTGCCGCTTCCTAGTTACTACAGCCCCTCATATCTCTCAAGTTTGTGTGACAGCTCCAGCTTCTGAATCTACCCCGAAATTGCTGGGCTGAATCAGATTCATCATTCACAACCGAGGACTAGTTTCTTCACCTCCTCCAGAAAATTCTCAACTCACAAAGCAGGTTAATGATGTTTCTATAAAATAGTCTCAATACCACTATTAGAATATATTTAATATTCTGTAGTTCTACATCACACCAGACCAAAAAAAATGCTGATTAAAAATTCAACTGATATTAGAAAATATTATAAAATAGCTATATTTTATTTTAGTATTAACTTAGAGAACCACATAATATTTAAAGAGAATACAAGAATTGGGGCTACTCCCATTTCCAACAATAATGGACAAGAAATTCAGAAGAATCTTCTAATGAAGTCAATAAAAATCCTTGGGGGGAGTAGAGGTAGGAAAGGGCACTTCATGAAAGCATCAATGAGCTAACACAATATTAAAAGACTATAATGCCAAAATGGAAGGCACTAGGAAAACTCTTCAGCCTGACATCTGGAATTGCTTTGGCCCAGGCATGTTTACTGATTTCTAAGAGGTAGCTGGGAATCATAGGTGCTTTGATGTGGCTGAGCTGGAGTCAAAGGATGCAGGCCCTGGTGATCCATCCCAAACAAAGAACTGGGATCCTCAAAAATATCCTTACCTGAGAGTAAAGGAGAGAAGAAGTAAATCAACTCTCCCTGGACTAGAACCCAGCTTTAAGTTGTCTGGTTGGCCAGAAAACTTCAACCCTGGAAATGAATCCAAAGCACTCAGCAGAAATAAGAGACAAAGCTCTCTCGAGAAAGATAAAATTATCCTAACCATCAAATCATTTCTACAACATTAACACTAAGAAGTAATAAAAATTAGGCAGCTAAATAGAAAGAAATGCATAAAGAACTACCATACACCCATAAAACAATCAATCAAAATCCTCTCAAATAATTATTAAGCACAACTACACTTACTATATTTGTGGGATAAAAGGCAAATTTTTTAAATCAAAATTTTCTTGAATACCCCAAAATTATACTATTTAAATAATAAAACGAATCTAAAAAAATAAGGTCCAGAAAAAAATTAAGAACTTAAAAAAAAAAGCTAAATTTAAATTTTAATTCATTTTTTAAAAATAAAAGGAAGAAAAAAGATAAGTACAGATTATATCCAAATGAAGACAGATTTAGGGACATGGACAGTAAATCACAAGAATTACCATAGTAAAATATAGAAAGTAAGATACTGTTGATGGGCATCTGGGTTGTTTCCAATTTAGAGCTATTATAAATAACTTTATAAATTTTGCATACAAGTCATTTGCAACAATATAATTTCATTTCTCTTAGGCAATACCTGAAAGAAAAGTCTAGAGATAGATAAGTACTTGACTTTATAAGAAATTATCAATGAAAACTATAGAACATCAAAAGAAACTGAAGAAGACCCTAGAAGATAGAAAGACTTCTAAGTTTTTGGATAGGTAGAATTAATGTTGTCAAAATGGCCATACTACCAAAAGTACTATACAGATTCAATGCAATTCCCATTAAAATTCCAATGCTGTTCTTCATAGAAATAGAAAAAGCAGTCATAAAATTCATTTGGAAAACTAAGAGGCCCACAATAACCAAAGCAATCCTTATCAAGAAAAGTGAAGGGGGAGGCATCACAAAACCAGATGTTACATTATAATACACAGCTATAGGAACAAAAGCAGCCTGGTACTGGAACCAAAACAGGCATGAAGACCTGGAACAGAAGACAAAGAGACAAACCCACATAAGTATAGTTGTCTCACACTAGACAAAGATGCAAAAACATGCATTGGAGAAAAGATAACCTCTTTGACAAGTAGTAATGGGAAAACTGGAAATCCATATGTAGTAGAATGAAATTTAACTGCTATATCTCACCCTGCACAAAACTCAACTCAAAATAGGTCAAAGACTTAGGCATTAGACCATAAACCCTACACCTGCTAGAAGAAAATGCAGGCCCAACCCTTCAACATATCAGCCCAGAAACTGACTTCCTTAACAAGATTCCTAAAGCACAAGAAGTGAAATCAAAAATCAATAAATGAGATGGCATCAAATTTAAAAGCTTCTTCACAGCAAAGGAAATAAGAGTGTAAAGAGTCTACAGAATGGGAGAAAATCTTTGCCACCACCTCCTCAGATAGGGTGTTCACATCCAGGATATACAAAGAACTTGAGAAACTTAACGCTAAAATAATAAATACCCCAATCACCAAATGGGCAAAGGAACTAAACAGATGTTTTTCAAAAGAAGAAATACAAATGGTCAAGGAATACATGAAAAAAATGTTCAACATCTCTAACCATTAGAGAAACACAAATTCAAACTATACTGAGATTTCATCTGACATCAGCCAGAATGGCAATTATCAAAGGCTAGGGATGTAGCTCAGTTGGTCGAGTGCTTGCCTCACATGCAAAGGCCCTGGGTTCAATCCCCAGCACCACAGAAAAAGAATACAAGTAAGAATAAATGTTGGCAAGGATGTGGGGAAAAGCATATACTCGTACATTGTTGGAAGGACTGCAAATTGGTGGAACCATTCTGGAAAGCAGTATGGAGATTACTAAAAATAAATAAATAAATAAGAATGGAATCACCATCTGACCTAGTTATGCCACTCCTTAGTATATATCCAAAGAATTTTAAATCAGCATACTATTGTATCAAAATGGATTCTGCTGTCACATATAACTAAAAAGAACCAATAAATAAAATAAAATACTACAGGGATAAAGCCACATCAATGTTTATAGCAGCATAATTCACAATAACTAAGCTATGGAGCCAACCTAGGTGCAGTTCAACAGACGAATGGAAAAAGAAAATGTGGTATATACACACAATGCAGTATTACTCAGCCATAAAGAAGAATGACTTTATGGCATTTGCAATTGCTGGTAAATTAGATGGATCTGGAGACTACCATGCCAAGTGAAATAAACCAATCCTCAAAAACCAAAGGTCAATTGTTTTCTCTGATATGTGGATGCTAACTCACAATGGAGAGAGGAGTGGCAAGGGTAGATTTAAAAAAAAAAAACAAGTTCAATGGAGTAGACAAAAAGGGAATGAAGGAATGGGATGGGGGATGGGAAAAAGAAAGACAGTGGAATGAATCTGACATAACTTGCCTATGTACATATATGAATATACCACAGTAAATCTTACGATCGTATAAATACACAAAAAATTAATTTAAAAATTAACTATGGATAAACTGCACAAAGATCAGTTAAGGGAAGGGAACAGGGTGGGGGTATAAAGGAGAAGGAGAGGTACTAGGGATTCAATAGCACAAGATATACTCCAGAATTTTATAATTGTGTCAAAATGAATTCTACTGTCATACATAATTAAAAAGAACCAATAAACTTTAAAAAAAAAAAAAAAGAAGAAGAAATGAACTATTATATAGGGCAAAAAAAAAAATTAAACAAATACAGATTTTTTACCTCGGAAAAACAAAAAGAAATTATCAAACCTTTTGCCAAAGTGCTTGTACATTTTACATTCTCACAGCAATATTTTAATATAAATTTAATATTTTAGAGAGGTTTTATGCTCACAGAAAATTAATGGAAAGCACACATTTACAAATGCATAGCCTCCCCTACTAGAACTAGAGTAGAATACTTGTTACAATCAATGAACCAGCACTGACCCTACAATCACCCCAAGTTCACAGTCTGCAATAGGATTCCTTCCTGGTGTTGTGTATTCAGTTTTGATAAATGTATAACACCAGGTCTCCAATGTTACAGTATCATTCAGAGTAATTTCACTGCCCTAAAAACCCCCTGTGCTTATTCCTCCCTCCCCAACCCCTAGCTACCACTGTTCTTTGCCATGATCCTAGTTTTGCCTTTGTAGCCTTTTCAAATTGGCTTCTCCCACAGCAGTTTCTGAATTCTAGTTGCTTCACATTTTCACCAATTTTTAGTACTGTCAATCTTTTTGTTTTTAGCTACTTCTAGTAGTAGTAATGACAATAACTCATTATTTTAATTTGTATTTTCTGATATTAGATATCTTTTAATAGCCACTCACATCTTTTATGTAAAATATAAACTTTAAGTCTTTATCTTTTAATTGGGTTTATTTTCCCAAAATGTTAACACTATTTTAAGTTATAATATACCTTGATATACTCAGGAATAAAGTCTTTTGTCAAAAGAAAAACTTAATAGTCTATCATGGATACAATTTATAGACATTTTTCCATCTGTGACATGACTGTTCATTTTCTTATGAATGTCGTCCTCCACCCTTTCTTTTTCATTCTTTTTGGTGGTGGGAGGAGGGGATTGAACCCAGAGGCGCTTTACTACTGAGCTACGACTCCAGTCCTTTTTTATTTTTTTAATCTATTTTTTAAATTTTTTTAATCTATTTTTTTTTATTTTTTTATTTTGTGACAGGCTAGCCTCAAACTTGAGATTTTCCTGCCTCAGCCTCCTGAGTCACTGGAATCATAGGCATATGTCACTGTGCCTGGCTATCCCATAACTTTTGATTTATTGGAACAGTTGCTTCATGATGTGTTAAACAAAGGTAGCAGTCTATGTTTATGGTAGCAGATGTGCCCATAAATGCATACATATGCAGGTGCTGATATGAAAAAATAAAAACAGCAATCCTAAGACACGAAATTATAACAACTTTTATTACTTTTAATTGAAATTCTTAAAATGGTAAGGGTACAAAAATGATGGAAAAACTAATGGTCTCTATTAGGAAATTTCCAGAAAAATTATAAAAGATGGCCTAGGAATTACATCGGTTATTGTTCTCTCACTTCATCATTAACAATCAAAGTAAAAGCTATATGCAAATAGGGAAAAATACTCTAACATGAGCTAGCCATAGCTGCCCATCAAAGTGTGAGTTAAATTTTTTGCTCCTGGCACAGTCACAGATTAACAAATTCAGTCTCATTAAAAAGTGTTTAGTAATTAAATGTATTTCAATACTACTTGACAGCTTTACACCTAGAAATTCTATTCCAATATAAGAAAAAGCACTCACAGAAACCTAATTTGTACCAACCATAAAAAATGAATACAATTTCAGCACCAAAAACTGCACTGAATATAAAGGGTAGTGACATTGTCCAAGATAGTATCTGTTAGTCTTGATTATTTCCAAAAAAGCTGAGAACTATAAGCCAAAAACTAGGAGATTCCACATGTTGACCTACCACTTAATATGAATAAAAGTTTAAGACATTTATTTCTAATAAAAATGTTTATTTAATTTATATTTATTCCTAAATGAATATAAATCTTATATTTTTATCTTTCTTTTTAAAGAAGAAGATAATGAACTTTAGAAACTATTAATAATTTATTACAGGAATGCTATGATTTAAAATAGGAAAACCAGCCAGGTGTGTGGCACAGGCCTGTAATCCCAGCAACTTGGAAGACTGACACAGGAGGATCATGAGTTCAAAGCCAGCCTCAGCAAAAGCAGGCGCTATGCAACTCAGTGAAATCCTGTCTCTAAATTAAATACAAAAAATAGGGCTGTGGATGTGGCTCAATGGTCAAGTACCCCTGAGTTTAATTCCTGGTAACCCCCTCAAAAATAAAATAAAATAGGAAAACCACAATAAGATGTTGACATTTAAGCAAAGACATGAAAGAAGTAAGGGGGCAAGATTAGTCTTCCAGGTAGAGAGACCAGCACATACAAAGGCCCTGAGATAGGAACATGACTAAAATATTTAAGGAACAGCAACGAGACCAGTAGGGCTAGAACAGAATGAATAGAATATGCAAGGAGAGTAATAAGAGATGAGGTAACAAAAGAAAAAAAAGGAAGAGTTTGTAGATCCTGAAAAACTGCCAATGACTGATAAAGTAAATTTGTTAAAATTGTTTTTAAATATTCAATAGGCAAAACCAAGAGTATATTATAAGCAAAAAAAGCCAAGTCAAGAGACAAACTGAGAAACAATACATTTCAGATTCATTTCACAAAGGGCTAATCTTGCTAATATAAAAAGGGTTCTAGAAACAGATACAAGAGGCTCCAATACAAAAATGAGCAAAGGATATGAACAAAAAAAAAGTTAACAATCCTCATGTCTATCAAGAGGGGAATGATTAAATGCATTCTGTGTGTCCTACAACAGGATATTATACAGTTTTTAAAGAACAATGAGAAAGGATGTGGAGAAACTGTAACACTAATACGTGGATGGTGAGAACGTAAAATGGTAAAGCCACTGTGGAAAAATCTGGCAGCTATTCAAAAAGTTAAACACAGTGCCAGAGGATCTAGCAATTCTATTCCTAGATATCCACTCAAAAGAATTGAAAACATATGTCCACACAAAATCTTATACAAGAATTTTATAGCAGCATTATTCATAATGGCCTAATAGTAGAAACAAACCAAATGTCTAGCAACTGATGAATGTTTAAACAAAATGTGGTACAGACATACAATGAAATACTTTTCAGCAACAGGAAAGAGTGAAGTCTCAGCAACAACATAGATAAACCCTGAACACATCATATCAATTTTTTTAAAAAGCCAGACACAAAAGGCCCAGTCTCATTTCATTAATATAGAATATCCAGACCGGAAGTAAGGTGTGGAGATAGTCACAGGGACAACTGGGGATGGATTACTAATGGTAATGGACACTTCTACCTGGGTTAATAAAAATGCTCTGGAATTAGTGGTGAGGTTTTCAAAACTCAAAAACACTGAGTTATTTCCTTTGGAAAGGTGAATTTTGGGGTATTTAAATTACATCTCAAGTTCTTATTTCTAAAACTAAAAAATAAAAGCCCTCTAAACACTGGTATGCAAACACTGCCAGAACAGATTGCTAAAAGAGCAAAGTCAAAAAAGAAAAAAAAAAAATGTGGCATTTTCTACCTTTATGTGAAAACAGGATGAAGAATCTATATCAGAATTATGTGTGTGTGTGTGTGTGTGTGTGTGTGTGTAAATGAGTGAAATTTTTCAAGAAAGATACATAAAAAACTAAGAACTGTAGTTAACTACAAAAGCAAAGGGAAGGGAGACAAGGATGAGAGGGAGCACACTTTTGTGAGATGAGTTTTGAATCGCGCAAATGTATCAACTAAATTAAATTACTCAAGAGCTGGAAAAAACTGCCACAAAATCTTAAAAACTGAACTTTCACCTATTAAAATTCGATGACATATTGAAATAAGAGCAAATAAAAAACTTAATCACCCAAATCACTTTGTGGTACGCGATAGGACTCATTGACTTAAAATTTTAAAAGTTGGAATCTATTTCTCAGTTCTCAACTCTGTTAACTTTGACAAATAACTTCTCTAGATCTTGTTTTTCTTATTTGAAAACAGGTATACTGAGCAAGATGATCTCTAATGTCATTTCTTACTGTAATTTACTTTAATGGTTAAAAAAAGAATTCAAGGTAACATTAGATTCCTGTGAAAACAAAATTTAAAATATTAATTGGGCTATCTTAAGCGCCAAAAAATCAGAGAAATGAGCCAGAGGGCCAATACTTGAAAGAAACCAAAATTCTACCATGCTGAGTTGTGGTGGCTTTCAAAAGATGAAAAATATATTAAGCCAACAGATCTTTCTTGTTTTAGTGTCCTTGTATAATCTTCAGAAGATTTTCATTACATAATCACCAAAACAAAGTCAACTTTAGAAAGCCAAAATGTTGCTTTGGCTGCCATATCATCCCAAGAACTTTCCACCATCTGGTCTGGAAATGTCCTAGAACAAACTACTGTTGGAGCAAGTTATTAATTTTGTGTGAAGAAAAAAAGACAGGCGCCATGACCTTGTACTGCTCTGCTCGGGCAGAGTGGAACACTTGGATAAAGACAAAAGCCTTCATGAAATGGGTGTTAGTGTTGGCTAAGGGCAAAATCAATGAGCACAGAGGGGAAAAAAACATGCTTTTTTGACTTACTATTGGATAAGAAACCTCAAGGTACTGTAAATGGAACATAAGTTTAAAACAAGTGACAAGTTCAAAGGATTACCAAAATTTAAAAATATTAATGCCATACCAACAAGGAAATTCTAAAAGACAAATATAAAGAGAAACTAAAAGTTAGTATCATATATTAGATACTATTAATAGTGATGGCTACTTTTAAGTTAATGAATTAAAGACATGGTAATAATTCTCATTTATAAATCTTTTTTTTCTGGTGCCCAGGATTGAATCCAGGGTCTGTGCATGCTAGGCATGCACTCTACCACTAAGCTACAACTCCCAGCCCCTATAAAAATCTTAACAATAAAACAAAAAGTGCCTGGAGGTCAAGAGTCAAGAAATCTGGATCTAGTTTTAGAACTGACACTCATTACCTTTATCAACCACCTTATCTGTCAACTCATATGTAAAAACTAAAGGGGTAGGTCACAGGAACTCAAGTATCTATTCATGGTTGCAGTTTCTCAAAGAACTGATACTCCATATGTAAAAATGCATTGATTGTTTAAAACAGAGCCACAAATCTTGAAACAAAGTTCAACAGAGTTTCTAAAAAATCCTTAAAAAGCAAAAATTTAGATTGACAAGTTGAAAAAAATGGGAACATAACAATAATGCAAACATACTAAAATCATAATAATTACAGAATGTATGGTATGAATGTGAGTGTCCTGAGTGTAATTATGCCAACTCAAAATGTTTCATTCATAGGGCTGAGGTTATGGCTCAATGGTAAAGCACTTCCTTAGGATGGGTGAGGCCTTGTGTTCAATCCTCACCACCACATAAAAATAAATATATAAAATAAAGGTTAAAATCTTTTAAAAAAATGTTTTGTTCATGAAACAAGAATAGACAGAGAAAAAAAGCTCCTGAGGGGAGAAAATTATTGCTAAAACTTCATCAAAAATTAGAAATAGCTTTTAAATTGACATGTGTTACATAATAAGGTTTCAGTATATGACAGACCACATACACAGGGTGGTCCTATAAGATTATAATGGAACTGATAAATTCCTATCACCTACTGACTTTGCAGCTGTCATCACACAGCTCAGAGTTATGTGTTTCTGGTACTGATGCTTCAATAACCAACTATGCTTCCAGCATCATAAAAAGAATAGCACAGGGCTGGGGTTGTGGTTCAGCGGTAGAGTGCTTACCTAGCATGTGTGAGGCACTGGGTTCGATCTGCAGCACCACATAAAAACATAAATAAACAAAATAAAGGTGTTGTGTCCATCCACAACTAAAAAAGAAATTCTTTAAAAAAAATAGCACATAGAACTGCATACCACACATAATATTTGATAATTAATGACTGTTACTGGTTTATGAATTGATTACACTATATTTTTTATTGTTATCAAAGAATGTAATCCTTCTAAACTTTACTGTAAAACAGTATGCCATGTGACCAGCAGCAGCAGTCTCCTATGTTTTTCTGAGAAAATGCATACAAAAAAAAAACCTAATAAGTTCCATTTTTAACTTAAACTGAAAATAATTTTTGACTAGTTTCTTTTTATTTTTAATTGACACATAACTGTATTCATATATTCATGGAATATGGTGTGACATTTAGACACACACATACAATTGCAATAACTAAATCAGGGTGATTAGCATATGCATTACTCTGAATGTTTTGGTTTTTTTTTTTTCCTTTTTTTTTTTGTGTGTGTGTGTTGGGAACATTCAAAATCCTCTCTTGCAGCTATTCTGAAATGTTAACTTGAGTCACTCTACTGTACTACAGAGCATTAGGACTTAATCCTCTTATCTAGCTGTATTTTTGTATTCAATAACCAGCCCTTCTTTATTCCCCCCCTCCTCCATACCCTTCCTAGCCTATGATAATCATTATTCTACCCTCTACTTCTATTAAAAATAACAATCTAAACATATAGCAGGGAAAATAGCAAGAGAAAGTGTGAAAGGAAGCAGAAAGAGATAATCAAGTGAATAGACATCAATAAATAATTTAATGAATCAAGAAATAGTGGTATACATTTATATCAGCACTCAAAAAATGAAATGTTAGGGTAAAAACCTAACAAAATATTTACAGGAAAAAAATTTTAAAATACAAATTTTAAAAATATATGTACTATGAGAGAAACCGCAAAACTCTTGATGATTGGATGTCAGATCCCTGTTGATTGCAGTAATTAAAAACCCAGAAACTGAAAGTACAAATAAAATAAGACTATTATTATTAAACTATCACCTTGCTTAGCTGTTCCTTCTATGCTATATGAGTTGTTTTCTGAACTCATGCAACTCCATTTCCATATCTAAAATATTTAAAAACTGAACTACATGCCTACAAATGTCTTTTTCAAACGACAATCTCCAATCTGTTAACTCTGGTTTTACTGGAGGATATAGAGACTGGGGATTGAACCCAGGGCCTCACACATGCTAAGCCTGTGTAATAAACAAAATAAAGGTATTGTGTCCATCTGACCTATATCTCCAGCCTTAATCCCAATTTTAAAATGAGAAAACAGGCCTGATGCAATGTTGCTGCTTAGTAATAGAAGTAGAATTCAAACCTTATCTTCTGTGTTCATGGAATACATGGATATTTTTCTCTGCTACGAGATATAGCTCATACCTCTTTACATTAATCAGTTAAGCATTTATAAACAATCTAGCACCTATCTTGTAAAATCAACACTGTGTGTACTGATAAATATTTTTCAGATTTCAATAAACCAGATAATGTTTACTTGTTAAAAACAATTAACTGGAAATCCCTCCAACCAAGACGCCAGGCGGCAATTTTCTTTCTTTGCTGTTGTTGGGTTTTATTTTTGTTTGGTACCAGGGATTGAATACGAGGCCACATCTCCCTTTTTTAAAATTTTTTTTAAATTTTTTTATTTTGAGATAAGGACTAACTAAGTTCATTACAGCCTCACTAAGTTGCTAAGGCTGGCCTTGAACTTGCGATCCTCCTGCCTCAGCCTCCCAAGCTGCTAAGATTACAGGCAAGTGCCATCAGACACAGATCAATTTTCTAACTAAAAAGCTATTGGGGATTTTTAATTATATAATACTATCTTGGTACATAAAAACTCCATAAGCTTTGATTCAATGCTTATAGTGTCTTAAATGCCTCACTCTTGCAGAAAGCTGTATGAGATGTTTACTTCACAGCACCTAAATCAACTGCTGACTTGCTGTAGCCCATGCCCTGCCCCGCCCTGGTTGAATCCGGCTTTGGAAGAGTGTTTGAGAATCACCGCACAGGAGGGAGCAAAGCATTTTCCCAACAGGCCTTTCACTGCCAACCACGGGCCTCTGATACCTTCCCTCTCTTCCAACAACTGGAGACTTCATAAAGAACCATTTATGACTCTTCAGGTTCTTCAGCCACCTACTCACTGTTAGCAGCAAACACTTTCAATATTCAAACTTTTCACAGTATAATATCTAAAGACTATGGGCTAAATGTACATTTGAATAAATGTGCATTTTATGTAATTTTATTACATTTACGAAATCCTGCAGATATAATTAATGTTATAACTAAGATTATTAATCAGTTTTAGTTTCATTCCCCCACCCCAAATTTCCAAAATGGACAGCAGAGAAATAGATCTAAAAATTATGCTGTTTATATGTAAGAAACAGAATCCTAAGCATAATTAAAACTTCAATCCTCTAACAGTCAACTCTTTGCTCCACCAAATAACAAAGCTTTCCCAGCCCTAAATTTCTACAAACCTGCTGTAATCAAATCAAAATAATAATGCTCTTATTATTCTCCAAACATATTATTCACCATGAGAGGTCCCTATCCAGCTCCTTTCTAACTCTTCAATGATTTAGCCACTAATAATCACTATCACTCCAAATGCATTTATCCACTGTTCCTCTTACGGAGCTATCTTTCTGTGTATCTTTCCATCTCCAAGGTTTTTAAGAGTCACTCCTTTCTATAACCTGGGCCTCGTACAATATATATCCATCATATATTTAAAATACATTTTCAAGGATTAACTTAATTAAAAAGAAATTATTGTACTGTGAAGGGATAATCTGGGGAAACTGAAATAAAAAGCCAAAAGTCCCTTATTTCCTTAAATATTGTCAGATGTTTTGACTTCTATAAATGTCAGTAAGACACCTGTTTGTTACATAACAAAAGGTACCAAGTACAAAGGGATCTGAGCCATGACACTTGGAAGGGAATATTGCCTTAGCACAATACTGTGTTTCTGTACAAACTAAATGATGAAAAACAAGCAAACAAAATGTTTTAAGCACATTAAATAGGTTGTATCCTACTAATTTACTTATTTAATAAATATCTTTTGAGGCTCTACCACATAGAACTGAGTACCAGGGATATAGCAGAAAACAAAGCAAACACTGGCACATGAAGACTCCTGGTTTTCATGGAGCTTTCATTAAAATTTTATTTGAAAATTGCAAACAAAAGAGAGAACAGATAATATGAAAAGTAGTGCTAAGTGTTCAGACAAAGAAAGAAGCATGACAAGAGGGCAGAGAAGGATTGGGAGCTGTTTTAGGTTAGCTGAAAGAGCAATTTCTGAGAAACAGACCCCAAGCAGAAGAAAGCTGAAAGGTGGTTAGGGAAAGAGTCATGGAAGTGTCTGAAGGGAGAGAGTCAAGGCAGAAGAAGAATGTTAAAGATGCTGGAGAGAGTTTGGCTGGCACAGAAGGGGTGTGGACAAGGTGAGCAGCTGACACCAAACACTCCCTGCACTCAACAAGCACACAAAGTCACACTACACAGCCACTAAACGGCAGTAGTGATGGCAACTGATTACAAAATCTCATCTTCATCAATCCATAGCCCATGAAAAAACTAGGAAAGGTTTCCTCAGATTAAGCTATCACTGAAAAATCTACAAATCAAAGCCAGGATAAGAATTAATTGAGCCCCAGTTCACAATGAGTTCACAGGTTCAGAAAGGAGACCACCACATGAATGGATCTCACAGGGAAAGGCTGCATGTCAGGCCTGGTACCAACAGAAAGGCCTACTCTGCACAGACCTCTCAGGGACCAGCACAAGAAAGGAGGAACAGGGCCTGTACTTGACGATGACATCATCACATACAGCTAACAGCATCAGCATGGCCCACACTTAGGGCAACAAAAACAGATAAAAAGACTAGGTCAGAAATCTACTTCAAGTCCTCTATTCAAAAACTTCTATTTCACAACAAAACAACATCATAAGCAGTCCCCAAAATATAAATATGGTACTGGGTCTAAATATAACCTAACTGCTTCTGGTGCTGTAGCCCCATGTAAACCCCGCCACTGAGTTGATTCTCACGGGTCTCCCTCGGCCCTTTCAGTGACACTGTGCAAACCAACACTGTTCAAATTCTAAACTTGGGGCGTGACTCTGGCCTATATATTACACTCCATGTTAATGCCCTGAGGAAAACACCTCTCTCTTACTTTATTTCTTTCCAATTCCCTTGAGATCACAGAAACAGTCTAAAAATCAAAGGCATGGTTTTTCTCTTGGAATACTCATTTAAATTCTAGTGGTATCAACTCCAATACACTGAAAAAATATTAAGGGACAAGTAAGTCTACATATAACAATCTTTATTTTAATTATATAAATGCTGAGAGATATGGAGTTAAAGAAGGATTCCTCAGAGATTTGCAACTTTAATTTGACTTTAAAGATTTATACCTTATAGAATTAATACTTTAACAAGTAATCCAAAGTGTCTGAAAAGCAGTGGCTGCTAACAACTTAAAAGTCAATCTCCTCTTCAAATGAACCCTGCAAAGTTCATTGCAATGAACTTCTAGGGGTTCATCTAACCTACAGTACTACAGTTGATCCTATTCTCTTAGTAATAAAGTATCATGTATAAATATATGTGTATGTGTGTGTGTGTGTATGTGTGTGTATGTATGTATGTCCTTTGGTAATCATTTTTCTTTCAATTTTAATAAAATGACTTAACAGAGTCTCATGAGAAACATTTAAGCTAAGTTTTGACTTACTCTCTGAGTACTAAAATTAGATTTCTCACTATTCACCTGCTAATTCAGCACAAACATGTCAAGGTTAACGTGAAAACTTCATGGCAAGCTTGATGATGTTTAGATGTGACACCATTCCCAGCTTTCATATATTGATATTCCCCTTAAATCATAGGCAGATCTATAATACTGCACTATAGTTATAGTTTAAAGAGTAGCTTGGTTTCACATGGAAACTGTAACCAAGACAAACCTTCTCATAGGATGGAGTTCCAAGACCATTAAATCATAAAAAATTGTTTCAGCAGCTGGTTAAAGCTGAGTGTACATAACACAAGACATCTGGTTGTCTGTGCATTTTCAGTTCATTTAAAAAGTATAAACACATTAAAACACTGAAATGTTTGATAGATTGCAACACCGTTTGCTCTTCAAGAGTGTCTAAGTGGCTATTCACCCACTGTGTTCACACAGTTTATTTCTACCTAAAGATATTTACAGTTTTCATCCCCCTTAACTTCACCAAAACATTTTATTAATAAAGGCAAAACAACAAAAAAGAATGTAACTATTCAGTAAATATATTAAATCATTGCTATTTGGTAATGAAAAAAAAATGTTACTAGACGTGTAAAACTAAATCAGAAGCATCTGAAGCACTCTACATGCTATGATAAGGAAACAGCAGACAATATTTGGGTTCCGCTGCCCTATCAGTGACAGAAATCCAGTCACAATAACGTAGACAAACAAGGGTCTACTGTTATCACACTAGAAGTCTGGGATGAGGGAGGGGGACCCTAGTTGACGACTTTGCTTCAGCAGCTCAATAACATCCAAGCAGAATATTCTGTTAAATACTTGGTTCAGGGTGTCAAAATGGCCAGACAACTCAAAAGACCTTGTCCACATTCTTTGACAACAAAAGGGTTGTCAAGAACAAAAAGATACCCCTCCTTCTTAAGTGTTTTACCCAAAAGTGTTATTGGAGGATTTCTCCAGGTCTCAACTTCCCCCCTAGCTTCAAAGAAGGCTGGACACAGAAATCTCTGAAAAGAGGCCAGAAATAAAATCAGGCCAGGATTTAGAATGGCTAACTAGCTGTGTCTATGACATACAAATTTGCTTTTCTCTCAAACTCATTTCCATAGATCTATAAAATCTCTTATTACAGAGATTAATCTAATTCTGTGCCTAACGCTTAATATTGCCAAAAGATTTGATTATTTTCCCTTAATATAAAGTTATTATTTTGATGATAGATAATCAAAGTATAAGTACTATTAGGCAAGAGAGATAAAGGAATTCCATGGATGTATAATCCTTAAAAGACACACATAAAAATACTACACCTGGACCTACAAACTCTTTAACATTATCTATTATCATCTTCAATACACAAAGGAGATAAAACAAATCCTGGCTTAGCCAGAACTTACAAGAGTGGAATATCAGTGATTAACTGCATCAAACAGCAGAGCAATTCTTCCAAAAGATCTTCTGAGTCAGAACCTGGCAAGACACAAAAAAAGTTTTTAACAAAGTATATAACAGAATGGATTTGTTTAGAGGTTTTCAGTCCTAATGAAAGTAAGAATAATTATCATTATATACATTCACACACTAATTCTGACCTCTGAATAAAATACAAATCATAAGCAAGTTAGCATCTATGATTATTAATTAATAATAGTTATTAATAATTCATCAGCTATTAATATAGCTTTTAAAGCTGGAAAGTATCTTAAAGGTCCTGTAGGGCAGTAGTTATGCAATTTCTTATTCTGCACTGCATTTCTTTTAATGAAATCATATATTAAGGTAAAATACTGTTTGAAGCAAGGGGAGAGTACATGTACCCCATCCTGCTATAAATATCTGACCTTATCTTTGCTCTTCTTGATAAGCCCCAAGGCATCTTTTCTGAACCCTTAGGGTTCCACAGATCAGACTGAATCCCACCAAGAAGCTAATCAAGTCTTTACAGACAAAATGACAAATGAAATGGCTTTCCCAAGTCACAGAATAAATAAGTAGCAAAGGTAGGATACAAATTACCATTCCAATAGAACTGCCTTCTATCCCAGACTGCTACTGCTAAGTGACTTTCAAATTTGCAAAGCCAATCAATATCCTATGTGACTTCTGGTTTTGGACATGTTATTCTTTCCTGAGTTCCTGTAACATTTTATTTCCAACCCACTTCTCTTTCTATTTCTTCCCAGTGTCTGCTTCCTCAGACTACCTGCCCTGAGTGCTCCCGCTGGCTGTCTTCTCATTCCCAACATCTCTCACCAATCACTACCCATGTACAAGCGACTCCTATAGTTTTCCTCTTGGCCTCATGTCTGACTGTCATGTTTCTATCCAATTGCCTACTAGCCATCTCCACCTAAAAATCAAACTTACCTCTCCTAACATTTCTTCTTTATTCTCCTTTTTGGCAACTGCATCAGTAGCCAAGGTCTAAACCCAGACTACATTCTCTTACTCATCCTTCTGTAACTCATTCAGTCTGTTACTAAAACAGACTGAATTTGGGAGCACCCTACTGAATTAAGAGGAACTTTCTCAAGTGGGAGTAAGAGCTGAAGAGTTGAACCCCCAAACCAGAAATGGGCCTCTGCCCAGGCCTTTGCAGCACAGCTAACTCAATGTGCATCAGTATTTCCTGTCGTTTTTTCCATTGTGCTTCCTCTTCAGGTCTTCTAAATCTACATATGTCTATCACTTGGCTTTTGTTTCTATAAACTGTTATGCCTCTGTAGGGCTGGCAGGAGAAATAAGAGAAGCAATTTAGTTGTTTCTCCCTAGTTTGATTAAACTGCATTAAGTTCATTTTTCCCCCTTTCATTTTTTGCCTATTTCTTATTAGGGCGGGTGGTAAAATCCAGCCAACCAGGACTCAGGCAGGGTCCCTGGGCTGGGTTGATGGTAACCTAACCACCCAGTCTCTGGGTCCTGTCAATTACCTAGTCCACCTCTCTGCCTCTTTCCTTCAGTCCCTCTGTTATGACTCTGTTCATTAGTTCATCATCTCATTTCAGTTAAACAAGTTTATTAAATTAAAACTCACTCCTGAACATTTCTAACCCTTCGCAGTTCTAATAATTGTACCTCAATTTCAATCCTCTTCAATCTAAACTCCAGATGATAACCAGAGGGAGCTAACTGAATTCCATCCTTTCACCTCCTAGCTTAGATCTTTTCATTACTTTAAGTTGATGACTATATATCAGGAAAAAATTCTGAGATCTAAAGTAAGCATGCCAGTCCTTTCAAGTTATAGACCTGCACCCACTTCTACCTTCTCTCCCTCCATTATCCCTTTCACAGTGTATATTCCAAGCTATCTGCTATATGCCATTTTATACTTTCACAACATTCCCATTTCTTGGAATACTCTCCAACAATAAAAATATGATTTTTTCCTTCTCTTTTTCTTCCTTGTACTGGGGGTTGAAAACAGAGGCACTTTACCACTAAGCTACATTCCTAGTCCTTTTTTTTGAGATAGGGTCTCAATAAATTGCGGAGGCTGGCCTCAAACATGAGATCCTCCTGTCTTGGCCTCCCAAATCACTAGGATTACAGGTGTATGTCATGGCACCTAACTAATGATTGTTTCTTTTCTTTCTTTTTTTTTTTTTTGTACTGGGGATTGAACCACTGAGCTACCTCCCTCGCCCTTTTTATTTAGAGGCAGGGTTTCACTAATGTGCTTAGGACCTCATTAAGTTGCTGAGGTTGGCTTTGAACTGGTAATTATCCTCCTCAGCCTCCCAAGACACTGGAATTATAGGCATGTGCCACGATGCCCAGCTAATGATTTTTCCTTAAAGTCCATGTTTATCCATCTGAACTATTCTCAGTATCCATCTCTTTTATAAAATTCAGTTGCCTAACCATAAATAAAAATAATAATCTATAAAGTATCCATGCGTTAAGCATGACTTTGATTGCACACATATGCATATATGTTTCATCCACTGACTATGGTAAACTATTACTTCCTATCTACAAGCAGGCAGATCCTTATTGGATTCTAGACTTCTTGAGGGCAACACTGATAAACAGCTTGAACATCACTTGGCCCTCCATGCCATCCCTGAATTCAAACAACTGCAGATTGAAAATATTTGGGGGGTTAAAAAACTGCCCATATTGAACACATATGAACTTTGTTCTTGTCAATATCCCCTAAACAATAAACAACTATTTGCATAGAATTTTCATTGTGTTATATCTATACATAATCTGAAGATGACTTATGGTATATAGGATGATTATGTAGGGTATATGCAAATACTATACATTTTATATAAAGGTCTTGAACATCTGTGGATTTTGAAATCTATTAGGGGGTGGGCATTCCTGGAACCCATTCCCAAAGATACTGAGGAAAAAACTAATATATACTCAAGACATATTTGCTGAACTGAATCCAGGTGTATTAGTAAAGATTCAGCAGTTGTATCCAAATCATTCAGAGTCTCAAAAAAAAATTTTAGTCTTTTTTTTTCCTAGGCCACAATATTACTTGCTATTTAGAAATTATAGAGAAACTTTCCTGCCTTACCACAAAGAGAACTGGCACAGTAGCCCTTTGATGGGTGAGTACAAATATTGAAGAGAATATTAAACCACATTGAACATACCAATCAATGCTAAAAAGAATACACAGCAAGACTCAAGTTCCCGATTGGACTTTTTATTTCTTGGCTGTAAACATATCTAATTTTTAAGCCTTAAAATAGTGACATGAACTCTCTACCCAGTTGCCATCATGACCACAGCCAAGTTTACAACTAGGTGAAGGAAGGCATATTAAAAGTATTCTTATCAATTTAATATAAAATGATAATTTCACACAAGTAAAAATTTTTTGGGCATTTCAAACCCAATGCCCTAAAAAAGATAAAAATAAACAATTTCCATAAAATTTCAGAAGACTTAAGTTTATTTTTAAAAAAGCTTCAGACTCATTATTAAAATAAATCTTCAGAATTATTATTTTTGGGGGCTAATCCAGAAGTAAGTACTTATGCACTAAGTGAATATTAACAAGGTTTGACTGATTATCTGGTTTGTCATTAAGCAAACCATTCATACTGCCCTGATTTCCAAGAGGTATTTATATCACCTTAGCTTTCAATTAAAAACAAATAAATATAAATTCATCTACCAAAAATTACAACAAACTCATAACACTCCTCATAGTAAAGAGAATCTAAAAAGCCTTTCAGGTTAGCAGGTCAGTGACAAAGTACACTGAGATTCTTTTAGCACAGAACTCTACAATGTTCAATGTGTTTACTCCACTGTGAATTTTACTACTTACAATTTTTCTCCTTAAAAGAGACTGTGTCTCTCTTAAGAATTCTTAAAGAGTTTTAAATTGAGGCTAGGATGAAGCTCAGTGGTAAAGTGCTTTCATTGCATACACAAAGCCCTGAGTTTGATCCCAGTTCCAACAGAGAAAAGACAAAAAATAAGTAAATAAATTGTCTAAATAGCTGTAGTCAAATGTTTTAATATTTTAACTCTTACTTTCTGTGAGCTAATATAATAGCAAATCTTACTGAGTGCTCTGCCCTTTGAGAGGCACTGTGTGGGAAACTTCACACTGTCTCAAATTGATTCTAACAATAATTCTTAAGGAGTTGATATGATTATAATTATCATTTTACAGATGAAGAAATCGAGACTCAAAGAGGTCAGTTTACTTAGAGTAAAGGGTACAGGTCACATCTGTACCCAAATCTAGACTCTCATGGGGGAGAAAAAAAAACTTACAAATTATTCTAAAGCCCTGTTTCTAAAAATAGCAGAGGAAAAAACCTGGTCAACTGAGCCATGTTTCACTCAAAACCCTAAATACAAAATCTCTGATAAGTGAGGATTGAGAGCCAGATTAGGGGAGAGAGATGTGAACTATTAGTTTATGCACCAGCATTGTTTGCTATACATTCAACAAGCACACAGGAAGTCCCAATAATAACCAATCTAAAATAATGAATAAATATTAAAATTATTATGCAGAAAAGCTCAGTAATCTCAGCCCTGTCCCTGGATTTCTTCCACTCTAAAGCCTTAACTCACTTCTCTGGTTCCTATGAGTTTCACAGAGGAAGGAGCAAGGATAGGAGGATTTCTCAGGTCCTTTCCAGCTCTACTAATCTATACCCCAAATTGAGCTACAGCCAATTTATTCCTTTTGTTTGGCACCCACTTGGTACCATGGGTCAAGATATCCCTCGTGTTTTGTCCTTAGGAAAAGAAGCAGAGTAAAATAGTGTCTGAATCAAATGCCTTCTATCAGAGTAAGAGGAGGAAAAAAAAAGAAAGATAAAAATAAAACAAAAAAAAACACTCATTGATCACTGGTTTGTTTTTTTTTTTGTTTTTTTTTAAAAAGCAATCAAAATAAAGGAAAACATGGGTCAATTAAATCAGGTTACATAGTGTTATTAAAAGAAATGTTAAAAGACCAAGAGCTAACTATTGTTGTCCTCAAGTTAAAATGCCAATTTCTCAGTGTTGCCCAAAACTACACTGTGCTAAAAACAATCAAGAACAGAAACATGCTCCAAAAACAGAGTTAAAAAGAGTGCCTAAAAAGTTGGGAACAAAATTAACTTCTTAAAATTAAAGGCATATAGCCAGACTCTAATTATCATAAACTTAAGAGTCACAAAACCATGATAGATTCTATGTTGTTACCAGTTGTAATTGTAAGGCTAATATTAAAAATTATTCTAAAATATTAAACATCTAATTAGCAAGATTTTTAAAGCTTATTAGCTAATCACAAAGCAGAAAAACAAATGGACTTACTTCTTTCTAAAAATAAAAGTGATCTACATCTCAATGCATTATAATAGCTTATGTCCTATACCAATCCAATGAAATCAATAAGAATTTTGGTTGAGTGCTAAGACTGTGGCCAAACAGAAATGTTTTTAATTGCCTTTATGAATAATACTATCTACCATCTTTGATTATAAAATATGTGCTCATTAGCAAAGTTTAATTGTTTCTGTTCAACTGATAACAGAAAAAGAGAAAAGAAATACCGCAATGGACAGCACCCATCACAGAACCAAAGAACAACTTAATGTCCTGAAGGCACATTAGTTTTTCTGCAAAGAGAGATTACAGTTCTTATTGTGTTGAGTATTTTAACACAATATTTAATATTTAAAATGCTTTCTTTTTTCCTCTTTTTCCATTATTAGTTTATTGTTCATATTGCTTACCTATAAAAATGAAACTGTTAAATTTTTGCTAAAATAAAAATAAAATAAAACCTACTCAGCCATTCACTATACAATTCTAGGTTTACCTCTTGAGCTAACTACAACCTGCCCCAGTCTCTGAGGACCAGTTCAAGGAGAGAAAAGTGAGTTGTGAAGCCCCTTTTCCAGACAGCCAAACCACATTGGCCAGCAGAAAAAAACAAATAGTTTCAAGAAAGAAAAGATTTACCTCTACCGAATTTAGCAAAATGAAAATTCCACAGATTTTAAAGGTAACTCCAAAGAAAGAGTTTTGAAAAAGTTTTAAGCCACAGGAGAACAGAAAGGAAACTGGTTGTATTAAGAGTACAATTAGGGATTTTTATCTCTCTCCACAAATTCCCTCTTATCTGACTTTTGTTTGCTTTATTGCTTACAAGTTTGCTGTCTTTTTCAATCATGTGGCTCCACAGCTCTCTATTGACCTGCCAGAGTAAAGCACACAGTGCCATGTGGCAATACACACTGCAGGGGTCAGAGCTGCCTCATTGAGGACACCCAAAAGTCAGTCTTTTCCTTGTTTGGTACGCTTTCTCTAGAAGAAGGTGAAATCCTGATGCCAGCATCTAGAAGCCAAGTCCAGACACCTCCTTCCACCACAACCTTTTCACCCACCCTGTGCTCAGCCGGCCGGTCCCTTACCACACCTAGGGGCCACTCATGGAGGCCTGTGGTTCAGCCTCTACCAAAAACAGACCTCCCGAAACTGGGGAAGGAGTGGTCTCACAACTCCATGACTGAGACAGGATCTTGACCTCTATTCTGCTTCTTTCAAGCGGTCCTAGTTGTCTGCCTTTCAGAGATGCCTGGCACTTCCAATTCCCAAATCTCTCCAGGTATTCTCCAGCCCTGAAGGTATTCAGCTTTCAGCTTCCACTAAGCAGTTAAGCTCTTCAGTGCTCAGTTCTCTAACTTCCAGTGTTACTAGCATTGTGCCCCCCCTGCTTCTCCTTACTGGTGTCTTTTGGAGTTTTGAGAGAATGCAAAGATAAACATACATGTTTAATCCACTATGCCTAAGAGCAAGTTCTACAAAATAATTAATTAAAAAAATACATTTATAACCAGGCCTAGTGGCACATGCCTGTAATTCCAGTGGCTCAGGAGGCTGAGGCAGGAGGATAGCAAGTTCAAAGCCAGCCTCTGTAACTTAGAGAGGCTCTAAGCAACTTAGTGAGAACCCTGTCTCAATAAAACATTAAAAAGGACTGGGGATATGGCTTAGTGATTAAACAATCCCTGGTACCAAAATAAATAAATAAATTTACACTGAACTACTTTGTGTCAAGAAAATGTAGTTAAGCCTTTCCCTTTTCTACTCTCTACAGAACTGAACTAACCAGTTTTCCAAATCCCCAGCTCTCCCAGCTTTAAGAATGTGACCCCTGTCCCCTCTCCACCCCACCTGAAGAGTGACCACCTATTCCAAACCCCAGCCCCACAGTTCCAGAGCAGCTGCGCAGGCCCAGGTGGTACTTGCTTTTCCAGCAGGCCTTCACTCCCTCCCTACACTCTTCCTGGAATCTCCTGTTTCCCTGGGCCTGCCTTTCAGCATTTTTCCCCTTTTGTGGCTTCTATCTTTAGTCTCTCAATTTCCAAAGGCTTTCTCTTTCCTGGAAAAGGGGTGAGAGTATAGAGCCCTTGCCTAGCATTGTAAGACCCTAGGTTAAATCGCTGGCATTTATATTTAATTATAAATATTTTTATCATAAAAATAAATGAAAGTGGGGCTGGGGCTGGGACTCAGCAGAAGCACACATGCCTGGCATATGTGCGGCACTCAGTTCAATTCTCAGCACCACATAAAAACAAAGGTCTATAACAACTAAAAAAAAAGTAAATAAAAAATAAGTGAAAGTAAGGAAACAAACTGCCTTATGCTGGCAGCAGCACTGTGAAGTAGCTACTCCATCACATTTTTTTGTGTATTCATGGGCTTCCAGAAAGTAAAGATCTCCAACAACCCACACACCATAACCAAAAAGAACAGTCACAAGCAAGTAAACTGATTTGAATCTGTGGCAAATACTGTGCAGCAACCTCTAAAGCAGCATACCAACACGAAGGAAGCCTAAGATACCTCAGTTGACTTTGCTCGGTTGTTTGCAGATAGTCCTGTGCTTACGTGAATTCAACCTCACACAACCTATACTACTGAATATCATCAATCCCTAAGCAGTCTTTCACACATCTAACTCAGGTGTTCATAGATGAGCTGATAAATGAATGCTTTTAGCTATTGCTTCGTGAGGTTCCCATTCACTACTCTTTATTTATAAATTGTAAAAATATTGGAAGACAATCTAAAAAGGGCTTAAATTAATGACCAGAAGTAGAAATCTTAAACAATATGTAAGACTAAGACAAAAATAAGTATATATGCCAAAAACAGCAAGCCTTTAACCTTAAAAAGACATTATGCTGGTGAACCAATAGTAGACTCAATAATAAACAAAAAGAACGTCATTAAAATGCATGTTAAAAAATCCTAAATTGCTAACTCCATGTAAAAGCAGATAGTTACCAAATAGCAGACCTCACAGATTGCTCTTTTAGAGTGACAACCACCTTGATAATGTAGTCAGTGGTTAAGAAAGTATTGTTTTTACACAGTCCCTAGGTAATCTAGAATGATTAACAACAATAACAAAAACATGTTTCTCAAGCCTGGAGGAGTGGGAATGAAGGGGCAAAATGGATACTGAAGGGAGGATGATGGCCCTAAAATAAACACAGTGTATCTCTTAAGTACATCTATTTACTCAGTAGTAAGTAACAAAAAATAATTTCATATTAGAATTAAAATGACATAGTATTAATGTATAAAGTATGCATACTTTTTAGAAAGAAATACAAAACCAAGAGTTGGGTTTACAGATGTTGGTTGGATTACCCTCTTAGGTCCCATGGGGATAAATACTGACTCTGTTCTTGCTGCAGAACTTCATGGAAAAGTTTGCAACTCAAGTAGCAGAACTATTCCTGGTAATGTTGGTTCCACAAACATGAAGGCTAGCATTAATAAAATATGCAAGTCACAATTCTTATTTAAAACTCTGCTTAAATGTTAGTATATATTTAAGAAATACAGAAAGCTGATTATCAAAATAATAAATCAAACATATTCATCTCTTAAAGAGTTTCACAAACTCAAAATCAATACATAAAACTCAAGCTCTGAAAATCAATGCTGAATGATAAACAATAATTGTGAAAGACACTGGAGTATTTTAGAAATAACTACATTAAAGTAATTCTACAAAATTTTCACAAACATTCCTTCCTAGAATAAGCAGGCTCATAACATTCAAGACTTCAAAATTCTGCAGAATTTCTCATACACCAATTTGGTTTATTTCCTCAAAATCTCTGATTAAGTCTGTGACTATGACACATAGTTACACAGTATATTAGAGAACATAACAATTGATCCAGAAAGAGGATCAAAATCAGCAAAAACTCTAGCTATATTCAGAAGTAATTTAGAAGAGCTTAACTTCATTATGTTCCTTTCCTTTTTTTTTTTTGTAGATAAGAGAGAAAAAGATAGGAAATATATTTGGTCTGTGACCAGTTTAAGTTTAAAAAAAAAAAAAGAATTGTTTTTTTCAATACACCTAATTAATTGAATTTGAAGCCAGAAGGCCTTTCATTATTGAAACCAGTTTTGGAAAAATAACAACAGCTCAATCTCTAAATGTGCAGGATGTTTCTGTGTGCTTCCCATGCCCAGCCTCCATTTTCCAAAATACTTCACAGATCTTTAAAACGGAGCTGCCTGTCCTGTTACAGCAGAATCTGAGGGGTTCCACAGGAGCCACTCAAGAGTGAACAGCAGGGCCTGGGGCTGTAGCTCAGTGGCAGAGCGTTTGCCTTGGACATGGGAGGCACTGGGTTCGATCCTCAGCACCACATAAAAAATAATAATAATAACACACAAATAAAATAAAGGCATGCTGTCCATCTGCAACTACAATTTTTTTTTTTTTTTTAAAGAGTGAACAGTACAGAATTCAAGAAAGGAATAATTATTTGATCTGCAACAGAACTGGACAGTTGCTTCCCGAGAGTGACAAAGTAAATATTTTCATATAACGGAAATACACACAAACAGTCCAAAATACCGAGCACTCTCAGTTATAAAATGAGAAGGGGGAAAAGACACACATAATCCACACCTAACTTTGGTTTGTATTTTATTTATTTATTTTTGACTGGAGGTAGAACCCAGGAGTACTTTACTACTGAACTTAGTCCCCAGCCTTTTTTATCCTTTATTTTGACTACGTCTTGCTAAGTTGCTTAGGGCCTCACTAAGTTGCTGGGCTGGCTTCAATCTTAAGATCCTCCGGCGTCAACCTCCTAAATCCCTAGAATTACAGGCCTGAGCCACCATGCTCAGCTAAATTTGATTTTGAAAGTAAAAATTATCTGTGATTATTGTATTTTATTCACTCTTTAAAGTAAGCTTTACTTGATGAATTATAACATGGCATATTATTTGAAATTTAACTGTTTTTAATAGCATCAAGAAGAATTTTTGTATCTACACCTCTCTCTCTCTAGTCTCTCTAGTCTTCACCTTCCCTACTGTTCCCCAAACTTAAGGAGGTATCTTAAAACTGGACAAAAAGGGAATGATTTTCAATGGAAAAGTTCTTTTGAACAAAAGGGGCAATAAAAATGACAGCAAA
The DNA here is from genome assembly GCF_047511675.1 of Marmota flaviventris. Lineage (NCBI taxonomy): Eukaryota > Metazoa > Chordata > Mammalia > Rodentia > Sciuridae > Marmota > Marmota flaviventris. The sequence continues at coordinate 24,695,301 of NC_092513.1, read as the reverse complement.
TAAAATTGCTAAAATAAATATTAATATGCTTGCTTTGTTCAATAATAATAACCTAGTTAAAGGTATTACATTCTTGCTTTGAAATGAAGAATAACACAGCTTTAAAAGAAAAGTAGACTATATCATGATTCAGCTTCCCTGAAACCAGAGAACTACATCATTTGTTTGGAAAGAAATTTTAGAGTATTAAAGAAACAAAACTTGATGTTGGTCTTTTTTTTTTTTTTAAATTCAGCAGCCTCTTGGGGAGGAAAGTGCAATAAAGGTAAACAAACTCAACCCGTATTTTTCCTTGTCATTAGAGGAAAAAGAAAGATTTTTCACCTAAGTTAAGCTGTTCCTGGTAATGCTGGAACATGTGAAGCACTGGGTTTGATCCTCAGCACCACATAAAAAATTTATAATAAATAAAATAAAAGCATTGTGGCCATCTACAACTAAAAAAAAATTTTTTTTAAAGATGTCCTTGTTCAACATACACAAATCAATGAATGTAATTCACCCCATAAATAGAATGAAGGACAAAAATCACAATCATCTGAACATATGCCGAGAAAACCTTTGACAAAATTCAGGACCCACTCATGATAAAAAAAAAAACACTGAAGAGCAGGTGCAGTGCTTCATGCCTATAATCCCACATAGGCATATAAATCCCATATAATCCCTATAAAATAAATGCTGTGAATGAAGATGGGATTTGGCTCAGTGGTTAAGCACCTTTGGGGTTTAGTCCCTGTATAAAAAAAAAATTTTAAAAGTTCCACCAGAAGACTGCTGAAGCTAATAAACTCAGCAAAGTAGGAAAATATAAAATCAACATACAAAGATCAATAGCTTTCCTATATATCAATAATGAATTAGCTGAAAAAGAAATCAGGAAAATAACTGTATTCACAAAGTCAAGAGAGAAAGACACACACACACACACACACACACACACACACCTTGGAATAAATCTAATCAAGGAGGTGAAAGAACTCTACAATGAAAATTATAGAAAACTGAAGAAAGAAATTGAAGAAGACACTAGAAGATGGAAAGATTTCCCATTTTCATGGATAGGCAGAATTATCATTGTTAAAATGGTCATATTACAAAAGTGATCTGATCTACAGATTCAGCACAATCCCCATCAAAATACCAATGACATTCTTCACAAAATTAAAAAAAACAGTCATTCATTTGAAGATGCATGGCTGCTGTCCCACTTGTCTCGGCTGAGCAGCAGGTAGGAGAAGCACCATGGCTGCCCAGGCAGGGGCTAGCAGCTATGCAGCCTGTGGGACTGAGACTGAGCCCCATGAAGGCCTCAGTAGTGCTGTGGAATAGCAGTGGCACAAGAAGTTTGGTTAAAGATGTGGGATGAGGAGCTGGGATTGTGGCTCAGCGATAGAGCGCTCGCCTATCGTGGGGGCCCTGTGTTCGATCCTCAGCACCACATAAAAATAAATGAATGGAATAAAGGTATTTTGTCCAACTACAACTAAAAAAATAAATATTAAAAAAAAAAAAAAAAAAAGATGCAGAATGAGGCACCACAACAGGACACGATTCTGCCTGGGGATTCTGGAGATGAAAAGCTTTGAACAGCTGGTTCCAACCTCCTACTGGAACCAGCCCATGCACCCTAGGCCTCTGGTAGTGCTGCTTGACAGCTGGGACTACATGGTGGAGATGCCCATCCTGAAGGACATGGCCATGGTGGCCTATGGTGACGCACAGCTATGCAGAATATCCATGAAAAGGTGCTGAACAAGACAGTGGGTGCCCTGATTGTACCACACCAATGGTACAATCTGGTACTAATCCAATCAGAGAAGACCTAGAGAAATTCAAAGCTCTACAATTAACCATGAGGATCAGTGGCAGCCTCAACATCAAGACAGCTGGGACACGGATGGCGTTGGTGGTATAGTGGTGAGCATAGCTGCCTTCCAAGACAGCTGGGAACAAGGTGTCACCAGCAATATGCCTATGGCATCTGTGGAGCAGACCACAGACTCAACCACATGCCATATCTTGAACCTGTACCTGTGGACCATCGGACTACACCAGGTACTGGGGGAAGGCATAGGCCAGAGTGGTGAGCAGATCCTCAAAGAGGCTTCAGAGCTGCCAGGAGCTGCAGGGAGACCATGAGCAAACCAAGGACATCATCTGAATAGGACACATTGGGCTGGCAGCAGCACTACAGGACAAGGCCTTCAGCTTCAATATCCTCTTCAATGACCCCTACCTGTCCTAGGGCATTAAGCAGGCATGATCACCCTGTAGGACCTGCTCTTCACTGCACTGCCAACTCAACGAGCACAACCACCACCTCATCAATGACTTCACTGTCAAGCTGATGAGACAAGGGGCCTTCCTGGTGATCACAGGCCACGTTGCTGGATCTGGCTCAGGCTCTGAAGGAGGGGGCAGATCCACAGCCTGGTGCTAGACCTGCATGTGTCAGAGCTCTTCGGTTTCAGCCAGGGACCCTTGAAGGACACACCCAACCTCATCTACAACCCCCATTTCCTGTGGTACAGTGAGTAGCCATCCATCATGATTTGCAAGGGGGCAGGCCAGGAGATCTGGGGAGCTATCACAGGCTAGATCCCTGACAGCCTGAAAAATGGCTTTGGCAAGTACCACTGGACAGTCTCCACACACACTGGACCAGAATGGATCTAGCCATGGGGCACCTGAGCTCAAGAGGACTTCCTGCAGGTATACCCAGTAGTCATGAGTGTGGCCCTCACCTGCATCCCAGCCTCGGACAAAGGACTTGTCCTAGCACCATGTCTCTGTCCCATCCCACCGCCATGGCTCACCCACCCCATGCCCCTTCTCCTGGCCAAACTATCAAGCCTTAGGTGGATAGAGACCACACAGGTGATCAGCTATAGCCCATGGAGAGTTCTCCATTCTTAGGCTGGAATGTGCAGAGGTGGTACCGCAGAGACTGGGCTGGGTGTGAGCAAGGGGACGAGAGACAGAGCAGCTTCCCTGTGTCTATCATAGTTGTCCGGTAGCATGAGGGGGCTCACTGACCTGTGTCCTTTGCATTCCTCATAGAGCAAAAGAAGTTAGTAGCTAATTCTATCATGAATGTTCTTGTCTGTGTACAATTTTTAGGATATTTAGGAAGGACATGTTTGCTTAGCTATCTACAAAAAGAAAACCTGAGCAAGTTCAAAGTTCAGCAAGTCAATTGAGATTCTTTTCCTTTTCTGTATTGGCACATGCCAAGAGCGATGAGTGGCTGGCACACTTCTCAAGACAATGGATCCTTTCCATTTTTCTTTTTTATGCCTCACAGTGCATTGCTTTTTTTTTTTTTTTCTAACTGCTTGTCTTATTTTTAGAATAATTTAGAAAAACAAAACAAAGGCTGTTTTTTCCTAATTTGAGAAAATGGACATGGCAGCTCAGAGGAAAGGGAGCGCCCAGGGAGCTTGCTGCCTGATGACTTCTGTCATGGAGAAGGCTAGTCAGAGTGTCCACGACTAGGCACTTGCCATCCTGCTGATGTGGTAAACCAGCAATATTTTGTTTATGACTGTAACCATTTGTATGAATTATTTTGAATAAAAATCCCAGAAAGTAAATAAATAACAAAAGATACATAATAGGCAAAAAAAAAAAAAAATTCTCAGCAAAGAAAAAAAAAAAGCAATGCTGCAAGCATCACAATACTTGCCTTCAAATTATATTACAGAGCTACAGTAAGAAAAACTGCATGGTCCTGGCATTAAGACAGACATATAGGCCAATGGAACAGAATACAAGACACAGAGACAAACCCACCCAGATATAGGAGCACCAAAATTATATATTGGAAAAAAGATAGCCCTTTTAACAAATGGTGCTAGGAAAACTGATTGTAGAAGAATAAAATTAAATTCCTACTTTTTTTTTCCTGGACTCAACTTTTCTTCAATTTATTCTTATTGTTTTATATATGACAGCAGAATGAAATTCAATTCAAATTATACAAATAGGGCCCAATTTTTCAAGCCTCTGGTTGTACACAAAGTAAAGTCACACAATTCATGTTTTCATACATGTACTTAGTTAGGGTAATGATGTCTGTCTCATTCCACCATCTTTCCTACCCGCAGGCCCCTCTCCCTTCCTCTCCCTCCCCTTTGCCCTATCTAAAGTTCGTCTATTCCTCCCACACTGTCCCCCAATCCCCATTATGAATCAGCATCCTTATATCAGAGAAAACATTCGGCATTTTGTTTTTTGGGATTGGCTTACTTTTAGCATTGTATTCCCCAACTCCATCCTTAAATTCCTACTTTTTACCCTGCAAAAAGTCAACCCAAAATGGATCAGAGACCTAAGAATTAGACCAGAAACTTTGCAACTGATAGGCAAAAAAATAAAGAATTAACACTTCCAATATACAGACATAGGCAATAACTTCCTCAGTAGGATTTCTAAAGCTCAGTAAATAATAAATAAATGGGAAGGCATCAAATTAAAAAGCCTCTGCATGGCAAAGGTAACAAGAACCTACAGAATGGGAGAAAATTATTGGTAGCTACTTTTCCAACAGAGGATTAATATCCAGAATATAATAAAGAACTCTAAAAACTTGCCACCAAAAAAAAAGACCCAGTCAATAACTGGGCAAATGAACTAAACAGACACTTATCAAAAGAACAAATACAAATAGCCAACAAATATATGAAAAAAAAATGTATAATATCTAAGCAATTAGGGAAATGCAAATCAAAACTACACTGTAAGACTGGGATTGTAGCTCAGCGGTAGAGCACTCGCCTAGCACATAAAAAATAAAAGACACTGTGTTGTGTCCATCTACACCTAAAAATAAATATAAAGAAAAAAAAGAAGTTGTGAGCATTTAAAAAACAAACTACACTGTAGGGGCTGGGGCTGTCACTCAGTAGTAAAGCACTTGCCTTGCATGTGTGAGGCACTGGGCTCAATGCTCAGCACCACACAAAAATAAATACAGATACTGTGTGTTCATCTACAACTAAAAAAACAGAAACAAACAAAAACCTACACTGTGATTTCACCTCACTCCAGTTAGAATGGCAGTCATCTTGAATATGATAATAATAAATGCTGCAGAGGATGTGGGAGAAAAGGAACTCTTTCACATTGCTGATTATATTATGTCTTTTCATTTATTTAAAATGTAACATAATTCCCTCATATATTTAAAGGATAATAACCAGAATTTCTTGAGATTTCTGCCATCCACAAATGGTTTTAAGAAATGCCTAAGCATGGGGCTGGGGTTGTGGCTCAGTGGTAGAGCACTTGCCTAGCATGCGTGAGGCACTGGGTTCAACCCCAGCACCACATAAACAACTTAAATAAACAAAATGTGTCCATCTACAACTAAAAATAAAAATAAAAATAAATGCCTAAGAACATTAAAGGTTAACTGTCATTTCACAGAATCTTTTATTTCCCTACAACATTGCTTTTAGAATTTTCAGAATTTAGGAAATATTTCACAAGTGGACATAGAGTTACTCAAAAAATCAATACACTGTGATTTTTTTACCTGAATGAATCATTGACCCTCTATATGTTTATTTTCCTTTGTCAACACTAGATTTTGACATTTAAAAGCATATATATTAGCAACCACAGTGGAGAGAGAATCACTTGTAAGTATATGAAAGTTAAGTGAAATTAAACATGCACGAAATCACAAGGCATAGGGGCCTCAATAAAAAGTGCAAATATTACAAAGTTCTCACATTGCCTGCACCCAGGAATTGGTAAACTTTGAGTCACATATGATCCCTGTCAGTCTGATGAAGGCAGAAAGATATTTTGTAAACAGAATTCAGAAAGGAATGACACTGCTTTGGGCCTCAGAAGAGGAAGTTGGTAGCAAGGGAGTATAACACGTGTATTCCTGATATTCCATTTGTTAATAATCCTATTTTATTCTTTTACTTCCTGGTTGTAAGTTTTAATGCTAATAAATGAAACACCAGCATCTGATCTTGAAAACTGTAGGCCCACCTAACTTGGAAAAAAAAAAAAAAGAGAGAGAGGAAGAGGTGGGGGGAGAGAAAAGAAAAACAAACCTCGAGCAATATCAGAAGAAAATGGTAACTTTTCTCTATATCTTCACATAAAGGTAGATTTCAACATCATAACACTGTCCTTAAAAATGTTATTTCTGGTGAAGCAGCCCCAAACACACCCAGTCTCAAACTGTTGCTGTGTCTTGTGAAAGAAAACTTTAACATTTATAAAATCCATAATTCTGATTGATCATCTCTCTTAATGATGTATTCCTCAGAAATTGTATTTACATTTGACACCTTTGTTTTTTAAAGGAATAAATATTTGTGGGCTTTGTATTTATTTAACTTCTTTCTTGTTTCACATGAATGCAAGTCAAACAAATAAAAGCCTTGCTCCTACTTACTTTCTTATCAAGAAAAAAAAGTGATGATAGGAAAATTGGAATTTTCAAAGTTATACATCTATTCCTCAAACTTTAGCCTTATATGTTACACATACTATACCCAGAACATCTTCAAAAGGCAATGCTTACCAAAACTACCAGGAGACTTTTCTTCATAAGTAAAATGAAGTTGTAACTCCTCATCTGACATTTCACAGATGAACACTTTCAGCAAACAACAAATAATAAACAAAGCGTTATGTGTCTGCCAAATGAAGATGTGACTAGAAAGGAAAGACCAAAAATCATGTAAGAATGATGAGCATGATTATTTCTAGTCAATAATTTCTTCATAATTTGTCAATCATTTTGTCCAGTCTACCTGTAATATTTGATCGATGTCCATATCTTTTAGTGGCTCATTATTACATTGGACCAGTGATACTTACTGCATTCATATTTTACTCTGTGTATCTCCTATAGTGAGTCTACTTATAATAATAACTTCATTGATTCCTGTGGACTGTGTTCTTAACTTTACAGTTTTCCTATATAAAGATAATTAAAAGTAAAAAAAAAAAAAAAAACTAAAAACTCCAAAAAATTATGATAAAATAATCAGTATGGGCTGGGATTGTGGCTCAGAGGTACAGTGCTCACCTAGCATATGTGAGGCACTGGGTTCGATCCTCAGCACCACATAAAAATAAAATAAGGGTATTGTGTCCACCTCCAACTAAATAAATAATAAGCAAGCAGTATATGCCAATATGTAACTGGAATTTTTAAATGAGGCATCATCAGTGGCTCAGTACAATGCTTGCTATTTGTACTGATGACCATGAACTCACAAAAAAAGGGATTATATTGGGCTGGGGTTGTGGCTCAGTGGCAGAACAGTTGCCTAGCATGTGTGAGGCACTAGATTCGATTCTCAGCACCACATATCAATAAATAAAATAAACATCTATTGACAACTAAAAAAAAAAATATTTTAAAAAAAGGGATTATATTTCTAAAGTTTGTCCAAAATGCTGAAATCAAAGTTTCCAGAATTTAAAACTTCACTCCAATGACTTATGACACTAACTTAAACCTCTCTTTCACCTTTCTCCCCCTTAATAATCAAAATAAATCCTTCAAAAGAATTTTCTGAAGACCATAGCCTAATTCCACCAATAAATGAAAAATAATATTCATATTATTAAGTGAAAAGCAAACATGATTTAATCAGCCAGCTTACTTCTGACATTCTGCTGAAAGTTTGAGTTCTTTGGTTCTAGAAAGGAAGACCTTAATTAGTGCACCAAGATTTCCTGTTCGAGGATTGTTTTCAACTGCAAGAGAAGAAAATGATTTAAAAAGTTAAAATCAAGCACTAATATCAAAGAGAACATATAGTAACATCTATAAAATCAAATGTCAAATTGAAATTGCTTATTGACCAACCTTATGCCAATTTCACATCAATTAGGGAAATAAGCAATGAGAAAAACTGCTTTCTTGGGTCATAATTCTGAACATCAAAACTACGATTTGCAAAATAAAAATTATGGGAACAATAGAAGAAAGTGGCTACCTTACCTCAGAATCCAAAATTGTAACTTTGTAGTTAATAGATACATTCATGTACATTAAAATCACAGGGCATTTTATTAAAATACAAATTCTGATTCCACATGTATGAAGTGTGACCTCAGAAGAATCTCATCTTTAACAGTCTCCCAGATGGTGCCCACTATTGCTGGCTGGAGAACTCCACAGTGAGGAGCAAGGTGCCCCATGTACTGCGAGTTAGGGGAGCTTCTGTCCAGCTTTCACAATCAAGAACAGATATGCAGTTAGATGTCAGATATCACTAGAGTTTCAATTTGAAACAAAAATTTCCTAGTTTTCTTTCTAGTTTTGGGTGTAGTTTAATTAAAAATACCTTGAGATTTTCAGGATGAACTGTTTAAAAAAAAAAAAAAGTTAAGTTTACAAATGTATCTCTGTGGGGTTTAATATTAGCTAGCTTCTGTAAATCAAAGTAAAATAACGAATCCAGGTGTGGTAGTACATGCCTATAATCCCAGCAACTTGGGAGGCTGAGGCAGGATGATCAAAAATTCAAGGCAGGGGCTGGGATGTGGCTAAAGCGGTAGCGCGCTCGCCTGGCATGCGTGCGGCCCGGGTTCGATCCTCAGCACCACATACAAACAAAGATGTTGTGTCTGCCAAAAACTAAATATTAAAATTCTCTCTCTCTTAAAAAAAAAAAAGTTCAAGGCAGTCTTGTCTCAGCAAGCAACTTAGTGAGACTATGTCTGCCCCCCCCCCCCCCCCGCAAAAAAAAAAAAAAAGTCTGGGGATGTAACTCAGTGGTAGAATTCCTCAGGGTTCAATCACTAGTGCCACAAAAATAAATAAATATTGAAAGAAACTAAACTGATGTGACTACTGTCATTTAGAATCCCAATTTTAATCTTTGTTCAACAGTCCTTTTATAATGAATGACTTTATAAGTAATCAATTGAATTTGCAAATGGTTATCTATTTAAACACAAAATGAATGAAAACAATACTGTTGTTGTTGGAAGGAGCACCCAGGCTACTAGACTGCTGTAATTAAAGCTTCCCACTGGGGTGGTACAAGCCTGTAATCCTATCCACTAGAAGGCTTATCAGGAAGTTGTTATCTTCACAGCCAGCCTAAGCAATTCAGAGAGGGGCTATCTCAAAGAAATTGAAAAAAAAAAAAAAAAAAACATAAATATACTGGCTCAATCCCCAGTACCACAAAATAAATAAATATATAAAATAAAGCTTTGTTTACCTTTTTCATTCATCATGTATTTACTTTACACCTGCACTATTTCAGGCACTACAGAGGCACCTGTAAACAGAACCCCCTGTCCTCGTGGAGCTTACATTCTAAAACAGGGGAGCTTCTGTCTAGCTTTCACAACTGAGAACAGAAATGCGGTTAAGATGTCAGATATCCAGATATCATTAGAGTTTCACTTAGAACAAAAATTTCCTAGTTTTCTTTCTAGCTTTGGGTGTAGTTTAATTGAAAATACCTTGAGATTTCAGGATGAACTGTTTGATAAAATTAAGATCAAAACTATAAATTAATAAAATTAAAGATGATCTCATTAATTAAATTAAATGAGTTTTTAAAAAATTATGTCTTATGGTAGATTCAAGATTCCAAAAGACTGACATGGTACAAGGAATGGAATTTAACACCAGCAAAGTTAATTGATAAATATCAAATGTCATGGAAGCTGAAGGAGCTTCAAGAGCCAGAGCAGCAACTACACCTGACAGGCAAGCAGAGCAGCAGGATGGGACCGACCAGATTGAAGATTCCGATAAAGCAAAGATCCTAGCATGAACAGTAGTACCATTTATATAAAACTGTGTATATAAATCTAGTCCAGAGTCGGGCACAGTGGTGCACACCTGTAATCCCAGCGGCTCGGGAGGCTGAGGCAGGGGGATCCCAAGTTCAAAGCCAGCCTCAGCAAAAGCGAGGCACTAAGCATTACTCAGTAAGACCGTGTCTCTAAATAAAATACAAAGTAGGGCAGGGAATGTGGCTCAGTGGTCAAGTGCCCTGAGTTCAATCCCCGGTATCAAAAAATAAATAAATAATTTTTAAAATGAATCAAATCTAGTACAGAGCACTATGAATAGCAGTGATCACCTCTGATAAATATGGAAAAATTTTTATTTTAGCTGTACCACTGTACTATTGGAGTTATTGGCAATAAAAATTTATCTTTTATTTTCCTGTTCCTAGAGGTACTTTTAATGACATCCTTCCAATACAATGTCAAGAAAAAAAATATACATTAAAAATAATAGTGGGAAGGTGCTAGGGTTGTAGCTCAGTGGTAGAGCACTTGCCTAGCACATGTGAGGCACCGGGTTTGAATCTCAGCACTGAATATAAATAAATAAATAAATAAAGGTCTATTGACAACTAAAAACAATATTTAAAAAATAATAGTAGGAGCTGGGGTTGTGGCTCAGTGATAGAGCACTTCCCTGGCATGCGTGAGGCACTGGGTTCGATCCTTAGCACCACATAAAAATAAAACAAAGATAAATAATAATAATTGTGTGTGTGTGTGTGTGTGTGTGTGTGATGATGATGATACACATATTTGGTGTGTGTGTCACCATGTATCTGCTAAGTCAATATTACTTCCAATGTTTAAATGCAAGCTTTATAAAAAAAAAAAAAAACAAGTTCACCTTAAAGCCACCATCATAATGACTGCACTGACACCACTGTGATATAAAACTCTATAATTTTCAGCATTAAACTGCCACATGATTTTTGAGAGCCAGCTATAGATAGCATAAAATTCTGTAATCTATGTTTTAATTAAAAGCAAAACAACAATAGATCTCTATCATTACCAACATAATGTTTCCAAATACAAAAATATTTCATCAAAGACTGTTACTGGTAATGTAACTGATATGAGAGTTGCCCATAGAACTCATATGCTTATCAACAAGTCTGATCTGGTCTGGTGTGGTCTGGTTTGGTTTTGTTATGCTGAGGATTGAACTTGGATGCTTTACCACTGAACTGCATCCCTACCCTTTTTTATTTTTTATTTTGAGACAGGTCTCACTAAGTTGCTGAGGCTAGACTCAAACTTGCAATCTTCCTATCTTAGCCTCCTAAACTGCTGGGATTATGGCTGTGTGCCACCATGCCTGGCAACATGGCTTGATTTTATAACAGATATTAATATTACTTTAAAGATCCTTATACTGGATATTTTATAAACACATTCTCTCTCATTTTCAAAGCAATGATGCACAGTAATTACAGTTATTTGCATTTTAAACCCATATTTTTAAAAAGCATACACATTCCATTCTAATTACTATCAACTTGAAAGTAAAGCATTTGAAAAATGAGGCCAAAAAAGGAAATAGCTGTTGACATAAAACTGTATAACAACTAGATACCATGTTCTATACTGGATATTTCATGTTATATCATTTTTATCCTTTCAACAATCTTGTAAAATAGTTGTTCTTAACGTCAACTTTGATGAGGAAATAAAGGTTCAACTAATAAGTAGCAGAGCAGAAATAAAGATCATAAAAGTATTCTTGATCTCATGCTTTCTACCTTAATATCAAGCTGTCATGGAGAAACTTCCTAATATACTTTTGTGAGTAATAATTATTCTGGTTAACATAGTCAACAATAGCACATGCAGTCAGGGCAGATGGCAAATCACAGGATGAATGGTGAATTCTATATGAACTGTCCATTACTAACCTAATATTTTGATTTTTCTCTGTATTTCAATATTCACAAATAGAACAAGCTGAAAGAGTACCTATAGCTTAGCATAATCTATTACTACCACTACAAATATAGCTCAGTGCATGTTAACTGAATGGAATCTTCTGTTAACATCCATAAGTATTATGAACAGAAATAATTATTACTTATTTCATTATCAAGATACATCACTTCATTAATCCAATTCATATAATATTGACAAAATCTGTAACAGAACATTTGAAAAAAGTCCCCTACACACATGCATACCTGCACACACACATGCATACCTGCACACACACATGCATACCTGCACACACTCATGCACCACACAAACACACACATACACACCTTCTCCCTTACCTAAAGCCTTGCAGACTGAAATGGTTGCCTCCTCCAAGAGCTTCAACTCAGAACTGGAAAGACAAAATAAGAAAGGTACTTTACAACTACAATACCAAATGCATATATACTCGTCAGTTAAAGGAATATATAAATAAGAAAAAAAAAATTTTTAAAAAATATTGTATACAAGGTAAACAATAAAATGAGAAATATAAAATAAAACTTTAAGCTGAGAGTGACTGCTAATCCCAGCTACATGGAAGGCTAAAGCATGAGGACTGGAAGTTCAAAGTCAGCCTCAGCAACATAGAAAGACCCTAAATAACTGAGTGAGACCCTGTCTCTGAATAAATTATTTTTTTTAAAAAGGCTGCAGATGTGGCTCAGTGGTTGAGCACCCCTGGGTTCAATCCCAAGTACAAAAATAATAATAATAAAGATATATCCAGATCAAACCAACAATAAAAAGTCAATCCATGGAACAGATAAAAGTATTTGCAAATCATATTATGATAAGGCTTTGATATCCAAAATTACTTTAAAAACTCCTACAACAACAATAAAAACCACCTAACTAAAAAAGAGAGAAAGGTCTTGAATGGCCATTTTTCTAAAGAAGATGTACAAATGACCAATAAGCAACTGAAAAGATGTTCAATGTCACTAATTATTCCAGAAATGCAAATTAAAACCACAGTGACAACCAACTGTATGTTTATAATCTTTACCCCATTAGGATGACTACTATCAAGAAAAGAAAAGGAGGCCAGGCAGGGTGGCACATGCCTATAATCCCAGTGGCTTGGAAGGCTGAGCAAGAGTTCAAAGCCAGCATCAGCAACTTAGCAAGGCACTAAGCAACTCAGTGAGACCCTGTCTCTAAATAAAATACAAAATAAGGCTGGGGATATGGCTAACTGTTCCTGAATACAATGCTTGGTACCCCACCCCCAAAAAATAAATAAATAATAAATACGGAGGGGAGGGGAGGGGAGGGGAAGAAAGGAACAAGTCTGAACAAAGATGTGGAAAAACGGACTGGTGTGCTGCTAATAAGCATGTAAAATGATGCATCCACTGTTGAAAACATATGAAGGTTCAAATAGTTCAAAGTTAAAAAGAAAATAGGATTTCCACCTGATCCAGCAATTCCCATTTTGTACACCCATATTCACAGAAGTATTACTGACAAGAGCCAAATGGTAGAAGCAACTCAACTGTCCACTAAATAATAGATGAATAAAGAAAATACAGCACATACATACAATGGAGTATTCTCTGACTTAACAATAAGGAAATTCAGACATATTCTATAATATGGATGAACTTTGACAACGTTATGCTAAGTGAAATAAGGTAGTCACAAAAAGATAAAACTTGTATGATTCCTCCTATATACAGTACTTAGCTGACAAATTTATAGAAAAAAATTAGAAAGTGGTTGCCAGGAGTTGGGAAGAAGGATAATGGGGAGTTTGTTTTCAGTTACTACAGACTTTCCAACAGAGAACATGGAAAAGTTCTAGAGATGGAAGGTGGTCATGATTACAAGAGACGGAGCATGTACTCAATGCCACAGAACTGTACATTTGAAGATAGCTACAATGACAAATTTTTCTTGTATTTCAATTCCATATTTTTAAAAGGTACATTCTCACACCAGTTTACTTACCAGATAAGTGACCCTGGACTAATTTCCTAACTTCAATATCATAGCTTCTTCATATATAAGAGTACCTTTATAAGCTTGATTCTATGGTTAAATTATAAAACACCTATAAAGCACTCATAACATTTCCTAGCACAAAGTAAACTCTCAGTAAATAATAGCTATTACTGGCTCTAAAATGTAGTGGCCTTTTTCTCTCTAATTAAATTAAAGTAATGCCTTCGATTTATAGAACCTGTAAATGTCTTTCAAAGCATTTTTCAAATTTATCAGTGCATTTAAATCCCATGAAAATCTCTTCTAGTGAACAGGGCCATTATAAGCCCAATTTCTTATAAATAAGCAAACTGAGGTTTCCAGAGAGGATTAGTGACAGTACAGGAAAGAGAAGTCTGAGAAGAGGCAACAGTTTCCAGCCTGGACACCTGGTTAATCACATGCCCTTTTCTGCCAACACAGGTAATACAGAAAATTCTCCAGGTGAGCAACTCTACTGTAGCTGGTTTTAAAATCCCTACCTGTCTCCCCAAGAGTTCTCTGCTGATAGTGATGAAGGGCATTTTTTAAAAGAGCGATCTTTTAGCATTAAGGCTTTTTACAAAGAAATTTTAGAGAAACTGAGGAAGAAAACCGAATGCTTTGAGACAGTTCTAAAACTATCCAGTATGGTAACTACTAGCTACAAGTAGTTACTCACCACTTCAAATGTGGATATTCCAATTAAAATGTGTTGGAACATACCATATTGCAAATATTTTTTTAAAACTGGAAAATATTTCATTCATAATTTTATATTAGTAAAATCATAATATTTGAGATATACTGGATTAAATACATCATTCAAATTAATTTTACCTATTTCATTTCACTTTTTCAGTGTGGCTAATAGAAATTTTAAATCACATGGATGGCTCCCCTTAGATTCATATTGAACAGATTGCTAGACCCTACTTCTCAAAAACTGAAGACGTATCATATATAGGAAATATCACCAGGGCTGGGAATGTAGCTGTGGTAGAACACTTGCCTGTAAGCAACAAGGCCCTGGGGTCCATCCCCAGTACCACAAAAAAAAAAAAAGAAAGAAAGAAAGAAGAAATGTTACCACATACAGAAAACTAAGACCCAACTACATGTGAATATGCCAGTACCTTAAAAATCTCAACCCACATTCATATTAGAAAGGGTGAATATGATTTTGAAGAGTTAAATCTTTCAGGTTCATATGAAATTGATTCAGGGAGCGAGATAAACTAGAAATGATCTCACAGTGGTTTATAGGTCTCCAGTATTTGCCATTCTATAGATGTTTTCAGAGTGCTTGCCAGCCCCACAATGTCTCTCTGCTGTCTGTCTGCCTTACAACTTTTTTATCTACCTCCCCACCTACTATTTAGAGATGAGGAGAAGCAGGTGTGTCAGCATGACCCCCACCTCTGGCCATAGCTGCTGACTGAATCAGGGTCTGACAGGCAACCTGAGCCAAGCCCGAAGTTCTGGGGAATTTGGAATTGAGATGGAAAAACAGGCTTTCCATATGGCTGGAACTTGGCTGCAAAACTGAGCATTATGAGAGGCCACCCTCTCCCCACTGAGAAACAGAAAGCCAGTTCACAAGAAAGATGAATAAAAGAGCTTTGCCGAAAAAAAGCAAACAGAAAGGACTCTTGGGATTCCTGCGGGCCTTCCAATTCTCAGTTCCAGTTCTTCCTGAAGCCTGGCTGTGTTCCTAATCTTGGAATCTGTGAAATGCCCCTGTCTCTTCATCACATATTCCCCTCTTTGTCACACAGTCTAAGTCAAACTGATTTTTGTTAATATCAAAAGACTTCTAATTAATTGAAAAACTGCAGTCAGATTTTAAAATACACATTAGTATTTAATTAACAGAAATTGGGAACCATGAATTACTCAGTGTTTTGGTTACTCAGGCAAAAAGTAAAGAGGCATAAAATGCAAAGGACTGTAAAGAGTTTTATGAGGTTAATAACTAGGCCACATGCATAAAATCTGTTTCACTGGTGCTTCTACATTTTTCAGTAAAATGACACTCTCTTTTATAACTGGCTAGAACCAAGAGCTTCAATTATATACATGACCGTAACCTTCAAAAGTTATTAAATCTGGTTCATTCAACAAACACTGACTAGGCACCAAAGGTATGCTGGGTTCTGTGAAAAGATCCCTTTGCCTACAAATTATATGGAGGAATGAAGAAGCCAGACTGCTTGGTGCAGGACAAGTAAAAAATTAAGACCAGCCTTGTGCGTGAGCTCACAGGATATGTACCCAAACTCCCCCAGGTGGAATCAAGGAAGAAGGAACATCTGTCCTAGAGAACCAACAGAAGTGAGACAAGGGTTATGGCAGTCACAGAGACCCTGGCACATTCTGGGACCTGAAGGTCAATCAACATGGGAACGGCAAACTATTAAGCTGGGAAAGTATGCCTGATGGATGGAATATGGAGTTCAGTGCCTCAACTTCCTTTCAATAGCAAGTTGCTAGGTGTTCCCAAAACAGGGTTTTGATTTATCTTTAATATAATATTAGCCTTTAAAAAGGAATTAAGCCCAACATTTAAGGTTGGTATGGACATTACTTTTTCCAAGAAACCTTCTTGATCACCAGGTGAGACAGGTAAGAAAAGCACACAATCATAAAACTGAGCCCACAGTAGTAAGATGGCCCAATTGCTTGTCTGTGAGCTCCTTGTTCATCACAGCACTCTCAGTCTGGTACAAAGCAGGCACTTAATAAAAATTTACTAAATGAATAAGTGCCACTGTCAGGCACTTCCTTGGCAGAGAACAAAACTATTTCCCCTTGCTCCTGAAGAAACACTTCCTACTTTCCAGCCCTCGAGGCAAGCTCTGACCTCAAGTTTAAATTTTTATTAAAATATTTTAAAAGATGTTTTTTCCAAGTGTAAAAGAAAGTGTCTTTTTGAAGCAGTCTGATTTCTTGGAAAGCTCCCCCTTGTGTCAAGCCAGCCAGCACCTGCCTTGCGTGATGAGGCCCCCCAGATCTGGCTCCCCCTGCATGTGGCCACCACTGCTCCCTGCCTCAGCAATCACCACTTCCTGGAGAAAACATCTTCAGGGCCTAGATTATATTCTCTGAGGGAACAAGGAAAGTGCTTCAGTCACTCATGCATTGCCTACTATGCCTGGCTTGGCCAAAATAAAAACTCCTGGTAGTTATCTGTTCATTAAAGGATTCACAGGGCTCTATCTGTTGTAGTACTCCTGCAATTTCTGCACTCTGAAGTGTTATTTATTTCTACAAAGGAAATCAGCCAGGCACATCCCTGCCAAAACCAACACACTGACTGTTATAATAGAATTTCTTTCCTCTCATCCCTCCATTCTCCAGTTTTCTAAACTTACTGGAACATTTTAAGAATAATCCGCTTTCCCTTTTGCTTGACTTTGAGCCATAATGAGGTGGTAAGCAACTGGCGTGGTTGGTAACTGTCACGGCCTGTTATAGGCATCTATGCATGGTACTGTTTTAGTTAAACAAATGAGCTCAGATGTTCTGGCAGCAGGCAACTAACAAATCATCGTTTGCAGTAAATAAAAGTAAAATGGTACTGCAAAAACATGCCAATGTTTCCAAGACAATTACAATTAGAAACCGAATGTTGTTTTTGAAGGCAGACTCGGGACACTGGAAACATGCAAAAAGGGGACAAAAAGGCAGCAAATATCCACAATACTTCAGATTAAATATATTAGAACCACACAGAGTACTTCAAACTTACTAAATAAATACATAAACTCCTTACCTCTAGATCAATTAGAAAATTGTCAACAGTGGAAGGTTATATAAATACTTAACAGTAATACTCTCTTAGTCAAACCTGTGCTAAACAAACTAACTTACATAAACAACCATATTGATGCAAACACCAGATAAGACTACCTAAAGCAATTCTTATTATGTGAAGGAACATCAGGCACCCTCTTCTCAAACCTTGGCCACACCATCATTTGGGCAGCATCACAGAAAGGGAATCTCAGTTTTATTAGTGATATCCTAATGAACTTGAAACTAAAAGTACCCCAAAATTTCACACACATATACATTTCATTAGAAAATCTTTAGCAGATCTAGTAAGTTTTCCATAGTTTTAAGAACCTCCACTGGGCTTCCCTGAAGATAATTAATTCACCAAGAAAATAATTAATAAAATTTTCACAACCACAAGGAAGTTTTTAAACATTACTGCTGCCATTTCTGGGCTATATTCTAAACCCATTTACCTCCTTACTTTGATTTCATGAAAAGATATCCCAGAGGAGATAAGTCTCATCAACAACAATCTCACACTCTCCACACACCTCTGTAAGAGCACTGCTACAAAATTCCACAAGAGGACTGAGGTTGTGGCTCAGAGGTAAAGCGCTCACCTAGCATTCATGAGGCACTGGGTTTGATCCTCAGCACCACAGAAAGTAAAATAAAGATATTGTGTTCACCTATAACTGAAAAATAAATATTTTTTTAATTCCACAAGAAATACCAATAATCCAACAAATTCATTCCCCCCCCCCCTCATCCTGGAGATTGAAGCCAGGGGTGCTTAACCACCCAGCCCTTTTTACTTTGAGACAGGATCTCACTAAATTGTTTAGGGCCTCGCTAAGTTGCTGAGCTCTAAACTTGTGACCCTACTGCCTCAGCCTCCCAAGTCCCATCACTGGACTCGCCTCCAAATTACTTCTAAACCTGTCTTGATCAATGTAATCTATGCCACCTCTGCTAAATCTGCCAACATATAACATGACTAAGTTAAGTTACTGGGGAGTGTTCATAACAGAGAAGACTGCAAAGGTAAAACAGAGAAAAATAATAAACTGCTATTTAAGGAGTTTGGATTTTATCCCAAATGTAATGAGTAGTCATTAAGCAAAATATCAAAAACACACACTAGGAGGATAGGAAGGGCAGCAGAATAGAATAGTCAATATGATTGATGTATGTACGTTCCATGTATGTATTATATGTCAAAATACATTCTGCTGTCATGTATGACTAAAAAAAATAAAAAATAAAAAAACACACACACACACTAGCAAAACTCAACATAACAGCAACAGCAGCAAGGAACAGTGGTTAAAAACCTGACTCTGCTGGGCGCTGTGGTGCATGCGTGTAATCCTAGCAGCTCAGGAAGCTGAAGCAGGAGGATCATAAGTTCAAAGCCAGCCTCAGCAATTTAGCAAGGCCCTAAGCAACTTAGCAAGACCCTATCTCAAAATAATAAATAAATATCTGACCCAACTGATGACCTGATGACACAGGTAGGAGAGCAAGAAGTTGTCCTCACCACCAGTTGATAGGTGTGGCTGTTGGAGGAAGGCCCTCATATCTGCTGTCCTGAACCCCTTTACCTTGGTGTTTGAAGCAGACACAATGAACCCAGCCAACCCTACTTATCCAAGACTGTGTCTAACCCCAGTAGATTTTCCAAGCAAGCTCACGTTGGGGGACAGAAGTGATGGCGTGACCAAAAGCCAGCCACAAAGCTTCAAGGGCTGCCTAAGAAGAGTTGACAGACTAGGTTCTTTTTCCCAGTGGTTTTATAAAGATAAATGTAGATAAAGAATATCATGTTTATAAAATATTAGTTTGAAAAAAATCTGACCCTGACTATAACTATCCTGAGATTTTTAGCAAAAAAAAAGAAATTTTAAAAAGATAATTAGAACAACAACAATTATAATAGTAATGCCTCTACTAGCACATATGATAGGACCTAACCATGAGTCCACAACAACATAATTAACAACTGCTGCTAAATGTCAGGCTACCACACTTGGATAAACCACTAACTGTTACTAAATCAGAACATGGGAAGTACATACTCTTTAAAAATTCTGGTTAAATTCCACCAAAATTTTATACCAAATTAAAATACTAGAAGGAATTTCAACAGCAAGAATAGGTAATGTCTCTGCAACCACTAGATTCACAGGTTGATCACTTTCAAAACGTGTCCAACAAATATACTACTTCTCAATTTAACCACTACCATCAATTAACAAAACTCAAGCTCACTACATACACACGGATTTTCAAACTGTGTGTATACAAATTGTAAAGTTGAATATTTAAGTCCCAGAGTCCATATTTCCTATTGGTATGAACTAGTCATGTTACTTAGTTTGAGTCTCAGTTTCCTCCTCTATAAAAAGAAGGAGGGAGTCCACCATCTCATACTAGTTGTGAGAAACATATGGCAATGTATGGAAAGTGCCTGACACACAGCTCAATCAAGTTTCCTAACCCTCAACAGCTACAACAACAACAAAAACCCCACAAATATTAAACTGTTAAACATGTATTCCTTGATACACTTAAAAGAAATTTACCAGCATTACACGTCTTCTCATATTAGGAGGGAAGCAGGTAAAACTTAGGCAGTTTCACATAAAAGCAGGTGATCTGCCAGGCATGGTGGTGCACTCCTACAACCCCAGAGGCTCAGGGGGCAGAGGATCATAAGTTTGAGGCTGGCCTCAGAAACTTAGGCTCTCTCAAAATAAAACATAAAAGGGCTGGGGATATGGCTCAGTGGTTAAGCACTCCAGGTTCAATCCCTGGGGTGCCTCAAAAGAAAGCAACAGTCCTGTTTCTTGATTGTGATGGTGGTTTAATGAATCTACATATATGATAAAACAGTATAATGCTATATAGAAACACACACAAATGGATGCAAGTGTAACCAACCAATGAACTCTAGGGATTGTACCAAAGTCAGTCTCCTGGTTTTGATGCTGCGTTGTAGTTGTGCAAAATGTTACAGTTGAGGGGCTGGGGATGTGGCTCAAGCAGTAGCGCGTTCGCCTAGCATGCGTGCGGCCCGGGTTCGAGCCTCAGCACCACATACAAACAAAGATGTTGTGTCCGCCGAAAACTAAAAAATAAAATATTAAAAAATCTCTCTCTCTCTGTTTTGTTTTTTAAAAAACAAAACAAAACAAAAAAACGTTACAGTTGAGCAAAAGGTGCTAGGGACCTGTATTTTTTTTTTTTTTTTTTTGCAACTTTCCATGAATCTAAGTAATTTCTAAATAAGTTTAAAAAAGTGAACCATAAAAATAAAAAACTATTCAAACATATACAAAAAGTTAAATAAATATACACTTCTTTAAAATATATACAAAAACAATTCTACATGAACAAGATTATGCTGTGCGATGGTTTTATGACTGGCTTTCACCACTGAATATGCTGTAGATTCTTTTCCTTGTCTACAAACATATGACCATTTCTAATGGCTATGTTGTCCCAACATGCAGATGTACCATTATTTATTTGTTTGTTTATCTATCTATCTACCTACCTATCCAATCTCCTTACTTGTGGACATTTAAGTTGCTAGCAATTATCTGCTATCATAAACACTGTTATGAATGTCTTTATATATGTATCTTTCTACACACATTTCTGAAATCATCCCCTTTAACATAAATTCTAGAAGTTTAATGGTTAGGTCAATGAACATTTCTGTACTAAAAAGTTTCATAAATTATATGACAGAAAGATTTAACCAATTACCCATCAACACTGCTTAACTGTGGCTTGTAAGTGCCCACATAATGCTAAATTTGTAAAACTATAAAATCAGATCTTTTGACACCAAAACTTGTGGTCTTTATACTTAGATAAACATGGATTGGCAGTAAGCAATCATAAGATTCTTTATTGCAAATATAGCCACCACCACCCCTAAAATGGCCCGTAAGGAGGAATTCATCAAGGATATGGTGTCTATCTAGTCAACTATTACCATAACACCATAAATGTAGAACAAATTCTATTCAATACCACCTAACTCTTTACTTGCATTAGATAATCAATTTTTGAATTAAATAACATGGAGGGTGTCGTATAGTTTACAAGTCCTCTGGATTTAAACTCCATGTTACAATCCCTTGGCATGAAAAAAAAGCTCTAGCCTTAACTTCAAGAATGGTCTAGCAGCAGGGCCAGCTGTAGTGGTACAAACTCCATAATCCCAGCAACTCAGGAGATGAAGCAGAAGGATTGCAAGCTCCAGAGAAGCCTCACCAATTTAGTGAGACTCTCTCTAAAAAATAAAATTTAAAAAATAGGGCTGGGAGTGTAGGTCAGATGTAGAGCATCCCTGGGTTAAATCCCTAGTATCTCAAAAAAAAGAAGTGGGAGGAGGGAAGGAAGGAGGAAGGAAGGAAAAAAGAAAAAGGGCTGGGGGTATAGCTCAAATGGAGAATCTATAGGTCTTGAATTCAATCCCCAGAACCTAAAAAAAAAAAAAAAATTTTAAAGAATAATCTAGTGAGCATGCACAAATGTTCAGTTGTGATAGAAAAATAAAAATTTAGCAAATATTGTGGATAATATTTTTTCATTATAAAGAGGGATGATCAACTATATCAGCCACTGAAGCAGAAAATACCTCCAAATGTCACTGGCCACAATTCAGGAGGTGACAGAATAGAAACAACCCTTGGTGAGTATAAAACAAGATGATAGATGACTTGTAACTACAATAAAACCATATTTTGTTCCCTAATTCACCACTTTCAGTAATTTATACTTGCCCTTGTTTTACCTTTAGGCATACCAGTCCCTTATGTGAATTTCAATAATAACAGATAATAAACTCATAGTTCAAATCTTTAAAAAAAAAAAAGAAAGAAAATGGAAATGTAAGGGTGATCTGGCTGTAATATCTGTCACCCCATTGATCACCAGGGTTGGTTTGGCTGATCTGGCTAGCTAGGCAGGTGTACCCTTTGTCCCTCACAGCTCCATGTGAGTCCCTCCTGAAGCCACATACTCAAAGAGGACGACCTTCCCTGACAGAGGACCTTTCTTCAGTCAAGGGTATACAAGTAGCTGTGTTCCCCTGCTAGAATCTCCAAACAAGCACTCAAGAAAAGCAAATAGGCAAAAAGCTATTGGGGGAAAATTATAATAGACTTCTGAACACAGATTTACTGAACAATCAAACTATAATTATGAGGTCCATAAAATAAATACTGACAATGATTAAGTCCCTTTCACTGAAAATTCTTCTGTAATTGCTTCGAACTTGACACTTTATATTAATAATTTCATTTTTCAGCCCACAACATACCTATTCTGATAAATACATAATATTTGTCAGTTTAAGAAAAGAGACTGATAAATTAACAAGTAACCATTCAGAAAAGTATCGAAGCATTTCTAAAGACTCCCTTCTGCCTTACCTTAGCAAAGAGAATTATAGACATCATTCACAAAATGAATAAGAGTCAGCCCATTCAGTGGTTAAACAGTGGAAAGATTAATGTTTTTAAAGGACCTATTTATAACAAAAAGTCAAAGGATAAAAACTGCATATAAATTTATCATTGAAATTTTTAATGCATCAAGCAGAACCAAAAAGGTGTTTATATTCATGTGATTTCACACACAATTCTGTATTCTGACATTCAACTGCCAAAATGAAACAACTGTAACTACTAAACTGTCAAAACTCAGGCAACTACCATGCTAGATAATGTTGCATTTATTTTCTCAAGAAAGCAAGAGGGGAAAAAAAGACTTTAAAAAATCAGAATCCAACCAATACAGTGAGAAAAAAATCAAGGGTGCACTTGAAGTAAAACTCGCTTGCTCCTTTATTTAATGCTTTAAAGGATGCTAGTTGTTTCTCCCCATTTAAACTTCAAAGTTTAAGGGAGTTAATTCTGGGCAAACTCAATCATTTCTAAAATAATTGTGCATAGAAAGGTATGAATGAAAGAACAAGAAAAAAATGTTCTAACTCAAAATGCAAAAACTAAACTTCTTGTGGTCCCTCAATTTGAGAAAATAAAGATGGCCAAGAAAAGTCTTAAATTATGTATTCAATTAGTAAAATGGCCTAGCACATTATTTTGGTCAACATCCAAGCAAACCAATGATGAAAGAACTAGAAAAGAATTTAGAAGACAGTTTAGTAGTTATCCCAGGTCCACCTCTGTGACAGAGCAGACTGTTTCAATTTGAAAAGTTGCAATAAAATTGTACACAAAGTGTGCCAAAGAATTTAAAAACACAAAAACAGGCACCATAGAGTCAGAGAAAAAAATAATTTTATAATCATTTAATTGTTTCTTTCAGTTAGAAACTTGTAACCCAATTCAACAAAATCTCTTTTCCTGTTTCTCAACTGGGGAAAGAGATTACAAAACTTTGAGAAAGGATCATTCAGGCAGCTCCTCTAAGCAGAGAAAAGATACATACACTCCACTGAAGACAGATAAAAAATATTGGATAGATAAACCATAAGCTTACATGTATTATTGTGAATAATGGCATTCAAACATAAGGTACCTGTGACTATGACCTATACCTTTCAAAGAGCTTCAAAACATTTTATTTA
Source organism: Marmota flaviventris (assembly GCF_047511675.1). NCBI lineage: Eukaryota > Metazoa > Chordata > Mammalia > Rodentia > Sciuridae > Marmota > Marmota flaviventris. The sequence continues at coordinate 24,671,180 of NC_092513.1, read as the reverse complement.
TATTTATATATATATCCAGATAATTTAACATCATAGCTCTTTGTCATTACTTGAGGCTGAGACAGGGATTAGTCTATTTTCCCAAAAGAGACAGTGTCACATGATGGGCAACAGAATACATCATACATCTCTGGAGTTACATAAACCTGATTTACCAGCACTTGATGTATAATGCTGGACAACCCTCCTAGACTTTTCCTATGCATGGGATAATGATAAATATAAGAACTAAACAAAGAGACAGATGCATGTAAGGCAATGAGCCCAGCACCTGGCACATGGAAAGTGCTTGATAAATAACTAGTAAATTAACAATGATGATCATGTTAGCAAAGCCTCTTAGCACATGTACATTTCTTTTATTACAAGAAAAATCTAAAAGAAAAATCCAAGTGGTTATCAAAATTTAATAATGCTATCATGTACAATCACAAGACTGAGATCCAAATTAGAATAAGTTATATTCCATGTATGTATAACATGTCAAAATACACTCTACTATCATGTATATCTAAAAAGAACCTATAAGCAATTTAAAAAAAAAAAAAAGAATTTAACAGGCCTGGCACGGTGGCACACACTTGTAATCCCTGAGGTTTGAGAGGCTAAGACAGAAGGATCTCAAGTTCAGAGCCAAGGCAACTCAGCGAGGCCCTGAGCAACTCAGCGAGGCCCTGAGCAACTCAGCGAGACCCTGTCTCTAAATAAAATATAAAATGGGCTGGAGATGTGGCTCAGTGGTTAAGCACCCCTGGGTTCAATCCCTGGTACCAAAATAAATAAATAAAAGAATTTAACAACCCTAAAGAAAAATGGAAGCCCTTGTTAAAAGAGTGTGACAAAGTGAAGTTTAAAAAACATTATATGATACAGTATACACACACAATGTATATTATGGCACATGCTAGAATATGGCTGAAACTTGAAAACATTATGCTAAGTAAACTAAAGCAATTCTGAAAAGGTGAATATTGTATGAGTCCACTTACATAAGGTGTCTAGAGTAGACAAATTCATATAGACAGAAAGTAGCCTAGAGGTTATCATGAACTGAAAGGAGCAAGGATTAGGAAGTTAGTACTGTTTAATCAGTACAGCATTTCTGTTTCAGATGATGAAAAGGTCTGAAAATGGAGAGTGAGGTTAGTTGTACAACATGCACTTAACACTAAATTACATATTTTAAAATGTTTTTAAAAGGTAAATTTTATGTTATGCATATTTTAAACACAATAAAAAATTCTGAGGGCTAGGGTTGTGACTCAGTGGTAGAGCACTTGCCTACCATGTGCGAGGTGCTGGGTTTGATTCTCAACACCACATAAAAAAAAATAAATAAATTAAATAAAGGTATTGTGTCCAACCACAACTAAAATCTTTCCACTTTATAGGACAATTGGTAAATCATAGCAGACTAGACTCAATTCCCAAATACCAACATTAAAAGATATTCATCTCTGGAATACTAGACAACATAAAAAAATCTTTAACATGGCTAAAATCCCTGGGGTATTTGTTTCCTTGCTCACCCTTCTACCACACTGATCTTTTATTCTAACATACACAACTTACTCCTGCTTCAGATTCTTTATGCTCATTCTTCCCTCTACCTAGAATATTCTTCCCTGGAATATGCATGGCTCACTCCCTGATGCCACAGGTGTCTGTTCACATGCTGTTTCTGAAGAAACCTCCTGCTGGTATTTGCTCCCATTACATCCCTTTCCATGGCCTGGCTCTATTTAATGTTTCTTTATTATACTTAGCATTTCCAAGAATGACCATATATACTTGTTTATTTATTATTAATCTACTCCACTAACATATAAACTGCATAAGGACAAGGGACTTTATCTCTCATATTTTCAACCCTTAAAAACAATGCCTGTTAAATGTGTCTAATAACTATTTTTTAAGTAATCAAAGAAGATTCATTTAGTAAAAAGGAAATAAATACATTATTTCAAAAAATTATGTAATATGGTATAATACAAGTTTTGAAAAAAGAAAAAACAGTTATAAATACACATCCATATACAGGATATGTGTATTTCTATAAAAGTAAGAAGAATACATACCAAAATAACAACTGTGATGATCTTTATGTGATGGAAAAACATACTATTTTTCCTTCTGTTTCTGTGTTTACTGACTTCTCTTCAATGACAGATTATCTAAGTGGTTAGAAAATATTATTTTACTGGAATATCTACTATAAAGAATCTACCTACTTATATAACTAGGGATTATGACAAAGACTTGGTTACAAGGAAATTCATTGTATTTTTCTGTATAATCAAGTGCAATAAGAAACAATGGAATGATTGACATTAATTAAATAACTCATGGATATTCATAAAGTAGACTACAACCAATTAAAATTATGTTGTAGGAAATGTGAGTTAAAGAAACAATGCGTAGAATATGATGAACATTCAAAAATGAGAACTAAAAAGATATGCAACCAAAATGTTAACAATAGTTGTTCCTGATTATTATTTTTACCATTTTTGCCTTCCTTGTGTCTTTTTGTTTAAAAGTATCAAAAAATGAACATACACCACAATGGTATTCAGAAAAATGAGTTTTACATGACTGTGCCAAATGCTGTCTTTTTGCCTTATATGAGCACCATCTAGTGTTCAATACATGTAATACAATTTCCATAATGCAATGAATGTTTGAGAACAGTAGCATTTATTTTAAAAATACATTTAAACACAAAGACAAATATTACTATACTCAGTGTCTGGCCTAATTTTTAAAACATATGAACAACTAGTTCAAGAGTCATATGACTTTAAATCATCAAAATAAAGAGATCATGAGAAAACTGATTAAATTTCTGCTGTTTATATTCAGTCCTCAAACATTTTTAAAACTCTCAAGACAGAGCCCTTGTTCTCCTTTTAAACTAATAGATATTTACTCCTTGAAAGAAAAGGAAAGTCAGACATTTCATGTGCATCATGGTGTTTAAAGTGGCAGGGATTATTTTTTTTCCATTTCACAGAAGCAGCAACAGCCTCGATGAGATTAAGTAGCTTGCCTGAGTTCACAGAGCTGGTAAGTGGTAGAACTGAGCTGCAAGACAAGGTCAGTCTGGCTCCAAAATCTATGTTCCCTTAATACGCTTCACTGTCTCCATTCTTCACATCTCACCCCAAATCACTGCACTTTTGAGGTGCTTCACCACTGAGATACTGTCTCATTAAGTTGTTTAGGGTCTCACTAAGTTGCTGAGGCTTGAACTCAACAATCCTCCTGCTTCAGCCTCCTGAGTCACTGAGATTTCAGACATGCACCACTGCACCCAGCTTCACTGCACCTTTTGACAAAATAATTCCACTTAAAATTACACAAGCTATTGCCATATTGCTTAGCTCTGCTCTCAGATCTAGAACTTCAAGCTCATTAAGTATTAATGTTTAAATAAATATCAATTTAAACCAAAAGAACTCTTAAAATATATTGTTCTATATAATGTTGTTAGGTGGAAACGTCAGTCTTTATAGGGATGTAAGATTTTCCATTTCCTATATAACAGCAGAAAGTTAGACCTTCATCATATCATGGGTACATTACTTTAGATGCCTCAGATTTGGTTTCCCTGTCCTAGTTATTATTTCCTGCTCTTTCCAACCTATCATACATCCTACTTAAGAAGTAAGCTCTCTAAAACAATGCTTTCACCAAATCCACCCAACAAGAGCTCACAATGGACTGTACTTCTAATTCTCGGCTTTCTAACAGGTATGTCAAAAATAGTTAACAGGTAGATAGATTTTTATTTCTCAGGACAGCCTTCTGTGGTCAGAACTCCCATCCTTGAGAGCCTCTAGGCCTTTCTAGATCTGAGCAGCCTGGCCAGTTGCTTGAAACACCAGGAAAAATGTTAGGAAGCATTCTGAATGCTCCCTAAAATCTTCCCAATCTATTAACACTTCTCATGCCCTCCCAAAACTGAGTGAGTTTATAGAAGTCATCTGGTCACATTTACTTCACAGTATAAGGAATCATTTCTACCTATTATATTTAAAGTTACTCACTGCATTATGTGTAATGACAAAACACTAAAAGCTATCCAAGTGACAAAAGTAAATGGCAAGGTTTGGTAGCGTATGCCTGTAATCCCAGCAGCTCTGGAGGCTGAGGCAGGAGGATTCCAAGTTCAAAGTCAGCCTCAGCAACTTAGTGAGGCCCGAAGCAACCCAGCAAGACTCTGTCTTTAAATAAAATATAAAAAAGGGCTGGGGGATGTGGCTCAGTGGTTAAGCACTGCTAGGTTCAATCCCCAGTACCAAAAAAAAAAAAAAAAAGTTAAATTAATTTTGGTATACTCAGCAATTATGTACTATACCTCCATCAAGAAAAATGAAGAAGCAAACAGCAAACATACACAAGATTCTCTAAGATATATTCAATACAAAAAAAACACAAAGTGAAGAAGCATGTATAATATGCACGCTATTTTTGTCTAAAAAGAAGGTAATATATGTGCATATTTGTATGCATATGTTATATCTTTACATTCAAGCAACCTGATAACATTGACTGCCTTTGGGGAAGAAAATCAGGCATGCAGGGGGATAAAGAATAACCTCAGTATCCTCTGGGTTTTGAACCACAAAAAGGGGGGGGGGGGGCAGAATCTTTTTCAAGCAAAAATAAATAAAATTCTAATTTTAAAATTCCATCTACAGACACCATAGTTCCTCATCTCTCACACCACTGCCAAAGCTGGGAGGGCTCTAGCACTCAAAGCAAGCCCTGTGATCAACATTTTCCTTTGGCAGGCCAGTATCCCACTGGGCCATACCTGCAGACTGAGCTATGTCCTGCCTCAATGACTTTGGCCACATACTTTTCAAATGCATCTGAACTCTCTTGTTCTTGCTGGCTGTCTCTAAATCATCCACCCCTTCAGGGTTTTATGCACACCCCAATGCCTCCAAAATACCTTTCAGAATCCTGTAATCATGACCATCTCACCAAGGACCACATACCAATTAACTCTGTACTTTAGAACATGTATATCTGATCTCACGTGTCAACTGTTTTTTTAGAGAAACAAAAACTTTGTAGTCAAGAAGTAATAACTTCTAACTATGCACATGCCTATAATCCCAACTACTCAGGAGGCTGAGACAGTTGGATTGAAAGTTGAAGGCCAGCCTGTGCAACTTAATGAGACTCTGAATTAAGACAGATTTTTTAAAAAGAGTTGGGACTTAGCCAGGCACTTGCCTGGCATGCAGGAGAACCCCTGGGTTCAATCACCAGTACCATTAAAAAAAAAAAAAAAAAAAAGTAATAATTTCTGCTGAAAGATAGAGTGGCCACCATAAGGTGAAACAACTAAAATATCAAATCAAATAAAAACTTGATCCTGTCTTTCTGATAAAAATCCTTCAATGGTATCCACCAAAATTAAAACAAAGTTGAAATGCCTTAGTATTCTTTATAAGAACCCTCAAATCTTCCAAACCATCTCCCCTCACTAGTCCTCTTCACTTGTGAAAACATGGCATGTTCTTCCCTACCACTAGGCTTCCCTCCTTCATGCTGTTCCCTCTATCTGGATCAGTCTTCTGCCCCCAGCCCCCATTCCTCTGACTCTGGTCATCTTTGGCTGCCTTCAGAAAGGAATACTGAGGTAGCAGAGGGATAGGAACAGGAAGGAGATTTTTCATTAAATACCCTTTGGTATGTTCTGAGACTCAAACTATGGGAATAAATTACCTTTGAAAACATAAGTGGAATAAATAAATGTGTACCACTTCTTCCAGGAAAGCTGTGACCCAACCTGCTCATTCCAGCGTGGCTGAGGAGATACTCCTGCCATGTGCATGCTTCCCTGTACTTCCATAACGGCCCTGATCACACCTCACCACAGCCAACTGTTGACTTACAATTAAGATTATAAGCCCTTTGAGAACAAGTGTCTTCTATTTAGCTCAACATTATAGCTTGAAAAACAAACAAATAACAGATGGATCAATACACACTGAAAGATCACCTGGGTCCTTCAGTTTTCAATGACAAGCAGGACACCCATGAGTGCATTCACACAAACCATACCTTCACATGGGAATATTCAGATGTCTACAAACCGAACAAACAATAAGCACAGATTTGTTTTGCATTGCTGCTACTATTATGGAATTTAGAAACATAAAAATCAGTCATGTAAATTGCTTAAAAATATTTTATTAAGAAAAATAATTAGCATATTATATAAACTTTACTTGAATTATTCTTGATTTCAGGACTTTGCTTCACAAGTAATATTAGTAATGTGAAAAATTTTAAACTATTAAGGAATCTAAGTAGGATTTTGCAACCAGGCCTGGAAGTTTTAACAAAATCAGTTTCCTCTGATGCTAAAAAGGTTAACAGCAAAGAACAATTAGATTAGTCCTGAAGGCCTTATCAGTGTTTCTAAAACTTGACAGATATTAATTTGTGGGTGCAAAACCAGGCTGTACTTGAAGATAGCATATATGGATACAAGGAATTCGAGGAGTAACCAAATCTCAGAAATATTGGATTCGTAGTCTTTGCCTGCAGAGACTCATCTTAACCCTGAATGATTCATAACAAGGTAATCCTAGCCCCTAACTGTCAAGGGGGCACCTGCTACCTCAAAGCCTATTCAATCTCAAGGTTTGGTTCTGTTGTTTTAGTTACCAAGGATTGAACCCAGGTGTGCTTATCCACTGAGCCACATCCCCAGAGCCTTTTTTTTTTTTTTTTAAATTTTGAGACAGGGTCTTGCTGAATTACTCATGGAGATACTTGTACAACTCTGTGACTATGTTAAAAACAATGAATTACACACTTGAAATAGTGGGTGGATCACATCTCAAAAAAGTTTTAGTTTTCTATTGCTGCTATAAAAGTTGCCACAAATAAAGTCGTGTAAAATATGCAAATTTATTATCTTATAGCTCATAAGTTTGAAACAAGTCTCAGTGAGCTAAGATTAGGATGTCAGGCTCTAAGACAAAATCATTTTTCTTGAGCCCTTCAGCTCCTTGAGGCTGCTCACCTTTCTAGGCTCATGACCCCATTCCTCTAACTTCAAAACCAACCAGGGCAGGCTAAGTCCTCCTCTAGTCACACCACATGACTCTGACTTGTTCTTATTCCCCTGCTCCCTCTTTCACTTTCAAGAATCCTTGTGATCACACTAAAAATCACCTGGATAATCCAAATAATCTCCCTAATTAAGATCATCTGATTAGCAATTCCATTTGCTACCCTAATTCCTCTTTGCCACCCTAATTCCTCTTTGCCACATTAACATAACATTCACAGATCATGGGAACTAGGACATGGATATCTGGGGGCAGGGAACTATTCAGCCTCTTACCAGAAGGCTATTAAAAATATATATATATTTTTAAATGTACTTATTGAGAGGCTGAGGATATAGTTCAGCTGGTAGAATGCTTGCCTCACATGCACAAGGCCCTAGGTTCAATCCCAAGCACTGCCAAAAAAAAAAAAAAAAAAAAATCTACTCATTGAATATATGGAAATGCAATATTCTAGTTACCCTACATTACATGTCAATTTTTATAATAAAGGGTTAAAGTTAACTACTGTTTTTCATCTACCAAATTTTCATTGATCCAATGTAAAAATTGCATTAAATTGACAAAGATGTGGAGAAACAGGCTCTTATTCACATTGCTCATAGGAGCATAAACTGGTAAAACTTCCAAGAAGCACAGTGTGGCATAACTCCCAAAATTAGAAAGCAGCCACAGGGCACACACCTATAATAATCCCAGTGACTTGAGAGGCTGAGACAAAAAGTTGAAGGCCAGCATGGGCAACTTAATGAGACCCTCAGCAACTTAGTGAGATCCTGTCTCAAAATAAAAAATAAAAAAGGACTAGGGAGGTAGCTCAGTGGTAAAGTGTTCCTGGATTAAATTCCCAGGATGAAGGAATAAAAAAATTATAGAAGCATACATACACTTTGACCCCACAATTTTACTTCAAGGAATTTATTCTAAAGACAGATTCCTATGCATGAGAAATGATATATTCAACATCATCTATTAAAACAAAAGACTGGAAACAGTCTAAATGTTCATCAAATAGAAAATTGATTAAATATATTCTCCAGTTAGTTTGTAGCCATTAAAAAGAAAAAGGTGCAGCTCAGTGGCAGAGCACTTGCCTAGCATGTGTGAGGCACTGGGTTCAATCCTCAGCACCTCATAAAAATAAAAAATGGCATGATGTCCATCTATAGCTACAAAAGAAAATTAAAAGAAAAAGGCAGTTTTGTGTATTCTTACATATAAAATACATATTTTACTTAACTTTTGGGGAAAAGCAAGGAACAGAATAAGAATAGCATGTATATATGCTATCCTTTGTATTTAAACAACATGGGATATATGCTTAAATAACCTTGTTCTGGGGCTGGGGTTGTGGCTCAGTGGTAGAGCGCTTGCTTAGCATGTACAAGGCGCTGGGTTTGATCCTCAGCACCATAAAAATGTAAAATAAAGATATTGTGTCCATCTAAAACTAAAAAATAAATATTTTTAAAAAATAACCTTGTACTATCTCTAAAAGAAACTACTAGTAGCAATTATTTCTGGAGAAAGGAGGTAGTGAAGTAAAAAAGGAGAGAAAAACGTATTTCCTACTGTTCATACCTTTTGGATTTTCTATTAGTATATATATGACAGAGAGAGAGACAGACACAGATCAAACAAACACTAAAACATACTTTCAAAAAGTAGCATATCACACAGGTTAGTGTGGCCTTCTATATGAATTTTTCAATTTCCAGGCAATCTCTTACCTGCTAGTTGGTGCAGGGAAAGAAAAGGAGAGAAGCTGATTCCAGAATGGGTCATTCTCAGAGACAGATTCTGTGCCTGATAACTTTTTTAAGTACTCATTTTTAGGAAGATCACTGATCCTGCTGCTGTTTGATCCCATCTTCTAAAGTGGTAAGATAATTTACACCTGCATTTCCACAGTACAACCTAGAAAAAATGGAGAAAAAATTCAAACTTGTTCAAAATAGTCATCATAACTTTTCCCACCTTTAATTACATATAAAAAAACTATAAACTTACTAAAGGAAATTACATCTTTCCTTATTTGTAAGTATATTAGACATCAGATACAAAGTTACAAGGGGAAAGACTTAGCCAACACAAACATAAGAATCCAAATCTATACTTGCACCTCAGATATTAGGATGGGACTACCTCTGCTCAAGAAAATGTCTCAAAGCAAATTTATACCTATGGTAACTTATTAACAAACATTCCGAAAATGAGGCTTATTTACAATTGAAACAATGGTGGTAAAGAAATACAGAGACTAGCCACTGGTGGTGCACACCTGTAATGCCAACTGCTCAGGGATCAAGCAGGAAGATCTCAAGTTTTAGGCCAGTCTGGGCAACATAGAGAGACCCTGTCTCAAAAAAGGGGGCTGGGAGGTAGAGGCAATTATAGAGACTACAAGGCATGAATGTGCAAGGAGGAGAAAGTAGTTCAAGTAATTACCATGTTCTACTGACACGAATTGTGGGGCTGACCTGAATTACCTGCTTCTCCTGAAAGAGCTCCCAATTCTAAAGGAATCACATATAATTCTCTCTCGTTCTGCTAAGTATACATACAGTATTTGTTGACATATTCCTTCACTAAACTTTGAATTTTTTTTTTGATGATAGCTCTTAATTCATCTTTCTATCCCCATTAACTAGACAAACATGTAATAGGCATTCCCTAAACAATATGTTGAAAAGAATAAGTGACTGAATAATTATACACAAGGCTCTACAGTATTTGTTGTGCCAGGTCATTAAGGAAAAAACTAATAGTTGAGTTCAAATATGAATTACTCTCTTCCTCAAATCACACTCAACTTAGTTCTAGAACAAGCTTTATCACAATTTTCAGAATAAGTGTCACTGAATAATAAGATGGTGGTGAGATTAACAATAATTACACTATTTTCGAAACGAAAGAAAACTATGTGGACTCAGTGACAGAAAAAGTTCCATTCAGGTGAGAATTTTTATTAGTAACTGACTTTCTTACTCATGCCCCTCCTCATTCCATGAAGGCAAGGAAACCAAGGGCAGAATTTGGAAGGATGCCTTCTTGTATTCTCTACAGATCTGAACTAGCTGCTTATATGAGGGCATGAGGCTCCCCCAATGCACATGGGCAGATGGGTCTTAGAAACATGTAAGAAATACCAATCTGGCTCCTTGGCACCTGCCTCTGAACCCACAGCCCCTGTTTTCATCCTCCCTAGTCAATTCAGCCTCCATATCAAGCCAGCTAATTATAAGGTTTAACTTCTTACAATAGGCATTGTTAAGCCAAACTAGAAAATTCTATAAAGAACTATTACAGCCAGGTGCAGCGGTGCATGCCTATAATCCCAGCAACTTGAGAGGCTGAGGCAGGAGGATCCTGGGAGTTCAAAGCCAACCTCATCAAAAGCAAAGTGCTCAGCAACTCAGTGAGACCCTGTCTCTAAATAAAATACAAAAATAGGGCTGGGGATGCGGTGCAGAGGCTAAGTACCCTGTGTTCAATCCCCAGTACCACCCCCTCAAAAAAAGAACTATTATAAAACGCATGAGTTCCTTACCTTTTTACTATTAACTTTTATTTTGTTTATTTATTTATTTATGTGGTGCTGGGTATGGAACTCAGTGCTTCAGGCATGCTAGGCAAGCACTCTACCAATAAAACACAACACCAGCCTTTTATACCCCATTCAAAATTACTTTACATATTTTAAGCTATTTAAAATTAAAATTAAAGTCTTACAATGGGATACAATACATTAGTAAAAATGAATGAATCAGAGGGCTGGGATTGTAGCTCAGCGCCAGAGCACTTGCCTACCATGTGTGAGGCACCGAGTTTGATCCTCAGCACCACATAAAAATAAATAAAAAAATAAAGGTACATCAACAACCAAAAAAATATTTTTTAAAAATCTTCTGAAAAATGAGTGAATCAGGCTAGAGTGATCAATATGAATACATCTTTAAAAATATAAAATGTGTAAAAATGAAAAAAAAATTATAGAATAATGTACATGCTATAGTTTCATTTGTAAGACTTTAAAACATGCAAACAATAGTATGAATATATTCCTATCTAATACCAAGTATTAAAGCACACAGGAAAAACAAACACCAATTTCTAATGCTATCAGAAAGGTGAGGGGGCTTCAACTATATCCATAAGTAGTTTCTTAAAGGGAAAAGGGGGCTGGGGATAAAGCTTAGGGTGGAGCCCTTGACTAGTATTTGGAAGGCCCTGGAATTGATAACTGCAAGGGGATGGAGGGGACAGAAGGAAAAAAAGATTACGTACAAATAGCAAACATTTACATTTGGTGAAAGAAACAGTATGTAGGTAGGTTTTTGTTATATTACTCTCTATTACCATTTATTTCATATTAATTTTTTTTCTGGTACTAGATATTGAACCCTGGGGTGCTTAACCACTGAGCCACATCCCCAGCCCTTTTTATTTTTTATTCTGAGACGGGGTTTGCTAAGTTTCTCAGGGCCTTGGTAAGTTGCTGAGGCTGGCTTTGAACTCAATAACCCTCCTGCCTCAGCCTCCCAAGCTGCTGGGCCTGAACCACTGCACCTGGCTCATATTATTAACTTTCAAAAAGAAAAGAATGGTTTTTCAACATCTCAGCAGCAATACTTGAAGCTAGATGACAGGAGAGCAATGCCTTTAAAATATTAAAAGGAAATAATTTATTAGAATTCTACAACTAGCCAAGCTACCAACTAATTCAGTATGCAAGTAGAATAAAGACTTTTTTGACATGTCAATAATCAAAACACAGTCCAGTGACCCATTCCCAGGAAGACATATGAGGAAATAAGGAAAGACATGGAATTCAAGAAACAGGGATTCAACCTGAACTAGTGGTGAAGAGAAGTCACAGGACAAGAGCAGTAGAGCAGGTCAGGCAAGACTCAAAACAGCCCCAGGATCTCCAGGTAAATAAAAAGTAGGACTGAAGATCACTTGATGTGTCTGACTTTATTATGTGGATTGTTACAAGATGTCTGAGAACACGGCAGTATTGAAAAAAATCACAAAACACAATTAAATGATTTTTTAAAGACTACATGCTTTGGGGAAAATAAAAACTGTTCATGTAGCTCAGAGGCAGAGCACTTGCCTCACATGTATGAGGCACTGGGTTTGATCCCCAGTACTGGAAAAAAAAAAAAAAATAGAGGTATCAGACACATTCAGAGCTGGGAATGTAGCCCGGTGGTAGAAAAACTGCCTATGTAAGGCCCTGGGTTCGATCCCCAGCCCAGCCCCACCAAGAATAAATAAATAAAGTTCAACAAATGTCATAAAAAACAAAAAGGACTAGGGATGTAGTTCAGTGGTAAAAGTCTCCTGGGTTCAGTCCTCTGCGTGCGTGCGTGCGTGTTTGTGTGTGTGTGTGTGTAAAATACTATCATCTAAATATTAAAGATTTAACCCAAAATTGTAATGTATATATTGAGAAGATTCCAGAATAAAGAAGAGAGAATGACAATTTAAGAGTTTTAAATTTTCATCTTCCATAACAGGTAGGGAGTCAATAGAAAATATGTAAATTACTAAATTTTTAAAAAACAACTGTAAAAGTACATTAGTTATAAGGAGATATAGAACAACAGCATCAGCTAATAGATTTGAAAGTGGCCACCTTTGGGGAAAAGGACTAGATAATGGGGAAGGTGGTATTGCAATTTTTTTTATTTTTTTATTTTTTATTTTTTTTTTAATATTTATTTTTTAGTTTTCAGTGGACACAACATCTTTGCTTTTGTATGTGGTGCTAAGGATCGAACCCAGGTCGCACACATGCCAGGCAAGCACGCTACCACTTGAGCCACATCCCCAGCCCGCAATTTTTTTTTAATATTTATTTTTCAGTTGTAGGTTGACATAGTTCCTTTATTTATTTTCTTATGTGGTGCTGAGGATGGAACCCAGTGCCCCATGCATGCTAGGCAAGCACTCTATCTCTGAGCCACAACCCCAGGCCTGCAATTTATTATAAGTTCATCATATTGTTTGACAGCTTTTAAAACCACATCCATCTATAACTTTGATTAAAAAGTAAATATAAGGGGGGCTAGGGTTGTGGCTCAGCAGTAGAGCACTCGCCTAGCATGTGTATTGACAACTACAACTAAATATATATATATATATATATATATATATATATATATATATATATATATATGTATATACTTTTTTTTTTTTAAGTAAATACAAGGAGGAAGGAAAGACAGTGGAATGAAATGGACATCATTACCCCAAGTTCATGTATAAAGATATGAATGGTGTGACTCTACTTTGTGCACAACCAGAGACAGGAAAAATTGTGCTCTATATGTGTACTATAAAATGAAATGCATTTGCTGTCATATATAACAAATTAGAATAAATAAATTAAAAAAGTAAATATATTTTAAACTCCAACATTCCATATCCTATTCAAATTTAAATTTTTAATATACATGGAACATAGAATGTTACCATCATAACTAAAGTAATGATAACAAAAATGTGACTTATTCTTTACTGAGGCACATAATTAGCAAGCTTAAGAAAATCTATGTCTAATACAGTTTAATAACATATATATTAGGGCTGAGGATGTGGCTCAAGTGTTAACGCACTCGCCTGGCATACGCAGGGGTGCTGGGTTCGATCCTCAGCACCACATAAAAAATAAAATAAAATAAAGATGTTGTGTCCACCGAAAACTAAAAAATAAATATTAAAAAATTCAAAAAAATAACATATAAATTAAAGCTGATATTTCCAAAATATAAATTCCAAATTTATTACATTGTATAAATTTACTAACAAGCATAAATCAATGCTTAGTCATAATAATGGGAATTAAATTCAACCCCACAATAGTGATTGATAAACAGAGCAATAAAACAAAATAGAAAAATGCACCTGGACCCAACAGTGCATGCCTGTAATCCCAGCTACATGGAAAACTAGGCAGACAGGAGGCTCACAAGTTCCAGGCCAGCTTGGGCAACTTAGCCAGATCCTATCTCAAAACAAAACAAAAAAATTAATAGGGCTAGGTATGCAGCTCAGTGGTAGAGAGCCCCTGGATTCAATTCCAAGTAGAGAGACAGAAAAGAAGGGAGGGAGGGAGAGAGGGAAGGAGGGAAGGAAGGAAGGAAGGAAGGAAGGAAGGGAGGGAGGGAGGGGGAGGGAAGAAGAGAGGGAAGGGAGAGAAAGGGAAAGAAAGATTCAAAAATGAACTCACAAACGTACAGACAATTGATTTTTTTTTAACTTTTTTTTAAATTTGTTCCTTTTAGTTATATATGACAGTAGAATGTATTTTGACATACACACATGGAGTAATAACTTCCCATTCTTAATAGTTGTGATGTGGAGTTACACTGGTTGTATATTTATATATGAACACAGGGAAGTTGTAGACAATTGATATTTGTCAATGGTGCAAAAATCAAATGAACAATGGAAGGACAGTCTTTTAAACAAATAATGCTAGAACAAATGGACAAGAATAGGGACCAGTTGGGGGAAGGAGTTTTTATAATTTAAATTTTTTACAATTTAATAAGTGTTTTGATGAACAAATATATATAAAACACTCAAGAAATGATAAAACTACAATGAAAGAGAACAGAAATTCATTTGTAGGAATGGAAAGTTTCCGTATCTTGTGTGTTAATTATATGAATCTACATGTAATAAAATTTCACAGAACTATACACAAACATCAGATAAAAATGAGTGCATGAAAAATCTGAAGAAACACAAGTCCAGTCTGTGGCTATTATATTGTGCCAATATCAATTTCCTGGTTTTGATAATATGCTATAGTTGTATTAACACTGGGGGAAGCTAGGTGAAAAGTACACAGGTACACAGGACTTCTCTATACTATTTTTGCAACTTTTTTTTTTTTAAATGGGGATTGAACTCAGGGGCACTCATCCACTGAGCCACACCCCAGCCCTATTTTGTATTTTATTTAGAGACAGGGTCTCATTGAGTTGCTTAGTGCCTCAATTTTGCTGAGGCTGGCTTTGAACTCACAATCCTCCTGCCTCAGCCTCCCGAGCTGCTGGGATTACAGGCATGCGCCACCACGCCCAGCTATTTTTGTAACTTCTTATGAGTATATAATTATTTCAAAATAATAAGTTCTTAAAAATAAACAAAAATCAAATAAAATAAAAATCTACATGTCCCAAAGATGCCAATAAATCAGACTAACATGGGTGGCATGCAGCTCAGTGGTAGAGTGCTTACCTAGCATACTTGAGGGCCTGGGTTCAATCGGGAGTAGCACCAAAAATCAGACTAACAGGTAACTTTCTTTCACACCTCTGTTGTTTATTTTTACATATCACTTCATTATCTATACTATCAAATGATGAGATATTAGGATCTCACATTCTAGCTACTTGGTATCTTGGACTATACTTTCACTTATAACCTATTTACATAAAAAAAATTCTTTCAAGTCTTATTCAGAATTGAACTATCAGGGATGAATATGTAGCTCAGTGGTACGCACCTGCCTACATGAATAACGCCCCAGGTTTGATCCCCAGCACCACAAAATTAAAATAAATAAATAAAATTTTTCAAAAGCTCAACGGTCCTTTAAATAAAACCAAAATATGTATTTGGGTCTTTGGGAAGCTACATTAACTTCATTAACTCTGAGAAACATACAACAGATTTTATCTTCTTCCACCTTCTTAAGGATACTGCTATTTCCTTTTTACCAAACCTTTAAAATTCTTTTATTTGCCCAATAACTCCTGTGACCTCTGAGTAGGCCTCAGTGAAATATTTTTTTAAAAAATCTCTAGAGTATAAGAACTTGTTGAGAGCCACAGCCAAAAGGGGCCCCAGCAAACTTCCAGCTGCCAGAAAACTTCTAGCTGCCAACTGATTGGCTCCTCTGCGGTGATGCTCATTGGGCTGTTTCTCTGCCCTTTCAGACCACGGAGCTGCTCATTGGGGGACTTTTTTGGCTCCGCCCACGCGACCCAGCCAATCGGCCTCAAGAGCAGGAGGAGTGGGGGAGGTTGAGAGGCTTGTGGGAAGCTGGTGGTGGCAGTTGGGCTCTGAGGGTTTTCCTGAGGAGCTGTGTGGTGCGGTGTGTGTGTTCGTTTCTTTTGACAAATGGCTCCTGAATTGTGCCCAGCCAGACTGCGGCATTTGGTGGCCCGTGCGGTGAACACGACTGAGGGTAAGTGATAAGGTAAACTGCTCGCCCCTGAGGGCAGGGTGAGAGGATGGGTAGCCATTTTAAGATTCTTCTTTTGTTTGCTTCACTTTTGTTTTAAGTTGTCTGTCCCTGGAGATGGATGAGACGGAAGAAAAACTGCTCACATCTGAGGAAAAACTATTTGTGTTTGAGGAACAGATAGGGAGAAAGGACGGATGGACATTTCAGGAGGATAGAAAGGCTATAATGATTTTGTGTTGTTCCATTTTTGTTTCATTCTGTCTTGGTTTTGTTTGGCATCATCTTGTTGGGTTGTATTATAGTAGAAATATGGGATCAGAAATTAGTAAAAAACAAACCGAAATTGTTAGAGGAAGGAGGCATCTCAGTAAAATCAAGAACAGTCAGGGCATATGTTGATACAATACAAAAATGTAGCCCATGGCTTTTTAAGGAGGAGTTGTTAAATATATCACAATGGAACCATCATGGTGAAGATTTAAAAAGAATAGAAAATAAAAGCCCAGGGACTCTACCAGTTGGCACATTGCCATTGTGGACTTTCGTATCTTGTTTGCTTAGTCCAAAGCCTTCAGTTCAGACAATGGTAGAGGAAGGAGAAGACATATTGATTCAAGTAAAAGAGAAGGTCTCTCAAGTTAGTCAGACAGAGGAAAAGATTCAAGTAAAAGAGAAGGTCTCTCGAGCTAGTCAGACAGAGGAAAAAATTCAAGTAAAAGAGAAGGTCTCTCAAGTTAGTCAGACAGAGGAAAAGATTCAAGTAAAAGAGAAGGTCTCTCGAGCTAGTCAGACAGAGGAAGAAAGTTTAGAGCAGAAAAAGCCATCGGGGAAAAGTTACAACAGGAGACTGCTACTAACACCTTTCTATCACCAGAGGGTGTAAGTGTCCAACCAACAGCGCCACCTCTACAGGAGACTGCTACTAACACCTTTTTATCACCAGAGGGTGTAAGTGTCCAACCAACAGTGCCACCTCCATATGCTGGGAGGCTCCCAACCCCCGCAGTTGATAGCTGGGATCCTGAGACAGGATCTCAAATATTAACATGCCCTGTATTTGAGCAGGCAAGAGGGCAGCGAATTCACCATGCTTTAAATTTCAAAAAAGTGAAGCAGCTAAAAGAGGCTGTAACAACCTATGGTCCTCAAGCACCCTTCACTGTAAGCATGGTCGAATCCATTACCAACTTGAACATGATGCCAGCAGATTGGGCTAATATGTGTAAAGCTGTGCTAAATGGAGGACAATACCTGTTATGGAAGGTTGCCAATGAGGAATTTTGCAAGGAGACGGCTAGGCAAAATGCAGCAGCTGGTTATCCTCAGAGAAATCTAGATATGTTGTTAGGAAAGGGACCTTATGAGGATCAGCAGCAACAAATTGCATATGATCCTGGCGTATACATACAAATTGCTGTAGATGTGGTTAGGGCATGGAAGACTTTACAAGGACATGGAGGTTTACAAGGTCAATTATCTAAGGTAATACAAGGATCTAATGAACCTTACGCTGAATTTGTAGATAGGCTTATTCAAACAGCTACCAGAGTTTTGGGGAATACAGAACAAGCAATACCATTAATAAAACAACTAGCTTATGAGCAAGCGAATCGTTGGTGCAGAGAAGTCATTAGACCATGGAAACATGAAGATTTAAATACATATATTAAATTATGTAGAGACATTAATGAACAAGGGCAAGTCGTGGCAGCTGCAGTACAACAGGTTTTAGATGCCAGAGACATTAATGAACAAGGGCAAGTCATGGCAGCTGCAGTAAAACAGGCTTTAGATGCCAGGCCAAGAACATGCTACAATTGTGAACAAACAGGACATTTTAAAAGGAATTGCCCCATAGGAGGAGGGTTTAACAAAACTAGGTATCAAAGGAGTAGAATACCGGGTATTTGCCCACGATGCTGTAGAGGGAGACATTGGGCTAATGAATGCCGTTCTCAAACCACCATAGAGGGTACTCCATTATCAAAAAATGAACAGGGACCAGGTGTTTACCCACGATATCGTGGAGAAAGGCATCGGGCTCCATTGCCAAAAAATGGACAGGGGGGCCCAATGCTCCGGGGCCCAAGACCACAAATATACGGAGCACTGGAGGAACCCAGCAATCCCAGCAGGGTAGTGCCCAGGACACATTGTCCATTAGATCCCTCATCAGACAAACCAGAGTGAGCGCAGGGTTGGACATCTGCGCCTCCACCAGAACAGTACTAACTCCAGAGATGGGAGTTCAAATCATTCCCACAGGGGTAAAAGGACCTCTTCCCACAGGAACAGTAGGCTTATTATTGGGACACAGCTCTTCTACTCTAAAAGGACTTATGATAAGTCCTGGGGTAATTGATCCCGATTATGAAGGTGAAATAAAAATTATAGCCAGTTCTCCAAAGGGTATATCAGTAATTTCACCAGGAGATAGAATAGCACAGTTACTAATAATACCCAGCCTACATGATAAATTTTCCAGTCGTACTGTAGAAAGAGGTTCCAAGGGATTAGGCTCCACAGGTGTAGATTGGGCTATGCTTTCTTTAAATTTAGATTCTCGCCCCATGCTAAAACTAAATATTCAAGGACATAAATTTAATGGGCTAATGGATACAGGTGCAGACCTTAGCATCATCTCTCCTCAAGAATGGCCAAAACATTGGCCATTACAACAAGCCACTCAAACGCTTCAAGGCCTAGGAGTGGCAACTAATCCCCATAGAAGTGCAATGGTATTAGATTGGAAGGATCCTGAAGGATGAGAAGGAACTATACAACCATATGTATTGGATCATCTTCCCGTAAATTTATGGGGACGAGATGTCCTAGATCAATTAGGTTTCACATTAACAAATAACATCAATCAAAATGCACCCACTATTATGGCTAGACAAGGTTTTAGGAAAGGAAAAAGATTAGAAAACCAAGAACAAGGTATAGCAGCACCAATACAAATAGATCAAGGAACAGACAGACATGGGTTGGATTTTCAGAAAGGGCCACTGAGACAATAAAAATTACTTGGAAATCAGAAAGACCAGTATGGGTTCCTCAGTGGCCCCTGACTAAAGAAAAGATACAAGCAGCCCATGACCTGGTCAAACAACAATTAGCGGAAGGACATATACAACCTTCTGTATCTCCCCATAATACTCCCATTTTTGTCATCAAAAAGAAATCTGGTAAATGGAGATTATTGCAAGATTTAAGAGCCATTAATAATGAGATGGTTATTATGAGACCTGTTCAATCGGGGATTCCTCAATTGTCTGCTTTGCCAAAAACCTGGTATGTTTTAGTTATAGATATTAAAGATTGTTTTTTTTTCAATTCCAATTCATCCTGAGGATAGTCCATGTTTTGCATTTACTATCCCTGCACTAAATCATGAAGGTCCTGATCAGAGATATGAATGCAAAGTACTCCCTCAAGGGATGGCTAATAGCCCAACTATGTGTCAAATTTATGTTAACAAAGTAATCCAGCCACTTAGAAATCAAAATCCTGAACTACAAATATTTCACTATATGGATGATGTATTATTAGCACACAAAGATAAAAACACATTGCTAGAATGTTATGCCACACTTACAAACTTATTAAAAAATTATAATCTAGAGATAGCAATAAATAAATTACAATTAAATTGTCCAATTAATTATTTAGGAGTTCTATTATCCTCAACCATGGTCCATCCACCAAAAATTCAAATACGAGTAGATCAACTCAAATCACTTAACAACTTTCAAAAGTTATTAGGAGACATAAATTGGATAAGGCCTTATCTAGGTATACCAACAGGAGAGTTGGGACCTTTATTTGATATCCTAAAAGGTCCATCAGATCCAAATTCACCCCGAATGTTAACACCTGAAGCAAGAAAGGCATTAAAAATCATTGAAACATATATGGAAAATATACATTTGGATAGAATTGATATAAGTTTGCCTTTATTATTTATTGTACTACCAACAAAAAATATTCCTACAGGAGTATTTTGGCAAGAAGGTACATTATTATGGATACATTTATCTTATTCTCCTAACACTATTCTTACTAGGTATCCTGAGGCTGTAGAACAATTAATACTCAAAGGAATAAAAGCAGCAAAGGGAGTGTTTGGAATTTCTCCCAATAAAATTATTACTCCATATACTATGAATCAAATTGATGAGTTAGCTAATGAGTTAAATACTTGGGCATTAATCATGTGCAAATCTAATGTTTCATTTGATAACCACTTACCATCTAATCCTTTATTGTCTTTTTGGTCATTGCATCCTGTAATTTTTCCAAAAATGACAAGAAAAACACCTATCATGAATGCTCCAAATATATTCACTGATGGGTCAAATAATGGTACAGCAGCAATAGTTACACCTGATCAAACTTTTACATTTTTAGTACCAAACAATCAGCTCAAAAGGTAGAGCTTAATGCAGTATTACAAGATTTTGTGATGTTTAAAGATCCTGTATTTAATTTATTTTCTGATAGTCAGTATATAGTTAATGCTATAGTATCCCTTGAAGATGCTGGTAGGATTTCCCCTTCCTCTACTGTTTTCTCTTTGCTTTCCACTATACAAGTCTAATCTGGGACAGAAAAGATCCATTCTTTATAGGACATATCAGGGCACATACAGGATTGCCTGGAGCCCTTAGTTTGGGCAATGATTTAGCAGATAAAACTACACATGACATACATATTTTCTCTACACTAGAAGAAGCTACAAATTTTCATAAAAAGTTCCATGTCAATGCTAATACTTTACAAAAGCGTTTTAAAATAACTAAGGAACAAGCTAGACAAATAATAAAACAATGTCAAAATTGTGTGATCTTTTTACCACAAGTTAATCTTGGAGTCAATCCTAGAGGACTGATACCTAACCATATTTGGCAGATGGACGTCACACACTTGCCAGAATTTGGAAAATTAAAATATTTGCATGTTATAGTTGATACGTCTGGATTTTTGATGGGCTCCCTTCATGCCGGAGAAAAAACTAAAGATACTATAGCTCATTGCTTACAAAATTTTGCCACTGTGGGCATTCCAAAACAGTTAAAAACAGATAATGGTCCTGGTTATACTTCTACCTCTTTTAAACAATTTTGCTCATCATTTGGCATTACTCATACAACAGGAATCCCATACAATCCACAGGGACAAGGCATAGTTGAAAGAGCTCATCAAACTATTAAAATGTACTTATTAAAGCAAAAAGAAGGAATTGGGAAGGGGTATATATTCCCCAAAGATAAACTTAAAATAACCCTTTTTACTCTAAACTTTTTAAATTTGGATTCATCAGGGCTTAGTGCTGCGGAAAGGCATATGTGTCCAAAAAATGTACATAAGCCCAAGGTACTTTGGAAGGATATTCTAACAGGACAATGGAAAGGTCTTGACCCAGTAATTGTCTGGAGTCGGGGGTCTGTTTGTGTGTTTCCACAGGGAGAACAGCAGCCGATTTGGATTCCAGAGAGATTAACTAAGGTCCTGACCCAGTGATTGTCTGGAGTCGGGGGTCTGTTTATGTGTTTCCACAGGGAGAACAGCAGCCGATTTGGATTCCAGAAAGATTAACTAAAGCGATTTCTACAGTACAAAAAGAAGATGATTTGGCTCAAATCCATAACAGCTGATATCCAAAACTCCAGTTTGGCTATCCTTACCTTACTATCTGCGACATAACCAGGATGCTTTTTTCAATATCTATTTTATTATTACCCTTTCCCACATCATAAAGTTCTATTTTGTTTTTTGAGCTCATACAGACCTAGGTTAATGTTTTGCTGATCAGTTCTATTTTTTGACTATAGAGTTTTTAAACATTGCAATGGAAATTTCACCTGTAAAAAGTTATAAGGCCTTTACTATTATGTGTTTTATGTATTATGTGTGCACACTTGTGTTTTATGTTGTATGTTTGTATGTACGTATGTCCATATATCATATATGATGAGCGCTCATGAAAAAATGGATCCAAATATTTTTTTATTCACGTAATTTAAATGATTTAATTTAAATTGGGTAAACAGCTGTTGAGGACTGTTTTAATATGTGAACAAAAAAGAAGGTTAACAGATCTGTTTACTTTCACCTTTCCTTTTCATTATATTTAATAATTCTGTTCAAGATGTAAATTGTTCAGAAAATTGTTTTCTTTTAGTGCCCTCTGGAATGTTACATGATTTTTTTCTTTAGCCATTATTGCCAGAATTCCTATCTTCATCCCAGTGCCGGTGAAGACAAAGATAAAACCAATCTACAGCTTCTGCAATTGCCATCACTGAACTGCTTGCAGAACTTGCCTGCACTATGTATCACTTGTATGCATTGTGATCTATTGGTGCAGTGACTTGTTGTTAGTCTGTAAACAAGTCAGGATGGCGCCTGGCATTTTGCCAGGGGGAGTGGTTTGTGAGGTGGTGCCAACGAGCCATTAAGTGTGGAGATTCCTTATTGGTTGACTGCTGTATCGAGTTTATGTTAATTAAGATAAGCTGTGTGAAATGTATATATACCGCTCCTGTCCTACAATAAACGGCTCCTACTCCTGCTGTATCAATCTACACAAGTTGCTCATCACCCCCCGGTTATTTTGCTGCAGCCGGACTGCGGCAACTTGTGGTAGTGTTGTGGTATTTTTGCTGATGTTGTCATCGGTGGTACAATTTTTCCAAAAGGAGCCATCAATTGGCTTGGTGTATCCTTCTCCCTTCTGCTTGTGATGGTCGTTCAGCTAAAATTTGGGGGCCAATGGAGGTGAGGCAAAGAACCCCACCCCCACCCCCACCCCCACCCCCCGTACAAAGACCTATCCACAGGTGTGGCTGTATGCTGGACCGGTAGTCAATGACGGGTAAGATCCAATTGCACTGGTACCAACCTAAGACAGGAGGCTGACGCCTTGAGGTCAGCTCATCCGACAACAGGTAAGGACCATATGTAGTATTGGACAACCTAAGGCAGGCATGGTCCCTAAGCCACATGCTTGTTGTTTAAACAGAGAGGGGAAGATGTTGAGAGCCACAGCCGAAAGGGGCCCCAGCAAACTTCCAGCTGCCAGCTGATGATTGGCTCTCAGCGGCCCCAGCAAACTTGTAGCTGCCAACTGATTGGCTCCTCTGCGGTGATGCTCAGTGGGCTGTTTCCCTGCCCTTTCAGACCACGGAGCTGCTCATTAAGGGACTTTTTTGGCTCCGCCCACATGACCCAGCCAATCGGCCTCAAGAGCAGGAGGAGTGGGGGAGGTTGAGAGGCTTGTGGGAAGCCGGGGGTGGCAGTTGGGCTCTGAGGGTTTTTCCTGAGGAGCTGTGTGGTGCGGTGTGTGTGTTCTAAAAATAAAGTTCATTTCTTTTGACAAGTGGCTCCTGAATTGTGCCCAGCCAGACTGCGGCAAGAACTCAAAAAGTTAAACAACAAAAAAACAAATAACCCAATCAACAAATGGGCCAAGAACTTGAACAGACACTTCTCAGAAGAGGACATACAATCAATCAACAAATACATGAAAAAATGCTCACCATCTCTAGCAATCAGAGAAATGCAAATTAAAACTACTCTAAGATACCATCTCACTCCAATAAGAATGGCAGCCATTATGAAGTCGAACAACAATAAATGCTGGCGAGGATGGGGGGGGGGGGGAGGTACACTCATACATAGCTGGTGGGACTACAAATTGGTGCAGCTAATTTGGAAAGCAGTATGGAGATTCCTTGGAAAGCTGGGAATGGAACCACCATTTGACCCAGCTATTTCCCTTCTCGGACTATACCCAAAAGACCTAAAAAGAGCATACTACAGGGACACAGCCACATCAATGTTTATAGCAGCACAATTCACAATAGCTAGAATGTGGAACCAACCTAGATGCCCTTCAATAGATGAATGGATTAAAAATATGTGGCATTTATACACAATGGAATATTACTCAGTGCTAAAAAATAACAAGATCATGGCATTTGCAGGGAAATGGATGGCATTAGAGCAGATAATGCTAAGTGAAGTTAGCCAATCCCTAAAAAACAAATGCCGAATGTCTTCTCTGATATAAGGGGATGACTCAAAATGGGATAGGGAAGAAGAGCATGAGAAGAAGACTACCACTAAATAGGGAAGAGAGGTGGGAAGGAAAAAGAGGGAGAGGGGGAAGATGGAAGGAGAACCTCATCGTTATACAGAATACATGTATGATGTTGTGATGAGAAAAAGAAAAAAAAAGTGTGTCACATTAGATTGGATAGAGAGAAAGGATGGGAGAGGAGGGGTGGAGTAGGGGGGATAGGAAGGGCAGCAGAATAGAATAGACAATATGTTTGCTGTATGTATATAGGTGACTCTATGACCAGTGTGATTCTGCAATCTGTACAATTAGAAAAATGAGAAATTATACCCCAATGATTCAAATGTATGAATTGCCAAGATCATTGTAATGTCATGTGTAGCTAATAAAAAAAATTTAAAAATTAAAATAAATAAAGAAAAAATTACCTTGATGACTTGTTTACAATCTGCTATTTACCAGGCACTCTTTGTTAATTAGCAGTTAACACTGTAGGTCTGACATTAGTGCACTGGATAAAACCTCTAAGTGTATGGGTCACACTAGGCTAGTTGAGAGAGTTTGGTTTACTGGCACATGTAGTTTAAGTACAGCTTCTCCTGGCTCTACGACAGAATCAATTTTGCCTCTCTATGCCTCATTTAAATTAAAAATCTAAAAAGGACACCAAATCAAAATAAATGAGAAACCAGAGCAATTTGTTCTGAATTAAGTAGGCCAGTATTTTACTTTTTGTGTAGCAACTTAAAAGCAATCAATTAAAACAATTTACTTTGGGAATTTAGCATTGTATATGAATGCTAGATTTTCAAAAGAACAAAATTTCATTTTAAAATCAACTCCCTTCCCATCCTAGACAAGGCAACAATGAGAAACAATACTTCATAGAAGCCTAACGAAGAAATTTAAGTCAGACTTGTTATTTTTATTTTCTGAATCAGCAATACACATGGTACAAAATATAAAACTTAAAGGACATATAGTAGAAAGTGTCACCCTCATTTTCCATGTCCTAACCATCTAGTTTCTCAACTCAGAGAAAACAATACCAGTTTCTTGGGCACAGTTCCACAAATATTCTATGCACAAACATATGTATTTGTTCTTTTTACACAACCATGGCACATGATATATGCCTCTTTACTTTGCTATTAACACCTATCAGTACATACTAGAAATTATTTCCTTTCTTCCTTTCTATACATGAAGCACTTCATTCCTTTTACAACTATATATCCATATATATATATATATATATATATATATATATATATATATATATATATATATATAAAATGACAGTGATGAAAATTTACATAATTTACAGATTTTGTTATTACCAATAATTCTCCAATAACAGATAAGTATTATTTATATCATATACAGTCACTTGACATTTCACACACATGAGTACTCAGGTATGATAAATCTAGAGAAAAAGAAACATGGGTCAATGGCCATGTGCATCTTTAGTGTTGATGGGCACTGCCTACTTGCCTTCCATAGTGGCTAAACCAATTTGCACTCCTACAGCAATGCCTGTTTCTACAAAGTGTATGATCCTTACCAACTAATACGCGAAAATTCTTATTTACAGTTTTAATTTACATATTTCTTTTTTTTTCAGTTGTTGACAGACCTTTATTTTATTTATTTATATGAGGTGCTGAGAATCTAATCCAGTGCCTCACACATACCAGGCAAGTGTGCTTGCTACTGCTGAGCCACAGCCCCAACCCCTTAATTTATGCATTTCTTACTGAGAATGAAGTCATTGCCTGTTCATATCCTTTGCCTATTTTCTGTTGGAATTTACAGGATAAACTTTACTTTCAAAACTGCTAGGGTAGACCACAAAGTTAGGTATTAAATCAAAATAAGTGTTCAGACCAGGACCACTGTGAAATCATTCCAAAACAACAATATAAATAAAGACTGCAAGTATATCAGGAGATACTAGACAGAATACAACAAAAAGACAGGTTACTGACACAAAGGGCAGGGTCTCCTTCTCCTCTTTTCTCACTAAACCCTAGAAATAATGTAGGAGGTTTTTTGTTTTGGTTTTGGTTTTTAAATAGTCAATGAATAAACAGCCATGCTCAAAAATTCACAAGGAAATTAAGTACCATGACCTGTGCCTGTAATCCCAGCTACTCAGAAGGCTGAAGCAGAAGGACCCAAGTTTGAGGCCAGCCTCATAACTTAATAAGACCCTGTCTTAAAAAATAAAATAAAATAAAAAGAAATCACAGGAGATCACAAGCATTGAGAAATCCTCATAAAATAGAAAACAGCTTAAGTTGGTTAAAAAGAGAAATGGCATCCCAGAAAAGGTACAAGAGCTTCCAAGGGCACCATCACAAAGTGTGAGAACAGTAATTCCTGCCCGCAGGCAGAAAGGCCAGAGCCCAGGGGCTACTAAAAGGCCTGGCCAGAATACCCTGGGCATTCACCCCAGCCCAGGCAGAACATGAGGGCACTATTGGCTGAGAACAGCGAGTGAAGCCAATGCATGAGCAGCTGAAATGCCCAGGTGGAAAAAGTTCAGCCTAGCAAAAGAGAACTAGTTACTGAGGGCCTCTGGCAGCAAGCTCCACATGCTCCCTACCCCCAGAGAAAACAAAATCAAAGCTGAGTTCCAATGACACCTATCCTCCAATGATTCATGCCAAGGATTACATACACACACACACACACACACACACACACACACACACACACACAATCACCTGCTCCTATGGTCTTATCAATGAAAACCAGAATGAGATGGAACTTAAAAAGCCCACTGTTCCATCACCTCCAAAGAATCCTCCTAGCTAGTGCCTCTACTCTCTTACTGTGCCAGAAGACTTCCTTGGCTTTCAGCTATTTTCTCTAAATTTGCCCATACTTGATCCTATCTTCAAATCTCTCCTGGCTCCCACCTCTGACCAAAGGCCAGTTCTAGCAATATTCCTAAAATACTCATGCTTTTTAAACTCAGTTTCCCCTTTCAATTCACTATTCCCTAAAGCTCCCACCACGTAAAAGATGGCCTTTGAAATGTTACCTTTCTATCTCCCCAGGTAGATTATTCCTGAAAGCCATGAATCAAGCTTTTTATCTTTTATTTCTTCCTTATTCGTAATTAACCTACAGAATACTGCTAAAGAGAAAATACCTCCCCCCCCAAAAAAAAAAATCTGCCTAAATAGCCAAGGTCCCAACACTAGTAAACATGTGAAAAGATCTTCAGCCTAAATTAGGAGTAAAATGTGTTAATTAAGCAATAAGGAATCTGTTTTACCCCACAGATTAGCTTAAAAACCTTAATGACAGTGTGAGAGTAGTAAATAAACAGACCAATAGTGTGTAGCTATTTGTCAATATCTATCAAAAGTTAAGTGTACCTGCTGTTTGTAACAACAATTTTGTTTTTAAAAACTTATTACCCCATGGGTAAACTCATAAAAGGTGACAAGTTCTATGCATGCAGATATCAATCATATCATATTGCTTGCAATAACAACCCAAATGATCACTGTCTGGGGATTAACTGCATTGTGGAATACTCTGCAGACAATGAAAAGAATGAGACACACAACTTTAATCCCAGAGGCTCCAGAGGCTGAGGCAGGAGGATCACAAGTTAAAAGATAGCCTCAGCAATTTAGCAAGACACTAAGCAACTTAGGGAGACCCCGTCTCAAAATAAAATTTAAAAAGGGGCTAGGGATGTGGCTCAGTGATTAAGCAACCCTGGGTTTAATCCCCAGTAGCAAAAGAGAGAGAGAGAGAGACAGAGAGACAGAGAGACAGAGAAACAGAGAGAGATCTTCAACATGTGAATATGTAAAAATATCCTAAATAATTCAGGTAAAAATAAGGATACAGAATAGGTGAAACACGAGTAGGCTCTCATTTATGTAAATAAACATGAACTTAATTTTTTATTTGTTCTTTTTATGTTTTTATTTTTAATTTTCTGGTACTAGGGATTGAACCCAGGGGCACTAAACTACTGATCCACATCCCCAACCCTTTTTGTATTTTTAGAGACAGTGTCTCACTGAGTTGCTTAGGGCCTTGCTAAGTTGCTGAGGCTGGCTTTGAACTCCCGATCTGCCTGTCTCAACCTTCCAAGCAGCTGGAATTACAGACATGCACCACTGCTCCAGTCTGTTCTTTTTCAGTTATAATTGACAGTAGAATGTATTTTGACATACCAAACATACATGGAGTATAATTAACGTCCAATTTTTGTGGTTGTACATGATGTGGAGTTAAACAGGTCATGTATTCATATATGAACACAGGAAAGTCATGTCCGATTCATTTACTATCTTTCCTATTCTTGTCCACACTCCCTTCCCTTCATTCCCCTTTGTCTAATCCAGTGAATTCTACTCTCCCACTCACTTATGGTTAGTTAGCAACCATATATCAGAAATAATATTCGTCCTTTGATTTTTTTGGGATTGGCTTATTAAACTTAGCACAATAGTCTCCAGTTCCATCCATTTACCGGCAAGTGCCATAATTTCATTCTTCTTTATAGCTGAGTAATATTCCACTGAGTATATGTACCACATTTTCTTTATTCATCATCTGTTGAAAGGCACCTAGGTGGGTTCCATAACTTAGCTATTGTGAATTGAACTGCTATAAACATTGATGTGGCTGCATAACTGTAGTATACTAAGTTTAACTCCTTTGGGTATGCTAAGGGGTAGAATAACTGAGTAAGATGGTGGTTCCATTCCAAATTTTCTGAGGAATCTCCATACTGCTTTCCATAGTGGTTGCACCAATTTGCAGTCCCACCAGAAATGTACAAGTGTGCCTTTTGTCCTATATCCTTGCCAACATTTATTATTCCTTGAATTATTTTTAAATTCTTAATTTGTTCTAATTAGTAATTCATGACAGTAGAATGCATTTTGACACATTGTACACAAATGGAGCACAAGTTCTCATTCCTCTGGCTGTACATGGTGCAGAGTCACAATGGTAGTGTAATCATACACGTATATTATTTTTAAATTCTTAATTTGTTCTAATTAATAATTCATGACAGTAGAATGTATTTGTTGTACACAAATGGAGCACAAGTTCTCATTCCTCTGGCTGTACGTGGTACAGAGTCACAATGGTAGTGTAATCATACATGTATATTGGGTAATAATGTCAGTCTCATTCTATAGTCCTTCCAATCCCCACAACCCCACCCCTCTTCTCACTCCCTTCTGCGCAATCCAAAGTTCCTTCATTCTTCCCTTACCCCCCACCTATGTTTTTTTGTTTGTTTGTTTTTAGGGTACCAGTGATTGAACTCGGAGCACTCAACCACTGAACCACATCCCCAGCTCTATTTTGTATTTTATTTAGAGACATGGTCACACTGAGTTGGTTAGTGCCTCATTTTTGCTGAGGCTGGCTTTGAACTTGCAATCTGCCTGTTTCAGCACCCCCCACGCAGGTGCTGGGATTACAGGCTTGCACCACCACACCCACCCCACACCCACCACTTTGATCATCCGCTTATCAAAAAAAACATTTGGCCGGGATTGGCTTACTTCACTTAGCATGATATTCTCTAGTTCCATCCATTTACTAGCAAATGCCATAATTTTATTCTTTTAATGCTGAGTAGTATTCCATTGTGTATATATACCACAGTTTCTTTATTCATTCATCTATTGAAGGGCATCCAGGTTGGTTCCATAGTTTAGCTATTGTGAATAGAGCTGCTATAAACATTGATGTGGCTACATCACTCTAGTGTGCTGATTTTAAGTCCTTTGGGTATAGACTGAGGAGAGGGATAGCTGGTGGTTCCATTCCAAGTTTTCTAAGGAATCTCCATACTGCTTTTCAGAATGCTACACCAATTTGCTGTCCCACAAGCAATATACTAGTCTACATTTTCCCCCACATCCTCTCCAACATTTATTGTTGCTTATATTCTTGATAATTGCCATTCTGACTAGAGTGAGATGAAATCTTAGTTTTGATTTGTGTTTCTCTAATTGCTGAACATTTTTTCATGTTTGTTGATCAATTACATTTCTTCTTCTGTGAAGTGTCTGTTCAGTTCCTTAGCCCATTTATTGATTGGGTTATTTGTTTTTTGCTGTTAAGTTTTTTGAGTTCTTTATATATCCTAGAGATTAATGCTCTATCTGAGGTACAGGTGGCAAAGATTTTCTCTCATTCTGTAGGCTCTCTCTTCACATTCTTGAATGTTTCATTTGTTATGAAGAAGCTTTTTAGTTTGAAACCATTTCATTTATTGATTTATGATTTTACTTCTTGCACTTTAGGAGTTTTTTTGTTTGTTTGTTTGTTTGAGGAATTCAGTTCCCAAGCCAACATGATGGAGATTTGAGCCTACTTTTTCTTATGGTAGGCACAGGGTCTCTGGTCTACTCAAAGTGGTCCTTGATCCACTGTGAGTTGATAAACATGCAGTTCATATAGGATGCTTATAAATCGCTCACAGGAGGCATAAGCAACATTTCAAGACCACTTACCTCTGAAAAATGGGGCTGCAACCTGGGGAAGGGGCCTTCACTTTATGTCCAGTACTGCTTGATTTTTTTCCAACAATAAACATGTTATAAAGTTAAAATGCAATAGTTAAGGGGAGTATGCTTTCTTATCCTTCAGGAAGAATATGAATGTACTCCTGGCTTGTGTTACCATCTCTATATGAGTGATCCTACTACTATTTGTTCAATCTTCAACTCTTAGTCAAAACTCAACCATAAATCTTGCTTGATATTACAATTTGATGTCATTATATCATATTAAATCTTAAAATAGACTATCTTTTGTCCCCCAAAATACAAAACCATTTGAAAAGTCACTACGTCTATCAATGTTATCAGTATTCTTGGTTCATATAATCTCACTCACAAAACCAAGTGCTCTTCCACAAATACCTATCACATATGTACTATAAATTCTAGGTGTTAGGATGATTACTAAAAACACAACAATGAATAAAACTGGGCTTCTGCCATTAATAAACTAAAATCCTAATGGGAAAAACAATATGCCAATAAATTACTAAAATACAATATGGTTAAGTGCTGCAATGGAGTTGTTTATATACAAAGAGATATGGATCACTGGGCAAAGTGGACAACACCTGTAATCCCAGCAGCTCAGGAGGCTAAGGCAGCAAGATTGCAAGTTCAAAGCCTGCCTCAGTAACTCAGTCACACTTAACCTTGTCTCAAAATTTAAAAATCAAAAGGGATGGAGATGTGGTTCAGTTGGTTAAGTATCCCCAGGTTCAATCCTTGGTACCTCCTCCCAACCCCCAAAAAGCAATAGATCCCCATCAAAATACCAATGACATTCTTCACAAAACTAGAACAAACAGTCATAAAATTCATTTGGAAGAACAGAAGACCCAGAATAGCCAAAGCAATTCTAAGCCAAAAAAGCAATGCTGGGGACATCACAGTACCTGACTTCAAATTATACTTCAGAGCTATGGTAACAGAAAACTGTATGATTCTGGCATAAAAACAGACACATAGACCAATGGTAGGGAATAGAAGACACAGAGACAAACCCACACCAATACAGTCATCTGATCCTTGACAAAAGTGCCAAAACTATGCATTGAAAAAAAAACAAAACATTTTTAACAAATGGTGCAGGGAAATTTGGTTCTCATATGTAGAAGAATGAAACTAGATCCTTATCTCTCACTCCACACAAAAACCAACTCAAAATGGATCAAAGACCTAGGAGTTAGACCCATAAACTATGCAATTTCTAGAAGAAAACACAGGGTTACCACTCCAAGCATATAGGCACTGGCAACAACTTTTTCAACAGGACCTCTAAAGTTTAGGAAATAATGCTGAGAGTTAATAAATGGGATGGCATCAAGTTAAAAAGCCTCTGCGCAGCAAAGGAAGCAATCAGGAATGTGAAGAGAGAACATACAAAATGGGAGAAAATCTTTGCTAACTACTCTTTTTACAGAGGATTAATATCCAGAATACATAGAGAGATCAAAAAAAAAAAAACTTAATACCAAAAAAACCCAAATAATAAATGGACAAATGAATTAACAGACACTTCCCAAAAGAAGAAATACAATTAGTCAATAAATACATGTAAAAAATGTTCAACATCACTAGCAATTAGGGAAATGCAAATCAAAACTACAATGAGGGCTGGGGATGTGGCTCAAGTGGTAGCGCGCTCGCCTGGCATGCGTGCGGCCCGGGTTCGATCCTCAGCACCACATACAAACAAAGATGTTGTGTCCGCCGAAAACTAAAAAAATAAAAAATAAAAAACTACAATGAGATTTCACCTCACCAGTCAGATTATCAGTCATCAAGAATACAATAATAAAAAAGAATAGAAATAATAATGAATAATGAGAGGATGTGAAGAAAAAGGAACTCTTTTACACTCTTGGTAGGACTGTAAAATTAGTACAACCATTATGGAGATCAGTATGGAGGTTCCTCAAAAGACCAGGAATGGAGCCACTATATGACCCATCTGTAAGAGTCCTTGGTATTTATCCTGAAGAATTAAAGTCATCATACTACAGTGGCACATGCATACCCATGTTTATGGCAGCACAATTCACAATAGCTAAACTATGTAACCAACCTAGGTATCCATTAATGGATAAATGAATATATACACCATGGAGTTTTACTCATCCATAAAGAAAGGGTCATATGTTGTCTCTCCTATGTGGATGCTAGAGAGGAAAAAGGAAAAGAAAGATAGGGGACTAAAAATCAAAGGGAGATCAGTAGAGGAAAGGGATCAGGGGACAGAAGGAAAGGAAGGGGGGAAAGGACTGGGGTGTGATATTGGCCAAAGTATATTGTTATATTGTGTGCATGTACATATATATAACAACAAATTCCATCATTATGTATAACTATAATGCACCAATAAAAAATGTGGAAAGAGAAAAATAAAGCAGCCATGGGAATATAGAAAATCTGAGACAAAGGGAACAGTATGTGTAATGGCGCTTTTGTTTAATCAATTTGTTTACATTTCTTATTTCTAGTCTATATGCCAGAAACTAGTTTAGTGCTTTACAATTATTGACTCATTTAGTCCTTGGATCAATCCTAAGAGGTGGGTACTATTATCTCAATTTAGAAATGAGGAAACTAAAGCACAGGGGACATAAGTAATTTGACCAGAGTCCCAGAGATCCTGGGATGATGGCCAAGCCAGGATTTGAACCCAAGCAATCTAATTCCAGAGTCCTTGGTCTTTACCACTTTTCTAGGCTGACTCTCCAATGACATCATCAAGTCCTATAGGTTCTTCTACAACATGTACAACTGAGAAAGCTACTGCCTGTGCCTATATACTAGAGTGTTGACCCTATGTCTTCCTCTAGGAGTTGCATAGTTTCTGATCTAACTTCTAGATCTTCAATCTATTTTGAGTTGATTTTTATGAAGAGATGGCTAAATCCAGCTCTTCCTTTATAATGTACTACCTCCATGTAGCCCATGCCAGCAAAAGATGGTATGCTCAATGTGTTTCTATAATCTCACATGATTTAGTGCAACAGTATCCTAATTTCTTTGCTTCCAATCTCTCAATTTTTGACTCACTTTCTACATTCCACCACTAAATTAATCCTTATAAAACAGAAAATTCAGTCCAGCATAGCAAGTGAGACCAAAGGTTTTAGTATGAGATAGACCACACTAAATCTATATAGCTCAAGTTTGAATATCCATTTTAACACTTATAAAATCCCACAGTATAACAAGAAAAAAATATCCATACTTAGGGCTCATAAGATTTTCTAAGAATCAAGCAAAATGATGTATGCAAGCACTTAATAAAGGACCTGGCACAGAGAAAGCGCAGTCAAATAAATGATCAAATATAATTTATTTTTAATATTAGCAAAATCACTACTTTCATCATTTCATTAACCAGCTCAAAAACATTCAATGAATAAATTCTTCATTACTAGAAAGACTAAATACTGACATTCTATAATCTCACATATAGACAACTACTCTCCAAACCTGTGGTACTAAAACTTAGATATGTGCAGAAATAACTGAGGAGCATGCGGTTAAAATTACAAATTCTTGGAGCCAAAATTCATAATGGCAAGGTAAGGCATAGGCATCTCCATTTTTAAAAAAAGTGATTTTTGATACAAGGGCTCTGTAAACCTTAATTTGCAAGTAAGTGTCATAACAAAGGTAAAGTTGTCTTAGTGTCTTTGGTGTTCATCCACACCTCTCCTCCTGCCACTCAGGTGTGTCTTTCAACAGCCCTGCACCTGTTCCACACACCTTCAACCCTGCTCACTTCCTCACAGCATGATCCTCTTTTTCCCTCTGTAATCCTAGAGCACTCACTTCACTACTCATTTAGAATTTAACTACCCTTCCTATATGCCTTGTCTGGCTGTCTAACCCTTATCAAACTTCTCAGGAGATCAATTACTTTCCCAAGTCAATTTTACCATCATGGGCCACAACTATACAGTGAAGCAAGAGATGGTATGCTCAATGTGTTCTACGTAATTTGTGAAATATTTACTATAAATATAAAATTAAATCTCTTCTTTTTTGTGTAGCGATTCACTATCTCCTAACCCAATATGCCTTAATGGGAAATAAACATTAGTGAATATGAAAATCCATAATAGCCAAATTCTGTCCTAACATCTTCAAAATAAGTAAACAACACCATAGTGCACTTTGTCCCATTCTAGTTTGAGAAAACATAAATCAAAAGCTATATTTGCTCCATAAAGAAACCATCAAATATTCCAAAATATCGCAAA
Source organism: Marmota flaviventris (assembly GCF_047511675.1). Taxonomy (NCBI): domain Eukaryota; kingdom Metazoa; phylum Chordata; class Mammalia; order Rodentia; family Sciuridae; genus Marmota; species Marmota flaviventris. The sequence continues at coordinate 24,635,979 of NC_092513.1, read as the reverse complement.
ACAATTTTCCTGTCTCCTAAAAAAGAAACAAATATGTATATACCCAATTTATACTCAAAAGACTTTAACCCATTTTGTCCCAAGGTCCCAGATGTGGAACACCTATAAAAACTTAAATGGAGCCAGGCGCAGTGGTACATACCTATAATCCCAGTGACTCAGGAGGCTGAGACCAGAGAATTGCAAGTTCAAAGGCAGCCTCAGCAATGGCGAGGCACTAAGCAACTCAGTGAGACCCTGTCTCTAAATAAAATACAAAATAGTGCTGGGGGTATGGCTCAGTGGTCCAGTGGCTGAGTTCACTCCCTGGTACTAAACAAACAAACTTAAATGGAGCAACCAATATACCATTTATAACTTCGAAATAATATTTGAATATTGTGTTCACAGAATTGAAAACTTGGAATTTAAAGAGTTAAGGAGAAAAATCTAAGTTGAAATAGGAAACCAAAGTAATGGCCAATGGTCACTAGCCACAGGACATGTTGAATGCCATAGGCATCCTAAGTTCATCAAGTAATAGAATCTACTGAAAGGCTGCTATGTTTTAAGTGCTATAATAAGTACACTTGGGTATGCCACACCAGTAAATGAGAACAGTGAAAATTAAAAGACATGCCACAAAAATAAGATCAGGGCCTAGATATTTAGCTCAGGGGCAGAATGCTTGCTTAGCATGCCTAAGGTCCTAGGTTCAATATTCAGCACCGAAAAGAAAAAACATATATATGTAATCGGGGGAGGTGTAGAATATGGAAAGGTGACAGAAGAGTGTAACCAAACCCACAAAGTTGAGGAGGCCCCAACCTAAGTGCTTGCAAAGAGGGACAGTAACAAGCAAGTAGATCACCACGTGGAATCCTGAGAAGGCTACAGACCAAGTCAAAGCACAAGAGAAAAGAGGCAAGGTACAGGGGGCCGTGTCCCCATCCCCAGGAGGAGCTGTTAAGTGCGCTTTCTGAACGAAGCTAGCTAGAAGGATCTGGGACTCCAGGGCCAAGGTTGGGAAGGTAAGGAGGTGGAGGATGAAACTACAAGAATGAAGATAACCTCAATTGGCTACACAGTTACACAGTGGGTTTCCCATGCTCTGAGGCAAGAGACTGGAGGATTCTTCTCAAGAGAAACTGAATGGGTCCCAAGGACATTTAGGATTCCTCCCTCCCATACTTAAAGCACTGCTTACCACCTTATGGCAATGCCCACCACTCAACAAAATCCACTTACACAAAAAGCTTCCAACCAATATGGGAGGTGGGGCTGGGGGCTGGGGGGGGGGGTGCATCTCAATCTCAAGAAAAGACAGGCAAAATCATTAATTTGTAATGAAAGCCTCCAACATGAAATACAGAAGCCAAAACAAACTGAAGAACGGGATCATAGAAAACAAGATTCTAAGACAAAATCAAAACCTAAAAGTAATATCCTTAGAGAGAATAATAAAAACACCAACAGTAATAATAAAAAACATTATATAGCACCTACTATGTCCCCCAGGGACGACTCCCAGTGTCTCACACACACCGACTGATCCATCCTTCACCTCAATCCAGGAGGTGGTACTGTTATTCTCACTGCCTAGATCATGGGTCAGCAAATGATGACCCAAGGACCAAATCGAGCCTGCTGCCCAAAGACTGATTTTTATATTTTTAAATGGCTGAGGGGGGGAAAAAAAAAACAAATAATATTTTGTGACATGTAGAGATTAAAATTTCAGTGTCCATCTAGAAAGTCATATAACACAACCATGCTCCTTTGTTTACATACTGTCTGTAGCTGTATTTCTGATGTGACAGCAGAGATGAGGAGTTGTTACAGAGACTATGTGTGGCATCCTCAGCTCTTTATACCACTACTCAGCAGACCACACTTCTCCATGACAAGTTACAACTCAACAATATTAGCCAGGCATGGTGGTACATGCCTATAATCCCAGCACTCAGGAGGTCAAGGCAGAAGAATTGAAAGTTTGAGGCCAGCCTTGGCAATTTGGCAAGACCCTTGTCTCAAAATTTTAGAAAGGTGCTCGGGGTATAGCTCAGTGGTGGAGCACTTGCCTAGTATGTGCAAGGCCTGGGTTCAATCTCCAGTACAGCAAAAATAAGTGTAATAACAACAACTCAACAGTATTTCAAGTGTCATGCATATTGCCATACTATGATTATTTTTTATTAGTGAGTATAATCATGTCAACACACAAAAAAGTAAACTCTGATGCCATACGTTCAACTTACAGTTAAGTATAGCTTTCTTAATCTAATTAGACATCCAGCACCATAGCTGTGCTAAAGAATACTACATAGGAAACATTAGCCAACTAAGCATCTGTCACAATATCCTGAGTTGCCCAACCACACCACTCACTCCCAACACATGAGAGCAATGACCAGGAGAATGGGAAAATGTAACACAAGGTAAATCATCACAACAGAATGTCTTCCCAAAAATAAAAAATTACTATGAGGCTACAGCCAAAGCACATTTCCAAATGGCTAATTTGTTAATCAAGTAAACAAAGACATTTATCAATAGTGAGTTAAATTGTATTAGATTACAGCAGCCAAAGAAATGTGTACAGAGAAAACAAACATCTTTAACATATGAATCCTTCAGTGAAAAGTTACTCAAGTTACAGTCCATATGGAATGATTACAACCATGAATATTTTCAAAACTAATTTTAAAAATATTAACTCAGGAGAATCTAAAGCAGAACCTGCTAAGATGTGTAATAATCGATGGTGGTGAAAAAACCTATGGAGCAAAAAAGGCTTAGCCTAACAAATTTTACAACCCCTATAAACTGCAAGGTGTGTGGAAAAAAATAATAATAATAATAAAGTGTGTGGAAATGAATTTTTGCTGCAGACTTGATAGTAATTCTTAATGAATTCAAACTAAAATCAGAAGACCACATTGCTTATTTATAAAACCTCTTGAAGTCACTTCAAGAACAACCAACATTGCTTGAATCATAAGTAACATTAAGTTGTTTTATATGCTTCCTATACTGTCTAAAACTAAAACAAGAGGGGTTGGGTTTATGGCTTAATGGTAGAGCACTTGCCTAGCACATGTGAGGAACTGGGTTCAATTCTTGGCACCATAAAAATAAATTAATTAATTAAAGATATTGTGTTCATCTACAAATAAAAATATTTAAAAGAAAAAAAAACAATTATAGGCACATGCCTATAATCCCAGCAGCTTGGAAAGCTGAGGCAGGAGGACAGCAGGTTTGAAGTCAGCCTCTGCAATTTAGCAAGGCTGTAAACAATCTATTCTCAAAAATAGATATGGCTGGGGATATGGCTCCTGGCTAAACACCCCCAGGTTCAGTCTTTGTATTGAATAAATAAATAAATAACAAGAAGCCAGGCACAATGGCATACACCTGTAATCTCAGCAGCTCAGGAAGCTAAAGCAAGAGGACCCAAGTTCAAAGCCAGCTTTAGCAACTCAGTGAAACTCTTGCCTCTAAATAAAAATATTAAAAAGGACTAGGGATGTGGTTCAATGGTCAAATGCCCCTGGATTCCCTCCATGGTACCAGAAATAAAAAATAAAAACAAAAATGAGGTCTCCATTCCCACACAAATATACAGCAAATACATTCTCCAAAATCAAAGTACATTTCCAATAGCATTTTTCAGACCTCAATTCAAGTACAAAAAGAAATTTCCACATTTCAGAAACCATTTAGCTATGTAATGAGGAACTTCCACCCTCAATTGTTAGTGATCAGTCTGTAGTGTGATGATATGCTAAAAGACAATTCTGTAAATACCTTCCAAGCAATGAATATGCCCTATTAAAACCATATGTTCAGGGCTGCGGTTGTGGCTTAGTGGGGGAACACTTGCTTAGCATGTATGAGGCCCTGGGTTTCATTCTCAGCATGACATAAAATTAAAAGGCAACAGTCCTCTCTAGCTCTAACCATTATCCACTATCATATGTGAAAGATGGCATTCTTGTTGCATTTGCAGAAGCAAAAAAAACCTCCTACTTTCTTAAGCCTCAGCAAACTATTCCAAAACACATTGTGGTAGGCAGAAAAACAAATCCAAAGTTGTCCACTTCTTAATCTATGGAACCTATGATTGTTACTTGCAAAGGGACCTTTCAGGTGTAATTAAATAGAGGATTTTTACATGGGAAGATTATCCTGGAGTATCCAAATAGGTCTAATCCCATCACCTAGGTCCTTAAAAGCAGAAAATTTTCCCCAGCTGTCGTCAGACAAGTGTTGACAGAAAAATGATCAGAAAGATGAATCACTGGTGTCTTAGAAGATGGAGAAAGACAGGGGGACATAAACCAAGGAAAGTGACAGCCTCTAGAAGCTGGATGAGGCAAGGAAATTAATTCTCCCCTAGAAACTTCCAGAAAGGAACAAAGTCTTGTTGACACACTGATTTTAACCCACTGAGACTCATTTTGGACTTCTATAGATGTATAAAATAATACAACTGTGTTATTTCAAGCACTAAATGTGTGGTGATACATTATCAGCCATAGAAAACTATTAAACCCACAGTAAATGACTTTTCACAATATATAAAAATATCAAAGCATAATCAAATTGCCCAAATATTTAGAGCACAATAAGAGTTAGTTGTGTGTATTGCAATATATTTCACTTCTATTTCTCTCCTGCCATCACAAAATTCCATTCAGTAAAAAGCCAGCAACACCTGTAATCCTAGTGACTTGGGAGGCTGAGGCAGGTGGATCACAGACTTAAGGTCAGACTCAGCAACTCAGCAAGACCCTGCCTCAAAATAAAAAAATTTAAAAAAGGTCTGGGGATAGTAGTTCAGTGGTAAAACACATCTGGGTTCAATTCCCAGTACCAGAAAAAAAAGAAAGAAAAAAAATGGCCAGGGCAGTGGGGAGCTAGCAAATGTGTCTTCAAACATTTTTTGCACTGAATGAGCCACTTTATTTTTTTAAATGGAACAGTTAGGACAGCAGGATCTACTGGAAAAATCAAGAGACAGTTACACTATATTCTTCAGAGTCAAACATAAAAGTATTTGCACTGTTTTCCCCCCTTGTATCAAATGGATACCACATTTAAAAAAAAAAAAAAAAAAGTCCTGCTGGGTGTACTGGCATATACCTGAAATCCCAGTTACTTGGGAGGCTAAGCAAAAAGATCACAAGTTCCAGAGCCTGGGTAACTTAGCAATACCCTATCTCAAAAAATATAAAGGGCTGTGGATATGATTCACTGCTAGAATACCTCTGGGTTCAACCCCAAGTACAGGGAGGGGGGAGGAACCTTTCTAGATGATATTAAGACTTATTATTAAATTTTGCATGACAAGGATATTATGAGCATATTAAAAGGAGAGTGTGATCTATAAATATTTTATACTGAAATATTTACAGATGAGATGGTATGCCTAAGATCCCCTTTAAAATAATTCGGAGTTGGGGGATAGGAATGAATAGGAATATAGCTGAAACTAAATTGGCAGGAGTAAATCACTGTGGGAGCTGGGGAATGGGTACATGGGAATGTAATATATTATTTCACTGTTTGTTTTTTATATTTTTCTTTTTTCAGGGCCTCATACATGCTCAGCAAGTTCTGTACCACTGAGCTACACTTCCAACCCATTTGAACTTTTCTTTATTTAAGAGGTACTAAAACAAACCTTGACCTATCATAACAATACAGACTTCTTAATAGTTGAATTGCCATCTTATTAACATTGCCTGACCTCAATTCCCTATCACTTTCCATTGATAGTTTTATCCAGTATTCCTTAATCTCAACTCAATTTGCCCTATTTAGTAATCTTATAAGCACAAGCAAGTCTAATACCAACAGTTTGGGAGGCCGAGGCAGGAGGTTCTCGGGCTCAAAGCCACCCTCAGCATTTAGCGAGGCCCCCAAGGAACTTAGCGAGACCCCATCTCAAAATAAAAATAATAAAAAGGATTGGGTTTGTGGCTCAGTGGTTAAGCGTCTTGGGTTCAAACCCTGACACAAATAACAACAACAACAACTTCTCAGACAACTACACTGAGACAGAAAAGACTGACAGTGGAGGGGGCGGAGAGATGAGTGGCTGCTAATAGGTTGGGGCTTCTTAGGGGATGAGAAAAATGTCCTGGAATTAGTGGTAAGGTTGTACAACTATGGGAATCTGCCAAAAGCCACCAAGCTGTACTTCAGTTATACTTTTAAAGGGCGAATTTTTATTATATCTCAATAAAAATGTATGTGTCAAAACACACACACACACACACTACTGCTCACCCTGCCCATCACACGCCCATTTGTCAGCCAACATCACCCCATCTCCGGAAGCATCGAGCTGCCCTGCGGTGTCCCCAATTCCCAGTCCAGACGGACCGAGGCCCCTCACACTCTCGCCTCACACACCCCCTCGGGCCCGCAGGGGAGGCGGAAGCCAGGCCCCGATCCCGCGGCTCGGCACAGCCCTGGGGGTGGCCCAGTCCCCTCCAGCAGAGGAATGTCCCTTCTCCCTGGGGTGGCGGAGCTGCCACTCACCGCCCGACGCGGGCCTGGAAGGAGAGGTGTCCGGAACCCGCTCTAACCAGAGGCGGGGGCCGAGCTGCCGGGGTCCGCGCTGCCGGGGGCGGCGCCACAGCCCACCTGTCTCAGTCTGCTGGAGCTCCGCTTCCAAACCCACGGACGGAGGGCGGGCTGCAAGAGGGCGTCAGAGAAGCGCGGTCCCGCCGCAGCACGGGTGGCGCACCACGGCTCAGGCCTCCATGTTTCCACGTCTTTGCGGCTCCGGGCCGGGCTCCGGATGTGAATGGGCTCCGACTAAGCCTCCAACCACGGCCGCGTCGGTGCGGAGGCCGGGGGACGGGGGAGAGAAGAGGAAAGCGGCCGAGAACGCGGCGAGGTACCGAACAGCCGGGCGCGCGCCGGCGGGCGGTCCTATGGCGCGCGGCGCGCGGGCTTCGGGGAAATGTAGTCCTACGGGCGTGGCTCGTGTCCCCGCGTCTCCCCGGCAACTGCCCAGCCACGTGGCAGAGTCTAAAAGCCGGAAAACTCTTGGCTCCTGATGCCTTAACTGTATTCAGGCTCAGGCTCCTGTTAATTCCAACAGGACAACCAATCCCAATGTCAAAATAGTTTCTTGGGAGGTTCTGAGGAATCGAGCCATGGAAAAACAACTTGATGGAAGTAACTGTAAGATCTAAACCTACCTGCGGTATTATCAGGACCCGTCACACAGGAAGGAAAATCAATATGGTGTAGTGCCAGAAGTACAGAAGTTGAAGTCAAATGAGCTGAAGTTACCATATTGACGTTCTTCAGCAATTACTTTTCCTCTCCTAGACAGTTTCCCCATCTAAAATATAAACATGAGGATTATTGACATTACAATAATAATTAACCATTCACATTGAGTTATTTTCTGCTATGCACTGATATTTCTCCACATAACCCTATGAAACCACTCTCATTTCCATTACGTAGTCAATATGTTCTCTGTAAAATACTGCACAGATACTTGATATCCTTTTCCAAATCTACTTCGAGTAAATTCCCTGAGTCTGCAGAAGAACAGGAAAATATACATAAACACAAGATATCTGGGTGCCTAGCTTAAAAGAGGTGGATACTAATGTGCAGCCATTGGAAAGAATACTATGGATGAATATTTATTTGAAAGCATTCAATATATACTGAGTGGAAACAGTATTCATAGTATTATCTGATTTTTGTAAATTAATTATATTTATAATACCTATTACATGCTCCCATATAATATAACAATATGCAATTTGGGATCATGATTGTATGATTGTGTGATTAAAATTACTTTTTCCCTAAATGTTGTCTAATTTTTCTGCAATATATATTAATTACACATATAATATCATTTTTAAATTATACCAAAAAGAGAAGTAGTCACCAAATCCAAACTCAAAAGTATTTTGTACTTTTGCCTGCCCGCACTTTTCCTCCAAATTGACCTAGAAACAATTATGAACCTCCCTTTTGAACTGGTGTTATAGACCAAGATGCAACATATTCTACTTTAAAGTGATCCTAATAGAGAAATTTAACATTCACTATTTTGTATTTTTTGGATGGTATGTTAGTCAACTTCTGGTTGCTGCAGCAAGATACTCAAGATAAACAACTTCAAAGAAGTAAATATTTGGGGCCATGGTTTCAGAGGTTTCAATCCATGGTCACTTGACCCTATAACTTTCTGCCTGTGATGACAGGCAGATTAGGGATGTTACTCACCCATGAGGGCTGGAAAGCAAAAAACAGGGGGAAGGGGTCAAAATATCCCCTTCAAGGGCACACCCCCTGTGACCTCATTTCCTTCCAAAGAGCCCCATCTCCATCCTGTCCCCACAGTGCCACAGGCTGGGGACCATGGGTCTTTGGGGAACATAAGAACTTGAATAAATGGCTTGAAATTTAAGAGAATCTATCCATTGTTCCCAGGCAACTCTCAAAATGTTGCAAGGCAAACTTCCCAAGTCAGAGGGTAAGATTGGGAATGGTTTTAACAACATAGGAAGCCTGGATTGGGGTAACAGTGCTTCAGTAACTTTAGTGTACATATAAAATGCCAAGTCTTATCTTTGGTCACTAATTTTCAATAATACCTGCAGAAATAATCATGATACTTTGACTTCTTCAGTGTCTAGTACTAACAGACACACCAACAGGAAAGTCATACATGCAAAGACTATCTCCAGGTAATAAAGAAACTGGCCACCTTGACAGTCTCCTAGGAGGGAAACTGGGTGCTTGGGAACCATGGGAGAAGGAGAAATCTTGTTCTCCTTACATTTCCATCTTATGAACTTTGAACTTGGTACCTAGTAAAATTATCACCTACACCCACACACACACACACAAAAAAAAAGTCGGGTGCAGTGGCACATACCTGTAATTCCAGCAGCTCTGGAGGCTGAGGCAGGAAGATCATACATTCAAAGCCAGTGTCACTGTTGTAGGGGACAGACAAGGCAAGGCACCGAAGATAGCAGGAAACAATTTTATTTGGCTATACCCAGGTTCCGAGGGCATAGCTTTTGCTGTAATAAATTAATCCCCTGAACCCCAAGTTCAGGTAGTTTCAGAACTGTATACATGTTAGGGGAGGGGCTCAGAAGTTCACAGTCTGCAGACGTTCACATAAAAGCAGCTTTTTCTTTCACTGTTCTGGGCAAGTTAACCCTTCAAGGACCAACACCTGAGAAGGGGAGAGTTTCTTCTCCCTTTTCTTTCCTCCCGCTGCCAGCTGTCACCATGGAGCCCAATTGGTAACTTCTCTTAGAAATGCAGACATCTCTGTGAAGCTCCAGTTCAAGGCCTTGTTAAAGGATCTTTTTTTTTTTTTTTTTTAAATCTCATTTTGCACTTGCAAACACACTTCTACAAACTATTATACTGGATAAATGTTGTGAAAAACTAGTAAAGGGGCATACAGCACCTGGAGTGCCAATTTCTTCCAGGCCAGTGGCCAAGTAAAATAGAGCAATGGGAAATAGGAAGTTTACCTACATTGAACACTTTTTGTAGAGACTCTTGCTGATAGTTCTAAAATCAGTTCTGATGAAGATTTCTAGAGAAGCTTAGATAAGACCTTCTGCCAAGGGGGAGGTCCCACTACATCAAAAATGAGGTGCTAAACAACTCAGTGAGACCCTGTCTCTAAATAAAATACAAAATAGGGCTGGGGAGGTGGCTTAGTGGTCGAGTGCCCCGGAGTTCAATCCCTGGTTACCCCCCCCCCCCCCGGCCAAAAAATAGTACAATTTAAGGTTTTTAAATTCTGCAGACTGAAAACTCAAAAACAGAAAAACAAAAAATAGATAGCATGTGGTTCAAGTTCAAAAGGGCCTGGAAGTTATTAGATGACTGAATTCAGTAAGTAGGATAGGCAGCTGAAAGAATTCACTCATATTCTGGGAAGGTCAATTTAGATGTAATATAGTAAAAGAGAAAGAGTAGCAGCAGCTATTTATTCATTTGTTACTTTGTTTATACCTTTCTTTCTAAACTACTTAAGATGACTTGCGAATTATGTACAAAATTGCAACATTAAAAACAAAAGGAAAATAAAAATAAATAAATAAATAAATAAAAACAAAAGGAAAAGAAGTAGTGGGGGAGACATAAATTAGAGACCCTTGAGTAAACTACCTATCCTTCAAAACCTTCTCAGCTAAACTTTTCCTAACTATTGGTTAGCAAGGTTCGGAGTGCAACTTTACTGTATTGCAAGTTAAATATACACATTGGAAGCTGATCATGGTGGCTTATGCCTGTAATCCCAGCCATTTGAGAGGCTGAGGCAGGAGGATCACAAGTTCAAAGCTAGCCTCAGCAATTTGGTAAGCCCCTGAGCAATTTAGTGAGATCCCATCTCAAAATAAACCCTACAAAGGGCTAGGGATGTGGCTCAGTGGTTAAGCCACTCTAAATTCAATCTCTGGTACTAAAAAAAAAAAAAAAAATCAAACAAACCCCACACACATTGGAGCTGGAGGGAGCTGAATTTCTTTTTAGAAGGTAAAGAGCCAAAAAATGACCTATAACTAAGAAGATACTCCACAAGCAGCACCAAAACTGCCCCCAAGTTATTGTCTCAAGTCTGTTCCAAAAATAGTGCTCAGGTTTTCACTTCCCTGAGAAAAAAGAACAGACTTTGGAGCCAGACAGATCTGGGTTGAGTTTAGGTTCCATAATTTATGTGCGGAATGACTTTAGGCAAGCCGCTTCAACTCTCTGTGCCTCCATTTTCTCCTGAAAGGTAGTAGGAAGAGTAAGGACAATGTAGGGAATGTGAGCAGTTAAACAATCTCATCATTTTAGAGATGAGGAATTGAATCCTAGGGACATGAAAAGACCCCGACAAGAACACCCAGCCAGTAAGCTGAGTAAACAACTGGGCAGACTCCTGAACTAGCATTGCAGAAGCTCTGCCTGATGCTATGGTAGTGAATTTCCTGCAAAGCCAGCTGTTAGCAGCCAGGGTCAAATGTGGCTGCAGATAGTTTGCTCAAAAGGCAGTGATTCCTCTAGCTACTTAGGAGGCAGAGGCAGGAAGATCTCCAAGTTCAAGGTCAGTCTGGGCAACTTAAAGAGACTCTGTCTCAAATTTTAAAACAATGAACAAATTAAAATTAAAACCCCCCAGTACCAAAAAATAAATAAACAAACAAACAAACTCTTTAGACAGTAGGGTCCTTGATAGGTGGTGACATGAGATTCAGATCCACAGTAGGTTCTCAAGTGTGATGTTGGAGTATATAGGTTTTGGGGTTCTGTCCACTGGTTCTGGCTCATAATTCCCTCCCCCAAATAAGACATAACTAGAATTTCTCTCCCCCAGGATGGGTCAGAGAAAATATCTTCCCCCACCTTTCTATCTTGGAGCTGGCCACAAAGAAATTCTTTGACTTATCCAAGTACAGAGACACATGCCTGTATTCCCAGGGACTCAGGAGGCTGAGGCAGGAGGATCTCAAGTTCAAGGCCAGCCTCAGCAACTTAGCAAGGCCCTAGGCAGCTTAACAAGACCCTATCTCAAAAATTAAAATATTCTCTGACTTACATTGTCAACAGCAGGTCACTAGACCCTCCTCATTCCAGAGGGGTCCTGCTCTGAACCCCGGAAGGGCAGCTGCCCAGAAAGGCCAAGAAGAATCTGGACAGGCTGTGTTTGCCCACATAGGCTATGAGCATTCAATCATAATGCCCATTTTGTCCAATCACATTTTGACACCATGTTTCTAGCATATGTATGTAATGAAGCCTTCATAAAAATCCCCAAAGACAGGATTTGGAGATGTTCTGGATAGCCGAATATATGGAGATTCCTGGGATTCCAACCAGAAAGGGCATGGAAGCTCCATGCCCCTTCTTTGTACCTCACCCTATTCACTTCTTCATCTATATCCATTATATATCCCCTTTCAATTATAATCCTTTATAATAGTCCAGTATACGTGTTTCCCTGAGTTCTGCGAGCCACTTGGGCAAGGGGTGAGTGAGAACCTGATTTATAGCCAATTGATCAGAAGCACAGGTAAAACAACTTGGGGCTTGTAACTGGCATCTCAAGAGGGGGTAGTTGGGGGAACTGAGCCCCCAACCTGCAGGAACCAAAGCCATCTCCACGTAGATTGAATTAGAGGACACCCAGCTGGTGTCTACTGCTGCAGAATTACATGCTTAGTGTATGGTAGAAGCAACCTATCATATGAGAAAGTCTGAGTTTTTCTTTGGGGTTTTATTTCTCCAGCACATCTGGTAATTAAAGGATTAGAATCATTAGGAAAGTGGTAAGCAGACTTTTTAGGTTTTTGTTGTTGTTGTTTTAGTTATAGGTGGACACAATACCTTTATTTTACTTATGTGGTGCTGAGGATGGAACCCAGTGCCTCACACATGGTAGGGAAGCGCTCCACCTCTGAGCTACAACCCCAGTCAGGCAAGCAGACTTCTAAGAGGCTTCCCTAGATTTCTGGTCCCTGGTAGAAACCACACATCATCTCCCAAACATCAACTAAATATTAGTTTGGTGCTGCTGTGAAAGAATTTTGAAGATTGATTTCAAATTAGTTGACCTTACATATGCAGGCCTGACCTAGTCATAGGAGCCCTTCGAATGCAGATTTCCTGACTGGTCCCAGAGGATCAGAAGGGCAGGAAGAAAGTGAACCCCAGTGTGGTGAGTGCACTGTGGGACTCTGTGCAACGGAACTGGGAGTGGCCTCCAAGAGCTGAGGCCCCAGCTACCTGGAAGGAAACCCGGGACTGCAGTCCCACAAGCAGCAAGTTTGGAAGAGAACCATGGGCCTTCCTGAGAACCACAGACCTGGCCAACATCCTGATTTTGGTCTGGCGAAACCCTAAGCAAAGAAACCAGTTATGCCATGAGGACATCTGACCCAGAAAACCTGTGAGATAATACATTCATGTTGTCTTAAGCCCCCAAGTTTGTGGTAATTTGTAATATAGCACTAGAAAAACAAATACACCAGTGAAATATGAAATAGCATCTGCCAAATTGCCAAGTCAGAAGCAGAACCCCGTGTATGGTTGTATATGTAATGCACCGACCTAAGGGAATCATTTACATGGTTGTCAATGTGCCTTCTGAAATTGCCCAGTGCACACTTGGCACAACTGTACCCAGCAGTCCTGCAGGAGACTCCACTCTTGCCCTATCCCAGCACCTGAGCCACCTCTTTTGTCCTTGGTGAAAATGAGAGGATTGGGTTAGATGTGCCCTAAGGGCCAGACAAGCTCAACTCTTGGGAGTCTTTGGTATATTTTGTGAATACTTTACCACACACTGGCCCTTCACAGTTCGTCTGCAGTTTTTTTTTTTTTTTTTTAACATTGATTTTTTAGTTGTAGTTGGACACAATACCTTTATTTATTTTTACATGGTGCTGAGGATTGAACCCAGGGCCTCGCACGTTAGGCAACCGCTCTACCGCTGAGCCAGAACCCCAGCCCTCCCATCTGCAATTCTTGACACTCTCAATTCCAACCTCTCCCTTCACTTGAAAAATCTGAAATTTCTTTCCCTTTCAATTAACAAGGTCTCTCTGAAGAGAATGGAACCTCAGCTTGGCCCGGGTGGGTTCTTGACTTTCAACACTGAGATTTCAGGAGGGAAGGTACAAGCAAAGATTTATTTACGCATAGCAAAAATGTACACACCCAAAGGCAGGGCATGGATACACCCTTCCTCAAAGAGAAAACCAGGACATGCCCAGGTTGGGCCCTGATTACCATAATTTTTTTTCTGGAAAGAAATGTGCAAGTTTTCAATCTTCTTTGAAAGTAAATTTCCATAAATGTGGGGACAAGTGCACGGAGTACTGCATACATGGCATGTTATGGGCATCATGAGTGGCAAAACACTCAGCCTTGCTAGGCTTGTGTGGGGCAAACTGCATCCCTGTAGGCACAGCCCTGGGAGTGAAGCCTTTGGAGCAAGTTCCTGTGCTTGCTCCAAAGCCCACTCCTTGATTGGTCGCTGCAAGGACAGTTAGCAGAAACTGCATTGGTGGCTGCCTGTAATCTGCTTAGCTACTGCCTGAGTATATACACATGGTAACTGTGCAATAAAATGAGACCAGCTTCCTGCTTGGTCTCCAGAGGTCTTGTTTAGCAACTCCGCAGCCACACTCTCCTCTACCCTGTTCCGTAGACCTCCTCGCTGGACGAGACACAGCCTACGCACATGAAAATCATTCTGTACTTGGGGTTCAGAATGTTGTTCTTTGGCCAAACGGTCTAGCCATCAATCATTTGTAGGCCCATTGTATAAGTCTTTGAATCTATGAAATTTAAATTAATCATGTTTTTGTTCTTATTGATCTGTTACAAACACACCGCAGAGGTTTTGTTTATCCAACAAAAGTTCCAGGTCTCCATCTACTAAGGGTCTCTTTTTCTTTCTTCCTGAGACCCCATCTATCTCTTGTCTAACTTTGGGCCATCTTCTTTCTCTTCTTGTTACTTGTGGTAACTTCATAAGAATGTCTGCCTGTAGTTTGTGCTTCTTCTTTAAAGCAGAAGTCCACATCAACAATTAATAGCTTTGAGGATGGAACAAACCAGAAGCTCCCTGGGGAAATCATAAAGAACCTTCCCTCCCCCACTTCCACTGTGATTTGAGTGAACTCAAAAGACGTTTAACTTTATGGGGTTCAGGAGACTTGACATCAGTGGTTAAAAGTTCCTTTCAATAGAATCCACCTAAGAGGGCAACAAGCCAGTGGACAGTAATTTTGAGAAAATGCTGACTTACCCATGTTTCCTAGGAAGGTAGCTAGCTAAGCAATGAAAAAAAGGTGACAAAACCCAGGAGTCTTTCAGGTGAATCTTGAATAATTATGTAAGAAAATGAGTTTGTCTCACAAAGAGACAAAAATTTTAGCTAGAATTTACCAGGACAAAAGTAAATTATTGAAAAGTAGGTAAATTAAAGCATCATGCTGCAAGGTAAGCAAAATTAGAACTTTAAAACAAGCTCACAGGGGCTGAGGCTATGGTTCAGTGGTAGAGTGCTTTTCTAGCATGTGTGAGGCACTGGGTTCAATTCTCAGCACCACATATAAGTAAATGGATAAAATAAAGGTCTATACATCTAAAAAATTAAAAATAAAATAAAAATAAATAAATAAAACAAGTTCACAAATACTGATCAGTTCAAACTCATGCTCTCCATTTTTGCTCAATTATTCCCAATAGGTATTACTAGCAAATATGTATTACAAGCTGTGACGACTCCTTAGTGTAAGTTAAGGAGAAGACCTTAATCAGGCATGGCAGTACATGCCTGTAGTCCCTGCCACCTGGTAGGAGATCCAGAGATCACTCAAGCCCAGGAGTTCAGGACCCAGTTTTTTTGGGGGAAAAACAAAACAAAATCTTAAAAACATAGACTTGCCACTTAATATACCTTAACTCTATGATCCTGTTTTGACCACTTCAGAGTTTCACAAATATCCAATACCTTCATGTATGTGATATACCCTTATACAGTGCCAGGCACAATGCGTTTAATAAATGGTAGCTCTTAGTAGGACGGCAGCCCTCAGGTATAAGTTGTCCAACAGGACTGATACTTTGGGGAAGGGTGAACTGGTGTGATACTGGGTAGCAGCTACCAAACCTAGTAAAAGGACAGTTGAAGAAAGCATTTCTCAATCAGCCATAAAAGTGAAGAAAAATGGTCCAGCATAGTGGCACATACCTGTAATCCCAGTGGCTCAGGAGGCTCTAAGAAACTTAGTGAGACTGTCTCAAAATAAAATACTATTATCTTATATTCTTATGTTGTCTTATTCTTTTTTTTATTAAAATGTCTTTTATGAAACATTGGTAATAAATGAGAGATTTTTTCCTTTGCAGTACTGGGAAATGAACTCAGAGGTGCTTTATCACTGAATCTTTGTTATTTTTTCTTTTAAGACAGGGTCTTGCTAAGTTGCCAAGAGTGGCCTTAAACATAAAATTGACCTGTCTCAGTCTCCCAGACTGCTGGGATTACAGGCATGTGTCTGGTTGGTTGAGGCAGAAAAGTTGAGACCTGCTGATTTATATCAAATGAAGTCCAGGGTGTTTCCATAGGTTAATAGGCACATAGCTTAATATAACCTTGGTTAAGACCCAGGACTTCACTGAGGACCCAAGGGCAAGAGTGCCTTTTAATTCTTCCGTTTTCAAGGAAATAAATATAAAGATATACCTCATGATCTTTGAATATTTACAGATCCCTAAACTGAACTAAAAAAGCCCAGGATGAAACAGTAAGCCCCCAGCTGTGTAAGAGAGCTCAGACAAGCCAAGAACTGCCCAGACAAGTCACTGTTATTGAAACTACTCAATGATGGCCTGCCTTGTGCAACAGTAGGTAACTGTTGTCCCATCACTATCTAAATGCCATCTCAGTATTAAAATTGTCTTATGATATGATAAATAATTTCCCTTTCAAACATTTAATAAAGACTTTAAGAGAACAAAGAACCACAAATTAAACTGAATGTTTAATGCATTTGTAGGAATGGAAGGAATGCAACAGCATTATAATTTTATAACACATTAGACATTTATGTAAAAGATGTTTCATTTTTCAAAGTTTCTCCTATATCTTCTTTTCCATCTTTCTCAGAGCAATAAACAGTAGTTACTTACTCTCATAGATAAACTGCTCCATTGTGTTGGACAGTAATCTTATCTTTAAGTTTCACATCATTATCATCTGTACTATTTCACAGTAAAACTTAATCCATTCAAATTAAAAGGACCTGAAGAATTAGAGCAAAGAGCAGTCAAATTCACGTGGATGATTGAATGCTAGAGGCCCAAGGACTTTAAGTACTGAGTATTTACTGGCACAAACCTATTTATTCATATTATTAAAACAGCAGTAATAGAAATTAAAGCTACTATAATGAAAATGGAACTCAGGAATGAGGTCATTAAATATAACTAAGTACATTTTAAATATAAATACTATGTATTTCCCAGTAAGTATCAGATAAATAAACTCTCTATCCAAAATTCTAGTTTCAGAGAAAAAAGTCAGAGACAATTACAAAGAAGGTGCTTTGTGTCATCAGGTCCATTTTAAAAACATTTGCGATCCTTTGGAAAAGTTGCATTAGTCTTTCTTTTTATCATAGGTTCCTGTTGGTCCTTTTGTTGGTAATCCATTTCTGTCAGCACCCTAAAATGAAATAAATATTTAAAGAATTATTATAAAAAAAAAGATACTAAAAAAAAAAAAAAAAAAAACATTTTCTTTAAAAACACACAACTTTAGAATGAAACAATTTTGTTTCCAGAAATGTGCAGGATGCCTAAATTAGTACAACAGAATACAGTCAAAGTTGAACTTAACAAGCACCAATGCTAAAGGCAACAGAGTTGTCTAAATATTAATTTTCAAATACCTTCAGTTTGTCTTGGCCATAAGGCAAAGGCAAAGGACAAATGCACTAATCCTCTGTCTAATTTAAACCTTTAAGTTAAATGTTAATTACTTGAGAAAAACTATTGAAGCTTCTGGCTCCAAAAACTTGTTCTTCCAAAAGCCAAGTGTTAACTCAAGTATCACCCCTTCACTGCCCTTGTTCAAGGCATTTGAATGTTCTTACCTTGCAGTCTACTTTGCCTTTGTTTTTATCACTGGATTCTTGTACAGCTTTTTTAGGCCATATGCGACTAACAAAGGGGGAAATCATAGGGTATATGTATGGCTCCAGGAATTTTTTGTAGATCCAGAGAAGAACAGGAATGACAATACAAGGAATGCACACCATTGTCCCAGGCTCAAGCTCCGAAACTGTTGATATATGTGAGGAAAACATTAGTTACCAAAGATTTAATGGCTAAAGAATTTTACTTACAGTAACATATCTGAAAGGGCGGGGTGTAGTAGCACATATCTATGATCCCAGCTACTTGGAAGGCAGAGGAAGGAGGATCACAAGATCAAGGTCAGCCTCAGTAACTTAACTTTCTCAAAAAAAAAAAAAAGGGGGGGGGGGGCTGGGGGGTATAGCTCAGTGGTACAGCACTCCTGGGTTCAAATCCCACTACAAAAGACAAGAAAAGAAAAGAGAAGAGAGGAGCAAAGCCCCAAAGGACTCTTTTTTATAGTGAAGGGGAAAAGTTTAAAACCATTATTTCTTTCTTTTTTAATATTTTTTAGTTGTAGGTGGACACAATACCTTTATTTATTTATATGAGGTGCTAAGGATCGAACCCAGTGCCTCACACTACCATTACCACTACCACTGAGCCACAACCCAGCCCCTAAAACCATTATTTCTTAAAACAAAGTTTATTAAATAAAAATGCTGCCATCTGCAAGGTAAAGGAATAAGATGTAGACATGAATAATGAGATGCCAGCATCCAAACCTTTTCGATCACTGCTCCCCAATCATAAATTTGATGATAAAAGAAGACACCAACTCTCAATAGGTACAAATAAGTTTACATACACTAACTCATTTAATCCAGGAGGCTGCGTACCCTTGCTATTTCCACTTACTGATACAGAAGGAACAAAGACATCATGAAAGTGTAGAGTACACTGAGTGTGAAATAACTTCCAACCCCAATATTCAGGGACTGACAATATCAATTACCCAAACCTTATAACACTAAAGGCAAATTCTGTAATCAAGACATTACTTTGGAAGACCTTGAGGCTACAAATCAATTGGCCTTTACTAGGCAACAACTCTTAGATATGCTTTGTTTTTCTTTCTTTCTCTTTTTGTGGTGCTGGGACAGAACCCAGGTCCTTGAACACATTAGGCAAGCCATCTTCAACTTAGCTATACTCCCAGTCCTGTTTTTTTGGTTTCAAGGGCATGAATTAAGGTGTGCTGAAAAATAAAAAATCTTATTCAATATTATCACATAGGTCAATTTCTAAAAGTTCATTTCTAAAAGTTAACATGGCCAATTTCCTTGGTAATTATGAATCCTATTGGAATTTCTGAAAATCACCAATTTCTTGAAAAAAGGCCCAATAACAGTTACATAACACAATTAAATCAAAAGATCTTTTAAATTTACAAGAATTTTTACTCCTCTAAGAGTAGGATGCAGAACCTTAAATAAAAAGTAAGCAATTTTAAAACAGTGCACAAGGCATAATTCAGTATTTTAAAATTTCTAATTTTCAAAATATTGTAAATTAAGCAGTGTTGACTGGCAAATAAGTCAGCACCATGAGTATACTATTCAATTTTAAATTGTTCACAATACAGGTAGAAAATAATGGTATGGATAATCCAATCTGAATGTGCCCTTGAAATGATTTAAGATGGAGATGAAAATTTACATCAAGGAATACAGCTATTTTACAAAGGACCCATTAGATTCTTTGAAACAATCCCCTAGTCAAAACAACACTTTAAGTGAGCTGGGGCTGTAGCTCAGTGGTAGAGCAGCCTGCCTAGCATGTGTGAGGCACTGGGTTCCATCCTCAGTACCACATATAAATAAGTAAAATAGAGATATGTGTCCCATCTACAACTTAAAAAAAAAAAAAAAAGCACTTTAAGAATCTACAAAAGTAACCTGTTCCAAAAGTTTAAAGAACATATTCTCTGATTAAAGTATGACAAACTAGCCAAGCACGGTGGCACAAGCTGTAACTCCGGCTCCCTGGGGAGGCAGAAGCAGGTGGATCCTGCTAATTCCAGGCTAACCAGGGCAACTTGGTAAGATCCTGTCTCAACCTAAAAAAAAGTAAAAAGGCTGGGGGGAATGCAACTCAGTGGTAAAGCTTCCCTGGGGTTTAATCCCCACCCAGTATGGGAAGAAAAGGGACAAAAGAAAAAAGGCATACTAGTGCTGATTCTCGGAATTTTTCAAAGGACCATTATTTTTGACCACACATATTTAGAATCTGATCTGAGGACATTTCAGAGGTAATCTGGTTTGGGTCTTGAACGTTCTTTCAGGTACTACTACAGTACTACTTTGGCTGGCAGTTACCTGGATTTGAGAGGGGCATGACCACTTTCTCGGTGACATTTCTGCACAAATAATTTAACCCAACAGTGCCTTAATTTTTTCTCATATGTAAAATACAGACAATGATAGTATCACTCTTCAGGAATGCAATGTAGGCCAGATTGTCTGCACATATTGTAACTTACGTATTATTTTTAAAAGACCAGAAAAACAAAAAGCTCAAAAGTTGTGACCTGTCCAAAGTTCATTGTAAACAGAGTTAAGACCAGAATTTCCAGTTCCAGTTTCCCAGCTCAAGACTACTGCCTTTTCCCCTTTGAAAAAACACAATGATCATGTTCTCCACCTTCTACCAAACCTTCAAAACCAAGCGACCCCTTTCAAAACAATGGGTAATACTCCCAATACTAGGTTACACTGGAGACTGGCAATCCTTTATGAAGATTCATTTTTACCTTTGAGGTTGTCTTAAGTAAGATCGTTCACATTATGTTGTAAATCAACTCTCTCGAAAGCAAATGCTACTAACCACTTACGTTACAATTACAGCTTTGATGAATTTTAGCTCTTTTTATAAAGAAACTACTTGTATTTTATCGTTTAATCTTCATAATGATTCGCTACAGGAGAATGTGGTTTTAGAAAAGTCTAGAAGGTGGCAAGGAGAGACTCATTTGAACTATTCTCCAAAACAGCAAAGCGAGCAAATTGAATTAGAACTGCTGCAGAGGAATCACCTTTCATTCGACTCGGCCCAAGATGACAATGGAACAGAGAGGAAAAGGCCAAGGCTCCATCAGAAATAGGTCAGGTAGGGCGGGCCAGAAAGCCACCTCGTTCGAAGAAACCCTGAGACTGAGTCAAAGACAACTGAAAAGACCGAAGGGAAAAGCAGGGTCAGTGGCGAGGATTACAGAAGGGAAGCGACACGGACATCACCAGGCCAAGGCAGAGAACGAACCGGCAAGGAGAAAAGGAGCTGCAGGACCAAGGCCCGGAGCGGGCGGGTGGAAAGGGCGCGCGTGGGGAGCTAGAGTACCGTGGGGCCAGGCGGAATGTAGCGAGAGCTCAGGCCGCCGCAAGGCTCCGGGCAGGGCGGTCAGGCGAGCCGGCGAGTCGCGCACTGGCCGAAGGCTCCTGAGCGCCACCGGGAAGAGCCTGTGGAGCTACTCGAAACCGCCGCGGGAGCGCAGAGGACAGAGCGCAGCCTGCCCGGCGCATCCAAGCCTGGTTCACCGGCGACGACGAAGTCACCAAGGCAAAGCCCGCACTTCCGGGGGGAGGGACAAGCTGCCGCCTAGCCAATGGGCACCTCTAAAGGGGCTGACAAAGGGTGCTGCGTCAGCTTGAAGACGCACGGGACGTAGTGGAGACGCGGAGCGGGACTCGCCCGGACTACCGGCGCTACCGTCCAGGACCTGAGCCTTCAGGCCCGGAAGTACAACCAAGCTCTGTAGGCGGCCGGTAGATGCAGCTCCTTTCGGAAGAATATTTGAGCTAGGGCCTGTTTCAGAATGCAGAATTCAAAATACGGATTCTGGAAATATCGCCTGTCAGTGGCCGCCACACACAGGAAATGTTACACCACTGGCACGTAATAGGCTGTTTGCAGGCCCACCTGGCTTAGGCTATTTGCTCAGCAAATTTAAGCATCTTAAATGGAAGGGCAGGAGATTTGGGAGTAAACGTTAAACTTAAGGGGATAGGGGTGTAGCTGAGTGGTAGAGCAAGTCCTTGCCAGACGGCTCAATACCCAGTATCAAATGGGTTAATAGAAACAGTTGATTTTCAGGGAGCTTGCCGACGCTGTCGCAGGGGTGGATCCTGTGCTGCCGAAGCCGCCGTCCTGCTCCTACGTACGGGTTCTTCTAATCCCATTGTTTCTTTTAGATTCGCTCGGGCCTAGTCGCCCTCGGAGCCCGATATACGGGCTGGGGGGTACCGCGGCCTGGGCCTAGGGGCTTAACCGTAGCAACAGCGGCAGCGGCGCGGTAGCAGCAGCAGCGGCGGCAGCACTAGCAGCAGGAGCACTATCAGCAGCAGCACTAGCGGCCAGCAGGAGTAGCACTAGCAGCAGGAGCATCACTAGCGGCTGGAGCACTATCGCCAGCAGCAGCACTAGCGGCCGCCAGCAGGACTTTCAGCAGCAGGACTATCGGCCTCAGGACTATCGGCAGCAGGACTATCGGCAGGAGCACTAGCGGCAGGAGCAGCCAACTGACTCCGCACAAGTACTACAGGCACCCAAAAGGCCGCACAGGCGTTTAGAGAAAATGGCAGACGATATTGATATTGAAGCAATGCTTGAGGCTCCTTACAAGAAGACTTGCCTAACGATATCTCACCTCTACTCCCATGAATTCACCTTTGATTCCAATGTGAACTGTCAATCATAAGGATGAGAACAAGTTGAGCGGTGCTAACGGTCATGAAGAACGTAGCAAAAAAGCTCAAACTACCTCAGTCATTCTCACAACAGCTTTGTTAGAATACTTTGCATTTAAAATTTAGATCTTCTTACATGGAAGAGGTCAAATCCAGTTATAGCAAAATACCTTTACAGCAGAGGCCATACAACCAAAAGGTCCAAAGGCCCAGACCAGTGGACCATTTACTTCAATGATGCTCAGTACAAAATTCCACCCCCACTAAAGACTTTGGAAAGTCCCATTTAAGTTGTAACAGGATTTGACTATTAGTATGGATTTTGATAACAGTTCTTTAGTTAACCTAACACGTATTCTTTGAAGCTGGAATTTGTTACAGAGAAGTATACTGGTTTCTTATATAACTTTTTGTCTGGACTTTTATGTAGAAGATTATGTTTCCTTAATGTCTTAGTACATTGTTGTCTTTTTACCTGTCGGGTTGCCTTCAGATGTGGGTAGGAACTCATTATTTACAAAAAGTCCTAGGAAGATCTTAAGTTAAAATTAGCTCTCTGATTTTTGAAGTCTTTTCTTTGGCAGAGTACATTTTGGGGTCTGTGAGAGATAAATATAGAGGTTGGCTACCTGTGCTATGGGCCATCTGTGAGGAGAGAAAATCTTTATTAATAGTGTCTTTTGTGGGGAATAAAATACTTTTTATCGTGTCCCCTAATTTGAATTATGTATGGTTATAAACACATACTTTTGGTTTTAACCATCTCACAGAATTTTGTAAGAGATAGTGGCAGGTTTTTGAGGCAAATGGAATGTTATCTGTTGCCCTTCTGGGCATTGCTTTGACTTCTTTATAAATAATGAGTGTAGCCTAATTTTCTATCATGTGCTGCCTAGCATATACATTTCTGACAGTCAGGTGGATTATCTTGAAATTTTAGACAAAGTTTCTGCCTCCTTGGAAAGCTCTACATCTCCTTGTGATTGGAGTGTGGGTTTCAAGATTCCAGAAGGTGGGTGTCTTCATTTTCTATTTTCAGTGCACTCTAAGGTGACCTGCTTATGGGTTCTCTGTGGCGGACCTCAGTTGCTCTTATGCTAACTACTTTGATAAGGACTCAACAGTTAAGTAAATTTCCAGATAATGATGTAGCATTCTCAGTATTCAATCTTTAAACCACTACACATGGACATTTTAGTGGAATAAATTTTATTTTGAAATGTCTTTTAATTTATATTGAAAATCTGAAGGCACCTCTAATTAGATGATGACACAGATATAGATTGTAAGATTTAATTATGAAATGAAGGGTAGAATACTGTGAAGAATTTTGAAATGAACAGATATATATATAACGAATTTTTTTACCTTTCAGAGTTTGAGATTTTATAAAGATTTGTGAAAGTCAAGTTGATTATTTTATTGCACTCCACAGGCTTGTGTAAACTGGTGTAAAAATGGCATTCTCCATTTTCTGGTGTATTTATTACAACTTTAAATTTTAAGTATTTTAAATGGTCACTTGAATGTCTAATAGTTTCAAAGTGCATTCAACTGCATTAGTTCTAAGTGTCCTGTTATTGTTACTTTATGAAAAGCAAAATGTTGATGCCTATGTTGCCCTTTGAAAGTATAAAATGTTCTGTAAATTGTTTAAAAATGGACTTAGTATTATGAAAATTTTTATGTGAACAACTACTATTACTCATGGATTTATTGTAACTTGATTTTAGTACTTTACCTTGTGGATTATAATAATGCTTATTAGATGGTTAACATGAAAGTTTTACTAAAATGCTCAGGTTTTTCTTGTACCTGGCAACTAGTCCTATTTCTCATTAAAGCTGTAGCGGACTCAGGAAAAAAAAAAAAAAAAAAAACGGTTGTACCACTTCATCACCTTTAGGATTGTTACCTGAAATTTTGTACTGGTAAGAATTTGGAACCACTGCTGGTGGGAATGTCTTTTGACAGTTCCTCACCATGTTACTGGGATCATCTTATGATCAAAAAAGAAATGCAAAAATGCCTACACAAAAACGTGCACACAAGGCTTTGCAACACTATTTGAACAGCTACTGTTCAGGAATTGATTATATGGAATACATGCCATAATACACACAAACCCCCAAAACATGCCATGAAATCCAAATCAGACACTAACTCAATTTTCATGAAATGTTAAGAGGCAGATCTATACAGAAAATAGATTAGTAGTTACTTAGGGATCAATAGGGGAAATGGAGAATGAGTTAACTACTGTTAAGACTCTTTGATGGGTCAGGTGTGATGATGCATGCCCATAATCTCAGCAACTGGTAAGCATGAGGCAGGATGATTCCAAATTCAACACCAGCCTCAGCAACTCAAAATAAAAAAGGCTGGGACACAGCCAGGGTTAAGTCCCCAGCACACACACATAAATTCCTTTATGGGACAAGGAACAAATTCTAAAATTGATTGTAGTGATGGAGTACCTCACTGAACAATACCCTTTATAAATGGGTGGACTATATGGCATGCTAAATCTCAAGGCTGTTTAAAAAATACAAAGTTTCAGAAATTTCCCCATATTATATTTTATACAAAGGATCTCAAGAGAATTAAAATAGCATATTTTGGACTATGCTAGCTACTTCAGAAGCTGGAGGATGACTTTGATCCTAGGGGTTCAAGGCCAAAGACCCAAAACAATTTTAGTTTATGACTTCTGAGAATACCCAAAATACTTGCTAGGCCCTGGGTTCAATCCCCAACACCACCACACAAACATAATAAAAGACAACCAACATCCTTTTATTTGCATTTATTTTTTGTTGAATTTATTCCCGTGCCATAAGTTTTTGTTTCTTTAGCTTCTTCTGGGATATCTGGGAAAGGAAAAAGAAAAAAAAAAATTTGAGATTTCAGGGACATGTATTTAAAGTGGCTAGGGAAACCTAAGTGGGACCACAGATGATTATATGCATTTGATATACTGACTACAAAATTATTATTTATTGTTTAGGCAAGAAACAAATTAGGGTCATGAAAGCCAAAATAAAGTGTTAAAAGGTTGCTCAGAATACTTTCCTTTCATGGTTATTCCAAAGGTGTCCTAAGATGGTCATCATAGCAACCATAGATCTTTCTAAAGTACATGAACAAAATCAAGCTATTAAATAATTACCTTTTTCTTCTGTGCAACCTCCTCTTCTGGTTTAGGAACAATTTGTTCCTTTTCAGTGAGGATCATCTCAATGTGGCAGGGGGAACTCATGTATGGGTTAATCCGACCATGAGCTCTGTAAGTACGACGACGCATCTTGGGTGCTTTGTTGACCTGGATATGTTCAATGACCAGAGAATCTACATCTAAACCCTGGCAAGAGAGGGAGAACAAAATAAGGTAACATCTTTCACGGTCTTAAAGCTACTAACTACATTATTGGGAAATACTAATTCCCAACCAATACCCCATCCATGTCTGAATAAAATCATTTTTGAAAGACAATCCTTTAAGATCTTCAATGGTATATTTTTTTCAAGACCCTCTCTGCTTTCTGAGTTATCACCATAATGATGTTCTTACTGTGCTAGAGTAAGTGCTCTACCACTGAGTTGTATCCCCAGTTTACTATCATGTTTGTGACCACCCTATGCCTATAATCCCAAGTTATGAGAGGCAGGAGCTTCTCAAGTTCAAGGCCAGTCTATAACAACTTGGACAGTCAAAAAGGTTGGGGATGGTGGTGGCAGCTGAAGGATGTAGCTTAGAGGAAGAGAACAATGTACAGCCAGTTTCTACACCCTGATATAACCACTAATAAGGCAATCATTTTGATAATTAATCATACTACCAAAAGGTTCATGGCACAAGAAAAGTTACAGCTGTTGGTAGATTTTTATGAAAATCTTTAGACAAAATTTTGGACTGCTGGAGACAGAGAAGTCTTTAGAATATTTAAATGAGAGATTTAATCAGAGCAAAGCAATGATACAAATCTGGCACAACACTTAATTTGCATATACACATAAGGAGGCTTACGGTTTGGGTACCTTAAGTTCAGCATTACTCTCTGCATTTTTAAGCATGTGCAGCAAAAATTCAGCACTCTTTTTGGGCCACCGGCCCTGTGTCCAGCCCCACTGTTTGGCCTGAGAAAATGAAGGAATGTGATTAGTAACTTTCCACGGTTTAAATGAACATTGGAACCATGATGAATCTATTTTATCTAATATCAAGGTTGCTCAGCACATGGTTTATTTCATGGTTAATCCAAAGGTGTCCTAAGATAGTCATCACAGCAACCAAGAAAGCTTGACAAAGGCAGATTCTAGCCACAATTATCCCAGCCAATCACCTTTCCTTACAATTTATATTTTCAAATAGCCACTAAGAATTCTCACCTGGGCACACCTCCCAACTCCACCATTGTAACGCCGGAATGGCACGCATTGCTTCTTTAATGTGACATCTTTCAGGTACTTGGTGGCTTTTCGGATATGCATACCCTTGATGGCTTGCGCAGTTTCACGGGTGTTCTAAATACGAGTAATGAAGTTTTGGTTAGCGTAATCTTTAAAGCAAACATTTAAATTCCAACATCCAACTACTTTCTCAAGGATTCTCTGGTACTTTTATTCAGTTTCAGAAATCCTGAATCAAATTGCTCATTATACAATGATAATCAATATACAAGTAAAGGGTAGCTGCTCAGAATGTATTAGTTTTCATGGTAAATCCAAAGGTGTCCTAAGAAAGGCATCACTGCAGCTTCCTTTAAAGATGAGCAACACTAGAACATGTGGAAAACTTAGATTGCATTAGGAGTCTCATACCTTAAAGTGAACACGAAGATTTGAGCCTCTTGATTTGCATGCTAGAATATTAAAAAAAAATTTTGGTTAATTTCTGGCTATACTTTTATGCTCACCCCCAAGTAGAAATTATAGATCTATGTCCTATTCACTTACATTTTGTGGGGTTTTCCGGGTCAAGAGAGTAGCGGACCATTTTCACAGATCACCTGGAAGGCAGCACCCCATACTTGTCAGTAATAGATACTTAAGGGTAACTGATGAACTTTAAATAACACAGTGTTAAGTGATATTAGAAGCTGCTCAGAGAATAGTTGTTTTCATGATTAATCCAAAGGTGTCCTAAGATATGCCATCATCGCAGCCGTCCTTTCCCTCCACCCTGTCCTTTCTTCTCTTCCCTCTGCATCAACCAACCACTACGGCGCTGATTACACGAATAGTGATTTGGACCTCCAATCAACCCTCTCCCTTCCCCTTTAGAAGAAAACAGCCAGTTTTGATCTAAACGTGGGTCTTTTAGACCTAAGACGCCGCCAATGCATGGCATTTGACATAGCAAAAACCAACTCCGGATCCTCTCCGCCCTCCCTCCCTCTTTACAGAAACCCCTTCATTCACACAGCTTCACAGGAATAGCTTCCCACACCACAGACTTTACACTATCACCCACGTTAGGTAGGAGCCATCCAATTTGCAGCACTTAACTGAGAAGGGTTTGGTTTCGATCTGCCTTTATTCCCTCAAAACTTTCTCGCATTGCGGCCACAAATGCTCCGCGTACTGGCCACCACTCACCGCGGGACACTGGACCTCCACAGTCGGAGTAGACACGGAGGGCAGCTGCCCGTACCCCCACCAGCCGACGAGCTTCTCCCTCCCCCCGTCCCCCATCCATCACGTTCCTCTGCAGCTCACAGAGGCCTGCCGGCCGGGGAGCACCAAATCGGGCACTCTGCCACGTCTCCTTGCACAGAGAAACATCGCTTCCAGCAAGAAATCGTAGCCCTGGGAGTTTTCCTCCCGGGGTCCTTGACGCCCGCATTCCAGAGGCCAGGATGGCGGTGATGACCGGAGGATTGAACACTCGTACCCAGACTCTAGAGATGCACTCACCTCAGGCCGCTTACAGGAAGAGGAAGAGCGGTGGCTTCTGGGAGAATTCATGAAAACTCGACCTCTCGCGAGATTTCAGGATAAAAACCGAGAACTGGGAGGGCAGAAAGGGAGTGTGGGATGTGATTTGAGAATGCTTGGAACGAATGCCAGTCTCCTTAGAGACTGTCTCACATTTCTCTTATTTATTTGGTATCCAGAAATAAAGTTATGGGTTTTAAATATCAGTCAACTAAGTCAGGCTTGTAGTTCTAGGTTAGAAACATGTTACTAGACGTGAACGAGAGAGATTGTTTAGTCGAGAACATTCGTTAGGTTTGATTGTGCGATCATATACTACTTGAAAGTAATTTATAAACGTAATTAAGAAGAAAGAAGCCGGACGTGGTGGCGCATGTAATTCCAGCGACTCGGGAGTCTGAGGCAGGAGGATCGCAAGTTCAAAGCTAGCCTCAGCAACTTAGCGAGATCCTTTCTCAAAATAAAAAATAAAAAGGGGACTGGGTTTGTGGCTCAGTGCTAGAGTGCTCACCTAGCCCGCATAAGCCACTGGGTTCCATCCTCAGCACCATATAAAAATAAATAAAGATATGAAATAAATAAAAAAGGATGGATATGGGGCTCAGTGGTTAAGCACCTTTGGTTTCAATTTAAAACAAATCCCAGATATATATCTCCTTTAATTTTTTTTTTTTTTTGGTTGTTGTTGTTGATGTTGTTTGTTTGTTACTGAGATTGAGCCCAGGGGAGTTTTTTACTGAGCCACATCCTCAGCCCACACTTTTTTTTCTTTTTTTTTTTTGGAGATAGGATCTTGTTAAATTGCTGAGGCTGGTCTGGAACTTGGGATCCTCCATCTTAGTCGCTTGTCGCTGACATTACAGGCGTGTGCCACTGTGCATGGCATTTGCAAACAATTCTTTTTTTCCAATTTTTTTTTTAGTTGTCTATGGACACAATACCTTTACTTTTTTTTAGGACTAATGTTAGCACTCCATCTTGGCAAGTACATTAGGAGATAGAAATCACTTTTTAGGCTGGGTACAGCAGTGCATGCCCATAATCCCAGTAATTACAGAGGCTGAGGCAGGAAGATTGCAAGTTCAAAGCCAGCCTCAGCAACTGAGAGAGACTCTTAAACTTGGCAAGACCCTGTCTCCAAATAAAAAAATTTTTAAAAGTTTGGGGATTTAGCTCAGCCATAAAGTGACCTTTGTTTGGGTTCAATCCCTATTACCAAAACAAGAAAAAAGAAACACACACACACAACACACACACATATATGTATGTATTTTTTAGTTGTAAGTTGACATAATATCTTTATTTTATTTATTTATTTATATGTGGTGCTGAGGATTGAACCCAGGGCCTCGCATGTGCTAGGGGAGCGTTCTACCACTGAGCCACAACCCTAGCCCCACACTTTTTAAGTTATAACAGTGCATAGCACAGTAGTCATTAAAGTCACTCATGTGCAAACAAACATAACACGGAGCAAAAGAGTATTGTATTATAAGATTCCATTTGTATATATACTTTAATATTAATAGCTCATTTCATATAATGTAATGATTGTTTTGGCATGTCATTGTCACAGGGCATGGGCCTGCTGCCAGGCTAAGACAGCCTTGGCAGTCCTTTCTCACCCTGATTCTTGCCATCAGGCCAGAAAGATTTCATTACAGACATACCACTCAGATAGCGGGCATGAGTTTTATTAGAAGGGATTGAAAAAGGGAAGAGGAGTACTCCCAGAGGAGGAGGACCACATCGCTTGCCCCTCCCCACTCCAGTTGTTTGTTTTGTGCTGGGGATTGAACCTGGGGCACTCTACCACTGACTATCCCTAGTCCTTTCATCATGGGAGAAGAAATGTCTCCAGAGAAGGGTCCTAGGAGTTCTCAGAGGGAAGTGGGAATTCAACTCCGGGCCAGAGGGGTTGTTGGCATACCTGACAGAACAGAATTTCAGCATGAGCCAGACAAAGACATAGACAGAGGTTTATTTAGGAAGTAGATACACATTCAAAGGAGAAGTGGGCTGTCTCCAGGGTGAGAAGCCCAGCCTGTGTTGGGAGTCCAGTACTTAAAAAAGGGCTGTATCCGGGGCCGATCTGGAGCCAGGGTGAAGCTGCACTGTTTCATGCCAGTTTTCCCTGCACTTGTGTATTTCCCTCATTTTACAAGGGTATGGGCCAAATGCCTGCTTTTTCAAGATTTGCAGCTCAGCTTTCTGAATCTCAATGGCTCAAGGAGGTTTCCTTTAAGACTTAGTATATCTCTCCATGCTAAATCGCTATTTCACTTTTTTTATTTTTTATTGAGACAGAGTGTCACTAAATTGCTGAGGCTGACCTCAAACTTGCTATCCTCTCGCCTCAGCTTCCCCAGTCACCCGCCCTCCAGTCTTCTTGGGGGGTCCCAGGGAAAATTCTAAAATCCCATTCAAATTCGCCTCTTGACTTTTGACTGACAGAAGGATGACATCAGACTTTCAAGTTTCCACTGTTTGTGACAACTCTAGGTCGCTTTGGCCCATGTTTACCAGTTCTAATTGAAATGTGTCCCTTTTTTAGCGGGGGATTAACTGGAGATTGAACTCAGGGGCATTTGACCACTGGGCCACATTTCCAGCCCTATTTTGTATTTTATTTAGAGACAGGGTCTCACTGAGTTGCTTAGCACTTTGCTGTTGCTGAGGCTGGCTTTGAACTTGTGATCCTCCTGCCTCAGCTCCTGAGTCATTGGGATCACAGGTGTGTGCATCATGCCTGGCTGAAATCTTCTGTCCTTATAGATTTTATGGGTAGGGGGAATTATCCTTATCTCCCTGAGCTCTGGGATCTGGTCTATATATAGGTCACAAAAATCATTCCCACTTTCAGGGTAACGTGTTTTTTTTTTTTTTTGGTGGTGGTGGGGTGGAGAACCAGAGGGACTTTAATTGCCAAGAGTACAGGATAAAGGAAATCCACACCTATAATACCAGTGGCTCCAGAGGCTGAGGCAGGAGGCTGAGGAGCTCAAAAGCCTCAGGAGGTTAACAAGATCCTGTCTCCAAATAAAATATGAAGAGGGCTGGAAATGTGCCTTAGGGGTAAAGTGCCCCGGGTTCAATTCTCATTATTCCCCCACCAAAAAAACCAAAAACCAAAAACAAAACGAGAATGTTTTAATATTCATGAGGGAGTTGATGAAAACCGAAAGTAGTACACAAGCCTGCAGAAGCTCACAATACTGAGTGTCGAGGGTGCAGGGCACAGCCCCCTAAAGAGCTCTGGGGCAGCATCAAGGGAAGGAAGTGGATCCAGGAACACCCATTCCACTCCTAGACCAGAAACCCAGACACTTGCTTCCAGGTGACTGAAATGACAGGTGGGGACAACAATCAGATGCGAAAGTAGCCAGAGTGAGGATCTGCGGGACCTGCGGAATGTGGCAGGCGTAGAACCCATATACATTCAGGAATCTCCTGGACCTGATTTGTCCGTGTCCTCTTCCTCCTGGTCTGAAGATGTGGCGACAGAGACTTGGAGCTTTCGAAGCTATATAGAGCCTCACAGGCTGGCCCCCTGGCCCACTGGGGCCCTGAAGCTGGGTTGCTGCTGATGGGACGCCCTCCTGTGCGCTGCCCGCAGGCCTGGCCTGGACTGGAGAAGCAGGGTTGGTCCTCTGGGAAGAAATCCTAAGGACTGACACTTAAGTCGCCCATTGCCTCTGGGTGTGCCCACATAAGCCCACTGCCCCAGCACAGGTAGACGACTTCTGTCCAGGAAGAAGGTGGGCTCAGATGCTGCTCCAGCTGAGGGTATGGTGCCCGGCCAAGGTATGAGGCCTGGCAAGCCACAAACTACTTCTGCACATGACGCTTCTCCAGGTCAAGCCTGGTGGCCAGGACCACCAGGGCACTGTGGGATGGATAGGGGTCCTTCAGGAAGTGTTCATTCTGCTCCTTTTGCTGCTGCTTGCTGAAGATCCTAACAAGGCAACTCCAGGGGACATTGAGTTTGGTAAAACATGAATTTCTTCCATTGCAGCTGCTGCTCTGTTCAGGTGCATCACTTGTGTGCTTTTTCTTGACATTTTGGACTTTCATTTCTCCTTCAAATAACAGGTTGTTTGCTGAGGAGTGTAACGTAGCCTGTTGACTTTAGTCAGGCAGGGCTGCAGGTAAATTGCTTTTATTTTTTTAAAATTTTTTTACGATGCATGTGGAGGCCAGCACAGTGGGCCCCGTTTATAGAATTATTCCCTTAACCTGTGTTCCCACTGCTCACCTCTATCTGTTCCCTATCATCCTTGATATAAAAATTATTGAGATATTTTACAAGTTTAAAAAAAAAAGATCAAGTCTTCAAAAACCGATGCATGTGTTTCATACCTACAGCACATCTCGGCATGGGCCAGCCACATCTCAACTTCTCAATAACTTGTCCAATCACATTGTAGAGAGCAGCTGTAAATAGTTGGTCAGCAAGGCAAATAGGATAGCATGGCACAGCATATTAGATAGATCCTATTGCCCTATATTACAGATGAGAAAATTGAGGCTTTTGGAGGTTAAATCACATACTGCTGAGAGTTAATAATTTGAATTTGTAGCCAATTTCTTCTTTTTCACTGTGATTTTTTTGTGTCTGGAAACTTCATCCATTGGAGCTACCTCTACTTTTGACAAGATTAGGTATATTCAGGATGGTATGTCTGCAGGCTACCTCTACTCTCAAGAGTAGGACTAAATGTGCATATTTTAAAAATGTCTATTTTAGTGCCTTATAGTAATACATAATAGTGGATTTCTTTTGACAGACATATTCATAATTTGCTCCATAATTTGTTTCATTTCAATCTCTGGGACATCTCCCTTCCCTTTCCCTGACCCCCTCCTCCCACTCTACTTGTATTTATTTATCTTGTGTTTATTTATTTATTCTGTGTTTATTTATTTTGTATTTATTTAATATTTATTTATTTATATATAAATCAGTGTATCAGTGTATTATAGTTAAATCAGTGTATTATAGTTACAGATAAAAGCTGAATTCACCATGATACACTCATAGCATTAATTTGGTCAATTTCATTCTGAAGTTCTTTCTCTTTATATTACATACAAATGTTATTCTGTAAGAAGTCAGGATGGTGATGGCCCTCAATCGGGGTAGGGAGTGGTGACGAGAAGGAGACACAAGGTGGCTTTCAAGTACTGAATCTCAAGCTGGGAGCTGGTTACCTGGCTTCTTAACTTGTATATGGTCCACTTAATAAAGACCCATACAGCTAGACACCTATGATATGTGTCTTTATGTATATTATGCTTCAGTAAAAAGTTTATTTTTAAAAATTGCTTGTATGGAGTTTCAGTGCTCGCAGGAGTGAGGGCGTGAGTCTGCCAGAGCTGCCAGGACAAGGTGTTGCAGACTGAATTGTTCCAGACGACAGAACTCACGCAATTCTTTCCCTCCCTTCTTCATCTTTCTTTCTTCCTTTCTTTCCTTTCCTCCCTCCGTTTATTTCCTCAGATGGAAAAATCCACTCGACTAAGGAGCCACTGCATGCATTTTTTGGGTTTGCCTGGCCAAGTTAGCTGAGGAGCAGGGGAAGGGGTGGACTTTCCTGTCCTCAGGCTTTGGGGCTGGGTGCTTTACGTTTACCATGGAACCTGGATGTCAAGAGCTGAGGCTCCTTGGGGAGCAAAGTCAGTCGCAGGGACACATGACCCTGGATTCCATGCCTTGGCAGGGAGGTAGAAGCATCACTGGTGAAAAGGCAGGGCTGACTGCCACAGCACACAAAAAAAGACTTCAGCCAGCACCATTCCAACCCAGGGAACCCTGGAGCTGAGTGTTCCTTCGGAGTTTGCCCAATTTTGGAGGCAGGGCCGGAGTTGGGCCTTTGTTCTCCTACCTCCCTGCTGTGATCCATCACTGATTGTGGGCTGACCCTGGAAGGAGGTGTGACTTTGGGTGAGGCAGTTTTCTCCAGCCAGTCCTCTTTGAGGACCCCTCTACCTAGCAGATGGAGAGTAAGTCCTTCATTCCTGTAGAGGTGGTCAGGAAGCCCAGCCCAGGGTCCACCAGGCTAAGTATGACTGTTTCATTTAACAGTTCAAGGCCAGGTGAGGTTGTGTACGCCTGTAATCCCAGTGACTCACGAGGCTCAGACACGAGGATCTTAAATTCGAGGTTAGCCTGCGCAACTTTGAAACACCCTGTCTCAAAAAAAAAAAATCACCAGGACTAGGGATGTAGCTCCGTGGTAAAGTGGCCCTGGGTTCAATTCCCAGTACCAAGAGGGGAGAAGAAAAGAAAAGAACTTAGATTGAGAAGAGGCAGAGGCAGGATGTGAACCTAGGCCCGAGTCTGAAGCCCGTGCTCTTTGCCATCACACTCCCTGCCGGTTCTGCACACGCGTACCTTCCTGATGACTTCTGGACCTCCAAGTTTCCAGGTACCTCATCCACCTCACCTTTGCTAGCCTTGCTTTCCGCCCTGCCTCAGGCAGCCATCTCTGGGTCAGCTATCCTGTGTCACCCCGCTGGGGCTCTGCTTCCCTGCCCTGGACTGGTGCACAACCCCCTGCTCTATGTCCACTGCTGCCTGTGCTCATCAGATACCCCCACTGAAGGCAGTGCTGAGGAGGACTGTCCCAGCATGAGGCTGGGTAGATGGGGACGGCCAGGGACCTGGGAATAGATTCTGACAGAGCATCAGGGAAGCTGTAGCCAGTGTTAGGCACTAGGTAATAAGAGTATGCAGGGGTGAGGAAAGGGATATGAATGTCCTTGGGCTCCTCAGACGAAGTTGAAACGACCCTCCAGAGACCCTGTATTTGGTTTACTTAATGGTGACCACTGGGACTTCACATACTGTGTGGCTCTCTTCCGAGCAGCAGGAAACGACAAACCCCTAGTCTTTCCCAAGTAGTAGCCATTGATTCTTCCACTGACCAGCAAAGACAGATGTCAAGTGCGCCCAGCAGGAATTTGACAGTTTGGACAAACAATGATTTTCGTTGCAGTCATAAATCTCTTAGGAAGGGTTGTTCAGCTGATGTGTTAAATCAGTCAGCCGGCAGCCATGTGGATTACTGACCATCTTTGTAGAAAGAACCGTCTTTGGGGATTTCAGATGAGTCCGTGTTCCATTGTGGCATGAACACCCACCTCCCCTGTCCCTTGAACAATACCGTTCAGAGGCTCAGCTCCTGGCATCCAGGAGAGACCAGGGAGGAAAGTTTTAATCCCCTCCGCAGGGATTCGTTCCACTCTCCTCTGTCCCAGCCGCCCATACAATGCAGTTTTAATCTTCACTGAGAAATTAGCCTTATTAGCCCGGAAAGGGGAATTCTTTTCCTGACAATAAGGAGAATGTAATCCTTTCCTCAGGGGGTTGGAGTCCTTCTATTTGCTTCTCAGGGCATCTCCTCTTTACCCCTGGCCTGTTTTCTCTTACCCCCCAAAGCTAGTGTACTATGGAATCATCTTTCTGCACTAGGCTTTCCTTAGGGGTCCTATTCTGTTTGTTTTCCTAAGACTCTTCAATTCCTTGAGCTGCAGAGTTTGTTCCTTATCACTATAGCTCTACTTCTGTGAAATTTTTAGGAGGGGTGTGTGTGTGTGTGTGGTACTGGGTATTGAACCCAGGAGTGCTCTACCACTGAGTTACATCCCCACCACATTTGGTTGTTTCTTTTGAGATAGGGTCTCAATAAGTTGCCGAGGCTGGCCTGGAACTTAGGATCCTCTTGCTTATGCTTATGCCTCCCTAGGAGATGGGATTACGGGAGGGTGTGCTCCACCTCACCCCACACCAGATAAGAATTTTCAAGGTCAAATTTAAAAGTACATTTTCTTTTCATCTTGCCATTTATTGACTCTGTGTGTGTGAGTGTGTGTGTGTGTGTGTGTGTGTGTGTGTGTGTGTGAATGAGAGAGAGAGAAGGGGGGGGTATTTCCCTGGCAGGGTCCTATCAAAACTCCACAAAGGGCTGGTAGTTTGTGTTTACCCTGTTGTATAGCAGCTCTCTGGACTCTTCCTTTACTGATCAACCCCAGGATTCATGCAAATCACTATCCTCCCTTTTTGGGCAACAAAAGACACTGAATTACTGTGTATTATTGTGGTATTATTTAGTATTACTATTGCTGTGTAAATGCAATTCCTTATCAAACATTTACCTATTTTTTTTTGTGTGTGTGTATTATTAGAAATTGAACCCAGGAGCACAGTACCACTGAACCATGTCACCAGCCCTTTATATTTTTTTGAGACAGCATCTTGTTAAGTTGCCAAGGCTGGCCTTGAACTTTCCATCCTCTTGTCTCAGCGTCCCAAGCTGCTGGGATCACAGGTGTGTGCCACTGTGGCCAGCTATACCTCATGTTTTATTAACATCAATTAGTGATATTTCTCAGAGTCAAAAATTTTATTATGGTTTATTAAGGTGCTAATTTTCTTATTTCTATCATTTTTTAAACTCAGCTAATATTTTCCTTAATTAAAAAAATTGAATTGGAAAGCATTTTCTACTGTGAAATTAGTGACACTTGCTAGAATCAAAAATTTTATTAGGATTTATTAACCTGCTAATTTTCTTATTTCTATCATTTTTTAACTCAGCCAATATTTTCCTTAAGTAAAAAAACTGAATTGGAAAACATTTTCTACTGTGAAATAATCTCAAACTCACAGAAAAATTTAAAGGCTAATATAATCAATTCTGTACACTTTTTACTGAGGTTTGTCAATTATAAATATTTCATCTCATTTCTTATTCTCTATATTATTATATTCTCTCTATATTATTATATGTATGTGTAAATACAATATATGTATGTATAAATGTGTGCATCTCTGCACAGAGCCAGGCGGGCCTGACCTAATTTTCTCCCTTTCCATTATACATGCTTGTCACAGAGTAGAATTCCAGAAGGGGATACTGGAATTCTGGGACAATTTGCCTTGGATGTTGCTAAGGGCTAGCCCAGAAAGAAGCCTGAGAACCATTTACGAAAACTTCATTAGGACACATTCCTGTTATGGGACAGCTGGCCACCAGATGGCAGCAGTTCAGCATGGGGGACGCTTTCTCCATCGATTTCTTGGGCAAAGGGCCTGAAGTAGCACCTTGACATGTAAATATAACTTTGACCTAATGAACTCTGAGTTTCCTCCAAACGGAGCTGACTTTTAAGCTTTCCAATGGTGTGATTGTGAGTAGGGGTGGGGACTTAGAATAATGACACCCAAGCCCCAGTAAAAAGTACTGGGTACACACAGTACCCAACTTGTCATTTCGTGCCATTAAAAGCCCTTGAGAGCATTAGGATTGGAAGGACATGAGGACATTATCTGGCCCATCTCTCATTGCACGGATGAAGAAACATTCTTTCCTGCTTTCTGAGGGAGGGGGTCCCTCACCTTATGCAATCAGTGTCATAAAAATTATGGGCCCAACATCTTGCCCTGTGGCCTCCCTGGTAGCTGAGGCCTTTTGTAAAGCAATCAGATAAAGGATGCAAATTTTGCTTCCTTCCCGTTGTTTCCATAAAAGGACTTTTTTTCTTTCTGCTAAATAGAAATTCTCTGGACAAGTTTTTCAAACTTGATTAATCTGACAGTCTTGTTACATTAAAGTGAAGGCGTGTTTGGCATAGAGCAGAGAATGCTCAGAAATAGGATTTGCACTGACATATGACTGGAATTTGGATCACCATGTGGATGAGGGTGCAGAACTAAATCCAGCAGGTTGAAATGACCAGGAGTAGGTTTGACCTCAAAAAAGGACTCCTGTCATTTACAGTGACCTGAATAGAAGGAGGATACTGCCTTCAGAAGCGGTCAGTTCCTTCATTCCATGGCTTCAACCAGCATCCAAGATGAGATGAACTGTGCCCAGGACCCTGGAGGGGATTACACCCCTCCATGGGAGTATGCTGGGTAGGATTTAAGATCTCAGAAATAATCTTTGTTACTTGGAGATATTTAGGGTGGACATTGTAGAACAGGAAGCCAGGTGGAGCAAATATCCTAGAGGAAGTTGAACTTCACCCTTTATGGGAATCTATTCAGGTCTAAAGCCTCTCCAGAGGGACCCCAAGGAAGCTCCCCCTTCTCCCACTGAAAACTTCCCAGAAAGTAAAGGTCAAGATGACTGCAATAGTTGTTCTCACAGTTGCTCTCTGCGACTCCAAAGAAATTTTTCATAGTTATATCAGAATGTCTGCAGATAAGGAGACTGACCAACCGGAGGAGAGAAAGCAGAGGCCACTGAGTGGTATCTTTTGGCAGGTCACACTCAGTCTTTTTCTGCTCACATCAGCTGGGGTTGCAACAGCTGATGTATCTGAGCTGGTCACCCGATGGCTGACTGAACACCTCACCTCACTATTTACTGCCTCTAGAACAAATTCCTTGCTGATAATTCTTTTGCCTGTCACTGAAATTGTGCCAAATGTCATCAATTCTGGGACAACACGTAAAACCTTGCATGGAAGATAGAGCTCTATTGATTTATTTTGCCAGTCAGAATTACTTTTACTTCTTTTATGCATTTCTGACAAAAAGACAGACACAAGTGGCAGTTTCTGTACTTGTCATATTTATGCTGCTGAATGGATTCCGACGGGGGTCCTGTAGGTTCAGGCTGTCCTTTTCAATCCTGCCTCAGCTGATGCATGGCTAATGCTTTGCTTGTTGTTCATACTCTCTCAAGCAGAGATGTACTTTGAAGACGGCAGGGAATTTACACATGTGTTTGTGTGTGTGTGGGTGGGTGGGTATATGTGTGTGCATGTCCAATGGCAACTGGGAATGGGTCCCACTTTCTGGGCTTTTCTTCCACTGGACCAGCTAGCCTGAATTGTTTACTTTATCTCTGTGCCTCTGGGCCCTTCTGCCTGTCAAAGCCTTTTTCTGGAAAAGACTTGGTCTCTCATTCAATGAACAGAACGGGAAGCCCTGTTCTATCCTTGATTCTGACACCGCATGCTGGGTAACCTTGGTCACAGCACCTGGCTTCTTTGCACGTCCCTTCCTGATGTGTGGCTGGAAATCTTTGTTAATTCAAACCGAATCTGGACAGTGGGAAGATCTGCATAAACCAGCCACCCCTCTGGGTAGCTATAGGGATTAAATAACATAATAACTTATTTATTTATTTAGCATGGTGCTGGGATGGATCTAGGGCCTTGTGCATGCTAGGCAAGTGCTCTTCCACTGAGCTACATTCCCGTGAGTCGCTCTGAAACAACAGCATTTAAAGCAGAACTCTTTTTTGACTGTGCCATGTAAGCTCAGGCCAGAGTCTTGTGAAATCCTGTAGCCCACAGTGACCGTTCTCCTCCGATCTGTCACTTCTCCAGCCTTCTACTGCTTTGCTTATTTACAGTCTGTTTATGTGTGTGCTTTGCCTGCTCCTTTTGTTCATGATGCTTTCTCTGCCCTTTTGAATCCTTTCAGAGTCTAGAGCGATGCCTTAATCATAACTGGGTTCGGGACGTCTTTGTAGGCTGGGTACTTAATTGAAGCTGGGGATACATGGAAGGAGACTTATTTTTACAGGGACCACCCATTGCAGGACGTTGGGTTTGAAATCATTTTATGCCCTCTTTTCATGGTGGGATGAAGAATGAATAACAGTCCTAATGAATAATTCAGTGTGTCATGAGTTGGAAAGGGAGAGAAAAAGAGGGCATCTATACATGTCATTTTCAATCATCTTGACTTGAATTGCTGGGTTTTATTCTGTCAAACAATGAAAGCTGGAGAGAATGGTGAAACATTATTTGGATCTTTGAGACAAAGTAACTGGCTGACTGTCTTTTGGGCTCAGCAGAATTTGCTGGCCCCTGAAGCTGCCACCACTATTTGAACTGACGCAAATAGGATCATACCCCCAGAGGAAGCAGAAACATAGCAACATCTTTATTTTTGCCTTATTAGTGTAACTTTGTTCACAAAGAAGACATGGAAGAGAAAGGACTTGAAAAGCAGGAGAGGGGAAAGAAAGATCGTAAGGGAGGGCCAGGAGGAAGTAAATAAGCCTACCAGTTAATGCTCAGGGAGTATTCAAAGTGTCCAGTGGAGGAAGGATGGGTGGATTTGCTCCACGTGCTGAGAGACCACAGATCAGACTCACCTTCCTCCGAGCTCTACCCGGAGGGACGTCAGGGTCTATTACATGTGTGAGTAATTCTCAGACCTGCCCAGCCGCCCCGCCCCCCATCCCTTGATCAAACCTCAGCTCAGTGGTGCATGACTGTAATTATTAAATGAGAGACCCAGTCTTTTCCAGAAAAAGACTTCAATAGGCAGAAGGGCCCAGAGGCACAGAGATAAAGTAAACAATTCAGGCTAGCTGGTGCAGTGGAAGAAAAGCCCAGAAAGTGGGACCCATTCCCAGTTCCCATAGTGGTACACGCCTGAACCTCAACTTCATCCTGCCCTGGTGCACTGGTCAGAGTTCTCCAGACAGACAGAACTAACAGAATGTGTGTGTGTGTGTGTGTGTGTGTGTGTAAAGAGAGATGTTTGTTTATTTCTCTTTTTAGTACTGGTGATTGAACCTAGAAGTGCTTTACCATTGAGCTACATCTCCTGACTTTTTTTAATTTCATATTTTGCAACAGGGCCTTGCTAAGTTGCTGAGGCTGGCCTCAAACTTGAGATCCTCCTGCCTCAGCCTCCCAAGTTGCTGAAATTACAGACCTGTGCCTCTGCACCTGGCAAGATATTTATTTTAGATAATTCCAAACTGCAGGGTAGGCTGACAGGGTGGAGACCTGAGGGAGAGTGGTGGTTTGTGTCCAGAAGCTATCTGCTGGCAGAAGTCCCTCTTTTTCGGGAGAAGTCGTTCTTTTTTATTAAAACCTTCAACTGATTGGATAAGGCCCATGTACACAATGGAAGGTAATCTGCTTTACTCAAAATGTTAATTTTAATTGTTTTTTGGGGGGATTCCAGGGATTGAACCCAGGGGTCTTAGCAAATGAGCCACATG
Organism: Marmota flaviventris; assembly: GCF_047511675.1. NCBI lineage: Eukaryota > Metazoa > Chordata > Mammalia > Rodentia > Sciuridae > Marmota > Marmota flaviventris. The sequence continues at coordinate 24,594,683 of NC_092513.1, read as the reverse complement.
CCCAGACCTTTTTAAATATTTTAAGACAGAGTCTCATTGAGTTGCTTAGGGCCTCACTAAACTGCTGAGGCTGGCTTTGAACTCTTGATCTTCCTGCCTCAGCCTCCTGAACCACGGGGATTACAGGCATGCACCAATGCACCTGACAAAAACTATTGATTTAAATGGTAATCACCTAACAAATACCTTCACAGAAACATCTAGAATAATGTTTGACCATACCATGGCCCAGTCAAGTTAACATAACATTCACCATTGCACCTGGGAAGGGAAGATGGATTCATGGTAGAGCTGACTTCAGAAGTGGACGGCTGCTTCCCCCTCCCCACATTTCCCTTTTTGGCATTATTTATACTTTCAAGCAGGAATATAGCTGCATGGTAAAAAAAAATTTAAAAAGTCTAGAAGGATATCCAATGCAAAGGAGAAAACTCCTTCCCACTTCTAACTTGTTTTGGGGAACTTTTTTCAAGATACTACATGACTCTATAAGCCTTTTCCCATTAAAAGTAAGGGTAACAAACGTCACATACCTTTCTAGACCTTGCTTTTTTTCTTTGCTTAACTAGAAACTTGGAGTATTTTCCTCTAAGGGTCAACATTGACCTACCAGATTGTTTTTAATGGCCTTGGAGTATTTAATAGAGCATTTAAACAGTTTCCCAGGGATGCACAGGTATAGTCTGCAATTTGATGCTGTTGCAAACCTTATTGCAACAAATGTGCCTACCAATCTGTCACCAAGGCAGCCCTTTTATTGCTTATACCTGTGACATACTGAATGTATCCTTCAGATGCATTCCCCCCTGCCCACACTCCCATCACTCTCTCCTGGCTTTATCTGACCTTTCTGAGCTAAGCTACTACCTCTCCTGCAGACTCAATCTCTCCCTCCAGTAGGAAGGGAATCTCTCTCTGATTCCCTGAGGCTCGACTGAATTGGACAGTGTCTGCCTGTGTGTCTTTGTCACACTCCAAATGTGGTTCTTCAGATTCAGCCAGGCTTGCTCTTTGTTGAAGACCGCGCGTATCTTTTTCTGAGCTTATTCCAGAGGCAGCAGCATTCAGATTCAAATTTCTCCTGGCACTTGGCTGCAGTCAAAGTGACCAAGGAGAATAAATTGTAACCAAGACAGGCGACACAATCCTCTCACCCGGCAGAGGGCTTTGTTGCCTGCAAATCCTGTCACCAGGCAAGCGGACATCCTCATCTTCCGTGGCAGCTCCTGGGGCTGTGATGGGGAGTGGAGGTTGGGTCACCTCCAGGTCCTGGAAGGAAGATCTAGTGCCCAAGTGCGTGGACAGTGTGACAAGAGGCAGAGAAGCAGGAGCTGGAGGAGGTTGCAGAGATCTTTCAGGCCAACCCTGCTTTGAACAGATAAATACAGGGATCCAGGGCTGGGTCCATCAGCCAGAGGACCTAATCTAACCCTTTTGGGGCCCACAAACCTCTTTGAGAACCTAATGCAACGTGGGGTCCATTTCTCCAGCAAATGCATTGTCACAGTGTTTTGTATGGGCCAGTGTTTTGGTTGGTGTTGTGGGTGGCGAGGTGTGTGTGTGGGGAGGCGTTCTGGGTTAGGAACCCAATAAGATGATGCCTGAGAAAGGTTTTCTCTTCAGGTATATGTACATATCAGGTGCTATGATTATTTTCTTCTCCTGCCCTGGACATTCCTCCACTAACCCATCTTTGGCTGGACTGACTTTAAGATCACTGTCATGCTGGTTGGAATGTAGTGGCCGATGGCCCTGTTTTCTGAGAGGAAACTGGTTTTCCCAGCTCACTGGACTGAGGTGTGGGCAGGCTTGTTTGTTTAGATGCTGACGAGCTCCCTCTGCTCATTGTGGGTGGCACATGCTCAGCTGAACCTGCCATGCTGAACCTGGCCTCTCTGGCTGGCCCGCCTGGATCCAAGAGAGGGGAAAGCCAACAGGACTGGACCCAACGGGAGGATACAAAAAGACCTGTTTCACTTCTGTTAAAAACAACTTTATCTCCCCACTAGTCTTTGCCTTTTTTCTCTCCCTGGCATTGGGGATCGAACCCAAGGCCTTGTGCATGCTAAGCACGTGCTCTACCAGTGAGCTACACCCCAGCCCCTCCCCATGAATCTTAAACAATATGTAATTTTATTTCTTCTCCCTCTACCAGAGCAAAACTTTCTCATATAAAAAGATACAGAGAGGCAAAAGAAAAAAATTCACAAATAATCCCAACCTTTAGAGTGTTAATATTTTGGCGTATGATCTTCCAAACACACACACACACACACACACACACGCTCAATTTACACAGGGAGATTGTGTATTATGCTTTCTGCTTTAGATTTGATTATTTCTCTTTAAAGGAAAGAAGGAAAGAGAGGAAGAAAGAAAGAAAGAAAGAAAGAAAGAAAGAGGGAGGGAGGGAGGGAGGGAGGAAGGAAGGAAAAGAGATCTCCAACAACTGAAGTGATTCATTAATGGAATTGGCTGCATCAGAAACAGTAGGCCCCCCTGTTTTGGGGAGTGTTAGGTGAGGTTGACTGGGGTGGGGGGGGAGCAGTTTGCCTGGAAGCTTTCTAAGGATTGCGTGCGCTAGAGGCCTGGGGCGTTGGTTCAAAACGGTGATTGCAGGAACTCTTGGGTAGGTGGCTTCCTCCCTACCTCACCTCCTCTAGGCTCCACAGTGCCACCGCCTGCCTCTCTGTGAAGGGCCTCCGAGCCAGACAAAGTGACATCAGCATTCTTCTCCACTCTTCTGCCAGCATTGTTGCCAGCCCCAGGGTCAATGTGACATGCAGAGGCTGTGTCAGTGCCACCTTCCATTTCTAAGCAATGACCTCATTGGTTCTTTGGTTAGCACAAGAGAGAAGATATTCCATTTCTATTCTATTGTACACTTCCGTGGGCACTTGGGATTTTTTAAATTTAGCACTCTACCGTAGGTGGTGGTGGTGGTGGTGGTGTGTGTGTGTGTGTGCATGAGCATGTGTGGGGTGGGAGTTTTACTTGCCCAGATCATCCTACCAATCACACTTGTGTTCTCATATTCCAATCTTCTCCTGTTGACTAGTGCTTCAGTAAGTGGACGAGTGTCTGAGCTTGCAAGGTTGGGAGGCTGCCGCAGTCTGGCTGGGCACAATTCAGGAGCCACTTGTCAAAAGAAAGGAACTTTATTTTTAGAACACACACACACACACACACCACACCACACAGCTCCTCAGGAAAAACCCTCAGAGCCCAACTGCCACCACCGGCTTCCCACAAGCCTCTCAACCTCCCCCACTCCTCCTGCTCTTGAGGCCCATTGGCTGGGTCACGTGGGCGGAGCCAAAAAAAGTCCCCCAATGAGCAGCTCCGTGGTCTGAAAGGGCGGGGAAACAGCCCAATGAGCATCACCGCAGAGGAGCCAATCACTTGGCAGCTAGAAGTTTGCTGCGGTGGCTGTGAGCCAATCATCAGCTGGCAGCTGGAAGTTTGCTGGCAGCTGGAAGTTTGCTGGGGCCCCTTCGGCTGTGGCTCTCAACAGGAGGCAGTGAGAATTTGATTAGTCAAAGGATGAGTGTCACAGAGGAATCTGACCTTTATTTTATCAACTTAATTTAAATTTCAGATTTTAAATTTTGATATTCCAAGAATGCAGAAGAATAAAGAACAATCTAATTGACCCCATCTATCTCATTCACTGGATTTAACAAATATGTAATATTTTGCTGTATTTATTTTGGAACTCTCTACTTTTTTAGGAGAAAAAAATCTTACAGGCACAGCTAAAATCTGACACTCATTCTTCCCAGCCTCTCCTTGGGCTAACCACTAATCTTTTCATTTATTTATTTATTTTTATTTTGCAACATATATAAATGTGGCCATAGTAACATATTACATTGTCTCATTTGTTTTAAAGATTTACTAAATGATATCATACTGCAGATTTGTGGCTTTGTTTTTCATACAATACTATGTTTTTGAGAACTATCTGTGTTGACCCATACTGCTTTCATTGATTCATTTTCTTTTCTCTCTCTCTCTCTCTCTCTCTCTCTCTCTCTCTCTTTTCCAGTATTAGGGATTGAAACCAAGGAGCACTCAGCCACTAAACTACATCCTCAGGATCCTTTTATTTTTATTTTTTATTTTGAGGCAATTTCTTAAACATTACCCAGGTTGGTCTCAAACTTGCAATCCTCCTGCCTCAGCCTCCCAAGTTGCTGGGATTACAGGTGTGCACCACTGTGCCTGGCCATTGGTTCATTTTCAATGTCATATAGTATTCCAAAGTATGAAAGGTACATTGTATCTGTTTTCCTAATGGGACCTCAGGACAGTTTTCCTCCCCATCCCACTCCTTCTGTTGCTACTGCAAATAAGGCAGTGGGGAAATCTACCCACTGAGCTCCTTCCTACATGAAAGTGTGAGAATATTCCTAAGGTCCAGATATCAAAGTAGAATTGAAGGTTTATAGAGAGTGGAACTTCTTTTTTATAGTTGAGAATAAAGGGCATTTTAGTTGTTAACATAATTTAGTTTTTAGAAAATTGTGATAAACATATATATGTTTATAAACTAAATATATATACATACATACATGTATATCATGAAATTTGTATATACAAATTTCATACATGTATATACAAATTTCGTATCATGAAATTTACCATTTTAGCCATTTTAAAGTTCAGTGGCATTGGGTACATTCATATTATTGTGTGGCCATCACTATCATCCCTGTGTCCATTAAATAATAGGGCCCCACTTAACCTTCCCATACATAAACATTTGTTGAGTGTCCATCTTGTGTCAAATATATACATAAAATTTAGTTGTGCCATCAAGAAACTCCCACCCTAGCCAAAGAAGGTACAGGAACAATTATGAGGAGCAGGTGTTAGAATCCAAGTGCTAGGGGCGCCCCGAGGCAGAGCGATGAATTCAGAGGCAGGGATGAGGGAGATGGAGTGGGAGTGGGAGAGAAGAAAGTCTTCAGAAAGGAAAGAATTCTTTTATTTGCAGGGCTGGGAATGGAACCCAGGGCCTTGCACATGGTAGACAAGTCCTTGGAAAGGAAAGATTTTAAAGCTGAACCTTGGGTTAAGAAATACAGTTTTTCCGGGCAGCAGGATGGGTGGGGTATGGGTTTGCTGAGGTTAGAAACCAAGCCTATCAATCAGTCAGGCTAATCAACATCCGAGAAGGTGTGCGGGACAAGGGGCATTGATGTTGGGTGTAGGCTACCTGGGTGATGGAGGAGCCGAGGAGCCCAGCGGGTGCAGGGGAGGCAATCCAGGGACTAGCAACTGAGGGAAGCTCCTACCATCCCCTAAGTCAAAGGTCAAAGGGAAGAGGAGACAGCTGTTGGAGCTGTGGTGGGGGCATGGCCACCTATGGAGGGACTGCCTGGGACAGAGGGAGGGGATGGAACCACCAGGCTTCTTCCTTCCTGCCACCCTTCACTTCCCATTGACTGAAGAGCAAAAACAGAGCATCAGGATAACCCAGAGGTAGTAACCACAGCAAGCAGCTACCACCCCATTGTGGGGACGGGTGGGACAAGGAGAAGAGATTGTGGGCTTAGCAATGAGAGTACTAGAGAGGGCTACTCTGATCTGGTGCTCAGACTTCTGAGAATGAAGGGCTTCCTGCCTGCTTCTGAGACTGCATGGTGGGAGGCCAGGCCCCTGCTGGGTGGGTGCACAGACTTCTGAGGGTCTAGAAGGTCCTCATTTCACCAACATCAACAGAGCTGCTGCCCTTACTGAAAGCCTGACCTGCCAACCACAGAGACTAGTGCAGGGGCCAAATGCGGCCATTTCCCCAGATGTTGAGGGAGGGAGGAAGATCAGCTGGCCACTTGGTGGCAGGTTGATGACATCGATCCTTTTCATTATGAAGGAGGCAATGTTTTGTTCCCATTGAAATAGACAGTATTATGAATGTGGATTTTCCTCCTCGGCCTCCATGTGCAGCACCAATGCTACCTACAGGATGGACCTCCAGGATGCCCCAGACATCTTCCATACAGCATTACTGCTGTCCAAGAACTGACTTCACAGAAGAAAAAACAGTGACAATGAGTGCAAACCTGGGGAACTCCCTGTTCTTATCATGTTCCCTAATTTGGCCTGGGAATAAAGACTTAGATATGGTGCCAATTGAGACCAATGACTTGAAATGCTGAGGTTTCAACTTACAGGATGTGGTATATGCTCTGAATCAGTGATCAGAACATGGTGCGGCTCTTCCCACAGACAGAACAAACTGGTCTTGGAATCAAGGGGCAAATGTGGGAGAGGCTCTACAAATTATTACACTTAACCCACTCACAGAATTTTTGCTTGGTATTCCTGCAACTTTGGGCTTGTGTTTTGAAGGTCTTCGTTACCAAGAGAGGAATTCTTCTACTATGAGACTAGGGGATTAGAATACATTTGGCCATGAATTATGGATGGAGTGATTGATCCTAATTACCAGGGGAAATTTGGTTGCTGCCATACAGTGGGGACAAGGAGGACCATGTCAGGAACTTAGGGCATTCTTGGAGTGCCTCCATGTACTGGGCTACTTCTGTGTCCAATAATGGAAGTTAATGTAAACATACAGCACTTGCATGCCTGTAATTCCAGCGGCTCACAAGGTTGAGGCAGGAGAATCACAAGTTCAAAGCCAGCCTCTGCATAAGCAAGGCACTAAGCAACTCAGTGAGACCCTGTCTCTAAATAAAATACAAAATAGGGCTGGGTATATGGCTCAGTGGTCGAGTGCCCCTGAGTTCAATCCCCAGTATCAACAACAACAACAAAAAAAGCAAGACTACTAGACATTCAGGTTTGAGTCACCCCAACAGATAAAGTACTCAGCCAGCTGAGATAATGGCTGAGGAAATGCAACATGAAATTGGTAGAGGAAGAAGTCATATCAACTACAGCCTTGTGACCAGTTGTCGAAGTGAGGAGTGTAGCAGCTATGCATATTTTCCCTATTTATCTGTTTATGGTTTTGGCTTACTTATATATCTTATGCTTATGTATTAATTATATTCTTATTTTCTCTCTCTTCCTCTCCCTGTATTATCTTATTATTGTATCATCCTGTAGAACTTATCTTTTGTATTTTAACAATCTGTAATGTGTCTGCCTCCCTGCTAAGCGAGATCCTGAAGAGAAGGAAGCTTTTATATGTAAGCCAAACACTGACCTACTCTGCTGGACATGCCGCCTGGCCATTTTCAGTTGCTTCTGCCAATGAACATCTGCTAACCACCTGGAATTCTCTGCACAGAAACAAAGGGTTAATTCAACGCAGGAGCTTTTACTGCACATTAGTTACAATTATCACTTGGCTCACAGGCTGGCCCTGCTGGGAAACCTCACAAGAGAGGAGTTAGACATTGTTTAAAGAAGTTGCTATGATTCACAGAAAATAAAAAGCAATCTCTCTCTCCCTCTATCCCTCTCTTTTCATACATATATATGTATACTTATATATAGTGCCTAATGCAACAGCTATTAATAGCTAATATTTATTTAGTAGCTAGCCCTGGATACAGAGAAGAGATGTCTCACTACAGTGGGAGGTGAACTAGTAAACCCTGATTACAGGACAGTATGATAAGTGTTATGCCAGAGGTTGGGAGGGTAGCTGCAGGAAAACAGAGGAGCAGCATTGACTTAGACTGGGAGAGATCTGCTGGGAAGGCTTGTCGGAGTGGGTGGCGTTGAGTATGAGGCTAGAAATAAGTTAGCTTGACCAGTGAGTTAAGGCTGCGCTGGGATTCTCTGATGTAGGAAACCAAGAGTTAGTTTTCAAGAGAGAAATTCTCAGGCTAGAGAGCTCAGGTTAGCTTTAGCAGTGGGTTTGTTATAGACATAACCAGGAACCCGTGCACAGGAGTCCTGCTACACCTGGGTCTCATAGAAACTGGTCTAAGGCAGCCGATCTCACACTTGAGACACACCAGAATCAGGAGGAGGGTTTCCATTCCAGACTATTGGGCCTCACCTCCAGAAGTTATGATTCAGTTGCATGGGATGGGGCCAGAGAATGTGTGTTTCTAACAAGCTTGCAGGTGTTCTGGGGATTGAACCCAGGACCTTGCACATGCTAGGCAAGTGCTTTGCTAATAAACTATACTCCCTCCCTCCCAACCCCTGCCCTTTAAAAAAAAAGTCATTTTAAGATAGGCTCTCACTAAGTTGTCCCAGGCTGGCCTTGAACTTGTCATCTTCTCACCTCAGCCTTTTAGGAGTGCACCACCACACTCTGCTCAGAAATGGACCATGTGCAGGTGGTTTATTCCCTTAAGCCAAGAGTGGTTCCTGGAGAAGGATTGATTTTTAGTAGGTTAACCCTCACTTTTCTTTTCCTTTTTCCTTTCTAGCATCCACATAGGAGAGAAAAATATGACCCTTGACCTTCTGAGTTTGGCTTATTTCACTTAATATAATGGTCTCAAGTTCCATCCATTTTCCTGCAAATGACATAATTTCATTTTTCCTTATGGCTGAATAAAACTCCATTGTGTAAATATACCGTATTTTCTTTATCCATTCATCCTCTGATGAACACCTACGCTGGTTCCATAGTTTGGCTGTTGTGAACTGTGCTGCCAAACATATGAGTATGCATGTTTATGTATCACTGTAGTATGGTGGCTTTAATTCTTCAGGATAAATACCAAGGAGTGTATAGCTGAGTCATATGGTGGTTCCAAGCCTAGTCATATATATATGTACACACACACATACACACACACACATTTAGTTGTAGATGGGCACAATACCTTTATTTTATTTATTTAATTTCATGTGATGCCAAGGATCAAACCCAGTGCCTACATGTGCTAGGCAAGTCCTCTACCACTGAGCCACCACCCCAGCCCAGGCCTAGTCTTTTGAGGAACCTCCATTCTGATTTCCATAGTGGTTGTACTTACAGTCCCACAAACAGTGTAAAAGTGTTCCTTTTTCTTGACATCCTCTCCGGCATTTATTATTATTTGTATTCTTGATAATTGCCATCCACACTGGTGTAAGACAACATCTCAGTGTAGTTTTAATTTGCATTTCCCTAATTGCTAATGATGTTGAACATTTTTTCATGTATTTCTTGGTCATTTGTGTTTCTTCTTTTGAGAAGTGTCTTTTTAATTCATCTGCTCATTTATTAATTGGACTATTTAATTTTTGGTGTAAAGTTTTTTGAACAATTTATATTCTAGATATTAATCCCACATCAGAAGAGTAGCTAGCAAGCAAAGATTTTCTTCCATTCTGTAGGTTTTCTCTTCACATTCCTGAGTATTTCCTTTGCTGTTCACAAGCCTTTTAATTTGATGCTGTCCCATTAATTAACTCTTGGCATTATTTCTTGAGCTTTAGGGGTCCTATTGAGAAAGTTGTTGCCTGTGTCTCAAAGTTGGAGTGTTAACTCTAGGTATTCTTCTAGAAGTTGCATAGTTTCTGATCTAATTCTTAGATCTTTGATCCATTTTGGGTTGATTTTTGTGCTCAGTGAGTGATAAGGGTCTAATTTCATTCTTCTACACATAAATAACCAGTTTTCCCAGTGCCATTTGTTAAAAAGACTTTGTTTTCTCCAATGTTTGTTTTTTGGCACTTTCGTCAAAGATCAGATGACTATAGATGTGTATGTTTGTCTCCGTGTCTTCCATTCTGCACCATTGGTCTACGTGTCTGTTTTTTATGCAAGTACCATATGGTTTTTGTTACCATAGTTCTGTAGATAATCTGAAGTCATGTATTGTGATGCTTTCAGCATTGCTTTTTTGGCTTTGAATTGTTTTGGTTATTCTGGATCTTTTATTCTTCCAAACAAATTTTTTTTTCACATTTTTATTTTTTTAACTTCCAAACAAATTTTAGGACTGTTTTTTTTCTAATTCTGTGAACTATATTTAAAAAAAATATTTATTTTTTAGTTGTAGTTGGACACAATACTTTTATTTTATTTATTTTTATGTGGTGCTGAGTATCGAACCCAGGGCCTCACACTTGCTAGGTGAGTGTTCTACTGCTGAGCCACAACCCCAGCCCTGTGAACTAGATTTTTAAGGATGAGTAGCTTCTTGCTAATTTGTTGAGGCTGACCTTGAACTTGTAATCCTCCTGCCTTGCCCCCCCAAACCATTAAGATTACAGGAGAGTGCCACCACACTCAGCTATTTTTTCTTTTATTGCCTCTGTTATATCTTGCTTAGAGAGTCCTTACCTCTGATATTGGAAAAATATATTCAGCATGTAATCATCCATGTTATTGAATTATGTTATTTTAAATTCTTTTCAAACACCTATTGAAATAACTTTTTTTGTTGTTGGCTTTTGGCAAATTATATTTATAGATTTCCTCATTTTGGGCCATGCTTCCTTGCATTTCTGAACTGATTGTATGTATCACAATAGCTGGGGTTGTACTTTGAATGCACTCATGAGTATTATTTGTTAATATTTTATGTAAAATGCTTGAAATGAAACTGGTTTATAGTTTTCTTCTTTTTAATTTAATTTTTTTATTTATATATGACAGCAAAATGTATTACAATTATTATTACATATATAGAGCACAATTTTTCATATATCTGGTTGTATACATAGTATATTCACATCAATTCGTGTCTTTATACCTGTACTTTGGATAATAATGATCATCACATTCTACATCATTAATTACCCCATGTCCCCTCCCTTCCTCTCTAACCCCTCTGCCCTATCTAGAGTTCATCTATTTCTCCTATGCTCCCACTCCCTATCCCACTATGAATCAGCCTCCTTATAACAAAGAAAACATTAGGCATTTGGTTTTTTGGGATTGGCTAACCTCACTTAGCATTATCTTCTCCAACTCCATCATTTACCTGCAAATGCCATGATTTTATTTTCTTTTATGCTGAGTAATATTCCATTGTGTGTATATACCACTTTTTTTTATCCATTCATCTATTGAAGGGCAACTATGTTGGTTCCACAGCTATCGTGAATTATGCTGCTATAAACATTGATGTGGCTGTGTCCCTGTAGTATGCTGTTTTCAAGTCCTTTGGGTATAGTCCGAGGAGAGGGACAGCTTTATTTCAATCTTGTCAATATTAGTTTGGTAGTTTGGCATTAGTTTCTTTTAAATTTATTTTTTGTTTCTTTTTGGTATCGGTTTTATTCTGGATTATTATAAAAAAAGAATTTTGATACTTTTTGGGGGCTTTGAGAAAATTTAGAGTTTGAAAATGTATCATGCATTTATTTAACAAATATATATTAAGTCCTGGTGCTGGGAATACAACAATGATCAAAATAGACAAAAATTCCCCTTATCTTAGTGGGGGAAGGCACACTGTAAACAAATAGTTAAGCTATAGAGTGTGTCAGAGGGCGGTAAGTGTTATAGAGAAAATTAACGGGCTGGAAACAGTGCTGAGAGTGGGGGTTTGCAACTTTAAATCTGGTGTTCAGGGAACCTCCATGGAGACACTGACACTTGAGCAAAGACCTGAAGGAATGAGAGAGTGGGCCACATGTTAGTATCTGAGTGATCAATAGAGGAAATAGCATAGAAGGCCTGCAGTGGGAACATGTGGGGTGTAGGAGGGATCTGAGTTGGGGGAGAGTAGGGTGCATTCATGTCAGAGAGGTGAAGCGGAGGTTTTGCAGAGTCAGGGACTACGAATGAGATGAGGTGACACTGGAGGGTATGTCAGCTGGTTTATATCAGGTGACATATGCTGGGGTTGGACTGGGGTGGACGCTGTGGAGGTGTTCAGATTCTGGACTAGTCTTGAAGGAGGAACCACTGGGATTTGTTGGATTTTGGATTTGGGATAAGAAAAAAATGGGAGAAGTAAAATCTGACGTCAGTTGTTGGCTGGAATGTCTAGGAGGATTAATTTGCCACTTATTAAGATTGGGAAGATTGAGGCAGGAGTAGCTTTGGAGGGACAAGTTGGGGACTCAGTTTAGAATGTAGCATGTTTGAGATCCTTTTTGGTAACTAAGATCATTATCACGTCTGCAGTTTAGGGAGAGGGGTTTAAGCTGGAGATAAACATTAGAGAATGACATAAAGATGGCTTTCAAGGTTTAGAGCCCATGAGATTAACAAATGCCTTGGGGCATTCAAATCCAGTGTTTCTTCTGGATGGCTGCTCAATAAACATCTGATGATTAAGTCAGTTTTTTATTTTTATTATTTATTTATTTATTTATTTAGTTGTAAGCAATACAAGTGGTTTCTGGAGAGTTAATGCTAAAGATGAACTCATTAATAAAATATTGGGTGGCATTTGGAGTCTCTGCAGGACAGAAGACCCAGGCTTGGAGGACTCACTGAAGCAGAGAGCAGTGCCCCCAAACTATCAAGCCAGAGGAGCAGACCTGGCTGCCCGCTATTGCCTGAGTTTAAATTGGGAACCAGCTGTAAGGGAGGTTGGGGAGGTGAGGGTTTGTTTTTTAGCTTCTGTAGTGCAAAGTGGGCTCTTTCCATACAAGGGAGATTCACAGCCGTAACATAGGAAGAGCCTTTTAGAAGATGGGTTGCCAAAAGGAAGTGACTAGAGTTCTTACCATGGTAGTCCTGACCTTGCAATTTTGGCTAAAACACAACTGAAGTTTCCACCAAGACTCCTCAGTTGAAAATTCCTTCATGTAGAAGGCTCCTAGATCTCCTTGTGGGTTTTCTGGGAAGTATGGAGAACAGGAGTTGATGATATACATTTGAATGCTACTATTAAAATTTCATTGTCCTTTGGAATTTCTTACATGATATTTTAATATGGAGACACAGGGGGGCACTCTAACCAACCAGCAATAAAACAACTGGTTTCATAGCCTGGGAAGTTAAAAAATGGGCATTGATTTGTTGATCTTGTTTTTTTCCTCAGACAGGATAATCAATTTTTGTAGCAATACCTGCCTCTCCCAGAATATCTCACTTGTGACAAAGGTCTCCAAGACACACCCTCCATATTGTCCAATTAATATTATTGGGACAATGGCTATGAACAACCAACAGGAAAGGGGATTTTCCTTTTTTCCTTGATAAGGTGTCTTACTATGTTGCCCAGGCTGCTCTGAACTTTTGGGCTCTACCAACCCTGCCAAATCCCCAGAGTAGCTGAGCTTGCTGGGTTAAGGAGGATTTTTAATTTTTTATATTTATTTATTTTGTTTGCTGGGGATTGTACCCAGAGGTGCTTTACTACTGCGCTACATCCTCAGTCCCGTTTATTTATTTTTATTTTTGAGACAGGGTCTTGCTATGTTGCTAAGACTGGCCCTGAATTTGTGATCCTCCTGCCTCAGCCTCCTGAGCCACACGGGTGCACCACCTCTATGGGCAAGAATTTTTTAATCGTAGTTTACTCCCTGCCTCAACCATTAAGGAGATGGAGATAAGGCTGCCAGCGGCTCATATTTAGAGGTCAACTGGCCAAATCAAACCTAGAGCAGAAAAGAGGGATCCTGTTACGAGATTTCCTTTAAATGTGCAGCCTGCCCCGGTGCCGGTTTTCGCATCTGTACAATGGAGCTAACACTTGATCTGTGTCTGCATAATTTGTCAATGGAGAGCGAGGGCGGGCGGGGGATGGGAGTGACAAGTCTGGGGATGACTAACCATCCCATATAGAGTATTGAGTTTTATATTTAAAACAAAATACAGCCAGCTTGCCTCCTGTTAATGGATGATAGCACACAAGAGGGACAAAGCGTGCTCGGATGGCAGCTGGAGTAACAAAATAACTAGGATAGGTCAGAACAGGACCTGCTTGCTCCGGATCGTTTTCCTCAAACTGTCGACTCTCAAACTGGAGCGTCGACACCACTGAAGGGGCTGCTGCAGGGGTTCTTCTCCTTTGGCAGGAGCGGGACTTGTTCCTCATGACGGCAGGGTTACTCTCGGTCAAGGGTGCCGCCTTGCAGAGCCAGCTGTCCCCGGTTGGAAGGAGTCTGGATGGTTGTGCACAGAAAATGCGTTGGTGCGTTCCAGCTCCCTGGGTCCTCCCAGGTTTCCGGACGCGGTGGCTCCGCCAAGGTCCCAAGCTCCAGACGCAGACTTCAGGCCAAAGTCTCAGGCGCTCTCCACTTTTTAAAAATAATTAATTAATTAATTTTAATTAGGTCTGTATAATAGCAAAATGCATTCATTATACACAATTGCGACACAACTTTTCATTTCTCTCGTTGTGCTGGATGTAGCGTCGCACCATATGTGCAGTCATGCATACATCTGGGGTAAGGATGTCCATTTCATTCCACCATCTTTGGGATCTCAGTTAAAAGGGGAGGATAAGAGGGGGGAAATGATGGAGGAAAGAGAGGAAGAACGTGTCTAATTCCACTCACCAGATAATTACAGCGCGCAGCGGAGGCTGGGCCACGCGTCTAAGACCCTCTCCATCAAGTTAGGCTCACTCTTCCCTTTGGGGAGGGTGGCCTTCTATCCTTCTACTCCTCCACCCTGTGTAGGAGAGCGCCTACCACATTCCCGGTGCCGCACTAAGCCTTTCCAACATTAAACTCTTATCAATTTCCCCCAAATCCTGAAGTGGCAGGAACGGTTATCGCCCGCGAACTGAGGACGACAGGATGGCCTTGGAGAAACTGGGTGTCTGGCTGAGTTTTGCAGCTAGTGGTGGAACCAGGTACTCTGAGCAGGTTTTGTGTGACTTTGAAGCGTGGGTCACAGCCCACAGTCCCCCAGCTCTGCGGGGTTATAAGTCCAATCACGACGTTTGCACCTGTTGCAGCACTCTCCGGTCTGGAGTGGAGGAAAAGTTGGCTTCCCCCAATCCCGACTCTCTGTTAGTTCGCCTGGGATCGCGTTCCCAGAGCGCGCACGGTTTCGGGGAAATGTGCCCCTCGGGGGGCGGAAGGGCTAGTGGAGGACCTACGGGTCTGCGAGAGACACTACAGGGAAGCGGAGGTGGCGGGAGTCGCGGCAGCCTGTGGAGCGGCCGCGGAAGCAAGGCCACTTGTGCTAGTGTCCACGCGGTGGGTGTGCGGGCGCTTTCATTCAAACTTTGGGGAGTCTCGGTTTGGGCGTCACCGAAGGCGTGACCAATCAGAGCCCAGATTTGGGAATAAATTATGCAAATAACCATCTGGCGATGGGTCAGATGACTTCAATACTTTAAAAAACTACCTCGCTAGGAGCTCTCGGTGTGACAGTGGCGAGCCCCGGCTTCCCGGCAGCTCAGAGCGAGCGCAGGTCGGCTTCTGCCGCAAGTCCCTCCTCGCTCTTCCCTCCCACCGCCCGCCGTCAGGGCAGCCAGGTTTTCAATTTCCACCTTCTCCTCCAGCTCTCTCTAGCCCATCAATCTGACCGAGAGAAGGGTGCCCACTTTTGGTCTTACTGGCTCGGGAGGTGGTGTTTTGTTTGAAATCCCTGTTTCAGGGGAGGGGGCGTGGCGGGGAAGGATGAAGAACTCGGTTCCTTTACTCTGCTTCTGGAGCGCCTATTGTTGCTTTGCGGCGGGAAGCCCCACACCCTTTGGTCCCGAGGGACGGCTGGAAGGTAACGTGCATCTATGTTTATTACCCACTCCCCACTTCTTTTCTGTGCTGGGTCCTCTCTGTCTTGCCGGCCCTTCTTTGGTTCCTCCTTGTTCCTCCGAAATCCTCCTTGCTTCCCCACAGCGCTGTCCATCTTTCTCATCAACCTGGAGCCACTTGTCCTTCAGCGCTTCTAATGAGGGCATCCCCTGGTAAATCAAGAGGAGGCAACAGGCGGGCAGGGTGTTGTCTGTCTTGCCCTATCTCATCCCGCCTGCTTCCATTGTATGAGTCCCTTAATCGGTGCTGTCCAGCCACCCTTTGCCCGTGGGCAGTTCTAAAACCTTTTCCTGTCTTTGAAGCTGGAGGGTTGAGAGGCAAAAAAGTTGTTGGAAAGAGCTCTGCCTTCCAGCGCTCCTCCTTTTAACCTTGGCCCAGGGTTTTGAAAGTGAAGGTGGCAGGGGAGCTGGCTTTAGTTTGATTAGTGCTTGCAGGGAGCATCTAGTGGGTGGCTTGGGTTGAGAGGCTGCCTGGCGTCCTAGCTCCTCCAGATTGTCAGCCTCTTCCTCCCCAAAGCTCTTTCTTTCCCCACTCTTCCCGGGCCTCCTCCTAGACTCTAGCTTTTCTTCCTTTTGAGTTCTGTATGGAAGTCTGTTCCATTGGAGGCAGTCTGCCTGGTGGAGTGAGAGTAGGGTCACTTGGAGCCAGTACTATCATCTAGTTAAGTAGAGAAAGGCTGGGAAATCCCAAAACCCAGCCCCATCATTTCATCCACTTGTCTGCAGAGGTCCGAGTTGGCTTATATGTGCATGGGGCTGTTAATGGAAATGAATGGGGAAGGTTTGCTTTGCCTAACAGGTTTCCAACTCTAGTGCTAACTAGAAGCATGACCCTCTCTAGTTTGTCTCCTGAGAAACGCTGAAGTTCCTTCCAGGTCCTATATTCTGACTTTTGATGATTTGGAGGCCATGCCATTCATTTGAAAACTATTTGTTGCTTTCCTGCTTAGTACCAGGAACTCTTTCAGGAGCAGAGATGACAGCATAAAAGAGAACAGGATTATAGTCCCTGTCCTAGTGGAGCTTACATGTTATTGGTGGGAAAACAGATGGTGCATTTATGAAAATATATAAATGGTGCTTAGGGTTATGGAAGAAAAGAAAGTAGAGGGGACGTTATGGAGTGCTGCTGGTGGAAGGTGGTGAGATTTTAATTTGTGCTCAGGGAAGGCATTACCCAGAACTTGATTGATCCTTGAGTAAAGGAGCTGAAGGAGGTGAGAGAATGAGCCACAAGGACACCAGGGTGAAGAACAGTCATAAAGTCCCACAGACTGAAGTGACCCTGGTCCAAAGTAACAGGAATGAAGATAGAGTATTGTGGGGTCACAGATGGAGCCAGAAACCAAGGTGAACTTTTTTTTATCCATTCATGTGCGTATCTGTAAGTCTGTCTCAGGGGACAGTAGACCTCTTCTAGGCTTCCCATCTGTTCTCTGTGTGAGTGGCTATCCAGGTGGAAGTTGGGGAGCTGTCAAACTATGTCCAGGGTTCAAATTTCTGCCAGTTGGAGCTTTTGTTCGTGACTTTCATGATAGCCTGGGTTCTGCTCATGTGCTATATTTTACAGAACATTATCCCCTTTTCATCTGGTATATTTCTTTCCACCTTCTGTTCCTTTGCCCCAATTTAACACTCACCACCCCTTCAACTATAATATGTTTTTCCATAATTTCTTTTGCTTCCCTCTTTTTATTTTGGGGGTGGGTGGGTAACTGGGTTTAAACACAGGGCCATGTACATGTTAAGGGAGTGCTCTACCACTGAGCTACATCCCCAGCCTTTTTTATTTTATTTTGAGATGGAGTTTTGCTAAGCTGTCAAGGCTGGGTTTGAACTTGTGATCCTTCTGCCTCAGTCTCCCAAGTAGCTGGTATTAGAGGCATGTGCCACCACACCCAGCTTCTTTTGCTTCTTAACTCTGCAATAAATTAAGCTCCTGGGTGGTCACTTAGTATTTCCCCGATTGTAGATGACAGGAGAGTTTGATCTCCTAAGTAGTTAGCAAGTGATGCTTACCAGGATGACTGAAAGAGTGCTGGTGGGGGTCCATTAATGATTATTGGGAATAGTGTTGGGGTGACAGTGACTGCCTATACAGGGACCATCAGTGGAACAGGCTGCACTTTGGGGAGCAGGGCCATTGCCTATGGGGCACTGTGTGCAAGCAGTGCAGCTGGAGGGGTGCAGCTTCAATCCTTTATGTTACCAACAAGCTGAATGCCTGGTGTCTGTTGGTACTGCACAGGGCTCTGAGGATGCATGAGGTCTTTGAAGTAAGTGCTGGAATAGAATTGGGAACACAGGGAAAAGCCCACTGTACCACTGGTCAATAGCCTCTGAACTCCGATTGCAAAATCCAATATCTCTCAAAAGGGGAAAATTTGTTGGGAACTTGTTTGTCAGCAAAACCTAGCCTTACCTGATCTAAACTCCTTTGGCAGCAAAGCCTGACCTGAGAAGGCAGAAGGCTACTTATAATGTTTATTTCTGCCATTAAATGTGAGCACTCCTATATTTTTCTGCAGAAATATCAGTGTCTTTGATTCATGAGGGATTCCCCAGACCCCACTGGTAGTGTTATATAGTAAATGGTATATGTTCTATAATGCTTTCCTAAAATATGCAAATTTCTGAGTTCTGAATCTTAACTGGACCTAAGCATTTCAGGAAAAGAATTGAGGAGTCATGCTTTAAAAGTAGAACTTGAGGGAAAGAAGAAGTTATTTCAGTAGGCAAGAATAGAGAAAAACAGAGGCACCCATTTATTCAGAGCAAAATAATTAATGACAGTGACTAATTAATACTGATTGCATATAGATGAGAGGTCCCTTTATCTTCACAATTCTCTTGAAGGGTGAAACCCAAATGGCTTAAGTAATTTGCTCAAGATGGAATTAGAATCAGACCCTAGCTCTCTCACTACCCAAGCCACCAGAAGCATCTATACTACTCTTTCTCCCCAGGTGATCTTCACGAGTCCAGGAAGGTCCAAGCTGTGTCCAAACCATCTGTGAGTTTTAACCTTCGCACCTCTAAGGACCCAGAGCATGAAGGATGCTATCTTTCCCTGGGCCACAACCAGTCTTTAGAAGACTGTGGCTTCGACGTGACAGCCAAAACCTTTTTCATCATTCATGGATGGACGGTGAGCCTGAGGAGGGAGCTCTGTGGTTTTACACAGATTTGGTTCCTTTTGTTTTGGTCAATTAAAAAGAATACTGGTGCTTCCCGATTCTAAACCCTCTCCCCCTCTTTCCTTGTGGGCTGCTTGTATTTCAGACAGCTGTGAAGAATGTAATGGGCACTTTGCTGAGGGGGCCATGTGGACTCCAGCAGGGCGGTATTTAGTGCTGGCACACAACAGGCTTTCAGAAAGTGGGTCTCCTGAGGGCAGCAGCCCAGCTCCACTGGCTCTGAAGGACCCTCTAATTACACTTAATTACATTGGTCAACCACTGCCTGGAGGGGGCCGTCCTTCCGTAAGAGCTGAGCTGAACTGAAGCAACTTGACTAGCTCAGAGTCTGTGAGGGCCAGCTGGCCTGGCTGGCTGGCTGCCTTTGGCATGGCGCCCTTGTATTTGCAGAGAGATGGGCCCGTTTAAAGGCACTGGGGCTCTTTATGTGCCCTAGCTGAGCAATTCCCATTGAAAGGCCCATGACAAACCTCAACAAAAAAGGGCTTTGACGCTCAGCTTCAGAATCTCTTGGCCAGCGAGGGATTTATTCATTCATGTAATGACAGTCTATAGGAAAATGGCACTATTAAGTGAGCAGGTTTCTGCGTGGGCTAATTGCGAGGGGACATTCTTCCACTTAATGATAAGAAATTCATATCTGTTACATTCTTTCTGGGTGTTTAGGTCGATCACCAACAGTTGCGATGGGGTCAAGGGCAGGAAGGGTTGGTGTCTACCTACCTAATGTGAAGAAAGGGTTGATTAAAGGCTTGTCCGTCTGTCCTCGTCCTGCAGCCTCCGATTGAAATCATGTGTTTGAACCTTTTTAAGTCTTTCCTGTCAAAATGCAAATACAAACTGCCTGTGACTTACAAATGGAGTGCATTCCAGAAAGTTCTTTTATAATGTGTTTGGAACTTGGAACAGCCGTTTCCCATAGAAGCAAGATTGTAAATTGTGTTTGGGTTCCCAGGCTAGGCACAGAAAATCTATTTATTTGATAATGTACTTGTAGATAGGGTTCAGTCACCATTTATAACTTGGTTTCTGTGGGAAAATGTGTTCTGGATTCTAATTTGGAATTCCAGGGATGGATTTTCACTACTTTGGGGTCAAAAGAGATGGCAGAGATAGGTTGTGGGAAGGGGTCATTTGTTAACTCTGTGTTTGCCTAGGAGGCAGCATCTCCCTGCATCTCTAAGGGAGTAGCTAATTCTCCAAGGCAACCCTTCCGAGCTGCCTTTGAAGGATGGAGCAGGCCACTTGCCTGTGACAGGGACTTCATGCTTGTAACACCACCAACCCACAGTGGGGCAGCTACATAGGACACTACCTATGAAAGTTTTGATAGGAAAAACTGGGGATGTAAAGAGCAATGAAAGAAAATGCCCATGTAGCAATTCTGCCTCTGATTGGCTGTGCTCATGTGCAGATGTTTAGTTCCTAAGTAGTAAGTGTGAAGGCTCTAAAGTTGGATGGGGAGAGGGTCAGCAATGGAATGCTGTATTCATAGGGAGTTTTGAAGTCCAGGAGAAGAATATATAAAAATAAGTTCCCCATTTTCTTTGCAGACGAGTGGCATGCTTGCAAACTGGCTGTACAAACTCGTGTCAGCCCTGCAGATGAGAGAGAAAGACTCCAATGTAGTGGTAGTTGACTGGCTGCCCCTGGCTCACCAGCTTTACAGAGATGCTGTCAATAACACAAGGATGGTGGGTCACAGTGTGGCAAGGATGCTCGACTGGCTGCAGGTAACCGGGAATGAAAGAATGAAAGCGGTCATTACCTCTCCCCAGCAGGATCTTAAATCTGAATGGCCTTAGGAAATACAGGCCATACTTTACCATGAATTTCCAGATTCTGATCAAATGCATTGGGATTAGCCAAGCAGGGTGGCACATACCTGTAATCTCACTTACAAGGGAGGCTGAGGTGGGAGCATTGCACATTTGAGGCCAGCCTGGGCAACTTAATAAGACCCTGTCTCGAGATAAAAAAATAAAAAATAAAATAAAAAGGACTGGAAATGTAGCTCAGTGGTAAAGTGCCCCTCAATGTAATCCCCGATACAAAACAAACAACAAACTACACCAAAAATAAAAAATAAAATGAAAACAAAGCAATAAAAAAATAGACATTAAAATTTTTGCTGAATTCAGTATTATTTGAAATATTTGAAAGCCTGAACTTTCAGAGAGCCTTTTAATTATTGATAGATCTCTAGATTTTTCCTGTGACTTTATTTGTTGTAAGAAAATTTGTCTTATGGCTAGTTACTTGCTGATCTTAGAAGCTGATACTCTTGGTTTATTGGGAATGGCCAGGAGCCAGTCAGGTTTGTAATTTCAAATAACTTTTGAAGTCTGCTCTTGCCTCTGAAGCATGGCTGGGCTTAGGGTGGGAAGGAGGTTTGTTCAAACAAATGCCGCCTAATACCTCATTAAAAATATTTAGTCTGGAAAACAGATCCTGAGGTCCTGTATTTACTTTTTATAGGTTAATTATTTGCTTGAGACCAGTGGACTTAACCAGGGCAGGAGAGACAGGGGTACATTGGCAAAGTGACTCTAGGATCTGGGCAATTCCAGCCTGGCTTTTCTGGAACTCTAGAATTCTGGGCAAGATTCTTGAGCAGTCCAACTCTCCTCTGCCACAACTGTTTGAGAGAGTTGGGTCCCTGAGCCATGGAGTCAGTTCCCTATCTCCTCACTCCCTCACAGTTGAGTACTCTGGAAAGGAATCATGTTACAACTCTGACTTCACATGTGGGCTTGTGGTGAGGATGCCCGCAGCTCCTGGGCCCAGGGTGGAGGTCAAGGCCTTATGAGGGCAGGCAGAGAACAATCCGCTGCAGGCTGTGGCTGGCATGTCAGTTTCTAATGAGTATGGTGGCTTTGACCTTCATCCATACTGTTCTCTCTCCCTGCCCCCTCATACTGCCAAATAGAATAGAAAACATGTAGGGAACATTTAGGGGAAGGGTCAGGTATGGAGCCTATAGTCACATCCTCTGCTCTGCCCCTTCAGCATTTGAAGTGCCACCAAGTCCTTGTGACCTCCCCGTCCTTGGCTGTGAGTCATGTGTGTTGCATGTTCAGCAATGCCACTGATGCCCTGGGGAGTCTCTGTGCCCATGGCCCCTCCTCCATCCTGAAGGACTTGTTGAATGGTGGGTGGAACTGGGGGCTCAGGATCACATTCTTCATCTCACACTCTTTGGTGACTTCCTGCAGGAGAAGGATGATTTTTCTCTAAGAAATGTTCACTTGATTGGCTATAGCCTCGGAGCCCATGTGGCTGGGTACGCTGGCAACTTTGTGAAAGGAACAGTGGGCAGAATCACAGGTAAGCCCTGCTTCCACCACCATCTGTGACCCCTGAGCTCCCTTTGCCACTCTCTAACACGGGTGTTCTGAACCAGAGTACTCCCCAATGAGGCTCGCTTTGGAAGGAACTTGGCGAATACCCAATCTAGAACTTTCCAGATGTTCTTTTCAGTCACAGGAAACCTTTTTACAAATTGAACTTTGCAGGGCCCCAATACATGAGATGATAGAGGGGGATATTTGGATTGAAGTTGGCAGGAATATGTGATTGGTGTTAGCCTTGCCTTGTGAGCCTTCCTGGAGGGACTTCAGGGTCTCTGAACACTGGGGAACATAGTTTGGAAACCACTGGTCTAATCTAACAGGTGCAGAAACAGTCAGAGGTGAGGCAACTTACCCAGGGGCAAATGGCTGAGAACTAAGGAGCAGAAGGCGGATGGCGACCCGTCCTCTAGGCTTCTGGGTGTTCTTTTCAGGTCTCCATCCATGATACTCTAGGGATTCAAGAGAAAAGAAGAAATGATAGATTCTAGTTTATATTCAGCCTCTGATTTCTCTTTCTTCCATCAATAGCCTGTTGGTTAGCATATTTATTAATAATAGTTACTTATTTAAAATGAGTAATTTTAAACAAGTTACTATTATTAATAAATATGCTAACCATCAGGCTATTGATAATTAGAGACTTTTCTGACATTGATACCAGTTGGTCAATTGAAAATTGAGCTTACTATCTGGAAAATTGAGTCTCAGCGAACTTCCACTGTGAGAATCGTTTAATGATTGTGAAAAGTGTGAAAGATTATTTTTCATCTTTGGGCCCTAGAAGTTCCTTCACACTAAAATTAGTGGTAAATTTGTTGCCCTGACTTTCTGCCCTCCTTTCAACATACTTTTACCTGTATTTGTACCTAGCTTCTCCCTCACCTGCAAGTACCAAGAATGCCATTTTAGACTCTTTTTTCGTTGGTGTAACTGAGGAGCACAGACTGGGTAATTTTTAAAGTGTAGAAGTTTATTTAGCTTCTGGCATCTGGGAGGGCCTTGCTACTGCATGATAACATGGTGGAGCACATCCCATAGCCAGACAGAACAATTGTGCTAGCTTGACTCTCTCTTTTAGAAAACCACTAATGTCCTCATGGGGACCCCACTCTAATGTCCTCATCTAATCTAAGCCTAATTACTTCCCAAAGGCCTTCCCTCCAAATACCATTAACATATATGTGTTTTGGGATCAAGTTACAGACCATAGCAGCTAGTAACCTAGAAGAAAAGATGGGTCAATTTTTTCCCCTGTAGTGTTTTTATTTTAAAACAGGATTTAGGCCCTCCTGATTGATGCTTACCACAGGTTCTGTTCTTACTCTGACCATACAGAAAAAGGGGAGGCAGAGTAGGCCTATCCCACGTCGGCCTCAGCCCAGGCCCTGCGCCTGGTGGGTGTTATGAGTGGGAAAACATGGAGGAAGAAAGAAAGAAGAAAAAAGAAAAGAAAGAAAACCAAAACAAAACAGGACTCTTAGATAAAGAATGATTTAGTAAAGACAGGATTTCAGATTTTGGCAATAAGCTGGTAGAGTAGTTTTTTAAAAAATATATTTGTGAGGCTTCATCGGACTGTCTCCATTACCATCTCTGGGTGTAAGTCTAATATATGCACAGATATAAATCATATAAAAAAGACATTCATTTAGATCCAATGATTCCATTTAGCATAGCTTAGTAGCTTTATTTTTTATTTCTAAGAAGGTGGGGCTTGAGCTGTCCAAAGTGAACTGTGGGAGTGTGGCCACTCCTGGCTGCTCATTAACCCACTGCGGGTGCAGAACGGCTCTACCTGAGGCCACTCTGGGTTCTACCTGAACCAGAGGTGATACGTTCTAGGGATAGACCCTCTGGATTCACTCTGCAGCACTCAGGCCGCCTCAGAGTCAAGGCCCAGAGTGTCATTGGCAACAGGGACAAACTGCAGATATGGTCTTTCCCTGCTTTTAAACCTGAAATGAGATGGGGCTATCATGAGGGGCTTTCCAGTTCTCTCCCCAACTTGTTTGGGTGGCAGTTGTTGAGAGGGCTTCTCGCTGTGGCTGGCCAGGGAGCCTACAGAATGCTAATCAGTGCTGTGTGGAGTTGGGTGTCCTGAGCGTAGCCCATTATTCCAGCCCCTATCAAGTTGCCAGCAGCACCTCTGAGGGTATTTAGCTCATTGCTTTACACTGCTGTGCATGTCTGATGGAGGAGGCTGTCTCCTTATCTCTCCCTTCAGCTAGTAGAGGGCTTAATTTAAGAAATATGAATGAAACGTTCACTCGGGGTGGACTCTAGGCTGATGTCAAATACTGATGCTGCCTGATGTCAAGTACTCTAACGTAATTACTTGACAGGTGAGTGGTGAGGTACCTCCTGCTCTCTCTAAATTACGTAGCAGCCCTGCACATTTTACAAATGGGTACCGTGGGACTCAGTGATAAAATAGCAGGCCCAATACCCTAAGAGTAGCACAACTCGGATTCAAAGCCAGATTCCAGAACCTGCACCTAACCACGGAGGCATCCTGCCTCTCTTCTGGAGGTAGAGATAAGACAGCTGTTGAAGAACAGCAGCTCAACCCTGCTAGGCCAGAATACACAGCCCCCAGGCATTTCCTGTGTGTGTGTGTTTACTTTCCATGTGCTGTTTTGGAGGAATCTACAACTGATTGGAAGACGTGAGGTCCTCTATCTCTCCCCCCCCCCCCCCCCGCCCCTTTTTTTGGGAGGATGTAAGTTCTTCCTCCCATTACTAGTTTAAAAAGTAGATTGTATCACTATCTCCACCCCAAGTCTGTGGGCCATAATTGTGTGTCAGAGACAGTTCCGAGCAGGGAGGCCGGCCCAGTCTGGGTAGGTGAAGGCCCCGCCTGCCTGCTGGCTGGCCTGTGGGGCCCTGTCAGCTGCCTGCATTCCTCCAGTGCAGCTTGGTTTCCATGGCACTGCCTGTCTGGTGGGGACCTTTGTTCACACCAAGCAAAGAACCTCTCTTATATTGGTTGCAAAGCAGAATGTTTTTTCTCTCTCTCTCCCTCTCTCTCTTTTCCCTTTCCCACTACTGCACATGGCAAGAGGCAGGAAGAGGCCCCTTAATGTCAGTACTGTGGTCCTTGCCGTCTCTAAAATGGGTCATTGTGGTCTATTCTGGAAGAACCCTGCTTTTGTAGCCATCTTTCTTTTGGGTTCTGGGTTAGAGATGAGCCCCTAAATATCCTGGGCTTCCTTTCTGCCTTGGTCATATATTAAATCATCTAAACTTCTTCTGGAAGTTCTTTATTTTCAGCCTCAACTAGTTCTCATGAGTAGTGAGTCCTATGAGGCGTCTGCTCACTCTAGACATCTTTGCATTTTGTTTATCCTGAGATGACACTCTCGAGCTTCCCATGTGCTCCCTGGTTCTTTGTCCTGGGGTCCGATGAGTCTGGTTCTGTTACCCATCTCCTCCTTTCAGGGCAGAATTCTTGGCCACATCTCCTCCTGGTCTTGGAGCTTTTAGGTTAGCCGAGACACTGTTGACAGGTGAGGCCAGCCAGGGCTTTGTTGTGTGTCTGGGGGATTGTCTTGTGCAATGTAGGATGTTTAGCTGATCCCTGGCCTGTCCCAACTAGATGCTAGTAGTTCCCCTTCTTACAATTGTGACAAACAAGAAAGTCCCCAGACATTATCGAATGTCACCTGGGGGGCAAAATCACTCAGAGGGCAAAACACTGTTCTAGACTGATCAGAGCCTTTTCTCTGCTGCACCTCACATGTCTTAACTTTCTCCAGGTCCTCTCTGTGTGTCTGTAGGGCAAAGAGCCTTTCTGGTAAGGAGGAATCCAGTTCCCATAATTACTTGTATTTCGTAAATGTAGCTATTTTCGACAAGTATTTAATCTCTTAAGGTCTCACATGCACAGTATGAATAAAGGCATTCAGGTTCTACTTCATAGATAATACTGAAACACAGGGATGCTTTTCAATAACTGGTCTACAGACCACATTTCTAGATTTTGTGCCAGACCTACCTGTTAAAATCTCTAGAAGTCAGGGAGTCGGAAATCTGCTTTTTATGCTTTGCAAGTTCTTCTTCTTCTTTTTTTTTTTGAATGGTTTTACATTCACATAAATTCTCTTACTATTACAAGTTTCCTTCCTCATACAGAGGAAGATACATACAGATAACTACAGATAACTATTGCCCATTCTTCCAGAGGGTTTTTTTTTAATCTTATAGCTACATGGTACATCCCAAATTTTTAACAAGCTCCCCAGTCCTCTTGGTGCATTCTCAGATGTGAGGACCAGGGCCCTATGCAGGGCTTCTTGCTGACTCAATACAGACAGTTTGGAGGCAAAAAGGTTTTCTCATTGTGGCTGCTAAACAGAGGAATTCTGGAGGCGTGGTGTATGGATTCCATCCTTAGTGTTTTAGGGGTATTGAAGGTATCCCCTTTCTTACCATCCCATCCCTGGGCCTGACTCATAACTAAAGGAAAGGGAAGAGTAAGTCCAAATATAAATAGCTCAGTTGAGAGAGACTGACTCTTCCAGAAGGATGTAGTCACTTATTTGTTTTGTAAAAATTCTGCTGAAATTAGGGCCATGGAAGGCTCAGTGGCAGATGACTGGACTGAATGGCTGAGACTGAGGCAGCCCAGGTTCTTTCTAGAAGTGCTCTAGTTCTGACCACCCATGGTTCCTCAGAGCTGGTGGCTGTGTGGACCTTGTAGCTAGTCTCCTGGTTCTGCTAAGGCATCAGGTCACAAGGAGGCTTCAGAAGGCAGTGTCAGCTCTCCATTCACAGGATATAATCTCTATGGCAATGTCTTGGGTCAACTGCATATGAAAACGGGTTCCTGATTTCATTCTCTGCTTCCATGTCACGGTGCAGAGGGCACCTTCATTCTGCACAATGGAATTCTACTCAAACTCAGGCCTTGTTGACATGGTGCACCTGATCATCTCTCTTGGCTTCTCCTACTGCAGGTCTGGATCCTGCTGGGCCCTTGTTTGAAGGGGTGGACATCAACAAGAGGCTCTCCCCTGATGATGCGGACTTTGTGGATGTTCTGCACACTCACACAGGAACCTTTGGCTTGAGCATTGGGATTCAGATGCCTGTGGGCCACATTGACATCTACCCCAACGGGGGTGACTTTCAGCCGGGCTGTGGATTCAATGATGTCTTGGGATCAATTGCATATGGAAGTGAGTGTCTTATCTTCTGCTTTGTGTTTGACTCAGTTTATCCAAACTCCTTCTAAATCAGCCAGAGCTATCAGTGCTCCCACACAAGTCATTTTATCATTCTCACTCCTCCCACAGTGGCCCCAGTGTTGTGTTTAAGGTTTTGAGTCCTATTGTATGCCTGTTAATAGCATCCATTTGCTTTCTTGTGTTTCCAGGCCACAGGTGTTATTGATTAATTTCTTTTTATGACAAAATTAACACACATATGTTTACTGGAAAAAAAAATCAAGCAATATAGAATAGCATTAAGCAAAAAAATATAACCATCCCCCCATGCCTTCTTATGTTTTCTCTCTTTTTTTTTTTTTTTTTCTTATGTTTTCTCTTCAAGGGTGGCCAGCATGGATGTTTGTGTGTGTGTGTTATTTCAGGCTGTTTTCTGTGCAAATTTATGTATGTTCTTCTAATTTTTCCCAAATCACTTTGTTCTGCAACTTCCTTTGGTCTGTTGTAATATATGATGAACATTTTGCAACATCAGAGAAAGTACATTTATTAATTTTATTTTTTTTAGGCTGTATGATATTCTATAGTGTGGCTATACTGTATTTTAAGCTTTGGTAACATTTTAAAGAAGCCAAACCAAGAAGTTTTTCTTGTTCACTTACAATTTATCCTCTGAATGCCTGAACCTATTTTCAGCAGACTTGGGCTGAAGTCAGTTTGCTGCTGAAATTGCTGTGTGGCCCAGTGACTGATCACTCTTTGGGATTCCCATACTCTCATTGCCCTGGACGCTGGCAGCATTTCCCAAGTCTTGACTCCATTTGGCTGTCTGCACTCTGAGACTTTGTGCTTTGGAGGTCCCACTCTCTCACTTGGTCTTAAGGCTGTTCCCTGCTCCCAATGTGGTTAATGTCTAAGTAGCTCTGAGTGGCTGAAAGGCTCATGAGAGGGTAGTTCTCCTCTGCTCCAGCTTTGGGATGATGGCATTTCTTAAATTAGTGGTGCCAGTGATGAAGGTGCTGAGGTAGCATTGCCAGATTTTTCTTAAGATTACAGGAATTATTTCAACCAATTACTGTTGACTTCAGCCTCTGGTTGCAAAGAACAATGATATTATAGACCAGAAAATTCAAATTATACTCTTAACTTTGCAACCAATTGTCTGTATGAACCTGAGCAAATTATTATCTTACATTTATAGGCTTTTTTTTTTTTTTTTTTTTTGGTCCTGTGGACTGAATGGAGGGATGCTTTACCACTGAGCCACATCCCCAGCCCTTTCTATCTTGAGACAGGGTCTCACTAAGTTGTTTAGGGCTTCACTAAGTTGCTGAGGCTGGCCTCAAATTCTTGATCCTCCTGCCTCAGCCTCATGAGCTGCTGAGATTACAGGTGTACACCACTATGTCCTGCATATGGGCCTTTGAATTATAGTCTGGAGTTGAATGGTGTGGGCATTTTCTGAAAGGTTGACTAGTAAATATTTGTAGCCTTATAGGCCATACAATTTCTGTTTCAACTAATCCACTCTGGTGGTAGCACAGAAATAGCCATAGAGAATACATACACCATTGCTTCTTCACCTTTTGACTAAGATCAAATAATACATATACCAACAAATGGGGTTATGCTCCAATAAAACTTTAGTTATAAGACCAGCTGGCCAGACATATTTTGCTGATCCCTGGACTAGATGATGTATAGCATTTGATGCCCTTCCTGAGTTTTGTGACCATACAACTCTGGTAGCATTTAGTGACTCCCACCCCTCAGCTGGTCTGCATCACTGTATTTAGCACTTATTATATGAACTCTCTTTATTTATCTCTGTCTTATTGGTGCTGTATTCTTACCAAGGTTAGGAGTTCAGAACAGTCTTCAATTCTTCCACATCTTCATAGGAGCCTAGCACATCACTGGTCCCGGATTAATATGGATTAAGAATTACACAAATGAACATATAACAAATTGGAATAAAAAATAAATTAATTATTTAAAAAAAGAATTCCACAAATGAAAAGACTAATAAACTGAATAAACATAGCTCTCACTGATAAGGTGTATAGTGATTATAGATGGAGTGGGTCACCATGGAGAAGTGGCTTGTCCTGCATGGTCTGTCTTTTTCCCCCAGCCATCACGGAGGTAATGAAATGTGAGCATGAGCGAGCGGTACACCTCTTTGTGGATTCCCTGGTGAATCACGACAAGCCGAGCTTCGCTTTCCAGTGCACAGACTCCAACCGCTTCAAAAAGGGGATCTGTCTCAGCTGCCGGAAAAATCGTTGCAATAGCATTGGTTATAACGCTAAGAAAATGCGAAACAAGAGGAACAGCAAAATGTACCTAAAAACACGGGCAGGCATGCCCTTCAGAGGTAATCTTCGGGCCCCAAAGTGGCCCTTAGTCTTTCTTTCTCTCTCTCTCTCTTTTTTTTGGTACCAGGGATTGAACATGGGGAACTTAACCACTGAGCCACATCCCCAGCTCTTTTTTGTATTTTATTTAGAGACAGGATCTCACTGAATTGCTTAGTGCCTTGCTTTTGCTGACGCTGGCTTTGAACTCATGATCCTCCTGCCTCAACCTCCTGAGCCCCTGGGTTTACAGGCGTGCACCACTGCACCTGGCTCCATTTACTTCTTTTTCTTCTGTTATGCCTTCCTTTTCATGAAACTAATGAAAAGGCATTCTCTAAGGTTCCTTTTCCATTTGCTAGGATTATAGGTGTGCGCCACTGCATCTGGCTTTTTCCTCCTTAATATTTTGTTTCCCAAGAGTGGTGGCCAGCACAGTCATATCAAATTATTGCAAATCAGATCCCATTGGGCATGTCCTAAGAAAATTATTCTTCAAAAACTAATGGTGAGAAGTCCTTCTGTGCTGTGAATAACACTATATGATCATAATATCAGTATCTGAAATTTCTGTCTTGCATTAAACTTTTCAAAGCCATTTCATATTTGATTTCTCATTTGATCACAACAAAGCTGAACTAGGATGAACGGAGGATTACAAATGATTTTTATAGTGTGCTATAGAACTATAGTGTTTTGTGGGTATTGTTCTACACATGAGAAAGTTACATATGAGACTCAGAGAGGTTAACACCTTAATCCTTAGTCCAGGGTCACACAGTTAGAAGATATCGAGGCCTAAATCCCCGAAACATCTCCTAATCCCTAAATTCAGGGCTCTTCCTTAGTGGTGACCTCTTCTTATGTCTTTGGACAGAATAAGACTAAAGGGAGGCTGGAGGCCAGATTGCACTAAAAGGATGTTAATCCCTAAAATCCAGGGTGCTGGGTGAGTTGGTGTGGGTGAGGGTACCTGAGATGACAAGCAAGGCTCACCAGCATCTTTGATTTGCTGTCTCTACAGTTTACCATTACCAGATGAAAATCCACATCTTCAGTTACAAGAACAGAGGAGAGATTGAGCCCACCTTTTATGTTACCCTCTATGGCACCAATGCAGACTCTCAGATTCTGCCTTTGGAAATGTAAGTCCTGAGTTTCCTTTTGCAACTTTGGCTCAAGATACAGAACAAGCTGGCTCACACTGAGAGGGGAAGGGAGCTTTTGAACAAGTGCAGGAGTGACGTTGGATTGCCTGGGGAAGGGGCTGGCTGGTTCTAGCCATCCCCAGTCCACTTTCCCTGTGGTGTTCTCTCCACCAACCCTGACTCAGAACATTCTGGGAGGGAACCTCCCATGATGAATCAGGGGCGTGAGAAAGTGCTGGATCAGCTGGGCAGAACTGCTGTTTCATTTCAGGCAACGCCTGACACCTGAGGCTTTAGGGAATCTGGAACTTGGTGAATGTCATTTCTGTACCTTTTAAATGATCGGCTGTGGGAGGGGCACATGACTGTCTGTTTGTATTTGTTGAGGACCCACAGGGACAACGTGCCCTGCAAAGTAATGTTGAGCTTGTGAAGGAACATCATCAAAGTAACTCACTGCTCAGGGCTCAGGGTCTAGTATGCATACACACTGACAAACAGCTGGGGCCAGGGCAAGCCACACTGAGTGTTCAATGAAAGGGACAAGCAGGAAGGGGCTAGGAGCTGAGAGGGAGACTCAGGAGCAGAGAGGAACAGCACAGTGTTGTGTGGCGATGTGACTTCCTGTGCCTTCTCATTGCTGCTTTCTTGGTCCCGTCTTCCCAGGAAGTAGTAGCATGAACAGAGAGATGCTCAGATATTTATTTTTAAATTAAAAATTTTGTTCTAATTAGTTATACATGACAGTAGAATGCATTTTGTTACATCACACATAGAAATGATTTTAATAAGAGATCAGATGCTGTGGACTAAGTTTTTTCCCTGTCAATGTGGAACACAGCTGAACTTTCACCTTGGTCCTGTGGGAGGGACTTGACTTCTGCTTCTCTCCAGTCCTTGTGGGGGAGGTGCTGCCACTGTGTCACCTGGCACAGTGAGGCAGTTTTTCAGGTGGCAGGGAGTGACACAAGCTTCTCTCTCACTTTGTAGAGTGGAGCAGATTGGGCTGAATGCCACCAACACTTTTCTGGTCTACACCGAGGAGGACTTGGGTGACCTCTTAAAGATCAAACTCACCTGGGAGGGGACGTCACAGTCCTGGTACAACCTGTGGAAGGAGCTCCGTAGCTACCTGTCTCAACCCAGCAACACCAAGTGGGAGCTGCATATCCGGCGCATCCGAGTCAAGTCTGGGGAAACCCAGAGGAAGTAAGTACTCCTGGCCCTTCTTTGCCCCATGTAAGTGATGAGCAGAAGACTCTGATCTTATGCTCTGATCACAGGCTCTTGGCTGGGAGGACTAGGAATGAGGGGCTGGAATTCAGCTCTTTTCCTGTTTTCCAAGCCCAGTGTCAGCCTGGAGGAAGGAGGGTTCCTCTGTGAAGGGGTCTTCAGGGGTGCTGCCTTGTCGATTTGTTCACTGCAGGGCTAACTGGAACAGCATGTCCCACTGAGGAGGTCTGTGTGAGAGGACCTGGTTTCCCCCAGCACCTTGTTTTCAGAGCATGATGCTCTCTCTTCTCCAGAGGGTCTGAGTGGGGGATGTAGGGCGAGAGTTCAACCTTCAAGGAACAAAGAATCCTCTGTGCCATGCCAGCTGGCACTTCTCCACTTCTTGGAACCCTGAGCCTTGCATGAAAGACCCAGACCTTTATATGTCAACTTCTGATACTGTGCCCCAACTCTCTGAGCAGGCTTCTATCTAAACAGAAGTGGAAGAGGGCTCAAAGCCAGCAGAGCCTGGGAGACCTTTGTCAAGAGAGGAGGGTTTTCTTAACCACGTCCTTCCCCCCAACCTCTGCAGTGGTCACTGCCAGCCTCGGGGTGGGAGGGAGCAGCTTCCACCCTCTCGGTCCCTCTCCTGGCATTTTCTTCATTACGATTCTTCACACGTCTTGTTTGCGTCCATCCACCTGCATCCCAGCATAGCAGCAGATGGGCTGAATTGGAGCTTTGGATCCTTCCTCTGGGCACTTCTGGTCTGGGGGCTCAGATGGGGGAGACTGTTAGTGCTAAGCCAGTGAACTAGATAATCCTGTGTCTTTTTTTTTTTTTTTTTAACTTCTCTAGGCTCTTCTAAGTACAGCCTATGCCTGTGGGTGTGGTAGCAGAAAGATGATTACTTTTACAAACTATTTCACATATAATAATCACCCATTTAATCCCCATTGAGACTTAACAAATTAAGCAGTTTTCCTTATTGGTTTCAGATAGAAGGTTTTAAAAGTAAGACATTATAGACACAGTTGAAGTCCCACTGTGCTCTTTCCTGGTCTCATTCCTCCCCTTCTTTCAAACCAAGTATAAAGAATGTTTCGACATTAACTAATGGTAGTGTTTCCTTACTTCATATTTTTATGCCATTAGTATTTTTGTTTATATCCTTAAACAATATATGGCTAGGCAAATGCTCTGCCACTGAGCTATATCCCAGCTCTACAAGTTGCTTTTTTCATTGAAACATTGTCTGTGAAATTAATCCAATACATTGAGATTTAATTCTTATAAGTCATCATTGTACAAACACTGAATACTTAAACTTTTACCTTTTTTTTTTTTTGTAATTACAAATAGTGCTGAGATGAATGTCTTGGTGCATTTTCCTTGCACCTCTGTGTGGAGGCTTCTTTGTGGCCAGTTTACTAAAAAGTGGAATTGCTGAGTTCTCATATGTGCAGCCTCCAATATAATCAGCTATTATTACTCTCTGTCCAAAGTGGTTGAACGAGTTATCAATCTTGGTCACATAGTAATAGTTCTCCTTTTCCTTCCTTCTCACCACCATTTGGTGGGACATTCTTGCCATTCTCATGGGTTCCCTAATGTATTCATTTGCATTTCCAGACTGTGAGTGTGCAAGCCATCCTTAGGGATTCCTGGGAAAAGTTTTTAAACCATTCTAAATGTGGTTCTTGTCCTGCCTCAGTATCAGGGTCAAGTTCCTCACACATTTTTGATTATGCAGTCATTGCTGGTCAAACACCAGGGAGGCTACATGGATAGCCTTAGGTTATCATGAAATGGTTACGAGGCCCCTGGCCATTTCTTGTGATCTTGGCTGCCTATTTGCTGAATTGTGCACTTTGACTTGCAGCTGGGTTCCGGTTACTCTTGCCAATGTGTATTTATAGAGCGCTGTCTTAGAGGCACCTGGAATTCTTCCATTCAAGGAGTTCACAGTCTAGTGGAGAAGTTGACTGTAGATATAGGAACCAACAGCAGTTTCAGGCAGTGTAGAATACTGTAAAATAAAACGACACATTCACTTTTAACTGCACATTGTAAGAAGTAATGACCATT
This sequence comes from Marmota flaviventris, assembly GCF_047511675.1. NCBI lineage: Eukaryota > Metazoa > Chordata > Mammalia > Rodentia > Sciuridae > Marmota > Marmota flaviventris. The sequence continues at coordinate 24,560,621 of NC_092513.1, read as the reverse complement.
GTAAAAACAACATCTAGATAAGAATATGCCTTTTTACTAAGTTGAGAGGTCCAGAGAGGATTAGGTTCATGGGGGCTTCCAAGAGGCAATGGCCTTGACGGCAGGCAGGATTTGGGGTAGGTAGGGGAGAAGGTGTGAAGCTGGATCCTAGAAACCTTCAAACTAAGACACAGTTTGGAGTCCAGCAGTAGCCGTGGCCATGGCTGTTCTGAAGCTCTGGCATTGGCACGGCATGATGAAAACTTCCCTTTCCCGCCTCCAATTGCCTGGAATCCAGAGGGTATGGTCTGCATCCCCTTAGAGCTTTGGCAATGTCAGTGGTTTCTTTTTTCTATTATTATTATTATTATGTTTTTTTAGGCTGACATTTTGCACCGAAGACCCTGAGAACACCAGCATATCCCCTGGCCAAGAGCTCTGGTTTCACAAGTGTCGGGATGGCTGGAGAATGAAAAATGAAACCAGGTAACCAGGACTTTCTCTGTGTTCTGATCACCCTGTACCTGCTGGGCATGGACCGGGGCACTTGGGCCATGAATGAGCAAACCAACAAGAACCCCTTCCTTATGAAGCCAACCTCCTGCTGGAAGGACGTAGATGATAAATAAGTGAAAAACATAGGTTGTCAGAGGGTGCGCATGTCCTTCTGCCTCTTGGTCTGCCTCCCCTTGAAGATGCTCATTGCCTGTGGCCCTGTTGGGATCAGGTTTTTCAGTTGCGGATTCCCTGGGGTTGGTGTCCATGCCCCTCATTTTAGATTGAAATCTCCTCTGTAGTGACCAGGGCTATGGGAAGACCCAGTCTTCTGAGCTTCTTCTGGAATCAGGTTGGAGTGGGAGCAGCCTGGGAGGGAGAGGAGAAGCACAAAGCATATTTCGCTTTTTAGGTTTTCTGGAACCCAGTTTGGTGTGGGTAGATATTAGTGGGCCTGATTCACCCCTCTGAGAATCAGGAATGCTCGTGTGTGGAGCTGAGTCAGTGGACAGCTTGTTTGGCTTCAGTGTCCCACTGTGCTATCCTGGAATCCCACGATTTCAGGCTGAGGAAGGCCCAGGTCAAGGTGTGAGGCAGTGGACTTCTCCAGGGAAACCAGCCACATGCCTTCTGAGCCTAAATGCTTGCTGAGGATGAGGGGAGACCATGTGTTCATGCATACATTGAGCACTTAGCACATGCTCACTTAGCATCCAGAGACTTACACAATCTTTTGCTTTTATCATCAACCCCAAAAGGCAGGTGTTGCTATCCCTGGGTGCAGATGAGGAGACCGAGGCTCAGGGAGATGAAGTCACTCTCCTAAGCTCCCCCAGCCGGTGATGGCAAAAGGAGGACTTGGAGCAGGTCCTTCTGCTCTAAAGTTTGTGCTCTTTAGTGCGAAGGTTCTATCTGCTCAGACGAATCACCTCATCTTGGTCTGGATACTAATTATCAAGCATACTTGGGGGGTCCCCTGTGATTAACTGTCTGCCAGTCCTGAAGGCTGGGCTGCATCTCCAGCTGCTCTGTCTCCAGTTTAGGAGCATCAACAGGACCTCAGGCTTAGTGATCACAGGATGTGTGGGGTCTAATGACTGCCTCTCTAATTAAGGGACTCCATCTAGTGAGGGCTCATATGATTTTCCATTATAATTATGATTTTAATTCTTTATGTTTGTGTCCAAATTTATACCTTTCAAAATGCTTCCTCATATATTAACTTCATGGATCCCCTGAACAGCCTTGTTCTTTGGCCACACTGGGAAGACTGCTATTTTTATGATGAGGGTTAAAATATGTTATTCTTCTCTGCTCCAGAACTTCTGAAGGTTAAAATTGCCATGACCTGCCTTACCCTTTTACCTAAACTTCTTTTAGAAAATAAGTTGCCCTTTCCCCTCCCCTGCAAGGAACAGGAAACAGGAGGATCTCAAGGAATAAATGAACACTAGGAAGTTGTGGTATCCCTAGACATATGCAACACTGTCAATATTCTTCCTCTTGACATGGACACCATACACCTGCTCACTGATTAAAAGACAGAGGTTCAGAGTGGTTCAGTAGCACATTCCTGTAGCTGAAACTAGAATTGGGGCCTTTTGACTCAGCCTTGCCTCTTTGTTGCCTTATTACAGTTTCTTATGTTTCTAGACAGAGGCAAAGAGGGCACTTTGATAGTTCTCCTGTTTGTGTGGGCTTGGGTTCACTTGCTATGCTAAACACTGAATGTATGGGCTGTTATATACACAACTAAGGTCCCAGAGAGGCTCCCCTCGGGTATTTCTCAGAGTGAAGCTGTGGCTTTGGGGGCAGGAAGGAGAAAGAAGCCGTCAGGATCTTGTCTGCTCCTTGAAAGGAAATTGAGCAAAATAGTTGCCCAGGGGTGTCAGAAGCTGATTCAGAGCACAGCCCTGTCCAGGGCTGCCAGGTGCTGGTGAGTGAGCCAACGAACGCTGGACTTGCATGATTCCTTTCAGTCCAACTGTGGAGCTGGTCTGAGGGTGCCTGGACGTGTTGCCAGCACGTAAACCAACCCCGCCGTCCAGCTGTCCGTGCACATGGAGCAAAGTTACTGCAGAGGACCCACCCAGTGAAGGACTCCTCTTGGACTTGACCTTGGAGCCCCTGGGCCCACCTCTGTTGCCTGTGAGGGTTGCCACTTCCTGCATGAGGAGACTGCTCTGCTGAAGCACCAGTTGCCGCTCTAGATGAAGTCTAACTCCAAACCTCCATTGATGCCCCTGGGAGCCAAGGCCAGACCTGTGTGGGAGCAGCAGAATGCCCGGGGCCCTCGAGCACACCCAGCAATCTCCCAGTGGCTGGGTGAACCCAGGCTTTGCCTGACCCCAGAAGGCTGGCTGGGCAGTGGTTGTACTTGGCCTGACTTGGGACTTAGTGTGAGGTCTTTTCCTCCAGAGCTGACTCGTGTCAGGATGGCAGTCCTCTTACCTCACTGGCCCAAACAGGGAACCTTAGATCTTGCCTGGGGCTGAGGCCCTGCTGTGGGAGTTCCCAGGGCTGCACTGGTCAATACTGGTTGTATCTTAGAGCTTCCGTCCAGCTCCTTGCTCACCCTCTGAGGCACACATCATCTGCTCTCTACTGTTTCCATGGTTCATCTCTTGATTGAACAAGTGCTTATTGGGCACTCAATTAGCTTGTGGCAGCAGACATGTTACTCAACCTTTCTCTTTGGAAGCTCATGGGGTTGGCGTTTTCTAGAATCCTTTCTAGTTTAGTGATCCATGGGATTCCATGTGGTGAAAGACAGGAGGGGAGTGGGGTGGGCTCCAAGCTGTAAGAGTTGGGGACTGAGGCTTTAAGTGGTTCCTTTCTATTTCTTTTTAGTTAACAGGTGCCATTTCCTCCAAGAGTGACAATTCAATCACTAGCTGTTTATCATACATGCAGGGACCACATGGCCAATTGCTAGACAGGGTTGGGATCTATTAGATGTTACATATGCTCTACATACTGTTTACACAGAAACCTGGGGCTGAGGATGCATGTCGAGTGCTTGCCTTGCACATACAAGGCCCTGGGTTAGATTCCCAGGACAGCAAAAAGTCAAAAATGAACCAACCCTGTGTTACAGAAAGTATCCCCTGTCAGCAGAGCTAAGAGTTAACACAGTGCTTTCCTTCTTGAAATATCTTGCTTTCACACCAATGCATTTATGCTATTGAACTTGGAAAAGCCTTCAGTTCTGGATCTTGATTTGAATGAAGAAACATGATAGATGAGCAACCCTTTTATACTTTTCAAACGATTTGCATGTGCATCACCTGGAGCAAGGTGAGCAGGCAGCTATTATTAACCTTATTTTATAAAATCAGGGCTTACTGAGATTCAGCCACATGCTTGGGATTATATACCAAGCTTGTGGTGGAGCTGGGCCAAGGATCCAGATTTCCTGGAGGCAAAATTCATGGTTCATTCATCTCTGAAACTTCATGAAGCTATCTATAGCCAATTCCTGCCAATATGCTCCAGATGTGACAAACATGGAATCCTTCCGGAGCCATCCATAAAATCCCAAACTCTTTTATTAATATATAACCAGGATAAACCTGTGCCAAGAGGTTGGGTTTTTTATGGGTGAGAATTATTTGGGAGGAGGTGTGCTATCAGGTGGGGGTGGGAGAGCAATTTTCTTTGTACTTAGATTTTTTTTTTAAAGGACACTGTTTTAATTTTCACTGTGCCAAAGTTGTGTCACTGTTGAATGCCAAACTTCTGAAGACATAACCAGTAAAGCCTTAATTCAGAGTGTGCTCTCCATCCACTGTGTACTTCTGCAACTGCTTTCTAGCCAAAGTGAAACTTGTATTATTGGCCTTGTGTCCCGGTTACTTCTGACTTCTATTTCCAGGAAGGGGAGGGTTGGGGACCGAATCCTCAGTGGGTTGTGTATTTATACATTTGGCTTGAAGCCTTATTTGTATATAATGAGTCTTTTTTTTTAATGCTACTTAAAACTCTATTTATTTCTCAAATGTATATAATGTATAAAGATGAATATACGATTAGTCTTTACTTGAAGATTAACCGATTTAAAGATTTAAAAATTTTAATAGTAAAATAATAAAAAAAAAACTACAAAATTCTTAATGGCTTGTCAACTGACTTCTTAATATATGGCTGCCCATACCTTGGGTTTGACGTGAAGTGACTTCAATGGAAGATATATTCCCTACTTGATACTCATTGTTAGCAGGACATGGACGGCAAGAAGGATAGTTATTTGAATCGCTGCAGAAAGGTCTGAAGGTGGATGTTGGGAAGAACAGGGAGGGTGGTTGGACATGGGTGACATTAGTGAACATATAGATAAGTGACTTAATCCAAACAGAGGCTGTTTTCTCTATTGTGTTAAAGCCCAGCTCAAACTGAGGTTCTGTTCTACGTGGCCACAAGAAGTCAGGCTCTCAGTTCTCCACTGTGCCATCCTCAGGGTGATTCTTTCATGTCCACAGCCCAAGGTATTCCCTTAGGTTCCCTTTTAGCCAGCCAAAGAGAAAGGGGAGGATAGTCCCCTCTTAAGGGCTTGACTGAGAAATTCCAAATTCTATTGGCCAGAAATTAATTTCATAGTCGCAAGGAATGCTGGGGAATATTGTTTTTGTTCAGGCCCCCATGGACCCAGCTCTTCAATGACTATTAAAGAATGGATATTGCCATCTGCTTCTCAGGATCACTTCTTATCTCCTGGGAGATGAACTAGGGCACCCTTTAATTCAATCCTGTAGTCAATTTTTAGTAACCTTAAATTGAATCATCACTACGAAGTTGGGTGAATCACATAAATTTGACTTTATTTCGAGGCTTAACTGTCAAGACATTTAAGAATGAGAAGAAAGCTCTCTGTAATGGGTTTAGCAATGGTAGAAAATGGCTGCTCTCCATCTCCACCAGCCACATCTCGACCTCCCAAAACCAGGTGGAATTCACAGCAGTAGGGTTTGGGAATAGAGGCGTGTTCTTAACTTAGTTCAGGTGTGAGAGGAAAGGGCCAAAATGGTGTCTCTGGCAGAGCAAAGGACATAGTCTCATGACTCCAGAGTGCCTTTTGTTTGACTTGGAGACTGCAAGTCACCCTTTGCACATTAAAGTCCAGGAACTTCCAGGGCCTTATTTGAATTCTTCAAAAAAACGGAAGCACCAAGCTCTTGGAAAGGATGGATACCCAGTGGGGACAAGAATAGTCGCTGTTTTCAAATGTGTTTCTTATTTGCCATCTCTGTGTTCAGATCTGCCCACTGAAGTCTGCCATGTGAGCTCTATGAGGGTAGAGACCTTCATCCGGCTTGTGTTCTCTGGTTACCTAGAACCCAGAATAGTGTCTGGTCCACAGTAGGTTCCCACAAATACTTGAGCGGATGAAATTAGGTACAAGAAACCAGCTGCTTAAATAGGTGGTGTGGGAGTTGGGAAAAGAGCAGTTAATTTGGAGTCTGAAGTCTTGGTATATCATGCAGGATTATGTGAGCTTTACCCTAAGTATAATCTTTCTGAGTCTGTCTGGTCACTTAAAAAAACAGATAATACCCTGCAGGACTGTTGGGGATATTAAATGTGTATGGTAAAAAAGTATTAATGCTTTGTAAACATTTGAATTAGAAAAAAGACAGTGAGATAAAGATAGAATAAAAATAAAATCCTTTGCTTGTATAGTTAGATATTTTATACATAATAAAGAGAGTCTGTTAGTCATTGAAGAAGAAATGGATGGTTGTCTAGATGACGGTGGGAAAGTAGACTCATTTGATAAGGAGAAACATAAAATTAGAGCCCCAGCTTACACTGTATACAAAGCCACTTCCACTTGAATGAAAGGTATGAATGTGAAAGACGGCTGGGGTTGTGGCTCAGCAGTAGAGCGCTCGCCTCGCACGTGTGAGACCCTGGGTTCGATCCTCGGCACCACATAAAAATAAGTAAGTGAAATAAAGGTTAAAAAAAAATCCATGACTGAAATCCCTGAAAATAAAGAACTTTTAAATAAAAAATAAAAGAACTTTTTAAAAAAGTGTGAAAGAAAGTCAAAAGGTAAATAGATACTATGAAATACAAGTTGAAATCTGTATAAAACCCAAAAGATTTAAAATGTCACAATTAGAAGGATAAGAAATAGAAAGTTTGAATAGATCAACAAATATTAAAGAAATAGAAATGCTAATAAAAGATTCTCTTTTACCCCGTACATTCAAAAAAACTCCCTGGTCACAGAGGTTTTACTGGGAAAATATACCACTATTTCAAGGAGCACGTAATCTAATTTATACAAGTAGTTCCTGATAATAGTGAAATCTTTCCACATTTCAAACCATTTATGTAGAAAATTAGAAGCCAAATTTGTTTGTTAATATAAACGAGAAACTTACAAAAATATTAGGTACCCCGATGGCTGAACCGTGTCCTCTCCAAATTTGTACATGTCTCAGAATGTAACTATATTTGGAAATAGTACTTTAAAAAAGGCAATTAAAGTTAAATGAAGTCAAAGGGTTGGGTCCTAACCTATTCTGGCTGGTATTCTTCAAGAAGAGGAAAAGAGACTCCAGGAAAAGGCCATGTGGGGACACAATGGCAAGATGGCCATCCTTCAGCCAAGGAGAGAGGCCTCAGACGAAACAGATCCTTGCCAAAACCTTGATCTTGCCTTCTGCCTTCCAGAACTACAGGAAAATAAATTCCTGTTGTTTAAGCCACCCAGTCTGTGGTATTTTGTTATGGCAGCCCTAGAAAATGAATACAGCTATTAAATCCAGCAAATACTGTAAAGCCATGAATCACGCCTTAGTTCATCCCAGAAGTGCAAGAATAGATTACAATGATAAACATCTATCCGTGTAATCCATCTAATTAATTTACTAAAGGAAATTTCATGTGATTATCTTAATAAATGCAGGAAAAATATTTCACAAAATTTTTTTAAACTTCTGCCTTATGAATCACATAGAATGGTTGATGGCTTACTTGGCGAAGATATTTGTGACATTTAAAACTGACAAGAGATGAGTTCTGATACACAGAATTAACCTCCATAAATCAATAAGAAATGTATCACTTTTCCATGTATGTATCCAACAGAAAAATGGGATACATATGTGGAAAAGTGATTAAGAAACATATTAAGAAATATTCAAACTCATAGAAATCAAATAAATGTAAATTGCAAGTGAGATACTACTTTATACCATTAGAATAGCATTTTTTTTTTAAGGATGTGGTAGTCTGCTAGACCATAGAAAGCTATTTTGTGTATCATGTAGCTGAAATAATGAAGGAGTAAAACTCACTGTAAGTTCTGTGTCTGGGAAATCAGGGTGTGAGAGAGGAGGAGAAGGAAGAGGAGAAAGACTCCAAGGTCAGCTTCAGTTAAGATATTTAACTGGGTGAAGTTTTTGTCAATCACTGATGTTTCTTTCTTATGCCTCTTACTTCTTTCTATGTAACATCAGGAGAATTCCCCCCCTTTTTTTTGGTACTGGGGATTGAACCCAGGGGTGCTTAACCACTGAGCAACATCCCCAGCCTGTTTTTTATGCTTTATTTAGACAGGGTCTTTTAGTGGCTTAGGGTCTCACTGAGTTGCTGAGGCTGGCTTTGAACCTGTGATCCTCCTGCCCCAGCCTCCCAAGAGACTGGGATTACAGGAGTGCTCCACGCATTCCCTTATTTTACTAGAGTATAATGAACATTTTTCAAGTGGCCATTGAGGTGAACAGTCATCCTTGTGCAGTTGTTCCTCTGTGGCTGACCACATTCTGTTTCTGATTACTTGGTTCCCTGTTACCTGCTCTCCTGCCCCTCTAACATGTTCTCATTTTGCTTCAAACACTTCCCCTCCCATAACCCTCAAGCTCCCTACTTTCCGCATTTCATCCACTTCCTATGCACCAAGCTCTTTCTTTTCTTGTAGCTGATTTCCACAAGGAATTTGTTGGACACTTTTAACTGAACAAAGTCAAGCTCTTGTGGTTAATGGCTTGTAGACCTTTACCTGGTACAGAGTTATATATGAAGCTTAGAGAAGAAACTTGTTAGTCCAAAATAATCTTAGATTTGCTTTGAGGCAGCAAAGTAAATCGAAAGGAATGTTCCTTGTGAGTATAGAAAGATATTGGAGCAGGGTGGTCGCCTTACACAGAGGCTGGCCCTGCTTGGGAATCTTCCTTCCAATCAACTCCCTTAGAGTCTCCCTGTGCTGAGAGCCATTGCTAAGTAGGAATGACACATGGCAATTTCTTTGTCAGCCTACCCAATGTTGCTTAGAGGAAGGACTCTCCATATTGACCCAGGTCATTTGCAGTGACATTGCATGTAAGGTGACCTTGCTCAAGGACCAGGGCGGATCCAGGTTTAGGGTGTATCCTGCTGGGATTAGGGAGTATCCCGCTCTTTGGGTTTAGGGTGGTTCCAGGTTTAAGGTGTACCCTGCTGGGAATAGGGCGTATCCTGCTGCCTCAGGCGCGCCCGCTCCTTGAGTTCCCATTGAGTTCTCGCGGGATTCAGAGAGTATTTGGGATTTTGCCCAGAACGTGATTTTGCCCAGAACGTGTGTGTAAAGTGCCGGTGACAGTTCGAGAATAAAGAGTTGCTGTTTGAATCTACAAGGTGTGTGGTGGCTTGTGATTTTGTGCCCAGCCAGACTGCGGCATCCCTGAGTTTCACAGTTGATTTCATCCCTTCACTCCTGAACTTAGAGATCCTCCAGGTAAGCTCCAGCATTGGCTTGTCTTTCCCCTTTCCTGCCCTGTGGTGTCCATAGTGGCAGTAGTTGCTGTGAAGAGGCACAGAGCCGTGTCAACACCATCTTTTGTCATTGTGAGTTATCAAATTGGGGATGGTCTCTTAAAACGCATTAATAATAAAAGTAGTAAGAGTAAAACAAACTGGGTCTCAAGTCACTTGTTTGCCTAAGCCTCCATGGTTACCAACACCATTTAGCCTTGACTTACCTGTTACCATACCCATGCATAAATGTGGTGCACCATCAGAAGGGCTGATGGAAGAGTCTGGAAGCAGGGACTGGTCTGAACAGGCAAGAGCTTAAGTCCCAAGGCCAGGCAGGGGAGTGGGGCACAGTTCTTGGACCAGCACTAATCCTCTCAGTTATAATAAATTCTATCTCATTTAATAGTTTCATGAAAGGCAAAAGATCTTAGACTCCCAGGAATTGGTCATGATAGAAGACAAGGGACAGATACCACCTTGAGTGTGCTGTGACCAGGAAGGGAGGTTAATTCTATGCCTGGAATGGAGAAGCTAAGATTGCATTTTAGAAGGCGCTATCTCTGGCCTGGGTATCACCCCGAGACAGCTCCGGGGGAACTGTCATGCCGTCAAAGCCTCAGCTAGTTACTGCGAGAACAGCATTTCTAGCACCACCTCGACAACTCATTTCCTTTTTTCTTTCAGAGACATCAGCCCACATATTTGTCTTATGCTCTTGATTAGACAAACAGATCATTCTTCCATCTGACCAGGCCACTCAAAACTCTCTGTAGGGGCTTCTTTTTGATGGTCAAAAATAGACCCTCAGAAATGTGGCTTCAGACCCCAGATGTGTTCCCCTGCCTCTCCTTTTCCTTCCTCCCTCTCTTTCTTCTTCCTCTACTCTCCAGTTTTATTGAGGTTTAACAGGCACACACTAAACAGTGCCCGAGTCAGTCATATAATTTGATATGGTGGTATGTGAAGTCATCACAGAACTGAAATTATTACCATAGTCAAGGTTGTGAACATATCACCTCCCAAAGCCTCCTCATACCCACTCTTCCTATGGCTCCCTCCCCAGGCAGACACTGATCTGTAGATTTATTTTCTAGAATTTTATATGAGTGGAATGGATGTACAGTACACTCTTTGACTCAGCACAGTTATTCTGAGATCCATCCATATTGTTTCATTCCTCTGTCTTCTGGAAGTTTTAAACATTTCGGTTGATAATCTATGTAAATTTTTTTTATGTGTGTGCAAGGTACAAGTTTTAGTAATTAATTGTAGGGTTTCTTTTTTTGCATATGGATATTTATTTGTTCCACCATTTATTGAAAGAATATTTACTCTCCCCAGAATTGTCTTACTGTCTTTGTTAAAAATCGGTTGTTTTGGGGGGTGGGGTGGGGGTGGGGGGCTGGGGTTGTGACTCAGTGGGGGAGGGCTCGTTTAGCACATGGGAGGCTCTGGGTTCCATCCTCAGCACCAATAAAAATAAATAAATAAAATAAAGGTATTATTACCAAATACTTCCAAAAAATAAAAAATGTTTTTTTTTTTTTTTAAAAATCTGTTGTTCAAATATGTGGAGGTTTATTTCTGGACTGTGATTTGTTGTTCTATTTGTGTAGTTTGGTGGCAGCGTCACACTGCCTTGACTAATGTAGCTTATGTGAGTTTTGAAACCTGACACTAGTAGTCTTCTAACTTTGATCAACAAGTTGTTCCAGTTATTTTGGGTCCTTTGAGTTTTCATATGAATTTTAAAATCAGCTTGTCAATTTCTACAATGCAAACGCTGTTGGGATTTGGGTAAATTTTTGATCCCTTTACAGATCTATTTAGGAAGAAGTTATAATGATTTTTTTCAATTCATTTTTACCAGTTCATGATTTGAACTGGAACCCTTTTTACATTAAAGCTGGAATTTTCCAGCTTGATTTTCTGATAATATAATTTCTTCTCTCCACACTTTTCCTTTGAGTTGGGGTCTCACCATGTTGCCCAGGCTGACCTTGACCTCCTAGACTTACAGGATTAGGTGGAACTACAGATATGCATCACAATACCAGGCTGCTAAGATAATGGCCTCAGGGCTGTGGCTCACTCTTCCTGAACACAGATCTCTTTGAGTCCCAGTGGGTTCACTCCTGACAAACACATTATAAATTAAAAACATAAGTCGAAAATGCATTTAATATACCTTACCTAGGAAACTTCATATTTTAGCAGCACAGTACACTGAGTATACTGTGGAGACTTGGTTGTTCACCCTGGTGACCATGTGGCTGACTGGGACCTTGGCTCATCTTGAGATAGAATTGTATGACACGCCACTAGCCAAGCAAAGATCAATTCACATGATGATCTACTGAATTCATATTACTTTCACAACATCATAAAGTTAAAAAATCATAAGTGGAACTCTCGTCAGTTTGGTATTGCCTGTACAGAAGAAATGTTTTAAGAAGATACATTCATTGCTGTGACCAAAATGCCTGGCATAAACAATTTAAAGGAGAAAAAGAATATTTTGGCTTATAGTGCAGAGTTTTTCTGGGCAGACTCCGGACCTGAGAGGAGACAAAACAACATGGCGGAAGGGTGTGGCAGAGCAGAGCTGCTCCATTCCTGGCAGCCAGGAAGAAGCATTCAGGGGTGAGGGGGGGGGGGAGGGATTGGGGAGTCTCCAAGAACATATTCCCAGTGACCTAATTCCCTCAACCATGCCCCACCTGCTTACAGTTTCTACCTCCTCCCTGTAGTCCATTCAAATTACTAATCCATCAAATGGATTAATCCACAGATGAGGTCATGATTCAATCATTTTCTAAAAGCCCCACCTCTGATCATTGCTGCATTGGGGACCAAGCTTTCAACAGATGGGACTTTGGGTGCCATCCCAATGCAAACCATAACAAATGGCATTTGGTTGTGGTGGGGACCACCAGGTGCCCCCTCAGGTCTGAGGTACTCAGGGGGCATTGGCAATGTAGGATTTCAACTTAGTCTCTCTAGGAATTGCCCTTAATCAACCAATGGGCTCAAGTTCACAGCTTCTCTCCAGAGGTAGTGCATATCCAGTGACAGGTTAATAAGGCCTGATTCCCTTGCCTTGAGATGGGGAAGTTCTGCAGGGCATTTAGGCTGCAGAGCTCCTGGTGGCATCAGCAGAGGGCTTTGTCTAATCCTACCATCTCCTCCCCTGCCCATCCTGCTGTCTTCACTCCTCCTTGAGGGTTGGTCTTGAGAGTGCACCCCTGTAAACTTGCCATGTGCAAATCTCCATCTCAGACTGTTTCCAGGGAATCCAACCTAAGACAGATGGTTCTTTCTTTCTTTCTTTAGATTTGGTACTGCTGATTGAACTCAGGGCCACTCAACCACTGAGCCACATACTTAGCTCTATTTTTTTTTTTTTTAATTTTATTTAGAGGAAGGGTTTCTCTAAGTTGCTTAGTGTCTCACCATTGCTGAAGCAGGCTTTGAACTCATGATCCTCTTGCCTTAGTCTCCCAAGTTGCTGGCATGTGCCACCGCACCTGGCTCCAGATGGTTATTTCTTGATCTGTTTGCAGTTAATGCAAGAGCTTAGAATGTAGCTAGAGACCCCCAAGGTCAGCGTGCAAGACTCAGGGATAAGATAAACAGTTTATTAGTGGCTGGTGATAATGTTTGCTTATCAGTGTCACTTATCAGTGTCACATTTGAATGTGCTTTCCCTTTCACATGTTATAGAGTGAAACCACCCCATGTTGGGAGGCAGAGAAAGTACCTGGCAGGCTTCTGCTTTCTCAGTGTGGTGGGGACACAGATGACACGGTGGGCAGAGAGGAAAAGGGTACTGGGGCACAGAGGCTTGTCCACGGGGAACAAGGTATCCCAGAGCTGGAGGGACACCCTGATAAGAGGTGGAGATTAGCCTTATAGCTTTCTCAACTCCTGTCTGGGAGGTGGGGGAGGGAAGAGTGTGAGCTGAGAAGTAAGAGGGAACAGTACCCAACTATCATTGAATTAGACATTGCGACACTCAAACATTTTTTATTCACCTGTTGATGCTGATGAAACCGAGAGTGATCAGGAAGGACAGGTAGACAAATACCATCTAATGAATGAAGCTCCTAATTGCTCTTCTTTGCCACAGATGTTAGCTAGAGTTTAGTCTTCTACCCTGATATAAATCCCGTCCTACTGTCCCCAAATATGTGCTTCATGGATTTTTCCCCACTCCTTTTGTTAAAGTTAGAATAATTTCTTTAAACAATCTTGTGCTGCCCCTACTTTATACAACAGGTAGACTTACATAATTTATGTTATAAAATGGTGACTAATACATTTATTGTATTATAAAGTCCTTTCCCCTGTGTTTCCTCATTGACCTTTACATAATCTATGTGAGAGGTCCTGGGCTGTTTCATTCCTAAATTGTACGAGAGGGCTTGGCCTTTCAGGGGACTCCCATAGTGAGTTTGCTTATCTGTAGAATTGGAGGTTCCTCTATTATGAGGTGGAGACTACCTGTTTTCTCTGGGGGAAACGCCCATTTCAAAATTTTCTAAGAAGAAAATGAGTAGTGAATAGGTGATCTCTTCATTTCTTCAGGTGAATGAGAATTTGGCAGTCACTGAGATTTCCAGGCTTACCCACCTGGCTTGCTGTAGGCAGCTCAGGATTATGCACATTCCTGAGGAATGCTTAGAGGTGTTTTACCTTGTGTGGTGGGAGGTACCTTGCCTGAGGAGAGGTGCTATGAGGAGGAATCTCTGAGGTAAGGCCTGGACACACTCCAGCTATCAGTTAGGCAGGTCCAGAAAGTTCTAGAAAGTAATAGAGGACCCAACAGGACACCAGCCCCTTTGCAGGTGGGTAACATTGAGTCCTCACTGTACTGGTGTGAGATGAGTTTCCCTGCCTTTATTTTAAATGTGCAAACGGAGGCATGGAGAGGCCAAATTGCCAATCAGCTCTGTAAGTGGTGGTCAAGATGTAAGCCCAGGTCTCTCTGATGGCAGATCTTTTGTTTGTAATCACCATGTTGTGTTGAATACAGAGCTAAACAGGATAATCACTTGCGTTGCATAGGGTCAGACCCATATTTAAAATGTTTCTTCAACACTCAGTGAAAGAAGGCAGGCCAAGGGGGGAGGGCTTCCTGCTTGGAATCCTCATTCAGCAGACGCAGTCTTGCCATTGGAACCTTCTCCCTGCTTGTGAGGCAGAGGAGGGCTGCTCTGTGCTTCCTGGGTTTACTATTAGGAGATACCGTCTTCCCCACCTCAACCAGCCCAGCGTGAAATCCCTTACAGGTACCAGAAGTTTGGGCCCCCAGAGGAGGCCTTGTGAACAGCGCTGCAGGGAGGGTGCAGGGCTGAAGGCTGGTTTCCCCGGCAGTGACACTGTTTCCTACCAGGTCAAACCACAAACCAGATCTGTGGGTAGAAGCCATTTCCAGAAGGCTCTCTGGAGATGGCACATTCTGACTCCTGGCCCCATTGGTTATGGCCTGCTGATGCGCTTGTTCAGGGCTAGGGACCAGACTGGAAATGCCGGCCCCTCTGGCCAAAAGGCTCCATCTTTCCTCCATCTCAATCTGCAGGGGGTGGGGGTGTCAGCACTTCCTCTCTGCCGGGGAGCAAGAGGAGATGAGGGATCCTGGAGCTTTTTTCCAGTGATTGCTACCTTCTGTGCCTGGCTTCCTCCCGGATTTACACCCTCTGTGACCCCTCAGAATGACAACAGCTCAGGAAATCAGGTGATACCCACATCTATGCACTGTAACCTGAAGGAAGAGTGGATCACGGAAAGAACGTCTTCAGGGAAACCCACCCGGGGATTTGCACTTTGTAATAAATAACCAGTGGCCTATATTTACTGTCTACCATCAGCAGAGGACTGTATTAAGGTTGAAGTCCACAGAATTTAGGTTGGATATGAATCCAGCTGAACATTTTTAAAAACTATCATTTTATACAATGATTTAGACACTTTCCTATAAGAGAGTTAATAGTCTACAAAAACCTGGTCCACACTAGGGTATAGATTTTTACTGTGCCCAAACCAGGTTTAACATTTAGGATAACATGACAGCTTGTGCACAAATAAATACGGATTTGTGAGAATAAGGGAGATGGACAGAAGTGGGCAAAGATGACCAGAGGTGACTGACTGGTAAGGAGGGATGAACCAGCAAGAGCTTTCACCTGATGGAATGTGCTCACTGGAATCCTGATTATTAGCAAAAGCAACAAAAGCAAAAGATGAACGCTCTGTCCCCTAAGCTAGGATCATACCTGCCAGAGGCCTGGAGGAGCCTGACCTAATCTGTGTAAAATCAGGAAGAGTTTTGTCTTGGTAGTCACAAGATTTACCTGAGCATGAAAGATGTGCAGATTAGTCCATCAATAGAAGACTCTGGAAGAATGCTTAGCTGGTGTTTGGAAAATGAGCTCAAATTTCCTGCAAAATGTTCCAGGCCATGGATCGCCCTAGCTGAAGATGTGTGGGTAACTTCCTACTAACTTCTTATGGTTTTGCCTACACTCTATGAACACAGAATTGGCTGATCTAATGAGGAGTGAGATGGTACAGAGGAAGATGCTGGTGTAATGGGTCTGGCCCTCCAGGAGGTAGGAGGGTTGAAACACCTGGCTGTGTATGTGACATTTGGATGATATTGTTATATCTATGGTGATGCCAATGTTCCCTTCTTTTGTTCTCAATAGGTAAATACGCTAAATCATTTAATGACTGGTCTCCAAATTCCTTAGAAAGGTAAGGAGTGATTAATTAAAACAGAAAAAAAAAATTAAGTACAGAAAAAATGACTTATCTAAGATCTTACAGCTCAGTGGTGCTAGTCCAAAGCTTCTGACTCTAGTAAGTGGCCAAGGGGATGATTCCTTCTCTCTTTCTACAAATTTATTCCTAACCCAAGAGTGGAAGAATCAGCGCGATTCTTTCTTTTTCTGGTTCTTTCAGAAAGCAAATAGCATTTGTTTTAATAGCTCAAGTGACATGATAGGCATTGTTCAGATCAGATTCTAACAGGCAGATCTGCAGAAGTCATTCTAATCAACTGAATGAAGAGAAGACACACCGTGTTCAGACAAGGAGATGGGGGTGTTTTAAAAGTTAAGCATAGGTAAGGGACATCTGTGAAAAGTAGGTTAAGTAGGTACTCAAGGTAGGTGGTTTCAAGGGCCTGTTCCTTCACAAAAACATGGAGAATCATCAAAAGCTGTCTTAATAAACTTTGCCTGACAAATAGTTCACTTATTTATAACAACTAAGTCAACAGTAAATCAAGAAAAAAGCAACTCAAAAATGATAGAAGAGGGGCTGGGGCTGGGGCTCAGCGGTAGTGCACTTGCCTGGCATGTGTGAGGAACTGGGTTTGAGTCTCAGCACCGCATATAAATAAATAAAATAAAGGTCTATCAAAATATTTAAAAAATAATAGAAGAGTTTTACCATAATCTTACTTGTTCTTGTTCCACCTCCTCCCTCAGCAAGGCAGGAAAGTCTTAAAGGAATGCAGTCTTCAAGATGGCAGCATGCATTTCTTGTGTGGGTCCTGGTCCTTGGTTCTGGATGAAAGAGAGAAAAACTTATTTGCAAAGAACTGTCTGTTTTAACTTATCTACAGGTCACCTGAAGGAAAAATGCAAGCCTTTGTTTCACCTAACTCAGAACCTACTCAGGGTGGGAAAGCATTTGTATGGAAAGTATTCCTTGAAAATAATGATGGACACATGAAGAATCTTCTGTTGTATAGGCTAAAAGATTATAGCTGAGGCAAATGACAGATCACCAAAAGTCTGGGGGAAAAAAATTGGGAGTTTCTTTGGGAAATAAGTGCATTCAAATGTGTACCTGAGGGGAATTTTGGAAGACCACTTTCATGCCCAGGACATAATAAGTGCTCAGAAAAGATCTGAGAAGACTTTATGCTTTCAGTTGTAGCTTATCTTAAGCTCAGTAGAAGAAGGAAGGCTAAGGCAGAGTTGTAAATGGACTCATTAAACATTGAAGGAGGGCTCCAACATGTATCTTATCTCCAAAGACTAGGAGAGGTATTTTTTTCCTTTTTTTTTTTTTTACTTCTGGTGTTCAAAAAAATCCCTGTCAAATACTAGCTGAATATGACCTAAAGTAACAGTGACATCAGAGATCACACATGACAAAGAATATAGACTTTACAAAAATAGTTTAGAAAAGGCACTAAGCAATCAACAGGTAGAACTCACAGCAAGCAACAAAAAGAAATCCTGAACGTGAGATAAGGAACTGATTTCTAGAGTTACCACATAATAATATTAAAAATATCCAGTTTTCAACAAGCAAGTATAAAGCATGGAAGGAAATAAGAAAGAATGGTCCATTTACAGATGAAATTAACAGCAACTGTTCCTGAGGAAGAACTGACTCCAGAAATAAATTAACTGTCTTAAATATGCTCAAAGAGCTCAAGGAAACTAAAGAAATGATGCATGAATATGTAGAGACTATCAATAAGGAGATAGAAACCATAAAAAAGAACCAAGCAGCAATTTTGGAACTGAAAAATACATTACTATTGTTTACAATATCATCAACACTCCCCAGATTGATTTCCAGATTTGATGCAATCTTTATCAGAATAACAGCTAACTTCTTACATAAACTGACAAACTGATTTTAAAATTTATATAAAATGTTTTTGAATGTTTCATACTTTACCACAAATAGACAAAACAGCCTTGAAAAGAACAAAGTTGGAGGACTTACACTTCAAAACCTACTACAAAGCTCTAGTAATCAAAATAGTATGGTACCAATATAAGGAGGAAAATATAGACCAATGAAATAGAGTCTCCAGAGGGAAACACATACAACTATGGCCAATAGATATTCAACAATGGTGCCAAAACCATTCAATGGGGGGAATGACAGTGTCCTCAAATGGTGCTGGGAGCACTGGATAGCCATATGCAAAAGAGTGAAGCTCTTTCATGATATTTATAAAAATTAACTCAAAATTGGATCAACAATCTAAATATAAGGGTTAAAACTATACAACTCTCAGAAGAAAACATAGGGATAAATATTCATAACCCTGGATTTGGCAGGTTCTTAGACATAATAACAAAAACATGAGTAACAAAATAAAAAATAAACAAGTTGGACATAATCAAAATTAGCATTCATGTGCATGAAAAGACATATCAAGCTGGGGTGTAGCTCAGTGGTAATGCACTTGCCTAGCATGCATGAGAACCTGGGTTTAATCTCTTACGCATATGTGTGTGTACCACTCCCCCAAAGATGTAACAAGAAACTGAAAAGACAACCTACAGAATTGGAGAAAATATTTGTAAATTATAATCATATGTTTGTTAAAGGATTACATCCAAATACATACAGCACAACTCAAAAAACAAAAACAAAATCTCAGTTTAAAAAATGAGAAATTTTAAAGAAAATGAATACATATTTTTTCCAAAGATGATCAACAAGCCCATGAGAAGATGTTCAACATCATTGCCGTTAGAGAACTGCAAATAAAAATTGCCAAGTACTTGCCTAGCATGCATGACACCCTGGATTCAATCCCCAGTTATCTCAAAAACACACAAACAAACATAAACAACTAAGGCTAAAAAGCAAAAAATAAAAATTTTAAAAAATCCAAACCCCAAACCCATAATAATATGCAAAGTCATACTACTAGAATGGTAGTAATAGTAAACAGGGAAAACAGCAAGTGTTGATGATAATTGACGTAAATTAAGATGTAGAGAAATTGGAGCCTTCATACATTGCTTATGGGAATATAAAAATGGCACTTTGAAAAACCCACTGATGACTCCTCAAAAAGTTAAACATAGAATTAACACACAACCCAGCAATTTTACCCCTAGGTATGGACTCTACAAAGTTCAAACAGGTTCTCAAACAAATACTTGTACACTTAGTGCTCATAGCAACATTCTTCATAAGAGCCAAGAGGTGGGAACAATTGAAATGTTCATTGATGGATTCATGGATCCATATAATGGAATATCTCAGTCACGAAAAGGAATGAAGTACTGATACATGCTGTGTGGGTGGATCTTCAAAATCCTGTTCTAAATGAAACATGCTTGACACAAAGATCACGTATCATATAGATTCCATTTACATGAAATATTCAGAATAAATGAATTCATAGAGACACCATAGAAAATAGGTGGTTGCCAGGGGCTGGCGACAGGTGACTGGCTGCTTACTGAGGTGATGGAAGTATTTTAAAACTAGAAGGAGGTGGCAGTTGTACAACACTGTGATTATACGAAATGCCACTCAATTGTACACTTTAAAATGACTAATTTTATATTATACTAATTTCTTCTCAAATTTTAAAAAGGTTATGATTTTACACTTCAATAAAAAATAATGTAATCAAAAAATAAGCAAAAGACTTGAATGTATAATTCTCCCAAGAAGATATACAAATGGCCAATAAGTTTAGCATCTTTAGCCACCAGGAAAAGGCAAATCAAAACCACAATGAGATACTGCTTCATACTCACTAGGATGGGGAGAATTAATATACAGATAAAGAGTGTCACAGAGGATGGGGAGAAGTTGGAACTCTCACACACTGATTCTGGGAATGTAATTGCAGCCACTTTGGAAGACACTCTCACAGTTCCTTAAAAAGGTAAACAAGGGGGCTGTGGCTGTGGCTCAGCGGTAGAGCTTGCCTAGCATGTGTGAGGCACTGGGTTCGATCCTCAGCACCACATAAAAATAAATAAACACAATAAAGGTATTGTGTCACCACAATTAAAAAACATTTATTAAAATAAAAAAAGCTAAACAAGTCCCCGTGTGACCTAACAAAACTATTCATAGGTATACACCCAAGGGAATTGAAAATAAATGTCCACACAAAAACCAGTGAGAAATGTTCATATCATCAGTATTTACAGTAGCCCCAAAGTAGAAACAGCTCAAAAGTCCAACAACTGAATAATAATAGTTAAGCAAAACATGGTCTATATATATAATGGAATGCTATTGTGACAAAGAGGAAAGTTCTGATACATGCTACAATGTGGATGAAGCTTGGAAGCATTATGCTACGTGAAAGAAGCCAGACCATAAATGACCATGTTGTATGATTCGATCCATATGGAAAAGCATCTCTATGGAATCTACATGGAAATGTCCAGATGAGGCCAAACAATAGAGACAGAAAGTTGATTAGCAGTCATCTTGGGCTGAACGCCTGGGAGACGAGGGACATGGGGAATGGCTTCTAAATGGTACAAGATTTCTTTTGGGGGGTGATGAAAATGTTCTAAAACTGATTGTGGCATCAAATCTGTGAATATACTAAAAACCACTGAATTGCCTACTTTAAGTGGGTAAATAGTATGGCATGTTAGTTTTGCCTCAATAAAGTTGTTAAAAACAAATGAGGAGAGAGTAAGAAAATGGGAGACCCCAGCTGAATTTGCACCCCTTGGAGTTCTTCTGGGGCCAGAGCTGACAGTCAGTGCCAGGGGTGACAAAGGGATCTCAAAAGGGGCACCTGAGGCTGAACACAGTAGGCACACAATGGTTGAACACACCAACACTGAAGTTGCTGGCTGTTTGTTAAGGGCCAGTTAGTGATGGAGAAGAGAAGAGGTTGCTTCGTCTTAGGATTTGGATCTTGGAAAGGCTTTAGATGGTGGCCTGAAGTGTTCTTTAATTAAGATTTTAATAGAACGGACAATATTGTATGTTTGCACATATCTTCATTGCTCAGGATATTTTGCATCTGGGGTCTCCTTGGTGCTGTGAGCCTGAGGGCTGCAGAGTGGGAGGGCCTCACTTGGTACTCGACGTAGAAACTTGGAACAAGGCCACCAGTTGCTCTTAAGAAAAGACATCTTCATCCTAACATATGTCATTAAACATAAAGATTTCTCCAGCAGCAAAGCTCACAGAACACTAGAATGAATCACCTCTGGAAAGAGGTGGAACTTTTTTTTTCAATGTAGGAGGATATGTGGAGATTAGATGTAACCCAAGAGACCAGGATATGGATCATCCCACCTCAGGAAAACCCTGAAGTCAGGGAAGGTTGTGATGTAGGCTGTTGAAGGATCAAGTTCAGGTATGACCTAGTGGGTTGAACATAGCCAAGGGTGTGTGTGTGTGTGTGTATGTGTGTGTGTGTGTATCTTCATTTTATTTATTTTTTATATGGTGCCAAGGATCGAACCCAGTGCCTCACTCTTATAAGGCAAGGGCTCAACCACTGAGCTACAACCCCAGCCCCACCAATGGGTCTTTTAACCCAAGTTCTAAACCAGCGACACTACTCTCATTTAGTCTGTGACGCTTGCCTGTATAAACCTGCAATGAAATTGTAAGCAAGGACTGGATTTGAAAGAACACATGAGCCATCTTCTGTTTTCCCTGTTGCCCTGGTACTTCAGTTTCAAGTACAAGTGCCAAGAGCCAATGTTACCCTAATCTGGTCCCCACGTTGTTTCTTAGTAACGTGGCTGGCAGAGAAAGCTGCAGAAAGAGAGCGGTGTAGGCAGGAACGCTCTGATAAACAGGTGTAGGCTAAGGTATGCTTATCTAAGGGTTGTTTAACAGGCTGCATTTTAAGAGAGGAGATCAGTTACTTAAAGGGACAATTTCATTAGCCAATACCTCATTGCAATAGGAGTTCTGCTCATTTGTTTTAGGTGGGCAGACTTTCTGGATGCTTCTTAACTGACATCACTTGAGATCAGTGCGTCTCAAACTTTGAGTACGTATGAGTCACCGGGACATCTTGTTAAACTTGATTCTGACTCAGCAGGTCTGGGGTGGGGCCTGAGAGTCTGCATTTCTAACACACTCCCATGGCTGCCAACACTGCTAGGAGGAGCTGCCTTTGGCATGACCACCAGCCCACCTTCGCAATGCTGATGCCCTCAGGAAGAAGGGGTTGGCTTAGTTTTGGAGTCTCTGACACTGTGCACACATCTCCTTTAGAGCGCTTCAGGATTGTACTGTAATGATTTGTTTCAGATCCGGTTTCTCTGTCGGATTGAGAGCTCTTACACAGCAGCCTCCAGGACTTACTCATCTCCACTTTCCTCCTGATTTCCACCTCTCATCACTGTAGCCCTGGGTCCTGCAAGACACAAAGAAGGCATTTAATGTTTGATGATGAACAGACCCAGTTGGGAGGATCAGATGAGATCGTAAGGGGCTCTTTCTGGCGTCTCTCTTGCTGGAGGCCAGATGCAGTAAACCAGCGATTCTCAACTCTTCTGCAGATGAGGGGACGTTTAGAATGCTGAGGCCCAGGCCCACTCGTGTTCTGATTTAACTGAACTGTTTTCGGGCCTGAGAAGAGAAGATATTTATAGCTCTTCAGGCTCTTGTGACTTAATGAAAGGACAAATAAGGCAAAAATGGGCAAGGGCTGGGGGGATAGCTCAGCAGTTGAGTGCTTGCCTAGGATGCACAAGGCCTTGGATTTGATCCCCAGCAACACACACACACACACACACACACACACACACACAAGATTTGAATCTACATTTCTCCAAAGAAGTTATACAAATGTTCAATAAGTACAGAAAAAGTTCATCAGCAGTAGCAAAATGCAGATCAAAGCCACAAGATGAGCTGGGCTCAGTGGCACCCATCTTTAATCTCAGTGATTCCAGAGGCTGAAGCAGGAGGATTGCAAGTTTGAGGCCAGCCTCAGGAACTCAGTGACAGCTTCTCTTGAAATAAAATAAAATAAAAAGGGCTATGGATGTAGCTTAATGTTAGAGTGCCCCTGGGTTCAATGACTAATAGAATGGTTATAACAAAATAAATAAATAAATAAATAAATAAAATGAAATGTTGACGAGGATATGGAGAAACCAGAACACTTGCAAATTGCTGCTAGGAATATAAATTGGTGAGCTGCTTTGAAAGCACTTTGGCAGTTCCTCAAAAAGTTAAACAGAGTTATAATGTATTCTTGCATATATTTATGGTGTGTTAGAAATGCAGACTCCCAGTGATTCCCCTCCTAGGTGTACACCCAAGAGAACTGAAAACATACTCACACAAGAACTTGTGTGTGAATGTTCATTGTAGCATTATTTATAACAATCAAAATGCAGATACAACCCAACTGTCCATCAACAACTGCATTTTAACCATACAATGGAATATTATTCGGCCACAAAAAGGAATGAAGTACTGTATGTGCATGGATGAACTTCAAAAACATTAAGAGAAGAGAAAGAAGTCAGATGCAAAAGCTCACATATTCTATGATTCCATTTCTATGAACTGTCCATAATAGGAAAATCCATAGAGATAGAAAGTGCTAGTGATTGTCAGGGGCTGAGGGGAGAAGAACTGGGAGATATGGGCTTTGTTTTTGGGGTGATAAAAATGTTAGATAGTGTATAATTGCACAACATTGTGACCTTATTAAAAGCCAATTAATTGTAACTTTTTGGGATTCCATGATAAAATGTGGCATTTTATGGTTATTTGAATTTCATCTAAAAAAATTAGGAAAAAAAATGCTTTTCAAGGGAATCTGATTTGCCACCAAGTTTGAGAACCTCTGATGTAAGGCCACCTGGAGCACGTGCTCAAATGTTTGCTGTCTAGAACATGCTGCTGTTGGTCAGTAGTTCTCAACTTTGAATGCACTTTGGAATGAACTGGAGAGACTTTTAAAAATGCCAATGTGTGGGTGCCCCCCAAAGAGTTTGATTTAATTATTCTGGGGTGCAGTCTAGACATGCTTCCCAAGAGATTCTAATGGGCAGCCCAGGTAGAAACAGAGCTGTCAAAAAGATCACTCACTGACTTCTACTTCTGGGCGTCTGAAGCAGGAGACTTGGGGTGGGACCAGCTCCCTGGTAATTCTGATACAGGAAGTCTGAAGCACTCTTTAAGAAACTGCTTTAGAGAATGTTTCTAATTTTTTTTTTTTTTTTTACTGGGGATTGAATCCAGGGGTGCTTAATCTCTGAGCCACATCCCCAGGCTTCTTATTTTTATTTTGAGACAGGGTCTCACTAAGTTAGCTAGAACCTTGCTAAGTTGCTTTGAACTTGCAATCCTCCTGCCTCAGCCTCTCAAGTCACTGGGTTTACAGGTGTGTACCACACACTCAGCTAGGTTTCTTAAAATTTAATGTGCTTATTAGTCACTGGGGATCTTGCTAAAATGCAGCTTTTCATTCTGAACTTCTAACCAGCTCTGAAATGATACAGGAGATACCAGTCCTCAGTGCATTCTTTGAGTAGTAAAGCTAAATAGCCCCGGTTCTCAAAGTGTGGTCTTTGAGTATCAGCATCATTTGGGAGCCTGTTAGAATGCAAAGTGTCAGGCCCTATCTCAGATTTACTTGATCAGGAACTCAGGGAACTCAGGGAATGGAGATAGGAAGGGCAGCAGAATAAAATAGACACTAGTATTGCTGTATGTATATACGTGACTGTATGACCAATGTGATTCTGCAACCTGTACACTCAGAAAAATGAGAAATTATACCCCAATTTGATTCAAATGTATGATATGTCAAGATCTTTGTACTGTCATGTGTAACTAATAAAAAAATAAAAAAAGAAAGAAATATTATTCTTGCATATATTTATGGTGTACAATGTAACATTTTGATACATTTATACATGATGTTTATCACAATAGAGCTTTTTAATATATCCATCACCTCACATAGTTATCTTTTGTGTGTGTATGTGAGAACACAGCAGAGCCATTCTCAGCAATTTTCAAGTATACAATACATTATCATTAACTATAGTCACCATGCTCCAAATAGCTCTCCAGAAATCAAAATTCTCCCATCTAACTGAAATTTTGTACCTACCCTTTGGTGGACATCTCCCCATTCCCCACTCCCCCAGCAATCTGTTTGGACCAAATCTCCAGGTGATTCCCATGCACACTGGAGTTTGAGAACCACTGCAGATGGCCTGTCCCTCACTGAATGCTTCCCAGCATGGGGCAGCACTGCACAAGAGCAGCAGAGAGCTGTGAACTCACAGTGGGTCATCGGATGCTGGGTGGAGGAAGTCCTTAAGGAAAGAGGATTTGGAGTGAGCAGATTCAGAGTTCTTAGCTGAAGATGGCAGCAACTGGGAGGATCAGCTTGGCACTAGGCTGCTGGGCACATTGTGGGTAGGAGTGGGAGGGAGCTGCAGGCTCTGGTCTTCTTTGCATTTCCTTCACAACTCAGGGCACCTGTGTTCCCAAGCTGAACCCAGGTCCCTGGGAAAGCTGCACACCCACCCGTGGATACTAAGGTGCTAGCAACTCACTGTGCTACTTCTTTCAGGGTCATTTGCATTTCAATAGCAGACTTCCGGAGAAAGCACTATTTCTAAAGTGGAATTTTAAGCTTTGGGTTCATGGGTGGAAGCTGCTTGGTCTTCAAATCCCACCGCCTCAGTGACAGCTTATGGGGCACATGAATGGGACTCTGCCTACAGCTTTCTGGGGTGATAGCTGGCAGCCCCTCCCTGGGCGCAGGCGGGCTGAGAGCGCGGGAGGTGGAAGCCGAGGAATTCCCCATCCGCTTGGCTGCCTCCCGGCATCTCCCACAGCCCCATCCCCTGGCAGAGGGGCAGGAATTAGCATAACTGGAACAGACCCTCTTTGTCTTCACCCCAGACTGTGGGATTTGGGCCTCCCCCAGAGACATGCTAATTATGTGCCGGGGGACCCTGGGCGCCCGGTTGGCACAGATCCTTGCTCAAATCTTGCTGCTGCTAGAAAATAAACCAGGTGTAGACGGAGCCCTGGCGCAGGCTTCTGCGTGGATCGTGGGTCGGCACCCTTCTCATCCAGGGAATCTGCTACTGGGGCTACTTGGGTCTCTAATTCCTCTCCCCAGTATCTTCCTCCTCCAACTTTCCACTTGCTCACAGCATTATCTTCTGAATTTCACCTGTGATTGGTTTACCTCCCATCTAGACTGCAGTTCCTTCACGAGGAACCTTGTTTTATATTTAATTAATCAATCAACCAATCAATCGATATTTATTAAACTATTTTTTGGCACTGTCCCAGGCTCCAGAGACATAAACATTAATAAGGCACCCTCTGGAATGAGGTGGGTGCAGTGTAGCTGGGGTGCAGGGGTGTCTAGACAAGAGGACAGGTGCATGCAACAGAGGGGATCAGGCAAATGCTTTGGAGACTCTGGAAGCGCTGAGGAGGGGCTCAGAAATGTGCTGTGGTGTCACAGGGCATGACCATGACAGTCCTTTCTCACTGGTTCTTGCAATCACGCCAGAAAGATTTCAGACACGTCACTTGGAGTAACAGGCATGAGTATTAGAAGGGATAGGAAAGGAGAAAAGGAGACACTCTCAAGGAAGCCAGTGGGTCCTTTCAGAGAGGAGAAGGGCACATCTCTTCTATTCTCCGGTTTTATTGGGTCCAGAGAAGTTTCCAGAGTCCCACCCAGATCCACCTCTTGACATTTTTTTTTTTTTTTTTGGTACTGGGGACTGAATTCGGGACACTCAACCACTGAGCCACATATGCAGCACTATTTTGTATTTTATTTAGAGACAGGGTCTCACTGAATTGCTCAGCACCTCACTTTTGCTGAGGCTGTCTTTGAACTCGCCATCCTCCTGTCTCAGCCTCCCGAGCTGCTGGGATTACGACTGACAGCAGGATGACATCAAACTTTCAAGTCCCCACTGTGCATGACCACTCTAGGTCACTTTGGCCCATGCTGACTAGTTCTAATTGGAACCTGTTCTTATCGATTTTGTGGTTATCTCCCTGAGCTCTGAGATCTGGTCTGTGTATAGGTCACAAAAGTCCCCCCCCCCCCAACTCGTGTTCTTTTTATTGGCATTTTGGACCTTCATTTCTCCTGCAGATAACAGGTTATTTGCTGAGGAATGTAAAGTATTCTGTTGACTGAAGCCAGGCAGGGCTTCAGGAAAATTGCTTTTCTTTTTCTTTTTTTTTTTTAAAGAAAGCATGTGGGTAGGTGGGGGCAGCACAGTCAGTCCAGTTTACAGAATTATTCCCTTATGGGGCTGGGGTTGCAGCTTAGTGGTAAGTGCTTGCCTAGCACATGTGAGGTACTGGGTTCAATGCTAAGCACTACATAAAATAAATAAATGAAATAATAAAGATATCGTGTCCTTCAACAACTAAAAATGTTAAAAAAAGAATTATTCCCTTAATCTCATGTTGACACCCTGCACATCTGTCTGTTCTCTTTCATGTGGAAGGTAAGGAAGAGTTAGGGGAGGCTTCCTGGAGGAGGTGACATCTGAAAAGTACTAAGAGTAGGGGTTCATCCCATAGCTGTTCTAGGCAGAAGGAAAGACATGTACAAAATCATACGTGTGGAATTGGTGGGCTTTCCTGGACTGAGGGTGGCTGAGGTGGCTGGACTGCAGACCACCTTTGGAGGGGAAGCAAAGTAGAGAGGCAGGGATGGCTGGGTCCTCAATGGTTTTATCTTCCAAGTTAAAGAATTTGGGGGTTGACCGGAGAGTATTGGGCAACCAGCAGGGGCTTTTTATTTATTTATTTATTTATTTATTTTTGCATTACAATTCTTAATACACCTTTATACCACAATTTATCATATCTCCGATTGTATATAAGGTATGCGGACACCAAATTCACGTCTTCATACATGTATTTTGTATAATGATGAGGGTCTCCTTCCACCATCCATGCTATTCCCCTTCTCCCTCCCTCTCCCTCCCACCCCTCTTCCAGATCTAGAGGTAATCTTCCTCCCGTGCTCTCCCTCCCAACCCCATTTCGAGTCACCCCCCTTATATCAGAGAAGACATTCGGCATTTGTTTTTTTGGGATGGGCTAACTTCACTTAGCATAATCTTCTCCAATGCCATCCATTTCCCTAGCAGGGGATTTTAATGAGGGTAATGTGGTCAGAGAGTGGCTACAGTGGAGAATGGGCTGCAGGGGTGAACTGGGAAGCGGGGGACCTGAGGAAGGAGAGCCAGCCAGGGAGAGTGGAAAGCCAGGAGGGAGAGGGGAGTCAGGTCCACAGCAGCCCGACATCCCCCATAGGAGCCTGGGTGCCCAGTGGTGCCAAGGAATCGAGGCAGGGGAGATGGAGAGAGCAATAGCCTATGAGGGGCGAGGAGAAGGTCTCTTTTGGAAGTGTTAAGTTTGAGGTGCTCATGGAAAGGGCTTCTGGGGACCAGATGCATGGGAAGCTGGGCACAGGGGTCTGGAATGAAGGAGAAGGAACGAGGCCCTTTCCAGATCCCTGTGATGCATCCTCACACCAAGGTGAGAACCTGACGTGGGAAGTGGTATGAGCTGGTACCTCCTGTTTTAGACTCGGAGCTGAACTGGAATCCTGGCTTTTTTGCCGTCTACTGGTTGTGCAAAATGGAGGAATACAAAATCTACAAGCTGTCGTCATTTCTTCTTTTGTTAAAAAGGAATCAAAATCCTACTTTGGATTGAGGGAGGACTCATCAAGACCACATGCATGAGGTGCTCCGATGGGACATTGGGGGCGCTCAGGGAAGGCTTTCAGCCAACAGGGAGTGGTCACTGGTGTTGACTGTGGGTAAGATGGGAAGATGGACTAGGCTGACCAAAGGAGAGAACTACAGACAGCAACACCAAGAAGTCCACAGCCAGGGAGGGAGGAGGGAGGGGGCCTGGGAGACCAAGAAAAGAGGAGGGAGTGGCCACCGTGGGGTTTATAGGAAGAAAGTGAGAATGATGGGGTGTCAATGATGAGCTCACTGGGAATGTGGCACAATTTCCATGAAGTGAATAATTAAAAAAAAAAACACAAAAAAACCCCAACTTTGCTATAAAAGAGGAAAAACATGAAGTAGGTAAGGCTGACTCTGTCCCTGTCTCTGACCCTTTGCTTTCTGTATTGCACTGAGACTGTAGGAAGACATACGCCACGGCAGGCTTCCCTCAGCATCCCTGATCACCCCAAGAAGATCTTCTCTCAGCTCCCCAGCCCTGCGAAGAGCTTTAGCAAGGCACTCATGTAGTGAACCGAGGTAATTGATTACTTAAGCGTCTTCCCGTGTTATACTGTGGTGAGTCAGGAACTATGGTTGTGTGACTTTGGCTTCCCTGCACCGGTCCTGATGCCAGGCACATACTAGGTGCTCAAGTGTGTCTACAATCAGCTTGTATGGGCAGGATGTTCTAGACCCTGCCTTCTTGGGGAGACCTAACTGGAGTGAATTGTGATTGTCCTGATAGGAGCTGTGACATGTGCTAACTCTAGCCCACCAGAGAAAAGTGTAAGAATGGAGGGCATTGAGGATGCTCTGATCATCCCCCCAAGGTCAATGCCTTATGAATTCAAGTGTAAGCTCCAGCGCATCTATATCCATTTTGGACCAGACCAGTTCAGACCTACCCTGAAAGTTACCTGTGGACCAACGAGGCGGACTTGGAACTCTCTGGTTTCATCCTGTGCTGTAATCATCTCAAGGTGATCCAGGATCAGAGCAGACCCAGAACTGAAGGGAGGAAGAAGGCAGTCTCCTGCGTATGTATCATGTGCGAAGTGCGTCTGTCTCCTGTTTTGCAGCACAAGCCTTAGAGGCGCATCTGATTGCTCTTTTTTTTTTTTTAAAGTATTCTCTGACTACTACTTTTTTAAATTTTTTTTTAGTTGTAGTTGGACACAATACTTCTATTTTATTTCTTTATTTTTATGTGGTGCTGAGGATTGAACCCAGCACCTCATACATGCTAGGCGAGTGCTCTACCACTGAGCCACAACCCCAGCCCCTCTCTGACTACTCTAGACACCAGGAAGGCCTGTTTCCAAGTCTCAGTTGATGGATAGAACAGAGTTTCTGAAAGAGTCCGTTCTTACTCCTCTTGGGCCTTGAGGTTTCATGCAGGAATGCAAGAGCAGATAATGCCTCACAGGGCTCTGGAAAGGGCCCATATTTCTTAGGGATTTGCATCTCTCTTTGTGCCTAGCATTTGGCTGGGAAAACAGATATTGCCTGTAAAATGCTTATTGATTGGCTCAATTAATTGTAAACTACAGAAATGAATTGTTTTTCACATTTCCTAAATTATGTACTCCTAAGGCAGACGTTTACCTTGGCTGTCTGCAGGAGAGGGCTCCATGCCCTGGTCCTTCTACTTCTGCAGTAGGAAACATTTCTAGACCACTTCCATCTGCCACCTGGAGAGCACAGGTAGCCCACAGGATTCTCCACCACCTGGCTCTGGTCAGGGAGGGGAGCAAGAGGTGCTTCATACATCTCCAAATTGAGGATGCCTTTTCTGATGCACTAATGCCAAAAGGGGTTGGAGAGGAGGGGGTGAAGAAATTACAGCACCTTTAGAGTCTGTTTATGATGTTCATACAAATACTCCACTCGAAAGAGGAGAGGTGGTGCACTTTCTTTGGAGGAAGTTGTGAATTAGGAGACAGAAGACCTGAGTGGTTCTGCTATTTAAGATCCATGAATGCAGCCAGGCATAGTGGCGCATGCCTGTAAATCCAGTGGCTTGGTAGGCTGAGGCAGGAGAATCATGAGTTCAAAGCCAGCCGCAGCAACTTAGCGAGGCCCTAAAGCCCCTAGGGTCAATCCCCAGTACCAAAAAAAAAAAAAAAAAAAAAAAAAAAAAGACCCATGAATGCTTCAACTACCTGTCTCAGTTGTCTTATGTATAAAATGGGAACAATAATACCTGTCCTATTTATTTTGAGGATCAAATGAGATTAAAATATTCTGTTGCAAGAGATGATTCTTTTGACTAAAAGCCATCTGGATTCTCCCTCCTCCAGATATCTGCTAAATCACACCTGGGCCCACAGACTATGGGCGTGGGGCGCTCTCAGGTCAGTTTGGGGGCCTCCAGCTGGCAGCACAGTCTGCTGCCGGTTCTGTCCTCTGCTAGATAGAGCCAATGAGGGCTTCAAAGCTGGAAATGTTTTTCAGTTTTCTGCTGAGTGAGCAAGTCCAGTGTTCCAGAGACTGCATTCTGTTCCCCTGCAGAAGGCCCTTGTTCCAGAAGGACCAGAGACCCGCCTTTATCTCTGTGACAGCTTGTAGCCTTTATGGCCATTAGGACATTTTATTGTCTCCCTAGTGATGACATGATTGGAATGTGGCCCATCTCTTTGTAGCAATCCCTGAGATTGAATTAATGAAGGGGGAAGGCACAGCCGCTGGACAGAGAGAGCCAAACTGGGTTTCTACGAACTCCCAGAAATTCTCTTTTGGTGGGAAGGGTTGAAGATATGGAATTCTGCATTCTGATCTGGGCTCCTGGGAAGGGGCCAGGGTGGGGTTGTAAATTCCTAGCCATCATCTCATTCAAACACTCATGTGAGTGCCGGAAGAAGGAGATGAGGACAATAGGATTTAGGAAAAAAAAAGAAAGAAAGAAATTAGTTTGACAGAGAACAATTTTGAATAAGGCTATAAAGATAAAAAACATACAGTTCTTGCTCTTCAGGAACCTACACAAAATGATATTGGATTTAACCACATGGTCATGATCCATGATGGATGTGATGACCAATGTTGGGGGGAGCCCACACAGTGTGGTTGGGGTATTGCTGGAAGAGCCCCAAGAGTCCGTGGCAGGGGCTCACAAGCCCAGGTGTCCGCAGAGCCACGCCACGACCATGTATTTCTACAGAGCATATTTGCCACAGCAAGCTGGTGAACTCTAGGCATAATTTCCTTGGTCTGGGCAGTGAGAAAAATATGTCCTCCTGGAGCCTGAGGTCAGTCCCCATTGGAATAAGTGAGTCGCTGTCTCACAGGCTAGCTGGGACGGACGCTCAAGGATGGCCACCTGCCCTCGCAGCTGCATCAGGGCTCCAGGCCAGTCACTCCTGGGATGGCTTCTACCTTCCCTGATTTGGAAGAGCCCTTCCTAAAGACGATATCCCCCAAGTTAAAAAGAAAGACAGGAAGCTAGAAACCAGCAGAAGCAGCTCCAGCCCTCTTGGTCACCCACTTTCTGGGAGTGACTGCACCCTTTGCTGTTCTCTGTGTCATGATGGATGTTGCATCCCTCTTCCTGTCCAGCTGACTCTCAGCACTTGGGTTCTGGATTTCACAATCCATGGGTTCCATCAGAGATCCTCTCTTTCCATATGTCTTTCCCCCTCCCCTCTGGGCTAGGCTTTCCTATCTGCATGTAACCAGTTCAAGTCATTAACAAAACACTCAGAGCCCCTTCCCTGCTTGCCTTGACATGCCCACATAGTGGCCACTGGGTCTTGGAACTCCCTTCTATAGGCACCCTCACCACACTTCCTCACCTCCCCTGTGTACCTCAGCTCACCGCTGCCAGGCTCACCTGTCCACACCTGCCCTCAGCAGGGAACCAAAGTGGCGGTCTATAAGGCCAATGTTCATCTTCTGGGCTGATTCAGTTCTCTTGACCTCTTCTTTCTGGGGAAACAATAAATGCCGCTTTCCTCCTGTGTTCTGTGACATCACACACGTTCCCAGTTTTCCTGGGTCTCCACCTTCTTCTCCTTCACCAGCCTCTATTCTTGTGTCCTGCATGGTCCCCTGGTCTCTTGTCTATAGTCCCCCTCAGCTGTTTCATCCAGCCACACAACACGTGAGCCACCACCTCTGTCTACTTCTCACCTTGACACCTTTCCTGAGCTCCACTTGGTTGTCTCTGGACACCCAAACAGAGCCCAGTCTGGCCCTTCCTCGCACGCTTCAGCCAGAGGCTCAAGTCAGCAATCTGAGCTTGTGACTGTGTCCGTGGTGGTCTCTGTGGGTGACTGGGGAGCCTACGGATGTTTCCCTCAAGCTCCATGTTTTCTCTTACCATCTTCTGAGAGCAGGATTTGACAGGATAGAGGAGAAGGAAGAGGAGGAGGAGGAGGAAGGAAGAGAGGAGGGGAAGATCAAGGCATGAGATGAAGCTTATCTTTTCTCATTGGGAATGAACATCTATGACATGCTTAATCCACATTTGTGTCATTTTCACAATGGAAGATCGTCCAGGCTGGCTCCTGGCTGGTTTCTCTCAGAGATTACTCTTGCCGATGAACTCAATCGGGAAAATAGTCTCAATCTTTGCTCGAGATTGGACCTGGGTTAGGCGCCTCAGTAAAGCATTGATCCAAAAGCTGGAGAAGTCCCCCAACACCGGGAGAACAACGGGGCACACCAGGATTGCATGGGCTGCTCCCTGCTGTCCCCTGCATCCGACTTCTGAGGATAGTCCTACCCTGGCCCGCTGGTTCCCTGTGTAACAAACAAAAAGGAAAAACAAAATAATTCAAAACAATAACAATAATAACAATGAAACAAATGAACAAAACAAGTTAAAAAAAAAACCCCTTATCTTTCTAAATCTCCTTTCTTGCCTGTCTGGTCTTCCATCCTGTTGACTTCTTGCGCCTGTCTCTCTGTTTCCCCTTGGGGTCAGGAACGCAGCTGTGGGGGGTACACTGCATTCCAATGTGGCCAGT
This sequence comes from Marmota flaviventris, assembly GCF_047511675.1. Lineage (NCBI taxonomy): Eukaryota > Metazoa > Chordata > Mammalia > Rodentia > Sciuridae > Marmota > Marmota flaviventris. The sequence continues at coordinate 24,526,954 of NC_092513.1, read as the reverse complement.
CTCAAGATGTGGCCGCAAGGATTAACCCTCTACATTAACCACCCATTCCCAATCTTGTCCCTGGAGTCTGGTTAGGGAGGAGGACTTCCCTGACTCCCTTAGATACCCAGAGTTCCTGTCTTCATTCAGTACTCTGTTTTCTATTCTTTTAAGACCTCTGATTAAGACATCCTGGTTCCAGTTTTGCTCTCAGCCCTTACATACTGTGGCCATGACTTTGCACATGAACAGGAAACCAAAGCTTCACATGGGCTCATTCAGTCATCCCACGTAGGTCAAAGAAGGCAGGAGATATGTTCCAGTATCCATTAGTGCCCTGCTCACTGTGAGATCCAGCTGCTCTGGCTGATTAGTTACTCCTGGTGGGACATTTCCTGCTTTCTTGGTGATCCTGGGAGGTTTTGGAGGCAAAGTTTCCATACATGCTTAGTCCCCATAAAGGTCAATGTGAAGACCTGTTCTCTTAGTCCTGGACATTAAAAAGAGTTACTCTGACCAGGTCACAGCTTTTTCATTGCTGCAACCCAGAGACCTGACAAGAACAATTTTAGAGGAGAAAAAGTTTATTTGGGGGCTCACAGTTTCAGAGGTCTCAGTCCATAAACAGCCAGCTCCATTCTTTGGGGCTCTAGGTGAGGCAGAACATCATGGTAGAAGCAGAACATCATGGCAGAGGGAAGCCACTCACATGATGATCAGGAATCAGGGAGAGATGAGGCTCAGTTCACTAAATATATAACCCAAAGGCATAGCCCCAGTGACCCACCTCCTCCATCCTTACCTACCTACCTTCTCTTACCACTCAGTTATCCATATCAGGGGATTAATTCTCTGATTGGGTTAAGGTTCTCATCACCCAATAATTTCACCTCTGAATGTTCTTAAAATGTTTCACACATGAGTTTTTGGGGGACACCTCATATCCAGACCAGAACACCAGGGCAATCCATTCACTCATTCATTTGTTGTTTCATTTGCTTCCCCCTAGTAGGCCACTAAGAGCTAATCTAGGTAACACACAGTCCCTGGAACCTGCCATTCTGCTGTGGAGGTGAGACTTGAAGCAACAAGTGGATAGGCGAATCAGATGTGGTTCAATTCCCCAGATACTTGATGTGAGCCATACACTGAGGAGGCAGAAGCATGTCGGGCTGAAGGAGAGTGTGGTGGTCTATGGGGATGGTGTGGCTTCCCGGCCCTGGAAGGAGGGGAAGAACTTAGACATGTGGAAGAGAACGTGAAAGACCTTCCAGAGAGAAGACAGGAGAAAAAGCTTGGTGCTTTGTAGGGGCAGAGGGTGTCTGGGCCAGTGGAAGGAGCTGGAGCACATTGATGTTGGCTCTTTGCTGCTGCCCTTGACACAGTGGGGCTGTGGGCCCACACTGGCCATTCCAGGCCTTGTCTGGGAATTGCTCTGGTAACCAAGAATGCGCTGAGAGTGGCGCGCTGTGGCTGCACTCACCTCTTCCCATGCCCCGTGAGCAGGCCCAGCTGGGCCTGAGGCCTTGTCCAAATCACACTCCTCTTGCTCCAGGCCCAGAGGTAGCAAGAGAAGCTGGAAAGGCAAAGTTGTTTGATTTTCAAGGCTTTCTGAACCAGCCAGGTGGAAGGCAGCCAGGGAGGGAGCAGCTGGTGACAGCTTGCCTGACCGCCTCAGATAGCAGGCAGCTACTCAAGGGAACAATTGGGCAGAAGCAGGGGTGGCCGCTCAGGGAACACGGGCCAGTGGCATTCTGAACAAGGTCAAAGTCCAATTTGGTACAGTGCTTTATTACCAATTTAAATCTCGTCTTCCCTCCCCCAGTGACTGCTACTCCTGCACAAGAGGCCAGGACTGCCACAGGGAAATTTGCATTTAAAGAGCCCCAGTGCTGGGCACCCTGGTAAGGCTGCAGTCTGCCTGCTATCCAGCCTGGGTTCACCTTTGCAGCTGGTGACATGCTGAAGATGCTATTTTGCCTCAACCGGCTGCAAATATGCTTGGGGGGAGAAACCACAAACAAAAACTCTTGCTGCGTCTAGTGGGACAGGGTCCTGAGGTGTGCAGGTGGGGGTGGAGGGGTCTAAAAGGTGCTGGCCACATGCTTCCCCCATTGGGGCTGGAGGGAAGTGCCAAGGGAAGGGCAGTCACATGGAGAGGGCAGGGGACTTTCAGGGGCTGAGCTGGAATCTGGGGGTGGGGTGGGTGAAATGTGGCAATAGAAGGAGTCAGGAATTTGGGTTAAGTGGGGGTCTAGAGGGTGAATTCTAGAGATGCACTTGATTGATTTATTTCAGGTACTTGATTCAGGTTGAAAGCTGGCCCCTGATCATGCCTGGTCACTAAAGGTCCAGAAATTCTGATTTAGCAGATCTATGACTTCTATCCCTTCCCGTCAATACCACTGCCTCCACTACCACATTGGCCACCATCCCAAAGTGAAAGGATGGAAAAGTTCCTGGCCACCTGCCTACACTGCAAGACTCCCTTGGGTTGGTCTTTTTGTGACTCCTACACCATTAAATCAACAAACATGTTTATTGGGTACCTAGGTGTTAGTGAAGGCAGCTGCACAGCTGAAAACCTAGGCTGCTTTGGTATTGGATTTCAGCTGTACAGGACCTTCTGTGAGAAGAGCAAGCATATGGTGCAACTTGCTTGTTACGTCAGGGTTCATGGGGATGATGACCTTCTCACAGGGAGCTTGCTCAGTGGTATCCTCAAAGGCAAGGCCAGCTGTGATCCATTGGCTGCTTGGTGGACGGTCACATTGAGGTTGGGTTACCTAACACCCTGTGTCCAGGAACCTGACAGACACACAGACATACACACACACACACACCCTGCTGGAGGCAACTAAAGATTCATTCTGTGCAACCTGCAGCCAAATTGGCGATCAACCAGGACTTGCTGGCCCAGTCTCCATTGGAGGACCCCCGGGACTACCTGAGATTTTTCTTTGGGGCACAGGGGCTACCACCCTTTCCTTTTTGGATGGCAATAGAGAACAGAAGATTCTGGGGTGGGGGCCTTCTGTTGTCTCTTCTTATCTGATTGGAAGGAACAAGGAATGCCTGAAGTCAGCTGGTCAGAGAGGACATGTGGACTCCTCCAGGCTGTGAGGGTCATGCTGGGGAGACCTGAAGGCCCCCCTGGGATCCCATGAGTGTCTGGCACTGGCAGGAGCTCAGGACTGCAGTTACTCACAGATAGCCCCTAGATAACTGGGCTGTACATTCCCTTTGCTAGGACCCATTCCCTGTGTGGAACCCCAGCATTTGTCAGCCCTATTAACCATTCATTTTGGAATTGGCAGGAACCTTTATGAGGTACATTTAGGGACCCACTGCTGAGCAGAAACCCTAAGTCGCTCCAGAGACCCTCTGCCTAAATTGCAAAGACTTGTCAGTGCCAAACAGGACACTGTCATCTGCTCCCAAGAGTCCTATTCAGCCTGCGGTGCTCTGTGCTCACTCAGTACTTCTTCTCAGACTGGCCCACTCTCTGCCCATTTTACTCCATGTCCCCTGGGATGTTCTGCAGGCCATCAGTCCCAAATGCCACTCACGCCACAAGTGTTTCCTCCCTAGACCTCTACCAGTTCCGGGAGACCTTCCTCAGCTGGATGTGATTTCTCTGCATTCGTCAAGGGTGGCACTTGAGAAACAGACTATTGGCATCTGTCCCTAGTGCTTAGCCTGGGATGGACAAGGAGCTTGGGAAATCTTGACTAAATAAACAAAGGCACATTGAAGATCGCCATGATGAATATGGCGCTCTGTCTTAGATGGGCTTCTGTCATGTGTGAATATTATCTCTTTAACTTCTGAGTGCACAGAGGCTCAGCCCATGCACTGCAGGTCTCCCTACATGTCACAGCAGCCCAATACCTTGTCCAGGTAGGAGTTCAGTGACAGATGTACTTTGAGAAGGAGGAGCAGAGACATTGAAATTGGCTCTCTTTCTGCTTTCTAATTTGGACCATAGACTCCAGTGAGGGCCCATTTCTTCACTGTCTCTGCCCACCTGGACTACCAGATTTTCTCATTCTGTTCTGTGTCCTTCCTTTGTCCCCCAAAGCCCTGTCTATGATTGCCAAGGCCAGGTTGAACCCCTGCCTCACCCACAGTACTCACTTCTAGACCTATCAGGACTGGAAGACTTAGATTCTCAAGCAATATCATTCTTTATTTTCTCTAAAATAACTCAATGTTGATTTCATATCCCCATCCTACGGGGCTGCTCAGGAATTCAACCTGAGTCTTTTTTTGGTGTTTCTCTGATCCTGAACCATGTAAAGGCTCCAGGCCCATCTTGCCATGTGTCACTCACTGGTCCAAACTCATCACAGATGCCCCTGCCCATGGCATGGTCTCCAGAGTTCTGCTGCTCAACATCCTGCTAATTACCTTTAGGCCATGGACTTCAATGGCAAGCCCAGAGCCCAGGGTCCAGCCTCCAGAGGGACTCCCAGTTTGGGCGCTTTCAGGGAACTGGTTCTCCATTAATCTGGAGACTCCAACTTTATCCTAGAAAAATCCTGCTCCTCAACTGAGCTTTGACCTTGGAAAACCAAGAGCCCACAACAAAATCTCTCTAATAAGGAAATTGGGGCCTGCCACCTGTGGGAACTTGTTAAGACAAAGAGGATAAAAAGAGTGGGACCCAGGGACTATTATTTCACAAATTATTTCACCTGATCCCTCTTTTCTGAGCTCCACTTAGGTTATATAAGCACTCCTTGAATATTCTTTACTTCACAAATGCAATCCTCTCGTCTCCCTAGTGAAATCAATAACCGGTGAGGGCCATTTCCTGATGTACAACGTGTATTTCCCCATGTTACCAACTTAACAACACATGCAGAACTTAGCTAAGTGGTAGCTGGGCCTCAGGGTTTGTTGACTAATTCTTTGGTTTCCAGCGTTAGTTCTTCAGAGAATGATGGGCTCTGTTCCAGCGTCTCAGAAAACTGATCTGGATGCTTCCTGTCCCCAAGAAGACAGCAGCTCTTCTTGCAGCTTTTCTTGATCGCATCATTTTCTCTGTGCTTGATTTAATTTTGTGTTGTTTTGCTCATTATGTCCCCTAAAGTACACCCAACCTACTGCTCATGTTGCCAGCAAGTGGCAGATTGAACTGGAAATAAAAAAAAAAGTGATTAAGGACTATGAAGAGGGAAAACCAGGCACATCCCATTCCACCAGGGCTGGGATCTTGAACAGGCACAGCATGTGGAAGCTGATAAAGGATCTGTTTCACTGAGGCGAAGAGACTAGTGAACATTCCAGAAGGGCCTGTAGCAGATAAACGTCTAATGGCCTGGATTGAAGACCAGATGCAGAAGCTCATCCCTCCCACCACCAAGGTGATCATAGCTGGAGCAAAAATCTGTATGTGATGTTGAAAGAAAAGGCTGGACCTGATAAGGAGGTCAAATTTACTTCTAGCTCTGAGTCAAGGGTCCTTATTCACTGTGCAATGTTGACAGTGAGTGGGGAGCCTGCAAATGCAGATGTGAAGGCAGGCGACGTTTTGGAAACCCTAGATAAGCTGGTTGAGCAGAAAATACTCGCCAGGGCAAAATCTTTAGTATGGATGAAAACACTTTGCACGGTGGATGAAATCACCTAAGAAGAGGCTAGCAAAGCACAGCCCCCTCGATGCGTGCACTCCCACAGGTCCGTGACTCATCTGTTGGTTAACTTGTGGTTTATTAAAAAAAAAAAATAGCATCATTCTATTCCATGCTGTTCTTAATATAATGTGAAAAATCCTTCCACATTAACAGCCACATCATACATGCATTTTGAAAATGTATAATACATTTTAAAAATGGCTAAATTCTATTCCTTGACATACTTATATTATACCACCATTTATTCAACAGATTCCTATTGATAGGCCATTGAATGATTTGTGCAATATAAACAATGCTTTTGTGTATGTGTTTTTTTAATTCCACAAATTAAACATGAGTTTAAACCCAGAGAAGAGTTTTATGATCAAGATGAATGTGTAAAGATACAGTGAGATTCACCTACTTTATTGTTAGTTCTGCAGGTTTCTACAAATGCATGCAGTGTATAGTCTACACCATGATCAAGACAGAATAGATCTGTGACGGGATCTTGCTTATTAAGTTGCCTAGGTCTCTGTTTTGAAATTTTTTTTTTTTTTGGTACTTGGAATTGAATCCAGGGATGCTTAACCACTGAACCACATCCCCAGCCTTTTTTATTTTTTATTTTGAGACAAGGCCTCACTCATTTGCTGAGGCTGGCTTTGAACTCCTGATCCTCCTGCCTCAACCTCCTGAACAGCAGGGATCACAGGCATGACCACTGTGGCCAGCCTCCTCTGGCTGTTTTGTGGTCAGCTTCTCCAGTGCCCACCCTTGTGACCACCCATCTGTTTTCACAGTTTTGCCCTGTCTAGATTGTCATATAATTGAAGTCAGACGTTAGCCTTTTGTGTCTTTCACTTAGCATAATAAGATTCATCCTTGTGGCAAACTTTAGGACTTTGTTCCTTTTTTACTGCAGAGTATTTTCCAATGTGGATAATTATTCATCCATTCTTCAGTTGAAGGCTTGTGCCATTTTTTGGCAATTATATATAAAGCTGCCATGAACAGTGGTATAAAGGTGTTATGTGGGCATATATTCTTATTCCTCCTGGTTAAATTTCTAGAAATAGACTTTCTAGGTTGTATGATAAGTATGTAGTTTTCTAAGAAACCGCTGAGGAAGGATTTAAAATATAACAAAATGAGGTTACAAAATTCTTTGGTCCAGGGGAAAGGAGGTAGGGGATTGCAGTCACCTGTGCCTTTCTGACCTATCATGGCATGATTCTGCTGACTCCCTGACATCATAGAGATAATAAACAACCTCAGTATGGCCTTTCCCCTTATCCCAATTTTTACGTGGACTGTGTAACATAACTGAACACCAGTCCATGCCCTGCACCATGTGTCAATCAACACAATTGTAACAATCAGTTTGCTGTATCATCCTTTCTCCTCCTCCTCTTCCTCCTCCTCCTCCTCCTCCTCCTCCTCCTCCTCCTTCTAATATTTAAAAACCCAGTTTCCTTGGACAGCTTTTCAGGGACACTTATTCTGGGCAATTAGAGTGTGTTTCCCCCAGGTGGTCATCTCATTTGGGCTCAATGAACTTCTTGTTCTCACACTTGGGTTTCCTCGACTTGCCATCTGCTCAGACACCAGTAGGATAGGGAAAGGCCTCAGTGAGAGGAGGACAAGGGAGTTTTCTGGCTTCCCCACACCTTTTCTATAAACAGGATGGGCGGCTCCATCTTCCATGGCCCTGGGTGGAGGCAGCATGCAGCTTGGCCAGCTGCAGAGCCAACGTAAAGAACGGCGGTTTTTCTGCAGGCTCTGGGTCCCATGGGCCTGTCTAAGCTGCTGGGCGAGCTTCCGTTGGAGAGGGGATCCCTGCTTGTCTGGGGACTGCAGTGTCATCTCAGAGACACTGGGAAGACACCCTGGGCCTGTCCAGGTGAGGCAGCCGGTGTTCCAGACTCAGCTCGGGTAAGCCTGGGTCTGCTTTCTCCCCCTGGAGACTTGGTTTTTCCCTCTTTCTTCCCCTGCAAGACCCTGAGCCAGGGGAGACTCAGGAAGTAGCAAGAAGAAGCGGTTCTCAGCACCCAGTTGGTGGGCTTGACCATCGAGTGGAACGAGGCTCCCAGAGCCTTTCCCCAGTAGGTGGCTTGTGTGGATGGCACAAGCGAGACCTGGTCCCAGCCTCATTTTGCTATGGTTTCCTCCATCCACTTTGCCGCCCCCCCCACATCTGGGCTGGAGCAGTGGTGGCAGGAGCCACCCACCCCCCAGCTCTCTGTGCTGCGGCTGGGCCAGGGCCTGGAAAACGTCAGGCTGTGGCAGACCATATGTAAACAGCCACCGCTCCACGCTGAGGACGGTTTTCCACTCACCTCGCTCCAGGTTTCCAGAGCTGGTGTCTGTGTTTATGTCTCAGCCCTGAGAAGAGAGTCTCCTTCATGGGGAGGCCTATCCCTGGGGTCCCTGGACTGTGGTCTCCGGATGAGGAACTGAGGAGGCCACGCCTGAGCTCTTAGGTCATCCAGACCCTTGGAGAGATGCAGCCAGGACTTATCTCTGGCCTAGAGCAGCCCTGGGAGGGGGCGATGCGTGTGCCCAGTGGTGATTCCCCTGTGCTGAGAAGGGAAGGGCAGACGTATGGGGGCAGGGAAACTTTTCCTCCCCCACATCACAGCAGGTCCTGGCAAGGTTCAGACGAAACAATTTCAACTCTGGCTGAGGTCAGGTGGCCTGGTTCCGGTTCTCTCTCTGTCCCTGTTTCTGTTGAAGCAAACAAGTGACGTCTCTGAGCTCAGTTTCCTGATTTGAATATGACTTTGTAATGTACAAAACTGTTTTCATTTAAACATGACATATGTCAATTAAAGGCAGATCTCTGTGTACTGATGTGGAAGGGTCTCCAAAGGCAGTATTGGGAATAGAGAGCGATGGGTGGAATATGGGCCTAATCTGCTACTATTTGAGTTTTTATTTTTTAACACTATGTATTCACACACATATTTGGTTGTATTTATAATGGCTTCACTATCACTGGGGGGACACATAGGACATGCTGGTAGGTTCTACTGTGTGCTTTGCTTATGTAACCTATTCCAAATTTAAACAAAATTGAAAAATAAAAAGGTAATTGAAGCCAGGCAAGGTGGTGCATGCCTGTAATCCCAGCAGCTTGGGAGGCTGAGGCAGGAGGATCTCAAATTCAAAGCCAGCCTCAGCAAAAGCAAAGCACTAAGCAACTCAGTGAGACCCTATCTCTAAATAAAACAGGACTGAGGATGTGGCTCACTGGTCAAGTGCCCCTGAGTTCAATATCTGGTAACTGGAAAAAGATTTTTAAAAAGCTAATTTAAGAAAGTGCTAGTTTTTTTTTTTTTAGCCAAGGAGGTACTGTGAATGATATGAGATTATTATTGAAGAGGGGTATCTTGAAGTCTTAAACCCTTCGGTTTGATAATATGAAGAATTGGGAAAATTATGGGGTTAGGTATTGAATAGACATGAGTTAAAATTTGGTCTTTCCCATTTAAAAAACTGAGTTTGGGAAGAGAATAACAATTATGAGTAATACGAAATAAAACAAAACCCCATGAAATAGTGAACACCAAGAAGGGTGCACCTGTCTCCCTTCCCATGACCCTGTGCTCATGGGGAAGCCACTCTGTGCTCAGGTAAGTCCTGGCCTCCAGGGAGACCTCTGAGCTGCATTCTCCAATAGAAACACAACACAAGCTGCACACGCAACTTCGGATTTTTTAATAGCCATGTTAAAAAAAAAGTAAGAAGAAACAGGTGAAATTAATTTTAATAACACATTTTAATTAATCCAATACATATTAAATACTATCTTTTCATGTAGTCAATGTAAAAATTATTCCTAAGATTCAAAACATGTATATTCACACTAGGTCTTTGAAATCGGTTATCTGGTCTGCATTTACAGCACCTCTCAATTTGGAACAGCTCCATTTCAGGTGAGCAGTAGCCACCTGGGGTTGAAGCTTCTGTGCTGGGGGAGCAGCTGGAGATATGGACTCTCTTCCAGGGACAATACAGCGGAAGGCTCCAGATACCCCAGTTTCTTAGTCCTAGGCTTAAAGAGGAAAGTGAGGGACTGAAAACCAGGTTTCGCCTAGTCTAGGCTGTGATTAGGTAACTAAAGCACAGAACATCCTTGAGTAAATAAATAGGGGACGGTGGCTCCGTGGCGCTGTCTTCCCTCCCCGATGAAGGTCCAGTGGTGGAGAGGGCAGGGCCCTAAGCTCCAGAACAGGGCAGGCTCAGGGAAGAGGCGTGAGGGTCCCTGTGTGTAGCGAGTCTGAGCCCCCCAGCCTGGCCCCTCCTTTCCCCCTGCTGAGTGTCCCTGTGGGTCTGCCTCTGCCCAGCCCCCATGTCCACCTATGATCTCAGAATATACTTTTATTTGGCAATTGGGCATTTGTAGGTATAGTTAGTTGAGGATTGAAATGACGCTAGGGTAGGCTCTAAACACAATGATTGGTGTCCTTGTGAGGAGAGAAGACACGCAGAAAAAGGCCATGTGAAAATGACAGATGGGAGTGAAGGATCTGTGAGCCAAGGCTGGGGAGAGGAAGGCTTCCCAGACAGGCGTCTCCCCTGCAGGCTCCAGAGGAACCTAGTACTGCCGCCCCCTTGATTTTGGACTTGGGTCTGCAGAGGCCTTGGGTGCTAAGATGGGAGGGGACCCCACCCTGGGGACCACCCCCGCCCCCCAACAGGAAGGCTGAAGATCAAGGCAAATTTGATCCAGCTGGAATTGTGCCATGGTGGGGATGGGGATGGGCATGTCACAATTTCTGGAAGGAAAGAACATTCCCGGAGACTTGCCACAGCCCCAGAGACTTGCCACACCTACAAAGCCCAACTTCCTCCTCCTGCGCCCCAGGTGTACCCAGCCCTCACCTATGCCCCAGGAGGCTTCAGGCCTTCCTGGTCACTGGGCCTTGATTTCTGTCTGTCACCTGTCTCTCCCACCTCCTATGTGAGGCCTGGACTGAACCCACCTCCTGCTCAGAGCTTCCCTGAATGTGGGCCCCGCTGATCTCCCCAGAGGGTTAATTCTCCATGCATGAGGTGCCATTCAGGTGCGACCCCCTATTAATTGTTTTTATAATGAAACTTTGAGTAAATGGTTCATCAAAGCCTTCTCATCCATAAAATGGCAATGATAATGTCTTTCTTTCAGGGTTGTTGTGAAGATGAAGTGAGGCAATGCGTATACTGTCCTTGAAATGCATCAGGTGATCAATAAATCCAGGCTGATGAACTAAGCCGTTAGATAATCATTATCATAATTATAGCTTTGATTAAATCAGGGGCACTTTGTTTTCTCTTTTGGATTTTTACTAGTCATTTTTTAATTAGAGCTTTCTAGTTATACATACTAGTTGGGTTCATCCACGCATGGTATTAGTCTTGCTTTGCAGAATGGAAAACAAGATTCAGGCAAATTATGAAGTAGCCAAGCTGATTGGGCACTGTCCTGAGGTCTTCTCTGGGGTCCTGCCATATTTGGCTACAAAGGTGCTGGCCTGGGTCATGTTTTGATGTTTTCTTCTGTGTTCCTGGATGTGTACCACTCCTGTCTGTGTCATGAGGCAGGGGTGGGGCAGGGCACACATGCTCTGACTTTTCCCTCTTGGTCCTATCCAGCTGACACCGGAGCTGCCTGTGTGATCGGGAACATCATGCCTTTTGTAACAGTGCGGTTCTCTTAAGGGCAGTGGTGCAAATGAGGGGCAGGCAGGTGGAACAGAATGAAGACATTGGGACCAAGGAGAAAGGAACCTCCTGTACTTCTGCTGGGCTGGCCTAAGGCCACATTGATTGAGGGCTGCTGCAGGATCCATCTGTGTGAAAGGTCGCTTTGCCTGCTGGTGCTGGCAGGAGACCTACTGAGTCATAGCCCCTTTCCTGGTGACCCCAGTGAGACACGTGGGAAGTTGCCAAGTTGTGGGGTCTGGCTGGGGCCTGGATTCCTGGACCAAAAGCAGGGAGGTGAGGAAATTAGAGACACCTTTCCAAGAGTCCCTGAATTGGCTCTTCAGATTTTGGCCATAGCTGCAGAAATGAATTGTGGTTTTAAAGTTTTAATTAATTAATTAATTAATTAATTTTTATTTTTGGTGCTTGAGACTGAACCATGGGTGCTCTACCACTCAGCTATATCCCTAACCCTTTTAAAATTTTTATTTTGAGACAATGTCTCCCTAAATTGCCCAGACTGGCCTTGAATTGTGATCCTCCTGCCTCAGTCTCCCAGATAGCTAGGATTATAGGCATGCACCACTTTGATGGGCTCCTATGGGTCTTTCCCGTTCAAATTTTATTCAGAATAAAAGATTGCTCTGTCTTCGTGACTCCATCAACGTTGCTAACTCTCTCCTCCTGCTCCCCTGGCTGTGTCACATGGTGCAGTCATGGCTGGTGTTAAAGGGGTGCCCCAGCCTGGGCCGGGGGCCTCTCAACATCTCACTTCATACAGATCTCAATCTTAGCCCAAGGAGTTGGAGGAACGCTCCCAGGAGCTCCAGGTCCTTTTCCATATCACCAGCCTGAGGTTGAAGTCCCCAAAGCAGCCTCTCTGGGGGACGTGCTGGCTGGAAGCTATGGATATGGGAGTTAAGAAAGCGGTAAAGCAGCCATCTTGGGCTCGAGGGAGAGCAGATGAGGGTAAGTAGGTGAACCGAGTGAAGGGGGTGAGAGGATCAAGGCAAAACTCTGGTATGTGCATGTAGGAATAACCCACAGTGAATCCCATTTTTATGTATAATTACACATAGAGCACTAATTTCTAGGGTATATAAAGAACTCAAAATGCTAAACACCAAAAAAAAAAAAAAAACAAACCCCAAAACCCCAAATAACCCAATCAATAAATGCACCAAGGACCTGAATAGACACTTCTTAGAAGAGGATATACAATCAATCAACAAATATATGAAAAAATGTTCATCATCTCTAGCAATTAGAGAAATGCAAATCAAAACCACTCCAAGATTTCCAGCCAGAATGGCAGCTATTAAGAATTCACAACAATAAATGTTGGTGAGGATGTAGGGAAAAGGGTACACTCATATACTGCTGGTGGGACTTCAAATTGGTGCAACCAATATGGAAAGCAATATGGAGATTCCTTGGAAAATTGGGAATGCACCACCATTTGACCATTAACCATTATCCCTCTTCTCGGTCTAAACCCAGAGGACTTAAAAACAGCATACTACAGGGACACAGTCACATCAATGTTTATAGCAGTACAATTCACAATAGCTAACCTGTGGAACCAACCTAGATGCCCTTCAGTAGATGAATGGATAAAAAAAATGTGGCATATATACACAATGGAATTTTACTCAGCAATAAAAGAGGCATTTGCCGGTAAATGGATGGAGTTAGGTAAGATAATGCTAAGTGAAGTTAGCCAATCCCAAAAAAACAAATGCTGAATGTTTTCTTTGATATAAGGAGGCTGACTCTTACTGGGGTAGGGTGGGGGAGCATGGGAGGAATAGACGAACTCTAGATAGGACAGAGGGGTGGGAGAGAAAAGGAGGGGGCAGGGGGTTAGCAATGGTGGTGGAATGTGATGAAGATCATTATCCAAAGTACCTGTATAAAGACATGAATTGGTGTGAATATATTTTGTATACAATCAGAGATATGAAAAATTTGTGCTCTATATGTGTAATGTGAATTTTAATGCATTTCGCTATCATATATAAATAAAAAATTAATTTAAAATGCATTAATTAAAAAATAATAATAGAAGGAAGGCCAGTAGATAAGGCCAGAAGAGGGCAGGGTGGGAGAGGAGGAAAGAGAATGAAGGAACTGAGGAATGAGATTGACCAAATCACGTTCTGTGTATGTATGAATGTGTTCTGATGAACCCCAGGACAGTGAATAATTATCATGCACTAATAAAAACCATAAAAATTTCCCAAACCTTAGAGAGAACAACCACAACTACAATAAAATATGCCATGCTACCTAAATAGAAGAAGAAAAAGAAGAAGAGGAGGAGGAGGAGGAGGAGGAGGAGGAGGAGGAGGAGGAGGAGGAGGAGGAGGAGGAGGAGGAGGAGGAAATTCCCTGAATTTCCCGGGACTCAGGGCTTCCCTCTTCCTCCAGGAGTGTCCTCTTTCTTTCCTGGGCCGGTGGCCCCACGTCCCCCCACTGGGGGATGGTGCCTCCTAGGGCATCCCTGACTGGGGCATACAGTGTGATTCCTCCTTCCAGTGGGCACCAAGGGCCAGGGGCTTCTCTGAGTGGGAAAGGCAGGTATGGGCCGGAGAAGAGGAGGACAGAAAAGAGGGCCCTTGGGTCTATGCTTGAATTTGCATCTTGGGAGAAGTGGTACAGAAACATAGACCCAATGAGACCTGGCCAACCTCTTACCACGTGTGTTCAAAATGGTCAGTAGTGACCTCCACACAAGTGTAGGAGACCACCTAGATGTTCCCAGCAGCAGCTACTGCTAGGAGTGAGAGAGGACTAGTTACCACTAGCCGGAGGAGAGAGGTGTTTGTGGAACTTTTTGATTGGAGGGAGGAATGAAGGAGTGTGTCTGATTGGGTAGGTCATGGGGAGGGTCCCCAGAGAGATCAGCTGGGGTCATCAGGAGGAACAAGTGTCACTGAATATGTTGGACGGGGGGCAGGAGTCTCAAGCCTGTGGAGGAGGGGCCATTTTCCCCATGCCAAAGCTCAGCAACCAGTTTTACCAAGAAGGTGACGGAATAACAGCCAGTCCGGTCCCAGCTGAGGCACTGTTTCTCAGGTGGAGACAGTGGAACTGAAGTCTCTTCCCAGAAGCCTATTTACTCTTTTAAAAAAAATGTTTATTTTTGTTCTTTTTAGTCATACAGGACAGTAGAATGCATTTTGAAATACACACATGGAGTATAATATAACTTCCCATTCTTGTGGTTGTACATGATGTGGAATTACACCGGTTGTGGATTCGTATATGACCAGAGGAAAATAATGTCCGATTTGCTCCACTGTCTTTCCCATTCCCACCCCTCCTCCTTCCCTTCATTCCCCTTTGTGTAATCCAAATACTTCTATTCCTCCCCACCCCACCCTTATTGTGTGTCAGCATCCACATATCAGAGAATATTTGGCCTTGGCTTTTGGGGGATTGGCTTTTTTCACTTAGCATGATAGTCTCTGGCAACGCCATAATTTCATTTCGGAAGCTGATTTTCTACAGATGCTTTTCTACTGATTTCTACGATGCTTTTTGGTTCTTGAAACACGTTCACCTTTCTTCTCCTCTGTCCTCTTGGGTCTGAGGCCTCTTGAGGCCAGGGGCCACTCTTAAACCTCTTGGAGCTGCTTACGTGCCCAACGCAGGAATTGGCCCAGAGCTACACAAAAGATCATCTCCAGGTTTGACAAACTGCAGATTGTGAGGCCAGGGAAGGCAGAGTTTTGAAACAAGCCTCTAAACTCCTAGAACCAGACCATGTTCTTAATTATAAATTTTATTTGTGCAGAGCGTTAGATGAAAGCACCTTATCTCCATCATCTTTTTTGCCCCAGTCTCGTCTCTTCTCATCCCCTTGCTTTTCTTGATGCTATCTCATCTACTCCATTTTTTGGCACAACTTAAAATATATTTTTTTTATTGCAGTAAAGTATACACTACATTAAGATTTAGCATTTGGGAATTTTACCCTGAGGGGCCCCCAGGCCCACGCTTTGGTATTAAGCACATTCACATTGTTGTGTGATGTTTCACCACTGTTCATCTGCAGAAATCTGACATCTTCCCAAACTGAAACTCTGCACCCATTAAACACTCCAGCCCCAGCCTTGGCAGGCTCTGTTCTACTCTGCTCCTGTGAATGAGACTGCTCTAGGGGCCTCACCCATGCAGAACCATAAAGCCTTTGTCTTTTGGGGTCTTGCCTTCTCTTTTCTTAATGAGATAAAGTTCATAGAATGAAGAGCTGTTTACATGGTACTTTTAGAGATAATATTTCATTCAGGTCTCCAAGAGCCCTAACAGGCAGTTAGTTGGAAGGTGCTGTGGTCTAGACTATTTGGGCAATGACCAAACAGACTCCATTTTGCCCTGAGACTCCACACCATGTAAGAAATGCTTCTCCCTTGGAAAGCCCCATCTTTATACCATCAACAGTTGCTTAGCATAGCATGTTTGGCACAAAATGGCAATTCTTATACAATGTAAAATTGTTCTCTGTTTGGTTCTCATTTTTCTTGGACAGTGTACCCTGTACTCAACTAGGGATGTTTTGGCCCACTCCCTTTTCTGCTTATGATTTTAGATCTCATGACATTTGTTTTTGGTTTTGAATCATAGTAACAGCAACAGCCACTTATGATTAATATGGTTTTGGACTATAATAGGTGTATTCAAACCCCAGGAGGGGGTCAAAGGGTATAGACTTACAGCCTACCCCTTGGCCCGCCAGCTAGTGACTAAAGTTTCCGTCTCCTGCTTTAAGATCGACTCAGTGATTTATTGCAATCTCACCTTAACATTCATGATTTGGTCCCGAGGGTGGTGCCCTTATGAGTATTATTAATGTCCTTGTCAAATAGGCCCCAGAGAGACTCCCTCACTCTCTTTCTGCCACATGAGGATACAATGAGAAGTTGGCACTTTCAACCTGGGATGACCCTCACCAGATTCTGAGCATTCTGGGACTCTGATCTTTCTTTTGTTTTATTTTGTTCTTTTTAGATATACATGGCAACATGACAGTAGAGTGCATTTTCACATATTATACATACATGGAGTATAATTTATTCTAATTACATTTAAATATTCTTGGTCTTTCAATCAAGAATTAATAGGCATCTCTTGAAATAACCACAGCCATCTTTCACTGGGCACTACCTTGTGCCGAGCTGTACCTCTAGTGAGTACCATGCACACACTGCCATCTCATCCTCGTGACCACCCAGACAGAAGGTATTAGTAATACCCCATTTCAGAGATAAGTATTGTGAGTCTCAGTGAGGTGATACCACTCGGGGTGGTGGGGCTGCGGCTGGAATTCTGACAGTCTGGCCCAGGAGTCCAGTGCTTCCTCCTCTCTCTGGCCAAGTCTTGGGTTTGAAGGACAAATTCAAGCACAGCCTACGCAAGATGCCTGTTTGCAGCATCTCCATGTCCCCTGAGACTCTGGAGTGAAAGGATGACTGACCTTATCCTTCCTTCACAACTGCTCTCCCTCCTGGGTATGCATGAGGACTGGACCCCAGAGCCTCCCACTTCTTGCTCCAGTCAGGAAAGAGGAAGACACATCTCTGACACTGCACACCGATCAGCCTTCCAGTTCTTTGGCCCTCAAATCCTCAAATGCTTACAATTCGGTCCCACCAGGACTCCCTTCTTTTCTTTTTCCTGAATCATTGCACTGTCCTCTGAGTTGGCCTGGCTGCTCTGGGCTGGCCCCCTTCCAGCCCGTCCTGCCAATAAAACCAAAGAAAAAGCCAGGAGCAGTGGGCTGGAGCTTCCCAAGGGAGCGGGGTGCACACAGCTGCAGACAAGGGGGTCTCATGCCTTGGGGCAGTGGCTCTGGTGGGAGAGCTCAATCTGACCACTTTACCTTTGCCTGCTATGGTCCTGGGGCTTCTCAGAGCAAAAGCCCCAAATCCTTGAAGATGCTCCCCACTCACCTCTGCCTGCTAGCAAACCCACCCATCTGCAGCTCCCAAAGGCCACTTTTATTTCTGTCATGACGGCTAGTTTGGGAGCCCCGTGCAACAGCACTCATGTCCCACTCACCTTGGTTTCCTGGCCTGTTCTTTCCCTTAATTATTGAGCTCCCCCAGTGCTGTCTGAGGATGAAGAATGGTCATAGGAAAAGGATCCTTCAAGTGCGGAAGGACATGGATGTAGTGTGAAGTGTGACTATTCAGTGAGATACCACATCTGATCTGTGCTTTTGCCCTGAAATGCCACTGATGTCAACTAAACTTATCTAAGGAAATAGACACATCCCACCATGTTCTGATGGAAACCAAGGCCATAAAAACATAACATTGACCTGGATGAGATAAAGGATAGAGTTGATTCTGAAGGACAATAGGTCCTCATTTATTAATTTGCTAATTATTGTCCTTGCTACGTATCTATCTAATGAGGTCTGTGGCAAACTTACTTCCTGTCTTTTATCCCCACCAGGCCAGGTCTCTTCTACCTTCATGCTTCCTGCCTCAGGAAGTCGGTCACACATAGGGAATTAGGTCGGAAACGATGGGCGTGGTGCTGGCTAGAAAGTGGGGAGCTGGGGGGTGCTTCCCACAGGAAATCCTTGAGGCCAGGAATTGCTACATCAAGCCACTCCGCCCTGACCATGGAGAGGGCGAGAAGACAGATGGTGGGCCAGGCTCCAGTGCAGTTGGAGAGACGGCACCTGGGCAGGGAGTTGCATTAAAGAAGAAAGAAGGTCCTGAAGGCAGGAGTGTTCTCCTGGGCCCTGTCACGGCACTTTCATTTTGGATGCGTCATTAGCCCAGGCGGGGCTCCATTCTTTAGTGACAGATGTCTTGCTCTGGGCTGACAGGCCTCCCCAGCAATGATGGGCAAAGCCTCAATCACACAGGAGCTTTTAAGAATATAGATAATCCTCCTTCATACAAGCACTTAAGCCCTCCAGAGCTGGGGCTTCTGGTTGTCTCCCTGGCTTGGACAAATGACAGCTGTTTAGACTTAATCTAAAATAACTCCCTCTCTGTCCTCCCTCACCTGCCCTTCTCAAACTCTAGAATCTAGAGATTCAAGAAGATTGACATTTAGGGTTGCTAAGTCTTTGTTGTGGGGTCGTTCCATTGCCGTAGGATATTTAGAAGCATCTCTGCCATGTACCCACTAGATGCCCCCCTCCATTGTAACAATCAAACCTGTCTGCAGACCTTGTCAGATGCTCCCGGGGCGGTAAAACTGCCACCAGTTGACACCCACTGACCTACCTACGTATCGATACCATGTGTCATACTTTCAAACTGGTGGCTTGCTTTTGGTTAAAGATCAAGTTAGAATAGAAGGAGGAAATGGCAGCAGGGTCTAAGCATACCATTGTATGTTGCACGGGGCATGATAAGACCTGCTGTAAACTGGTTCTGTGACCTTGCCCAGGCACAGAGTCCTTCTTGAAACTTTCATTTGCTAACACACAAAATAACAGTCTTCTCCTACTGCAGGTGTGTGCTGAGATAAGGGCAATAAAATGCCAGCCAACACTGAGAGTTCTCTGGAGGAAAAACTCGTTAGGGTGAGGCCGCTGTTAGGTGCCCACTGTTCTTGTACTGGAAGCTTCTTTAAATCAAGCTATGGCCTAACATCTTACAGACTTCCCAGTCAAAATCTCCAGGAAAAGCCGGATTTCAAATATTCCATCCCACTGCCCTCAAACCCGTTTGAAACATTCCAGGAACACAAAAATGACATTTCTCAGCCTGTTTCTCACCCCTGGAACAAAGCAAGAAGTCTTTGTTGGAACACGTGTATGATAACCTTAAGGCACAGTCCAGCCTCTATATCTTACAGGCCTCCTGTGCTGAGGGACCGTTGGAAGGACTATAAATGGATAAGAGGATCATCTGTGTATCCTTCAGAGACCTGGAGAAGGCCCTGCTCATCCTAAACATCCTTACACTATAGACATTTTTGCATTAAATGAGTCATGAGTAAAGAAATTTTGTTACTATGAGTTAAGAGCTTTTCTACTTCCTTTGTGTGAATCTTGCCTTCCTTAGGTATAACATGAAAGGGCTTCCAAGTCTGCTTCCAGCTTTGAGATCCTCTAGTTCCTGATGATGTCCATGTTGAACAGCTTTCAACACATATTCATGGTGGGCATCCAGAAAGCAATACAGATGTCTAACGAGTGGTGTCTTCCAGAAGCTTACAATCTAGGTAGGTGAACCATTAACAATTTGGGGCCATACTCCAGGAGTCTGAATCCCTAAGGGCTGTGTGATCTTTCTAATGTTTTATGAACATGCTGTTTCTTCATCTGTCAAATGGGCACAAACAAATACTTCATCACAGAAGGAGTGATGTGCTTAGATCGATGCTGAGCTTTTAATAAATTCTCAGTATATATTAGCTGTTAAAATGATTACCATTCAGTTTGGCTAATACCATAGTAAAGCTGTAGACTAAATGGGGAATTTTGTTTACAAAATTGGGACAAAAAATGGGGAGACCTTGGTGATCAATCCTATTCAAGGCAACCCACGGAGACTTGAATTTTGCAAATCAGTGGTTCTGACAAGGGATAAGACCCGTAAGACAGGAGCACCAAGTAAACCTAGTACCTGGCAGCCATGCGGCTTCATCGGAGCCAGTGGGTCATTCTGCTGAAGTGGGTGTCTTGGTTCCCTGCTGTGTCCTGCTCAATGTGGCCTGGGCCCAGGCTCTGCTGAGGTCCTCCAGAGGGGAACAGCTGCTTTCAGGGAAAGGTCAGCTGTTTGTTGAAATGAAGGCGTTTCCTAGCATTTTAGATGTTTACGGGAAACAAATGCCCAGTGATTCTGCTTCAGCTCTGTGGGTACAAAGCCATTAAAGCATGACTGCCTCTTACACCCAGGCACAGCTCAAAAGTCTGCAGAACTGACAGAGCTGCCCCTAATAGCAGAAGAGCCACCAGGCATATCAATCCCAGAGGGACGTTGGTGCTCTACGAATAGAGGTGGAAGAGTCCCCAATTTCCACTGGCTTTGGCTCTGGCTCCTCTGGCTGTCACTTTCAATGTAACTTTCAAATGCCAAGAAAGTCCCGTGGGGAAATTATTTTGTCTTTCAACAAATGGTGCTGGGACCTTTGGATATCACATGTCAAAGGATAAAGTTGGATCCTCCTATATAATCTACAAAGATTATCTCAAAATGGACGGAAGACTTAAATGTAGGAGCTAAAAACGACAAGACTCTTGGAAGAAAACACAGGGGCGACTTGCATGACCCTGGGTAAGCACTGAAAGCACAAAAGAAAAAATTAGGTAAAACATCATCAAAATCAAACACTTGTGTGCTTTAGAGGCTACTACCCAGAGAGTTAAAAAGACAAACTCCACAAAAATTTGGGCCCAGTTGTTCACACCACCATGATTCATCATGGCCAAAAAGTAGACATAAACCATCTGCTGATGAATGGATAGTCAAAGGGGCTGGTCCATCTGATGGAGGTTATTTGGCCATAAAAAAGGAATGCAGTGCTGCTACATGCTGCAATACGATGATGAACCTCGAAAACATGCTGAGTGGAGCTAGAAATGAGACATTTTCTATTTATATGTAATGCCCAGAATAGGCAAATCCACAGAGACAATGTCGTGGCCAAGGGCTGAGGGTGGAGGGTCTGGGGAGTGTCTGCTAATGACTCAGGTGTTTCTTTTTAGGTGGATGAAAAATTTTCTGGAACTACAAAGAGTTGATGGTTCAGTTGAGTGAATATACTAAAAATTGCATTCCACACTGATGCTATGTGAATGATACCTCAATTAAAAAGTAGCTGTGACACTTCTCTCCCCTACCTCATATATCTTCCCACTCTTCCCTCCTTTCACCTGAATAACTGCCAGTCACCTACCTCTATTCTGTACTTTGCAGTGGATTATTTTTACGTAGCAGAAATTAATTTTGTTTCTATTATATTTCATCTGGTTATTTTTGCTTATCTTTCTATCCTTTTGAAATGTTACTAAACATACAATACCAGCATTCGAGGGATTTATGGTCTCCTTAAGTTACATATTAACTATAAATTTGACAATGTGTATCTTTTACTAAGTCATTGATTATCCATGGGAATGAGGTCAGTGATAGAATACTTGTCTATCATGTATGAGAGGCCTTGGGTTTTATCCCCAAGGAGAGAAAAGAAAATAGAACAAGAGACATTGATTTTAAAAAAGCATTGAATAGTAACTGGTCATTGACAGAATCTGGTATTTTACCTTAAGAAAATGTGTCCTTGGGGCTGGGGATGTGGCTCAAGTGGTAGTGTGCTCGCCTGGCACGCGCGCGGCACTGGGTTCAATCCTCAGCATCACATAAAAATAAAGATGTTGTGTCTGCCGAAAACTAAAAACTAAATATTTAAAAAAAATTCTCTCTCTCTCTCTCTCTCTCTCTCTCTCTCTCTCTCTCTTTCTCTCTCTCTCTAAAAAAATAAAAAAGAAAAGAAAAGAAAAAGAAAATGTGTCCTGGAAATTCAAATGGTCCCCTGGTATGCATTCGATGATTCCATTGTTTGAAGAGATTGGGAGTCTAAATATGGGTGTGTGGTTTCTGCTGACTCTTGCTCTACCACTGAACTTTACCCTCAGCCTCTGATGTATAGATTTGAATCTCAAGTCTAAACAAAGGTGTGACCCTCATTATTAATTAACAGGGAAGATATATTTTCTACCCAGAGCTCTGATAAAGTTGGAGAAATTATTTTATAATCTCTCTTTACAAGTGAGCATGCCCCATCCCCCATCCCCATCACCATTTTTATCCAGAGGTCAAACCTTGGAAAATCTTGGCTCCCTGTGAGAATAACAGTTCCGGTTCATGCTTGCCCTTGCCTGAGGCCTCAGCTCTTCTTCCTGTTGATGGCCTTTATATCTGAAGCTCTTTGGGTACCTGAATTGGCAATCCTCCTGGGGCAGCCACAGCAACAGCTCCTACTTCTAAGGCTGCTTGGCTGCAAGATTTCCCTTTCTTAAAATCTCAGTTAATTTACAAGGATGCTCATTGTCTCTTACCTGGCATTTCTATGTGTTTTCACAGCAGAAGCTTTTCTTCATGGTCACACTACTACAAATGTAAGTCTTTATGACGTAATTTCTCGCCATTAAACTGGCAAAGATTTAGCAAGGCCATGTATGAGGGCGGAGGGAGGAAATCCATCAGATTTCTACTGATGGGAATCTAAATAGTTACATCCATTCCTGAAGGAATTTGGCAATCAGAAGTGTGGAAGTTTTTGCATATCTTTTGTTTCAGTGATTCTCATTTCTAGAAATTCATCCTGTTGGAATCACCATCAATGTGTGCAGTATGAGCTACAAGGATGTCTGGCAGAGCATAGTATCTCCCCAAATTACAAACTGTTTAAATTATTACAGGCAAGCGGTGGGGTTGGGGGAGGGGGGAACAAAAGGAGAAGGGGAAGCGTTTAAATAAGGAAAAAAATGACTCTTTGAGAAATTTCCAGTGAACAAGTGCTTGGGATTCTGGGGTCAGACCCTGTCTCCTGGCCATCTCTAGCTATAAGGGAAATGGGAACTATGGAACTTTCTTTTGGATAAAATACTGAAGTTTTGTTATTAAGATAGAAGGGAGGAATGGATGGCACAGTGTCTGTCTGTCTGTCTTTCTGTTTATATCTGGAAGGAAAGACACCGAGTTCTTTTGATGGTTATTCCCATTGGTAAAATTGTAAAGGAGATTTTTACTTTTCTATCTTTTCACAGTTGGATTCTAGATTTATTTTCAGCAAAGCTATATCATGTTCATAAAAGGAAGAAGTCACTCCAAAAGCCTTCAGTTGTAAAGGATGGGATAAAACATGGTGGGTTGGGTGCCAGAGAAGCTGCACAGGCGGAGACCCTCCACATCTTGGGACAGGGAGGGGAGGAGATTCTTGGGGACACAGTGACCCGCTTTGTAGGGCCTGCCGGCTGTTTCTGCTGAGTTGTTCCTTGGCTTTTAACTCAGGGGGAGTCAAGATGCTGCCTGGGGTCTTAACGTGGGCATCCAGGGCAGCAGGTGGGACTCTGCAGCCCCTACCCACAGCCCTGGTCACGAAGGTAGACATCGATTATGTGCTGATCACTGTTCCCTGCCTGACTCCTTGTTTCAGATCTTTAATTGGTTGACAATGTTCCAAGACCTTTTGTGTGTCACATCCAGCCTCAGAAAACAGGCCACAGTCACCCTCCCCAGGAGGAGCAGGTCACGTAGTTATCACCATTGAAGCAGCTGCTTGGTCTTGGGAGTCCAGCCACAGAGGGACAAACACGATGTGCAAGAAATATCCGAGAAACATAAGTCCTCCCTCTGCCAGGAGTGACACTGATGCTGATGGCTCCCATTTATTGAGTATTTTCTCATTTATTCCTTAAAACCACTTCACAAGGTGAGTACTCATTTTATAGCTAAGAAAACCAAGGCTCACACAGGTTAAGTAACTTGTCTAAGATCACACAGCCAGGCTATCTGGTTTTCTATGTTTGCAATTCATCATCAATCTACTTTCAGAGCCATCCTTGATTGCTCTCAATTGTGATGGTTCTAGCATTTAAAATCCCACATCCTGAGAAACTCCTGCATCTCAGGCAAACAGGATGACAGTTTGCACCTAGTGGCCCTCTTTTCTCTCCCCTGAGCTGAATCCTACTGTACTTAAAAGCCCACTTCTGGTTGTACCTCTTTGTTGAAGACTCTCCTGGCCTCCTGGGTTCTTTGGCTCTTGGGAAACTCCTCTGGCACTTAGGGTTCTCTCCCATCGAGCACTCTGTGGGCTGATGTCTTCACACATGGGTGCTCACCTGGCTGCAGATGAGGCTGGGTACTTTCCACTGCGCCTGGGGCAACACGGTGCACATAATTGTCACCAAAGGAGACAGTGCTGGTGGAATTAAGAAGGGCATAAATTACTAGCTTCACCCACAGCAGGTACTTGTAGATCATTTACCTCAATCCAGGTGTGGTTAGGTGCCATGGGAAATAAAGAAGTGAGTTTTAACTAAATAAATTACTGAGTAATGAGCGTGCCTGAGTCACACTCGGAGTAGAGGCTTGGGCTATTGGTGGTGTCAACAAAGATGAATGAACGGATGCTGTACCTCAGGTGAGATCACTGTGATGACAGCAGTGACACCCACCAGCTCCGCTTTGGCGGCTCCTGTAGTTTATGAACCTCCAGGGAGTGGAATCCTACCCTGCCTGAAAGCCCGCTTTTGATCTCACCCCTGTGTTGAAGGCTCCCTGGTCTCCTCAGCTCCTTGGCTCCTACAGTCTCTTTCTTGAACACATTCCTTGGCCTCATGGTGACAGTGAGGCAAACAGAGGACGTGCTCAAACTTCACTTTACTGCCAAGGAATGTGAGTCACTAAGGACGTGCAGATTGTGACCCAAAGCCATGACTGCAGAGTAGGGTCCCCAGGTTCCCTACAGGACACTGTTGTGTTTTGTGGTCTAAGTAATAGTTAAAACAAAACAAAACAAAACAAAACAAAACACAAACCTGAATTGCATTACAATATTTAAAGACTGAATGATTTCATGCAAACATCTGAACATCTAGTTCCTCCTAAGAGCATGGAAGATAGGACACCCCCAGGTTCTCACAAACGGTCATCACTTGGATGACACACTGGCTTTCTGATTTCCAAGGTCTTCCTGGCCAATGTTACCTATGGCATCAAAGCAAAGAGACTAGATGGTGTAACAAACAAACACACCAGCAGGAAAGGTATGGGGCCAGGAGCAGCTTCAGGAACCCCAGTGGTTGTCCCATGTTCCGAAGGATGAAGAGCACAGGGGAGGAATGGCCACACCCACCAAGGCCAGGGGCAGGTCCCTGTCTCAGCAGCCTGATGCTCTTGGTTGTCCCTCTTCACCATCTTGTTCCCTCTCCCATTTATTTGTTCGAGTCACAGAATGAACTTTACCCTTTCCCAGTAACTGGCAACTTCATTCCAACAGCTGTCCAGGCTGAACACATTGGAGCCATTCTGGACTGTCCTTCCCCACCGCAGCAGACTTGGCTCTGCCTCCGAAGTATCCAGAAACTGCCCTCTTCCGCCTCTGGGGGCAGACCCTGGTCCGGAGTCCATCATCACTTCTGACGTACTCGTTGACCACACAGAGCTATCCACGGCTCAGAGAGAGGGTAACGTGCAAGGCACAGATGCCAGGAGGCAGGGATTCCTGGGGCCATTGCAGAGCTGTAACCACCCAGGCCTCCACCTGGGATGCTCTTCCTCCAGTGACTGGAGGCTGACTCTTACATTTCCTTAAGATTCCTACTCACACGCTCCCTACCAGAGAGGCCTTTACAGCTGCTACTGATAAAGAAACACCCGGCCTTGAGGCGCTCTGACCTGCTTGCTTTTCTCACAGCCATCAGATAGCTGAAACGTTGCACGTTGGCTTGTTCATTATTGCCTGTCTCCCTCCAATAGGATGGATCCCAGCCTTTAGACCATAGCCTGGTGCACAGCAGGTGCTCAATATTTTTCAAATGAGCACATAGTCCATATGCATTAATATTTATCAAATAGATGAAATCCTTCCTCTTTTATTATAATATTTATTTTTTAGGTGGATATAATATCTTTACCTTATATTTATGTGGTGCTGAGGATCGAATCCAGTGCCTCATGCATTCTAGGCGAGCGCTGTACTACTGAGCCACAACCCCAGCCCCGAAGTCTTTCCTCTTTGAAAACACTTCATCACATCACATCGAGGGCGAATACGGTCAACGTGATGGATCACGGGTGTCGTTGACCTTGATCACCTGGCTGAGACACTCTTTGTCAGGTTTCTCCACTGTCAAGTTGCTGAGTTTTCTGCTTTTGTGTTCTGTATTGACTGGAAGGAAGTCACTATGTAGCTCCCACGTAGGGAGTGGGGAGCCCTGAGGCTGGATCACTTACTTGGAATTCTTCTGCACAGGACACTTATCTCTTCTCCCTCATATATTGGCTTAAATATTTATTTGTATCAGCACAGACTCATGGATAGTTAATTTGCACTTTGGGTTATAATCCAATCCTATTTTATTTAGCACCTCAAATTGTTCTAGCTTTGGCCATGGGGAGCTCTTCAGTTGGCTCTTCTATCCCTTGGAGATATCTCTCTGTGTGTGTGTGTGTGTGTGTGTGTGTGTGTAGCACTTCCTTGCTTTCTGGAACTACAAGTTTCTCTAGGCTCATTTTGCCTCAGTCCCCATGTCTCTAAGGAGCCCTGGCTCCTCATTTTGGAGACTGGTATTAGAAACCAAGGTCTGTGAACAGGCTTCCAAGTCTGCTTTTCACCAACTCCGCTGGCATTGCCCTAGTCCAGGCTGTGGTCTTTCCGTGAGAACCTGCTTCCACTAATGGGGAACCCTGCCTCCACGTTTCCTCTACTCCCTCTCCCCACCTGTTCTTTCTGCTGCAGGCAGAGACGCCATTCCAAGTCATGGATCTGATCATGTCAACCTTCCATGGGACACCTCTGTTCTCAGGATGAAGTTCAACTATCTTCTGATGTAGGAGAAAACCTCCTTCTTGACCTTGACCCTGCCCAACCCTCAGCCTTTTATTTTCCCATCATCCCAACTTGAAGGTCAAGGTCTAGTCCGGCTGAGCCTAGTCCTTTATTTCTGTGTCTTTACTTGTGTCCATACAGGACTTTCACACTGAGAGGCAAGCTCTTAGCCTAATGACTGCTGGATACTATGTTGAAATGTTTTTATTCATTTACTGGTTGGAGTTAAACTATAAAAGTTCCCTGTGATATGAAAAACAAATATTTGGTCTTTTCCCCCTAGTTCCTGGCACAAATCTCCTAAATCCCTTGGGATTTCCTGGGTTATAGGATGGTCTTTTGTTCTAATGAGGCCACTCTTGGTGGGCCCCCAGAAAGCTTCAGGATGGGGGCTGGTCCGGAGGAAGAGCAAGGCATGGTTAGAGGGTTGGAGCTGAGAGTTCCAGTTCTGACCTTCAGGGAGGTTTAAAAGGATTGGAGATTGGCTTCATCACCACTGGCCAGTGACCCCATCCATCACATCTGCAGAATGAAGTGCATAACCCCCCCCCCCCCATCCCCAGGGTTCAGAGAGCTTTTGGGTTGGAACACATGGAGATACTGGAAGGCAGAGCTCCTGAGGAGGGCGTGGTGGCTCTGAGGTCTTCCTCTGTCCCTTGCCCTATGCATCTCTTCCATCCGGGGGTTCCTGAGTTGTAACATTTAAAATAAACCAGTAAATGTAAGAAGTATCTTTCTGAGTCCTGAGAGCTATTCTAGCAAACTGTCAAAACCAAGGAGAGGGCCATGGGAACTCTGAGTTGTAGCCAGTGGATCAGAAGCAAACCTGGGACCTGTGAGTGGCATCTGGAGAGACAGAGTAGGACTGAGCCCTAAGCCTGTGGGGTCTATGCTAACTCTAGGAATTAGAGTCAGAATGGACCTGTTCTAGGATAACTTGTTGCCTTCCAAAGAATTGGAGAATTGGTTGGTGTGGCAAAAAAAAAAAAAATAATAATAATAATAAAAAGTATTTTGTATCAGAATTGTTGAGAGAAAAAGTAGCTCACCCTCCTCTGGCTAATCTAGCTTGCTATAGGCCAGGCTCCAAGCTATGCTCTAGAAGTGTGTGTGTATGCAAGTGTGTGTACGTGTGTGTGTGTGGCAGGAATGAGCCATGTTGGTCCTGCCCTTTACTGTCACGTGGCTGTGTTTACTGGCATCCTTAGCGGACCATGTGTCTCATGAGGTTGGTCACTTCTACCTCCTTAGAGTCCGGGTAGCCTGGCATCTACCTATAGATGCTCAAGTACTTGTTGCTTATGTTTTTAACAGAATGAAGAAATAAACAAAAAAGAATAACTATAAAGATGGGTAAATGAATGGATGGATGAATCAATTGTGCCTTCCTGATCACAGAATCATAAGTGATTTCTAAGTGCTGAAATATTGAACATTGAATTGAACTGACCTGAATTTTGAACATTGGCTCCCGGGGAGAGGGGTGGTCCTCACACAGGGGAGAGTACTGACTCCCTCTATCCACAGACACCAGGGGGAGGAGAGAGGGTGCAGGATTTTCCACAAAGCAGGGTTGTTTTTTTTTTGGGGGGGGGTGCTGGGGAGTGTACACAGGGGCACTTAACCACTGAATCCTTATTATTTTTTATTTTGAGACAGGGTCTCGCTAAGTCAAAGCAGACTTTCAACACCAGGTTTTTGATGACTACATTGTAATCCATCTGTAACTTCTTGAATCCTGTTAATGGTTATCTGATTATTTTAAAAAAATGTAACTATTAATGATGGCTTGATGGCATTCTTGATGTATATTTACATGTACCTCTGATTATTTCTTAAGATATATTTCTAGAAGCAGAACTGCTAGATTTTCAAAAACCTTTGCCTGTGCTAAATCCAAGGGAATGTCTAGAAGTTTCTGGGAAGAGTGTTATGGGAAAGCTCTCCTCCCCCCCCAGGCCTCCTGCCTGGCCTTCACTCCTTGTGCAGAACTGACCGAGTGTCCACAGTTCGTGATGAAGAGGGGTTCTCCCCTCCATGTTCCTGCCACACACCCCCTCCCATCCTACCCCATCTCTGGCCACAACCTCCAGGGCCTACATGTGGTCAAGGCCTGGTGCTGGGACAGGTCACAGAGAACAGAACCTGGCAGGGGTATGTACAACGTGTGGCCGAGCAGAGCTCTCCACCCCGTGACAAGATCCCATCGACACACACCCCCACATCTCGAGATGTCTCCTTCCCTCCCCACCATTCCTGAATCCTTGAGTCACCTCTGGTTCCAGTTTCCTGGGGGATTTTGAGGAGCTTCTTCTGAGCTCTCCAGATCTTCCTTGTCTCTGCCTCTGCCCCCAACACCCACTCCGCCCCTCAGAGAAGCTGTGTGCATTGTCCTGGAGAGTTTCGTCAGCAATTCAGGGAATTGTATGAGGGGAATTTTATTGCTCCATCACACAGTGGAGGGATTAAAATGAAATATTTCCCACTCTCGGCGTTCCCCATTTCTGTAGTTCCGGGCACCCATGGTGTTGCTCAGGCCCTGGTTCGGTGCTGGCCCTCTCTTTCTGTCTTGTCTTCTACCCAGAACCTCACCCTCTGCCCTCTATTTCTTGCAGGATTCATACAGCCCTGGGCACAGCCTTGGGCTTCCATCTACATCATGTGTCCGTGAGGGGCCCAGGACAAAGTTGGGGAGATCAGGAGGAAACATATGGGTCTGGCAGGAGCAGCCCACCCTCCACGACTCCCAGGGGTGCTTAACCACGGAGCCACATCCCCAGCTCATATATATATATATTTTAAAAAGCCTTCTTTTCTAATGTAGAGACAGGGTTTTGCTGAGTTGCGAAGGGCCTTGCTCAGTTGCTGAGGCTGGCTTTGAACTCATGATCCTCCTGCCTCAGCCTCCTGAGCTGCTGGGATTACAGGTGTGCGACACTGCACCTTGTTTTTAATGTTGCTTAAACAACTGAGTCTTGTCCGGATACTGGCAATCCTTTCTGCTGAGAGAAGATGGGAATCGTAGACTGGACCAGTTCAATATGGAGCCTGAGGGTACACAGAGGGTATGAAGAACGGTGTGTTTTTTGAGTGGGTGGGGGAACCAGCTGGCAGGCAGCCCAGCTCAGCTCATTTTTTGAAAAACTAAAACAAAACACCATCAATGACAACAGCATAACATAATCTTCATGGAGAAAGTGAAGCAAGGAGCTGGGTGGGAGTCAGATGAAGCAATGCAGAAGCTAGGAGGATGCTTGGGAATTTTAGATTGCATCATCCCATTGTCAAAGACTAAATAAATACATTTTATTTAATCATGCCCAGGTTTATGCTTCTGTTGGAGGTTAATGACACGTGTAACACAATTGGTATGTGAGGAAGGAGTCCCACTCTCAGAGGCTCCAAGGATGAGGACCTGGCTTCCTGGCTTACTCCAGATGGGAGCTGGTGTGAATGGAGCTGGCAGCAGCGTCCCAGGAAAGAGACGAAGCTCTGGGACACATGCCATGCCAAGGCTGCTGTGCTGGCTCTGGACACTTGACCTGCCCAGTGACCTCACTCTTCCTTTCTTTCTTTGCAAAGTTCCCTGTTAGCTTCAAAGGGTGGTTTTTTAAATGAGATAAAATAGCAGGTGATAATATGTTCTGGAAATCGTAACTAACTATAAAAATGTAAGGTCCAGTAAGAAATGGAGAAATCAATCCCTAGGAGAAAAACAAAAACTATCTAGCTCAAATAATAAGAAACTAAAGCTGGAATGTGGATGAGAAAAAAAAAAAAAAAAAGGACTTCAGAGGGCCAATATCGAATCCTGTATCCTGGCTGCTTCTTGCTGAGTCCTTGGTCAGAGGGACTGGTACAGGATTCTAGCCCTACCCTGCAATGACTGGTGGCCTAGACACACCCTGGATAGAGCCAGACTGCCTGCCATTGTCCTCCAGCCTCACCACTGATGAGCCAGGTGACCTCAGGTGGGAGATTCAGCCATTCTTTGCCTCAATTCCCTTATCTGTGAAATGCATGAAACCCATCTCAGGGGAGAGTTGTGAGAATTAAATGCATCTACTATGCAAAGGACTTGGAATAGTGTGTGGTACACAGCAGGTGCTCAGTAAATACACCACAATGATTTCCTATCCCGAGCAGTAGGCCTGGTCCTGAGGAGAGTGTTCACAAGCAGAATGCTTAGCTTTTCTATGATAAGATGACGAGTTGGGCTGCACGTGGGGGTTCTCAGCATCAGCACTACTGAGTTTGGGACTAATAATGCTTTGCTGTTAAGTCTGTCCTGGGTATTATGGGATGTCTAGAGGCATCCTGGCTTCTACCTACGGATGTTTGTAGCCCTCCTTTCTTCCTGTGGAGACAACCAAAAGTGTCTCCAGACACTGCCAAATGTCCCCTTCGGTGGGGGTGGTGCAAAATTGCCTTCCGCTGACAAGTGCAGCCTAGAAGCAGGGCTCCCTGGCTAGGGCGCTGAAGAACATGGGGTGCTGAGGATGAGCATGGAAGTCTGTGGACCCTGGGATTGCTGTGAACGTGGGCCATGTTCCCCAGTCAGCTGTTCCACCCAGCTCTGTCCTCCACGCTGGGTGACATGGTAGTGGGTGGAGGAGGGAGAGGAAATTTGTTGGTCAGACAAGGGCTTTGGGCGGGTAGCAGGACCCCTCTCTCTGGGCAGCTTCTGTCCTGGGCAGGTTGTTTCAGAACCTCCCCTTGCTGCTGTTTTCCCTGAGTCATCCTGCGCAGAGCCAGGGAAGCAGCAGCCTCTTGCCCAAGGCCACTCCGCTGGATGGCTCATGCCACTGCTGGGGTGTGGGATGAGCCCGTTGTGGTCACAGCCAAAGCCGTGCTCATGAAATGAGAAATGCAAACGCAGTGAATACTTAAGTGCTTGGCTAAAGCTGGGCGCAGTGGCGCACACCTTAATCCCAGATGGTCCGGAGGCTGAGGCAAGAGGGTCGCATGTTCAAAGCCAGCCTTAGCAACTTAGCGAGGCCCTAAGCAACTCAGTGAGATCCTGTCTCAAAACAATATATAAAAAGGGCTGGGGATGAGGCTCAGTAAGCACCCCTGGGTTGGCTGGTAACCAAGGAGATCCTTCCTTTTCCAAAGAGAAGCAGAATCTTCATTTAGATTGAATTGGGGTAGGGAGAA
Source organism: Marmota flaviventris (assembly GCF_047511675.1). Taxonomy (NCBI): domain Eukaryota; kingdom Metazoa; phylum Chordata; class Mammalia; order Rodentia; family Sciuridae; genus Marmota; species Marmota flaviventris. The sequence continues at coordinate 24,494,975 of NC_092513.1, read as the reverse complement.
GGGAGGAGAGGCAGAGGCACTCTGGCGCTTTCTGACCGTGTCAGAGTTTATATAGAAGAATAGGAGGGGATGAGAAGAGTCCGCTATTGAAGCCAACAGCTGGGGCACCGCCCTGCAGGGAGCTGGAGATCCAAAGGCAGGCTGTGGATGTCTCAGCTTCTGAATCGAGAAGTGAGATCACAAGGGAAAGCACCTACCATCTCAGATCCCTAGTCCTGCTCTCTTTCCTCCCACATGGGTCTCAGGGACTGGGATGGAATGACTGGTCCCTCTTCAGTGAGTCTAAATCTGAAGCATTTGTTAGATGTAAAGGCAGAGTCAAGACAGGTGTGGACTAGAAAACTAGTTTGAGTATTTTCCAGGTCACCTGGTGGGATTCACTGGGCCACTTTTGCATCAGCAGTTGGGTTTTCTTTCCAGGAGACTAATGGGCAGTGCTCTTGGGTCACGTGGTCACGGGATGATCTGGGTTTGTTAAACACAAGAATAAAGAGATAATTACGCTCCTCCTCACAATTCCCATTTTTTTTTTCTGTTATGTGTTACTGGGGATTGAACCCACTGACACTTTATCACTGAGCTTTATCCCCAGTCCTTAGTTTTTATTTTGAGACAGGGTCTTGCTAAGTTGCTGAGGCTGACCTTGAATTTAATAATCCTGCCTCAGCCTCCTCAGTTGCTGGGATCACAGGTGTGTGCCACCATGCCCAGCTTCACAATTCAATTTTTGCTAATTACGAATAAATTACTGAAAGTTTCTCAAGGCAAATTCCCAAAGTGAATGTTTAAAAAGATTTTGTTTTCACCTTTTTTTTTTTTTTGGTGCTGGGTTGAACCCAGGGCTTTATGCATGTGAGGCAAGCACTCTACCAACTGAGCTATATCCCCAGCCCCTGTGTTTTCATCTAACTTTTCCAACTCACAATATCATCAGCAACATCATCATTATTTGAAGTCAGACAGGCCACCTTATGGTCTCAACAGTGTCACTGTTAGCAATAAGTATTTATTGAAGTTCCAAGGAACTTGTAATCTGGATTTTCTTCCAGCATTCTGGAAAATACATCAATCTTCTTAAACAATCTTGAGATGTCAAACTTCATGAGCCTCAGTTTCCTTACCTGCAAATTGGAGTCAAAAAGACCTCCTTTCCGGATCCAGGGGCCTAAACATGGACGTGCACCTGACAAACTTCCGGATCCTGGGGCTTAAACATGGATGTTCACCCGAGGAACTTCCAGATCCGGGGGCCTAAACATGGATGCCTGAGGCATTTCTGGATCCCAGAGCCTAAACATGGATGCCTGAGGAACTTCCGGATCCGAGGGCTTAAACATGGACGTGCCCCTGAGGAACTTCCGGATGGGGGGGGCTTAAACATGGACATGCACCTGAGGAACCTAAATATGGGCCTAAATATGGACGCCTGAGGAACTTCCGGATGCTACGGCCTAAACATGGATGTGCACCGGAGGAACTTACGGATTTGGGGGCCTAAATATGGACATGCACCTATCGAACTTCCGGATCCGGGGGCTTAAACATGGATGCCTGAGGAACTTCCGGATCCGAGGGCCTAAACATGGACGTGTCCCTGGAACTTCTGGGTCCTTGTGCCTATAAAGGGCAGGGCATGACTCTCAGAAGGGATATGGCCCATGAAGGGGAGTATGGGGCCTGTTGGGAGGCAGACTGAGCTGTCGCACCCTGAGCTTGAATGTGACAGTGGCCTCACTTCCCGGCCTTCCCCTGGGTGTCACTTCTTCCCCTTCCAGGAGGTGCAGGGGAGGAAGTGAGACCAGGAGCAGAGGCCAGGCCCTGAGGAGGGATATCGTCTTTCTCCTCGCTTAGCCAGGCACTGGCCTGGCTGGGGACGGGGACATCTTGTGACACTGGCTGCCTCCTGCATCCCTGCCCCAGGACCTCAGGGACCACAGGCGGGGACAGTCGTTGATTCTCCCCTGGCTGCTGACCCTCAGCCCCGGGGTCTGCCCAGGGAGAGCTCTGTCTCCCAGAGGGTCAGGGGGCCCCTGTGACCTGCTGCTCCTTACCCACCGTCATCCTGGGCGAGCACAGGTCAGGACACCAGATGCTACTGAGAGTGACATTTCCTAGATGGGTGGCTGGAGACTTTGCCTCTGTCCCCAGGCCTCGGACACCAGATGATCCCCCCCAGAGACAGAAAATAACTCCACACTGCCCAAGACTTATTTTTAAGCTTTGGATTCTGAAATTTTCCTGCTGCCACCTTCTTTGTGAAGCCAGTTTTTCAACAGAGACAATATTCCACGGGGGGGGCGGGGGGGGGGCAACATGGAGTTAATCAAACCAAGCTGACACATCTGGTCCTCCAAGAGAAATCTGGATTGGAAGGAGAGCAGCCATTCTCAACTGGCGAAATAATGAAGTTCCCTTGTCCTTATTTTGTGTAAGCAAAATAAATAATCTGATGTTTATCATCAAATTACTTTGATGAGTGCTTGGCTCATAGGAAAACTGATTCTGTTTTATGGAATGAAATGTTTCCTGATTTTAAAATTTAAAATGAAATAACAATTAGGATTGTTAAATTACACTGTCATAATTCTGTTCTTTGTTAGCAGAAATAAATAAACCTTTTTTTAAAAAAAAAAAAAAGACTTCCTTTACAGTGTTGTTTTGATGATTAAATGACATAGGTAAGGAGTAGTGCTTTGTATTTAATGAAACATCTTCTTATATTGTCATTAATAAGAATAGGTGTGATTGATGTCCTTTGTTCTATGATGAACCATCTCTCTCTAAAAGAGACTACCCAATCAGTGGCTTGAGCATTATTCTATTTCTGCGATTTCAAAAATTCATATACTTCTAGGCTAATATTTAACAAATGCATTCTTAAAAGTAGAGAGTTCCAAATCTAAACATAATGTTAAGACTGCATTCCAGAGAATACTGCAGCAAAGGAAAGTGAAGAACTCTTAAAAAAAAAAAAAGGTTAACATTTTTGTTTTATTAAACTATGTCTGTGAATTTCATTTGGCAAAGTTAGAAAATTTTGGCCCACTCAGCAGTCTATGAAGATGTAATAGCAACAGAGGGAGTAAAAGTCAGAGGGAATATGGGAACTTTTGAGGAGAGACGTGGATAATTATGTTGTAATAATTTCATAGAAGTAGCCGTCACAGGAGGCCAAGAACTAGATGGAGGATTGCCATGGACTGAATGTTTTTGTCCCCCAAATCCATTCATTGAAACCTAATCTTCCATGTGAGAGCGTTAGAAGAGAGACCTTTGGAAAGTGACTAGGTCAAGAAGGTGGAGCCCTCGGGTGTGAGATTAGTATCTGTCGTGAGCCATCCGTGGGCTGTGTGTGTGAGCTAGGCACATTGAAGCTATATGAGGGACAGGTCTGGCGTTGCAGACTGATTGGGCTGAGCGACACAAGTGCTCCTTTCCTCTCGCTTTGCCTGTGATCCCACACAGCACCTGAGATGGGTGCGAGATGTCAATCAATCTGCTGACCACAAGACATCACGAAGCAAGACTCCACCTCTGAAACCTTATCCCTGCCTTATTTGGTGAAGAGCATTCCATCTTCTCCTTTGTGAGTCCCCCCCTATAAAAATAAAGAGAGTCTGGTGCACACTCTGTTTCCCAGCTGACCCTTAAGGTCACCGAGCCGTCCTACCCTCCATCTGAGAACCGTGTGTTGCGTGGTTTTTTCACCGTTTTCTTATCTTAATGTTGCAGCCAGCTCATCTCATCAGCACGGGCAGCTGGCGAGACATGTCCTTATAAAAGAGGACCCAGAGAGCTCATTGTCCCTTCTGTCATGTGAGGACACAGTACAGACTGCTGACTATGAACCAGGAAGAGGACCCTTTCCCAGCACAGAATCTGCCAGCTCCTTGATCTTGGATTTCTCATCTCAGCACTTGAAAAATTAATTTATGTTGTTTATAAATCACCAGTTCATGGTATTTTTGTTATAACAACTCAGGCTAAGACAGGCCTGAAGATCATTTGGCTAACCCTACAATGAGGTAACCAAAAAAAACCTCCTTGAGCTGGAGGGAAGGACAGTGACCTGCCCATGATCACACACCCAGTGAGAGAGAGAGAATGGGGAGCAGAGCCCAGACTTGGATTCTTGTCCTGTGCTCTTCCTACCCTGTTCCTAAATATTAGTTCTGAAGCAAAGTGATTTTTACTCCTAAGACCAAGGTAGTCAACCAAACAATCCGATTGACTGTTATCAAACATCAGAGGGTTAAAATAGTGCATATTTCAGAGGAAATGTACGTTTGTGTGTGTTTAAAGTAGAGTGATATTTCTGGAGCATTCTGCTCAGTGAAATTGTTCTGGCAAGATTTCTGTTGATACCCTGTGATGGGAACCAACAGTATTAACCATTGCTTTCTATTCCCTTTCTTTCCTTCCCGTGGAAGACACCACAGAGGTTCTGGCCACAGTACCCCACCTCTGCCTGTGATCAATCTCACTCTTCCCCATGTGGCCCTTGGGATCTGTGAGGAATAAACTATCTTTTCCATAACGATTGTCTTCCTGTCTACGGGTCTTACTGTACCCCACACTTTCTGTTACGCAGGATATTTTAAAGCACCTAGATGTGGGAGAGAAGAGGAAGGGGTCCCCTCCAGCAGTCCCCTAGGGTTTCTAGGTTGGTCAGGACTTGTTTAGCTGCAGTGTTAGAAAACTAACCTAAACTAGATTAAGTTAAAAAGTGAAATCATTGGTTCAAGTGACCAAGAGGCCTAGGGATACATCGAATTTTAGGCAGGGCTGAATCCAGAGGCAAAATTGGTGAGGCTGAGATGTTCAGTTTGTTTCCCTCCATTTTTTTTTGTTTCTTTTTTAGTACAGGGGATTGAAATCAGGGGTGCTTTGCCACCAAGCTACATCCTCAACATCTCCACTCCCCCCACTTTTTTTTTTTGAGAAAGGGTTTTGCTAAGTTGCTTGGGGCCTCACTAAGTTGCTGAGGCTGTCCTTGAATTTGTGATCCTCTGGCCTCAGCCTCCTGAATTGCTGGGATTACAGGTGTGCATCACTATGCCCAGCTTCCCCCTGTTCTTATTATCCAGCTTAACTTTCCATGTTAAAAGAACATCTCCAAGCCGGGTGCACACCTGTAATTCCAATAACTCAGAAAGCTGAGGCAGAAGAATCACAAGTTCAAGATCAGCCTCAGCAACTTAGTGAGGCCCTAAGCAACTTAGTGAGACCCTATCTCCAAACAAAAAATAAAAAGGGGCTGGAGATGTGGCTCAGTGGTAAACACCCCCTGGGTTCAATTCCTAGTACCATAAATAAATAAATTAATTAATAAATAGATAAATAAATATTTCCTTCCCAATGCCATCATAGCAGCAGTCCCACTGTGAGCTGTGGGGCCTTATTCATGGTAGCTTCAGGGAAGAGCAGATCACTAATCAAACTTTGGACTTCCTTGGGCACTCAAGTGCTGCTTTTTCACTGCCTCAAGGGAGCTATAACAAAATACTGTAAACTAGGTGGTTTATAAACAACAGAATTTTTTTTTCTCATAGTTCTGAAGCCTGGGAAGTCCAAGTTCTAGGGATTAGAAAAGCAGGCTGGTGAGATTCCAGGGCATCCCTGGTCCATTGGCAGTTATCTTTTCACTGTACTCTCATGTGGCAGAAGAGGCAAAGAATTTCTCTGGGGCCTGTTTTATAAGGGCATTGATCTTGTTCCCGAGGTCTCTACCTTTACGACCCATCACTTCCCTCACCTCCCACACTACCACCTTGGGAGTCAGCATTCCAACATGCTACCCCCATGACATAGTATTTAGGATAAGGCATTTACTCTTCTCCTCGGGCACTGCTGCAGGAGAAGGAGGTTCCCAGAACTGTACCAGCTCTACATTTGTGAATGGAGTGACTTTGGTGTCTGATAATAGTGCCCACCTTGTAGGATTCTTGTGAAAACTAAATGAGGTCATGTATCCAAAGTACAGTGTCTTCCCCAAAATAAGCACCCAATAAAAATGAGTTATGCTATTTCTTAGTGGCTAAAGACATGGCACTTGAGACAACACTGAGCAGACACAACTAATGGAATAGAGATAAAGAGATTGGATAAGTGGGAGAGAACAAGATGAATATACTCTGATATCAGATTTGGAGAAGCTGGGGCTGGCACCACAGCTTATGTTCACATGCTGTGCTCGTACCCTGGAGATTAACGCTGTTCCCTTGAAGGAGTCAGCTGGGTCCTCCTAGAGGAATCAGAGTGATACCATTCACCTCTTTGCATGAGGTGGGACCATGAATTGGCCGAGAGTCCAAGGGCTTTAAGATTCAAAGAGAGATTTGGAGAATGTGTAGCCCCCTCTTGCTTGTTAACAACCAGTCTAGACTTGACTTGAGATTCAAGAATGAAAGAGATTTTACTTTCTGTAACCAGAAGAGGCCTGAAGACGATCAGAAAATATAGGATTTGGAACAAATGAGATTTTGTAAGGGACAAGAGAAATGATTTTGAATTAAAATCAGGAATCAGAGGCCTCTGAGCAACACATGGGTGTTTGGGGGGCTCATGAGTTCAGTTGACATTTTAGGAAAACCACCAAGACAAAACTCTGCAAGCCCTCCATGGAAACAGGAGCTAACTGTGTTGTTGCCGGGGTTCTCTGTCTCCATCTACTATCCACCTGCCACCTGCCTGTTGAAAGAGATTGAAATCTATTTTAAGGAACTGGTTCACATAATTGAGGTGGATTGGTGAGTCCAAAAATCTGCAAGGTAGGCAGGCCAGCTAGAGGCTCAGGGGAAGAGCTGTAGTCTGAGTTCTGAGGCTGTCTGCAGGAGGAATTCTTTCTTGCTCAGGGGAGATCAGTCTTTGTTCTATTCAGACTTCAACTGGTTGAATGAGGCCCAGGTATATGATGGAGGGTTCTCTGCTTGACTCATAGTCTACCAATTTAATCCAAAAGCACCCTCACAGATACATCAAATGTTTGACCCGATATCTGGGCACGGTAGTCCAGTCCAGATAACACACAAAATTAGCCATCACACTCCACAAATGCAAGGCTGAGACAATCGGCTCATGGAAGGACGTTTATGGCTTTGAGTCAGGAGAGTAGCCTCTGATGGACTTCCAAGTGACTTCATGGTCACTGTCCCTCACTGGTGGGAGGCAGAAGTGTGTTTCCTGGAGCAGACTTTAGTCTCCTGTCTCATATGTCTAAGTTCATGTTCTTTCCTCTTGACTTAGGGTGGTGAAAGAAACCTGTATTTGCTTAGAAAGTTGTCTGTGAAGTTTCTGTCCACTTTCTAGAACTTGAAAGGTACAGTCAGGATGAGGTCACTTGGCCACTTGACGTCAGGTATTTGGAACAGATTTTCTGTGCCAATGCAACACTTGGCCATCATACAATAATTTTATATTTATGTCCAACCCAACCGTGAACAATGTGACCAGTGTTGTGAATTTATGAATAGTGGTGGCTCTATAACTGCCCACTGCCCAGCTCTTGAGCATGAGAAAAGGAGCCCTTCTCTGGGACAGACACAGGGAAATATTCTTAGCAATTCTGCTCACAGGGTAGGATGGAACGTTGTCCACAGATGGCAACTTCATTTGAACTCCTCATGAGGTTCCCATGACCTCATAACTCCTGAAAATGGCTTTGGATGGTCATCCTAAGGTGACCCTTTAGTGTCACGTGTGAGCATTGTAGAGTGAGATGAGCAAATTCATAGTGGGCAGATCCCTAGCTAATCAGAAAGTCCCCTGAAAAGAGTAAAAGCTGCAGGAATGAGCATCTGGCCACTCCGAAGCCAGTCCCAGAGCTGGGTCAATTCACTCAAGCCTGTGTTTTTATCAAAGAGTCAATTCAGTGAACACAGAGGCTCAACTTTGAGCTGGTCCTTCAGTTTGAAGTTTGCCAAGCAGTGAGAAGAACAACCCATTTCTCACCAACTCCTCCACCAAAGCACACCAAATAGGCATGGGCAGGGCACTAGGAAACCCTCCTCCCTTTGAGGCTGGTGTGGGTGACTGGCCTGCCCTCCATGTTGATGGGCAATCCATTAGGCCAGGTATTTACAGGGCAGGTTGTATTTCAAGAATCACAGGGTGACCTAAGGACTAGCAGATTGTTGTAACAGCACATGGTGTGGAAGTAGAGGTATACAGTACACATCAGGGTCCCTCTTGTTGCTTTGCTTTCTAAGCCAGAACTTGCAATCCTGCAGCATTGCACACGGACGGCACACGGAGCACCAAGCAATTCCACTTCCTGCACATGCTCCTAAGACAGATCTCAGACATGCTGTTTTAGTCAGCTTTATTTCACTGCTGTGACTAAAAGATCTGACAAGAACAATTTTAGAAGAGAAAAAGTTTATTTGGGAGCTCACAGTTTCAGAGGTCTCAGTCCATAAACAGTGGGCTCCATTCCTTGGGGCTCAAGAGGAGGCTGCATATCATGGTAGAAGAAGCTCACATGATGATCGGAAAGCAGAGAGAGAGAGAAACTCCACCAGCTAGATACAAAATATATACTCCAAAAGGCACACCCGACCTGCCTGTAGAAGTTACCACTCAGTTAATTCCATTAGGAGATTAATTCACTGATTGGGTTAAGGCTCTTTTAACCCAATCATTTCTCCTCTGAACCTTCTTGCACTGTCTCACACACAAGCTTTTTGGGGACATCTTACATTCAAACCGCAACACATGCTTTTCTAACAATAGCACAATGTGCAATGAGTCCTCTGATTCCTTGATTATAAATCTTGGTCAAATTGGCTAATGGAACTTACAAAAGAAAAGGGTTAGATATTTACAATCCTGAATAAGAATAGACAGCTTTTGGTTGAGTCTTTAAGGGTAGTGTGCTCAATTACAGGAAAGCCGTGTATTGGTCATGAAATAAAAATTCTCTTTTAATAGCGTGTCTTACAGAATTTAACCAGGCCTATCTTGATTTTTTTTTTTTCTGTTTTGTGTGAATTTGATCCTCTGATATTCAAGTCCATGAACTGAATTGCTGCAAACATGCTATTTGGAAAAGACAAAGAGAATGAAATAAGAATAGCCTCTTTTTTCCTTAGGGAGGTGATAGAATTTTAAGAGGGAGCCAAGTGAGACAATCAGACGGCAACCTAAGTGCCAGGTTGGGGGTAAAGCCATCACTTGGAGGTGTGGAATTTATGAAGGAGGAGAGGAAGAGGAAAAAGACGGGGAGAGAAAACAAAGTTGCAGCAGGAGAATGCTTTCTTGAAGAAGTGAGAATCTTAAACTGGTCATTGAAAGAGGCAGGACTTGGTTAGAAAGGTGCTCTGGGCTTAGCAAGCAGGGCAAGTGCAAGGGACATGAACCAGGCCTGGGTAGGCAACAGTGAGAAGCAACTCTGACCCAGACCAGCCTGGCCAGAGTGTTCCAAGGGCTGTCTGGTGAGGCAGCAAAGCTGAATGTTTAAAGTGGCATTTACACATGAGTCCACAGTGATATACAGCAGCTGCCCTTATTTGCAGTTTCATTTTCCATGATTTCAGTTACCTGAGGTTGATTGCAGTCCAAAAATATTAAGTGGAAAATTCCAGAAATAAACAGTTCATACATTTTAAATGACATGCTGTTCTGAGTAGGATAATGATCTCTTCAGCAGTTCCACTCTGTACCAACCATCCTGGCTGAGACATGAACTATCCTGTTGTCCAGCGTATCCACACTGTATATACTACCTGCCCAGCAGGCACTTACTGGTCATCCCAATACCAGATTGACTATCACAGTGTCTCGGTGTTTGTGTTCAAGTAACACTTATTTACAATTACATGCAAGAGTAGTGGTGCTGGCAATTTTATGGCAGCCTACTGTTAGAGTTGTTCTGTTATATTATTAGTTATTGCTGTTAACCTCTAACTTTATCTCATTTGTAAATTTTACCTTATCATCGATGTATATGTAGAGGGAAAAGCATAGTATATAGACAGTTTGGAACAATTTGGGGTTGCAGGCATCCACTGGGGACTTGAAGCACACCCTCCACAGAAGCACAAATGAGGGATGAAGAAATGAGTGAATGCAGGAGAAGGGACACATTTTCCACACATAAGAATTTCAAATAGCAGGTCAATATTCTCATCTCCAAGAGAGGGAATTTAATCTGCTTCTACTTCTGTTCGTATCTGCTGAGTGGGTCAGATTTAATGACTTGCTAAGAGCATAGAAGGGTACAGGTGGCTGCGCACAGTGAAGAAATCTGGCAAACACCACCTTAACCAGACTGTCAAGGTCCCTGATAGTGTGGCTATTGTGATATGCTGGGATGAGGATGTTTTACTTTTGTAGTATTCCCCCCACCCCCCAAAAAAACTGTGACTCCCATCTAATGTGGAAGAAAAAAATAATAAAAATCCCAAAGCGAGGGAAATGCTACAAAATACCTGACTAGGATTCCTTGTCAAGGTCCTGCAAAACAAGCTGTCTGAGAAACTGTCATAGACTAAGGAAACTAAGAGGCTGTGATAATTGAATGCAATGTGGGATCTTGGATTGGGTCTGGAACACAGAATAAAGAACATTAATGGGCTGGGTGTGGTGGCACACACATGTAATCCCAGCTACTCAGGACACTGAGGCAAGAGGATCACAAATTCAAGGCCAGTCTAGGCAGCTTAGCAAGACTCCGGAGCAAAATAAAATGTAAAAGGCTTAGGGATATTAGCTCAGTGATCTGAGTCCCCCTGGGTTCAATCCCCAGAACTGGAAAAAAAATACAGGGAAGACTGTGAATTCAAACAAATCCATGTTATGGACCAGTGTTGGTGTCTTAATTTTGGCAAATATATCAGGAGAAGATGACGACATTAGCGAACGCAACCCTGCGTGAGGAGTGTGTGGGAACTCGCTGTGCCATCTTGCCGTTCCTCTGCAAATCTAATATAATTCCAAAGTACAAAGTTTATTGAGAAAAATGTGGCATTTACCCCAGAGCAAAAGCTTTGGAATTTTCTGGATTCACAAACCCCTTTCCATTCCTGTGATAGCGCCATTGTTGTGTTTGTAGTAGCCATTGGCTCAGCAAATGCAGAACAGCTACAAGCTCTTACGTAAGTACAATGCTTCAGACCCACAGACTGTGACCAAATCCTGTCTTGGCTGCTTGTTAGCTGTGTGGCCTTGGTCAGTTATTTAGTCTCTCTATGTCTCAGTTTCCAATCAATAAAATAGAATAATGATTGCACTTTTCTTCTAAGTCATTGTGAAGATTAAATGAGTTAATACACTCAAAGGGCATAGGTTAGAGCCTGGCAAAGAGCAAACACCCCAATATTAGTTTTTATCACCAAAGTCACTAATGCTTTTAAATGAAATAAACTTTTAATTACAATAATATCTACTAACATTTAAAATGTATGTGGATGAATGTTGAGTACATTACACTAAATGAAATAAGCCATTCACAGAAAGACAAATATTGTGTGATCCACTTACAGGCAGTCCCTAGAGTAGTCTGCAGGCAAGAGAGGCCAAGGGTTTGTGGACTGGAGAGTAGACCCAGGTCTACGTTTGGATTTTCAGGTCCTTTGTGGTAAATCCTTGCTTCATCCCACTCCCACCCCAGAGGTTGTTCTCACAGAAGCATGGTGACCACAGTATGATAGGGAGGCAACCTGTCCCTATATGTCCCAATATATCCCAGTATTTCACTTGACATACTGGGTCAGGTGTCAGGTAGGCTAGGACTTCAGAAGCACAGGTCTCAGGGGAGAGGGGCTGGCCCTTACCATAGAAGCTTGCAGAGCTCCGACTCCATGCTAGACAAATGGAACCCCAGGAGTCTCTGTGGAATATACACAGGGAGAGGATGACCAGGGCTCCAGGGTGAAATTTATTTTTTGCCAGAAGGGAGGACATGGCCACAAGAGTCATATAATTTAATCCTACCATGAAACAAGCCAAGACCCAACAAAAAGCTAGTATGTTCTTTCGTGCATGAGCACAGCCCTTGGCTGACCTCAGACCCTCAGCCCTCTGAAGCCTTCTTCAGAGGGAAACTCATGACCTGTGAGAATGGAGGGAATTTGTTTTAATAGCATTAAGCAGGGAATTTCTTCAACTCTGGAATTTGCTTAGTCTGGGGGAATCTTGTTTATTAGTCGCTTCTCAGAGCCCTTAGGAAATCACAGAGTCCTGAGGTGAGGTTTTCCCCATGATGGTGTTTATGTTTGAGTCGGAGGTGACAACACCTAAAGCCGTCAGGGGTGGATGTGTGGCTTCCCTCACCTGTCTCCATGTTCAGGTACACCCCACAGGGGGAGAAAATGCAGATGTTATCAACTGCAGTTTATGATTTCACTGTTGGGAACACTGCAGCCCAGAGGGGAAGGACTTTCTCAAGTTCTCCTGAGTGGTTTTGAGGCAGTGCTAGGGCTAGAATTGGGATCCATCCAAGGCCAGATCCCAGGTGCTGACCTACACTGACTAAACTTTGGACAAGATGAAGACACTGTCATCCAGAGCCTCTAGGTGGAAAAAGAGAGAAAAGAGAACAGGGCCCTGCAACTTCTAGATTAACCTTGAGCCAAGCTGTCCTAGAGTTGGCCTTGGACTTCATCTAACAAGGTTGAGTTCTCTGAGGCAAAGAATAACAGCGTTGTGAAGTCCCAAGTCAGGCCCAAGACATTGCCATGTGTGGGCCTGTGCCTGGGTGAGTATTGTCAACTACCCCCTCTGAGACATAAGCTTGTTGGGCTGCTCACCATATCCCAGGTTGGGATAATCTTCACCATCTGCTGACCTACTCAGAATTTTCTATTCACATGTGCCTCTGTTATTTGGGATTGTCCCCCAGAGAGGCCAGGCAGATAGCCTATGGTTAATCAACTCCCTGACAGTCCACAATAGCCAGGCTGAGTGGTCAAGGTTTGTTGTGTGACCTCTCTGGGCCACCGTATTCTTCTCTGGGGTTTAGGATAGTTATCATAAATCTGTTGAGAGAACCAAGTGAGGAACAGATGGAGAAACGTTTTGAAATGAGTTAAGGGCCAGAAAGTTGGGTGGGCTGGCCGCCCTCTGCTCATTTTGCCGTCTTGCCTACACTGAGATGACATAGCTATGGGCAGAGATGAAGCCTGTCATCTCCCTCCAAGAGCCATCCTACGGGTCAAAGTTTTGTTGTCATATTTGAAAACTAAGCAACGTGGACCAGAACCATCCCCCTGGAACCTGGATCCCTGGAACTCGGGAAAGTGGGTTAAAAGTTTTGAGCAGGGCCTCCTGGCCTCCAAGGCAGGACACTGGAGCAGGCCTTGTCTCAGGGCCTGGCTGGCATCGCCCTCCTGGGCTGCTGGTGACCACAGAGAGGAATGCAGTTGAATGAGAACAAGTTCAGGGACATTGGGAAAAATAGACCCCAGTGTGGGTCTCCTGTGTGCCCGGACAGGCTGGGAAAACACCCACTTGGAAATGTAGTTCTTGACTCCCATTAAGGTTTAAATCCCCTGAGGAGCGGTTACCACAGATCCTGGTGGGCATCACGGGCACCTCAAGTTGAGTGAGTTAGTCAGATCCAGAGTCCGATTCAGGTTGGGGATTAGGGAGGAGAGAAGAGCAGGAAAGGAGGAGGGCAGGGTATGCAATTCAGACCAGGGATAGAGCTGTGCAGTTACCAGAGGTTAGTAAGTTTCTGACTGAAAATAAACTTTGGGGATTGCCTAAGACTTGACATTAGCCAAACCCCGCTGTGTCCTTTGGATCTGACAGTTTTGAGCTGACTGAGTCTATTCTGACATTTTGCTGTGTGTCAACCAACAAGATAATTCCCATGGTATGTTGTTGACCATTTCAGGGAAACATCAAATTCATTTTCTTCTACTAAATGATCTGATCATTTGTGTGTGTGTGCTGTTTCGGGAAGGGTGATAGCGTAGCAGGTCATGTCACCACATCTTCCCATTCAAAAGTCATCCCAGATGCTTTCTCTCCTTGACACTTCCCAGATCTTTGTTGCTTCTCTTGTTCTGCTGCCTGGAAGGATGTTTCATGAGTAATGCATGCTCTATAATTTCTTAAGGTGATGATGATGATGACGACAATGATGACAACAGTGTTTTAATTAACAACCCTTAATTCATTCTCCTCAAAGGCATTTGAGATCTCAGTTCCCTGGACCTACTTTGATGGTTAATCTACAGCAGAGAAAGAAATGAACATCAGAATCATTGGGCACTGGGGGATCTGGATTCCCTGTCCCTGGCTAATAGCCTGAATCCAACCAATGACTTCTCCCCTTGGGTCTTTGTTCCCTCATGTATATAATGTGTGGATTGATGGTGAAGCAATAGCCACCAACTCTACAGGGATCAGTGGGCACAGCGAAGGAGCCAAAAAGGACTGTTGGGGACCATGGCAAACTGGAGAGGCTGTGCTCATCTAACAGGGTGGCTCCTGGGTTCCAGGTGGCCATGTTCTATGAGAATAATGACCCAGTTCAATTTAGAAATTTCATATTAAAAACTGTTTTGATTTTCAAAGGTTAGCAACTAAATAAGGGACTTCTTAAAATGTTTCAGGCCAAGTAAAATTCAAACAGCTGATCATCTCCAAATGACAGGCTCTCCCAGTAGACAGGCTGTGATTCTTTGGATAATGTGAATTCATAGTAAGAAGGGAGATTCTGATCTCCTACCTAGACTTCAAGTTTAAGGTGCAAAGGTTGCAGAGCCAGGGGATAGGACTGAGGGCTCCATCCCTAGATGACCATTGGAGTAACCCAAGGAGCTTGAGAAGGGTTAAGTCCCACTTTGACTCAGTAAGCAAGAAATCATTCATAGATCCATCCATTCATTTATCCATTTGTCTGCCTGTTGTCCATGACTCCATTCATCTACCACCATCCTGAAAATACTGGTTAAGCCATGCTGTGTGTGGCTATGCCCTGGCCATAGCTGTAGCCATGGTGGTGGCAACAGCCAGGAGAAGTTTAAACCTAGTTGTCCCCAAGGGACCAAGGGGTCACCTAGATGGCTGCTTACCAACCGCTGCAGACTCTGGCTCTTGTGAACTTTGATACCAACAGAGCTGACTCTTGATAAAATTGTAAAACAGGGAAACAAGGGCAGTTCTCAATATTTACCCTTTGACTTAATAATTCCAGGGAAAGACATACATGCAGGGAGCGAGATAGAACCCATACCAGTCCTCAAGAGGAGGCTTGCTCATGGCAGGGTGGGGAGAGCTGTCTGCACGCTGTGCTGACTGCCTGGAAATGAAGCAACAGGGTAGACTCAGGGAAGGCCAGTAGGAAATAGTCTTTTGTTCTGAGAAGTGCCTATGGCTAAGGTTGTGGGCCAGACCCAGAACTTCGCAGTGTTCTATCAATTAGTCACCAGAACCCATCATGATTAAATCTCTGTTAAACAAAGTGGGGGAAACAAGAGGAGAGAAACATAAATTCAGTACTTGCTCTGGAGACAATTAAGGTCCTATGACAGCACTATATTTTTATTTAAAGAGCAGCACAAGACAGGATGTAACCTAATGCACAGCCTATGGGGAGGGGCTCCAAGTCTTTGGAAACCTTGTCCTGAGTAGAGAGACTGTTCTTTAAAATTGTCCTTTTCTCTTTCTTGTGGCCTGGATGACTCCTGGCCACATTCTCCTGCTCTGCCCTGCTTGCAGGCTCTGTTCATCTTTCCCATGTGGTTCGACAGTTCCTAGCCCTAATTTTGGAGACAGACAGCTGTGCGACCTTGGGAAGAGTATTCAATGTCTCTGAAATTCATCATATGTAAAACGTGGATGATCATACCAAGTTTATAGCACAATAATGCAAATTAAATAAGGCAGTATATATTAAAGGAATTTGAGTGTCTTGGCACTCAATAAGTATAATTTCACTTTTCCATGGAGAAATAGTAATACCAGTGCTCCTAAACCTACACTAACTACCCAGTATGGAAACCACCAGCCACATGTGGTTACTGAGCACTCAAAGTGTGGTAGCACATCACATCTGCAGTAAATATAAAATATGCTGCAGAGTTTAAAGGCTGTATGGAGAAAAGAATAAAAAATATTGATTACATGTTGAAACAATAAGATTTGGGATATATTGCATTATATAAAATGTATTATTAAATTGATTGAACCTGTTTCCTTTTAATGATTTTAAACTGGAAATTAAAAAAAAATTAAATTATACATATAACATGCATTGGATTTTTCTTGGGCAGTGGTATAAAACTTTCCCAAAGTAAATCGTCTGATACTCTGAGATTTTTCTTAGTAGGCTGCCTCTCATAGGTTTGTCTAAGTAGAAAAATTAGGGCACAATTGAGTGATGGGGTACAAAGCCACCCTGGACGGATGTGAAGTGTCTGGCATCATTATTGCCCAGTACTGACCTTGGACATGCAGTTGCTTTTCCCTCATGCAGGGTAAAGCGAGGTGGGTTTTGCTGGGACACTCTGTGAAGAGACAAATGCTCAAGAAGCTTAGTTACAATCATGCTTCTTCCTCCAGCTCTGGGCAGGTCATCGCCCCTGCCAAGCTGGGGCATACCCAAGTGAGATGAGAAACAAGGCGCTGCTCCCACTGCCATTCAACATGGCTCTAGTGGAGACTGGAGAGATCAATTAGAAGCGTATGAGTGGCTGCAAAAAGAACAAAAACCTCTCGCTGTTTGCAGACATGTGCCAGAGTGGTGTTTGCCAGGGCTGCTCAACAGAGCACCGTAGCCGAGGAGGCTTAAACCACAGAATCAATTTTCTCACAGTTTCAGAGGCTACAAGCCCAAGATCAAGGTGTCCTCAGGTTTGGTTCCTTCTGAGGCCTTCCTACCTGGCTGCAGAAGGCTGCCTTCTCACTCACGCAGTCTTTCCTCTGTGTAAGCAAATTCTTGATGCCTGTTTTGTGTGTCCAGATTTCCTGTTCTTTAAGAATTCCAGTCAGACTGGATCAGAGCCTCATTGTATCTTAGTCACCTCCTCCCTCCACATACTGTCACATTCTGAGGTGCTGGGCTTAGGGCTTTGACATATGAATTTGGGCAGGGGATGAACAACTCAGCCCTTCAAAGCTGGTGCACTTGGAAAACCCTAGAAATCAGAGATAAAACTAACTCAAGCAAGAAAAGATTCAGGAAGATAGTGGGTTACGAAATCTAGTAGCTGTCACACACATAAGTAAGAGCCAGCTAAAGGACATAATACAGAAAAATCTCATTTACAATAGGAAGATTAAAAATGTAAGTATATAAGCTTTGTTAAGCTTGTTCTCCTTTGAAACATGCAAAATTCACACGAGGAAATTTTAAAACACTGAAAGACACAATAGACTTTAAGAAGTGGGAAATATATATTCTGTTATTGAATAAGATAACTCCATGTTACAAAGATGTTAGTTCTTCCTGGATTAATTTACAAATCTGACTCAGTACCAATAAAAATACTATCAAAGTTTTTTTTTTTTTTTTGTCAGTCAAGTTAATACTAAAATTCATACAGAAAAACAAGCATGCGGGCCTGGGGTTATGGCTCAGTGGTAGAGCTGTCCCCTAGCATGGGCGAGGCCCAGGTTCGATCCCCAACACCACACAAAAATATATAAATAAAGATATTGTGTCCAACTACAACTAAAAAATAAAAAAAATAAAAATTAAAAAATTTAAAAAATAAGCATGAAAAAGAGGACAAAAATCATAAAAAGAAAAGAATATGAGAAGGCACTAGCTTCACATTAAACACACCATAAAACATTTAAAAAATATTTTTAGTTGTAGATGGACATGATACCTTTATTTATGTATTTATTTATTTGGTGCTGAGGATGGAACCCAGTGCCTCATATATACGAGGTAGTACTTTGTAACTGAGCTACAACCCCTGCCCACCATAAAGCATTTTTTAATTAAAAAATTATAGTATTGATACATGAAGTAGAGTAGTAGAAAAGATCAGAAAGTTCACCAAAAGACCTAGTTCATATGGAAGTTTAGTGTTTAGTAACCCAAACACAAGAATAATTTCCAAATTGATTAAAAATCTAAAATAAAATACAAGAACATGAAAACTCTAGAGAAAAACAGGGATAAATTCCTTTCAACTCAGTTAAGAGTTTAATTCAGTTAACCTTGACTCAAAACCCAGAGACAATAAGAGAATAATCAACTTGACTATGTTAAAAAAAAAGTCTTTACGGCAAAAAAATCATTCTAAACAACTCAAAAGACAACTTAGAGAAAATATTTGCAATGGATGGAGTTGGAGAATATCATGCCAAGTGAATTAAGCCAATCCCCCAAAACCAAAGGCCAAATGTTCTCTCTGATAAGTGGATGTTGATCCAAAAGGGGGAAGGGGGAAGCATGGGAAAAATGGAGGAACTTTGATTGGGCAAAGGGGAGGCAGGGTGGGGAGGGTGCAGGAAGGCAGGAAAGATGGCGGAATGAGATGGACATCATTACCCTAGGCACATGTAAGCCTGCACATAGGGTGTGACGCTACATCGTGTACAACCAGAGAGATGAAGAGTTGTGCTGCAATTGTGTACAATGAATCCAAATGCATTATGCTGTCATATATACCTAATTAAAATAAATTTTCAAAAAAGAAAATATTGGCAGTACAAACCGCCTAAAATGGGATAATTTTCTAATACATAAAGAACTCTCAAAAACTGAGGGATAAAGCATCAAAAACCTGATGGAAAAATGGGGGAAAGTAGTGAACCGGGAGTTCATTTTTAGGAAGTCCCTTAAAGTTGGCAATTCTGAAGTTAGTTAATGTCTACAATAGGACTGAGCAAATAGACACACTGTGGATACAGATAAATGAATACAGAAATATAGAGGTGTGTGTGTGTGTGTGTGTGTGTGTGTGTGTGTGTGTGTCCTGTGTCTGCCTACTGAGAGGACCTAGAAGGAATGACACCTCATTAGCAATGAGCACCTCTAGTGTCCAGATCTTGGTTTCTGAGTACCATTCTATGATAAAATAAACTGAGGCCTCTGGTAAATTGGTTGATGTGGGAACCGTAGCAGGGAAGATACCAGAACCTGCAATATCTTATGAAACTAGAAAGCAAGGAAATATTAAAAAAATCCAGGGGTGGGGGGAGCATGGGGCAAGACTCAGGACCCAACTTGGAGGAGCTCTTGATGCCAAAGGTGGAAGAAATTGGGCAAAAACACTAAAAAATAAAAAGAGTAGATTATATGATTATAGTATATATTACAAGATAGAATGAAATATCCATTATTTCATACTGTTATAAGTAAATAAAGAAATGCTGAGGGAGAAAGGATAGCTCCTTATTACACTATTCGAGTTAATAAAGAAATAATAATAATAATAATAATAATAATAACAATAATATTAATAATAAAGAAAGATAAATAAAGAAGCCATGAGGAAAACAGAAAACCACCATTGGGCAACATCATGATAATAAGCAAGAACCACTGATGGACGGTACAATCAGATAAAAGTGTGATGAGAAACATGATATGTGCATTGTCACAAAGTATCTCAACACAAGGCATGCATTATTACAAAGGAAAAATGGTCACTTTGCACTAGAAAAACTTAGCACCCTAACCAAGTGGTCGAGGTTAACATCACCAGGAGCAAGGCACACTGACCTCACATACTCCAGTGTGATGCAGAGAAAGATCGAGTACCACTCCTGCAGTGCTCTTGCCAAGATTGCACAATCTCAGTCCAGTCATAAGAGAGCATCAGACAAACCCAGAACCGGAGAAATTGTCATGGTCCAAAGGAGAGCTAGCAGATGTGATGACGAAATGCAGTGTGGGATTCTGGATTGGATTTTGGATGGGAAAAAGGATGTTAGTTGGAAAACTGGTGAAATTCAACTATGGTCTATAGTTTAGTTAACAGAATTCCATTAGAGTCAGTTACCTGCTATTTTTAACAGGAGTGTTGGTGTTATGTAAAATGTTAACATTGTGGAAAGAGGGGTGAAGGGTATATGAAAACCCTGTTTTATTTGTTCAACTTTTCCATAGTCTAACTTTATTTCTGAAAAATTTTAACAGGGGCTGGGGATGTAACTCAGTGGTAGTACTTGTCTAGCTTGCTTAGGGATCTGGGTTTGACTCCCAACACTGCAAAAATTAAAAATAAATAACTCCTGCTTATTTTCTGGGATCCAGAGGCCCATAGCTCCCTTAGGCTTCTTTTCGCAGTAGCCTCACCAAGCCACTCTTAATTTATTTTGTATTATATGTTCAGTATTATACCTCTATTGATCCAATCCTAGAAGATAGAAGTTAAAGTATATTCATGCATTTTAAAGTTTTCATTCACCAGTAATGAACAAACTCCAAAGGAAAACAGAATTTAAAAAAATGTATGCAAAAATAAAAGCAACTGCTGTTTTAACCTCTTTAAACATTGGCATAAAAAGAGAAATGGCTTCTGCATTCCTGGGCCACCATGCCCCTTTATGCCCTTGTCTGCCATCATGCTACAATGACAGTTGAGCAGTTGTACCAAGACTACATGGCCCAGGAAACCTACAATATTAATTATCTGGCCCTGTATAGAAAAAGTACTGACCCCACGTCTCAGGCATACTGGATTCTGTCTGTGCTTTCAAAGAAGATAAACTCTTTAAAAAAATGAACTTCTTTAAGAAGTTTCCCAAATTCTGCCAGTTTGGCTAAATAGTCTAGGATCTGAGACTCCACAACCCCTTCCAGCAGCTAAGGAAATCATGTCACTTCCATGAGCACTTATCCCTTCATCTGTCATACAGAGGCCAGAAACAGCCACATATGGGGATGGAGGCCAACAAAGAAGTGGGTAGCCAGGAACAAAAGGAATCAGCTTTAGTGGCTAGAACTCGGGAAACTCTAGCATGTGTATGCTGCTTTAAAAAAACAAAAACAAACAAACAACAACAACAAAAGAAAAAAAACATAAAATGAATGTGTTTCTTATGTAAAATGACATCTTCTGCTAAAAACAAAAACACCTTGCAAGCGGGTCCTCAGCGCAAGTTAAGCCTATTTTTCTGCCCAGGCTTCCAGGGCAGGAGGCCGAAGGGCTAAGGAGGGAAGGTGTGATTTAGGGTAGAGAACATCAGTCTTGTGAAATTTTTACAGCACTGAGGTTGTGTCCAAAAAGAATTAGGCTTCCAGACTTTACAAGCTCATTCTAAATTTAGACCTACAGCCTGTGATCCACAAAGGTAAGTCCAGACATATGGCAGCCCTTGGGGATTTAGAACACAGATATGTAGTCTTTACACTTTTTACAAAGCTGGCATATAACACACTTACCAGAACTTGGTCCTGGTCTGGGCCGTTGTGAAAGCCAAGAACAAAGCCAGATATTAAGAGGGATACTCAAAATTCTAAGATACCACTTGTCCCCTCTAGGGCCATATAATCCAGCTAAGAGCACAGGAACGTGCACACACACACACACACACACAAAGGTAACATGGTGTCAGTGTTTATAGTTGGGATTAGATTCAGCTGTGGTAACTAGAAGCCTCAAGACAAGGTAGAGAGTTCAGAGACATGCCTCCTAGTGCTGGGTGTGGGGGGGCAGCTCTGCTCCATTGGGGCACTTAGGACTCCTTCCTCTTGTCCTTCTGCCATTCCTAGGCAATGGCTTTCATCCTGTTGATCCATGTCATAGCTGCTTTCCAGCCTGCAGGAGACAGGGAGCAACCAAGAAGTGGCCAAAGGCATCCACTGCCTCTCTCTCAAAGAAGGTTTCTGGGCTGCTTCATGGTACGCTGGCTTACATCCCATTGGCTCAAACGTAGGCCACACCTGGCTCCGTGAGAGGATGGGATGTGCACCTTTATTTTGGATGGCCATGTGTCTTGCTAAAAATATCAATTACTATGGAGAAAAGTAGCCCATGTCTTTTTTGTTAAGAAAGGGCATCATTTTTAATCTCTTTTTGGTTTTTTTTTGCTATAAATTCTGTTTCATTTTGATATCAATATGGTCATACCAGCTGTCTTTTGGTTAGTATTTGCATGGCAGAAATTTTTCCATTTTTTTCCTTCTAACTCTATGGATTTATTTTAGTCAAATACCTTAGCTATAGCATGCAGCTTGATGTTGTTTTCTTTTTTTATTCGATCTGCCAAATTCTGTCTTCAAATAGGTGACTTTACGCTAATTCATTATATTGTGAATGGTTTTATTATTGTAGTCTGTTAACTTTCCATTTTTCTTTTCTTTCCTTCCTCATCTCTGCAGTATGTAGAGTTGGTTAAAGTTTTAGAGAGCTTGCCATTCCTTTTTTTAAATATTTGTTTTTTAGTTGTAGGTGGACACAATATCTTTATTTCATTAAAAAATTTTTTGTTGTTGTTGTAGATGGACACAATACCTTTATTTTATTTGTTTATTTATATGAGGTGCTAAGGATCGAACCCAGGGGCTCACTCATGTGAGGCAAGTGCTCTACCACTGAGCCACAGCCCCAGTCCCTTTATTTCATTTTTTTGTGGTGCTGAGGATCGAACCCAGTGCCTCACGTGTGCTAGGCAAGTGCTCTACCACTGAGCCACAACCACAGCCCCTTGCCAGTCCCTTTTATCACTCTATAGTAACAGCATCTACTTCTGTTCATTTAGTGGTTTCCATTTAAATTTCAATGTCATGTTGGCTCTAAAACTTCCTCCAGAAAGTCTATAGTTAGTATTTTAACCCTTTCACCCACCATGACAGGAATGTACTTTAATTACCCTTACTGTACTTTAAACACCCAGTATATTTTGATGTTATTGTACATTTATTGGCACAAAATTATTTTTTAGTTAATAACTAATTAAGTTTCCAGATTCCATGTTTGTAATTTTAAAAACCCACTTCCTACCTCTCAGTTTACTTTTCTTTATATGGAAGCACATCTTTCAGTGGTGCTTGTGACGAGCATCTGTGGTAAATTTCTTAGTCTTTGAAAGTCTTTAAAGTATTTAACCCTCACTTTCTAAAAAATATTTTAAAACATTTTCCTTTGAAATAATTTGAAACCTAGAAAACAATGCAAGAGAAGCTGGGAACTTCTATATACTCTTTATCTAGATTGATCTATTTTAAACTGAACACAACACTCTATGTACTTACACCTGAATATATATTGTTACTCAGATTATTTATGAAACAATTGAGAATGGGTCACATGCATCATGCCTACTTTCCCATTTCCCCTATTTTGGAATTAGCACTCTTGAATGATAATGTAGCTGGATATAGATTTCTAGGTTGGCCGTATTTTCCTTCATTCCTTTGAAATTATTGCTATATTGTCCCTGCTACTATTATCACTGATGGGGAATCTGCTGTCTATCACTAAAGTCTTCTGTGTAAGTGATCTCTTTTTTCTTAAGAATGCATGCTTGTTTTTAATGTGTATATGTATATTTTTCTCAGGGTGAATTCTGTTAGAAACTGTTTTCCATTTTGCCTATTGTCTCTTTCACTGTGTCTCATCTAAGGTTTTTCAGCCATTACATTTTTAAAAATTTTGTTGTTGTTGTTGTTGTTATTGATGGACGTTTTTTGAAAAATATGCAGTGTTGAGGATTAAACCCAGTGCCTCACACATGGTAGGCAAGCGCTCCACCACTGAGCCACAACCCCAGCCCAGCCATTACATTTTCTATTTTACTGGTTAGAATTTTTATTGCCAAGAGTTCTAATTTACTCTTTTTCATAGTTACATGCTTTTGTTCTACTTTTTTTGTGGTTTCTGTTTTCTTTTTTCTTGTTCTAACTAGACATTACAATGAGACCCTTACTGTCTGAGTTTTGACTGAGACATCTATGTAACACACACTGCGGAACAGACCTCGTTACAATACACAGTTATGAAGGAAATGCTTCTAGAACCCTGTGGCATGACTCTTGGATCTTTCATCCAGATGAGAGATACGAAAGGCGTAGGAGAGTAGAGTTTTGGGGGAGTTTTGTCAAGAGTAGATATCTTGCTTTCCATGACATTGAGAGAAGGTTTCTGTCATCTAACTTCAAGCTTTTAGAACATCACTTGAAGAGCTTTGAAATGTATTCTCTATAACTGGGAGACACCATGGACAGGTGACTGCTCTTACCAAAAAAAAAAAAAAAAAAATGCTAAGGCAGACTGAGGAACAGGCTGTGGGAGCTCTGGAACCCAGACGTATGCTATCCAGAGCCAGGAGAGGGTGCTGCATTGGAATTAGCCAATGTCTTGCAGCTTATCAGAGCAAGAGGCATTTGAGGGATTTTCATGAACCAGATGGGACCACAGTTGCTTTATTTTAGATCTTACCTATTAGAGTTGCCCAGAGGGGCAAAGGCCCGAGGTGTCCATGGGCTGAGGAAGCAGTTGCAAGTGACAGCCCTGAGGATACAAACACTGCAGGAGACAGGAGACAAGCAGAAACTCTCTGAGAACCTGTGACTCATCACTCTGAAAGAAAGAGCACCTTTTATTCCTATATTAGGTACATCCAAGGACAGCAGCTTTCTATAGCTATAGTCAGGCCTACAGATTGTCAGGTATTATGGTTTGGATACAAGGTGTCACCTCCCCCCAAAACCCTCCTGTGTTAATGCAGAAATATTCAGAGGTAAATGATTGGATTATGAGAGCTGTAACCTAATCAGCTCCATCCTAGTTTGAACAGACTACATGGGTGGAAACTGTTGGGAGGTGATGGTGGCTGGAGGAGGTGGGTCCCTGGGGGCATGCCCTGGAAGGGGGCAACTTCCTTACAGTGCCTTCCCCTCTCTGCTTCTGGGTCACCATGAGCGGAGTAGTTTTCCTCTTCCAGCCCTTTGGCCAATGCTCCACCATCAGAGTGATGGAACCCACTGATCATGGACCGAACTTCTTAAAATGTGAGCCAAAATAAGCTTTTCTTCCTCGTAGTTGTTCTTGTTTGCCGAAAGCATCCACAGGCTGTGTGTGGACTCCATCATGCATGGCAGCCTAGTGACTAGGAGAATCTGGTGTCTGGGAATGTCCAGTGGACATTTCCTCTGGCTAAGAATGCCCAGACACATTGTGAGCCCTATTCAAGCTCTGCTTGGTCCCACACAGCACCAGAGATGGGGTGACCTGCTGCAGCCACACAGCCTCTCTGAGATGGGTGTGATCTGCCAACATGCCAATCAACCTGCTGACTGCAAGACACCATGAAGCAAGACCTCACCCCTGAAACCTTATCCTTGCCTTTGATGTACCTGCTTAAATAAACACGGGAGCCATTTCCTAGTTGTTCAACTACGGCGGGGCCTATCAGGCACTCTGAGCTCTCTTTAAAAGTATTCTTTGTCTTTTGTTCATCACTAATTATGCTAGACTTTAATTTTCCTGGGTGGCTTACATCCTCCTAGTGGGGAAGAAGGAGGCAGCACCGGCTGCCTCCCAGTACTTGTTGGGGATCTTGGTCACAGAGATGAAAACCTAACGCATGAAGTGATTCAACCAAGAAACGACTGTGCTATACCCGCTTTCTTTTCTTTCCCTCCTCCAACCTCCAACTCAACTCTGAGGATGAGTGGAGTCATTGCTGTCCAGTGAGGGAGGAGTCGTGCAGAAAGACAGCAGATGAAGTATGGCTCTCCTGTACTCCCTGCAGGGCTCCAACCTGGAGCAGATCTTATCTGGAGCAGAAGATTAAATCTAGATCAATGACAGAAGGAGACTGTGTTTGCAATTTTTAATGACCAAAGGCCACCTATGAAGAATGAGCAGGAAAAGAAGAAACGTCAGCAATTGTTGAAATTTTCATCTAAGGGCAAGATTACTCTTGCTAAATAAAGTTTACTTGGAAGTCAAAGTTCACAGTGGGAGCCAAAAGTAGAGTTTTGTTTAATGTCACACATGATGCTTATACGACTTGTGGATTACACAAATTATGCTTTTGTTGATATTTTAACACTCTGTGTATACTTATTTCAAAGTTTTTGTCAGATTTTAAGATTAATTTCATTTGAAGTGAATTAAATGCTTCGTAGGTTTGCAGCTTTTGAAGATCTAAGGCCCTGGACAGGGGTTCTACAGCCAGCCTGATTTTATGGGTAAGAAAGGAGCCCCAATCCAGAGCCTACCTTCAAGCAAGTCTCTCTCTTGTCCCTTCTACAATCTGGAATGGAGCTCTTTGGTGCTCCTTACCTCCGTGTCTACATCCTGCCTCCAGGAAGTAGGGGACACGGTTTCAGCTCTGCTTGTCATTTTTTGCTCCTATTTCTTACCAACAAAGATATTGGTTTCAGTCTGGTTAAGTCTTTGTGGTTTTTTGTTTTGTTTTGTACTGGGGATTGAACCCAGGGGCACGTGGCCACTGAGTCACATCCCCAGCCCTTTATATTTTTTATTTAGAGATGGAGC
The DNA here is from genome assembly GCF_047511675.1 of Marmota flaviventris. Classification (NCBI taxonomy): domain Eukaryota; kingdom Metazoa; phylum Chordata; class Mammalia; order Rodentia; family Sciuridae; genus Marmota; species Marmota flaviventris. Next base: position 24,468,618 of record NC_092513.1, on the reverse strand, counting down.
TTTGCTTAGTTGCTTAGGTCCTCATTAGATTGCTGAGGCTGGCTTTGAACTTGCGATCCTCCTGCCTCACGCTCCTGAGCTGCTGGTATTACAGGTATGTGCCAGCATGCCTGGATTGTGGTTATCTTTTAAACACATTTTACCTGCAGATGCTTAGTGATCAAAGAGAGAATGCATGGCACCATTTTGACAGGAAGTACCAATCTCCATGATCCAAATGAGTGGTCCTGCTGCAAGAAGAAGAAATCACCAAGGCCAAGCTGGTGGACTTTAAGCGGGGACATGAGCTGACTTTAACAAATGGATTTAGGGTGGGTGGGAACAAAGAGAGAAGGCCATAGGGAGAGACAAAATGGCAGGACATAGAGGGGAGCTGTGCGTGGTTAGACAGGGCTTGCCAGAGCCGAATGCCATTACATAGTCTCTCATCGACTTGTCCTTCTTCTTTGTAGCAATTATCATTAAATGTGTGATTAATTATGTATCTTTGTGGTTACTTGCTTAATGTGTATCTCTGCCTTATACTGTTAGTTCCATGAGGGCAGGAATCATATGGGACCTCAGTTGGATCATTAGCACCAGTGTTGGTTCCTGGCACAGAATAAATGAAAAATGAATGAGTGAATAAAGCTGCATAGTCAGGTGTGCTGTGGTGCATGGGCTGGCTGTTAGGAGTTGGAAACCTTTCAGGAGGTGTTAACGGAAACAATTACTTTATGGATCCCGAGTTGGGGCAAGCACTTACTTTTGTCTTTTCTTGGGCTGGCCAGGTTACCCTAAGGACTGTCTCAGGAAAGTCAACTCTGGGAGAAGAAGGTGAGGAGATAGACAGGCCAACACAACACCAAATTCTGCAGCCACTGGGCCTGGTAGAAGCCATAGGAGCTGCCTGTCAACCCCCGAGGTATCTCATGCTCTAAGGGACTCAGACTTGGTCAGGAATCCAGTGAAACTCCCTGGGATGTGCTGAATGGTTCTGATCAGCTCATCTGGCTCCACTCTGATATTCCTAAGCCACCCATTATCCATGAAGGTGGGGTCAGGGGTCGTACTCTCCTTAACCATGCCTAGGTCATGGGTCAACATGCTAGTCAGGAGGACAGATGAGGCCCACACAAACCACAGAGACTAGCATGAAAGAGGGCTGCTGTTACCAGAAGAAGGGGGACCTGATGCCAGCACAGGAAGGTCCACCCTAAATATGTCTGCACTAACCACGGAGCTTCAATACACAGGATAGAACGGAAGCAACTGAAGGGGAAATAGACTAATCCATGATTCGTTGGAAACACCACTACTTTGTCTTATTTCCCCCTGCAGCACTGCAAACCTGGAATAGAATCAATTTTATCTCACATGCTCGAAAAAAAAATTGGAAGATTAATAGTTGCTTGCCCTCAAGGAAGGAAAATTAATTTTTTCCATTTCCAATTATTCTGGCTTAGAATTTAATGGGCCATGGAGAATGGTTGCGAAAGAAAAAAAGAGAGAGTATCTGAGAATAAACAGAGGAGAGGGAGAGGAGTTGAACCCAGAATAAAAGATGGAGTGGAAGTCAGTATATGAGCAGAATCACCTGCCACTCAGTTGCAGAGCTCCGGGAGACAGCGATGCCCCACCTGAGATGCCTCACCTGAGTGGTCGTGTGATGCTCTAAGGGGCTGCACCTCCGGCCATTAGAGTTCCTGCTTTCTGGAACTTTCTACTTCACCCCAAACGAAGGGGAGCTGCTCAAGGGAATATGGGAACTGTGACAGTGAGTTATCAAAACAGGGATGAGAGGTGCTTTCCTGATGTCTTGACTGCAAAGACCCCAGAAAGGGTGCAAACTCTGCTGGGAAGGGGGGGGAGAGACCTAGTAATGAGACTGCATTATCAGCAGGGGCCAGTGGGGACACAGAGTTGAGCTGATTTATTTCTTCTTTCCAGACTGTGTGACCTTTACTCCTCCCACCCCTTTCTTATCTTTTTTTTTTTTTTTTAATTGACCAGGACTTCCAGGGTCGGAAAGGAATGGAGAAAGAGGATATTCTTGCCTTATTCCTAATCTTGAGGAAAAAAAATATCATTCTTTTACCTTAAAAAATGTCAACTCTAGGACTTTTACAGATAACTGTATTTCTGTGGTTCCTAGTTTGCTGAGGGTTATTATTATTATTATTATTATTATTATTTGGTTTATCATGAATAGATGTTGAATTTGTCAAATGTATTTTCTGCATCTGTTCAGATAATTATTTGGTTTTCTTCTTAGTTAATATTCTGAAATAAGTTGAATGATTTTCAAATGTTGAACCAACCAAGCAACCTGGAGTAAGCCTCTCTTGGTCATTGTCCTTTTTATATATTGCCATATTCTATTTGATAATATTTTCTTGCTTCTATTCAACTATTTCACCCATGTTCATGACTAAATTCTAAACTAATTCTAGCTAAATTCTTATTGATATGCATCTGTGTTCATCTCATAAGCCAGAGTGCACGGCCTCTCTCTCCCCACAAACATCTGCTTCTTAGATTTCTGGTCAGTTCAGGTCAACTGATTGCCTACAACCTCAGCTTCCTGATGAGTTGAATCAAAGTTATAAACAAGGGTTTTGTAGTCCTCCCACCCCTTTTTAATGTCAAGGTGAGAGTGATTCTCTTTCTACTTTTCAGCATCTGGAGCACAAAATGCGAATGAGTTAACTTAAAGAAAAAGAAAAAGAAAAACATTCCCAGGTACTGTTGCTCAGTGGTTTGTGGACTGAATTGCCAACTGCTTCTCATAGCATGTTGCCATTGGTCCTTTTACTCCTGTGAGGTAGGTGATTTCTATTCCCAGTTACAGATGAGTGGATGAGAAAAGGGATGGGGCTCTCTTCCTCTGTCACCTGACTGCACAGGAGCAGCTGTGTTGCCTGGGGGTTATGAGGAGTGATTTGTGAGATTAGGAGGAACCTGGGGGAGGAGGTGGCACTGCCCAATCTCCTCAGCCTGGACTGAGCTGGGGGAGTTACCAGGGAGTGCAGGGAGAGGGGAAGGGTCTGGCATGTCTTGGGGTGTGCTAAGGCTTTAGTTGGCAGGTTCCACAAAGGACCCTACAGGAAGTGGATCTTAGGGAAAAATAGTGCTAATGGCTGGAGAGACCTGAGAAGTTTTCTGTGGAAACCTGTGCTGCCCACACAGCAAGGTAGAGTCCTCAGAGGCTTGGAATGTGGACTCAGTCCCAGGGCAGTGATGGAGTTTTACCCAGTGTGGGGGAATCCAGGCCTTGGCCCTGTGTGCGGGGGCTGGGGCTAGGGGTAAGGGAATGGGTAGAGGAAAAGCGAGATGGAGATGGAGCTGCTGGGTAATGGCCCTCAAGTTTCTGCTCAGGCTGAACCCTCCCCTGCTCCCTGCCTCAGAAGCACCCCCAGGCCCTCTATTCCAGGCAAAGGTGGGATAGCACCTCCCTTACACACACACTGTCCTCTTGCAACTCCCCCTGGAAGGTTTCAATGATATATTTATCCAGTCATTCACTCACTCATTTATTTATTCAGTGATTATTCATTATTGCCAACCCTTGCTCCCTGTGGCCTGGTTTTCCAGGATAAAGGGGATAGGGATGGGGAAATCATGCAGCTTAGTGGCCCATAGGGCTTTGTTCCCAGAGAGACCCAAGGAAAGGCCTGGGTGTGGGAAGAGGTGAGAAGCAGTTTCTAGAACCCCTACATGTAAGTAACACACCCATGTTCCCTGGGACACTGGCCAGGCACCAGATGAATGAGATCCACCTTGGAGCACTCTCCCCTGACAAAAGCCACAGATTCTCAGTTGCCCTGCTTCTCCCTCCATGGTGGACCTCTCGGTGGGACCCCTTGTTCCCAAGGCTGGACTTTCTTTCCCGGGAGGACCTTCAAGGCCCAGCCTATCTGCCATTCCCCCAGGCACCCTGTCTGAGAGCTGGATTTTAACCATTCTCCCCATTTCCCAGGTTATGCTCAACAATGTTGAAATAAGAGCAGGCCATTCCCTGTGTGAACCCTTCCTGGCCTCCCACTACTCCAAGGTCAAGTTGAACCTGCCAGACTCCAGGCCCAGCATGATCTGGCCTCTTGCTCCCGCCTCTTTGTAAGTCCCTGGAGCAGGGACCAGGGGCAGCAATGTTTTATTCCTCAGAGTGTTTGTAGCGCTTGCCTCACACAGAGTAAATACTCCATAAATACATGTCAAAATGAAATGAAACAAAATTCTAGTTGAGAAATGGATTCCCACAGGACAAGGATATGCTTGCTTCATCTTCCACACAGGGAAAAAAATAAACTGGCCTGATGTTCTACTTCTTCACTCCCTTTCCCTTTATTGTGATTTGGGGGAAACTTATTTTTTTCTTTAGTTATAATTATCTGACAAAATATTCAGCTGGTCTCCTCAATCTTGTATTCTACAACCAGCAAACCCTCCACAGCAGCAAAGGACAGACTGCTGGTGACTTTCTTTTTGGAATAAGAACAACAAAAGTTCCTGCCAGTCTTTGTCCCAGAGTGTCTCATAAGAAAATAAGTGAAAAGTCCCCACATTGTTTCACATTTCTTGGGAAGGACAATCCCTGGAGCTAAAGATTTGAGGGGGAGGCAGAGGTCACCGTTTCCTGGTAACCCAGAGTCAAAACTCTGATCTTCACTCTCCTTTGCCCTTGACTCACATCCTCGAACATCACCACTGTCTCCTCTTCTTGTCTGACCCTGAGACCTCTGCCTCTCTGCATCCCAGTTTCCACATCTGTTAAATGGAGATATAGAAAGAAAACCAAGGTTGCCACAAGCTCCGAGCCAAGGTTAGGGGCTCAGTGGCAGAGCGCTTGCCTTACACGTGTGAAGCACTGGGTTCGATCCTCAGCATCACATAAAAATAAACAAGTAAAATGAAGGCGTGCTGTCCAATTACAAAAAAAAAAAAAAATTTTAATGGAGATATAAGACCTAGTTTTCAGGAGAGAAAATGAAGTTCTGCTGCTGAGAAAGCTAAAGATAATGTAGCAGAATGAGAAAGTCCTTGTCACTGGATTTAGGGAAAAATTAAAAATGGAGTTGGCCCCAGGATGCAGACACAGGCTCCCAATAAGAACATGGCTGTTTTTACCATACTGACCTGCTGCCTGGACCCTGCGTGACCCAGCCCAGGCTGGTCTCTCAGGACTGGTGAGCCTGGCAGCACCTGCTGGGTTTCCTGTCACATTTGCCACCACATCTCCATTAAAATCATCCAAGCTGACTGAAGTTTTCCCCTGGGGGAGTTCTGGGTGGTCCAGCCTTTTTGACTTTCTCCACCTCATTAAAAGGCCAGCGCTGGTGGATGACAGAGGTAACCAGCTATGGCCTCCACGCTGTGGTTAGAACTACCTGGGGCTCTTGCTAACAAGGCAAACTTGGGGATCCAACCTTGGAGGTTCACACTGGGTCAGCTGTTGGAGCAGGAGTGGGGGATGTAGAAATTGAACCTTTAGCTCAAGTTAGTAGGGAGAGACGCTCTGAAAGCCAGAAGACAGGGTGCTATTGCGGGGGGGGGGGGAGCTCTGTGAAGATGAAGGAGTCCCTAAAGGGGAGATGGGGTTCCAACAGAGAGATGCTCAACTCTCTTGATAGGAAGCCAGGGGTGATGGGGAGTAATAGCAGTGGGCCCCAGTAAGGGGTGTTCAGAGGATTGACTCTGGAGGACCCGATGTGTGCAGCTTGTCACAAACAGCTGCACCAGTGGAAAGGACCAGCTCAGCTCATCAGAATTTGGTGCCTATGGGGCCTCCCAAGCTGGAGCAGCCTGGAGGAAAAGTCCTCCATTTTCCTTGCAGGAGGTGGAGGAAGAATGGCTGAGAAGGACACAGGTGTCACCAGCTCTTCTCCTCTGGCATTATTTGGCTCAAAGCCTCCAGGGCGATTCCCTGGAGGACCATTTTGCACCCATGGAAAGCCCTGGAGTCGTACTCTGCTGACCCTTGGCCTCAATTGTCTGCTGTGTCCAGCTTCATAGACTTCTAAAGGAAATGTCCTCATCTTTGGGATATGATTCTATCTGATGCCAGCCTGATAATACCACAGCTTCCACACCCCCAGAAGGTGGGGATGATGAACTTGAAGAGGCCAAGGTCACTGGTCTAGAATCCCAACCTAGGAAAGTGCAGGCTCAGCATCCAGGCCACTAACCTTGGCAACCTTGGTTTTTCTTATCTAAAAAATGACTGGGGGAGGGGAGAGTTAGAAGGAGAGTTGGATTTTCAGGTTTTTTTTTTTTTTCCCTCTTGACCGTGGAAATCTTTTTTTCAAAGAAAAGCTGACAGATGAAGCAAACATGTGAAGATCCTCTTGGAGCTTCTGCTATTTTTGAAATGAGAATTGGAATATCATGTCCATACTCCTTCCTCAGTCTTCCCCAGGGCCCCTGTGGGTTTGAAGACCCAGGAACATGACTCAAGCATTGCACTCTTAGGTATTTACCCGAGAGAAATGAAAACGTGTCCACACAGACACTTGTAGGCAAATGTTCCAAACTGGAAGCAACCCACATGCCTATCACTGTGTCCGTAAACAAATCATAGTATTTGTATGATGGAATATGATGAAAGGAATGAATGGACCTTGGTGAACGCAACAACATTGGTGAACCTTGAAGCCATGGTTCTCAAAAAAGAAGCCAGGCTAAAAAACAGCATATGTGATACTTTATATATTATATACTTCTTCGTTACACACTATAAAATTCTGTGTATACACAATTTCAGAAAATATAAACCAACCTATATTGATAAAAAGACCAGGGTTGACTGGGTATTGCTGGGGAAGGATTACCAAAGAGTTTTAGGAAATTTTAGAGGTACACAAAATGTTCCACACCTTGACAAAGATGTTGGTTTATAGGGGTACACATACCTCAGAACATACCAAATTTTACACTTCAAATGCATGCCATTTGTCACATGTTATACCCCAATGAAGTTGTAAAAGAAAAAAAGAAAGGCTGCCAGATTATTTTTACCTTGGAGAACTAACTCCAAAAGCATGAGAATCCTTACCAGATTCTCACCAAAGCAGGTCTTGTGACCTTGTTGTCTCCAGAGACCTGCGTCCAGTGTTGAGCACAATTCTTGACCCGCTGGTGCTCCATGACCCAGGTGTTGAGAAGTTCTAGAGGTTTCTAGAAAGGTACTTGGGAAACATCTTTCCCCCTTTGCTGGCAAATAACATTAGAACCCACAGTTTTCTATTTTTAAGGGGTTGCAAAGCAAGTGTCCCAATGTTTGACTTTGCTGCCTTCTTATTCCACAAAGTTGCTCTCCCATGAAGGAGCCTTTCTACACAGTGCTCTCACCCCCAGGTTTCATTTTTGTTTAATGGTCAGATTGCCTTATTGCTCTCTTGGGAGGCTTCTCCCATGAGGGGCTCACTGACCATGAGCATTTTGTGGATCCATCCCCTGGGAGCCACTAATCCAGGCAAGGGATTGGAATGGTCAGCAAAAGAGGTGAAGCTGGCTCATAGATTCTTCAAACATTTCAGTGAACTGGAAAAAAAAAAAAAGATAATTGTGCTGCCAGGTATCAAGGGGAGCAATAAACAAACATTGACTGACTTCCTTCTCTGCCACCTGGTGGGACTCAGACTTACCTGGCGGGACTCAGACTTACCAGGAGAATGCTACTCAAGCAACAACTTTTTAGTTTGATGGTTTCCTTTTAAAAAAATTATTTTGCAGTACCTGTCATATACAGAGCACTAGATGCTGGGAAATGCACAAGAAGCTCATGATGGACAGAGATGATCCAACCAGGGATGAGACGGTGCTGGCCCCACAGCACAGGGTAAGGAAGGGCCACACCAGTCACTTTCAAAGTTCCAAAATATCAGGAGCTAAGGAGGAGGGAGGCCCCTTTGGCCCAACATCATCAGGCAAGGGGAAAACGGGGCTGAAGGTAAGTCTGGAAAACTAGGAGGAGAGGTAGAAATGATAGGGAAATCTAAAGCCAGAAATCAATGGAGTTAGAGAACTAGAGCCACGTTTGTTTGGGCACAAGGCTCAATCTGTAAATAATTATGTAAAAACAAAGTAAAACCCAGAAATGTGTGGATTCAATATGTATATGCCCCTACTGCAAATGCAATTAGACCTTTGTGTAGGATACACCTCAGGCTGAACAACATGGTGGTGTGAGGGCATGGAGTGAGGGAGAAGGCTTTGACCTTCTCCCTGTTGTTTGGATGTTTTCTAATTAATTCTATTTACAAGAGACCTGCTTTTCTTTTATTATTTATTTTCCAAATTTTAATTGTGATAAAATATATATAACATAAAACCTTCCATCTTCACTACCGTACATGTGCAGCTGAGTGGCAATAGGTACAGTCACTGCCGAGGGATGAGTCACCACCATCCCACCAGCTCTAGAAGTTTTCCACCTTCAGTTAGAAACTCCATTCCCATTGAACCATGGCTCCTCTTGTCCCCTCCCACAGCCCTTGGCCACCACCTTTCTACCTTCAGGATCTAGGAATTTGAATTTGACGATTCTGGGTACCACACAGAAGCGGAATCACAGCCAAGGAAAGGGACCAGGGCAGGGAGGAGGGGAAGAAAAGGGGAAATACAGGGGAACAATATTGGCCAAATTATATTGTCACATTGTGTATACATTGTGAATACAAATATGTAACAACAAATCCCATCATTACATGCAACTATAATGAACCAATAACAATATGAGAAAATTTAAAATAAAACCTATTCCGTACAGAAAAAAAGTGGAATCATACTCTATTTCCCCCCTGTGTCTGGTTTATTTTACTTAGCATGATGCTTTCAAGGTTCATCTGTGTGCTATAGCATGTGCCAGCATTTTCTTCCTTTTAAAGGCTGAATAGTATTCCCTTGTTTATATATCCCAGGTTTTCTTCATCCATTTGTCTATTGGACCCTTGGTTAGTCTCTGCCTTTTGGCTACTGTTCATATCTGCCATGAACACTGGCATACAAATATGTGTTTGAATGCCAGTTTTGAATTCTTTGGAGAATATACCCAGATGTAGGATTGCTGGATCATGTGGTAATCTATGTTTATCTTTCCAGGAATACACAGGATTCCAGCTTCTCTACATCCTTGCTAACATTTGCTTTTTTCTGTTTTTTTTTTTTTTTTTTTTTAACAATAACTATCTTGATGGGCATGAGAAGGTAAGTCATTGTGGCTTTGATTTGCATTTTCCTAACAATTGGCAATGGTGAGCATATTGTATCTGTGAAAATTCTGTGACTTTTAAAGAGATTTCAGCAATAAATTGACAAAAATAGAGCAGAATACTGGAAAACCTTCACATGTCTAATTTATCTCTTCAGATGTTTCCAATTTTCAACATGTTTTTCTCTTCCGTATGGAGCGGTTCTGGATGGTGGTGACTTCAACAGCTGCCATGCTTATCTCTAGGACTAAGATCTTTTTGCGTAAGCAGCAGCCTCTGGGGCAGCTTTGGGGTGGCAGTGCTTCTCTGGGTTGGTGGCCACATGGGAGATGCAAGGGTCAGGGATGTGTGAATGTAAGGAAGAGGTTGGGAGAAGGACAGTCATGTCCAGTAGCCTATTAGAGAAAGAAGTTACAGGCTTCTGAGCAATTTTCTTCTACTTTCCTTCTAGAAGGGCCAGGAAGGCAACCCATAGGAGAGCAGGTCATGGCCTTTGCTGAAGGCAGCCTCTGCACAAGTTAAAGGCAGTTTGCAGGTGGGAAACCTACTTCTTTCCAATGGTGGTGAAGACAGTTTGGCTGGGTTTGGAATTTGTTTGACCTGGAAATGCTTCCACAATGTAGAGACTTTCTAAAGGCAGGTGGGTAGGCTGTCTTCACAGTTTTGAGCTTCCATCTGCAGAGTGAGCTCAGTAGTTTTTTCTCTATGCCGACCCATCTCTATCTCTGTCAGCTCTGTTAATGGGGTTTCTGATCCAGGGAGGAGACAGACAAGTGAGCATTGGGACTTCTTGGCTGGAATTTGCTACCTTTGAGACTAAAGTGCTCAGGCCATTTCAGTGATACGACTCACTCTGCATATGCATAGCTTTACATATTTTGCTCAAATCAGAAGCAGAGCTGGGCCTCTCTCCCCTGAACCTTTTCCTGTAGCACTGTTTTTAAAGCCTAACTCAGCCTTCTGAAATGAGTGGCACTGTGTTTATTAGTTTAAAAATGAATAAACAACTGTCTAAGTTGCCAGAAGGCGCATGTCACCACACCGAGAAATTTGCAGTTGGGGAATGTGACTTCAGAGCATAATGTATCTACAATCTCATATAATTGCAATGCACCTGAAGAGCCATGTAGGCTGTCATCTCCTCTATCTGGCAAATTGTCTATCTGCCACTCAAGACTCTGCTGATGCCACCTGTTTTGTAAAGCTGTTCTTAGATCCCCTAGGCAATTCCATATGCCCTCCTTGGCCTCTCCCAGCACCTGGAGGTTACTGAGTTCATCCACATGGTGTCCCAAGTGGACACTTGCAAAGTGTCTGGTGTACTAGCAGCCTTCAGTAATCCGTTGTGAATTCTTCTCTGTCTGTGCCTTGGTTTCTGATGAGGTGGGGGTCAGGCTCCACTTGTTTAAACCCTGGGTCACTTTGGAGGATGAGAGGCTGGAAAGAGGCCACTGAGACACCATGGAGGGGACACATGGCAATCCTGCTCCCGTGTTGTAAGGATGTTGCCCTCACAGTGAGTTCTGTTGCTTCCTGGAGTCCTGAGGGGGAAGTGTGGGGTTTATACTGAGAAAAGCCACAGACCTATAGTTCTAGGCACTTTCCCAGAAACTCCAGCAGGGTCCCAGGCTGCACCCTGCCAAGCTCCCCTGGGTCATAGCCAGTCTCTGCATCTCCTGGGGGCTTCCTAACTCTGGGGAAACAGGGCCAGAAATGGGCTGGAGATACAAGAAGACTCAAGGGGACTGCTGAGGAAGGGGGGTGGGGGGTGGGGGGGCGGCCAGTTGAGGCTCAGGCTTCTTCTCTGTGCACTTGTGGAGGGGAACGCAGGTCAAGAATTTATGGAATCCTGCTGGGTGCCTGCCTGAGCCCCTCCTCCTACTAACCCCTTGGCCTGCCACACAGCCACCTTGGGCCCTTTGCACTCAGTGGGTTTGCTTTAATGCAAATCAATCTCTCTCTCTCTCTCTCTCTCTCTCTCTCCCTCCCCCCCCCCTTTCTATTTGGAACAAAAATTCACCAAAACCTTTTAAGAAAGTCCAGTGGTGGCTTTAAATTATTCAGATTTAATTACTGCCTTAAACAACAACAACAAAAACTGTGACTAGGGGCTGGGGATGTGGCTCAAGCGGTAGCGCGCTCGCCTGGCATGCGTGCGGCCCGGGTTCAATCCTCAGCACCACATACAAACAAAGATGTTGTGTCCGCCGAAAACTAAAAAATAAATATTAAAAAATTCTCTCTCTCTCTCTCTCTCTTTAAAAAACGAAACAAAACAAACAAACAAAAAAAACTGTGACTAATTCTTTGTGCACCTTTCAAAAAATTGTCAGAAATACAGAGAAAGTTGAAAACTTACAGTCTTGACCTTGTGACAACCACCTGATGTGTTCTCTCTTAGGCTGGTGTCTCTGCTAGTCCAAGTTCAAGGCAACGGGGAAGACTGTGTGCTCCATTTTCTGTTTTGTTTTTCCTCTTTAATATGATGTCATAAGACTTTTTCCCTTGGAACACTATGACCTCCAAAATCATTTTAGTGTTTGTAGAATATTCAAGAATGAAATTTATTCTAAAACTGCCCCTTGCTTGTTTTGTTTTTAACTTTTATTTTTAGAAGAATTACTCTTTGAAAATATGTGTTGGCTTCCTCTCCCCAAGCAGAAACTTCTGTTTTACTGTCTTTGACCTGGGTTTTGGTACCCAGGACCCTGGAGAGCCCCCTGCCTCTTCAGACTCCTCCCTGAAGCTACCCCACTGGAAGGGACAGAAGTTGCTTCCTAAGCATGTTTAATTTGTGGGAGCTCAGGTCCAACCTGTGGATGTTACAAGGGGAATGGGCAGGCCTGGACCAGGGCGGGGGAGACCTGCCCATTTAAAATGGTTCCTAACCCATGGCAGAAACTGTGCAGCTTGTCTGTAAATGGCCAGCCAGGTGGTAATAGTCTTGACAAGGTCCCTGAAGAAGAATTGAAAGAATAAAGTAGGAATCATAAAGAAGTCTTGACTGACTTCTATTCCAGGAAGTGATGAAGAGCTGTCGGTGTATACCATACCATGGGTGGTGCACTTTTTGTAATATTTAAAGGATTTTCAAAGACATTTTTTTATTAGTTTTATTTTCTACTTTCACTCTGACTTTAGGACAGGATGTGGCTGCATGATTTGGGGAAAATATTAAGACAGTTTGATTGAAAATTATCTAAACCATTATCTAAAGATGATGGTCTTTCATCATCTGTCATGCAGCTCTCAGCAATGGGAAGTGGGATAGGGGCAGATTGTCTCTTCCCCCCAATTTCTCTGTAAGGTGACATGTTACAACAAAAAGCAATCAATGGGGCTCAGGAAACCCCACCCCAAAATATGGCTCCCTGGCTTTTGAGAAAACAGTTGGAACAGGAAGGTCATGTTTACCTCTTCTCTGAAACAGGTCATAAAATTCTCATTTCAAAGGTACTTCCTCTACATCCAGAGGACAGGAGCCACAGCCACAGGACACAGAGAAGAATGTGAGCCAACAGGTCCTGCTAAGTTCCCCCAGTTTACGACCATAGCATACGCCCCTGTCTACACCCCAGTTCACTCTTCAGCAATTCTAAGCACAGCAATAAACAGGTTCCCTGTTTCTTTGGGGTCTTCATTTCCTTTTTTTTTTAAAGATGGCATTTTATTGGTGTATTATAATTGTGTATATTCATGGGATTTGTTATTATATATTTATCCATGCATACAACAATTTCATTTCCTGGTACCTCCCCGGGTCTTCATTTCTGAAATGAAATAAATTTGGATTTTTTCTTGCTAATCTGTCTTTTGTCATGAAACTAGTAATGGGTGAGAAAAGATACTTTTTTTTTCTTTAGTCCTTACCCAAGTTTTAGACCAAATTCTGCCATAAGCAAGCCTCTGTTAAAACAATCACAATACAAAAAGAGCTGGGGTTGTGACTCAGTGGTTAGCACCCCCTGGATTCAATCTCCAGTACCTATTCCCCCCACCCCCCAAAAAATTTGGCCTATTCTTCTAAACTTGGCTTAGGCCATTCCCCAAATCAGAGTCAGAGTGAAAGTAGCAAATAAAACTAATAAAAATCACCTTAGAAAACCCCATGTCCCCACTCACAGGCACACATCAAGTCTTGCGTGTGATGGTCATGAGAGGTCATGATATGGGATGATATGCCTATGGTGGGAATTGTCCCTGCACACTGAATCAGTGACAGAGCCCTCCTTGAAGTGGGGCCCAGAGCCAAAGCTCCAGGAGTGGGGATCCAGCTCCAGAGGGGCTGGGCAGCTGGGCTTGATGGGTCCTCAGACCCTGACTTCAGGGATGGTGGCTACTGTCACATTTTCTAGCTAGCCACATCGATCAACATTCATGTCATCCATTATGTCTGCCATCTTGTCTGTTATTGGACCCTCTGACTTTGATTTTGAAATCAAGTTGTTAGTGCTCAGATGCTAACTGTCCACTCCTGGGATGTGAATTAAAGTTGATTTACAACTGGAAGCTCCAAAATACCCACCCGTGTGGGAATGGTCAAACAAAATATGGCAAAAATCACATAATAGAGGAACACGATACTGAAATAAACAAAGAAGCTCTCTGGGAACTGGTGGGGAAAGACCCCCAAGGACTCTGTGAAAAGAGCAAGATGTAGACACGCGACAGAGTGATTCGACTGAGTGATTTGCTACATTTTATGCACAGGAGGTTGGTGGAGGGAAGGTGCAGGAAATAGGGTTTGTGTTTGCTTATAATGGCCTGAAGGGACTCTGGAAGGGTAAAGAAACTAAAAAGTCACCTCAGGAACAGGGTTGAGAAAGGGGGTTGGAAATAGGGCTGAATGGTGTAGGAAGGAAGCAAGACTTCATGGTAACACGTTTTATTGTCTTGCTTTTTTAACCCTGTGAATGGATTACCTGTTCTGAGAAAATGAAAATGTAAGTCCGTTCTCTCGCACATGCATTATACTCTTTATACTAAAGTATTTTAAAGTCAATTTCAACACAGGTAGTATGAACATATCGCTTGGTCCTGCCCTCCCTCTAAGCCAGCACTTCTCCAACCAGGGGGCCAATACTTCAAAGCCACAGAATAAACTTATTTTGCTGGAAGATCTGGGAGGAAAACAGGCATAGACATAGTCTAGAGTAGACTGTAGCTTTGCCAAAACAGTCTCGCTGGCTCTACAAAACGCCCAGCTGGCTTTTAGCTCTTGGTGAGAATGAGCAATGATCTCTGTCCTCATTATGTTAGGGCTGGTTCCTGTGGGCTTCATCTGTAGGGGGTTTGGGGAGTTTCTAAAGAAAATTTCCTTTGGCTTCCATAAACCTCTGGGAAACAGTATTATCCCTGATTGACACAAGAAGAAACTAGAGCTCAAAGGCCACATGATTTGGTTCAAGTAATTCAAAGTAGCTCTCAGGTCAGCATTTCTACTCTGACACACAGTGGCTGTGTTATATAAAAGAGATTGCGTATTTCTGCATTTAGTTATTTAAGAAATCATTGTCTTGCTCTTGACCCTTGTTTTCTTTATTAGATACCGCTGTTCTCCTGAAGGATTTAGGGAAAACATTCATAGATGAAAAACAAAGTGTGGATAAAACAAAAGGGGGAAGATTCACTGCGCTGTGACTGTGACTTTTCTCATAGCCACCACTAACAGAGATTCTGGTGAGTGTCCTGCCTTTGGCTCACACAGGTACCTTGAGGGCCAGACACACTGTGGGTCACTGACAGGATGGCAGTACCGTGGCCGCCGTCTGTGCCAGCATTTCTGGCCTTCTTTCCCTTAGTAATCTGCAGAGGAGGAACTCTGCTCCCTTCTCAGAGAGTGAGGTGAGGGCTAGGGTGTAGCTCAATGGTAGGGCGCTTGCCTCGCATGTGTGAGTCCCTGCGTTCAATCCCCTGCACAGAAAACCAAACCAAAACAAAAAAGTAAACAGTCTCCTAAGGGTGATGTGTTATCAGTAGTGTGGGCTCCTTGATGGCTGAGCGTTGCTCTTTATCAGTGGTTTCTACCTCTGACTCACCTGTCTCCAACATTCTCTGTCCACAGTGGTTGTCACCCTGTAAAGGGTGGTGGCATGCAGGGCCATGATCTCAGTGGCTCCTGTTTGCATCACCTGATACTCCTCTAGGAAGCGTGACATTGCACTCTCTCTGTGGATTTTCATTAGCAGGTAAGGAGGGTGAGAGAGGTGAAGTATGACTGGCAGACAGACAAGGCCCAAATCCTACTTGGCAGAACCAGGCCTGAGCCTGAGTCAGGAAGTGCTATCAGGAGCCTTCCCACGTGGCACTTGTCTGAGGAGGGTCTTGGGGTCTGGAATTGTCCACAATTCCTTGCCTGCAGAGCCTACCTCTGATTTGCTTCTATCTCCTGTGCCAGGTACAGCCGTGGTGGCTTCACGGACCCGTGACCTATGCAGCTGCCTAGGGCTCCACAACTAGAAAAGGTTATGCTTGTACAGTGCTCTGCAGGACCATCTAGAAAGGCTGAATTAATTACTGTTGTATTTAAAATTTTCATATTATGGAACAGTGGTTCCACCCCTTCCCCATATCCATGGAAATATATTCCAAGACTTCTTGGGGACCTGAAACTGCAGATAGTACCAAACCTAATATATAACATAACATGTTTTTTTCCTATATATACATACCTATGATAAAATTTAAATTATAAATGAAGCACAATAAGAGATTAACAACAACAATGAATAATAAACTAGAGCAATTTTAACCATGTAGTATAATAAAAAAGTTTTAAGACTTATGAATCATCTATTACTGCAATTTTCCTTTATAATGTTTTTGGACTACGGTTGACCATGGGTTACTGGGTCTACAGGAAGTAAATCTGTGAATAAGGAGGTACTATTATAAACTTTGCCTCAAACTTACCATTTTAAACAGTTTGAAGTGTATAGCCCAGCAGCATGAAGTATGTTCCCGATGTCAAGCAGCTATTGCTATCACCCCAGAACTTTTTCATCATCTCAAGCAGAAATGCTGTAGTCGTTAAACTACTAACTCCTGTCCTCCCCTGACCCGGCACTGGGTAGCTGCAGGTCTACTGTCTATGAATTTAACTACTCTGGGTGCTTCACAGGAATGGAATCCCACGATGTCTGGCTAAGTTCATTCAGCACAAGATCTTTGAGTTTCTTCCCTGTTAGAGCATGTGTCAGAATTCATTGTTCCTTTTTAAGACTGAATAAAAGGCCCAGAAATGGACAAACCACATTTCACCTACCCGTTCACCCCTCAGTGGACACTTGGGTTGCTTCTACCTTTTGGCTATTGAACAATAACGCTGCTGGGAACAATGGTATACAGGTCGTATTTGTTTTTAATTATCTTCAAAATGGGAGAAACATTAATTAAATGGAATTTGGTAGATAAAAACTTCAAACGCCTAGGTCCCGTGGGGGGAAAATAGCAAGAAGTTTTGTGGGTGGTGAAGCCAGAGGAACGTCTGCTCAAGGGCACAGCTGTTTCCTGGTTGAGTTTTCTTCCTTGTTTTTTTGTGTGAACCTTTTCATCCATAACCAGTTATCAGGCATCTCACTGGAGTAATAATAGTTTTGAATCAGGGGAGAGAGAGCAACATGACACTAAATATACCCTCTGACTATGAAATGATTCCCAATTTCAAATAGGCTCAACGTGCCTCTTAATGTGGGTAACTATTGAAGCTGGGTGACAGTATGTGGGGACACTGTATGATATTCTTTTTAATTGTAATGTTTTAAATTAA
This sequence comes from Marmota flaviventris, assembly GCF_047511675.1. Classification (NCBI taxonomy): domain Eukaryota; kingdom Metazoa; phylum Chordata; class Mammalia; order Rodentia; family Sciuridae; genus Marmota; species Marmota flaviventris. Next base: position 24,451,662 of record NC_092513.1, on the reverse strand, counting down.
TAAGAAAATTTTGAAAATTTTAAAACTTTATCTTAGGGTAAAGGGAAAAGGGTCATTTTACATTTGGACTTATCCTCCCTTCCTGGTTCAGGGTCCACCTTGGGAGCTGGCAGTCTGAGACTTGGTACACACCCTTGGTTCCCCTAGGAGGCCTCCTGGCTGTCAGTAAGCCACCTGGGGTTATTCCTCTCCTCTGCACCCTCTGACCCCCAGAGCTGCACTGAAATGAATTCTTTTAAAATTAACTTTCTGGATGGGAGAAGGGAGAAGAGAGGAGGGCAAGGCCTCTGGGGTCCTGGGCAGCGCATCTGTCTTCTGCTGCCCCCTGGGGGGCCTGCCATCCTGAGGGGCTGGCTGTGAAATGCTGCTACCTTCAATCCACAACCCCTCCTCCTTATTTTAAGAACTTTAACAAAAGAAGGAACATTAAACCAGATAGTGATACTCCATCGGCTTTCATGTGGCCCTGGAACATCTGTTGAGAAACCACACACTGTGGGGTGAGTCACTGGGGTCCGGCCTCGCATTGGCTGGGAGAATCTCCTGATCCTGCAGTTGGAGGAAAACCGGTCTGGCTGATGGGAAGGAGCCAGCAGCAACTGCTTGGCTGGGGCTAAGCTGGAGCACGCTGCTAACCCGTTGGCCTCCCAGCTCTCCTGCCCGCCCCCCCGCAGCCCCGACAGTGTGTGTGACTTCCCGAAACTGTCTGTGAAGTTTGGAAGAGAGTCCCAGCTAATTTAGAAGGACGAGAGACAGTCCACGGCCTTGCCAGCAAAATCTATGTGAGCCTCTGAGCCGTGCAGAACAGGCCTGGTTTCAATTATCTGACAAGTTGGTCTTGGGGATGGCAGTTCTGATGTGATTGGAGACCTGGGGAAGCCTCCTAATCCTTTAGGAAAATCACACTTTCCATAAGCAGTGGCTCAATCCTGGTTTGGATCTTGAGACGTGTCTGGCAGGCGGCTCCCAAAGCAGCCCCCCAAAGGGCAGAGTCCTGTGTGAGACCTGTATAGGGAGTTCTACGAAATCCTAGAAGGTGGCATGCTCGGGTTCTCCCACGGCCACTGTCTAGAAGGGGCTGCTGTAGTTACCACAGGCTCCTGTCCTCTGGGCCAGTACTCAGCCAGCTCTTCCCTCCCCTCTATCTCTGGACCCTTCCCTCTGTGGACCATGGACACATCTTTCCCATCTTCTGGAAACATTATTTGAGAAAAAGAGCAAAGATTTTATCTTAAATATTTCTGCACAAAGAGCATTTGGGGCAATATAGATTTCTCAGGGATTGGTTAAAAGGGGATGGGAGGGGGGACCACACAATGTCTAAAAATGTCACCACTAGAACAAGTTAAAGTCTTCATATGCACCCATCTTGGTGTTGAACTTACACAACTCGTTTCTTCTAATCCTCATCACAGATGATATGAAGCAGAATCCTGATTTTATAGTTCAAGGTCATATGTATGGTAAGTGGCAGAGTTGACATTTGCAGCCCCGTCTAAGCCAGAGATCATGTTCTATCACTAAGCTACACCCCCAAAGGCATTTAAGAGAGTACCTGGCCAGGTCTGGTGGTGCATATCTGTAATCTCAGCAGCTCTGGAGGCGGAAGCCAGAGGATCCCAAGTTCAAAGCCAGCCTCAGCAATTTAGCAAGGTCCTAAGCAACTCAGCGAGACCCTGTCTCTAAATAAAATATAAAAAGGGCTGGTTACTTCTCCTGGGTTTAATCCCTGGTGAAAGAGAGAGAGAGAGAGAGAGAGAGAGAGAGAGAGAGAGAGAGAGAGAGAGAGAGAGAGAGAGAGACCTGTATTCATCAAGGCTGAGGCTCCGGGGTTCTAAGACAAACCATGCAATTTGTTGATGAAATAACAGGGATGAGAAGCCAGATGATCTACCTCTGGTATAACATGTTCGAAAGAGCTGTGCTGACAATTCACAATAGCTAAACTGTGGAGCCAACCTAGATGTCCTTCAGTGGATGAATGGATAAAAAAAAATGTGGCATATATACACAATGGAATTTTACTCAACATTAAAAAAGAACAAAACCATGGCATTTGCAGGTAAATGGATGGTGTTGGAGAAGATAATGCTAAGAGAAGTCAGCCAATCCCCAAAAAACAAATATTGAATGTTTTCTCTGATATAGGGAGATTAGACTCATAGTGGAATAGGGAGGGAGAGCATGGGAGGAATAGACGAATTCAAGGTAGGGAAGAGGGTTGTGAGGGAAAGGGAGGGGGCAGGGGATTAGCAAGGATAGTGGAATGTGATGGTCATCATTATACTAAGTACGTGTATGAAGACTTGAATTCGATGTCAACATACTTTATATACAAACAGAAATTTAAAAAGCATGGTATTTATGTGTATTAAGAATTGTAATGCAAAAAAAAAAAAAGTAACGTCACCTTAGATTAGGTAGAGGGAAGTGAAAAGAGGGGAAGGCAGGGGATGCGGGGATAAGAAAGATAGTAGAATGAAACAGACATTATTACTGTATGTATGTATGTGACTGTATGACCAATGTGATTCTACTCAGAAAAATGAGAAATTATATCCCATCTATGTATGATACATTAAAGTATATAAGTGCATTCTACTGTCATGTATAATTAATTAAAACAAAGAAATTATCCTCTAGATGGGTCAGTGATACTTCACTGTAATGTATCATAATCTGTGAATTTATGCTACATAGTCAATTATGTGTTTTAGGTAATAAAGGAATAATAAATTTGCTGAATTAAAAAGAAAAAAAAAGAGCTGTGCTGACAAGCTACCTTCGGGTAAGCTGGTTAACACCACTGAACTCCGTTTGGAGAGTCAGCATGGGAAATACCTACGTCGTGGTTTGCAATGAGTATTAAAAGCAATCATTTATGTAGCTCTCCCAGTGTTGGACATGGCCCTTTTTAGGAACTTAATAAGGCTACTATTATTATTTACTCTGGCAATGGTACCCTCCCATTTCACTCACAGAGTTCCTCTTTGTGGAAGTAATAAGCAAGCCTTGTTTCCTTGGCTGGCAGGAGATGCTGGGCAAAGGGTAGGCCCTCGTGGGTTCTCACTGATTGGCAGAGGGAACCTCTTCCTTGGCCCATTGTTCAGACTTACAATCACAACTCAAGCTGGAGCTCTGAGAACTGAGCTGAGATGTGGCCACACCAACCTACTTTGAGGGAGAAGATGGTAGTACAGCAAGTAACCCATGTACTGGTGGGGCCACCACTAAGGGATTTCCTGGGACTTGCAACTTTTGATCCTCAGACTGGGATCGCTTTGAAGAAGTTGACCACACAAGATGGCAGCAATCCTGGGCCAGGGTAAATATCCTTGAGGAGATTTGAGCATTGGAGGGTGGCCCTGGCCTGTTGGCACTCATGGAATGCCAAGAGTGAGGCTGCCTGGGAATTTGCCCAGCCCATGTGACAGAGGTCTTCTCTTTCTGGCTAAGAGGGAAGCAGAATTCTTCCTTTCCTGTTGAGGGAGTCTTGAACCTGGAGGATTTAACCACAAAACAGTGGATCGCAGCAATGATCTGGGGAGACCAAGGACTCCTTGCCCCTTACGAGTGCCCTGAGCCACCCTGCTCTCTCCTCTGGGTGTCCCAGCCAACCACTCCAGAATGAGGTAGCTGCAGGGAGACCCCCAGTCTGCTGGGACCAGAGGTGCAGGTTTCTCATTGGCAGAGCCCCTCCTAGCAACTTTTGGGCATTTTTTGGTTTTTATCTTTTCCGGTTTAATGTGATAATTTTCATTATAATTAACCACATTAATGGTACAACTCAATGGGTTCAATCTGATATCTTCATATATGCATATATCACTCACTGGTCGAGACCATCTGCCCTTCTCTTCCTCCCTCCCTTTCCCCCTCACCCCCCAGTCCTTGGGGACATTTAGTAGGTGTAATTTTGTATTATTTTTCCTAAAGAACATCCCCTCCTGCCAAATTGCATAGATTTCAGGGACCCTCTGTTCAGCCTGTGGCTGTTCAGGACTGAGTTTGGGCCTCCACAGATCAAGGAGTCATTTCCAGAGGAGAGTTTAAGGCATGCCCAGAGGTAGTGCCCAGGACCATCCTGGAGAGTAACAAAGATATTCCTGGGGAAAGTAACTGTGATCCTTAAACTCTTGGGGCGGAGGCGGGGGAGCAGGCAAGACAGACCTTAATGTCCCTAGAGAGCTGTGTTCTGATGTTGAGGGGGCCCAGGATCCAGGGGGTACAGAGAGCTGGGGGAACAGTTCCTCCTGGACTCTTGGAGGGTAACCTTCCCCTTGAGGCTTTGTTCTGGGCATTAGCCTGGGAAGCTCAAGGCTAGCTGGCGCCCCCTAGGGCTCAAAGGACGGAATGTACCCTCTGGTTAAGGCCTCTGGCAAGGCTTCCTCTCTTAGGCCTGGGTTCTCCCAGCAGTAAGATGCCTAAGGGACTCTTAGGAACAGACCTATCTGAGGGAGTGGGTGAGACTTAGCAAAGATGCTGATTCTACTTCAACCTCTCCAAGAACTGCCCCATTCCATTAGAACCTTGAAGGAACAAATGGCCCCAAAGGGAAGAAATCTTTGTTGGTCTGAACAAGGCAGCAACCCCAGGCAGAGAACATTCTGGAGCTGCCTCTTCAGGCCTCAGTGAGCACAATTTCCATCAGCTGCCCTAGCAGATGGAACAGGCAGGAGTCGAGGAAGTTGGGAGTCCCAGTCTCAGTCCTGGCGGCCACTGTCTCTGCTTCCCGTGTCCTTCCAACACATAAGAGGCCTTCCCCTCACCTGTGTGATGCTGGGGTGTGTGTGTGTATGTGTGTGTGTGTGTGTGTGTGTGTGTGTATATAAAACGTTCCTCCTCCTTCCTTCAGAAGGTGTTGTAAGAATCAAATAGGAAAGAGTTTTGAAAGGATAAGTTTTCACTCCTACTTAAAGTATTATTTACTTAATTGCTTGAAAGAAAACCACAGTGGGGATATTGTTGGGCCATGCAGGACTATTCTCTGAGGATAACTGTAACATGAGCCAGTGGAACCTTAACACCTGGCCTAGCTAAGCCCTTGATCAAAAGATGTATTCCACCCGTGATGCTGTTTTGTAAATGGACCAAATATGGCCACTGCGTGTTGGCCTAAAATGTCCCCATGTTGCTTATGTATTTGCAGCAAATAGGACAGTTAGCCCTGAGCCTGCTAGTGCCACAAATTCTTACACATCCAACCGCCTTAAGTACAGACGGTCCCCAACTTACCATGATTTGACTTAGAATTTTTTGACTCTTCAGTGGTATGAAAATGGCACACATTGAGTAGAAACTATACTTTGAATTTTGCATTTGGGCCTTTTCCTAGCTAGTGATATGTAATATCATACTTCTTTTAGATGCTGGGCTGCCTCAGCAGTTCAGCGACCAACCAGCCACCCTGTCTGGGTATTGGTTCAACAGCCAACTCTGTACTCCACTGTGTGTTGTATTCGATAAATTCCCTTAGATGGTCACCCCTTGATTATAAGATAGGCTTTGTGGGAGAGCACCTGCCTGCTGTAGGCTGCTGTGAGTGTCCTGAGCACGCTGAAGTAGGCCAGGCTGAGCTATAGTGTTCAGCAGGTCAGGTGCACTAAATGCATTTTTGATTTAAGATATTTTCACCTTACAGTGGGTTTATGAGATGTTAATTCCGTTGTAAGTTGAAGAGCAACTATATAGTCCAAATAAACATATTTCAAGCCATTTAAGGTCTATCTACGTGACACATTCAGTGGAGTAACCAACAGCTGCCAGTCACAGATATGGCAAACCCCGTAGCTGTGAAGGACCACAGGCTGCTGCTGCCCTGCAGAGCTCTCCCACCAGAGACTCCCTCTATACACAAGCACCTTCCTGACTTCCCCAGGAGCCCCCTTTCCCTCTTCCTCTTCTGAGGGTGCCTGCTGTCTCTAGAATGTTTCTTTCTTTCCCTTCATTCCATATTGTCCAAGTGCCACCTGGTAAAGCTCATTGTGTGTCACTGACTCCCATGACCCTGTCTCTTGATCAACCCTAAAATCCTGAAACTTACCATGTTCCTTCAGCCTGCTTCTGAGTCAGTCTGGGCATCTTTCCAGTGGCTCAGTGCAGGTGCTGTGGAGACACCACCTCCATTGTCACCAAGTTCTCCAGCATGAAGTCTGCTTCTCAGTGTCCAGAGCAGCAGCTCTTGGGAAGCCAAAGGGACAGACACCCATCTTCAAGCCAAGGACCCCAGGCTTCAGGTACATGGTGACTCCCATAGTTAGGCATGAGTGGCTGGAGGTAGGACTGACTGGGGGGGCTATCGGGGCTGTAGGGTAGGGATCAGGGCAGACAGGCTGCCGGGGTGCTGTCACTGGGTGCTGTCACTGTAACTGTGGAGTTCTGAGGAGGGAGAGTTTGTGCTGGGGCTCACTGGGATCCACAAGCCCAGGAAGCTGCAGTCTGGGGTGTTGTGTGGTGGTGTGGCCGGCTCACATACTAATCCCTGCAGAGCTGGGGGCCTCGCTCCTTATTTTTCAACAATGATACCCTGCTCAATCTTATACAGGCCAATTTACATCAGATTGCACCTTACACAATTTACCATGAGAAAGGTAGCTGTAGACTGGCCGGTGTCTCTACCTTACAGTTGTGTAAAGATCTCATTCTCCGGTCCTCACTGATTGGTTCAGGGTGGGAAGTATTTTGGCAGAGCTGGTGATAACTGATATCATTTTGCTGAATTTTATGGGAAAGTTCTTCCTAACCATGCACAAACATGGAGAGTCTGGGCCTATAAGCACCAGGAAACCCTTGCCCCATGTAGAGACTGAGAATGGAGAAGCCCAGAGGAAAAAAGCAGAAGAGAGAGAGAGAGAGAGAGAGAGAGAGAGAGAGAGAGAGAGAGAGAGAGAGATGCTCAATTCTGGTACTATTGCTTGAGCACCTGAATAGAGCTTCACCAGAATTTCTCTTGGGACTTTTTGGACATAAAAGAGCTGGAAGTCTCTATTTTATGTTAAAATTATGTATGTATGTATGTATGTATGCATGCATGCATGCATATTTAGTACTGGGGATTGAACCCACTGAGTCCCATCTCCAGCCCTTTAATATTTTATTTTGAAAGAGGGTCTTGCTAAGTTGCTTACAGCCTTGCTAAATTGCTGAGGCTGACCTTGAATTTATCATCCTCTTGCCTCAGCCTCCTGAGTGGCTAAATCTCTCTTCCACATAACAAATCTGAGCTGGATTTCTGCTCACTTGCAGCATACACTGGGATGCCAACCCAGCCATTCCCCTGTTATTTTTTACCCTCATTCCTTGGCTGTGGCTCTTTCAATCATCGATCATTGTACTCATCAGAGGTATCTCCTCCAGTGTCCTCCTCTGTTGATCCCAAAGTTCAGGTTGGTGGAAAGAACACTTACTTGTTAAACAGAAATATTACTGTATTCCAAGCCCCGTGTGGTGCCCTGTGCCTGTGGGAGAGAAACAGAGATGATTAGGATACAGTATCTGCTTTCAAGGAATTTATAGATGCAGAACATGTTATTAAATAAGCCACAACACACAGTGGTATGTGCACATGTGCGAGTCCACACAGGGCCCAGAAATATACCTAGGGAGGCGGAATTCAGTCTGGGGAGACCGGGGGCCCCTGGGGAAGTGATACTGGAACAGGCTTCTGAGTGGCAAAATGAGAGCAAGGTGGGAGTTAAGACCCTCTGGGGTGGTGGCCGCTCCTGCCTGCCTTCCTAGACCTTGCTCTAGGTGACTGTGGTCCCTGCAACCCATGGACTAGTTCTTTCCTACAAATAATGGCCCCAGTAGAGAGGCTGGGGCCAGTTCCTTAGCAGCTGGCCTCAGGGTTATTTTTCCACATGGGCCATATGGGCTTTCCAGCTTGAAGAGACGAGAATTTTACAAGGTGTATTTAGGGGCCTTTGATACTTGTGTTGAGACACTGGAAGATTTCTATATGGAAATGTATTTTGTGAGGTTCATGGAAAGCTGAGACAGGACCAGTCAGGTGGATTTTAGAGAACCCTTTGCAAGGCTCTGGCTGAGCTGTCTGGTTCCCCCTCCTGCACCCCCGTGTCAGCCCAACTGAACTCGTGTTCCTGGAGCCCACCAACCTGACCTCAGAGATGTCCACCACAGTGCTCTCTCTTCCAGGAAGGCCTCCTCCCTGTGGCCATCATGGTGACTTCTCATCCTCACACCTCACTGAGAATGCCACCTCTTCTGGCTCCAGAGTGGGTATGAGGGGTTGTGGGGACACAGGAGGAAAACATGGGTCTCCCAGGAAGGGCGCTTTGTGTGCGCTTGTCCAGGATCCATCTTGAGAGACCTGTTTCCGCAGCTCACACGGAATGAACCCAGGGGCACTGGACCACTGAGGCACCTTCCCAGCCCCTCACACACACTTTGCAAAGGGAAGAGGGAAAGAGGGTGAGACCCCAAGACAGGAAAGTGTGGAACTGAGAAAATGTGAGGCTCGGCAGGGCCAGGCCCAGGGCCTCTCCTTCAGAACAGTCCTTCTCTTTGCCACCAGTCAACAGCAGCCAACCCTAAATGCTCACCTCTTCAGGATTCTGTTTAGAATCACACCGTTTGTGCCCTGGGATACAGCTGAGGCCTTTCTGGGAGGACCTGCTAGAGAGGACAACCCCTGCTCACCTGGCCAGAGCACTCCTAAGCCACTTGCCCCTCTGTCGTCACAGTTGTTATTGGATAATGTTGTTATCCAAGTCAGGGATGTGTCCCCTGGAGACATCCTGCAGTCCTTTAGGACTGCATCTGGTGGACACTGGCAATTGGCTCCCTCCAAGGGCTCTCCCAACCCTGTGTGTACTGCCATTGAGTCCCTTGGGACAGAGACTGGGTATTTTCGTCTTTCTGTCCTAGATGCCCAGCACAGTGTCCAGCTGATAGCTGATAGTGGGCTTTCAGTAAATGGAAGTGGAATGAGTCAGTGGATGCAGGAATGTCCCTGCGCTGACAGGTTGACTCTAGAGCTCTGCGCTGGCTCGCGGTGCAGAGTTTCCACAGGTGGCTTCCGCTGCCTCTTGAGATGCTCCTTAGCCCCTTCTTAATGCCAACGCTCTTTGGGTTGGCTCCTCCACCCCTGAGCCCCTTCTTGTTTTTTTTTTTTGGACCAGGGATTGAACCCAGGGGCCTTGACCACTGAGCCACCTTCCCAGCCTTATTTTGTATTTTATTTAGAGACAGGGTCTCACTGAGTTGCTTAGTGCCTCACCATTGTGGAGACTGGCTTTGAATTCGTGATCCTCCTATCTCAGCCTCCCTAGTTGCTAGGATTACAGGCATGTGCCACCGTGCCTGGCCCTGAGCCCCTTCTTAATGCCGACACTCTTTGGGTTGGCTCCTCCAGGCTCTCTGCCACTGTCGGATGGAGCTGGACATCCCACCCAGTTCTCTTCTACCAGACTCTGTTACTCCTCCTACTGACAATACTTGGAGGGCGCAGACATTTAAAACAAGCCAAGTTAACTCCTCAGAAACTGCTATTGTCACCAACCGAAAATGCAAAAACACAACTGGAGCGGGTAAAGGGAAGTCGATCTCACTGGAAATGTAAAAGCCGAAGAGACCTGTGAGACTGTGGGTGAGAAGAAGAAACGAGACAGAAACTGGGAAATGGAGATTAAGGGAAGGGAGAGTCTGACTTGACCTCTCTGCCTGCTTCCTACTCAGTGGCTGTGAGCCACTCCAGTTATAGGGCGTGGTTCTTGGCTGGGGGCCAATCTTGCCTGTGGCATGAGAAGTAACGATGCTGAGCTGGTCCTTTAGGGGTCTTTGCATTTCTAAGCCAGGAGGGCAGAAGGGTCCCTCTTAGGATGCACGCTCCTCATTCTATGTGACCTTGTTGATAGACTGGTGGACAAGAAAGCTGCTCCAGGAAGGACAACTTTTAGAAGGTGGCTGTGGGCCTAAGGGTGGGCACCAGAAACTGTCCTCAAGAACAGAGGACAGAGCAAATGTTAGTGCCAAATGTCTGGCAGGATGTCCCTGCTAGAAAGTTAGTTTAGTTTTCGTGGGTCTGAGACCCCAGAAGGGCCCCGCTGGGGCTACAGCAGCATCCGTGGAGGCTTCTGATTAAACCTTAGAACTCCAGGTGGAAGATCAAGGCCACCTCTTTAGGACTGCACCTGGTGGACACTGGCAATTGGCTCCCTCCAAGGGCTCTCCCAACCCTGTGTGCACTACCATTTCTCACTTCTGGTGCAAGAATCATTGACATCCACAGTCTTCCTCGCAGCTAGGCAGAGCCATGTGAGCCCTCTTCTAATCCATGAGGTAGAAGCAGAAGTGTGGGGAGGATAGAAAGTAGGAGTTTCATGAGAAATGAAACAGAGAGGACCAACTCAGGACTTTCCCTCCTCCATCCTGTGCTTTAAATACAAGCGTTGGGGCTGGAGCTGCAGCAGCTATCATGTGATGGTGCAGGAGAGCCCAGGAAATTGCCAGGACTTCTGCATGGCGTGCTGCCCAGAGCCAAGGCCTCCTCTCCTCCGGCTCCTTGTCTTTTAAGATATCTGACTTTGTAGTTTCTAAATTGAGATATATATATATATCTATATCTGAATGCAATCACATTTGATACCCAGGGCTTTTCAGGATCTTTCATATGCCAGTGTGTATTTGGAATCTCCAAGAGAGGAAAAGCTCAGGCCACAATTCCAAACTCATATGACACACTGCCTTTTTTAGAAAATAATTTTTATAGAACTAGTGTTTCAGGTACTCCCACTGGGAAACTTTGGGCTAGGGGATCACATTCCAGGTATGATGGACAGACATCAGGAGGGGTCCCATGTTCCTGCTCTGTATAACCCCTTCCCTTTAGTCACTTGCTCCTAATTAGTAGAGTATGACAAAGGTGATGGGGTTCACCCCCCATGATTTTGTTAATAAAGAGAGGATAGGTAGGTAGATAGATGCTAGATAATGTAGATCCCACAGTGTGCACACACACACAGGTAGCTAGATCTCAGATGCTGGCATGTGCTGGATGTTCTCCTGCTGGTCCTGAAGCAGCAGGCTGCCACTCCACACACTGTCTATGGAGGGGGCCAAAGGGCAAGGAGCTCCGGGAAGCTTCTAGGAGCTGAGGGCCTCGGTCATACAACCACAGAACCTGGATTCTGCTCCAAATCTAAGAGCTTGGAAGAGGATGGGCCTCAAGTGAGCCTGCAGCAGGCTCCACCAAAAACTGTGTCCTGGGAGCTCGGGCAGGAGAGCTAAGCTGTCCCCAGGTTTCTGATCCTCAGAAACCATAAGACCGTCCGTCACTGTGTGGCTGTTTTAAACACTAATTCAGTGGACACTGTTCACAGCTGCAGGATCACAGGCCTGGGGAAGTGCCAGCTCCCACTGAGGTGCTTCTTGCTTGGCTGATGGCACCAAGGTCCCCCTGCTCACCCACCTGTTTCCTAGCACCCTTTCCCTCAAACAAAGATGCTCTCATCTAGCAAACTCGTTTACATATAAAACCCTGAATGAATGAAACGGCTCCAAACACAGGCTGTTCTGTGAGCTTCAGCACATTGGTGACCTTTGAGTCTTTAGAAATACCAAGGTGCCTCCTAGGGAGAGTTCATTCCTGCCCCATCTACTTGGAGAGACATTGTCCTCACTGGACGACATGAACATTCTTCTCAGGAACCACCTATCACTTCAGGGTAAAGATGCTGATTTCCTGGTATTTTTGTCCATTTATTATTCTTGTATTTAGCTAATGCATGTCTGCCACTTACTTGGTTTCCCCTTTATTGACTACTCCTGGAACCCTGCCTCACCTGAGCACAGAGGCTGTCCATTGGCCACTGCTGCCAACAGTTACTGGACTGGCACTTGGGTGGTCGGTTAGAATGCCTAGGTGATCTCCAGACCCTTAGGCTCTGGTCCTGGGTCCCCTCAGCTCCCCTCCATCTGCTGACACATGTCCATTTTCCTTGTTCTACGGACAGATTGAAGATTGGTCTACAGAGAAATTAAAACTAAGGCATGATTTTTCAAAGTAGGGGACCCAGCAAGCCCCATGGAAAGACTAGCCACAAACTAAAACAAGTTTTGCAAAAAGAAAATTCAAAAAGATGAAGTGTTAATATTCCCAGTGTAAAATGAGCTCTCACTTTTCACTGAGAATTCCGTGGGTGCAAAGAGAGAGTGGGTAAAGAGCAGGACTGTTAGGTCGTAAAAAAAGAGAGACAATCAGCCTCCGTCTTCTCAATAATCCTGAAAACATAAAGATATTCCAGCTTATGTTAGTCAGAGGAAGGCAAATCTCTTTTTAACTTTAATTTTTAAAAATTCATTCAATACTTTTAGATTGGCAAAAGAAAAAAGGAATGGTAAATCCTGGCTAGGGAAGGCCATGGAAAGATATGCAATCTCACACCCTGCTGTTAAGATTGTAAATGATACAACTAAGGAGGAAGCAAGGATTCGAATTGTGCTTGGGCTTGGAATGGCCATTTCTGGGGATCTTTAGTTCTTGTATGGAGACAGATCTGCCGTATATCACCGAGTGGGAAAACAGCTGAAATAGCACTTTTCTATCCATCTAAAATTGCATATGGTGAGCAGCTCTAGGTGCTGAGGAAGGGTGTACCAAGATGACCACCCTGGTTCTCTCTGGAGATTAGCATTTGAGGGTGTCTTCTTTTCACCTATCAAGTTTGAGAGACCAGACTGTCCCCACCTATCCTGACTCAGCTCCTCCACAATAGCCATGGTTCTTCCCTCCCATTTCCAGGAATGGGGCTGAACTGGATCTTCTGGGCACATTCAGGCATTCACAGCAGGACAGGAGGTTCTTTCATTCTTCTTGAGAATGCAAGTTTTACACAAGCAAATCAGCCCAACCATGCAAGCTCTCTACCAGGTGGTGTCCTGCACTCGGCATTCTCACGTCCCCTCCTTTGCAGACGGGTGGGCGGTCTTGGGACCCAGCAGGCATGTGAGTGGCTGGGGTGTGGAGGTTTCCTCCGCTTTCCACTCTATTTTCTTGGAAACAGTTGGACTTATTTAAAAGGTGTCTGGATGGAAATTTTTATGAAGAATAAAAATGAGAATTCACTTTAAAAAATCAGCTTTAAGTTTTGTTCTCCCTGGACCCAATATTCACTTTAAGAGGAAGACTTAAAAAAAAAAAAAAAGTTGATCCTTGAGTTTTCTCTGGAGAGGGTGGCAACAGATACTGCAAGGCTCAGGGGCTGGAAACCCCATAGGCCAGGCTGACCTAAGTGAAGCTGGTGGACAGGGACTCTGGCAACCTTCTAAAGGGACAGCCTTGGCCCAGGCAGACCCAGAGTGTTGCTTCATCGTCTGGGATTCTGATGTCAAATCCCCAGTATATAAAACTGGGTAACCGATTGGGACATTTACGAACCAAATGAACTATAGCAGGAGGAACCCTAGAAATCACCTTGAGTCTCTGGTTTGGGAGATGGACGTCAGAGGGCTATAGGTAGAAACAATCTGCCCAGATGATGCCCGAGGCTGGGCCTGAGCCTAGACCCCTGACTCAGGCCCAGCTTTACTAATTGGCATCGATGGCTCTATTTTTTATTTTTTCCTGTAGTTGTAGATGGATAACATGCCTTTATTTTATTTTATTAATTTTTTTAATGCTGTGCTAAGGATCAAATCCAGTGTCTCACGCATGCTAGGCAAGCACTCTGCCACTGAGCCACAACCCCGAGCCCTAATCCATGGCTCTTTCATGTAACTGAAAAACAGTTTTTTACATTGGCTCTTCTTGTCCCTCTCCCTCCTTTCTTTCAATTACCCATGCATTCTTCATTTTTCCCTGGGCAGTTTTGAATTCCTCCGATGCAACAGTTATTTCAGAGAGTGTTTCTTATTTCTAAGTGGTTCAGATTTTTTAAGGCCTGCTTTTTTTATGTTGTATTTTTAGTTGTCTTGGTTCATGTTCAGGAAATTTGGCTTGGGCATTTTTGACTTTTTATATTTCATGGAGATTTTCTTTGAAGTCAAACATAGGATCGATTTTTGTAAAGATTCCAAGGCTGAGGGCTGGTCTTGTAGCTCAGTGGTAGAGCACTTGCCTGGCATGTGTAGGCCCTGGGTTCAATCCTCAGCACCGCATATAAATAAATAAACAAAATAAAAGATCCATTTACAACTAAAAAATATATATTAAAAAAAGAATTCCAAGGCTGATATAAAATAAGGTGTATTTTTCACTGAAAAGATACTAGATTCTATGTATGTAGAAAATTAACTTGTTCATTGCAATATTCAGATTCTTTGTGTCATTTGTTTTTGTTTTGGTAAAACTTTTAAGTGCAGAAATAGGCATATTATAACATTTCACTATACTGTGTGTGTGTGTGTGTGTGTGTGTGCATTTGCTATATTTTTAGTTTTTGTTTTATGTATCTTGTAACTATGTTGTTTGGGATACAAAAATTATAGCTATTCTAATTTTTACAAAGTGTGTTGTTTATCTTATTGTAATGTTTCTCACTACTCTGACTAATTCTTAACTTTAGATTCCACTTTTTCTGGTTTTGGTATATCTACCTTCACTTGTTCTTTCTTAGGGGTGAATCTGTTTGGGTGTATCTGTGTCCATCTACTTATTTTCTTTAAGTATGCAATTATTTTAATAAAACTACTTATTATAAAAATTATGTAGTACCAAAAAAAAAGTGAAGAAGAAAGCAACAAATTACCAAGATGCTACTATCTAAATATAATTGACAATAACATTTCATTGGCATCATGCCAGATGTCTGTCTGTACATGGGAAGAAAGAAGGATCTAGAAGAAGCAAGAAGCAGAGAGAAGGCATGAGGTACTGAGACAGATGAAAACAATATGTAAACAGTCTCATATTAACATGTTTAAAAAATAAGTACTGGGGCTGGTATTGTGGCTCAGCAGTAGAGCGCTCACCTAGCACTGGTGGGACCCGGGTTCGATCCTCAGCACCACATAAAAATGAAATGCATTGTGTGTGTCTATCTACACCAATAAGTAAATTTAAAAAATTGTTTTAAAAATAAGTACTATGTTTAATTTTAAATGAATTTTATAGGAACAAAAGTTTAGGTCAAACCATACTTGTGATAATTGTTCCTCCCTGCAAGGGAAATAGATTCCTAGAGGATGCCATTGAATTTAAGGGAATTTAAGGAGTTGGATTTATTTTGAATAAATGTGCATTTCCATGTAAACAGGAATGATTGATTTTAAAGGAAAGACAAAATATTAATATTTAGGTGCGTTCTCTATCTTGCCCTCTTTTTCCTCCCAACTTTGATGCGTGTGTTATTCTAACTTTGTCAGAGTTTGTTGCATTTTATTGTGCATTCTGAAGCCATAATCTTGGGTGTTCAATTCCTAGCATTCCTGTACCCAGGTAGATTCTGCGCTCCCCATCAGGCCATGTATGTTGAACAGGATTGTTTAAAATCATGATTAATCCTTTAGTTAACAAGACTTCACCACCGATCAGATCTTTCAGAGAGCTCACGGATGTTGTGTTTTCTGAGTTCTTTCATGCCTGGGAATGTGGGCCCTTGTCTTCCTGCTCCTACCCCACTTTGGCTGGGTGGAGTCCACCTGGATCATACTCCTTTTCCTTCTAGACATTTTTCCTTTGTTCTGGCTCTGATTGCTGCTGGAAAGACATCTGAAACCTACTTTATTTTTCTCCTTAGTTTTTTTTTTCTTGAATGCCAAAAAGAGATATTTTTTCTAAGCTTAATGGTTTAGCCAGAATGTGTCTGAAGATTTCCTGTTATAGGTTTTTTCCTAATAAAATGGTATGTGTTTTTAATTCTCACATTTTCAGCTAGACCCACCAATAGCTGTTGTGACTTTGGAGAGATCACTTACCCTATCTGGCTCTCAGTTTCTAGAACCAGCAAATGAGAGCCATGTTCGCCTTAATCACCATACAGAGTTGTTAGGATTGAATGAAGTGGCTATGAAGGATCCTGCAATCGGCAAGGTCTGACGTTCTCTCATTACTCAGGTGCCAAATGGCATTAAGCCACTAAAAGTTTTCATAGCTCCCACCCAGCTCAGAATTTCCCAAGTGATGATGTAGCTTCTTGATTACCCAGAAGGCTGATTTCCCCTTTCTTCAGCTGGCTGATCTGGGATGGTTTCCCAGAATGTAAAGTGTCCACAAGTTGTCAACAAGTTCAAGTTGAAGAAGGCAGCAGGGGATTAAGTTGAACTAACCCCAACCTGAGGACAGAAGTGGACGAAGACTCAGGTCTCAGTGCTTCCTTCCTGCACTATACACGGCTGAAGCCTTACAGAGACTCTGTGTCGAACCAGGACAAATGATGGTACAGGTTGCTCTGAGCGTGATTCTCAAAGGGGTTCCCTTGAGACAATCTATCTGTTATAGTTTGGGTATATGCGTCCCCCAAATGCCTGTGTTAATACAGGAATATTCAGAGGTCAACTGATTAATTATGAGAACTGTAACGTACGCAGTCCTTCCTGGTTTGAATGGATTGACTGGGTGGCCCTGTAGGCAGGTGGGGTGTGGCTGCAGGAGGAGTGTCACTGAGGGTGTGCCCTGGAAAGCATCTCCCCTGTGACCCCTTCCCCCATTTCCCCTTGCTCTGCTTCCTGGCTGCCATGAATGGAGCAGCGCTCCTCCGCCACACCCTCCCACTAGGATGTTCTGCTCACCTGGGGCCCAGAGCAATGCAGTGGCTGGCCATGGACTGAATCTCTGAATCGGAGCCCAAAGACTTTCTCTTCTGAACTTAGAACAACTGTTCTTGCCAGGAATCTTGGTTCACGGTGATGAAAGGCTGACTAAAGCACCAGGTCTTCAGCTTTTGAGAAGCTGTCACATTTGCACATTATCTCATCCTCTCTCAGGTGACCAGGGAGCATTTAGCCTTTTAAATCTCTGAGAAACCCTGTAGTTAAGAAGCCCGTAGAGCTCTCACTTAGGATTTCCCAAACTTACTTCACTGTGGAGCTTGGCCCTTATTTCAGTCCCAGAGCTTTTGCTAGGGGCGGCTGGTGCCTACTGAGGGGGCGCAGATGATGTGCACATACAGGACCTGACTGCCACAGCCCAGTGTCCTCATGGTCAGCCTTGCCAGGGCTGGAGGTCCAGGCCTTCAGGTCTCAGAGGGCGTGGGACTCGCAGTGTGACCAGAGGCTCAGGGCTGGGGTGCAGGAGGGACCCACCAGCTGCGGGGCTGCCTCTGGCTACAGAAGTCTCCTGAGGGACTGAGGGAGGGCTGGAGAGCCCCAGGAGGTGCTCTGCCCAGGATGGAGGCAGTCACTGCTGGTAAGATGGGACCCTGGGGCAAGGTGCCAGGGGCACATCTGGGGGCAGCAGAAGCTTTGAGTCAATCTGGCTGCTGTTCAGATCCCACCTGCACCACCACGGCTCTGTGGCTGGGCAAGTCCCTTCCACGCCCTGTGTCTTGTGTTCCTTGTCTGCAGAGGGGACTGATGAGAATGGTCTGTTTGTGGGGAGCTTTCCAGAAGGCCTGCCAGGACAAGCAGTCAGTAACAGCGGCTATCAGCTGGTATTCTGCCAACCCTCTTGTAATTTTTTCTCTCCCTCTCAAAGCTGCTTCTCCATCAGGTGTTATGCTGGGAGGTTGGAGATGGTCCATCAGGGTGCTGGAGTGAGGTTTCCCTCTAGAAATGAGCACTTGGAATGAAATGAGTGCATACTGGGGCTTACCCCCAAATCCTAGCTGCTCTCCTCGAACCTCAGGATCGTCTGGTGTAGGTCACCTGCGTGGCCCCAGCCCTCTCAGGTCTTGTGCAAAGAGCAAACTGGCCAGCAAACTGGCTATCCTATCTTGCTGTCTCAGGGCACTTCACTGTCTTCGGGTCCCATGGTCCAAGGAGAAAGGACAGAGGCGAGACGGGTCCTCTTGTGGAAGCTGGGAGCCAGGGCAGCCCTCTGGGGCCCTGTTTCCTGGAACATTGTCTTGAGTGTCCCAAATTCTGCTTTTAAAAATCTTTGGGTTAAGGCTGCTGGGCCTCCAGACTGATCCTCTAGCTCTGGGCTGGGTGAAGGCGCAGTGCAGTTTAATCACAGCTTTTGGGCCTGGACTAACAGGACGCTGGGTGCCTACGTGCTGATGGACAGCAGGAAACAGGCTGAATTTGGGGGGCCTCTGAAATTAGGAACGACGGGGGATAGTAGAGGATAGGAAAGACAGCAAAATACAACAGACACTAGTATGTAAAAACGTGGATGTGTAACCGATATGATTCTGCAATCTGTTGCCTCTTCTCCTTTGAAAGTTTTGGCTCATTCAGGGGTTTTGAAGGTGGAACTTTTTGAATCAGTAAGCTTCTGACACCATCATTCAAAGCTGGCTTTGAATAAAACCCATTTTCCTACCAATTTGACTCTACAATTTTAGAGCAGCAAGTCTTCAGCCTAGCCCCCCACACCCACCCCTGGGCAGTACTGTGTCACCCAATAACAGACACACAAGAATCAGCAACGTGGATGCCCCAGAGGACAGAGCAGGTGGAAGACCCTGGTGGGGCAGTGACACCTGGAGATCTGGGAGGGGTGTCTGCAGGGGCCATAGCACCAACGTTCTCCTGGCCTCCCTCTTCTCTCAAGGTGTGGAGTTAGAAGGCCCCATTCAAGTTCCAGCCGGGCAGTTATTCCTCAAGCTTACCTCGGTGGGTGGGGTGGGAACCCCTT
Source organism: Marmota flaviventris (assembly GCF_047511675.1). Taxonomy (NCBI): domain Eukaryota; kingdom Metazoa; phylum Chordata; class Mammalia; order Rodentia; family Sciuridae; genus Marmota; species Marmota flaviventris. The sequence goes on along the minus strand of NC_092513.1, from coordinate 24,432,968 downwards.
CTGGGCAAACTGAGGCCATAGATCCTTACCAAGACCCACCATACTCCAAGGCCTCAGGATTCACTCTATCCAACTCCTAGTTTTTCTGGTTCTTTGCTGCTGAAAGCAGCCTAGTTGGTAAAACACCCAGAGCTCTGCAGGGACCCAGGTGGGTGAGAAGAGGCCCCACCGGTACGTGACGAGGTGAAGGCCGAGTGCCTGAAGCTCCAGTCATTGTGGCCAAGGCAGTGAGGCACAGAGGCTCAAGGCCCTGGCAGCCACCCAGCACACTGCCCACTGGGCCCCCCCAGGGTGGATGGCGGGCTCAGGTTTCCCAGGTGAGCAGTGGCCTGAGCCCAGTAGCCAATCTCCACAGGGCTCCCACCCACGCCTCCTCTGAGACCTGCTCCCTGCCCACCCCCCTCACTGAAGGGCCTGGTCAGATGACCTCAGAATGTTGAATAACAGGAGAAAGGCAGAAGGCCCCGGAGGGGGGCTGTGGCCATTGTCCATCAACCTTGCCTCGTGTAGAACAGCTGAGAGGCCACAGGCCAGTGGACTTAGCCAGGTGCCTGTGTCCTGTAGGCCCTGCTGCTGTCCCCAGGGCCTCTGAGCCCAGGTTTCTGCTGCTCCCAGGGATGGTAGAGGGCAGGCCAGGAGAGGGACAGGACACCCCTGCACCACCCCCCACTGGACTCCACAAGATGCTGCAGGCTGGGCCGTGTCCTGGGGGCCCTCTGCTCTGCCCCAGGACTTTTCACTTCCTCTCTGCACACCAGCTCTCCACTTCCTCTTCCCTCTCCCCTCTGCAGCCCTTCTTCAGCCCCCACCCCCACTTCTCATCTGTTTCCTCTTCCATTTCCAGCAAGGAATAAAGCCCAGTATTTCCTTCTCCTGTCCTTACCTGGGACAGACTTCCACAGGCCTTCCTTCCCTGCCTTCTGCCCCCAAGGGGACATGAAACCGCCAATACCCTCTTTTGCTCTGGGGCCCTGGGGGGCTGCTGTGGAAGGTCTTCACAGTTGTTCAGGAACTCCTGATGGAGACTGTGACATGTCCTGAGTTAGTGATCACAGGGAAGACAGAAAGCCATGCAGCCCAGGTTCCCCTGAGCCTGGCACAAGTCAGGCTGACTTCTGGGAAGCACAAAGGCTCAGGTGGGTGTGAAGAGAGCAAGGAGGAGGGCCATGAGGTGTGGAAGCCCTTGAGGCTGAGTCTGGGTGGGTGTGGTGGCTCTCGAGAGGAGCGATGGGGTGGGACTCTGCATTTCTTTCTGGAACCTCTGGACTCAATTTGAAATTATTTTGCTTAGCTCTGAAAAGCATTCTGGGGGTCAGCAATGAGCTGTGAGAATTTATTTAAAATAAGAGAGAAAGCACCACCGTGGAGCTCCATCTCTGGCATGGTACCCAGTGGGCGTGGAACTACCCTGCTCCCACCTGCTCAGCTGTTGATGGGAGCCGCAGTGATCTTGGGCAAACCATTTCCCCCTCTAGGTGATAGCTGTAAGGCGGGGTTAGGCCTTTCAGGCTTCGAATGATGGGGTTCCATCAGAACTAGCTAAACACACAGTGTGCCACCATGATTCCTCTCCTCACCGAGTATGAGGGTATGATGAGGCCTGACAGGACCCTCAGGATTTGAAGTGTCAGATTCAGTGTTGGAGGAAGAGCCCTGGCCTGAGAAGGGCTAGCTCCTCGTGGGGCCTGGGTGTCTATGTGGGTACGAGGCCTTCTATCCCCAAGTATGTGTGTTCAGGCTGCTTCTGCCCCATCCCTGTTTCTTCTTAGGAAAGGAACTCAGCCAGCTAGGGGACAGGGGACAAGTCATGGGTGTTTCTCCAGGTCTAGGGTGGAGAGGTGCTGGCTGCTGAGACCGGTACTGTCCACACTCTGCAGAAAGAGCTGTCTGTCCCCCTGGGCGCATGCAGGCGGCCTGGGCCACCGCCTTCACATCCTCTTGCCTCAGCCTCTAGAGTAGTGAGGGTCCTACTTGTGGCCAGCTTTCATTGCTGTCTGACAGTTTATGAACTCAGAGCCACCCTCGTTCATCCATTCTCTAGTGCTGCTTCTTTTAATGTGCTGAGGTTAGGATGTGCCTCACTTACTGAAGTCACACTCTTTCAGAAAGGGTTGAAGTCTTCTGTGGGGCACCTGGGGACCTCTTAAAATTAAATTTTCTTAACAGTTTTATTGAGAGATAATTGATGTACAAACAATTGCATGTATTTAATGTGTACAATTTGATGAGATTGGACATATACAAATACCTCTGAAATCATCACCATATCAAGGTAATAAATCCATTTATAGAAGGATTTCATCACCCCCTCCCAAATTTCCTCATACTCTCCTTTAATGCAGTAAGAACATGTAACATGAGATTTACCCTCTAAACAAAATATTTTACACAATATTATCAGCTGTCTGTGTGGTTTTTAAACATAAAGCAGTGTGCTATAGCTTAAAGCACTATTTTTCCTGTTTACTGAGGAAATTGTAAACATTTCTGGTCTTAAGATTTGTTTGCACCCTATATAATTGTTTGGTGAAAACAAGTTGCTTTGCACCCATATAAAGACAACTTCCTCCTCTGGTTGTAAAGTTGACTTAGAATGTTCTATGGGGTCTTGTTTCACTCAGTCATTATCTCCTCCAAGGGAGACCTGTTCCCAGTACAGTGAGAAGAGCAGCCCACGGGCCCAGGCCCTCATGGAGTTCACATCCATGCTGGACTAGCAGAATACGGAAGGGAACTCCTCCCCTCTGGTGGACTGCTTCCTCTCAGGGCTGGGCAGGTCTGCATGGGCTCAGGGCTCTAAGTTGTGTTTGGGGAGCAAAAAGCCACTGGGCAGGGACCTGATGCATGTGGTCAGGAGATGGCAAGGCTGGGGGTATTGTTAGTTCTCTCCAGAAGATGAAAGCCTAGACCCCTGAGTCTACCTGGGGACCCACCACTGGGCATGTGATTGGACTAGGTACAAAGGTTAGAATGGTTTGAGATTGAGTTCCATCTTATCTGCACCGTGGGTCTCATATCCTGGGAATGGTTTGTCTATGTAATCTGCAAAAGTAGTCTTAGGAATGACTCCAAGAGAGTATGTGTGTGTGTGTGTGTGTGTGTGTGTGTGTGTGTGTGTGAACAGCCAGAAGAGCTTGCTGTTGGTATCGGCATGTTCCCTCACTGATGTTATCTTCTCTTGAAGGCTCCCAGGGAACTGCATGTTCAAATCTCAAGTTCAGATTTTGCTCTTGCCAGTGCCACTTGTTTCTAAACCAGTCCAGGCTTCTGGAATGTGTCTGCATGCTGGCTGTGCTGAGTTCAGGCCAAACTGGCTTCAGAGGAACCTGTCTCATGACTTCCCTTTGATCTTAGGGAATGCAGTGGAATTATGGGGAGAGGAGATGCTGCAGAGCAGACAGGTGGGGACTCATCCTCCACGCTGGCTGTATTCCTGGAAAGATTCAACCATCACATGCTTGTGTCTTCACTGAGGCTGTCAGACCAGAGGCACTAGGGTGTGTGAATGGAGCTGATGGCAGCGTTCTCGCCTCTGCAGCCTGGTGGTCCTTGGGGAAGGAGCACTTGTTGCCCCATCTGTGTGCCCTAGCTGTTTCCCAGCCAGATGTTGTCCAGGAAAGTGAGGTCAGGTAGAGAAGCAGCCCTGTACCCTGACTGTTGGCAGGAGGGAGGCTGGGCAGCTGTGGGCCGTCTGATAAATACAGGGGCCAGGGAGAGTCAGTGGAGCCCCTGGGTTCCATGGGGGCAGATGTGTAGGGATGTCATGATTGCAGTCCCATCTTCCCTGCTCTGCAGACTGTGTCCCCAGCACCTCTCCTGTGCTCTCAGCTGGTGAAGCAGGAGTGGAGCTGTCCTCACTTGCTCTGATGCTCAGTGCCTCTGAGAGGGTCTGTGGTCTGCTCGCTCAGAGGCTCGGTCAGCCTGGACTCCCTAGCTTTTGGGTTTCACCTCTGCTGCACTTTCACTGAGAAGTGAAGGGAAGTTTCCTTGGCTATAGGCCACTGGGGCACTGGCCAGGGTGGGGACATTTGTTCCCACCTGCTGCCCTGGGTTTCTTTACTGCTGATTCCCTTCCCCTTCAGTTCCTAAGACAGGAGAAGGATGTTTCCCGAGAGCTGCTGCATTGATCTGCTGTTGAGAAGGGGACCCTGGTAGCACAAAGCTGGGCCGCCACCTAGGGACAAGTTATGCCTAGGCTCACTGCTGGTCCAAGTAGACCTTTCATTCCAAGTCAACTGGCTCATGAAAAGCAGAACTTGTGTTAAAAATGTAAAAGGTAGGAAGAAGGGGAAGTTGTCATTGTTCACTTAATAAAAATGATTTCTCAAAGGCATCCTGTTACGCAACTTAGTAGTTTACACATTTTTCCCTTATGGAGGTGAAGGAAACAGCATTGTGTAACAAAAGCAAAACAAATCCTTCAAAGGGCACTGCAGACACACTAGCTTTACATAGTATTCTTGTTGTCACTTACATTTTACCTTAAGTCATAAAAATGAAAACAGAAGGAAAAACAGAACATTTCTTTTTTTATATATATATATTTTTAGTTTTCGGCAGACACAACATCTTTTGTTTGTATGTGGTGCTGAGGATCGAACCGGGGCCGCTCGCATGCCAAGCCAGCGCACTACCGCTTGAGCCACAACCCCAGCCCCCCAAAACAGAACATTTCTTGTTTGGGTCCATCTGGGTTGGAGGCCACCCATTCTTGAAGAAGTCCCAATTATATGCTAATGACTCTGGCATCTGAATCTCCACCCTGAACTCTCTCCTAAACCCTAGACTCCTTCACCCAAATGCCTGCTCAGCACCCCTGCCTGGACATCTGCCTGGATCACTGATCTCCCAAACCTGCTCCACCAGGGAGCTTTCTCTATCTCAAGGCTAAGAGAAAAGCCCAGGAGTCAGCCTCGACTCCTGTCTCTGCTAATTCAAGGTCCATCAACCCATTAGGAAATCTCCAGGCTCTATCTCCAAATAGATCCAGAATCTGACAACTGCTCACCATGCCCAGTGCAGCCTCCCAGATCCGAGGCCCTTGACTGCTGGCCTGAATTACTGGACTAGCACCCTAACTGTCCTCCATGTTTCCAACTTTGATTTTCTACAGTATTATTTCAATAAAGCGACCCTCAGATGTGAGATGGTCTCTCTCTCCTCTCTTCAAAAGCCTGCAATAGCTCCCTATTGTGCTCAGAATAAAGCCAACATCTTCCAATGGCTTACAAGGCTCTGCACCTTATGCACTCAGCTGCCTGCCTGCCCTGACTACTCTGCTCCAGTGGCAATGGCCTCCTCGTTGTTCCTGGGCACGCCTGCACAATCCTGCCTTAGGACACGTGCTGGTTGTCCTTCTGCTCTTCTCCCAGATGCCCATGTGGCTGCCTCTCCCCTCCTGCAAGCACTCAGTGAGGTCCTCCCTGGCCACCCACTCATGTCCAGCAATCCACACATAGGGTTCTTGCTCAGCCCTCTAGAGCTTGCGGTAGAGTCACTGCAATGCACTTCAGCTAATTAAAAGTAGGTTACCTTTGTGTTCCAGATTGCCTGGGATAGGCCATTTACATCTGTTGCCCTGGGGTAATTAACGCTGTCCCTTTCATTCCTCAAGAGTGACTTGGTTCTCCTACTGGCACCCTCTGATGTACTCAGTCGCCCAACTCTTGTCTACATATGGCTCATGTGCCTTAGTGGCCTCATTGCTGAATCTCCCTGTTCCAAGTCCTTCTCTCGTGAAACCACACAGGCACATATGTGGATGGACAGACACATGAACACATGCTTCTATGACAATCTGTGGAGATAAACGAGGGTCAGTTGTGTGAGAGTAGCTATGTGTTCAATTTCTATATGATTTTGAGCAATTTTCTTTTTTATCTTTGGGTACCGGGGATTGAACTCAGGGGTACTCAACCACTGGGCCACATCCCCAGCCCTATTTTGTATTTTATTTAGAGACAGGGTCTCCTAGTTGCTTAGCGCCTCACCATTGCTGAGGCTGGTTTTGAACTTGTGATCCTCCTGTCTCAGCCTCCTGAGTGGCTGGGATTATAGGTATGTGCCACTGTGCCCAGCTTCAGCAATTTTCTTTATGCTATAATATCTTCAAACATCACTCACTTGCCCACCTTCTTCCTGGATGTCACTGTGCAGTTTCCAGGTGGCAGCACTGTGGTAGGCACATGAAAGTTTTGTCCTCACAAGAGCATACAGTCTAGGTGTTGAACAGTTTACTAAGTGAATACAAACTCAAAAACTAAGTGAAGAGAAACTCCATAAAGGTCAGGGTACTACCATGTAGAGTAATGGGGAGAGGATTCGGGTGAACAGAGAACCTGAGAATGTTTGAGACTTGAAGGATGCGCAGGACCCTGGCCTGGCAGGGCAGAGGAAGGAATATTTCAGGCAAAGAAAAGAAAATCTGCCAAAGCCCTAGAGTGTGGAAGAGCACAGCATACAAGCAGAGCAAAGAAAGGCCGCATGTCTGTAGCACAGGGAGCAGAGGAGTTCTGATCTCAGGTTAGAGAGAAGTGGGCGCCAGACCACCTCAGGGACTGAGGGCATCTACACACCAGCCCTGTAGGCAGGAGTCTGGATTTTATTCTGAGTGTCACAGAAACCTGTTTCAGAGTTTTAAACTGGCAGGAGGTGGGGGTGCGGGTGTTAAACTAGAAGGTGTTTTCAAAAGATGCCCTGGTGGCTTCTTGGAGAATGACTGAAGAGGGCAAGAATGGAGGCAGGGGCCTTTACTAGGCAAGAGGTTCTGGAGGCCTGGACTATAGTTGGGGGGAGGAAAAAAAAATAGATTTGAGATGTATCCTGGAAGAAGATTTGATAAAACTTGCTGATGGGTGAGGGAGAGGGTGAAATCAAGGGAAGTGCCCCCATTTCTGACTCCAGTGACTGAAACTGAGAAGAAGGGAACTTGAAGAGTTGGCTTGGTATGGTCTGATAAAGTTACTGCTTGGAGACACTTAAGATGAAGATGCTGGGGAAGAAAATCAAGAGGGCAGGAAGAGGTAGGAGTCTGGAGCTGGAGGAGGGACCAGTGCTGGCATGTAAGTGTGATGGGATTTAGAGTTGTGGGAATATGGAAGAAATCTTGAACCTGAGCACCAATCCTGGGAGACTCTCATAAGGAGTCCAGTAGAGGAGAGTTGCCAGAGATGACCAAAAGGAGGGGCCAGAGAGAAGTCTAGAGAAGTGGATTCCAGGAGTGGGAGAGGGCGGCTGTATCACATGCTTTGATGAAATCCAAAAGGATGAATTCAGAGGAGTCTTCACTAGATTGGGCAAGATGAAGGTGACCAGTGACCTGGATGAAATGGTGGCAGCAAAACTCACCAGGGATCTAGATTAGAGTGGTTTGAAGAATGAATGAAATACTTGTAAAAATTTTTAGGAATAGAAGGAAACTTCCTTACTTTACTAAAGTGCATCTCTGAAAACCATGGTAGGCCTGACACTTACTGATGAGCCGACAGAGCATTCCCATGTTCCCTTTTTCCCAACTTTGTATCAGAAGTCCCAGCCCAATGAAAAAAGGCAATAAAAATAAAGAAGATATCTGCAATGATTAGAACTACTACAATGATTCAGAAAGCTGATTTTACATACGTAAAAACTAAAAACTACTCATTAACAATAATCAAATAGAATAGAAAAAAGATCTCATTCAAATTATCAAGCTACACCAGACCTTTATGGGAAGAATGGTAAACCTTCATGAAGGCCTGTGCCAGGAGAGGCCCAGGGTAGAGGACGCTTCAGCCACTGCCTGGTAACAATCCCTCCTTCATCTGAGAAGACACCCCCTTCATAAATCACCACTAGTGTTTCTAGAGAATGGTAACAAGTGGCCTTGGTCATTTCAACCCATAGAGACAGTTTGTTACAAGTTACAGTAAAAGAAGGAAATGTAAAGTATAAAATGTTCTGCAAATGATTGTTCTTTTTTATGAAAAATTATGTAAGCCTCATTCTTTTTAATATTTTATGAGACTCGAAGAAGCCTGTCTCTTAAAAAGGATCCCAGGAAACCTATAGCTCCGTGTTACCTCTAGTCCACCATCCCAGTGATAAAGAGAGTGAGACCCACTCTCTCTAGGTGACCTGATGTAGGCGACCTCATGCCATCAGCCTCCTCCATGGCGGGGCAGAAGGCTTTCTCTCCTATGCCATCTGCCCCCCCTTATTTTGAGACAGGGTCTTCCTATGTTTCCCAGGTTGGACTCAAACTCAAGTGATTCTCCTCCAAAGTAGCTGGGACCACAGGTGCATGCCACCATTCCTGGCTTTACGGTACACCATGCTCTCAATTTAAAGAAACTATAGGAGCTAAAGTGTTGAGCAACCAGGGCAGGCACTAATTCAGATACTGAGCATTATTTAACATTTTCTAGAGGGGAAAAAAACTAGAAGTTGCTAAAAACCCTTTCACTGCTGTCAGTCTCCAAAAGTTCTGAATCCTGTTTACTGCCTTTACAAAGGAACCAGTTAATGAATTTGGGCTTGTCAGGGAAAATGGAGTCTCCCTGATGTCTTTTCAAGAAATTCCTAAAGTAAAGGGATAAAAGACCTAAATAAATTGTAAGATAAATTGAATTTATAGATAAAAAGATTCAGTATCATGAAGATGTCAGTTTCCCTATTTAATTCCATAATCTGTAAATTTAGTTTAAACTCAATTAAAATTTGTAATGGATCTTTCACGAAGTTGACTAAAATAGTTAATGCCCTACCAGATGTCTAGTCTCAGGACAGATGAGGAGATCCATGGAAGTACTGGGGATATTTTCAAGAGAGAAAATAAAGAATGAACATGGACTCTGAGCTGGGAAAAAAAGGAAGGACAGTTTGTGAGCAGCCCATGGTCAACGGCTAGATGTCTTCATGAGACATCTAAGTTGAAGAAGTGACAAAAGGAAGTGGGTGTGTGACATGAAGTAAAGAAAAACTGATGGCTATTTTGGTCATGGAACTGAGAGATTCTTGACCTACAGGATGCTGGAGTTTCTGAAAATTAAGTCATGATCTAATGGTTAAAAAAAGATGGCAGAGGTGTGATAGTCACAGGAGGAAAGGACACAAGCAGAAGGCCAGTAGATAGAAATAAGGCTGTGGCAAAATGGTGTAACTGATTAGCATAAACCTCAAAATAGCACAGAGTTCTGCAAAAGTGAGAGGAGAGCCAATCTGCTAGCAGTGCTGAGGCAGCAAGGCCATAGCCACCTCTGGACCTGAGACACACAGGGCCAGGGGCAGAAAGGCTTCTCCACGTGGGGCACTCCTGTGTCTACAAGAAACTGATATTTGCTGGCTACAGTGGTATATACCTGTAATCCCAGCAGCTCGTGAGGATGAGGCAGGAGGATTGTGAATTCAAAGCCAGCCTCAACAATTTAGGGAGGCCCTAAACAACTTAGCAAAACCCTGTCTCTAAATAAAATATATGTAAATATTAATAAAGGGCTGAAGAGAAGCTGATACTCAAAGAACTAAAAGTTGCCACATTTCTAATATTTGTTCCCATTTACTTCACCTTCCCAACCTGTCCCCCCATGCCCAAAATATTTGTTTGTAGTCATAGCAGAAGTAAATTTAGAAAGCTGAATAGTTTATAATAAAAATGTATATATATATATATATATATATATATATATATATATATATATATATGTATAAAAACAGCCACAGGGGAGGTGCCAGGAGGAGATGGTGGATTTAGATTGGAGGAGGCTTTCTCAACAGCAGCACCCTTGACATTTGGGGGCAGGTAACTCTGTTCTGGAGACTGTCCTGTGCACTGTGGGACGTTTAGCAGCATCTAGCATCCCTTGGTCTTGATTCACTGCATGTCAGTAGCAATCCTTCCCCAGTCAAGTTAACAGACATTTATCCAGATCTTTTCAAATGTCCCTTGGGAATAAAATTACCCAATAAGAACCACTGGGTTAGAGAGAAGAAGAAATGTGATGATAGGATATTGTTGTGCATTATGATGTGTCCCCCAAAAGCTCTTGTGTAAATACAGGAATATTCAGAGAGAATGATTAGATTATGGCAGCTGTCACTTAATCGATGGATTAATGCATTCAATGGATTAATAATTTGAAAGTACTACTGTACTGAGTGGTAACTGTAGGCAGGTGGGTATGGCTGGAGGAGGTGGGTCACTGGAGACGTGGCCTGGAGGATTTATCTTCTCTGTGGCCCCTTCCCACATCTCTCTCTGCTTCCCAGCTGCCAGCAGGTGAGCAGCTTTTCTCTGCCGCTGTCCCTCAGCCATGACGTTCTGTTTCACCTCAAGTCCAGAGCAATAGAACCAGCTGACCACAGACTGCCCACCTCTGAAACCATGAGCACAAAACAAACTGTTCCTCCTCTAAGTTGTTCTTGTCAGGTATTTTGGTCATAGCAACAGAAAGCTGACTAACACAGACGTAGTTTGGATAAACAGGGGAGATGAAGAAGGGGGATGAAATCCAGGCAAAACTCTGGTTTCTTTAGTTTGTGACCCCAGTGGCATTCAACCAACCCTCCCTAAGTTTTAGTGTAAACTAGTGATCTGCAACAGCGACTTCCACAGCCTCAGATTCCTTCCTTCCATTTGGCCATAATATGGCAGACATTAATGGTAATATTCCTTTCTGATTGCTAGGAATTTGTGGTGTAAGAGAATATCTGTGGTGGGAGAAAAGGGGTGTCACATTCCTTCTCCTGAGACATAAACTCTAGCCTTCCATTGGTCCCCAATTTTCCATTTAAAATTATGTCCTAAAATGAGCATAACTCTTCCCTAAGGAACCTAGGTTCCCACTCAAGTGTACTTAAAGAGCAGGGATACATAATTAGGATTATCCTAATTCAAGGGAAAACAATCTAATATGACATCACTTATTAATATCAAGTTCAGTAATTTTGGTCTTTGGACACTAAGCTCAAAAGCCAAAAGGTGGAAGCAACCCTAATGTCCATGAATAGGTGAATGAATAAACAAAATGAGGCTTACACATATAAGGAATATTATTCAGCTTTAAAAAAAGAAGAAAATTATGACATGCTACTACCTGGATGAACCTTGAGGTCATTATGCTAAGTGAAAATCAGCTAGTCACAAAAGGACAAATATTGTTTGATTTCACTTGTATGAGGTCCTTAGAGTGGTGAAATATAGAGGGAGACAGAAAGTAGAATGGAGGGTTTCATGGGCTGGGAACTGGGGGAATGGGAGTTATTTAATGGTACAGAGTTTTCAGTTCTACAAGATAAAAGAGTTCTGGAGATGGATAGTAGTATTTGCACAACAATATGAATGTACTTAATGTCACTGAACTGTACACTTGAAAATGGTTACAATGATAAATTTCCTATAATGTGAATTTTTCATTAAAAATTTTAAAAATATAAAATGACAAAAATTAGCTTAAGTTAAGGCAACATTTATTAAATTTCTTTGTAATCATATTATCTAAGGCATAGTGATGCATATTTGGCAAGGATTCCATTTTCCTTAAGGCTTTCCTTAATTGGATTTTAGTTCAGGAATACATTGTATTAGACTGGTGTAAATTTGAAAGAACTTGCTTATGGCATGGGCTATTATTCATGATAAATGTATTTTTGCCTCACCAAGGTATGATCAAACTCAATCACTGTTTCTGGGATATGATTTGGCCAGTTGTGGCAGCAGCTCTGGAGGTCACCTGTTTCACTGTGGCCTGGCCAAGTAAAGCATGGTGGAGCATAGGTGGGCTCCTTGTTCTTCTCAGGCTGTGTTCTGAATGATGAGTGCAATGCCTTGGCCACCGCCAATGCAAGCTGATCCAACGGCATATTTCCCACCTCGACGCCTGAGAAAGAAAACAATGGCTGAAATCTACTCTCAAGAATTAATACATGGAATGGATATTAGTCACATTTGCATTTTTTAATATATATATATATATATATTTTAGTTGTAGGTAGACAAATACTTTTATTTTATTTTTATATGGTGCTGAGGATCAAACCCAGTGCCTCATACATGCTAGGCAAGCGCTCTACCACTAAACCACAATTCCAGCCCCACATTTGCATTATTCATCAGTTCATCTTCCCAGTCATTTCCCAATCTTCAAATTTGGTTTATAGTTACAATAGGGGAAATAATTTGGAGAGTTGAATATTTTTACTCAAAAATAAACAACAAGCTGGGCATTGTGGCATGTGCCTGTATTCCCAGCAACTTGGGAGGCTGAGGCAGGAGGACTGCAAGTTCAAGGCCAACCTCAGCAACTTAGTGAGGCCCTAAGCATCTTAGTGAGACCCTATCTCAAAAACAAAAAAATAGAAAGGACTGGGGATGTAGTTTAGTGGTAAAGCACCCCTGGATTCAATCCCCAGTACCAAAAATTAAAAATTAAAAAAAAAAAAAACATCAAAAAAGTAACACAGAGGAGGGAGATAATCTAAGAAGAGAATGGATTTAGGGATGGAGGAACTGAAACAAACATAATAAGCTTAGGTGTGCCATAAGAAAGGAGTGAAAACAGGAGGTAATTTAAATAAATGGAGGAAGTTGAGGAAGGAGTAAGGAATATTCAGCCCCTTTGACTTAGACGATTTTAGATTCTTATGCACTTTAAAATAAATGCAATTAATAAAGTTTGTCCACATGAAAGAGCATATATTTTAGAAAAAGTTCAAGTCCTTTTCATTAAAACTAGACAAAGTGACATCTGTTTTTACTCCTCAGTTCTGATATGGTGACAATGAGAAAATTACCCAGGCATTATTTTTGTACATGTTAATTATTCATTTCAACTCAGTGAATTATTAAGTGAAATGAGTCCCATTTACTCTAGCCTAACAGACTCATATATTTAGTTTCATATGCAGTTTTCCTACTAACAGTGCAAAATGGCCCCAAACTGCACAGGGCTAGGAGGAAGAGCTCTTCTATCAAAACTATAGAGTACTGAATCCACAGTTTTCTATGCAGCCTTGGACAGTGAAGGGGAAAACTTAGCTCAGACCCTAACTGCCCGCTTCCTTAAGATTCCTTGAAGGATTGTATCTAGCTCAGTACCTACTCAATAATTGCTTATTTTCTTAAGTAATTTTGTTTTACTACTGCAGCAGGAATTAAAATGCCATGAAGACCAGGGCCTCATCATCTGCTCACCAGCATCAGGGAAGGACCGGATGTGCACTGCACCCTCAGTGAACACGCTGGGTGGCTGCACAGTGCACAAAACTAACATGAGGAAGAGCTCAGATTCCCAAATGCAGAGTCACCCGACCCCTCTGGAAGGCCAGTTGCAAAGTATTGCCCCAACAGCTTATTCCTGCTCAGAGCCAGTGCACAGGATATGAAAAAGAAGAAAGAAAAATATTGCATTGTCATGAGGAAACCTAAATTTATACATTTCCATTAAAAATAGTCATCCCCAAAGCAGCAATTTCTAGCAAGTACCTTAATTCATGAACCAGGTGTGCAGTTATTCTTGATCCAGATCCTCCCAATGGGTGACCCAAAGCAATGGCTCCTCCATTCACATTAGTCTTACTTGGGTCAAGACTCAAACTCTTCTCAACAGCCAAATACTGGGGAGCAAAGGCTTCATTCACCTTAGAAAAAAGTTAACACTGATAAAATCTTTTTTTCACAAACTTATTTTTAAGCAAACATTTACTCATATTGAAGCTAATTCTGTTACTTCTTCCTATTTAAATTATCCCACAATGTTAAGTGAATTTATTCTCATTCTGTATACAGAAATTAGGTTTTTAAAATTTTTTTTTTTTTTAAGAGAGAGAGAGAGAGAAGAGAGAGAGAGAATTTCAATATTTATTTTTAGGTTTTTGGCAGTCACAACATCTTTGTTTGTATGTGGTGCTGAGGATCGAACCCGGGCCGCACACATGCCTGGCAAGCGTGCTACCGCTTGAGCCACATCCCCAGCCCAGAAATTAGGTTTTAAGAGAGATAGAGAAGAAAGTATTCATTAATATCAGTCAAAATAAACATGTTCAAGGTTAACTAGAAGTATGTTCCTTTACAAAAGATATAAGGCTTAAAAATGGGTATATTTACTAAACAATACTTTAAATCCCATGCCTCCCTTAAAAGAAAGAAATTCTTGGTAATCCTAGAAGTGGACACACACACTAGAAGCAGTGAGATGCTGCAGAAAGCCCATATGTTTTGTAGCCAGATGTAAGGTTCAAGTCTTGGTTACATCATTTATTAGTGTGTGACTTTGTGCATGTTCTTTATAGTGTCTTTAAACTCACATTTCCTCAATAGCAAAATTCAACTGTAGTATTATGTTAAGAGTTATGGTCAAGGATAAATAAAATCATGAACAGTAGGTATTTAGTGGATTACATGACACATAGCAAGTACTCAGGGTGTGGCTGCTGCTATTATTATCCAGTACTAAGGGCCATCCTTCCAACAAGAAAGTGACAGACAAAGGGAATGGTGATTATGTTGAAATGTGGTAGAACTGAAAGGAATCCCATGGTTACATACTCATCAAGTCTGGCTATGAGAATCGCCTTGTTTCATTTACAGTACTGTATTTTCCTGACTTTAGTGTAGGAATTTTAGAAAGAAAACTGATTTTGAGAAAGATAACTTTTATAGAGTTGGGGTTAAATTTTAGTCTTGTTTTCTTTCCTACTATATTTTTGTGTTCTCCAAAATGGTGCCTTGGAATCAATATTCTAATATATGTATGTGTGTATGTGTGTGTATATATATATATACACACACATATATACATATATGTATATATTATGTATGTGTATATATTATGTATGTGTATATATATTCATCTTTAAGGAGATACCAAAAGATCTAGAATACGTTGTGAAAGTGGGCTTCTGAAGCCAGGGAAAACTGCTGAGAACTATGTCCTTGACTATCTATACATTTATAAATGATTATGAAAAACTTTGTAGAGTTGCTAATTTTTAATGTTTTTTAAAAGCATGAAGTAAGTCTAAAGTTAGAAAAGTAGTGGTACATATTTGCTGATACAAATATGATAATTAAGCAGCCCTTGAGACTCTGTACTGTAATCTATTAAGAATAGAAGCAGAGTTAAGGTTAAACCATTTATTTTTCTAAAAACCATGGTTTCCTGGGTGATATACTGCCACACAGGAAATCAAACATGTGCCTACCTCTTCTCTATCAACTTCAATATTTCCCAATGCCAAGCAGAATGAGCTCAATTACCTAAAATTTTCAAACACTCCCCAAATGTAGAATGTATCATCATTAAGTAACTTTCTTTTCTGTTTCTTCTTTTAATTATGCTAAAAGCGTAGTACATCTTTGTTCTAATATTAACATTAAAAAAGTCAAGCTTGGGGCTGGGAGTGCAGCTCAGTGGTAGAGCATGTGTTTAGCATGTGTCAATCCCCAGCACCACACATACAGAAAATCACTCTACCAATAAATTAAAATTGCCATTGACAAAAACTGATAGGCACATCCCAGATCAAGACACAATTACAGTATAAAAGCCAAAGATAAGTTTGGGAGGAACCTTAATTTGGGGAGAAGGGCAAGAAACTGCTAGATTTAGTACTAGATAGTGCTTTTCTATTAGGTCAATTCTTTTGCTTATATATTTTGACTTTATTATTTAAAACAGGGTTAAGGGTATTATTCTCTCCCATCTTCTGCAATTTTCAATCACCAGGCATATTGATAGTCTAAAAGGTGACAGGGTTCTATAAAGTCCTAAGAAGTTTCTAGGAACTTATATTTTGAAGGAGAAATCAGTTCAAATTATTCAAATATAAGTAAAGTACCAGCACAAGTCATGTAATGAAGGCAATGCTTGCTTAGATGTAACCCATCTGAAAAGATTACTAGGATCAAAACAAAAGAGCTATAAAATTAAAGCCATTTATGTTATAAAAGTAGGTGGCTTATTCATGTCTTAAAAACAGAACACTTACCTCTACCAAATCCATGTCCTTAAGACTCAGTCCTGTTTTCTTCAGTGCTCCATTAATAGCAGGGACAGGGCCTATACAAGAATAAGTTATATAGAAATAAAATCATCTTACTTATATATAAACTTCTCCTTTACAAAACAAGGAAGAAATATTGTGATAGTTTTTAGCAATCACAAATCTTGCTACCTTGCCAGCACATATTAATTGATGTCACAGTAAAGAAGCAGAAGTTGGAACCAAAGTGAAAGGGTGTTTGACTATGCAGTCAAACTGCAGATGACAGACATACATGAAAAGTTCTACCAGAAACGACTTTAGGATTCCAAATAGCCAAAGAAGACATATGTGGGATTCACAGTCAGTTATAGACCATGCTTGATCTCAAATGGGCAAGCAGAATGAATGCTCTCCTGGGGTCGTAAACCATGTGTAGTCATATTATGGAAGTGAGCATGTTACATTCTGAATTTTCAGGCCTACATGGATAAAAGGGAAGAAATAGCAGCAGCATCTCCACAGGGGTAGAGCAGACAAGAAGCTCCAGGCACTTCAGGGAGAGAAGATATATGAACTAAAGAAACGTTTGTAATTCTAACAGAAGGCAGACAAGTTAAGGAAACATGACCCCTTACTCAAGAAACAGAAATCCTCCCAAGATTTCTGAAACACAAACCACAATTTAGCTCCCAATTTCTGATGATCACCAGTTAACATCAGTCATAATTTTCAGGTAAATCAATATTTTTTTCTAAAAGTTAAAAAGTCTGGCTAGAGAAGATTATCTGTTTTTCTATTTATTCTTGGAGTATAAAACTGCCATAAATGTCTACCAAGAAAAAAATATATGGTATGCTTCATTGAATTCAAGTCTCAAGTTTTTGTAATGAGTTTCAAATATATGTAAGGTAAAATGGAAAATGAATCTTTATAAGAAAACACAATGCAATTTAAATATAATGCTAACTTACTTTGTTGCCTAGTTTAAATGCTCTTTTGGACAAGTCTGTTTATTGAGCAGGACCATCCAGTTAATGTTTTCAATTTAAAGCAGCAGTTCTGTGTGGCTACTGATTTAATATGGACTCTAAATTCCAGATTCACTTTGTATATCCAACACATGAAAATGAATGGGTAGTAAACAGTATAGCATCCGTTATCTGGCATGGTCAGGAGACTGTGTCAGCTCTACATTACTATAACAAAACACCTGAGATCATTAACTTTAAAGAGAAAGGGGATCGAAGTACACTTCAATGGTAAAAGATACACAGATTGAAAGCTGACAGTGCTAAGATATTGTCCGCACTTCCATGTCTTCAAAAACATCAGTATGCTCACTCAATATGTTCATGCTAACTCAGAACCATTAGTCATTTCTTTTTTTTTTTTTTTAATTTTTTATTGTGGGTTGTTCAAAACATTACAAATTTCTTGACATATCATATTCCACACTTTGATTCAAGTGGGTTATGAACTCCCACCTTCACCCCATACACAGATTGCAGAATCACATCAGTTACACATCCATTGATTTACAAATTGCCATACTAGTGTCTGTTGTGCTCCACTGCCTTTCCCATCCTCCACCCTCCCCCCTCCCCACCTCTCCCCTCCCCTCCCCTCCTCTCTCTCTACCTCCTCGACTGTATAACCCTGAGGGTCTCCTTCCATTACCATGCAATTTTCCTTCTCTCTCCCTTTCCCTCCCACCTCTCATCCCTGTTAAATGTTAATCTTCTTCTCCTGTTCTTCGTCCCTACACTGTTCTTAGTTACTCTCCTTATATCAAAGAAGACATTTGGCATTTGTTTTTTAGGGATTGGCTAGCTTCACTTAGCATAATCTGCTCTAATGCCATCCATTTCCCTGTAAATTCTATGATTTTGTCGTTTTTTAATGCAGAGTAATACTCCATTGTGTATAAATGCCACATTTTTTTTATCCATTCGTCTATTGAAGGGCATCTAGGTTGGTTCCACAGTCTTGCTATTGTGAACTGTGCTGCTATGAACATCGATGTAGCAGTGTCCCTGTAGCATGCTCTTTTTAGGTCTTTAGGGAATAGACCAAGAAGGGGAATAGCTGGGTCAAATGGTGGCTCCATTCCCAGCTTTCCAAGAAATCTCCATACTGCTTTCCAAATTGGCTGCACCAATCTGCAGTCCCACCAGCAATGTACAAGTGTACCCTTTTCCCCACATCCTCACCAGCACTTGTTGTTGTTTGACTTCCTAATGGCTGCCAATCTTACTGGAGTGAGATGGTATCTTAGGGTGGTTTTGATTTGCATTTCTCTGACAGCTAGAGATGTTGAGCATTTTTTCATGTACTTGTTGATTGACTGTATGTCCTCCTCTGAGAAGTGTCTGTTCAGGTCCTTGGCCCATTTGTTGATTGGGTTGTTTGTTTTCTTATTGTCTAATTTTTTGAGTTCTTTGTATACTCTGGATATTAGGGCTCTATCTGAAGTGTGAGGAGTAAAGATTTGTTCCCAGGGTGTAGGCTCCCTATTTACCTCTCTTATTGTTTCTTTTGCTGAGAAAAAACTTTTTAGTTTGAGTAAGTCCCATTTGTTGATTCTAGTTATTAACTTTTGTGCTATGGGTGTCCTATTGAGGAATTTGGAGCCCGACCCCACCGACTGTAGATCGTAGCCAACTTTTTCTTCTATCAGACGGCGCGTCTCTGATTTGATATCAAGCTCCTTGATCCATTTTGAATTCACTTTTGTGCATGGCGAGAGAAAGGGATTCAGTTTCATTTTGTTGCATATGGATTTCCAGTTTTCCCAGCACCATTTGTTGAAGATGCTATCCTTCCTCCATTGCATGCTTTTAGCCCCTTTATCAAATATAAGATAGTTGTAGTTTTGTGGATTGGTTTCTGTGTCCTCTATTCTGTACCATTGGTCCACCCGCCTGTTTTGGTACCAGTACCATGCTGTTTTTGTTACTATTGCTCTGTAGTATAGTTTGAAGTCTGGTATCGCTATACCGCCTGATTCACACTTCCTGCTTAGCATTGTTTTTGCTATTCTGGGTCTTTTATTTTTCCATATGAATTTCATGATTGCTTTCTCTATTTCTACAAGAAATGCCGTTGGGATTTTGATTGGCATTGCATTAAACCTATAGAGAACTTTTGGTAATATCGCCATTTTGATGATGTTAGTTCTGCCTATCCATGAACAGGGTATATTTTTCCATCTTCTAAGATCTTCTTCTATTTCTCTCTTTAGGGTTCTGTAGTTTTCATTGTATAAGTCTTTCACCTCTTTTGTTAGGTTGATTCCCAAGTATTTTATTTTTTTTGAAGATATTTTGAATGGAGTGGTTGTCCTCATTTCCATTTCAGAGGATTTGTCGCTGATATACAGGAATGCCTTTGATTTATGCGTGTTGATTTTATATCCTGCCACTTTGCTGAATTCATTTATTAGCTCTAATAGTTTCTTTGTAGAGCCTTTTGGGTCTGCTAGGTATAGAATCATATCATCTGCAAATAGTGATAATTTAAGTTCTTCTTTTCCTATTTTTATGCCTTTAATTTCTTTCGTCTGTCTAATTGCTCTGGCCAGTGTTTCGAGAACTATGTTGAACAGAAGTGGAGAGAGAGGGCATCCCTGTCTAGTTCCAGATTTTAGAGGGAATGCCTTCAGTTTTTCTCCATTCAGAATGATGCTAGCCTGAGGCTTAGCATAGATTGCTTTTACAATATTGAGGTATGTTCCTGTTATCCCTAGTTTTTCTAGAGTTTTGAACATAAAGGGATGCTGTACTTTGTCAAATGCTTTTTCCGCATCTATCGAGATGATCATATGGTTCTTTTTTTTAAGTCTATTGATGTGGTGAATAACATTTATTGATTTCCGTATATTGAACCAGCCTTGCATCCCTGGGATGAATCCTACTTGATCATGGTGTACAATTTTTTTGATATGTTTTTGTATCCGATTCGCCAGAATTTTATTGAGGATTTTTGCATCTAGGTTCATTAGAGATATTGGTCTGTAGTTTTCTTTCTTTGAAGTGTCTTTGTCTGGTTTAGGTATCAGGGTGATGTTGGCCTCATAGAATGAATTTGGAAGTTCTCCCTCCTTTTCTATTTCCTGAAGTAGCTTGAAAAGTATTGGTATTAGTTCTTCTTTAAATGTTTTGTAAAATTCTGCTGTATACCCATCTGGACCTGGGCTTTTCTTAGTTGGTAGTCTTTTTATGGTTTCTTCTATTTCCTCAATTGATATTGGTCTGTTTAGGTTTTCTATATCCTCCTGACTCAATGTGGGCAGATCATATGACTTAAGAAATTTATCTATGCCTTCACTATCTTCTAATTTGTTGGAGTATAAGGATTCAAAATAGTTTTTGATTATCTTCTGTATTTCTGAAGTGTCTGTTGTGATATTGCCTTTTTCATCCCGTATGCTAGTAATTTGAGATCTCTCTCTTCTTCTCTTCGCTAGCATCGCTAAGGGTCTGTCGATTTTGTTTATTTTTTCAAAGAACCAACTTTTAGTTTTGTCAATTTTTTCAATTGTTTCTTTTGTTTCGATTTCATTAATTTCAGCTCTGATTTTAATTATTTCTTGCCTTCTACTTCTTTTGCTGTTGTTTTGCTCTTCTTTTTCAAGGATTTTGAGATGAAGTATGAGATCATTTATTTGTTGGTTTTTTTCTTTTTTTAAGGAATGAACTCCAAGCAATGAATTTTCCTCTTAGAACTGCTTTCAATGTGTCCCATAGATTCCGATATGTTGTGTCTGTGTTTTCATTTATCTCTAAGAATTTTTTAATTTCCTTCTTGATGTCTTCTATAACCCATTGATCATTCAGTAACCTATTGTTCATTCTCCAAGTGATGTATGCTTTTTCCTTCCTTCTTTTATCGTTGATTTTCAGTTTCATTCCATTATGATCAGATAAGATGCATGGTATTATCTCTACTCCTTTATATTGTCTAAGAGTTGCCCTGTGACATAATATATGATCTATTTTTGAGAAGGATCCATGTGCTGCTGAGAAAAAAGTGTAACTGCTTGATGTTGGGTGGTATATTCTATATATGTCAATTAGGTCTAGGTTATTAATAGTGTTATTGAGTTCTATAGTTTCCTTATTCAACTTTTGTTTGGAAGATCTGTCCAGTGGCGAGAGAGGTGTGTTGAAGTCTCCCATGATTATGGTATGGTGGTCTATTAGACTCTTGAACTTGAGAAGAGTTTGTTTGACGAACATAGCTGCACCATTGTTTGGGGCATATATAGTTATGATTGTTATGTCTTGTTGGTGTATGGTTCCCTTAAGCAGTATGTAGTGTCCCTCTTTATCTCTTTTGATTTACTTTGGCTTGAAATCTATTTTATTTGATATGAGTATGGACACTCCTGCTTGTTTCCGAAGTCCATATGAGTGATATGATTTTTCCCAACCTTTCACCTTCAGCCTATGTATGTCTTTTCCTATCAAATGCGTCTCCTGTAGGCAGCATATTGTTGGGTCTTGTTTTGTGATCCATTCTACTAGCCTGTGTCTCTTAATTGGTGAGTTTAAGCCATTAACATTTAGGGTTATTATTGAGATATGGGTTGTTCTTCCAGCCATATTTGTTTATTTCTGTTACTAAACATGGTTTGTTTTCCTCTTTGATTATTCCCCCCCCCTTTACTGTCCTACCTCCCACTGTTGGTTTTCATTGTTATTTTCCATTTCCTCTTCCTGTAATGCTTTGGCGAGGATGTTTTGAAGAGATGGTTTTCTAGCTGCGAATTCTTTAAACTTTTGTTTATCGTGGAAGGTTTTAATTTCATCCTCCATCCTGAAGCTTAATTTCGCTGGATACACAATTCTTGGTTGGAACCCATTTTCTTTCAGTGTTTGAAATATGTTATTCCAGGATCTTCTAGCTTTCAGAGTCTGTGTTGAAAGATCAGCTGTTATCCTGATTGGCTTACCCCTAAATGTAATCTGCTTCCTTTCTCTTGTAGCTTTTAAAATTCTCTCCTTATTCTGTATGTTGGGCATCTTCATTATAATGTGTCTAGGTGTGGATCTCTTATGATTTTGCACATTCGGCGTCCTGTAGGCTTCTAGGATTTGGGATTCTGTCTCATTCTTCAAGTCTGGGAAGTTTTCTTGTATTATTTCATTGAATAGACTTCTCATTCCTTTGGTTTGGAGCTCTGTACCTTCCTGTATCCCAATGACTCTTAAGTTTGGTCTCTTAATGTTATCCCATATTTCTTGGATGTTCTGCTCATGGTTTCTTAACAGTCTTGCTGAGCTGTCTATGTTCTTTTCCAGTTGAAATACTTTGTCTTCATTGTCTGATGTTCTATCTTCTAAGTGTTCTACTCTGCTGGTAGTATTCTCCATTGAGTTTTTAAGTTGGTTTATTGCTTCCTGCATTTCTAGGATTTCTGTTTGTTTGTTTTTTATAACCTCTATCTCCCTGTATAGTTGATCCTTTGCTTCCTGGATTTGTTTGCGTAATTCGTTGTCGAAGTGATCTTTCATTGTCTGATTTTGCTGTTTAATGTCTTCCTTGATACTCCAGATCATCTGAAGCATGTATATCCTGAATTCTTTATCTGACATTCCATCTGCTGCAGCTGTTACCTCTTCTAAAGTTGCGTTGACCTGCATTGCTTGTGGTCCTTTCTTTCCTTGTCTTTTCATACTGCTTGCGTATCTTTCCTGCAGGTGCGGGCGGCGGCTCTGCTCTCTCCTTATTCCAATTGGGGTGTCGTGGCTACCACGCCGGCAGGTCACTGGGCCTGTTCTGGGAGCTGGCGGCGGCTCTGTTCTGCCCCTACTCCAATTGGGGTGACGAGTGTACCACGCCGGCAGGCCACCGGGCCTGATCCGCCGGTCGGTTGCAGGTTTGCCTACCCTGCAGGCGCGGGCGGCGGCTCTACTCTGCCCCTACTGCAAATGGGGTGACGTGTCTGTCGTACCGGCAGGCCACTGGGCCTGTCCCGCTGGTCGGTCGCAGATCTGCCCACCTTTCGGGCACGGGTGGAGGCTCTGCTCTGCCCCTACTCCAATTGGGGTGTCGTGACTACCCCGCCTGCAGGACGCTGGGCCTGTTCCTGGCACGGGCGGCGACTCTGCTCTGCCACTACTCCAATTAGGGTGGTGTTTGTACCACGCCGGCAGGCTCCTGGGCCTGATCCGCCGGTCTGTTGTAGGTCTGCCTACCTTGGAGGCGCGGGCGGCGGATCTGCCCTGCCCCTCCTACCACGCCTGTGGACCCCTGGGCCTGATCTGCAGGTTGATCACTGGTCTGCTCACCCTGCGGGCACAGGTGGCGGTTCCGCTCCGCCCCCACTCCAATTGGGGTCACGTGACCACCACACCGGCAGGGCCTGATCCGGGCGTGGGAGAAGGATCTGCTCTGCCCCTACTCCAGTTGGGGTGACGTGTGTACCACACTGGCAGGCCACTGGGCCTGACCCGCCAGGCTGTCACAGGTCTGTTTACCTTGCAAGCGCGAACCGCGGCTCTGCCCTGCCCCTCCTACCACGCCCATGTACCACTGGGTCGCGGGTCTGCTCACCTTGCGGTTGCTGGTGGCGGCTCCGCTCCGCCCCCTCTCCAATTGGGGTCACGCGGTCACCACGCTGGCGAGCCGCTGGGCCTGCTCCGGGCGCTGGCGGCGGCCCGGCTCCTTCCCTCTGGCTCGACGACAAATTGAGGAGACTCGGGTGACTGTGCCTCACCCCCCCTACCAGGAGACCAACTGCTTATGTCACCACTGGTATTGATGAAGTTCCCTCCTCCGCCGCTTTCTGCAGACATCAGATCTCTGCCATGTTGGTATCCTATGCGAATGGCAGCATTTCGTTCCCCTTCCCGGGCAACCAAAGCACCGGGTGAGTCCTGACCGGCCCTCAGCAGGACCCGGACCGAGAAGCAGTTTCCGCGGGCTCCTAGCCCCGGGCCAGGGAAGTTCCGGGAGCCGGAACTCGGCCACTCCGTGCTCGGTGTAAGCTCCTATAAATGTAAGCTCCAAGAAGCAGTCCCCGCGGGCTCAGTTCCGGGAGCCGTAGTTCGGCTGCTTAGTGCTTGTTGTATGCTCTGGTAGGAGCAGGGTCCAAGAAGCAGCCTCCGCAGGCTCAGCAGCCCTGGGCCAGGGCTGTTCCGGGAGCCGGAACTCGGCCGCCCCGCTCTCGGTATTCACTCTGATAAGATCAGGTTCTAAGAAGCACCCAGGCGCTAAGCCCTAGCAATCTGTCTGCAAGCCGCAGGCGAATTGCAGCCTGAAATTACCTGTTCTATGGCTGAATGAGCTGCGGTCAGTCGAAAACAGGGGTGGTGACGTCAGTTTACCAACATGGTGGCTGCTGGCCTCCTCTGTGGTCTGACCGGTGTGGAGAACCGAGATGGACCGCTTCCTTCCCCCGTCTCGAACCCAGAATTCAGCCCTGAGTACGGTGCTTGCGCGGCTGGCAGAAACTGCAGCGCTGTAACCCTGCGTCTCTATCCCAGCGCATGCTGCAGATTCCAGCCGCGGGGCGATTTGCTGAATAAGCAGTGTTACCCTCCGTGCGACAAACCTCTCGCGTTTGAGTCCCCGTAGCTGATCCTCGTGCGATGGAAATCCTTCCTCCAGGTTCCGGAGCACCCCACTATTGCTGGAAATTCCTAACAAGATATCCTTTAGCCGTCCTGACTTGTCATACTCCCACACAGTGAAGCAGCACACGGGGGCAATGCACTCCCCTCGCCGCCATCTTCCTTCCTCTCCCATTAGTCATTTCTAACAATATGTAGGGCCACAACCTGACCCTTCCCAGACCACTCTGGATTATATTCTTCTCAGACAATTCTATTTATTCCTGGGATTCAGAAAAATTTGGCTTTCTTACAAGGAGACCTTATTTCTAACCCTGTCTCCTGTCACTCACAGCTGTGTGACTGTGGGCTTCAAGCTTTAATTAAATTATGCTTTTTGCATGGGTTGTTAACCTTTGTCTTTTAAAGCACTGAAATTTTTTCTACAAATAAAACCTACTAAAGATAAAGCTAGAGCTGTTCCAGCCTAAAAAGGTTCAAAGTTCTATCCACTGATCTCCATCACTGCCATCTCCAGAGTTCCAGGGAACAGTATCTATAACTGTGCACTTCCTCAGAGCCATTACTGTTCTCTTCAAGTCCCCTTTTCCCCTAGGTCTGCAGCTGTTTTGCATGACTATGGATTACTACATGTTAGGTACCTGCACAAATGAGGAACTAGATTAGCTAATTAGCCCCCACTAGATGCTCAATAACCTGTTGATTCAGCTGGGGTGCTTTGTCTAAGTTACTTTGTTTAATCCCACACTATAAGTGATAGATGAGCTTCTAGGTGAAGAAGGCATCTGACACTGTGAGACATGGCATGTATTGCTCTGCTCAAGCTCTGAGGGAAAAAGAAAATCTTTTTGCATTCACTGTACTTTACACCTTTCTTTGCTAATGCTTTTTTTTTTGTGTGTGTGTGTGTGTGTGGTGCTGGGGATTGAACCAGTGCCTTGTGCATGCAAGACAAGCACTCTACCAACTGTGCTATATCCCCAGCCTGCTAATGCTAATCTTTAAGAACCTAGTAAATGAGATTAGGCTGAAAAACTGTAAAATAAATTACTTATTTAGACAATAAGATAAATTTGGAGGACCATCAATGCATGTAGGTACTCAAAAACAACAACAACAAAAAACAAAACAAAACAAAAAACCCCCAAAGCTCATACTCTTGGGCTCCATTCCAGACTTACTGGAACACAATCTTTGGGGATGGGGTTGCTGGTGGATGATCACCTGGGGTGGGAACTGTTGCTCTAGATCCTGAAATGTATGTGCCATACCAATACACAGATGTTTCATTTTTCAAGCTATCTTCTATTTCTAAGACAAAAGCTATGTTTTGCTGATGATGGGTAGCTGAATACTATAAACTTTTAAGGATAACAGAAAAAACAATCTGATTTTTAGCTGATGTCTAAAATTATGTCATTACTGCTGACATAAATTTGAGACAAGTGGTGAAAACTCGCAAGCTATGAATATGCCAGTTTTCTTTCCTAGGAATTCATAGAGACAAATCTTTACTGAAAGTTATGGTAGCAAATGCAGTTGGATATTGGCTCAATCCCAAATCAGCACAGGTGTTGTTATCTGAGCAGGAACTGCAGGTCTATACTTAAGGTCTCAGGCATGGAAGTTCAGCAATATCTTAACTTCCTTCCTTCTTGGGACCCATATTAAAAACCAAGCAAATCTGAAAAGTCCTAAGTGCATAGGAAAATCTTTGGTCCTATCAGAATCTGAAATACCTACCCTGGAGTAGGCTTTTCCTTGGGGGTGAAGATCATTGGTGGAATAAATCAAAGTCTCAGAGCACCAGTCTAATTTTTGCAAGTGAGGCACCTAATTGACTTTCTGTTTCTCCAAAGAAAGATGACAAGAACTATTAAAATCCTCAGCTTCTGTGGTACCTAGTTAGTTATGCAACAAAAAGCTCTTTTACTTCTAATGCAAAAGTTTTAAGTCAAGATTATACATGTTTGCAGTGAATTCTAAATTTCCTTTAGCTAGTACACTGTCAATCTAGATAACTGCTTATAAGTCTACACTTTGCTGATAAGCCTCAACTGAACCAGGGGAGAACTACTTTGACTTCCTGAGATAATGTGTTTAATTCACAATGAAAAGAGCACTTTAATTAGAGATACCCGGATTCACATACTGGCCTCATCACTTACTGATTTGGAACCTCTCAATCTCCCTAAGCTTCAATTTTCTCATTCACAAAAGTCTCACGGTTTGGAGTTGGGAGTTGGAAGACTGAGTGAGATCCTTTAGTGACAGTGTATAGAACACCCAGGGGGAGGTGTAGTGCCATCTCCTCTGAGCGGCCTTCTCTAGTCCATTCCATGATTTCTCCCATCTCATATTTATTTGATCCTGTCAGAACCACGTCATTCTCCTCTGTTACTTTCTGTGTGTTAATTTTAGGTATCTCAAATAAAATTGATGGGGCTGGGGATAGGGCTCAGTTAGTAGAGTGTTTGCTTTACATGCACAAGGCCCTGGGTTCAATCTTCAGTACCACAAAAGAAAAAAAAAAAAGATACAATTGCTGCCCACAGGGAGTTTGCATAGTCTTGGTTTTCCTATTGTGTCCAGGACAGTTCTTCATAAAGATGATTTGCTTAAATGACTGATAACCAATCTCCCATTCTCCATGAGAGGCCTAGATTTGGCTATTTTTTCAGGACTCCTGGGGGACAAAGAAGTCCTATCTCCAGAAATACAAAAGAACCGATTTATTTCACTATTGACTTACCAATACCCATGATAGAGGGATCACATCCAGATGCAAAGTAGCCCACAATTCTTGCCAGTGGTGTGAAGTTATGTTTTTTAACAGCATCTTCACTAGCTATGATAACAGCTCCAGCACCATCAGATACTCCCTTGAAAACAAAAACAGTAGATTAACTAACTAGTAAAAGAATCTAGTTAGTCAAGGTTTAAACTAATGGTGCCGTATTACTAATAGACTAGAATTAGGAATGGGGCTGTACATAGCAAGCAATAGCATAACTTGGGACACAGCAAGTACCATGGTGGTACTCTGGTGGATTATAGCAATTGTTTTAGGCACAGAATACAACTTCACTAGGTGAAAATAGGAAAGAATATCAAGGAAAAGTGAACTTTCATGTTGGACTGGGAAAAAACAAATTAACAGAATTCAAACACTACCAGGAAGACTAGACTAGCATGGAAGTTTTTAAAAGAGACTTCATGACAAGGGACATATCAATAGAGTTTAAGCTTATGGGTGTGTGGTGACACTAACCGATGCGTTCCCCGCAGTGACAGTGCCTTCTTTCTTGAACACTGGAGGAAGTTTATTTAACTGCTCCAGAGTCGTTTGGGGCCGGGCATGCTCATCCACTTGCATTGTCTGTTTTCCTTTCTTTGTTTTCACCTCAATTGGTGCCATTTCCTCATTAAAGAAGCCAGCATCATTAGCTGAAATAGCAGAAAGACTACTGTAAGAATGAAAACCCCAAAAAAGAAGAGAAACAAGAAATCAAACATGTCCTTCAATTTAATTTCTGGCCTACTCTTTGCTCACAATGTACTTTAATACAATCTTTTACTACTTACACAACTTGTTTTCCCTATTGAAGGATTCCACATACTGTCCTGCATCTATGCAAATGCATTTTGAATCTTTTTAAAATGATCATTTTTATTTTTTAAAACTGCATTTATTTTTTAACAAGATACTGCTAAACTGTTAGCAGCATTTGTCAGTTATCTATAGGTATTAATGGCACTACATGGATTTAACTTCTTTGACTGAAATAAGAAGTAATTAAAAAGTTACCAAGTTGTCTATGCCACCAAGTAACCTATAACTGAAATTTAACAATGAGAGACAACCTGAAGAAATTATGAACTATCACATGTACAATTATATATAAGACATCTAATCTACTTTGAACCTCCACTGACTATAGTAATTAATAGTTGCAGACAGGTTGATTCAGGAATAATACCACTTTAATTTTTATATCATTTTATAGTTGGAAAAATACTCCCCTTATCTGCCCTTATTTGGTTTTACAATAACTCTCTGAGATATATAGAAAAGGTAGATATAGTTATCTCTGTTTTACATATGTGAAGTGAATAAATGACTCGACGGACATCAGATAACTTGTCCAGAACTAGACTTACTTGGCAAAACTCGAAATATAACTGATAGTGCCTGATCTCTAGACCAATACCCCTCTACTAGAAATGTATAACTAAGAAGCCCATATGAACTGGATGGCCTCAGCTCTATTTCACTTATCCTTCCAAAATGTTAAGATGGACTTTACCTTCACTACTTCAACTATTTACCACTCCTAAATAAGAGTTTCTGCTTCCTTTTTACAATTTAATTTAAAAAATCTTTGTCAGAAGACTAACAGATTCCTTCAAACTGCCATATGGATAAGCCAGGTGCTATCATGTTCATTTTGGACTGGATCAATAGCAGTGTGTTTCACAAGAACACTACAGCTAGGGTCTTGGGTTCATCAAGTCTCTGAATCAGATGCAATGATTCCCATTAGGAATGGAAGAAAGGAGCATAAAAAGATACCCAGTGGTTCTTTATATAGCCCCTTCCCCTTGTGATTGTGACATGACTCCTGGGAAAGGACATTCTCTCTGTCTCAGCTGCTACAGTGAGCAATCACCGCTGAAGGAGGGTACCATATGCCTCTTCATGTTCTATTATAATAGGACCCATTAGGACAAAATTCACATATCCAGATAGGGCCAAGGAATATTATAACCTTTTAAATACTATGAACGTATTTCAAAAGAGAAATTTCTTAGTTAATTTTGCAATAAAATATCTTATTATTTAAAATAAAAGGAATAATGAAAAAATGTGATTTTTTCAAAAAGGTATGAATTTTAAGCTAATATTATTGAACAGTTGTTATCATCTTAAAGGTTGAAAATCTTTTGTATAGATAATGATTTTACTCAGTTTTTCTGACCAGCTTTCCACCTCTGCTGTGACTGAAGGGCATATTTGTCACATTCTTCTCTGCTTATTTTATGTTTTGCAGCAAGATTCTCTGCAGTAATTCCCATGGGGAGTTGAACGTGTTGATCTGTTAATCCTGCCCACAGATAATCTTCCATCTGTAAAAAACAAAAAACATTAAAACAGTGATTTGTTGAAGTCTTTTGAAAGTAATACGTCATAATTTTTAAATTTAAATAATCAACAACTCCAATAAAAAAGTAAAATTGGACTTTCTGATAGATATTTGCTATTACCATTCGTATTTGGGTCTGTGATATTTTTAATCCAATATTTTTAAAAAATGCTCCAAATTGCAACATTTCACAATCAAATGCACACATTCATTTGGCTTCTACATATGGAGCTCTAGAGAGAGCTAACAGTACTGAATGTGTAAGATGAGGACATAGGAAGTTGCCCTATGATTAAAAATTAAATCCTCATGGTTGTAATTTGTAAGAAACTTGACACCGAGTCCTTATTTTACATTTTACTTGGGCCATCTCTTTAAACCATTCATGAGCACTACAGGAAATGCCTGTGCTCCTTAACCAGGCCATGCATTCAGTGACAGTACAGGTGGTTCTATCAATTACTACTAGGTTGAAAAGAACCCGAGAGAGGGGCCTTAAGTATCAGAAAGGATTTTTAATTATTATCCAAGTAGTTAAAGTCTCTGGTAAGTGTGTCCCATTTGCTGCCTTGGCACCTTTGAGTTACTGAGCTGTCTTTACAAAGGATTTCTCAAGTTTATTTGGTATCTTAAATTCTGCTGAAAAACACACATTCTTTAAGTGTTATTCCTTTTAGCTTCCAAAAGAGCCAGGTGAGAAACCAGGTGAATAGTGTAAGTCAATCATTACTATTGTAAATATGTTCTTAGCTCTTTCATATGGGAACAATAGTGATCATTCTTTATCAGTATGAATATTCTTGTGTTATAGCTCTCGATGATGGAAGGATCAATTTTTGTTTGGCTCACTTGGGATAGTATAATTTGTATTCAAAGACAATGTAAATGAAGAAGAAATCTATTCAATGGCAGGTTGTCCCAGAAATATAATTTCTATAAGTACAGATTTAATTACTCAGATTACTAATCATTTAGTAGGGATGAATTTACCATTTGCCTGTCTTTTTAATATCTTCTCTTCTTCCACCTCTCCCATCCCTAGGGAAACATGTTAAGTCTAATTCTATGTGGATTCAAATGTCAAACTAACAACCAAAGTAGGGTTATGAAATAGTTTGCAAATTTCAAATTACTCATATCTTGCCAATACTCGATTAACAAAATGGGTTTCAAAATAGTATTTTCCCTAAAAAGTTATTAAAATTACTCATAAAATAGTAATTTTAAAAATTAAAATTTAAAATAAATACATATTTATTCAAATTATTTACTTTAAGTGATTTTAAATAATTACCTTGATATCTGTTCCAAACTTGGTTCCAAAACGAATGTTTCTGACACAGTAGGGAGACTGGCTCATGCTTTCAGTTCCTCCACAAAGGACAACTTCAGCATCTTTAACACAAATTTCCTGTTTAAAATCAGACAATAATAAAAAAGTTCTTTTATTATACTTGGAGTATGTATTCAGAAGTACAAAAGATTTTATAAATTAGTAGCATGTCCTAGCTTAGTGACCCAAAGCAAATACTTTGAAATAATTATAAAGCAAATGTTAAAGTATGTATTCCCAAGATATAGGAGGGTAACTAATAGACTTCAATAGTTCATGCCTGAGTAACACACCCTACCTGAATTTTGGCTAAGAACTGTAATTCTTGATATAAATCTTGAAAACTTGCAGAGATGTTAATATTGGCATAAATGTATGATAAAGGACAAAACCATTAAACAGGCAAAAGAAAAATCTATTCTACTAATGGATGCATCTGAAAGACAAGAGTTACAATAATTAGGACAATCTGGAGAATCTATAAAAAGGAATTAATTTCATTCTTCCAACTCTTTCCATCGTCTGCATTTCTCAGGAAACAATAAGTCTCTAAGAATGTGATATTAAAAACAAACAACCCAATCAACAAATGGGCCAAGGACCTGAACAGACACTTCTCAGAAGAGGATATACAATCAATCAACAAATATATAAAAAAAATGTTCATCATCTCTAGCAATGAGAGAAATGCAAATCAAAACTACTCTAAGATATCATTTCACTCCAGTCAGAATGGCAGCTATTATGAAGACAAACAACAAGTGCTGGCGAGGATGTGGGGAAAAGGTACACTCATATATTGCTGGTGGGACTGCAAATTGGTGCAGCGAATATGGAATGCAGTATAGAGATTCCTTGGAATCTGGGAATGGAACCACCATTTAACCCAGCTATCCCTCTCTTTGGTCTATACCCAAAGGATTTAAAAACAGCATACTACAGGGACACAGCCACATCAATGTTTATAGCAGCACAATTCACAATAGCTAAACTGTGGAGCCAACCTAGATGCTCTTCAGTGGATGCATGGATAAAAAAAAAAAAAAATGTGGCATATATACACAATGGAATTTTACTCAGCAATAAAGGAGAATAAAATCATGGCATTTGCAGGTAAATGGATGGCGTTGGAGAAGATAATGCTAAGAGAAGTTAGCCAATCCCCCCCAAAAAAATGCTGAATGTTTTCTCTGATATAAGGAGGCTGACTCATAGTGGGGTAGGGAGGGGGAGCATGAAAGGAATAGATGAATTCTAGATAGGGCAGAGGGGTGGGAGGGAAAGGGCAGGGGATTAGCAAGGATGGTGGAATATGATAGACATCATTATCCAAAGTACAAGTATGAAGACACGAATAGGGGTCAACATACTTTATATACAACCAGAGATACGAAAAATTGTGCTGTATATGTATAATAAGAATTGTAATGCATTCCGCTGTCACTTATTTTTTAAAAAAAATCACTAAAAAAAAGAGGAAAAAAATTAAAGCCAAGAAAATTCAGAGCACTATTTAAGACACATTATTGTAAATTCATGTGAAAATTATTTATTCGTTACAATATCTCTGTGTCTCTTATTTTGTAATGAAAAGACTTTCTACCAATGGTATTATTCAGTTCCTTTGTAATAAAATACACTTTCTGGGATATTCTTAAATTCTTCAACTCCCCTTCTTGCCTTATAGTCTTTATTCAGTATTTCAGAATACCTCACAGGTAACTCTCAAACTTGGGTTCAAATTCTGCCTCTGTGACTTAATAACCTTCATTCTTACAATAATCAGTTTCCTTGCCTGATAAAGTGGGAATAATAATAATAATAGTTCTTGCTTCAAAGGATGACTGTGAAGATAATGAATGTAAATCTCAGGTAGTGCTTGGCATATAGGAACCACACAATAAAAATGATAGTCATGATTAGCTTTTTTAAGAAAAAATTGTGTCAAAATATACATATAATTTACCATTTTAACCATCTGAGTGCTCAGTTCAGTGGCATTAAACACATTCATACCACACTGCAACCATTACTACCATGTTTCCAGAACTGCTTTCATCTTGTAAAATTTAAACTCCATACTGACTAAACATTAACCTCCCCTTCTTCTTGCCCCTTAGTTACTGGAAATCATCATTCTACTTTTCATCTTTATGAATTTGACTACCCTATGTACCTCACATAAGTGGAATCATTTGGTGACTGGCATATTCCACTTGAAGATTCTACTTCAATCATTCTTAAAAGTTAATGTGTTTGAGAAACTATTTTCTTCTTATGAATATTTTCCCAAGAAATGTCAAATATTGACCTCTCTTAATAGGCTCTATAAAATGAAAAAGCTAAAGTGTTCTACTGATGTGGATCATTTCTTCTAATAACTATTAGCATATGTTCATGGAATTAAACAAAATGTTGCCATACCTGACATCCATTCACAATGGATTGGAAGCCAGAGCCACAGAGCCTATTGACAGTGAGAGCTGGGACCTCTTGTGGGACTCCCACTCGCAGACCAACATGTCTTGCCAGGTATGCAGCATCTGAAGAACTCTAGATCAGAGAGAGGGACAAGAAAAAGAATTTCCTCTATAAATCCAGGCCTTTAAAACAAACACAACAGAAATGGAAATGTTGGCAACCTATCAGAAATGATAAACTACATGGCCCTAAGGTAAAACATGATGCATATACTACAGCATATTTTACATAATATGTGCCTATGATTTGATAAATACTATAATTTGGTCAATTGTGTTTTTTCCATTTTTATAGTGGTAAAATATATATAAAATTGATCATCACCATTCATACCAGTTCAGTGGTATGAAATATATTTGTAATGCTATACTATCACTGTCAATTGCTTTTTAAACACACTAAGGATGCTTGCTACATAGAGAAATTCTTGTATTAAGTCCTTAATATAAGATGGAAATTTTAACAGAGCTACTTAAAAATGGACTACAGGCCTGGGGTTGTATAGTTCTATAGTAGAGTGCTTGCCTAGCATGCACAGGCCCTAGGGTTGATCCTCAGAACCATAAAAACAAAATAAAACAAAAAGAAAAATGGAATAGACTTTTTTGAAAGATAGAGAATGTATCCAGACTGTGGTTCTCAACCTTGCTACTGGCTGGAATAACCCCAGGAGCTTTACTAACACACTTTTGCTGAAGCCTCTGACCAAACCAACTAAATCAGAAAGGCTAGAGGTGATATTCTTTTGCCAAGGTTTGTCTGTTTTATAATTATATGTCTTATAATACCAGATTGGTAGTGTCCAGATTGGTAAAATAGCTGCTTCAAAAAATAAAAGCCCTAATTTGAGATAATAAAAAGAATATCAGGCTAGAAGTTAGGAGATATAGACTGGAATCCAGACTCTACCATTCCCTGGAAGTGGGAACTCTAGTTTATATAACTCTCAAGTTCCTCACTTATGCAGAATCATGTGCAAGTGTCTGGGTTAGAACAGAGTATATTCGTACTTTATCATCAAGAACTTTAAATACCTCTCAAAATAGTGTGGACTAAATAGCCAAGTTCAAAATATAGTAAGTAGATCCTCACTATTCACAGATTCCATATTTGCAAATTCACCAATTTGCTAAAATAACATAATCCAAAAATCAGTACTTGCAGCATGTTTTCGATTAAACATGAGCAGAGTAGTAAAAAAAATCTGAGTTGTAGATACACACCTTTCCAGTTGAGGTTGAACTAAGTGATACTCTGCCTTCTTGTTTTAGCTTTCACACTATAAACATGTGTCCTTCTTGTGGTCTACTGAATGCCATGTTGTTTGCATTTTTGTGCTTTTTTGCTGGTGAATTTGCTGTTTAAAATGGCCCTCAAGCATAATGATAAAGTGCTATCTAGTATTCCTAAAGCAAAAGAAGGCGGTGATTTGCCACATGGAAAACATATGTATATTAGAAAAACTACACTCAGGCATGAATTGTGCTTTGGTTATCAGTTTAATGTTAATGAATGAATAATATAAATTAAATGAGGTGCCCTAAAACAGAAATATACATAAAACAAAGATATGTACTTGAATGGTTAATGAAAATGTGGCCAGAGACTTGCAGGAATGTGACCCTGTATTTCCTCTGGGAGCAATGGTTTAGTAGAACTAGGCTCCTGATCTAGGTCCCAGCAGATCAAACCAAACCAGAATGGGGTCACTTATGCTAAGTTCCATGTAATCAAATTGAGCTTTTCAATAGACCAGTTTTTGCAAAACGGGAGATTCTAGTCAACCTGAGTCAGTGTAATAAGGATATCCCCTCTATTTTAACCCTAGAAGGAAAGTAACATTGACATAATCAATCTCTTTTTGTTCTGCTTCTGTTTTCTTCAGTCCTTTTCTGCCTATAAAGCCAACCTCCTGTGCTCAGCTCACAGAAACACTCATTCTGTTTTAAAGAACAAGGTGCTGTGTAAGTACAAGTCAATTAGAACTCTAAATTTGTTGTAATTTGTTTTTTGGACATCATTTGCTAATTCAATGTTAATGGTGTCTATATAACATAACTACCGTGAGTAACAAAAATCAACTGTACCATGAACAGTCAAATGGCAACAAATTAGATCACTTAAACAAGAGGGACAAATTTCTAGAGATATAAACTATAGAAATTGACTCAAGAAGAAACAGACAATCTGAGAAGACAAGTGAAGAGTTTAAATTAGTAATCAAGAAACTATCCACAAAGATAATTCCAGAATGGCTTCACCAAAGAATTCTATTAAACATTTAAAGAAGAATACGAATTATTGACAAATCTTCCTAGAAATAGAAGAGACTGGATGTCTGTCTAACACATGGTATAAGGCCATTTATCCTGATACTAAAACTAAACAAAGGTATCACAAGAAAACTACTGATCAATCAATGTCTTTTATGAATATGGATATAAAAATCCTTAACAAAATACTAGTAAACTGAATTTAGCAATGAATAAAAAGAAATATACACCATGACCAATTTGGACATATTCCAGGAACACAGACTGGTTCAATATCTGAAAATTAATTAATGTATCAATCATATTAATAGAATAAAAAATATAACTCCTATGGTCATCTCAGTCAATAGTAATATATATATATATATATATATATAAAATTTATATATTTGTCAAATATATATATATATATATATATATTTGACAAAACCCAATATCCTTTCATGGTATTCAACAAACTAGGAACAGAAGGGAATTTTCCTAACTTGAGAAAGGGCATATATAAAAGCCCCTCAGCTATTATGATATTTCCTGTGACAATATACTGTACACAATTCCCTAAGATCAGGAATAAGACATAGATAAACCATTTCCTGTCATTTCTATTCAACTCTTGAGATTCTAGCTAGGACAATTAGGTAATAAAAATAATCCAGATTGCATTTCATTGCTTCTTAAGAAAAAAGTAAAACTTATTTATTCTAAATGACATCTAGTAACATTCAACTCAATTAGAAAAATAGCTTTGTGGTATTTGTCAAATGTTATTTGATGCTTATTCTCTATTCTGTCTACAAAGGCCTACTACCAAATATTCCTCCATTAAACACTTAACACCCTTACCAGGAAACTGTGTCTCAGCCTTTCAGGAAACTTAATGCAAAAAAGACTGCCTTTAGGAACAGAGGCATGAACACAATGAAACTGATACTACTCAAAATGACTTTGTTGTAAAGTTTCAAAGAACCTGTGCTGCAGGAAAATGGAAGGATTTTAGAATAAATTCATTTCTTTTAAAATAAATTCTAGGAAAAACAAAAATCAAAAATATTTTATTTCTATTTGATCTGCTCAAATGTTTTCTTAGATTAGAAGTACTAGTTCAAGAAAAAAAAAAGCAGAAAGGAGAACTAATATCAAGTATTCTTCATGAAAATGTTTTAGGTTCAATACAAATAACTGCAAAAGATAAAATGTCACTGTTTTTTTGGATGTGAAGATACACATTGGCAAGATGGAAAGAACGAGTTCAAATTCAAGGCCTAGTGCCTTTGTGTGTCCACTTTCCTTTAATTGCAATCACGTCACTCGCATCTTTTTTAAAATATGCCTTATCATCTCTATTAGATTATAATTTTCTCTTGACCCATGTCCCTTCTGATCCATTTTAGATGCTCTCATAGCACCTAAAATAGCTTCTTTCTAAGCACCCAATAGATTATATACTTTGAATGAATGAATATACAACTTTCAATAATCTGATTGTGGATGATGTACTTTGCATACCACATACTGAAGACAGAGGGAAAGGGAATTTCTTACTTCTCACAACAAACGCTGACCAAGTTCCTATAATGTATAAGGATTATGGGAATTGTGTTTATTACTTGGGTCTGCTACTCTCTTGCTATAGTTTGGATATAGAATATCTCTCAAAAAACCCATGTTTATTAAAGGCTTGGTCCCCAGCCTATGGTACTTTAGGAGATGCTAGAACCTTTGGGAGGTAGGGGTCAGTGAGAACAGTTAGTTCACTAGGGGCATCCCCTCAGAGAGGATATTTGGGCTGTAGCCTCTTCCTGTATCTCTTTCTTTTCATTGGCTGGCATGAACAGACCTCCTTCCTGATGTGTTCCAACCATGATGTACCACACAGTCACAGGAACAAAGCAATAGGGCCAAGTGACCATGGGCTGAAACCTCAAAAACTGTGAGCCAACTAAACTCTTCCTCCTTTTAAATTATCTTGGGCATTTTGTCACAGTAGCAGAAATCTAACTAATGTACCTCCTTGGGTAATACAGAGAGAAAATCAATTACTTTCACATGTCAATCTGCTGTTTAAGAAGTACTGAAATGCACGGAAGTCAGACAGATATATGGTTTCCAGAACATATGCTGCTTTGAATTATGTATGCTACCACTTCTGGAGTTAAAGGATTACTAAAAATTTCAAATACTTTCAAGTATTATGATCTTGTTCATCATGATGTCATGTTGAAGAAATTATTTTAGGGAATGATCAAAGAAAGCAAATGAAGTGAATACTTTGCTCTACTAACCTGCATGACATTGCCTACAATGACACTGTCAATAGTTTCAGGTGGGACTTTGCCAGCAGACAGGGCAGCCTTGGCAGCAAACTCACTCAAGTCCGTAGCCGTGAAATCTTTCAAAAGACCTCCATAAGCTCCAAAGGGTGTTCGCTTAGCAGCAACAATAAACACACCTAATGCAATGAGAAAAGATTTATAAACATTCACAGATTAGTCAGTATCCTTAACATGCTTTAAATAATCTCACTGTGAAAACTTATGCTAAAGTACAATATTCAATTAAATAATTGTTATGGTTGGATTGAGATGTTCCCTCTAAAGCTCCTGTGTTAATGCAAGAATGTTCAGAGGTTAAGTGATTGGACTGTAGGAGCTATAACCAAGAATCAGGTCATCCTAGTTTGAATGGACTTATGGGTGGTAACTGTGGGCAGGTGGGCCACACAGTTAGAGGAGGCGGGTCACTGGGAATGTGCCCTGGAAGGGTTGATCCTCTGTGGTTGTTTTTCTCTTCCTTCTCTCTGCTTCTTGGCTGCCATGAGGTGAGCAACTTTCCTGCTCTGCGCCCTTCGGCCATGATGTTATGCCTCACTTTGCACCCAGAGCAATGAAGTCAGCTGTATATAGTCTGAGGCCTCTAAAACTGTGAGTCCCAAATAAACTTTTCTTCAAGTTGTTCTTGGGTATTTTGATCATGATGATAAAAAGCTGACTAAAACAATAAATGAACGTCTCTCTCATAGAATAAAATACAAAATGAGTCATACTCATGAGCAGAGTCTTAATGAGTTATTAGTTTGATCGATACCTACAATCAGGTAGGTACCAAGAAATGCACTGCATGCTACCATGCAAATTCATTCCATTTAAGACAACATTCTGGTCCTCAGG
Source organism: Marmota flaviventris (assembly GCF_047511675.1). Classification (NCBI taxonomy): domain Eukaryota; kingdom Metazoa; phylum Chordata; class Mammalia; order Rodentia; family Sciuridae; genus Marmota; species Marmota flaviventris. The sequence goes on along the minus strand of NC_092513.1, from coordinate 24,394,034 downwards.
TGCTTTATAATGCTAGAAACATTTTTTGAAAACTGAAATGCTTCCTCTAACTGCTGGAATATATTGCCTAAGTATTAGGATCATATAATCTCCAAACTGGAAGAACCTTAAAGTTGTCAGAGGCCAAGCACTCACTCACCCTATAAGAACTTCCTCTAGTAAATTCCTGACAAGAGGCTCTAACTTCTGCTAGAAAACTTTCAGCAGGAAGGCACACTCTACTACCTGAAGCATCATGACCAGAAAGGACAACAGAATGAACGATCTGTCCCCATGTTGAGTTGACTTGGTTTATCAAGTCTTTCCCCAACTCTAGTTCTATTACATTTCAAGACAGATAGAATTTATGATACTTTGAATTGTATGCCATTGCTTCTGGAGTCACAGGATGACTGCAATTATACATTTCAAATACTATGATCTTTTGCTATTATCTTTTAACCTTTGGGATAAGATGGGAGAAAATAAGTCACCTTTTACCTGTGTGTTTATTGCTGTTAAGCAATACTCTTCAGAGCTTATGGAGCTAATAAGGACATTTTGTCACTTTCACACATATCTATTCTTCCCAACAATTCCACAAGGTAAATGTTATAGCTAACAAACAGAGGCACTGCCTGAGTGATAGATTTCATATTAGATATTTTGCAGGTACTAATTGATTCTCCCCAAAATAACATGAGTTCACATTTCCACATCTTATCAAGAAATTATGAGACTTTTAACAGTGGGTTTGTGCTAAGATACTAACCTATAATCCAGACTATTCAAGCATTACACCACTGCTTGTATCTAATCACAATCCTTCAGCTTATGGTCATGATCCCCCTTCCATGGAACAAACTTAAATCTAGCTTAAAAAAATCTTAGTCTCTCCTCATTCTGACTGAAAAATTTACAATATAAGGAATGTGAAGAACAACATGTCTAACCATAATCTAAGATCTACTCAGTTCTCTAGGTAAAATTTTTAGGTATTCATAAAAGGCCATAAATATTAGTTTGGTGCATTGGAAGTGTTTTGTCTGGCAGCTGGGTTATTCTGTGCCATACTACGGCTTCCTGAGTCTCTGTAGATGTCATCTAATCCTTTTTCCTTAAAAGTCTTTGCCTATTTCTATATTGGTATTTTCTTCATTATGTGTTCCCCTTTGCATGCCTTCTTCCTAATTTCCATAGTTCTGTTTCTGATCGTGGTCTAGTATGCTCCCATCTCACCAACTCTCCCACAGATAACAATGAAAGCCTCCAGCCAATATAAAAGAACAACTACCTGAATTCTTAGAAATGAATACAAATAGGCAGAGATGGACAAAAGCTGATAGGAAAAAGTACAGAGTAGGAGTCCAATTTATTTATAGCAATAACTGGAAGGCTAGTAGTCCAGGCTGCATGGAATAACTATAATTCAGGAACTCATAGTCATAATGACTTGAAAAATCAGATGACAAAGTTCATGGCAACCACAGCTGCTGGAAAATGACCAAGAATCTGGGAAGGAGAAGCACCACAGAGAAAGAATCCCAATTTTATATAAATTCTGCCTAAGTATCTAGATGAACTCCTAACCATGCACATGGAGGACAGACAATAATCATCTCACCAAGGTTAAAAACAGTGACCTTACATTTGAACTGCTGCCTGTTACAGAGAAGACATAATTTGTAATTTAAGTTCGGACAAAAGAAGTCAATATAATACAATATAATAATTTTTGTTTCAAAGGAACAAAAATTCAAACTCTATAATGTTTCATCTGCTTCATTTGTATTATAATTAATCCACATATGAAGAACCAGAAAATGTGGCTTTCAATAAAAAAAGACAATCAATGGAGACCAACCCTAAGAAGACCCAGGTGTTAGAATTAGCAGATAAGGATTTTAAACAGCTATCATAATTATACTCAAGTTTGTAAAGAAAAATATAACTCATAATAAAATATAGGACATTTTGGCAAAGACAAAGAAATTATGGCAAAAACAAATTCTAAAATTTATGTAATTAATATCTAAAATTTAAAATTCACTGAATAAGCTTAACAATGGAATAGAAATGAAAAAAGCAAGATTCAGTGATGTTGAATATTGATAAATAGAAATTATCTAATCTGAAGTGTAGGAAGAAAAACAATTGAAAATAATCCATGAAAGGAAATTTGTTAAGTTGGACTTAATTAAAATTTAAAAAATCTGCTTTAAAAAAGACACTGTTAAGAGCATGAAACCCAATTAAAAAAAAAAAAAAACCAATTAAAAAAAAAAAAAGAGCATGAAATTTCAGACAAGTCACACTAGGTGAAAATATTTATAAAACACCTATATGGCAAGGGACTGGATCCACAATATATAAAGAGCTCCTAAAGTTCAATAATAAGAAAACAAACTCAATTTAAAAATAGGCAAAGGAACTGAACAGATATCTCATCAAAAAAGATTGCAGATGGCAATGTGAAAAGCTGCTCAACATCATATGTCATTAGGAGTTGCCAATTAAAACATGAAGATACCACTACACAACTATTAGAATGGCTAAAATCCAAAACACCAACAATATCACACACTGGTAAGGTTGTGGGGCAACAGAAATCCATTCACTGCTGGTGGAAATGCAAAGGAGTATAGCCACTTTGGGAGACACTTTGGTAGTTTTTTACAAAATTAAACATACTTTAACCATATGGTTCAGCAATTGTGTTTTTTTTTTTTTTTTTGTATTTACCCAAATGATTTGAAAACATACACACAAATGCTTGCTCATAATTGTCAAAACGTGGAAGCAACTAAGATGTCCTTCAATAGATGAATAAACTGGGGTACACATGATGGAATATTATGCAATGATAAAAAGAAATGAGGTATCAAACTATAAAAAGAAAGAATCTTAAATGCATATTATTAAGAGATGGATGTCAATCTGGAAAGGCCACTAGTGTATGATTCTTGTGTGTGTGTGTGTGTGTGTGTGTGTGTGTGTGTGTGTGTGTGATGCTGGGGATTGAACCCAGGGCCTTGTGCATGCAATACAAGCACTCTACCAACTGAGCTATATCACCAGCCTAGTGTATGATTCTTACTGTATAATATCTGGAAAAGGCAAAGCTATGGAGACAATAAAAAGATAAGTGCTTGCTAGGGGTTCAAAGGCAGGGATGAATAGGTAAACTACATAGGATTTTTAGGGAAGTGAAATTACTCTGCATGATGCTGTAAAGCTATTACATATCATTTATATATCTGTTAAAACTTAGAGGGAACCTTGATATAAACTGTAAACTTTTTAAAATATTATTATTTATTTTTAAAGAGAGAGAGAGAGAGAATTTTTTTTTATATTTATTTTTCAGTTTTCGGTGGACACAACATCTTTATTTTATTTTATTTTTTGTGGTGCTGAGGATCGAACTCAGCACCCCACGCATGCCAGGCGAGCACATTCCTCTTGAGCCACATCCCCAGCCCTAAACTGTAAACTTTTATTAGTAACAATGTACCAATATTAGTTCAGCAACTGTAACAATTATACCCCATTAATGACAGATGCTATTGATGGGGAAGGAACTATGATGGGATGAGGGACACATGGAAGTGCTCTGTACTCTTTGCTCAATTTTTCTATAAAAGTTTTTAATAAAAAATGCTTTAAAACATTTGTTAATTTTTTAAAAATAAAAAAAAATGGGTAGAAATTTAAGGACTGACAGCAGTTATGGTGTCATAGAAGGAGTGAAGAGTGAATCGGTAGAAAAATATGTGAAGGAATAATAAGTAAAAATTTGATAAAAGACATGAATGTGTAGATGTAAGCTCCCAACAGAATAAACACACCACACACACACACACACACACACACACACACACACACACACACATCTCCCCTCCCACTTTGGAATGTCACTGTTAAACTTCTGAAATTCAAATATAACAAAACTCTTAAAAGCACTCAGAAAAATGACATTTGCATACAGGGAATGATCTGAATGACCAGTGATAACTTCTCAGAAACAATGGAAGTTAATTTAATGTTTCTCTGCAAAGTTCCTTTCACAAGTTTCTCCCCCATACTTCATAATCAAAGAAAGCATTTGTGAGGGGCAGTGTTAGCAGCAAAATATATGACACTATAAAAGAAAAAGTATGGGCAGAAAATATAACAAGAACTTCCTTCTTACCATAGCACTGCTCCTTACTTGATGCTCCCAGACTATAAGGTTAGCTTGAGTGAGGGCTTAACTAAATACAATTATTTTGAAAGAAGAAAATCAATAAAAATAGTATTTCCTTTTAAACCTTTAACTATATTTATTATAAGTACTTATAATATTTATTATAAACCTTTAAATATATTTTTAAAGATAATTTCAGATGTACAGACACAAAAACAAAGACAATTTAAAGATTTTCCCTTGTTATTTCATAAGGCATTTTAAAACCTGGTCAATATTTATTTGACCTGATGCTAAGGTTATGGGGTTATCAAAAAGTTTAAACAGGGGCTAGGGTTGTAGCCCAGTGGCAGAGCACTTGCCCATATATGTGAGGCACTGGGTTCGATCCTTAGCACCACATAAAACAAATAAATAAAATAAAGGTATTGTGTCAATCTACAGTTAAAAAAAAAACAAAAAGGTTTACACTTCTCAGAAGATGATGTACAATCAATCAACAAACACATGAAAAAATGTTCATCATCACTAGCAATTAGAGAAATGCAAATCAAAACCACTTTAAGATTTCATCTCACTCCAGTCAGAATGGCAGCTATTATGAAGACACACAGTAAGTGTTGGTGAGGATGTGGGGAAAAAGGTACACTCATATACTACTGGTAGAACTGCAAATTGGTGCAGCCAATATGGAAAGCAGTATGGAGATTTCTTAGAAAACTAAGACTGGAACCACCATTTGACCCAGCTATCCCTCTCCTCGGTCTATACCCAAAGGACTTTAAAAAAGCATATCACAGGGACACAGCCACATCAAAGTTTATAGCAGCACAATTCACAACAGCTAAATTGTGGAACCAACCTAGATGCCCTTCAATAGATGAATGGATAAAAAAAAATGTGGCATATATACACAATGGAATATTACTCAGCAATAAAAGAGAACAGAATCATGGCATTTGCAGATAAATGATGGAGTTAGAGAAGATAATGCTAAGCGAAGTTAGCTAATCCCACAAAACAAAATGCCGAATGTTTTCTTTGATATAAGGAAGCTGATTCATAGTGGGATAGGGAGAGGGAGCATGGGCGGAATAGATGAACTCTAGATAGGGCAGAGGGGTGGGAGGGGAAGGGAGGGGGCATGGGTAATTAATAATGGCTGAAAGTGATGATCATTATTATCCAAAGTACATGTATGAAGACATGAATTAGTATGAGTATACTATGTATACAACCAGAGATATGAAAAATTGAGCTCTGTATATGTAATAAGAATTGTAATGCATTCCGTTGTTATATATATATATTAAAAATAAATTAATTAAAATTTTTTAATTAAAAAAAAAGTTTAAATATAGCAATCTTTAATGCCAACCTAAAATCTTGCATCTTCTTTTCTTGGTTTTAAAGGCTCTGAAAATTCAGATACTAGATTTCCAAACTTAAAGAACAGTGAAGAGACGGTGAAGAGTAGTGAGTCAAAAACTCCAAGAAAGGGCCTGTCTAGGTGTGCTGATTTGACAGCACAGGAAAAGGATGAAGAGCAAAGCAAGAACTCTGCCCATCTTTCCATGAAGATCATAGGTAAATATTTACTCATTTCATTAGACTTCTTTCGTTACTAATTCAAGACCACAATTAGAACAAATTAAGAAAACTGCTGAGGCATCCATTTCTGTTTCAGAAGTTAAAGTAACTTAATAGCCCTGCCTGTTTGCCTTGAGGGGCGACATGAACTACCCAATAAAGCTTATGAGCAAAAGTAGAATTTGCTGGGTGAAAACCTTCTGCCAAACACTGGGTAGGTGCTAATAAAAATTGGGATGGAAGAGGGATTGGTTCTTCTTGTTGACTAAAATCAGATCAGTTATTGATAGTCTTTACCAGTATTAATTATGCTCCCATTCAAAGGTATCCTTTTTCTTACAATAATCAGGCATGTGCTCTTCTTACCACTGGTCCTGCAAGCACTTGGTATGCAACTTGAGAGGTGAGCCTTGTCTTTGATGTATTATAGCCTGTAATAGTCACTACTAGAAGTTCAAGTTCTGTGCTCTTAATGAAGTCAATAACTACCTGTGTTGTTAGAGATAAGCCACTTTACCTTTTGGGACATTAGTGTCCTTCTCTGTAAAATTTAAAAAAATGGAAAAAAAAATGACCACTATGTCTAACATATTTCCTTAATACAGGTGCTGATGTATAATATTTTATTGGGTTCATTGTTTCTGTCAAAATTTCAAAGGGGTCTGTTATAAAAAAAAAAAAGGGGGTAATAAGAACTAATGAAATAGTAAAATGAGAAACCAATAAAAACTTTCTTTTTTAAAAGGAAAGCCATGGGCTGGGGATATAGCTCAATTGGTGGAGTGCTTGCCTTGTATGCACAAAGCCATAGGTTCAATCTCCAGCACCAAAAAAATAAAAATAAAAAATAAAAAAGGAAAGCACATTTATTATAAGGCAGCTTTTAAATAAATTGGTTTTTCAGAATGAGTCTAAAAAAAAATATTGCTCCCCTTTCCCCTATCTGGAGTTCATCTAATCCTCCCATGCCCTCTCCCCCACCACATTATGAATCAGCATTTTTAAATCAAGAGAAAACATTCTGCATTTGTTTTTTTTTTTGGGGGGGGGCGGGGATTGGCTAACTTCACTTAGAATTATATTCTCCAGCTTCATCCATTTACCTGCAAATGCCGTGATTTTATTCTCTTTTAATGCTGAATAATATTCCATTGTGTATATATACCATATTTTCTTTATCCATTCATCTACTGAAGGGCATCTTCAGTAGATGAAGTTGTGAATGGTGTGACTCTACTTAGTGTACAACCAGAGATATGAAAAATTGTGCTCTATATGTGTAATATGAATTGTAATGCATTCTGCTGTCATATATAACAAATTAAAATAAAAACGAAAAAAGGTAATAAAAAAGGAAAAAAAAATACATGTTGCTTAAGTAAGTGTAGTAAGTTCAGAGTTGAGAAGGGCACTGATAAAATGAAATATGCATTGTAGGGAACTTGATACACTGCATTTTTGCTTCAGAAAACCTACTTTTCATCTGCTTTGTTCATGTGTTATTTTGGCTATTCTGATTTCCAGATTCCCCTATTTGGGAATTTCCACCTGGGAGTTTCACAGGCATCAAAAACTTCTTTGCCTAAAGCTGAATTCACAGTCTTCCTTTCCAAATCTATTCCTCCCTATTTTACAAAGTCCACAAGTGGTATCATCAGAGTCATTCTTGACATTGACTTCTCATTTAGTGCCCTGAGCCAATCTATCACCACTTTCTACCAAATCACCCCTCTTTCTTTCCTCCAATTCCATGGTCCCCATACAAAGTCATCGATACTTGTTGCCTGGACCTCTGCAATTGATCCTAAAGTGATCTCCTTATGCTAACAGAAGCAGCCCTACAGTTGTGGGGAAATGGGTGGAATAAAAATCAGATGCTGTCACTCTCTCCTTCAAATCCTGTATTGTATTCTACTGAATTTACAAAAACCAAACCACACCTTCTTCACAGATCATACTGGTCCCTAGAACACCCAAAAGCCAGGTTCTTATATTCTGTCAAGGATCTCAAGTCCTTAATCCATTTTCTACCTGAATGTTCTTTAACAGGACACATCTTTAAAATTCCAGATTGTGTAATCATGTAAAAAAGGATTTTACATAATTAAGGGGTAAAAAGTTACATACTGGATGCCTGCACTTTCCTGTAGTCACTCAAACTAAAAGAATGGAAAAGGGAGTAAGCCAGATCTTCAAACAGACCACCACCAAGCGCTTTTAGTTTAGCAGGCCAGCGGAGGGGAAGTTCCCTGGCAACATCAAGTTCGCATTACGCGAGACCAGGACCAGGCAGCAGGGAGCCTATAGCCCCCGCTCTACTCCAGGCCCCCTTGAGCTTTCGGGACACCTCATTTTTTCCCAGTAGTTGAGCTCGAACCCGAAAGTCACTACTAGGTGAAGGAGTGACCTCCAAAATCAGAAACAAGTCAACCTTGGCCTCCACTCAGTCCCCTGGAAATTGCACCGAAAAAGTAGTCGCTTGTGCCTTACAAGCGTTTTCTCGTTAAGGCAATCTCAAGTCCCCTCACAGGACAGGAAAGACTGAAGGAACTTCACCCGACCACCCCTGACGGTCCACCGAGCCCAGAAGCGGAAGCCCGCCTAGTAGGGAACAGAACCCGAGGGGCAAGGAGAGAAGGGGGCCGCGCTCACCTCGGAGCAGGGCCATGGCTGCAAGTCGTTCCGGCGGCGGATGTTTCTGGTGCAGGGGAGCCCAGGGATCCGGGGCCGACTCCCACTTGGGCCCGCGAGGCCCCGCCCCCGACCTTTCGCCTACTTCCCCGGGGCCCGGAGCCCCCAGGCCCGCCCTCCGCACGCCAAGGTTATCCAGCCGCCGGCGCGCACCCGCCCGCCCGTGGGAACCAAAGGTGCCACGTTTCCTGGGGAGAAGACCACGCGTGCCCGGGGGAGGGCTTTTTCCTCATATTATCGTTTTTACAGACTTTCTTGCTGTATTTCCACATCGACAGAACGTCCTTTGACATCCCATTCATCCTGTCCTTGGCCTACAACCCCGTGTTCCCTGGATACCCGCTAGCAAATACTTAAGAAAAAACACACGACAGGTGCCAAGTTGCCTAGGGCCCGCAACCAGGCCTACAGAGGGCTGGGGGGCAGGGCTAGAAGCTCGGTGGGCGGGGCTTCCGGCGGCGCAGCGGGATTGGTTGGATCTGCGCCTGCGCAGACCGCGGGGCAGAGGCCTAGGTCGCTGAGCTCCTCGCACGGCTGGGTTGGGGCTAGGAGAAGTGGCACCGGGAATTTGGGAAAGTGAGTTTAGTGAGTGTAGTGGGGCGGGGCGCCCCTGGGTCTCCGATGCGGCCCCGGGCTGAGCCCTCAGTATTTTCCTTATATGATCAGGCTCCATTACGGGCAGCTCTGCTTGCCTAGAGCCTGAGAGGATTATGCAAAGGTTGCTGGTGAAGAGGGGCCAGGGGACCCGGCGCAGGGAAATGAAGGATGAAGGTCAGCGGGCGAGGCTAGGCTGGAGGGAGGTTTAGGGAGGCCTCTGCCGCTGTAACTGTGAGCCCTGGCCGATGATGACAAGACCACTGCGCAATCTGAGTTCTGGGAACCAGGTGATGGAGTGTGTTCTGAGAACAGACTGAGGCCGGGCGAGCAGGAGGTGGCCTTGGCAGAGGAAAGGCTGTGAGCGCCTTAGAGCCTGGGCTTGGTTGGATTGCGTGGCCACAGGTCGTCAGCGATTGCTTGCCCTAGAATCGTGCTTCAAACGTTTTGGTGGCCCTCTTATTGGCTCTTTGTTTTTTTTAATCCATTTTTTTTTTAATGATGAAAACTTTCCAACCTACAGAAAACTGAAAAGGTCATCAAGCCAGCTTTTTTTTTTTTTTTTTAAGTACACTACTATACTTCCCCTCAGGAACACTTACCTGCTTTTAGAGTTGGGTATTCATTTCAAAGACAAAATTTCTTTGCATCCATACTTACGAATCACAAGTTATATATTCACAAAAGATACATTCTTGTACACATTCCTTTATTCAGTTTGCCTTCCACATATTTAGGAAAGGATAAATACCACAATTTCCCATTCATTCTGCAAATCCCCATCAGCAGGTACTTACAAATTGTACTGTTTTCTCTGACTACAAATGTTACTAATGAGTAGATCTTAAAAACATTAAAGGTTAACATATATCAACATATATAAGGATATTCACACAATTCCTTTCAGAAGAGGAGCTGTCACAATGTGGAAATTTTGTGGATATCACTTTAACCAAATGATAAGCTTGGCATCATCAATAATGGGCAAACTGACATCCTCTTGCTAAATAGAGAACATACCACCCTTATGTAAGACCCCCTTCCCCCATGACCTGAATCTCATCATAAGACGAATCCAAATTGAGGGACATTCTGCAAAACAACTGACCTGAATTCTTCAAAAATGTCAATGTGGTGAAAAACAGAAAAGAGTGGGAATGGTATTTGATTAAAGGAGACTAGAAATGTGACAATTTAATGTGTGATATTAATTGGAATCTGGCTTTAAAAGCTCTAAAGGATGGGATGAAGACAATTAGGAAAACAAATATAAATCATCCAGAGATAGTAGTACTGACTTTAAATTTCCTGATTATGAAAATTATGATTATGATAATTTTGTTAAAATGCAGGAGACTGTCTTTTGTTTTTAGCAGATAAACAAATATTTAGAAGTGAAGAATTTGATATCTGCAACTCATTCTCAAAAGACTAAAAAATGTATATAAGGAAACTAGTAAAGAAAGAGAATGCAAGTATGCAAAATTACTGATTGGGGAATCTAATGGAGAGTATATGTTAATTGTTCCATTTTTATAAGTTTTCTGTAGGTTTTTACTTCAAAATAAAAGCTGGGAGGAAATATGTCCTTCAAGTAAGCTATAGAATGATTTGAAATGAGTTATTCTGTAATGTATTTAGTTTTTTTCATGTTTACATAACTTTAGGTAGGTGCAGTCTATACAACACTGTGTATGTAAAAATTAGCTGTAACTTTTTGGTCTAAAGGTGAAACTTGTCATGAAATGTAAAATTATTGTTCTACTCTTACAAATTTAGCTTTAGTGTTTTAAAAAATGCATAGTATTTCTTTCTGTATTTCTGTCTACCTATAATACTCAAGGTATATGGCTGCTTAAGCAGCAATGGTTTTAGAAGTTTCGGTAATGGAAACTGGAAAGTTGATGAAGTCAGCAGGAGTGAGGACAATTTTTTTTAAATGAGCATATGAATGTGAAAGAGTGACATTGTGAAAATTACGTACATGCTCACTGCTGATCTAATTGCTGTGATGAGGTCTTCAATTCTTGTTCATTAAAAGGCAAATATTAGCTTATGGTTTTTTTGTTCTTTTTAGATATACATGACAGTAGAGTGTATTCTGACATACTATACATACATGGAGTGTAACTTCCCATTCTTATGGTTGTATGTGATGTGGAATTGCACTGGCTGTGTATTCATATATGCACATAGGAAAGGTATGTTTGATCCATTCTACTGTCTCTCCTATTCCCACTCCCTTGCTTCCCTTCATCCCCCTTTTTCTAATCCAATGAACTTCTATCCCACCCTCACCCACCCCAGCTATTGCTTTTTGTGTATTAGCATCTTCATATCAGAAAGACCATTCGGCCTTTGGATTTTTGGGGATTGGCTTATTTAACTTAGCATGATAGTCTTATTCCATCCATTTACTGGCAAATGACATGATTTCATTCTTTATGGCTGTGTATATATACCACATTTTCTTTATCCATTGAATGTGGGTTTTGTCCTTGCGACAAATGACCACTCTTCAAAAAGTTCAATTTGCAAACAAGGTAAAGGAGAAGAAATGTAGACAGAAAATAATAGACACTGAATTGCTGAATTCCCTCATTTTAAGTTTGCCCTATGTCTTGGTAAGTTCCAGTGGCCTTGAGACTGTCTCAGACTTGTGCTGAAAGATACTTGATATTCTCTTCTGTTTGTTTGAAAGTTATTTTCAGTGTCTATATAGGTAAAGAGCCTTAGTTAGAATTTTATTTAACAATATAACTTTACAACAAATCCTTGGGCTTAAATTTACTCTGTAAAATAGTAATGTTGGTGGAAGAAGACAACACTGTTGATTCCCTCAAGCCAAACACCTCCAGAAACAAACCTATTGTTGAATAAGTTGGGTTTAATGCCCAATGCAACATGGTAGGCAGCACACCAGGAATATGACTTAGGGAACTGGTGGGGTAGTGTCTCAGTAACAGGGTGTTAGGATTTGACCTTTAGCTAGGTGATTTGAGGAGGGTCCAAAGAAGCATTTCTCTCTAGATTGGGTGCTGTCAAGAAGTAGGGGGCATCTTGACATACAGTCATGCTTCACTTATTAATGGGGACATGGCCTGAATCTTCATTATTGTGTGAACAATACAGTGTATTTACACAAACTAAGATGGCCATGACTGGGTGATATAATCTTGTGGGACCACTATTGTACATGCAGTCTATCTGTTGAGAGAAATATTCTTATGTGACTATAACCTTATTTAGAAATAAGATCCCCCCTACTACAAAATCAACCAGAAAAGAGATTTTTGGATGTCTTTGTGGTTGGGACCTCTATCCTATTACACTGGCCAATTTTTCTACCTCTGTTCAGTGTCCTGGATTTGATCTCTAGCACTAGGGTGGAGGGGAGATTAGAGTTAGGCTAAAGCCACACCCGGTGAAGTTGCAGTTCCTCAGAGTAGCTGATGAGGGGATATTTGGTATCTTGGTGTTGCATGGTTTACATACAGCAATCTTGTTTTTGTACTTACACAAAAATTCTGGTTTTGTCTCACCTGATCAGAATCAAAAACATCTGATATTGGTACTTTGTAAAATTGTTCATGTGCAAAAGAACAACATGGCCTAATTCCAGTATCAGACCAGTTCCTGGATGTGAAATTTCTCTCTTCATAGCTTTCCTGATGAGGTGTTAAAGACAGGCCTAGACAAGTCTGAGGTGAAGTCTTTCCTGAAGTGCAACTATCTGGTCAGACACCAGAAAGGAAGGGGAATCCATCCTTAAATTGGAAGTTGGGTTCAGAGGCAACTTTTCAGTAAACAGTACATTGTGGATATTACCACCCCATCCCCATGATAAAACCCAGGGTCTTGTGGTGCTGAGCACACAACCACTGAGCTAGACACTGAGATTCAGGGGACAATTGGTAACATGTTGGTGGTATGGAGTCTTTACCCATCCAGATGATTTCCCCCATTTTGTTAATTTTTCACTTACAAATTCTTCAATATTTTGTAAACATTTTCTCATTTTTAATCTCTACCACATGCTGTGTTACACATGTAATCAGTTCCATCTCCAGGCTCTTTATTCTGTTTCATTGATCTAAGTCTTCCCACTCCCAACGTGCCTTGAATTTTATAGCTTTAAAGTAGCTTCTCAGTAAGCCCTGTTATGTTAGAGGGAAAATTCTCCAACACCCCCGACTTTTGGACCACTGTGTGCTAACCCCTGGTTTAAATGATACTGATACATGTTTGTGTATAGGCCCCAGAATGAAGTTTAACATTAAACACTTTTTAGCCAATGTGTAGCTGTTTTAAATTTTGTTTAGATTGGCACACCACTTTTATTCAAAAGTATTTATTTCCACAAATTTTATCCACACCTGAATATTAACAGTGACTATTACAAGCATTTTTTCTATAAACAAAGGTGTAATTTACATATTTGTCCAAAATGGAAAAATACTTTTATCAGTAGCATTTCTTCTGTAATGATATATTTACCCCTGAATATGGTGTGGACTCCTTCAGAGAGGAAGTCCTTCATCTAAACATCAGTTGATGGCAAAATGTTAGATCCAAATCTGGATTATATTGTGTCATTTTAGAAAGTAGCTTAATTTCATCTGATTCCCTTTAATTAGAATTTTTTTAAGGAAAAACAATTAGTATCTAATGACCTTTATGAGAAAAATCCAGTCCCGTATTAGTCATTGGCATTCACTTCTAATTTTCTATATTCCCTAATGTTCTAATTATGGCACCAATGTATACAAAAAGTAAATTCTGGTTATTTGGCTCATGCAAATTAATTTTAGAGACTGACTGCAAATATTCTGTGAGAAAAATGGAAGGGTCCTGCCCCATGTGGTCACATTTCAGTAACCATGTAGTCACGTAGGCATTGTACAAATGCTTCAATTTAGGACACTCTCTCACTGCCTTAGGATTAGGGCAACAGTCTGAAGACAGTGCAAAGTAAATGGGTTCTAACTTGTTACTACAATCTTAGTGCCTTCATTAAGGCTAATATTTTTAAAATTTTTTAGTTGTAGGTGGACACACTATCTTTATTTAATATGGTGCTGAGGTGTGAACCCAGTGCCTCATGTGTGCTAGGGGAGAACTCTACCACTGAGCCACAACCCCAGCCCTGATGGTAGAATTTCGTTCTAAATTTTCCAAGCTCATGGCTTTTTTTTTTTAAAAAAGCCTTAAAATTTATTACTAGGAAGAATCAAGGGAAATAACCCCTAACAGCATGCTCCATGGAAAGTGGGGGAAAGTCTACCTTTGGGTCTAATGTGCTTCCCAGGTGAGCCTATAGGTACCATGACTCTGATAGCACAAGGAGAATGCATGGAGAACTGTGCTTGTCAGCATCAGCAACGATTAATTCATGGGTAAATACACCCGTTATTATAGGTAAACAGGTCCCATGTAATACTTACAACACAAGTTGTTTGCTATAAATATTTGATTCTTCAGTAACCTTTAAAATGCGTCTGTTTCAAAGGAGAAAAGTCCACTTTGTTGTTACACTGAACTTTGAAATTCTTTCCACAGCAACACTTATCTCAGAGAAACAATTGATAAATCAGTTATCTCAGTAACTGTTAAAGGCATGGAGAAAAGTTGTCAAATTTTAAACAATGGAAAGCAGAGATATTTGGTGAATTTAAACCTTCAAGTTGAATTATTTAAATTAAGTCATCCAATTTCATGAAGTTGGGAAGTGTTTGAGGTGTATTGACTTTATACTTGGGGATAAAAAGCCAACAAAAGGTTCAAGTTCACCTAAAGATGCTTCTTTCAGCCTCCAAATATGATGTTAAATTGGGCAGATCTAAACATTATGCAATCAATACTGTATTTGTCAGTCATCTGTAAATTAGAATTCCAACCCAATGCCCTTGTCTTTTGGAAGAGGCCAAGAGGACAATTCATAAACTTCCCTCTACCCCATGTATTCTAACCGCCACACTTTTATTCAGTGAGCCCTTGGCCTCTAGTGATGAACCAGTGACAGCAGAGTAGCAACCCAGAGAGTGGAGGGATAATGGTGTAAGGACAGTAAGCCTTTGTGTTTGTGGAATCACTGCTTGTTAAAATTGTGTATTGCTAATATCAAGGCATTTTTGGTTATCTTGAAGGTCAGGGACAGTCTTTACATGAGACTTAATTTCAAACTAAAGTGCATTAGAAAGCATATCATATTTCACAAAAGACTTTAAAGCAGAGGTAGCCACAATCCCAGTTGCTTTAGATTGGTTTTCCAAAGTCAGCCTGTAGGTTGAAAGGTCTGTCACAGGGATGTCAGTGACTATGAAACTCAAACTAAGGAGGGAAGGCACCACCCTGCAGATATCTAAGGGGCCCCAGGATGTTTAATGTGGACAGAGGCGAAGATGCTGACTGATGACAGTGCCTTTGAACACAACTGTTAGCAGCTTTCACCAGGCTCTGTGCCTTGTTCTTGCCCCAGATGAGGAGGAAGACAGGACACCGAGTTCCACCAGCACAGGACAGAGGACCGTTTTGTGCTGAGGGTGTGCTGTGCTCCCAAGAGCCTTCTAAGTTGGGTGGCTGAGTACAAGATGGGGTGGAGGGTGTTCTACTTCCAACATGTAGAGAAATCTTTTGGAGAGTCCCAAAGAACCCCAAACCCTCAAAAACAAAACAAAAAATCCTAACAGCGGACTTTAAATCTATTATGTGATACTAGTGAATACTCTTGCTAAATCTTTATTTCACAGCAGAGATATTTACAATGATTTTTGTGTGGTAAATATGAAAAATGTTGAAAATAGGCTTAAGAAGTTGGCTTAAGCCATGTTATTCTTTCAAAAAACAAAACCAAGGCAACCCCAAATCCCAACAAAACAAAAACCACAAGTCTTTGGAAAATAACTTAATGATCGTGTATTATTTCTTAAAGTTCTCAGAGTTCTCAAACTGCAGTCTATTTTCCTTCCTTTCTTGGGTGTCTGGGATTAGTAGCAAATTATATGATGTTCTTATTGGAGGTTTATGGCATTATGAGATTAAGTTTTCACACTGACTTTTTACATCTGTTAATAAAGCAAGAATTGTTATTCTCTAATAGTTAGCTTATATACATTTTTTTTTTGTGGTGGAAGTTTTGTTGGTGAGTGCAGACTAGCATCTTAATATTTTTCCATCTTTCTCACATTTGATACCTGGGACAGTAGCATTTTCAGCCTAACTCTTTAAAAACCCAGGACTACCCAAAGGCCCTGAGCATATTAGAGACTGGGTCTATTAATTTTGCTTCAGAAACTAATATGCAAAATACTTTATCTGGAGGTCACTTGTACCACTGTCTGATTCACAGCTTCTCAGAGGCCCAGGCCCATTATTTTTGTTTTCAAAACATCTCACCACAAGCTCACCCACTCCTGTGGTTTGTCAACCTCAGGATGTCAGTAGATGCCATTTTCAGGGTTACAAATAAGGGTAAGTCCTCTGCAGGAAATTTGTTATATATTTTTAATATCTTAATTTAGACATTCTTCAGTTAACAAAGATCAGAGCTGGGCCACTTCCACTGTATAGAACAGGTACCTTTTAGATGGCCGCAGGGACTGCTTGGTGGTTGTAGATTATTGTGTGTGTGTTTGTGTTTTTTTGTTTTAAGACTGAAATCAAACCTTTAAAAAAAAAAAACTTTCTTATTTCAGGTGTTTTTATTCTGAGCAGTATGTACCCAAAATAATGAGAGAGATGTGTCTTAGTTCGCACTTTCCACAGGCTCTCCATCTCTGATTTGATCCATTTTTACCAGATTCCACAGATGTGCAGGGTCACTTCACTGCACATGTTTCCTTCTTGCTCTCACTGGGAAGCAAGCTGATGTGGGAAACGCACATCTTCAGACTTCATTGAGGAACTCCAGGCTGAGACACGCGGGGATGTGGATTGAGTCCATCGTCAGGGAAGATGGATTAAATGGAAACAAAACAGGAAACATGTGTTTGGAGTCTAACAACAGTTGCTGAGGGTCATTCCGCTCTTGTAGTTGTGCCTACGGGGAAGAACAAGGCCACATAAAAACTTACTACATTTGAAATAGCCAATTTAAGTGGATTCACAAAAGCGAGCTGGTATATAGCATGGGAATATTTCTGCGCTTATTAATAAAGCTGTCAGGACCAGGAGAATGCGGTCTCCCTGTACCCAAGATATTGAGTGGTGCAGGGAGAAGCTCTGGTTTAAGCCTGTCAATCAGATAATTCTCTAGAAGGGAGAAAGCTTAATTAAAAGAAAAAAGGAGGAGCAGGTAAAGATAGATCTCAGGTACAAATCATGTACAGAGGCACTGGAGTAAAGTGGTTGCAGGCATAGATTCTAGAAGCAGACATCTTGAGCACTTGTACCACCCTGGGCAAATTTATGAACCTTTCTCTTCCAGTTTCCTGGAACAGGGAAGAACAACAGGACATAAACTGGCAGAAGAGGAAGTCTAGGGTTTGGTCCCTCCACTAGGGCAACTATGCAGTTGGAAGGAGTGGTTGTTATTAGCTATTTCACAACTCTGGAACCTGCCTGGACACTTATTTTAACTGGGAGAGGGTCTGACTGAAGGAGAGGCTGATCTTTGCTGTGAGCATCGTGTGGAACTGGCTACCATGCCCCATTCCTCAGCCCCAGGGCAGCTGTGGGGACAGACAACTGCATTTCTAGAGCTGCTTGGTTCCAGGAAAAGCAATGGGACCTGGTCCTCCCAAAATTTGAGATTCTGTGCACTTTGGTTGGTCTGGGGGCATCCCAGACAGAAGCCTGCCTTGGTTTAAGGCCTTCCCCCCATCCCCCACTTCTTTTGGTACTTGGGATTGAACCCAGGGGTGCTTAACCACCGAGCCACATTGCCAGCCCTTGTAAAAATTTGAGACAGAGTCTCACAGTTGCATAGGGCCTTGCTAAGTTGCTGAGTCTGGCTTTGAACTAGCAATCCTCCTGCCTCAGCCTCCTGAGCTGCTGGGATTACAGGTGTGCACCACCACACCTGGCCCAGTTCAGGCATCTCTTGGGATGCAGTGGCTAAAATCACTATCATTTTTGCTATCAATGACCTGGCAGTATCAAATGGAGTATTTAAAAGGTCAGATCCTCTTCGCTTTTCCTCCTATTTGAAGCCAGACATTTTAAGAAAAGTATAATTGAAATGAAAAATTCACAGAGGATTTCAACAGTGGACTTAAGTAGGCTGAAGAAAGGGTCAATAAACTTGAAGATAGACACCTGAAACAATCCAGTCTAAGAGGAAGAAAAAACAATGAGTTAAAATGAATAGAACCTGAGCAACCAGGTACCAATATACCAGCATACATATTTTAGAAGTCCCAGGAAAGAGAGAAAAGAGGGCAGAAAAATATTTGAATAATGCCCCAAAACATCCTGAATCTGATGAAAGACATATTTATGCCACAATCAAGAAACTTGAATCCCACTTGAATAAACTCAAAAGAGATATATAGTGAGAAATATTACAAATTGTCAAAACCCAAAGACAAGGAATCTTGACAGCAAGGGAAATAACTTGTCAGAAGGTATCCTCAAAATAAGATCAGAAGCCATGGAGGTTAGGAGACAGTGGGGTGAAAATGTCTGAAGGAAAAACACGTCAGCTGAGAATTTTATATCTGATACAAGTGTCCTTCAAGAATGAAGCAGACATTATTTTTTCTTTCCTTCCTTTCCCCTCTCTTGGAACTGGAGATTGAATCCAGGGATGCTCTACTACTGAGCTACATTCCCAGCTATTTATTTATTTTTTTAGCTCTTTTATTTTTTGAGACAGGGTCTGGCCAAGTTGTCAAAGTTGGCCTCCCTTCAGCCTTCTGAGTTGCTGGGATTACAGGCTGTGCCACCACACCTGGAATTAAGTTGTTTCTCGAGACAAGGAAGGACATTATATATCAGAAAAAGGTTCAATCCATCAAGAACAATTACAAGCACATATATACCTAGCAACAAAGCCCTAAATTATATGAACCCAAAACTGACAGAACTGCAGGAAGAAATGATTCTCCAATGCTTGCTGGACACTTCAACACCTCACTTTCAATAACAGATGGAATAAAACTGAAAATTGATAGAGGGCCATGAATGACATGACAAACCCTTCAGACCTAACACACATACAGAACACTCAAGAACAGAAACCTTTTTGGGGTAATATTTTTAGTTGTAGATGGACACAAGTGCTCTACCACTGAGCCACAACCCCAGCCCCAGAAACACATTCTTGATGTAGGTGGAACATTCTCCAGGACAGACTATAGATTATACAAAACAATCTTATTAAACTTCAGACTGAAGTCATATAACCATTTCTGGTTACAATGGAATAAGACTAGAAATAAAGGAAAACTGGAAAATCCACCAAGATGTTGAAATTAACAATCTCAAATAGCTCATGGGTCATGTAAATCATAACTGAAAAAGAAGAGCAAACTAAACTCAAGACAGGCAACACAAGGAAATAAAAATTACAATGGAGATAATGGAGAATAGAAGAATATAACAAAAAATTAAATAAAAGTTGGTTCAATAAAATTGATAAGTCTTCAGCTAAACTAAGAAAAAAAGAGTGAATTCAGAAATAACCAAAATCAGAAACAGATGTGAGGATGTTACTATCAAATTTACAGAAAAAAAGGGTTAAGAGAATGCTAAAATCAGTTTTATACTAACAAATTGGATAATCTAGATGAAATGGATAAAATCCTGATAGCACAAACTATCAAAACTCACTCAAGGGCTGGACCTGTAGCTCAGTGGCAGAGCACTTGCCTATCACGTGTGAGGCACTGGGCTCGATTCTTAGCACCACATAAAATAAAGGCTTTCTATCCATATATAACTAAATTTTTTTAAAATTAAGAAATAGAAAATCTGAATATGTATAAAACAAGAAGATTGAATTAGTAATGAAATGCCTCTCAACAAGAAAAGGCCAGGCTCAGAGAGCTTCAATGGTTATTCTACCAAACATTTAAAGAATTAATGCTAATTCCTCTCAAATTTTTCCAAAAGAAAAATTGTTTTGGAAGACAAAAGCAGCACTTCCTAACTCATTTTATGAAGCCAGTAGTGATCTGATACCAAAGTCAAAGACACTACAAGAAAACGTTATTAAAAAACCAGATACAAAAGGACAAATTACGTGTCTAGTTAATGAAACATCTAGACTAGACAAATTCAGAGAGAAGAGAGGTTCCCAGAGGCTGGGGGAAGGGAAATAGATGAATAGATGTCACTGCTCAAATGGGTATTCCTATTCAGGATGATGGACTGATTCTGCAAATAGCGTTGATGGTTCCCTAACATTGTCAATGTACTTACTGCCACCAAATTGTACATGTAGAAATGATTAAAATGGTACAACGTTGCCATAATTTGGATCTGGAATGTCATCCACAAGCACATGCATTAAAGGGCTGGCCCCCAGCCTTGGTACTGTTGAGGGTGGTGGCATCTCCAGGAGGCAGGGCCCATTGGGAGGAAGTCAGGTCTTCAGGGACATGTCTCGGAGGGGATATTTGGAACACTAGCCCCTTCCTGTGTCTTTTGCTTCCTGGCCTCCATGATGCAAATAGGCCTGTCACATGTTCCTGTTATGATGTACTATGGCCTAAAGAATAGGGCCAAGTGTCCAGGGGTGGAACCTCTGGACACTGAGTCAAAATAAATCTTTCCTCCTTCTAAGATAATTACTTCCAGCATTTTGTCACAGCGACACAAAGCTAAAACATAACAAAAAACAGAAACAAAAGGTGGAGGGATGGGGAGAACACCCTTCTCATAAGACTATGAAGATCAAGCATGAACGCATGTAAAATGCTGGGTGCAGCTGCTAGCTCGTGGTAAGTGCCGCTTGTTATTAACTGGACACACCTCCCTGTACTTGCCTGTGCATTCACAACCAACCTCAGAACCTCAGACTGCAGGGAGGAGCTGAGCTCTTGCAAAGGCCACTCAACTGTGGAAGTATTGCTAAGAGGAAAATCCATCATCTTGATTTTGTGAAAACACAGGTCATTCCACACTAGCTTGAGATATGAAGTGTTTTTTCCTCTTTGAGACAAGGCAACTTTATTGCTTCAAATAGTGACAACATTTTGATATGCTGTGACTTTCTGGAGATTTCATCATTTCTCAATTTTTAGCAGTGGGAAGACGATGAGCACTCATCTGCTCAACTCCTCCAGAAGTTGGGTGTTCCAGCTGGCCTCACTCTAACAGCACCTCTATTTTTCTTAAGCCTTGAAACAGGGGCCGGGGTCAGTAAATATGTGGGCACATTTGGAAGGTACTGGGAAACTGGCTTGCAGAAGAAAACCAGTTTGACATAGGATTGTGAGATGGCTAAACAGTGGCAGCAGCACCTCAATTGATTACATCATTTTCAGTTGCCTGGAGAGTGTGAATGGAAAGTGCTCCTGATGTCCCCAGGTCTCAATCACAACATACCAAGGCGTCTGGCATCTTAAAAAATGGGCTAAAATTTTAAGGCAATTTTAACAGTTTGAAAAAACAGTTGGAAATAAGAAGTTTAAGAGAGAAGGATATTCAGGGAGGAATGAGCTACAAGCCTGATTCAAGTTCATAAATGATAGCTCTGGTGGGGCCTGGCAGACTGATCTCTCCTGGGATCAGCAGTTTCTCACACTCAGCCCACTCTGAGCTCTGCTGCATCCATTATTACAAACCTATCACACAGCATGTGAAAATGTGGCAGGAAGCTTTGAAAAATAATAATTCTTACAGTCTTTATGCTCACCTTATTTCTCTATTAGAAATATATCAATAGTCTTTACTATTTAAAGGACTTGAAAAATTGTTAAGCATTTAGAGTATAAAATGAGACAAAAGTTAATTATTTCATATATTACAATTTAACTGCAAAGAGCATGTATACATTTAATTAATTAAAATTCTCTTGGGCTGGGGATGTGGCTCAAGTGGTAGTGTGCTTGCCTGGCATGCGTGCGGCCCGGGTTCGATCCTCAGCACCACATACAAAGATGTTGTGTCCACCGAAAACTAAAAAATAAATATTAAGATTCTCTCTCTTTAAAAAAAAATTCTCAAGGCAAATCTGCTCATGAAATCCTCTTGTAGATCCTTTGGTGAGTTTAACATCCCTCTCAAATTTAAATTAAAAATTTTTAAATTACTTTAACTGACATGTAAACGTTGTATGTGGTTGTGGGGTAGCACGTGATGTTTCAGTACATTTATACATTCAAATTGTTTTTAAAGGTCAGTACATTCTGCATTTAGCACTCAACCAATAGCTTTCTTTAATAAAGAACTTGAACTTATGGTAAATAGTTCAAGTGTGGGACTGTTTCCTCTGAACACTTATAGGTAGAAGCAAAGCATAAAACTAGAGCTGGCAAAAAAAATTTTTTTTTGGATAAAAATCCTGAGTAAGATGCAGGATCTGCTGGTCAGTGTATTTAGTCATATTTACAGACACTTGACCTCCATGACATGTTTTCTATGTCCTTTATTCATTAAACCTGCAGTCTGACTTACCATATATTCTTTGACCTTTGGCCTGAATTCCCTTCTTGTAAACAGTGCTATTGCCAGTTTATAATCAGTTATAAACAGTTATACTACTTCTGCTGGTCTGTGTATCTCAGATGTACAAGGGAGACTTTCTAAACTTGTACTTTTGCTTGAGTCATTTACCACCCCTCCATAAAAACCAGCAGTGAGGGCTGGGATCTCAGGCTTCCTTCTGTCATCGGACTCTGGCTCCCCTTTCTGCAGCTGGCTATGTGCTACCCTAACTGGATCCTTTCCATTGGCACCTCCCCTGCCCTGGCATGGCATGCGTTGTCACGAGGGCCTATTTTCCTCTGTAGGCTGTATCTTTAATAATCCTGTGATTTCTCCGTTGCCCGTAAGAAAACAGCCAACCTTCAGTCTGACTCGGCATCGCTTCCTTGACCTTTGGCCTCTATCCTCTACTTAGACACCCGGCTAAAGTTCATGTATTCTTTGCCACAAAACTTTTCAGACACAAGTTGATCTTTCTAAATCTCCGGATCTCTACAATGAAACATAGAATAGGCTCTGAATAAAATCCTGAGTGTTTCAGAGGAAAGCTTCTCCTACAAAAAGCCTATGCTTTCTCAAGATTCTTCAACTTCCTCCCCGATTCCTCCTCTGATCAATTTTCCTACTGCTGTTTTTTTTTTTTTTAAATCCTTTTTTCATGTTGGCATCACTTTACTCGCTAAGGGGTCTCCAAGGTCTTCCCTATGTGCAATCATGGGAGAAACATGCCCTGTTGTTCTGAGTGATCCCTGTGCTGTCAGTCACCACCACACACACAGGCCAGGTGCTCAGTCAAGATTACCAGGGGCTTAACTCAAGGAAGCCAGGGCAGATTTCAAAAATCATTTGCCTAAAATATTTTTTTTCCAAGCAGATTCTTTAAGGGCAAATATTATGAGTCTTAGAGATAAAGATGCCATTTAAACTCTTAAGTCTTAAGAATGTTTCTTAGCTCCATTTGTGAGTAGAGTTGATATTTTGCTCTCTGAAAATTCCATTTGGTGCCTTAGTGATGTGTTACTGGGAAACAAAATACTTAGATTCAGTCTAAGATCTGAGTGGCAGAGACTAACAGTTCAGTCTTGTGTGTGTATAGTTAACAAGTTATTCACAGGTGTTAGGGTTCATGTTTATTTAAACAGAACGCCTAGGAATGGGAGGTCTTCTAGTAGTTTATTAATAAAGGTTAAAACCTAAAAGTTCAGGGCTGGGGTTGTAGCTCAATGATAGAGCCCTTACCTAGCACATGTGAGGCACTGAGTTCGATTCTCAGAACCACATAAAAATAAACAAAGGTGTGGTATTCATCTATAACTATTTTTTTTTAAAACCATAAAAGTTCACTTCTTTTTACAGTTTTAGATGAGAACTTTACAGAATTGATTAGTATTTTAAAACTTACTTGGATTGTTCGTATAAAGGACACTGTTACTCGCTCTTCAAATTCATTCAGGGGTGTATAAAGGTTTAAAATTTTGACGATCTGTTGGAATGAAAACAAAAGTTTATTAACACAGAGCTACATGAACAGAAGACAACCTTAAAGACCAGATGACACTTGTGTAAGATCACGATCTTTAGACAGGACTTATAACATGGAAGGAGCTGGACTGACATTTACAGTAGGAATCCACACTCAGGGCTCACTTGGGAGATCTGAGACTTTTCCCTCATCCACATTCCCCACATTCCCATCAACCCCGTCCCTGTGCTTGGTTGCTTATAGACAATGAGGAATTCGGAAATCTGTTGCCTGAAATCCTCAGCCGCTTATCTACCAGTAAGGACAAGATTTCTTCCAAAGAATAGTAGGAGTCTTACCTTAGATGCCTCGTTTAGGCACCCAAATCCCCTTCTACCTCCCTCCCCCATGAAAAATGAAATGCAAAAATTCATGTATAAAAGAGATTTTATGCTTATTTGAAAGAGAGATAATCTTTGGTTTGCTTACTGATTGGTGGAAGTAGCCCACCCAGCTGTAAAGCCAGCTGCAATCTAGAAGTTCTTGTGAAAGAAAAGTACAATTAAAAGAGGGCAACATTGGAAAACTTTTAGTACATTTGCAGAAGGAAACAATGTTCTTAAGAGTTCAATAATTCATTTATTAGTAGTTAGTGTAGGAGGTAAGGAGAGGTGTGTTTACTTTGTAACACAAAGTTTGGAGCTTGCTGTTTTAGATGTTGGTTGTGGGGAGGGGATGCACTTGATTTAGAAAGTCTAGTTTCTTTGTGCCAGTCTCTGTAGCCATTTCCAGTAGGCATACCCAGGACAGAGAGTAAGGTCTGGCTGTCTGTGGATCTATCTTTTTTAGACAGGTGGTATGTCTGCAACTAAGTTGCAATATAAATACAATTTTGGAAGGGGGGGGAAAAAGGAAAGTGACATTTAAATACTTCTTGATTCTTAATGACTTTCATTTAAACCAATATAAATGGAGTCTTAAGGGAAAACAATCATATTGAAATAATTGGAAAGAGTAGATTGATGCTGAAAAGTTCAGAAAAATTTAAAATTTCTACATAAGAAACAATTCAGAACTCATTATTTAAAACAAGTAGTGTCTAGGTGCAATGACACATATCTGTGATCCCAACTACTCCAGAGGATCAGGGAGGATTCCAAGTTCAAGTCCAACTGGGGAAACTTAGCCATACTCCTTCTCAAAATTAAAAAGTGTTGGGGCATAGCTCAGTGGCAGAGTGCTTATATAGCGTATGCAAGGCCAGTGGGTTCAATTCACAGTACAGAAGGGATTGCAGCAGGGAGAGACCTTGTTTTCTTCTTTTTTTTTTTTTTGGACTGGGGATTGAACAGAGCCACTTTACCACTGAGTTTCATCACCAGTGCTTTTTAGTTTTTGAGATAGGGCCTTGCTAATTTGCTGCAGCTGTTCTCAGACTTGTGATCCTTCTGTGTCATCTTCCCAAACTGCTGTGATTACTGATGTGCACTATGTGCCTGGTTACTACCTCATTTTCTAAGTGAGCAAGAAGAACCAGCTGCTGTTACAGGAAACAGCAGCTGTGGCATCTTGTTTCACAGACCAAAGTGGTGTCTGGCTACATAAAGGCAGGGGGTACACCACTAAACACACATACCCACCCCCACAGCGGCAAGAACAGATTGAGAAGCAGGACTTGCCCTAAGCACCGGGGTTGACAGAGGGCTAGAATAACCCTACCTGCTGGGTGCTGAGGGAGGTACACAGAGAACAGATGGCCTCCGCGTCCTCGTGGGTTTTCTTCTTTAACTGCAGGAGCTGGGCTGCTTGGATCAGAGGTTCCATGGTCTGAGCTGCTCCGCTCTGGTGAAGGTTCCTTCCCCGAAGCCACTCTTCAAGCTCACTTATATTATACCTTAGCCACAGGTAAAAAGTGAGTGGTTAAGCCCCAATTCATTGATTGAAGGCACCCCTGTGTTTTGAGGATAGCTGCCACCAGTGTCATCGTCCTCACCTCAACTACCTCACAGGTTACAAGCTGGAAAGGTA
Organism: Marmota flaviventris; assembly: GCF_047511675.1. Lineage (NCBI taxonomy): Eukaryota > Metazoa > Chordata > Mammalia > Rodentia > Sciuridae > Marmota > Marmota flaviventris. Next base: position 24,367,914 of record NC_092513.1, on the reverse strand, counting down.
GCTGTTTGTTTAATGAAGAACAAACAAATCAAAGAATGAAGGGGACTAAGAAGCCGCCAAAGAAGAAATACTGAAATAAATTTTTATAAAGCAATGGAGGAGAAGGCATTAGATATACTGAATTGAAACAATGTATATTTAACATTCACAAGCATATTTGTAGTCTTTGTAAGCCTTCATGCCTCCTAACTCATTGATTTCTCTTACCTGGCCACATTGTATCTAGTCTTCAACTACATAAAAGTCCTTAAGCTTTAATGTTTACCACCTTGGTGGTAATGAATTTCCTCAACCAATAAAAAGAACCTGAGTTTGAATCATATGCTGTGACAAGCACTATTAGATCAGGACTTCATTTTTAGAGGCAAGCACATTATGCTCTGCTTCCAGCTAGTGTCGGGAGTCCATTCTCTCCCTTTGTTGGACGAGAGCCTCTCTCACCTGAGTTGCATGCCTGTGCTCCACGAGCAGACGTCCTTCCGTAGGAGCAGGTTGTTAAGAGTCACTGCGGTGATCATGTAGAAGAGCTGTTTGAACACCTGCAGGATGATCTCAGGGTCCAGGCCCTGGTCACACATGACTGTGTGAAAGCAATTCATCTGGCGGATGATGGCTTCCAGGCAGTATGAGTTATCCCCGTCTGCCATGCTGGAGGAGCGCTTCCGGTAGCCCATTGGCTTCACACCAGATAGACCCTGAATGCTCTCATTTTCTAACATGGCAGAAACTGAAAGAAAAACATGGTTAGAGAAGCTTGCAGATCCTCACAAACAAGCTCTGATGCTGGACTGCTCAACAGCACTCACTGTTTTCGCAGTGATCCCATCCAGAGGTGCACAACGTTGACATGCTCAGGAACTTACAACTTTTGGCAAGGCATTTCTAATGTGTTGATCTCTGTGTGGAATAAAATATCTAAGGACCAAATTTTTGCTTAAATTTATTGATGGAATAAAGATGATACACATGCACTAGCTTGATTCTCTACTGCCTGCGCCAAGTCCAAGATGAGAACTGAACAATTTGAGTGCAGTCCTGGCCTAGCCACTACATCAACATTAGGTTAGTTACTGAGACACTCTTAACCATGGTGCTTTATGACCAGTACCCTCTTTTAATCACCCAACAACCTATGAGGTACCCATTTCACTGATAGGAAACAGGCATAAAGAGTTTAAATAACTTGCTTATAGTCATGTGGCTAGGAACTCAGGGCCAGGATTTGAACCCAAACTGACTGACTTCGAAAGCAGTGCTACCAACCCTCCCATCATTCCACATGCTGTAGTATCTCCAGTTTCTCTGTGCCTTAGAAGATGACAAGAAGAAAGATTTGGAATAAATCTAATCCCAAGGGACATACTTATAGATTGGTCCTACTTGGAATTCACCCCAAACCTACTAGTGTTATAAGAACCCAGAGAAAGTATTACACACCTCCCCAGGTTCATATTCCTCCCCAGCCTTCATGCAGCAGTGAGTGCTGTACATGGGCTTCCTTTCTTTTAACCTAAAACATAGCTGCTCTTATTTTTCCAATTCTGATTTCATGTTCAGTGCCAAGTACACTCACTGCTTTGAACAAAGTGAGTGTTCAGCAAATATTATTGCCCGAGATTTTACTGCTGTGTTCTTGCCTGTGAACACATACAAGGCTTTCCTTTTTTTCATGAAAAATACAAAATGGACAAGAGGATACTATTTTACTGTATGTGCATTTATGCTTTTGAGTTCATATTTATTACCTATTGAAATTTCTTGAGGAAAAATAATACAACATACTACAGGAGAGGAAAAAATCATTCCATTATGCTAGCATATTTGGATGAGACGGCATTGAAAATTTCACAGGTCTCAGGCACAACGTGCACAGCTCCGTAGGCCTTCTCTGGGAAGGCCCTGGCTAATACATTGGGCTCCCTGAAGATGGGAGACTTCCAGAGCCCAGAATGAGGGCTAGAACCCTCCTGTGCCAACTTACCTATCATTGGCTGCAACAAGCCCTCAGCGATTTTAATGAGCTGCTGGTAGATCTGAATGGAAAGGTCGCTCAGCACCTGACGGTATTCAGTGAGGTCAAAGTTCTTTAGACAATGTTCATTCTGCTTCGCGGTATTCTGAGTCATGAAGCCCTGAAGATGAGAGGTTGGTATTACTGAGATTCTGCAGTCTCTTGGCCTCAGTACAACTTCTGAGCCTCTGGTTTCTTTAGCAATGTATTTGTGGGGACCCTACCCACCCAGGACCTCCCCATCAGGCTTCAATGGTGGCCCTTGAACTAAAAGGTAGGGAAAATACTCAAAATGACAGAGAAGCCACACTGTAATTAAAAAGGCTTAAGTAATTTAGTCTAAATCCCTAAAGTGCCCCAAGGCATCAAAGCCTGATTGGCACCAGCTCAAGCAAAGAGGGACCCATGATTTCTTACTTTGTCTAGCGCTATCCCCATCCAGGTTAGCCTAAAACAGAGTAGATTGTGTGTCTGTATAAAGAGACATTTTATATGGACTCTATCACTGGGCATCAGAATTAACAGATGCACTGAAATGATTCTACCACAACATCACTGTGTCCCCTTAGCTTTCTGTATTAACAGGAAAAAATAACATGGAAGCTCAAAGAATTGCTTATATAAAAGGCACTCCTGTGACCAATATTCTTTTTTATTCAGGTCAAGGGAAACCAACAGCAGGTAAAAAGATGTATGCTTTCAAAAGGGTGACAATCCCCAGTGAAGCTTCTTGTGCTGTGCCAAGTTACACAGCAGTTTTTTTTTATATATAGGAAAAAAAGCAGGTAGGAGAGAGACTGATGCGATGATTTAGGCGGTCTTTCACTCCTTCTCATTACTTAGACCACAAAGACCTGGTTATTATGTGGTTCCAGTCTTGTCCCCGAGAACACAGAGCACATGAAACAGCCGCCATGACAGTCCCTGGCTTTACATAATGTTCCACTCAGAACACATGTAAGTTTGGGTGAAGTGATGATCCTTAATAAAATAATATTAAATGGCATCCCACACTCACAGTAAGAGCTTGTGGATATCATGGTTACATAACAGAAGGCATCTGTCTGAAATGAAGGCCGTTTCTCCCACCTTTAACTCACTCCCTTCCTAATAAAAGCAGGTGATCAAACTGAAGTTGTGATGCTTAGGAGGGGAGTACAGTCCAGCCACATTCCAAAGTCAAGACTGACTGCAATGGCACAGCTTTTATTTCCCCAGAGAGAGAGAAGTGTACCAAAATTTGATCTGTTACAAAAGATGGAACAAAGCTTTGAAGTGTCCTACTGGGCCAGGTGCCTATAATCCCAGTGACTAGGGAGGCCAAGGCAGAAGGATCAGCAACTAAGCAAGACATCATCTCAAAAAAAAAACTGGGGATGTAGCTCATTGGACAAGTGCTACAGGGTTCAAAACTCAATTAAAGCACATGAAACAGCCGCCATAACAGTTGCATTGTTTTCATTAGGCTACATCTTGACCTTGGGACAGGCGCATGGTGAGATACGTGAAAGAAAGGGGAGAAAGAGAAAAGTGGGGCAGACCTGTGAGGATCTGAGAGCGGGCAGGGCTGGCACTGGAGAGACTGAGGAAAGTGTGCCTTATGTTAGAAGGGCTGACCGTGCAGCTTGAGAGAGATGCTTGAGTTGGGGATGGCAAGTTCTAGATAAAGCTGGGTCGCAGAGGTCCAGGGTGGAACATAAAATGATAGTGACAATTGGGCCTCTGGCCAAGGAATCCAACTGGGTTGGGAGCATGAAGCTGGGCCTCAAGGTCAGTTTGTATAAATGTAGTTCTGATGACTGGGTGCCGCATTTTTTAGGGACATCTTTATCCTAAAAATGGACGAACTTATCAGTCGACTTAGGAGACAGTCTGACACACTAGACAATTAAGCTTTCTTTCAGCTTTCACCGACACGGGCTCTTCTAGGACGGCTTTGGAAATGACAGGCCACGAGGGGTTTCTTGGAGAATCCCAGGGGCTGACAATGGGTGGGTTAGCAAACTCATTTCCCTACCAATTCTACTCACTGGACAAAGGGGCCCTTGGACTCACTGAAGCCTCCTGGAGGCAGGTCTCCCGTGGCTTCCCCTGCTCCTGCTTTCAGTTATCAGGGATGGCAAGGCATACCTGCCATCAGAAGGTGTGCCAAAGACTGTATACCTGTCTTTTTAGGCGATCCAGAGCAACTCAGAACTCCAAGTGGACAAAGCAGGATACACCTTCTGGTACCACTCACCTCGTCCCCACTGTACTGCTTCAAACAATGAAGGAGGCGACAGGTGTTGGATAACCAGAATGACGTCATCTCAAAGTCATCATTGTGCTTCTGTGAAAAGGACATCCCCGGTATGAGTAAGTACTTCCCATTGGGTGAAATGCTCACTTTGGGCCTCTCTTCCCATGTTTCTCACTCTTGCCCAGCATTCCCCAGCAGCCCCGACACTGGACAGGGCACCTGCCAGTTACAGGAGAAGACCTGCTGAAAGACTGCCTTATTGCTCCTCCACTACCAGGGATGGCATTCCCAACCCCTTTCTGGCCCCCTGATCATGGTGCACATTCAGGAACCCATACAATAAACATGCTGCCATCTACAGCTGAAGGATGTGAAGCCAAGTGGCACAGATGAGGCCAGGCCCCAGCAGCCCCTGGCTGTTGTCTATCCACCCCACCTGGCGGGGGGTCAGACTGGCCCTAATTGTGAACTACCAGCTACTCAACACAAAGAATGCGAGGGAGCATGCTGGTGAAATGCTCTGGTGTCCCAGTTATTAACAGGTCGGATGTCTAATGGTTTCATCTCCAAAACAAAACAAAAAAAAGGCAATGAACTCATAACTACATGAACATCTACAGCCCAGTTCCTGCACAAAAGCCAGAGCCTTCATGAGCTCGCTCTGTGGTGTAAGCATTGCCATTATCTAAGTGCAGACAGAAGAGAGGTGTAAGCAATGACAATAAACAAAGGTTGAATGTAGTGACCATGGGGCTGGGGCAGGCTAATTTAGTTCTTGATTAGGAAAGGCTTTCCTAAGGGAGGGACATTTTCAGTCAGTCCTAGGTAGAACCAGACTGGCCTAAGACTCCAGCTGAAGCCTGTAAGAGGTCAAGGCCAGAGACAAATTTGAGCCTCATCAGCATGTGGATGGGACATGGTTAGAGCTGTGAGTGGCTAAAACTACGCACAGTGTGGAGCCTGGTAGGGAAGGCTTTGCAGCCATGGGTATGGAGCCAGAGCTAATGGGTGGCTGGTAATCTCAGAGCAGGGACCACAGGCTAAGTGAATCCAGAACTAGTAAGGCCTTAGTGCTCTTGATGTCGAGGAAAATGGAGGATAATCTCTAAGAGCAGCAATACCTGGGGCTCACTCAGGCCTTCTTGAGGTAGAAATCTAAGGGCCTCAAAAGCCTCCCTTGCTACTGCCTAGGTTCACCTCCTTGCAGACTAGTGACACAGTGGCTACCAGTACACTTTTTTGAAGAACCTTGTATATTTAGGTGACATTCTTAAGTTGCTTCAACACATGGTAAGTAACCCCATCCTGACCCAGGCTGGGTCACCTTGCAAATTGACAAATGTCAGAAGCTTTGTCTGTTCCACTGCCCTGAGCAGCAAGCACCTGGCCCCTAGGGAAGGTGAAGGTGGCCTGGGCTCCAGATGTGCCTCTGAAGTCACTCTGGGGTAAGGCCGGCTTGTTCTTGGCTGCAGCAGCGAAGCCATCTGTAAGCACTGGGTGTCCCTGGAGGCTCTCACTGGAGTTCTGGGCTTCCTGCCATTCCTGAGCCTGAGCACCCTTCTCTGGGGAGTGCTGGGCATCCCAGTTACTACAGTTAGAAGCTTGGGAGAAAGCACTTCTCAGAACCCAGGCAGAGAAGCAATGGGGAGGCGCTGGTTTTGCTCATTTCACTGTGAACCACGACTTTCTGTTCAGGTCACATACCTTTAGGACTTTCTTAATGCCATTGATGGTGGAGGTGAGCAAGGAGTGCACCTTGAGGTCGTCATTGGTGTAGTCCGCATGTCTGATGCACATGTAGAGGATGTATGCAGGGAGGCAGGGCACTGTGCCCGACAGCATCTGGGGCTTCAGGTCTAACAGCAATGACAGCAAGAGTTAGATCTAAGTGGGACACTGGCAGTGAGAATCCTGGCCTCAAACAGAAAAGTTTGCAATATTTCCTTGTAGCTTAGCTAGGAAGGCCTCTCATGGGAGGGAGGTTGGGAGAGGGGCAGGAGAGAAAGTGTCCAAGGTTATGCAAATTCCTTTCAACCCTGATAGACCAGATTTTCAATACTATTTTAAAAAATAAAGACCATATTCCTCCTTGTTTGCATTATAACAAAACAGGCTCCTAATTCCCCACTCTTACAACATGAAGGAAAACAGCCCGGGAGTTACACAGAGGCTACGGACTTCAGTTAAGAAGGGGCCTGTGGCCAGGTGCAGGCTGCAGACAGGACCTGGTTCCCTTACTAGGTGAGAATGCCAACTCCTCTGCATCCCCACTTGTTACTACAGGTACACTGGGTTCTCTGACAGTCTGAATATAAAGGCTGGCCCTGGGAGAATTTGGCAAATTGTATGTGCCCAAAGACACAGCCAATCTGCCAAGGACTGGGAAGGCTGGAGCAACCTCTGACCCATGGGACCATCCGTTTGGGAAATAAATTACCTGGCAACTCTTGCCCTGCTACCTCCTAGCCAATAACCCAGCAGGCCACTGCCACTCTGCCCACTCCTAGCCTTTTCCCCCGCCAGCAGCTCTATTCTACATTCCCTGCCCATCTCCACCCCCAATGCAGGTCTGCTGTGGCAGGACTGCTCCAGCCTCGGGCCTCATGTCTCTCCGCACCTACCCAGATACTCTCCCTCAGCCCTTGGCCCACTTCCTGCTAACACCCCCTGGCTAGATCCAGGGGAAAGCTGTCAGAGTGCTTTTTGTTCCTGAGCATTCAAGCAGAATAAAAACCAAAGCTTAAAACAGTGACTGATAAAGAATCTAAAGAAGTTAGAAGAAAGATCTGGTGATAACATGCGAGTCTGAGGCCCCGAGAGTGTCCCTGCAGCCTCTTACTGTACCCTGGCTTTCACTCTTACCCCATCCAAGCCAAGCCCACCAACCCCTCGACATGCAGGGAGGCAATGTGCTCAAGTTTTCCACCAGAGCTGGCCTGGGGTGGGGCTGTGCTGCTAGCATCTCTAGCTGCTTCCTGAGTTTCATCAAATCCATCTTTCTAGTTAATTCTAACTACAGGGCATAATACTCTGGATACATGGTTAACATGCATTTTGTAAGTTTGGCAGATGGCTGTGGACTGGCCCTTGGCTCTGATTTGAAAGCAAGTAACAGCAGAAAAAAATATCTTATAGGCCCAGACTTTCAACCCACAGCTTTTTTCAAGCCTGACTCATGTGCAGACTACAAGCCTTGGCATGTTCTGTTGTGATGAAGCAGTTTACTTGGGCCTCCCAACTGGATGGGAGCATCCTGAGTGGGTGGGGACCTTGACTCTTTCTTTTCTCCTCAGAGAAACAAGCTAGTGCCTTCCTGAGGCATCCATTCATTTAGATGGGGTCTTGTGGAAGGCTGATGATTGGGTACTTTTCCTAAGCAGCTCAGCAGGAAGTGACCTTGCCTAGAGCCATCTGAGCAATGACAGCAGGAACAAGCCACCTGTCTGGCACTGTTTTAAACAGAAGTCTTATTTACTTAGTAAACTCAAAACTATACAGTGTCAGAGTTAATTTATGGAAGAGTAAAGGTTCATTCCTAATAGAAGCAGTCTGCTTAAGGATGTTTAACAAGAATGTGTGTCACCTTTGTCACATCTGTCACAATTATAGGGCAAACTAACCTCCATTACAGAACAAAATGCCCAGGCATAAGCAGGTTACTAAAAACAAAAACCACGAAAGGAAAGTCTGTGCTAGGCACAAGTCTCACTCCCTTCTCCCAGTAGCCTCAGCCCCAGGCACGGTGGCTCAATGAATTCCTGAAGAATAATGGTTTCCTCTTTCTTGAACTGAACTACCTCGCTAAAGCTGCCATCTGACTCCCGAGAAGGCTTTGCAATTGCACCGTCACATTTAGCCTTGCTATACTTCATATGAGGGGATGAGAAGATGGGGGCCCCCCATCTCCATTTTACAGATGGGGACACCAAGGTACCACAAAGAAGAGAGCTCATAGCTAATGACTATGAGCTGGGCAGGCTTGGCAGGTGAGGAGAGCAGCTTTCAAGAGCCTGGTGTTTCAGCCCAGAAGGCAGCTCCCCCACCAAGCCACCTGGAGTTATTCAGGCACAAACCTGTACAACCTGCAAACAGGACACAGACCCCCCCCCCCCCCAAGCAGCCAAGAAGAGAGACCCTGAGAGGAAGAAGCTCCCTTTCTGACTTAACGGGGAAAACTCTGCCCTCTTCGGTGGGGTGGCAGGTCTTTCAGTCCTGAGGACGAGGCAGGCCAGCCTTGACCTTGCCAGATTCCTGAAAGGAGGAATGCAGGGACAGTACAGACCAAGCCCAGGGAACCTTCACAAAGGACCAGAGTGATCCTAGGCCCTTTGCATGAACTCAGCGCTCTTCAGACTTCAGTGTGTATATGAACCACCTGGATTTTTTGCTATGTGCATTCTAATTTGGGAGGTCTGGAGTGGAGCCTGGGAGTCTGCACTTCAAGCACCTTTTCAGGGGATGTTGCTGGTTCAGGGACCATCCTGTGAGCAACAAATCGTTACCATCGATTCTCCCAATTCTGTGCTATTGGTGCAATCCTCTCCCCCATGTGACACCTGAGAACATGACCTCAGCCACGTGGCTAGGAAAGGCCCAGTTTGCATAAAGGCCATGTGGCTCCAAAGACTACATTCCTAAGTAAGCACAGCACTTACAAACCGCAAAGTTTTTCACAAACAACAGGAACTTAAACCTTTGATCTACTATTTACCCAGTGTATGACCTGGGCAAGTTACCAGAATGACCTAGGTTTCCTTCAGAGTTAAGTGAGAGCAGCAAAGTGCCGACTTAAACAGAAGCTGCGAGGAAGCTAATGTGCACTCGGGTAAGTGAGGTGGGCTGGCAGCTCCCCCATCTCTACCCACCACAGGCAGAATGGAGACCTCCGTTTCCCGAGAGTAGGCTGCAATTTACAGGGGTCAGATTTTAATTTGGAAAAGCAATGGGTTATGATTAGAAGCAGCTGGACTCAGAGGGTGAGGAGGAGGAGAGGGGCAGTGTTGTGTGGGGGACACAGGGATGGGGAGTTATGTTTGAAATGGGAGTTGGGGAGGAGGGCTGGCATGTGGGGTCTCATGGTGGGTCCTGACCTGTCACCAGGTTCCGGATGAGGAGGGCCTCGTCTTCTTTGTGGTATTCCAGCATGCCCTGGAAGTCCTTCTCTTTCCTCTGGACTGTGACCTGCCTGGTGAGCTCATGGTGCCGTCTGTCACTCTGGGCCAATGCCTGGGCAGCTGAGTGGGAAAGAAACAACAGGAAGCATGAATGGGACCTGCAGCTGAAGGCCCGTAGTGAGCTGTGCCTGTGGACAGAAGCTTGGACCTGGGTCTGGAGAGGGGTGTTCAGGGTTCCCAAGCTCCCACATGGTACATGATCTGTTCCTGTGGCCTCTGCCACAGTCTAGCTGCGGGACAAGGGAAAGGGAAACCCTTGAAAGGGTGCTGGGCAGGCTTTGGACCAGGGTAGTGGGCAGCAAGGTGTCCTACCCTCCAGCTGGCAGCTGCTTCTTCTCTGCAATCAAGTCATAAGGGGAAACCATCTTTCTGGGAAGATGTCATGACCCTGGCCAGGCCTGCTGGATTCCTTGTGTGCGACCACAAAATGGCCATCATGACACAGCCACAGTGCAACTACAAGTATCTGAGGACCCTGCAATGCCTTTGGCACAGACAGGGTAGCAGATGTGCCAGAGTACACAGAAAGACACTAATACCCCAATGCAGAGTCAAGCTCAGGAGCCTGTGACATGCAACTACATAAGTAATGCAACTACATAAGGAAATGATTCTGCAGGAATCCTGGTGGTGTGGTTGGGGGTACAAAGGGCTTTGACTCATTCATTGCTTCATTCAGGCCTTCCCTCATTTTGATTCCTTGGGAGAGCAGTGGGCACACAGATATACCCCCAAGCCCACAATGGACACCTACTGCATGCAGGACGTTGTTCTAAGTATAGGATTAGATATGATGGGTTCTCTAACCTTGTCCTTGGCCAGTCTAGCTAAAGAGATATATGTGTATGTTCACTCTAAAACAGACCCTCAACACAGCTTGCCAGGTGCCAGGCCAGAAGTGTGCTGATGGTGGCTCCAGCCGGTAAGACCTCACAAAGGAGTAGGGGAAGGGCTGGTCCATCGACCCACCAAACCCCACATCACACAAGTCCCTGGACAAATGGGAGAGAAGCAAAGGCCCACCCAGGGTGGGTGTTGCTCTCTGTGCTGCCAGGGGGGTCTGGGTGTGTACAGGGCCAGGTGGAGAGGCACACTCGCCAAGAGCTGAAGTTTCCTCTGCAAGTCCTAGGGAAGGGACAGAGGACAGACAGCACCGTGAGCAGAAGCAGCAGGGCCTGGGAAGTCATCTGGGAGCAGGGGACAAGGATTGGTCATAAGGGAATGAGCAGGGCAGACACAGAGAAGCACTGAAGAGAGTGATAGGTCTTTACGATTGAGCAAAGGGAGAGGCTAGAAGCCAAGAAACTAGGAGAATGAGAACCTGAGGAACAGAAAATGAGAAATTCAAAGATGAAGGGGGTAAGTTGGCAGGTGCGAGAGAGACCGCCAGCTAGCAAGAGATCGCTCCTGCCTGCATATGCCTGGTGTGGGCCCCAGATGTTTCTGCCTCCTGGAGCCCAGGAGTAGAGCAGCTGGTGAGTGTAAACAGGTGAATAAATGAACAAAACACCACTGGTGATTAGGGCTGTGTCAGGCCATCATATGGTGATGGGCTGGTGGCTCTTGAGCAGAGGGAGGAAGACTGCAGTGAGGTATGCAGGCAATGGGAAGCCATGGGGGTTCCAAGCAGGGTGCACGCTTAGATTTGCAGCAGGGTCAGAGAGAGGAGAGAACATTCCCAGTGCTTTGGGAACATGACTGAGATCTCTGCCTATCCTCTCTGGGCAGACTCCAGACTGGTAATTTGAACTTGACACTCCATGGCACAGAATGAGGCCCCCTGGGGCCGGGATTTTGTATTATACAACATACTTTCACACCAGAATGTCTTGCCTCCAACTCTGAGCTCTCTGAAGGCGGGGACCACTAGGTCACCTTCTCAGCATCTCATTCCTCCAGTTCCACAGAGCCTTGTTCAGAGTGGGCACAAAAAGAAAGCCACCTGCTCAATTCATGTCTTTGGTCTGGACTCTGCTAACTGAGAATGTGTGAACCTATGGGACACCCCCCCCCCCCCCCCACTGGTGGTACTGGGGACTGAACCTAGGGGTGCTCTACCACCAAGTTACATCCCCAACCTTGTTTATTTTTTGAGGCAGGCTGTTGCTAAGTTATCCAGTCCGGTTGCAAACTTGCAATCCTCATGCTTCAAACTCCCAAGTAACTGGGATTATAGGCATGTGCCATCATGCCCAACCAGGGTCTGAATTCTTCCATGGCATGGCTGGCATGACCACAGTCATTAGGAAACTGGTGACACAGTGTGCCACAGGGCAGGCAGTCCATCCCTCGGCACTGCCAGGCATACCTCTGCTTCACCACTCGCGCCCCCCCCCCCACACACACACTCTACCTTCTAGGTCCTGGACTTTCTTCATGTAAATCTTCAGTTGCTTTTTGAGCTTCCTCTCATTCTTTTCCAGCTTTTCTACCAGTTCTTTAAGGTCCTGAGAGCAGAAGGAAGTAGGATGAGGAACGACTTGAGTCTGGCCCTGGATGAGAGGTTTATTCTTGCTGGAAGCAGAGTGGCCTAGGGATGGCTGTGGGTACTGTCTGAGGAGCCCTGGCTCAGTGCCCTGGCCAGAAAGGCTGCCCCATGCTGGCTACAGTTCCCTGCTCTGGAGCCCAGGAAGCGGGCCATGGGTCGGACTCCATTCTCAGCAACAACAGGGCAAATTCCTCCTGGTTCTGGCTCAAGGGTGCCTTGTGTAATCCCAGGGCTCCCCAGATCACGCCTGCTCAGGTTGCCGAGTCAGCAGCCTGGGCGTCCTGGGGATGGGTGGACGGTGTCCTGGGTAGGAATGGACAGGTAGAGGTCGAGGAATGGGGGTGCTGGGACACTTGGCTGGGAGGTCAGTGAGTTTACCTGGGCCCAGAAGCCAAACAAAGGCAGCAGCTATAGGCCCAACCCCTAGTAACTGTTGCCACTGGAAGCAAGTCCCTCGGGGACCCAGAACAGCAAGCTGTTGTGGAAGGGTTGTGCTGCCACTAACCTCATCTGATTCGGCATGGAAGGCAGAAGGCCCCAGCTCTATCACCATTAGAGCCCAGTCTGGAAACGTTACTTCTATTGACCTATGACGCTCTCGCAGGACAGGGACTCTCTTCCACTTTCCTGGCATCTGCCAGGGCTCCTTCAGTGACTGCCCGCAAGGAGAGCCATCAACTCCCCCTCCTGTCAGGTGGCGAGGGCCATCCCTCACTATACCTGGCCTAGCCTCATCATTTGTCTTGATCCATAGCAGGTGACAGCGGTGATGCTCTGCTAGTTTTGGGACAAGGCCTCAAGAGGCCCCACAGCTGCTGCTTGCATTCCCTGGGAAGCCAGTCGCCATGTAAAGCAGTACACGGAGAGGGAGAGACCACAAGGAGAACTGACGCCCCAGACATGGGAATGAAGCTGTCTTAGATCTTCCGGCTCCAGCTGACACCATGTGGAGCAGAGGCAAGCTGTCCCCAATGAGCTCTGCCAGAATTCCTGATTGACACAACAGTGGCTGCTATTTCTTGGTATTACATCCTCAACCAAGAAAAACAGTTATTTCATTTATCTACCATCAGCAAACTAGGGATTTCCAGAATCTGTTCCCACTACAGGGCTAAGGATGTGAACCTTGTCCATCTAGCCACCCCAATCCTTTTTTCTAGAACATGACTCCCAGAGCTATGATCCACGAGGCATGGCTACTCACCAGATTCTCGTTGGTCAACCGGGATATCTCCTGCTGGACGCCAAATTCCACCTGGGCCTCTGGGGATAGCAGCAGTGTCTGGCAGAAGGTCTGCTGCTGTTTGTCCATCTCCTCCTTCAGGGCCTCCACCTGGGCTTTGAGGTTCTCCACCTGTTCCTCATGCTCCAGGCTCTGGGCCTGCAGCTGTGCCTCCAGCAACCTGCACCAAGGAGAGAAGGACAGGTGACCATGTGGTTGGGGCAGCACCCCAAATGAGGGGCTACATACAAATACAACAAGAGAGCAGCCAAGCACACAGCAGCGGTTGCACATCCCCAACGGGATGTACACAGTGGGGAGACACACACCACGGAGGCCAGCAGGCAAACAGGCTGACCTGTCCTCTCCGATGACAGAAAACCAATGTCAAAAGCACCCTGGGCTTATTAGCCCTTTTCCCTGACCCTGTATTTCATTCTGTGAGTAGTTTGGGATGGAGACACTGCCGTATCTAAGTCAGCATCACAAATTTCTTATAGTAAATACAGCATCTATGTCTTCCCTGAAGTTCACAAGAATGCCCTTGTTAAGATAAAACTCTGATAAAGTAATTACATTATTTTCTCACTTTCCCTAGACTACCCACAAGTTTTAGAAAGGCAAGGGGCTAGTCTGGCCTATTCATCTTCACCATTACTATCTCCACTCTACCCCACGTGCACATTTCTATAACGATTTACCCTTCACCCCCAAAAAACAAAACTAAGACTATCTGCAAGTGTTCTGGGGGAAGTTAAAGATTAGCCAGTGTCTGACAAGCAGACACACCCAGAGATCTGGAGAGGGTTGGGGAAGGCTCGGAGGCCAAGTCTAAAAAGCTCAATCAGGGCCAGTTACCTGGCACTCCTTGGACAGTACCTGCTCCACCCTAACAGAAAGTGAGGGATTCTGGAGGCGCAGCAGCAGCCTTGTCCCCAGGAGCTGGGTGCCAACATGGTGAGGATGCACATCTTCTGGGGCTTCACTACCTGAACCAGCTTCCTGACTCAGTGCAGCCGATTTTGTGTGAAAGAAATGTAGAGGGTGCTGGATGAAAGGGGCTTTGGAAAGCTTCCTGACATGGCCTACACAGGGGAACACTCGCCCCAATCTCTGCCTGGAATGATCAGAGCTAGGCACCGATTCAGGAAGCAGGCTGCATGTTTTTGCAGTCCTGCTGGTCTGGGAGGCAGTAAATGCATAAGAGGGAGGGAAAGATCACACTGCTGACAGAGGTAGATGAGTCAGCTCTATAGCAGCACTGGGTAATATCACCTGGCTCCCAGTGGCTCCTCAATCAAGTAACACGAATGAGGAAATGATTGAGGAATGCACCACAGGCCTATTGCCAAAAGAAAACAGCAATGTGAGGATAGTGGAGGACAGCTTGGTAATAAAATCAACACCTTAGGTGACATGCAATACTTAGATAGCATCCAACATTGGCCAAAATACACTTAATCACTAATAGGTTGTAGATTTAACAAGAGAGTAGAAACACCTGGTTCTAGGATGCTGCCCAGGGATGTGCTTCCTTACCTGTGCTATGTGTCCACCATTCATGTCTGCCCTATGCTCCAAGTGGACTAGGGTGGACTCAGCCCAGAGTGTAGGGTACAGGATTCCTGCCCAAGCATCAAGCTAGCTTCCTAAGTGTGTGGAGAAGCCAAAGGCTGAGAGAGATTCAAGGTCACAGCCAGGGGCCGGGCTGGTTCTACGAGCCAGGACTCCTGACACACAGGCCTGTGGGCTACTTCAACACATTCATCTGCTTATCTGTCACACCACATTTGACCTGCCAACAGAGGCCCAAGGAATGACCAGCTTCACACATGGGTCTCTGTTCCAATACAACATGCTTCTGAGTGGAAGGAATCTGATCATATTGCATAATATAACCATCATAATAACAGAACTAGCAGCTGCTGTTCCTTCTGCTCCACACCAAGGACACACAAAGAGATCCACTTGCAGTCATTTTCCTTATGACCAAGTGTGGCAGGTCATGTTATGATCCACCTGTGAAGAACCTGTCACCAGGCTCACAGGTCATGCAGGGCCATGTTTGAACCCAGTGAAAGGCTGCAGAGTCAGGAGACTCGCTGCCATGACAGAGCTCCACCACATTATCAGCGAAAGAAGGGAGAGGCCACGAGAGGCTAGCAGGAGCTGAGGGCTTGGGGCTCTTCCTCCAGTTCTGCCATCAGGCTGCTGAGGGACCCAGGAATGGCACTCACACCACCTTTGAGCATCCATTTTCTCTAATGGGAAATGAGTCTAATGACCCTTGCCCCATCTCTTGTTGGGAGGTGCAAATGAACAATGTGATGCCACACATCCCTAAAAGCCACACTGGCACGGAGCATGTGACAGACCACCCCATCACGTCATGCCCTTTCTCCAAGTGCTGAACCTTGCTGGCTAAACTCTTCACCCACTGCTGAAGGCTGATGAGTATCAGTTCAGCCTGGAACTAACTGAATTTTCTGCAAAACCAGCAAATTTTCTACATAATCCTCCAAGCTTCAGTTTTGTTCCCCCACAAGGGCCAGGGAAGAGACCAACTCCAAGGCACTTCATCAGCTCCAGGGAGGCCCCAACACCTGGAACAGCCACATGCTGACGGCAGGTCCTGAGGAGCCTTGTGTTAGAAGACCTGGTTCACAAGTCAGGCTGATGTTTTTGGCTGACACTGTAGTTAGGATGGTCAATAAGCAGTGTGGGACTGGGAACCGTCCCCCCCAAACTGGGGAGTGAACCCAGGACTTCACACATGCTAGGCAAACGCTCTACCAAAGAGCTATATACCAAGCCCTTCTTTTGCTGTTTGAGACATAGCAAAAGTTGCCCAGGCCATCTTTCAGCTTATGATCCTCCTGCTTCAGCCTCCTTAGTAGCTGGGGTTACAGGCCTGCACACCAGGCCCGGCTCTCTGCTTTGCTCTTAACAGCTGTCTGCCTGCTGCCACGTACGTACCTCCTAGGTCTCCACCTGTAGAATGTGGGGGTTGGGCTATGTGGTTCCTGAGGCTCAGATGGGCCACCCAGTGCTATCACAAGCAGCCTCCCCTGACCTCATCCATACAGCCTGGACATAAATGATAGGCAGGCAACCCCAGGGACTACTGGCCAGCAGCAACCCCCAACTGTGCCCCCAAGCCCTCGCACGCATTGGGCTGAAACACAAGGAGCAAAGACATGAGCAGGCGTACAAAGCAGACACAGGAAGACAGGAGCACATTTGACCTGGCAACTTGTTTTAAGCCTTGGTAGGCCAAGCCGAGTTCTCCATCTTCATTCAAGTATCCCCAATCCTCAGTCTGGCTAGAAATAAAGGACAGAAACAGAGGTGTCCAGTGTAGAGAGAGAGAGAGGAGCAGGTGGAGATCCCGGGAACCAGAGGTGACCAAGATTTGAAAACAGGAAGAAGGCAAAGCCGGCATGCTCCTCCTCCCCTTCCTCCAGCATTTTGGGGGGCTGTAGACTGCATCTGAGTACCCCAGGTTCCGTTACTGGCTGGGAAGGGGACTCTTGTGCTCTCCTGTGGGGCCCATTGATAATCACAGGAGGGAACATGTTGCCAAAGAGCAGAGGGCCGAGCTTGTTCTGACAGCTCTGTGAACAGCAGCGACCCAGCATCATATCCACCTCGAGCACCCATGGCACTTCCTTCTGTCAGAATCAGTTAAAGGGACAGACACACACAAACAGGGCCAGAAGGAAAGGGCCCTGTGTATGCTTGGGTAGCTGCAGGTGGTGAGCAGGCCCTCACTGCCAGGGAGGATAGGTATGCAGAGCAGCAGGTGAAGCACCAGGAGACCCTGGCCTCGAGCAGGCCAGGGGACTGCAAAACCCGCCTGCTTTTCAAAGCACTTCTGTCACTCCTTAAGGGTGCGAGGGTGTTAAATAGCCTCAACTCCAGCTCTCCTTGTAGAGGCTTATGTGAAGAATAACTAAATCAACTTCACAGGATGAGAACAAAAGGATCTACCACCCCCCTTGGCTTTGACCATGGGTACATTTTCCTGTTACCTAGGGGAAGCAGACATCTGCCTTCCACCTGCAAGCTACTGCTGCCTCAGGTCATGCAGAGTCCACCCAAGGGCAGCAAAGGTGGTTCCTGGAGGGCAGGCCTGTCAGATGCTCCTCACCCATGTACTCCCCGCCCCCACTACTCAGGGCCCTGGGCACGTGGAGATCCTCAAAGGCCAGTGGGACTGGGTGGCAGTGGATGAGCAGGGACCTGCTTCCCCCACCAGGACTCCACCCCATGTGTCCTAGAGAAGCTGCACCCACACTGCCTGATGCAAAGACCAGAACCCTTTCCTAACTCCCGGTGGCAAATCACCCATCCTCAGGTGTTTTTGACTCAGGTCAGTCACCGTCCCAACCCTGCTAGGTTGTGAGGTACATTACAGCCTCCCCCCCACCCCGGAGTTCAGGAGACCCTGCAGCGCTCACGTGGGCTGCTTCTTGCACAGAGCTAGTTACATCTGCACCAGGCCTTCCCTGACAGTCTGAGGACAGGCAGGAAAAACAGTGGTGAGGAAACTGCTGGGGACTCTATGGCTTCCACTCCCTGGGTCAACCCCTCACTATCCGCTTCACAGTAAAGAGAACTAGAACCAAGAAAGTTATCTTGGGGACCCCTTCTATATAGGACTTCTGCCCACAAATATACTGCCACCAATAGCTTGACTAAGGGCTGATCTTTATCGCCTCCCTTAGCAAGGGCCCTTGGGAGCAGGGCTTTCATCCAAGGGCCCACTACAGGCATTCTGGGGGGCTCTGAGGGGGACACATCAGGGCTAAGTGAACTAACACAGGGGTCCCTCTATGCCAGCCATCTCCTTTTCAGCATGAAGAAAGACACCAACCCCTGGTGGGGGTCTCAGGAGCCTCCTGCCTTCCTCTGAAGTTTTTGCTCTAATGCTGGCTGGCCCTCACTGTAGGAAGGGGTACTGGGTCTCAGTCCTTCCACTTCCGCAACTCCCATGATGGCAGCTGCTGTCTGGGGTGGCACATGTGCGCTGCTGAGATATACCTCAAGGAAGTTAGCATTAAACCCATCACCAGCCTCATAGGGACAGAGTTCTGAATTCTGTGACGTGCTACACCCCATGGATGAAGACAAGGAGAGAACCCTGCAGCCCAGACACCAGTGTTCAGAAAACCAGGCACAAAGAAAAATTATAAATCAGCAAACCAAACGGAGAGAGCCCTTTGCTACTATGCGAAAGAGAACCAAATCCCCGAAATCTCCCTACTCCTCACACCCACAGGGGCCATAGCCAGGGAAGGAGCGCCACCTGTTGGTGTGATAGGGAAGAACACAAACAGCCCAGAAACTCATTGTTTTTTAAAATATGTGTTCTTGATGTCAATAAATATCCCTCTCACACACCACATACCAAGAAATAAGCAATGAGCGATTTCCAACTGCAGGAGGCAGTAAGGGATAGTGTTTAGGAAACTGGCTTGAGAGCCTGCTGTGCTGGGGCTCTTTGCCTGTACTCTCTGGGCCTGTTTCTTCATGCATCAGGTGACAGTGGTTCACTGAATGATGTCAAAGGGTTTTTCTAGATCTTTAACTATCATGCACCAGAAAAGGTATAGGAAAATATTTTCCCTCTGTGGCTATCTTAAGAAAATGGACCCACTGCTCTGCCATGGCGAAGGTCCTGCTTCCCGTAGAAGAAAACAGACGTGGTTCCGGCTAGCTCGGAAATGATTTCAGTTTCTACAAAGACCCCTGTATACTCGGTGGATACTTTTATTTCTTCAGTCCACACCATGCTTTCTCTAAGCAGCCCAAGATATTTGCTGAAATCTGAGAAGTGGGAGGCAGCAGCCCACCCCCCAGAATGGAGAAACACCCAGGGCTGCAGGCCTGGCCACCCAAGTGGGCTGTCTACAATAGCTACGGATGTGTACTGAGTCACAGGGAACCACAGGTGTGCTGCTGACTCAGGACCAATGAGACTGTGAGGAAGGGGATGATGGCCTTTGAAGGAAGCCCAGGGTTCCTGGCCAGGAACAGTTAAAGGGAGGCTGCCTGCAGGAGGGGCTGGCAGAACCATGCTCTTCCCACCTCATCTGCCACTCTAAGCAAGACATCGTGCAGCAGCTGAGCTCAAGGCCAACGAGCCCTGACTTCAGGCAAATCTTCAGGAGACTACACACACCCCTGTCCTGGTCTCCACTGTCCTGGACAGACCAGACCCCATGGTGGAGTGTATGAGAACCACCACCCCAGGTGTATGTGGCAGTAATAAAGGTCATGCTAAATGTCTCCTCTTTTCTGGGACCTGACAGTGGAGGGGGCCTGCAAGGCAGGTTCCTGGGACCCAAGGAAAAGTCTACTAATAAATTCTGTAGCCTTGGCAGGGCTTGGCTAGAAGGGGTCAGGAGTCAATGAGCACTCTTCTTGGAGCCAGAACTGAGCTCATGTTCCCAGCTAGCTCTGTGACCTTGAGTGCCCGCCTAAAGGTGGGGCTGGTCCAGCAGCACCAGCAACCCCTCCCCTACCCCACTTCCTTGTCACTCTCCCAGAGACTGCCTGGAGAAGACACTTCCCACACCTTTGCTGGGTTTTCACAACCCCTTTCCCTATAGCTTTCCCTTATGTAAAATGGTAATAATAAGGCTGGTTTCTTAATTTTCAAGATGAAACAAAAGCTGCCCATATTCATGGAATTCCTCCTGCCAGAGCAGACCCCAGTACTGCTTCTCTGACTGGACCTAAAATCCAGGTGAAAGATGTAGATGTAAAGGCCAAAACACAACTCTACAACATTTGAAAGTCAACAAGTTAAGAGGTTCTGAATGTGGAGAGCATGGATTCTCGGAGGAACCATGACTAGGGTAGAGGGATGTCTGTACTCTCTCCAGAAATCAAAGCATAACTCAGTGAAGGAATGTAAAAATCTTCTAGGGACAGGATAACAAAATTCTAAAGGGTCCTGACCTATCCCCCCTGCTACCTGCACACACAAATACAATTTATATGCACACTCTAAACCCTCCATTGGAGGACAGCTGTAGGAAAGGCAAACCAAATCTCTATCCTCAAAGCACCCTGTTTCTGGGCAGCCTGTTGTAACGGGATGCCCTTCCCAGGGGGCACCCTCCTCCCTGGTACCCTGTGCTGGGGGCCTTTCCAGCTCAGTGCTGGGATTTGGTGCAATCATAAGGCTTTTGCGAAGCTGAAGAGGAAGCCAAATTGGAAGAGAGGAACCCACCACAGCCACTTCCATGACACCTGCTGTGACAGGCACTTGGGGACATGGTCTCGGGCTCCCCCCCGCCCCCAAGGCAGCCCCTTTTTTCTGTTTAACTCAGGTTCATGGGCTACGAGTTGCCTGATGACTGCTGGACTTGCTGGGAAGGGAATTATTTTAAGATATAAGCTATTTTTATTTTATCACCATCATTATTGCTATAAAGAAGATAAGTCTGGGGTATTAATCTTCTGGAACACAGGCTGGGGACTGGATCCTTGACAAATGCGGGGATGGATAAAAAGGGGGCTGATAACAGTGTCGGTTCCAAAGAGCAAAGAGACGCCAGGCACGTGGCTGCTGTCCTCGTCCTTCAGTATCACCTGGGCTCTGGCTTCTCATTCATCCTATTTCTTATCTTCCGCAAGATGATTTAAAAATGACGGCATCTTGACTCCAGTTTTAGCACTGAGAGCATCTCCTCCACTCTCCTCTCCCTCCTTTACAGAAAAGAATGACCTCTCTCTCTCGAAATTCATTTCCTTTTCTCCTGGGGCCTGGTACAGCACCTTCACCTTCTGATCACCTGGGCAGCCCTAGTCTAGGAGCTGGACCTTCTGAATTCAATTACAGAGTACCTGTGTGCCCGAACCACTTAACCCTCTGAGCCTCAGTTTCCTTATCTGCAGAAAGAGGGGCTGCATTTAAAGATCTGGAAATCAGGGGCTGGGGTTATAGCTCAGTTGGTAGAGCATTTGTCTACCAAATCTGGCACATGAGACGCACTGGGTTCAATCCTCAGCACCACATTAGAAAAAAAATAAAGGTATTTTAAAAAAACCATTTAAAATCTGGAAGTTAAAGCACTAAGTCTTCAGTGATTGTTACAATCTTGCAAGGAACTTCAAGTCATGCCCACAGTGATTCTGAAGAAACATGTAGTGATCCATAGCTCAACAGGTAACTAGATGAGGTGAGAGAAATCAATCCAGGAAAAACCTGGCTCTGATTTTACAGGTGCCCAAGGGGGTGGCAAAAAAGCACAAGTAACAATGGTTACAATGCTTATTCCAGGGCCACTCAAGTTCTAAGTGCTTTGCAGACTAACCCACCAGTTCTTCTCACACCCAGTGGATGTACTCTGCTATGAGACAATTCACAGATGAGGCACCAAGAGGTCACACAGCAGTCACCAGACAGCAAGTGAAAAGGGGACTCCAGAGCCCACATTCTGGAGCCCTTGGCCACTCCTGGGGGGCCTGTCTGGTGTACTGTCAGCCCCAGCTCCGCTCCCACAAACATGAACCCCTTTTGCCATAAGCCTTGGTTAGCTCACCCTTCAGGAGGGACCAGAGGTTATTCATCAGCTAAACTTGGGGGAAATCTCATTTGGGGTAACAAGGGAGAGGGAGAACATTCTGAATCCACTTTAGTAGTGCCTCAAATAACTCCCCCCATCCCCCGCCCAATGCTGAGCACATGGCCAGTGCCTGAGGACCAGGGCAGGACCCCCCACCCCCGGTCCCAGGTCTAGCTTACAAAGAGGGAGGCCTTACCTGTTTGTCTGGCATACCCCATGATAGGCCTCAATGGCATCTTCCTGGTCCACATGCTTTTCACTGTTAGGCCAACTTGCTCTGGCATTAATGTTTGGCTCCTGGAAGGCCCCACATAAACAAAACACCTTGGATTACAAAACTGCATGGAATGGCTTCATACACAGAGGTTTAAAAACATGCCTCTAGGAAAAGAGAAAGACCTGGAAGATCTCAGATGGTAAGAAGGTGACTTCAAAAGGTCACCTTGCATCTTGGAAGGGTTACAGAATGGCAAGGCCCACCCATGAGACACTGAGTGCTAGCAGTGGGGGAGATGACACGCACAGTGACACTGGAAAGAAAAAACACCCCTTGTCCAGAGGACACGATTAGAGTGTGGCTTGGCGTTGAATCCACCACACTCAGTACAGTCTCCTCACAGGCCACTCCAGCCCCCAGGCCCAGAAGTCACCCAGCATAGGCCATCGAGTCATTCAGATGGCCTCTGTCCCCTTCCTTCCACTCTACATTCTGTCCCAGAAGGTGCAACATTAAGAATACTAAGTGGGACATGGTCACCCTGGGAGGACACAGAAGAGTTCTCTCCACTTCAGAAGTGAAGTAAACAGCAAGGGGCATGAGATGAAAATCACAGCCACCTCAGAGTACCTATCTAATTCTTTCTCATTCCTTGTGAACATCTCATTAACTTCAGGATATTCTAGAAACATCTACATCTGGCTTAGGGCAGTGAGTCCCTTGTGATGCCTTGAGAGGAGACCAGAGTCAGACTCTGCTCTTTCAGACTCAAGACCCCGATGGATAAAGACACATAAGAAAACCCATGTCTATGACCTAGTGTCACCCACATCAAGCCCAACCACGCCTGCCATCTTGTTACCATGCTCTTGCCAGCAAGTCGGCGTTGGTCAGCGTTCACGATCTGGGTCCTGAGGATGAGCACCTCCTCTTTTCGGACCTCCAGCTCCTCGTTGGCCAGCTTGAGCTGGTTCAGCAGGAGGCTGTAGCTGTCAGGGGAGCTGTGGGAGGAGTTGTTCTGTGTGGCTTGGTCAGCTACTGCTTTCCTCAGCTCATTCAGGTCATTCTTCAGCTTTTTGTTCTCCGACTCCAGCTCCTGCCTCTGGAAGACAGCCCAGTGACACTCCCCATTACTGTCTGGATCCAGGGCACTCTCCCCTGTGGGCCTCCTCCTTTCCTGCCTTAACCACTTGCTCTATCTACTGGGGAAGTGAAGAGCCATTTCCCCATTTTAATAGCAAAATGCACGATGAAAGTTCTGACTGGCATCAGCAAGCAATGCTGGGACCTGGATTTGAACTCACAACCCCAAGTTCTCTGTGTAAGGAATGTCACAGTCTCTCTCTAGCATTCCCCAAAGTCGTTCAATATGCTAGTGTTTCCAAGCACATTTGGCTATGACACCCTTCTTTGTTGAAACATTGGACTTTGTTTTTTGCAGTACCAGGGACCAAACCCAGGGCCTCATAAATGCTAAGCAAGTGTTCTACACCTGAGATACACTCCCAGTCCCCCAGTTCATCATTTTAAACATGCTGTTAGTACAGGACTTTCTGAAGCCTTAGTATGCCCATATGCTTTTTGACTTTCCAAGAGGGGATACAGAATGCACGGTTGCCTTAACTTATTTGTCCGGAGCACTCCCCTGGTTTTTCAAGGAATATCATGTGGAGTAATATACTGGAGAACATACCAGCAAAATTGTATTGCCATTTTGATCACTTGGAAAACCAGTAACTCAATGCCAGTGCAGGGAAAACTCCTAGCATACAGTTAAAATCACTGTTGAGACAACTTGGAAATGTGTTTTACATCTTCTAGGTAGTATATTTAACTTTGTGTTTGAGGTTTAAATTTAAAGTCCTATGATCACAAATTGTGGTACAGCTCTGGCAGAGACAGGATTAAAAATTTCTGAGAAAACTAACAAATGTGATAAGTAGATGCTGCCGGTGTGTTTGTTACAGAGCCACAGGATGACAGAACCAGGACACCACCTCTATTTTCCACACGAGGAAGGCGAGTCCAGGGAAGAGAAGGATCACAGCGAGTTTAGACCCTGAGCTGGATGAGGGGCTGGGTCTCTCGTTCGCACCACTCCAACCTACACATGAAGATTTCAGGGGAGATGAGCCACACATGGTGTGATTCTGCAGACACATGTGGGACCCTGGGGGTAAAGTGACCTATGCTTAATATTACTGATGAGTTTATCAGCCCCATGTGAATCTATTA
Organism: Marmota flaviventris; assembly: GCF_047511675.1. Taxonomy (NCBI): domain Eukaryota; kingdom Metazoa; phylum Chordata; class Mammalia; order Rodentia; family Sciuridae; genus Marmota; species Marmota flaviventris. The sequence goes on along the minus strand of NC_092513.1, from coordinate 24,343,749 downwards.
AGTCCAGAGGTCAAAATCCACTCAATGCCCGAGTGGCATTCTCAGAGGTGGCCGAGGGCGATACTCAGGGCATCCTTCATTGCTTGGCAGAGGAACACCAGGCTTGGAGCAGGAGCCCTGGGTTCTTACCCTGGCTCCAGGCTACTCTGTCCAGCCCTGGGCCTTTGCCTCCTCAGGTGTGGCTTAAAGGAGTGACAGCAGATGGTGTCTGAAGTGTTCTCTAGCTCTGATCAGCCAGACGGGCTCAGTGACACTGGCTGTAGGCTAGGTGTCTGTGTGCACTCATCCCATGTCCCTGCTCAGCAGCGAGATCCTGCTGTAGGACAAAGAAGGCCACGTGGGGGAAAGTGCGTCCGCTTTCCCACAAAGATGTCTACCCAGGGGACAGCTGTGAAGTGTCTCTTCACGCCTTCTCCATCCATCCCTGGATGCTCTCCACCTTCACTATTCCCCAGGTCCCTCCCAGCACCTCTGCCCTCTTTGCTGACTGCCATCCTCACACCATTCTTTCTGGTCAAACAGTGTCAAAAAAGTATGTGTTTATTGTGGTTGGAAACACATCACGCGAGATTTGCCATTGACTGTTGTTAGGTACGTGTTTCTGAAACATCAGCATGTTCACATCACTCCACAAACTTTACCTCCTCCATCTCCACATTTTTTTCCCCTTCCCAACTAAAAATGTCCCTATTAAAAACCAACTCCCAGGCTGGGTGCAGTGGTACATGCCTATAATTCCAGGTACTCAGGAAGCTGAGTCACAACTCCAAGTTCAAGGCCTATCTGGATAACATAGTTGAGATCCCATCTCAAGAAAACAAAAAAATTTTTCAGCAACCGCTGTTCGCCCCCTGCCCCTCCCCCTCCCCAGTCCCTGGCAGCCATCACTCTACTTTCTGGCTGAGTTTGACCCCTCTAGGTACCTCACTTGAGTATCATCACACAGTGTGTGTGTGAAGGACATACTTTTGATGAACTTAAACGCCATGCTGTCCCAGCTGGAGGACATGGAGTTCTGTTCCTTTATCCTTCCTTCCCACCACCAATTATTCTCTGCCTTTACATTTGGCACCATGCTTGGTGCTGTGGACACAGAACCCCACTTAGAACCTAATAATTACACTAAAATACAAATCATTATATTGTTTGGAACATGCCATGACACAAGTGAACCAGGGGACAGAGAAGACACCACCTACTGAGTCTTAGGGGTAAAAACAGGTTCCTGGAGGACAGGTGATGCCTAACCTGACAAGTAAAGGACCAGGAGCAGTTAGAAGTGTGGGAAGACTTCCAGGTCCAGGTATAAAGGCTCAACAAAAGGGGAAGCAGGGCTTGCCCAGGAAATGCTGTCCTGAGGAGTGTGCGGGGCCAGGAGGGGGAGGGGTCCGGGAGGTGGAGGGGGCCAGGAGGGGGAGGGCTGTGAAAAGCCAGGGAAGGAGCTGGATTTAGGAAGGGCAGCACCTCAGAGAGGCCTCTTCCATTGCTAGGGGGAGACTAGACATCTAGGCAGAGGCAAGAGCAAGGTTGCAAGGGTGGCAGCAGTGAGGACAGAGTGAGTGCATGTCCCTGAGTTAGGAAGTAGAATCTCAGGACTATCTGGATGTCGGAGGTGAGAGAGAAAAGAACCTGGATGTTTGGGCCACGTTCATGCCCTAAAGGGGTTTTGGAGTTCAGAAAGTCCACAGTGATCCCCATGGTGCAACAGCAGTCAGAATGATGGTTCAAGGATTCTAGATAAAAGGGTAAGCTAGAGATAGACAAGTGTGTTGATAATGACTGACATTTGGGAGGGTACATGGGATGGGGGTTAAAACCATCCAGGAAAACAATGCAGAGGACACCTGAGAGCAGGCCAGGGCTAGGGTGCTGCACACCCCACATTTCCAGGTTCCCCTTTCAGGGTTCCTCTGGCCTGCCCCTGGTCTCTCATCAAGTGGCTGGATTAGACACTGAACCGGGCAGATGAACCTTACTGTACAGAATTTAGGCACCTATTTTTTAAATTTTGTTTTGTTTTACTACATTCCTGGAGAGCACCCCATAGAGGTATTCACCGCAAAGTGAGCCTCAGTTCCCATGGGAAGAGTGCCAGCATTGAAGGCTGCATGATTTCAGTTAAGGGACAAATGTGTTTCTACATAGGATCAATGCCACCCCCACAACCCTGCAACTCCACAATGTTTTAAACCAGTAAAACTGATCCATGTCCTATAAAATAAGCTAAAGTTGTACAACCAGCTCCATGTCAGAGTAGTTGCTTTCTTAATATTCTGAAGAATTCTAGTGGAATAATCATGAATGATCCTGTTTCCTCAAAAAACAAAACACCACCAAAACCTAGTTTCATGATGGTACAACAGTAAAACATGGGAATGATGAACATGGTCAACAATTAGAGAATCAAAGAAAATTGTTATAAAATTTCAACCAACCATGAAAATCATGTTTACATAGATCATGAAAAAAATATCAAGTTACATATATCAGATATCTAAGTAATACATAGAATAAGCATTGGAAAGGAATATTCAAATAATTTTAGAGGCTGCTTTTAAGAGGCAGGGATAGTGTTTTTTGAAAAAATTCTTTTATATTTCCCTGTATTTTTTTCTATGATAAGCAGCCTTACTTTAATAAATTTACAAATAAAATGGAAAGCTGCTGTAGAAAAAGCACATTAAGAAAGAAAACAACCCTACCCCTGTCAGGATTTTAATTAGACCTTTCTTGATTCATGCTCACCAATGGACGAGGCAAAGTTTGAGTGGTAGGTTGAGATGGAAAGGATCTAGGTGCCAACCTGGGCTCTTAGACACCTTATTTTTCTTCTGCAAGCCGAGTCAGCGCTCACCATCTCCTGATCTCAGTCTAGCTCTGGCCGATAGCAGGAAAACCCAGAACTGCAGGTATCCTTGAGCAGGTCTACTTTCTGCCCAGCACACTCCTAGGCCAGAGGCAGTCACAGGTCCTTTTGGCACCTGTCCCATCCCTCAGCTGATACCCAGCTCCAGGGGATAGTGAGCTTCAGCCCCACCTACTCTGACAACATCCATGGCTCACTCTCCTCTGCCTTGTTCACCCTAGACTGGTGGCTATTTAAGGGCATCTCATCTTCCAGCCCAGCCACACCCCCTCAGGCCTCCTTAGACAATGCTCTGCCCCATGTGACCATCCCCAAGGACCTTTGACCAGACCTTATCCCCAATAGTTGGCATACCCAAACCTTGTGCATGGTACCTGAACAATGTGCCTCTGTCCTGAGCTGGGGTTATGTTATGTGTTATAGAAGGATCTGGGGAAATATCTAACATTCTGGTAGTGAGTACCTAGGTTTCAACAAAAATTACTTCTCTTTGAAGGGTCTTCCAAGTGTATCCTCATCTCATACATGTGCTTGTGGGCAGGTTTCTAAGACCCAACTGGAAAACAATCCCCCCAAACCAAGTAAGGATGAACTAAATATAGTAAATACAGAGTAAAATTATTATTCCTTAAGAAAAATTCTCACATGCTACAAGATGAGTGAACCTTGACATTATTAAACTAAGTGAAAAACTGGTCATAAAAAGATGAATGTTGTACGATTCCACTTACATGACATACCTAGAATAGTCCAATTCATAGAGATAGAAAGTAGAATGGTGGTAGTCAAGGGATGAGGAGAGAGGGGAAAGGGGAGTTACTTAATGGAGATGGAATTTCGGTTTTTCAAGATGAAAAGAGTCATAGGGATGGATAGTGGTGAGATGCTTGTATAATATGTGAATATATTTAATATCACTGATCCAGATGCTCAAAAATAGTTGAGATGGTAAATTTTACATTATGTGCACTTTACTATGGTAAATTTGGAAGGAAAAAAAGCCATGGAAATGATTTAGTGATGTTTTCTTGGGCAAAGTGGCTGCCAGCAGTTATCTGAATGGCAGACTGGATAAACTGTCCCATTACCAAGTCTTTGGGGATGGGCCAAGAGCGTGGGGCTCTTCTCATGTCTCTTTCATACCATGGGCCCATTGGTCCTTGCCTGAGGCCTCCACCACTGCACCTTGCTGTCTCCTACCAGGCCAGCCTCTGATACACAGAGTCATCCTCTGCCTTACATCTGCTGGTACAAGTCTGCACTTTCAAAGCAATTTCATTCCAGTGGCCACACTTCAACTGAAACTGTATCAGATAGGCCAGGCACAGATTAGCGTACCTTGGGGTAAATATAAACTTTTCCTTCATTTAAAAAATGAAGACACTAAACTGCGAAAGGAAATTAGAACCTGGTTTTCTTGTCCCAGCTTGTCATTTGTCCTATGCCAGAGGACAGCCAACCTTACCTTCAGACTATTGTAGGCCAGATCTGCATCCTGGTCCAAATCTACATCATTCCTTGGTTGTTCCATCTGTATAGGCAAAGACACAGATAGGTAAGCATGGACCGCAGGGCACACAGTCCACACAAATATTTCTGACCAAAGGCAAAACTTGCTTATCTTGCTTTTGCAAGAATACCTGGCACCTCTTCCTTTCACGAGTGCATTTCCCTCCCACTTACAAAACACAGCTCCACACTCAAGCTACCACGAGGCACTCCATAAATTCCCCCCTCCTGCCTCTACTTCACGTGCATGGTACCCGGAGGCACTCATAATATTGAATTCATATGACACCATGTTATGAGTGTGCTCTCCCAGAGCCTGTGAATATGACCTTATTTGGACATAGGGTTTCTGCAGATACAATCAAGGTAAATGAAGTCATTAGGGGGAGCCCTGTTTCCATAGGACTGGTGCCCTCATAAGAAAAGACAAACATGGAGTAAAGGCAGCTATGGAAAGATGGAAGCAGGAATTGGAGTCACACAGCTGTAAGTCAAGGAGCACCAGGGGTTGCAGGCAATGCTGGAAGTCAAAACACAGCATGGGACAGATTTTCCCCTAGAGCCTTCAGAGCACAGACTTGAATTCTGACTTTTGGACTCTGGAACTATGAAAAACAAACTTCTGTTGTTGCAAGCTATTCAGTCAGTGGTATTTGGTTTCAGAAGCCTTTGGATGCTAATATACATGGTAAAACTTCAGTATCTATTAATGATGTTAATGAGCTATACTTCAGTTATGGGGGTGTGCTCATGTGTATTCTGTTTCAACTAAATTCAAAGTGCCTTGCTTACAGCTACCTCCTCCATGACCCTCCAAAACAGGAAGCAGGACATCTGGCCCACAGGGATGCTCAGTATATGCAGTCTGCCTTCAGGATTCCAAAGCTTTTGGTTGTACACAGTAATGGCTGGAATAAAAAGACTCAGCTGAGCCAAGGAATCCTATAGTTATGTGGCAGTCATTGGACTTGATTTGTCCATGGAGAAAAGGTAGAAACAGCTTCATAAGTGCTTAACTGCTTGGGTTAAATTTCAGTAATGAGTGTTATTCCTGAAGATGAGTCTACAGTTAAAAACTTCCAAATACTTATGGATTACCTACAGTGCTAACAACCCAACGTCCAGGTAAGGCCATCACTAGCTGTGGATGGATCGGATGTGCCCTGAACTTGGAGATGGGCACAGGGCCTGAGCACCTCCTACAGCCCCTGCCACCTATAGTCACTGCATTGCTTCTAGCACTACAACCTGGGGAAAACCCCACCTCTGTCTTGTCCGTCCTGATCACCTGTGGTACAAGGGATGTGACTGGCCAGGACTGACACTACAACTGTTACCCCAGTGAGTAAGCCTGAATTTTATTCTATATAGTACACATTGGCCTCAAGACAACATGGTTTTCAATACATGAGATTTTCAGGAAATGGGGATCACCTCTTCAAACTCAAGGGGCTGTGTACTAAGATGGGCTGTTTCCCAGGGCTCAGTCTTCTGGAATTCCTCTAGTGGCCAAAGAGAAAAACTTTGCCAGGCCTACGGAAAGGAAGCTGAGTAGACGGGAGGTCAAAATAAACTGGCAGCTGGCTCACTGCCACAGAGGACCCACCTTTGCAGAAGCTCAGTTGCTCCCACACCAGGGGTACACACCAGACTTCCCTGCTATTTCTTGCTCAGGAATGACCTCTATGGCTGGGACCTGGGGCCATCCCTCTCCAGAAACAAACAAAAACACCCTGGTAGCTTAGGATTCCTCTGGGAACGAAGGGCAGACTCAGGACCCTGATCTCTACAAGCTCCATCTCAGGGGCTCTAGAGGGATTCCGTACTCTTCCCTGTCCCATGCCTGCCCTTCTTACTAAATGCTGGAAACAAGGACATTCTCCTTTAAAAACCATGCCAAGACACATGACAGCGCTAGGGTGTGAGCCTATCATTCCAATGCTTGCTCAGTGAGATGTTTCAAGGAAAGAGATACCCTTTTACTTGGTATCAATGACATACAAATTTGAGGCCAGAAACTTCTGTCAGGCATTGTCTGGTGTCATCTGCGTAGCTTTTCATGTATAGATGGTCTCTGATTATGATAGCCGACTTATAATCTTTCAAGTTTACGATGGTATTAAAGCAATGTGTGTTCAGCAAAATGTGTATTTCAAATTTTGAATTTGGATCATCTCTCATGCAAGTGATCACCAGCTACTCTCTGGTGACACTGGGCTGGGCAGCATGCCACAGTTCCCGGTCAGCCCCACGATCATGAGGGGAAACAACCAAGGCTCTACAGTGGACCTTGTTGCCAAGTTCCGGTATTTGGCAGGTCAGCTGTATTTGACCCATTTTCAACTGATGATTTTATTGGGACGTAACTCGGTAACCCATGCCGAGTCCAGGGGCGTCTGCACAGTATCTGATTTGCACCTACCTGTCAAGGTGGCATCCCTTATGATCGAAGGAGTCATTTATAAACCTAATCCTTTCTCCATTCTGAATCTAAGCCCATCTGAGAGATCTAAATCCATCAGCGAGATTTACCTCTCCACTTACTGCTGAGTAAAACAAAACGCCCAAGAATTTGATAGCAATAGAGATTTGAGTGAATGCCACATTTGAATGGAAAGGGAAGACCATGCAGTCAGCTAATGGTATGACCCAGGTGAGAGGTGGATTTCTGTCTCTCAAAAAAATGGTGTGTATGTCCCCAAAGAGATAAAAAGTGGCCCTTACCTCCTGCTGCTGTTGCCACAGCACCAACCTGCTTGTTCTCACTCTGCCTTCCTGTGAGCGCCACCAAGATGATCACCTACTGTCCACCAATCTATTTCTGCTACTCCCAAACTAGATTTTGAAATCCTCCATGGCTGAGGACTGCTGACATTTTCATCTCCTCTTGAACACACACTTTGTGTACCCTCCATGAGCCTGGTGCTGGCACACTTCTGGGGATAGCACAGGCACCTAATAGGTCCTCCAGAGAATGATTACTTCTTGGCCACGAAATTTCAAATAACATCAAGACTAAAGAGGCTGATGATGATCAGGACTATGGCAAAGGTACAGCCACGGCCACTGAAGGGCGAGTGACTGTGCCTCTGGGCTGCCCTGACTAGGTGGCTGAGCTCAAGCCCATGCCAGATCCAGGTATGAAAAGGCAACTGGCTTTCTCTGACAAAATTTGACTTTTATATGTAATTTCACAGCATTTTTGTAAGTGGCACAAAATGCCAGATCCCCCTGCAGCTTCCCAGTGGAAAGCCTTTGCCCTGGGGACCCTGGGGTAGTGCATCCTGCCCAGCTGGGTGGCATGGGCACTGGTAGAGGAGACTCAGTGTGACTCCAGCACAGAGGGAATGTACCCTGAAACTCAGCCCCGACATGATCCCACAGGGTCACACCTGCCACCTGAGCTCTGGTAGGTGTGAGGTGGGTCGCACTAGTCCTGCCACACACCTGGACTTTCTTGCTGTCCTGCTCCCTCTTCTCCAGCTGCACCTGCAGCTTCTTCCTCTCCTGCTCAAGCTCCCGCACCCTCTTCTGCAGCTTCAGGAACACCGTCATGTCCATGGCTGCCTTCTCCACGCCAATTTCCTGTAAAGGAAGAAGGGAGCAAGGAAAAGAGGCTTTCAGGGCCCAAGCGCCTTCGGGAGCACACAGCACCTATCAGCCACCTGTCTCCTTGCTCCTCCCAAACATCAATTGTGCCTGAAATACAAAGTCGACGCCAACCAACCGGCATTGCTCATATCACAGTTGGTGCTCCAGGCTCATTTTCTGTCTAGATTAACGTCCGAGTCTCAGCCATTTACATTTCTCCTGTGTTGGCCACTTAAAATGACCAATCCCATATTTTAAGAACAAATAGATAGAGATACATTCATTTTCTTTGGAAGCTAAAAGAGTTCACTCCTGGAAAGTGAACCATAAAACTCAGGATATCATGCTTCCTGATGAAGAATCGATGTCTTTACTAATCATTGTAAATATGCTGTCGGCCACCACTGGATTGCATCTTGAAATGGAACCAACACGTCGTTTAGGTTGTGGATGATTGAGCCAGAGCATATAAATGCATTGGTGCAGATATGAAGAAATGCTAGGTGGGGTTGGTTGATACCAATGGTTACTATTATTAGTCCTAGTTGACTAAGTAGAAAATGAGACTTTTTTTTTTTTTTTAAACATCATTTTGGGTTAGAGAACAGATGGCAGTAAATAGGGTAGCCCAGTTTGGGCCTTAGCTATCATGAATTCAGACATTTTAAGACTACTTTTGCATATTATTTTTATTAGAACTAGGGCTTTTTATTAGCTTAGTAGAGACTTAAAGAACTCTGCAAACACCAACCCTGCCTGTTTACCAAAAACATCACCTCTAGCATAAACAGTATTAGAGGCACTGCCTGCCCAGTAACATGTTTAATGGCCATGGTATCCTGACCATGCAAAGGTAGCATAATCACTTGTTCCTTAAATAGGGATGGTATGAATGGCTTAACGGGGTTTTAACTGTCTCTTACTTTCAGTAAAATTAATCTTTCTGAGAAGAGGCAGGAATAAACAAAGAAGATGAGAAGACCCTATGGAGCTTAAAATTTCATAGCCAAAGCATCCCCAGTAATACCCAAGGATTGCATCTTGAAATGGAGCCCTGCCATGGAACTCAAAAAGATCTTAAAGCATCAATTTCCTAGATTTTTTTCCCCTGTCAGATTCATGCCTAGATTTGCCCTCTAGGGTTCTGTTATGTGTAGGTTTGTGTGTACAGACATGTGACTGGGTAATGTGTATGAATACAGACTGTTTTTAAGTACACATATGTGAATGCATGACAATATGATCTGGTTCCACCCTCATTTAATAAGCGCTCTATGCTTAGCTGTCACTGGATAGGTCTTGCTTCCTTGGAGAATGCAGACCTGGGGATGGCAGTGCTTCTGTGTGGAAACAGGCAAACACAAACTGGGCAGTGCACCAGCAGCTCAGTCCAAATGGAACTCCCAGTGACCTAGACAGAGAGCCCCCCAAGAGCAAAGCCAATGGCCTTAAGCCAGCATTTATTAAAGGCTCACCAAGTGCACATAGCAAGCTCCGCAGAACTGTACAACAGCCAGAAGACTTTCTGCTGAGGATCTCTTCCCTCCCTCCACCCTCTATTCCATTGTTTTCTGTCTTTATCAACTTTCACTTTTCTTCATAACACTTAGTGGTACCTGAAATTATATCGCACATTTTTTCTTTTCACTATTTACTGTCTAACTCTCCACTAGATAAGCTCCATGAGGGCAGAGGCCTTCTCTGGCTTGTTACTATTTTTTTATATCCACATGACACAGACATGCTGGAAACACACTTAGTTGTAACAGTCTCTTTCCCAAGTCTACCTCCACCTGCTTTATATTATCTTCCTACTAGGGGAATCAATATGCCTATACATCTTTGATAGAATGAAACACACAACACATATTGTATGGTATTTGACTTCAAGATGGCAAGAGCTATTATCAGCACAAAGAGACACCCCTGCACATTTCTGTTTCACACACTATTCTTGAGTTACCCAGCTTCCAAGTTGGAGGGGAGAATTCTGTGTTGTACTTATTCATATTACCATATGCACTGTTACTAAATGGGAGGGGTAATAAACTGTACCTGTTTTAATCACTTTGCCTTCTTAAGTGAGTCATTTTAGCCCTCTGCCCCAGTTTTGTTAGGGGAACCAGGGATCTACCTTCCTCCCTTCCTTCTGTATAGTGAGTTAGGGAAGTTCAGGCTGCTCAGCACGGAAAATGTTAGCCCCGAGCTGAGTGTGATCTGTAAGTCCACTGCAGTCCCAGTCAGTGATCCTGCTTCTCCAGGACTAGCCCCAGTGCACTCTGGTCACCACCAACAGCTGGTCTGTTAGGCAGCACCACAGGTAATAAACACTCACTCTGGGGTGGGGGAGCCACCAAGAACCCTCTCACCTACCTCCACCTGCTGGAGGGCATCCTCAGTGTCTCCGATCTCAGATGTGGATATGGAGGGGTAATTGGAGTCAGATTCCAAGCTACTCTGGTTTGATGGGTTCCGCCTATGACCTGGGGTTTGCTGTTCAGAAAGAGAGATGCAACATGTCATAATGAACTCATTTATTAGTAAGAACTAACTTAAGAAGCAGCACGCCTTGGATTTGCTCCTGCTTCATTTGTCAGCACGAATAGGTATCACAGTTTCTCAAAACGATGGCTAAATAGAGCTATTCCCACAAAAGACCTCACCTGTAGTTCTTAGTCATCCACCTAGCTAGCCATCAACGTGACAGAAGACAGCGTGGCTCTGCAGGAAGGATTGTGTTCCTTGGTCTCTCAATGGCAGGCAAACCCACAATGCCAAGGCCTATTTCTCTGAACAATCCTTGGGGAACGACTCGTCATTCCCAGTCTTGTCCTCAAAATATGTAAAGGGTCCCACACCCAGGCTGTCTCTTAAAAAGAACACTCAGGAAGCTGAGGCAGGAGGATCACAGATTCAAGGTCAGCCTGGTCAACTTAGCAAGAACTTGTCTCGAAATAAATAAAAAGGGCTGGGGGAAGGCTGCCCCAAACAATCCCTCCCTTCAACTGGCGCACCAGTCTTGTTTATGGTGGAGCATATCAGAATAGAAGCAATCAAAAATAGATTTACCATTTATACAGCTCATTTAAAAATATATTTGGGTTTATTTTTTGGCATCTGCTTTGGATTTCATAGTGAAAAGTGAGCTTAGAGGAAGACTGCAGATTTCTATATAAGTTCCTATTCAGCTTCTCTTCCTGGCTTCTACACAATTAACTCTTTTGGTCTTGAGATGCATGTCTTGAGGGAATGTTTATATGGGGTAAAGAATGATGAATCCTGAAATATGAAAATGCTTCACATACCCTGTTTTTCATGAGATAGGAGGCATGAGCAGGCCCATGGGCTTCTCTGCTACACATACTATTACACACTTCAGTGTAGCCGAGTTAAAGCCCCGACACCATTACTGTGTCAACATAGGAGTCTTCCTAGAACAAGAAACAGGAGCCATCACACAATACTTGATGGGGATTTTTTTTTTTTTGTACTGGGGATTGAACCCACCACTGAGCTACATTCCCAGGACCCCATCACCTGCACTTTAAAATTTTGGGACAGGGTCTCACTGAGATGCTGAGATTGACCTTGAACTTGTGATCCTCTTGCCTTAGCCTTCCGAGTCACTGGCAGTATAGTCATGTGCCATAGCACCTAGCTCAGCTCCTGAGATCTTTACAAAACCTTGACCCTGGAAAAAGAGCATCCTCAGGAAGGAACCTCCCAGCTCAGTTCCTCCCATGCATGCAAGTACAGACACCAGGGGTCTGCTGTGTGCGTACATGCGTACTGAGCATCACGGTGGGTCAGGTGCACCAGGGCAAGGGCCATAAGGCCAGGTTGGAAAGGGGAGACAGAGGGGCCAGCATTGCAGAACTGCCCTCCTTGCCTTTAGAATGGTCACCTCATCCCGCAGGTTGTCGTATCTCTGCTCCAACCGGGAATATTCCTTCACCAGGTTCTGGTACCGGGAACGCTCCTCCTCCAGCTCTTTCTTCATCAGAAGGTTCTCCTTCACGGAGTTTTGTGCAAATTCATCTGTAATGAAGGCACACTGAGCTGCAGTGCTGCCATCTGAGTGGACCCCCCTTACACGCATTGTCGCCTGCTTTCTATTGTCAAGAGGCAGCCGAGCGCGAGCTCATCACCTGATGGCCTGCGCAACTCCTCACCTACTGCAAAGCAGGGGAAGCTCATCACTCTGGCCTAAGTCTTCAGAAAAGGGAGAAGAAACAACTCTGCCCTGGAGGTGGGGCGGGAGGAGCCTGGATAATCCACCTGCCTCTCAGTGACAACTGCCAGCAACTGAGGGCAGCATTCCTGGCAGAACCGAAGCTGCTTCCCAGCTCCTTCTCTATTCCTGATTTTTTAGGTTCTGGAGTGCAGGAGGTTGGAGGAGATTAAGCCAAAAGTGAGGCTGGGGAAGGAGGAAAGTCAAAGAAGCAACACAGATGGGCTTTTGTCCTGGCCAAGCTTGATACAGCAAGGGAAGCTTTTTAAGGGGAAATTGACAAACCATGTTACAATATTTTATGCCGGATGGCACTGTGAGGTCATGTGGTTCGGCTGCCTGGTGATATGGATGAGGAATCTGAGGATGGGGGCCGGGGACTGGGTCACACAGATCTGGGGACAGAACTGGAGTCCATAGGCTCCCTTTGCCCCTCCATAGCCAAGTGGATGGCAGTCCAGGAGCTGGTGGGTGCTTGAGGTTGACCTGGGGTCTAATCCAAGACCTCTGCTTGAGCAGCCATTAACAGATGACTCACTAGATAACAGAAACAGGTACTGTGGATGCTGAAGGTAGATGTTAACAGCACAAGGGCGCTCACTGCAAGCTCCAGCCTTAGCCCTTCACCTGTGCATCTTCCTCCTGTGAGCTCTGTCCTCTGACCAGTTTGCATAGAAATAAATCCAGAAGCTGCCCAAGGCCACACAGCAGAGGCTGCTTGGCATCGCTCTCTTCAAACAGAATGTCACAGCATGAACTTAGAGATCACCCCACCCCCATTCAAGCCCTTCCTCCACTGCAGTGTCTAGGAGTCTTTGGGGGAAAACCAGAGAGGAAGAGATTAAAATCCAAACAAAACTCAAGGGCTTTGGGCCTTACCTTTAGATTGGCACAGAATTTGGTTATTCAGCTGTTCTTTCTCATCTTTCAGGAGAGCATTTTCTTGCTCCAGGTCTGCAACTCTCTGAAAGAACAGGAAAAAATGATCCCTCGTGTATTTATAATAGCATCAAAAATAGTTAGGAAAAAGCTCAAGTGTTATGAAACTGTAAATTACTATTGAAAAAAATTATAGATCTAAATAAACTGAAAAACCTGGAGGTAATGGATTAAAAGACAATATTGTTAAGATAGTAACACTCCTCGAATTTATTTACAAATGCAACATAAGGATCAAGATCCCAGCTGGCTTCTTTGCAGAAATTAACAAGCTGACCCTAAAATTCATATGGAAAATCTACAGAATAGACAAAATACCTTGAAAAAGAAAGACAAAGCTATAGGAATTCCACTTCTAAATTTTAAAACTTACTATAATATATGGTACTCAGGAGTGTGGTGCTGGCATAAGGAAAGACATGCAGGTCAATGACATACAACTGTCACAGTGACGTTGACAGTCAATTGATTTTTGACAAGAGTGCCAAAACAATTCTATTAGGGAATGAATAGTCTGTTCATTAAATGGTACAAGGGAAAATGGATATCTATACTTGCAAATGAATGATGTTGGACCACTATCTCACCACATACAGAAATTGACTCAAAGACAAACGAGATAAAACTGTAAATCTCTTAAAACATAGGGAGCAAGTCATTGTGACCTTGGATCAGGCAAGGTTTTCTTAGATACAACACCAAAACCATCAAAAGAAAAAGAGTAAATTGGAGTGTCAAAATTTATGTGCACCCTAAACATCAAGACAGTGAAAAGATGGGAGAAAACATTTGCAAATCCTATATCCGATATAGGACTCGTGCCATGAACATATAAAGAACACTTGGAGCTTAACAATAAAAAGACAAACCGGTATAAAAATTGGGCAAAGGACTGGAACACACATTTCTACATATTTGATCTTAGCTAGAAGGCTGAGAAGTGGTGACACTTCTCCAAAGACTTACAAATGGCCAACAGCAACTGAAAAGATCTCATTGTCATTAGGGAAATGCAAACCAAACCCACAATGTGATGCTACTTCACACGCTAGGATGGCTATACTATGACTTGCTCCCTATGTTTTAAAAGTTTTACAGTTTTATCTTGTTTGTCTTTGAGTCAATTTCTATACAGTAATAAGAATTGGTAAGGATGTGAAGCAATCAGAACCCTTGTACTTCTGGAGGGAATTTAAAAGTATAGCAGTTTTGGAAAAATAGTCTGGCACTTCCTCAAGGTTAAATAGTTGTCACATGACCTAGAAATTCCACTCCTAAGTATAACTCCAAAAGAAAGAAAAACTTACCCCACGTGAAAACTTGCAAAGATTTTTAGAGCAACATTCATAAGAGTGTAAATAACCCCAAAGTTCACCAACTAATGAACAAAACATGGTCGATCCATACAATGAAATTATTTAGTAATAAAAAAGAATGAAGTATTGCATCTATACTAAGTAAAAGATGCCAGTCACAAAAAGACCACATATGGCATGATTCTGCTTATATGAAATGTCCAGAAGAGGCAAATCTACAGAGACAAGTAGGTTAGGGATTGACTAGGATGGGGGTGGGGGGTCTGGGGGAAATGGAATGTGCTTGCTAATGGCCCTTTGTGGTGATGAAAATGTTCTAAAATTACTATAGAAATGATTGTGAAAAATCATTATAGTGATGGTTATAAAACTGTGAATTTATTTAAAACCAATGAATTATACACCTGAAATAAAACAAAAGAATCATTTCACAAACCAACCAACCTATTAAGCACAGTATACTCTGCTGAGGGACACATCCAGGACCCTTCTCTCTCTCTCTCTGGTATAGATCATTTCCAGCTACTTTCCAGAGGACTCTTCCTCATCTGTGTAGAAAGTGTGTCAAAAATAACATCCTCAGGACAATAATGCTTAATTACTAGCACCTGCCCAGTGGGAGAGCTGGTGACCTCCTGGGACAGCAACCTTGGCGATGACTGACAGCAGAGTGGAGTGGAGATGACCATCCCGACCTCTGAGGACCTACCCACTCCCACCAGGGAAACACCTCCCAGCTCTTCCCTTCCACTCTAGGCTTTTAAAAAAAAATAAATAAATAAACTCGAGGAACCAAGAGGTGAGTGACAAGAAAAGCTACTACACCCTCCAGCCCTGCCCAGATGTTAACAAGTCTGGAGCCCAGGGGTCAGGTCACTGGCTCTCTCTGCCACAGGGGCTCAAAAGACAGCCTCCTCAGAGAAGCTGTCGGGTCTGCAGGTGGCCTTGTATTAGGTTTGTTCTGTAAAGCCCCATATTGACAGGTATTGACAGGGACAATATTGACAGGACACAGTATTGACAGGGGTTTGCAAAAAGAACTCCAAGCACTTTGTCAACACTATCAAATGTCTTCAAATTTCCTAAGAGTTTTTACTCTCATTCAAAACATGGCTCAAAACTACCTACCAAGCCTTTCAAGTCCCTATTTGTTTATAGGACTAGCTAAAAGGATGCTGGTTCCCTCAACTCAGTCTCAGAAACATACTTCTGGAGGTTCTGCCCCAAGCCACAGGCATGATACTGACAGGTGTCAGAGCACATCAAAAGCCATCCAGGTCATCCTGACACTATCCGAGGTTACGAGCTACTGCTCACATCCAGCAGCCCTGCTCTCCTCATCAGTCAGCTATAAACAGGGATGCTCCTTCAAGTAGTCATGCAAAGGGGATATTTCCTCTTTACAGGAGATCAAATGAAAAAGGACACGTGCACATAGTTACAGCCGTGTTACTCTTCTTTGACAATTTATTGTCTGATAATTAATGTGACTGATGTTTTGCACTTTAGTCTCTCGCCTGACTTTGTGGTGGGGGCAGGTACAGAAGTGGCCGAGATTGAGAATGCACAAGTAGAGGAGTTGTGCCACTCAGCTCACCAGCCTACTTCTGGTCTAAGGATGACAAAGGTCATGCCACTCAGCCTTGGGCATTTTTCTGACCTGCCTTCCTGTGTCAAGAGCCTCGCTGGAGGCTGGGGATGCCAGGTGAGTAAAATTTGTAATCATGGCCCTCAGTGCCCAGCAGGGGGAGGGACAGACCACAAATGTAATGTAACTGATAAGGGATATAACCATCTCTATAAAGCAAGGTTTCTAAGCCTCACACTGTTAATTCTCTGTTGGGGGAGGGGGCTGCCCCGTGCATTACTGGATATTTGGCAGCAAACCTGGCTCCTACTCACTAGATACCAGAATACCACCCCCCACCTGTGACAACCAGACTGTCTCCAGACATTGCTCTGTGTCCCCTGACAGCAAAACTTCTCCTGTGTGAGAGGCATTCCTGTAATGCAATTCCAGGGAAAGGGAGAGGACAAGGACACATCCTGAAGCCTTCACAGGAGCTCTTTGTCAGGCTCATAAGAGGGGTGTCCCAGGACAAAGGCTTGGGGGAGTAAGCGTAGGACTCCCAGTTGCAGAGGCTGGGTTGGAGCAGGGGGAGTGGGAAAATTCATGGCTGGGTGGACTGAAGGACCATGAATCAGAATGTCTTCAAGGCGAAGGGGGAAAAGCCATCTCACAAACTTCTACTCTTACCCCCACCTGAGCAGGCCCAGCATCTCCATCCCTTCTTCCTGCCTGGGCTTTCCCCCGTTCCTCCGGCAGGTTTCAGAGAGAACCCATACTTTACAGGTTAATTTTCTCTCATTAGTTATTCCATGTATCCTCTTCTGGGAAGCCTCTTCCCATCTCTTGAGGATGTGGGGAGCTGCCATGCCCATTGGCCTACTCTCATGGAATCCATGTATCCCTCCGGAGCTCCCACCAGACTGCACTGATTCCTGGACCACCTGCTCAGCTGGACCAGAGACCTCAGCATGGACCAAGCAACCATACCACCAGGCTGTAGATCCTCAGAACCCACCCCACTGCCAGCACTGAATGCTTGCTGAATGAACACAAGAGCCTTGCAGACAGAATTAAGAGCCTGTGTTTTCCTCAGTCAACAATAAGGTCTCCCTTTTTCTTTTCTAAAACAAATGTGTTTATAATTGGCTAAAACATTTACAATAGGTTGTTTCATCAAATAACTCAATTTAGGAAACATACGAAGGAAACAATGCTCTTCAAATCCACCTAATTTTCTATCCATCAGGCTGTTCACCACTCAATGACTTTATGAGCACCTTTAAATTAGCTTGACACACAATTAAGACAGCCTTCACTTTCCTAAATAAGTAAAATTGAACTGAAAACCCTGTGGAATAAACCTCGTAATATGTGCCTCTACAAAGTAATACCTGCAGCAGAGTAATGCCCACCACACCAGTCCTGTTCCATGGCAGGAGGGTCAGATGCCAGACCTGATCCACCAGGAACAAGGCTGAACCCCCTGCCTTCGCCAAGGCCTGGGGTTTCCCAGATGCTGTGAAGCAGGCAGACCTTCCCAGGGAACAAGACTTTCCATTAACTAATTTCCAACTATCCTGACAGCTCACAAAGTAGCCCATCACTTCCTCTGAGTATTCTATACAGAGTCAAGGTCCCTCTGCAATGGAGCATGCCATTGGTCAGCACCAAACACAGGTCATTTCCACTAGATGGAACCGGAAATCTCTATCCCTATGAACACCAGCAAATACCATGGAACTTCATTGCAACAACCTGTGATCTGAGACAAGAACATAGTAAGGGAGGGTCATGTATGTTGCCTATTGTTTTTGAGCCTCATTTTTTCCTCTGGGGAGTTTGATTCAGGAATGCAGGCCATTTTAAGGCATACACCAAAGTGGCATCAAGGGATTTTCTTTCTTGCCTAAAAGAACTCTGGAGACTGGTCCACTCCCCTGATCATTAGTGAGCCTCAGGCAGAGACAATCCCACACTCAGTTCCATGCCCAGGGAGGTCAGAGAAAGCTTCCCTAGCCATATTTCCCTGGGTTGGGGCCAGGCTGTCTTCCTAGTCAGCCAGCATATGGAGAATTTTTTGGCAGGTGCAGTAGGGATGAACTTTTGCAGCCAAATGGCTCCCTTTTGGGGCTGTCAGGGATGCAAGGTGGAGTAAGACACTTCAGCCACACAGAACGAGAATGAACATAACCCTGAGCATGATGGATGGCACCTTTACTAGGCTTCAGGACTCATTAAACACTACTCTGCAGCAATTCCTTTTGGGGGGAAAGGGGGAACAAAGGAGTAGTCTTAACTCTGGCAAGCAGATTTATTTGGAATGCTGCTTCTTTAAGGTTATTTGGAATAGCTCATCAGAAGCAACACCTGGAGGACGGCGTCTTGTACCTATCGGGCTAATCCAGTCCCTATTAAGTTAAATGAATCAAATGGCACAGCCATCTGCTGAAGAACTGCCTTTGCTACTGAATCTTCAGATACAAATCTAGCGATATGCTTTTGTCTTTTCAATTGAATATTTGAACTGTAAAAAGTCAATTGCAAGATTTCTAGTGGAAAACCATTGACAATTGAGTGGACAATGCCTATCAGGAAAGGTTCATCTGTCATCTGTTCCCAGGTAGTAGAGAGTTACAGCCCCTGGCTCTTGGTAGGGACACTTCTAATCCTACAAAGTCCTGGCGAGAGAGTTACTTGCCCATTCTGAGTATAATGTAAACAACCATCAACATTCTAAATGAATGCAATGTTGGGTTATCTCATCAATGGGAAATGGAACTAAAGCAGAGAATAGAAGCAGAAAAAAATGAG
Organism: Marmota flaviventris; assembly: GCF_047511675.1. Lineage (NCBI taxonomy): Eukaryota > Metazoa > Chordata > Mammalia > Rodentia > Sciuridae > Marmota > Marmota flaviventris. The sequence continues at coordinate 24,324,916 of NC_092513.1, read as the reverse complement.
TGCGCAGGAAGTACTGAACAAAATGTGAGCTGACCTGGGATACACAGCTGTTAGACACCTACACGAGTCAAGGGTGGGCTCTCACTGCTCTAGGAAAGGGAAGTATTTGGCCAGAGAGTCACAACAGGTTTCAGACCCCTGGCTCAGAAGCCCTGGTATAAGGATGGATCTCCAAGCAACGATTCGAGGAAATAAGCCAACATTTATTGAGCTCCTACTACCTCTATATCCCAGGCATTAATTTTTAAGAATACTTTTGGGGTAGGTTGTTTTTCCATGGTGTGGTGTCTGAACCCAGGGTCTCACGCATGCTAGGCGAGTACTCTACCACTGAGCTATACTCCCAGCCCCATTATTTGCTTTCGAGAAAACTAAGGCCCAGGTGCATTAGAGAACTCACCAAGTACACACAGCCAGGAAGGGGTATACACGGCTTTCCCTGAGCAGTCTGGGTGTTTCCCTAGGCTCTGAACCACTTGGCAACCTGTCTTCTGACAGTTTGGGAGGCAAAGAAGAAACAGCAATGAACAATCGAGAGTCAGCTTCACATAACTGGTTTCAACAGCAGGAGGGACCAGGAGAGAGTGCATGGAGGAGGGGAGGGGGCTGAGCTGAACCTAAGGAAGAGAGGAGGACTTTGGATCCTGAGGACAGGGGAGGAAACTCCAGGCTTGGAGGACCACAGAATGAAGATGCTGGGGAAAAAAAAAAGAATCACATAAAGATGAGACTGTCAGAACAAGAAGCCCTTGGGAGCTAAAGGTTTACACAAAGAGTGAACCAGAACACAGGCTGGAGCAGCAGCAACTCAGCAAGAACATCTTTTAGGATGGACCAAAGAGACTGGCATCAGTGAAGTCCAGCTCCTTTTTGTGGGAAAAATCCCCCTCCTTCCTGGGCCCACAAGGTTACAGAATGAACCCTCTGTTTGTACAGCAACGGGAGTGCAGGCACCCTGTTCTGAGCATTCCACTTCCTGCCTGTCCACACGCTGCACCTACCTTAAGAAGAAATTGTACAAGCACAGCCCTTGGCAGAGACGAGTCTTTAATTCTATAGACTCCTGAAGAGTTACGTGCTCATTCTCCAAGAGTAAATTTCTCTTCCAAATAAGCCCAGTGTGCAGAACAGTACCTGACACACACAGACTCTCAGTAAACACCTGTTGAAAGTCAAGTTCACCGAGAGACCTGCATTCCTGAATCAAACATTACAGGGAGGAAATGAGGCTCAAAAACAAGAGATAACACCACCCACCCCCCTTGTATTGTATTCTTGTCTCAGATCACAGGTTGTTGCAATGAAGTTCCGTGGTATTTGCTAGTGGTCATAGGAATGGAGATTTCCGGTTCCATCTAGTGGAAATGACCTGTGTTCCGTACTGACCAATGGCATGCTCCATTGCAGAGGGACTTTGACTGTGTATAGGATGCCCAGAGGAAGTGATGGGCTACTTTGTGAGCTGTAAGGATAGTTGGAAATTGGTTAATGGAAAGTCTTGTTCCCTGGGACGATCTGCCTGCTTCACAACATTAATTTTAAAACAACTAGGAATTGAAAACCAACGTTCTTTGAACATTGAGGCAACTTTGAAAACGTCTAAAACACAAACCTTCACAGTAGCCCAGGAGATGTCACCTCGATGATCTCCCATCCCCAAGCTCAAAGAACCTACTGTTGCACATGTCTGGAGGTTTCATGGGCTAATGCTGCCTGAGGTCAGAAGGTCCTTCCTGGTCTGGCCCACTGCCTCTCTGACCTCCCCCTCCTACCCTTCTCTTCCTTGCTGTTCTGCATCTAATACACTTGTCACCTGTACCTCACAACTTACCCTCTTTGCTCAGGGCCATCTCCGTGGGGACATCTTTGGCCATTACAAAGGAATCACATTCCTCCCTCCACAGGTCACTCTTTTATTTTTCCTTATAGCACATGATGGATAATCTGGGTTTGACGCCTATCTGTCTCCTCTTATCCCCCATATGTAAGCTCCCTAGGAATGAGAAGGACCTTTTTTGATTAATTTTGCCCCAGTGTGTAGAACAGTCCCTAACACAGGCAATCAGGAAACCCCTGCTGAAAGATGGCTGAATGAGACACCACAGAGATGGGTTAGGAGCCTTTCCTAATAACCATTAGCTCCTCATGAGCCAGGACCCTGTGCCACTGAGAGTACAACTTTGAGTCTTAGCTGCCACAGAAGTCCTGCTCTGTATTTTGTAGTGTAAAGAATCACCCAGGCAGATCCCTCTGCTTCCTTCTGAAAAAAATCTCAAACTTCAGTCTTACACTGGAACCACTCAAGGTAATCAAAGAACATCTGATGTCCCTGTGATTGATGACCTGATACAATGTACCACTCTCAATGCTCAGGGCCCGGGGCCTGCAAATGTCAATGGCCCCACTGTGTCAGGCAGCTGGCTGCTGGTGGCTCCACTTCACCCATCGCAACCTTGCAGCCAGCTAAGCCTCACTATGACCAAACAACCTTCAGAGCAGGTTCTGGATAATGAGCTACTGCCTGTGCGCCAAGGGCAGCCCTGGGAGCCTCCCTTTCATCAGGGACACCAAATGGCAGTCATACAAAACAGCACAGATGCATAAAAGCAGGCAGCATAGGGTTGGTGGAGGCTTCAAGAAATAACAAACAGGAAGGAGGTTAAGGGCATAGGTATGGATCATGTTGTGGAGGGGCCTAAGAAATAATTTTTTTTTTAAGTAGAAAAGGATGAGGCTGGGCTGTGACATGGGGATGCCCTGGGCTCTGAGGACACAGATATGAATTCCTTGTCCCCACAGGCCGAGGCAGTGCAGCCACGTGGCTTCCCAGTTAAAGCCATCGGGGTGGGGCTGACATGTTCCAGGATGCCAGTTCCAATACAACATTTGCTGCTTCTGCCAACAGAAACATCAAACTCATTAATTAAACATCCACCAGCAGTCATTGGCTCCCTCACTGTGCTTTGCTGGTCTCATCAATCTTGCTCAGTGCAGAGTAGGCCCCTGGATACCTCTAGGAGGAAGCCAACTGTCTGATTATTCAGCATTTGTTAAGATTGGACACAGAGCCTTTAAAAAATATGAAGCCCTGACTAGGCACAGAAACGAAGCAAATCAGCCCCTCTACCTTTCCCCAACCACCAGAATAAAAAGTTGTAGTAGACCCTCAAGAAGAAAGAATGCTTACTTTTGCCGCCCCCCACCAACAACCCCTTCCTTGGAAAGATGATCCACTTAATGGATCATGGTGGTGTCTTGAGTCTTTGCAACTTAGGTTTTGCTTCTGTGTGGAGTCAGAGAAAGGGGCTCTGCTCTTTGCCTATTGTTCTCCTTGCAGAATCCTTGCTTTCTTGCCAGTTTCAAGCTGTAATTTTATTTAAGACCTAAGCCAATATACTCCTAGGAAATAGCAATTTTTTTTTTTTTAAAAGAGAAGGCAGAAATCTGCTTTCTGTATTTTGCTCTGCCAAGGAAAATGTTCATGATACACTGTTTATGCCCCTTTGGATGGAGACCTGGATGTTTGAAAAGTGCTGGGAGTCTCCACATTGCACTGTTAAGCAGGAAACAGGGAATGCAGGGATGATGGGTCAGTGCAACCCGGGGAGACAGAGATAGGAGAGACCTTGGTTTTGTGGAGGTGAACAGACCTCCCAGGTGTCTACTCTGACTTAGATGCATGTGCAGGGAGTCGTCTTTCCTCCCAGGGTCACAAATCTCAAGTTCCCAGTTCTAATCTTGACCTCTTCTTTTTGCCTTTGGAGTCCACCTTCCTGTTTTTATTTACACAGAAGGGCTACCCACTCATCTGCTCCAAGCGTCAGCAGAGCACAAGTGCACAATCCATGGTTTGACGGTTACTGGCTTGTAGCCTGGTACCACATACTTCATCCCAAAGGAGGAAGCCCACTCCAGACCTCGTGGTGGGTAAGCTGGCAGGTGGTTTACCTGGGCAGAGGATTTTGTAATGCCTCAAAGCAACCCACTAGGAGGGTGGGCTGCCTGCACTGCCAAGCCCTGTGTCTGACATTCTTCTGGGCCAAATACCCATCTGGATCTCACTTCTGACCCTGGAAATCCCTGGCATCTGGGGGGAAGGCAAAGGCTGATGGTGCAGGAGTCATGCCTGGGGTGGGAAAATGTTGTAGACAAATCCAGCATGAGCTGGCTCTGCAGGTTTCATCTCAAATGGGAATCTGCGGTTCTCAGCTGTGAGGTTTGAGGCCAGAAAGGGAGGCAGGGTAGCAGAGGACAAAGGACTCCAAAACAGAGCTGAGGTCCTCTATTCCTTCTAGAAGCCAAACACAACCTCACAGCATCAGCCAGTGCAAGTCCAGAGGGAGCCTTAGAGATGATCTGGAAGAACTTTCATACACACAGGTAATAGAGGCCAGTGAGGTTTCCTGCACATGCTTGACCATGAGGAAGTAGGGACGAGGTCAGTATTCTGAGGCCTGCTCCAGGGCCCTCTTTGTGTCAGCTCTCAATCCACCCTAATTTTGAAATATAATGTAGGAACACTGAATCTCCCACTCCTTAGATTCCCAACCCAATGGGACTTCTCCAGTGATGAGTGCTAAGCATGTGAGTAATGTGCTATTTCCCTGTGGCCTGTAGGTCACTACAGAGATGGGGAGTCAGCAGCTGTGTCCTAAGTCCATAGAGGGCTCTCGAGTGGCACTCTGGGACTTTCCTGGTTGGAACAGGTATCTTGGGACTAGAAAAGAGATTATTTGTGTCCTGATGTTTGGGGCTGCTGGGTAGATCCTAGGAAATCTACTTCATGGGGAAGCATACCAAACAGCAGGGAAGGCTGGAACTGACTACATAAACTTGAGCAAATTCCCCAAAGCACAGTGACCTCTTATGGATGGGAAGTGACATCTAGAAGCTACCCCTAAGCCCTAGAGCAATCATGATCTCTGTAACAACTCTCTTGCCAACAGCATTAAGGTCTTAGCAGATCCAGAGAATAACTCTAGGCTGTAAGAGAGATACGTAAAGGCAGAGGTTGTGTATCCCTCTCAAGAGACACCAGGGTGTAGCCAATGGCAGAAGCTCAATCGATACTTGTTCAGTGAATGGGCACATCTGTCTGGCTTACCCAGAACCTGGCCACTTTCTGTATAAGCACAGAAAGATGGCTGGTCTGTGGGTATGAGCCCCATTAAAGCCATGGTGATTTCCCAGCTTGAAGAAGAAACGGTCTCTGAGGGGTGCTGCACTGGCCAGCCGGTCGCCAGCCCTGCCCTTCTGGCTCAGGCATACCTTTCTCAGCTCGTCCTTCTCCCTGCTGTGGGCATCCTCCAGGACCCTACGCTCCGAGTGGGCTCTCTGCAGCTCCGTGCGCAGGCTCTGCACCTCCTCCTGCAGCTGCAGGCTGGCATCGGCCACCTGGTTCTGCTGGTAATGTGCCAGCTCCCTCTTCAGCTTCTCCACCTCCATGGTGTGTATGGAGGTGACCGTGGACAGTTGCTCCGACAGGGTCTTGAACTCTTTGTTCTGTGGAGAATCAGAAAATGGGGAAAGGTAAGGAGGAGGGAAGAGAAAGACAGGGTTATTGGGCCAGGAAAGGCATAGTGAAGGCAGTAGAAAAGTACTTCCAAGGTGGAATTAAACTTCACAATCATTACATGCTCGAGTGCTCGCCTGCCATCTCCCTAACAAAACTCTACTGTGAGCCCAGGAGAAACAGAGGGAAGCAAACAATAGCAGCACTGGGATCAAAAAATAGTTCAAGGAGCTTTTATGAGCCCTCTCAGAGCTGGAGGCTGGCTGATGGCAGTTTGATTTCTCCTTTGGGTGGACAGATCCTTCCACCTGATTTGGAAGTTGCAGGAATGATGTAGCCGGCTCCCTGGATCTGCAGTCTTGGATTTTGAAGTTTCTCTGTCCTTTCACACCAAGCACTCCCGCCCTTGGACTTGCTGGCACAAAGCGCTGCAACCTAATCGCCAGCTCTGAGACAAAGGCCCCCTTTAGCATCCCTCTTCTAAGGGGCCTTGGGATCCCTCTTGCCACCTGTCAGGCTAGATTACCCGGGGTGCCTCTGAGTCGGGCGACTGATGCCTGGCAGAGCCTGCACCTGATGTGAGCCTGGCTCACTGGGTACCTGATCACCAACCCACTCACGTTTCCCTGCGTGCCTGGGACCCCGAGAACCTAGTGCAAGGGTCAAATCCAAGTGTAAATGAGGGGCAGAGTTGTGGCTGTCAGAATCGAGAGTAACAGCCCAAAGTAGTTAGTATGAAAGAGTAGTGGTGAGGAAGGAGGGCTCTCCAAATAAGCAGGCAACAGCAAATAGTCATCGATTATTCTTCATTGCTGTCCTCTGCAGGAGCATCAGGTAGAACAGATACTGGGTAAAATACCAATAAGCAAGGACAGTGGGAATCAATGATTAATTTACATCAGAAATTAGACCTCACAAAAAGCAGTGAGGAAAAGTAAAAGAAAGGCCATTGGAGCCTTTGGACTGCGGGGCTGGGGCGTCAGCAACAACTGTCCATGTGCATGCACCAGGATGGGGTCCTCAACATGGTAGGAATGCCCTGGTACAACCTGCTCCCTATGACTGGTCTGGCTGTCAGCCTCATCCTGAGGAAAAAATTGGTGTCTATTTAGGAAGACCGTCCCTGCCTAAACTACCCTCCTGGGGGTTGCCAATGGAGGTTGAGAGTCTCTGCACAGTGGGGAAGGCAGGCTGGACTAGTTCCCTCTGACCTCTACTGTTCTGGGTTGGAAATAAGGCTTAGCTAATCTGTCACCTCCAGGTGGCATGTCCTGGGTCATATCACCAAAGGTGGTAAGGATGACAGGGCTAGGGTCCCTGGTGAAGGTTGGGCATGAAGAGAGGCATGCATGTGAAGGCAGCAGGGGGCACAGGCATGCCCTGCATTGCTGTGGACCTCAGCCACATAGCCTGCCTCTGGGAGGCCCAGCTCTCCTGATCCCGACACCGCCCAAGTCCAGGCTCAAGGATGTTGGGGTGACAAGCAGCTGAGGCTGGACAGATTGCTTGGAGCCCAGCTCTATCCTTGATCCTCCAGGAATGTACACTCCAACTTCCTCGCATGTAAATGGGTGTAAACCCACCTTGGAGGCTTGTCACCAAGATGTAGGGATAAAGCACTTAGCCCGCTGCCTGGATAACATCAATACACACTGGTGATCCTCACTGGCCAGGATTCTATAAGGAGCCCCTCAGAGAGGGGCTTGCAAGGCTCATGGGTGTGCATGGGGGAGTCCCCACAGCAGAGCCAGGGAAGTTCCTTATCTCATCCCACTGCATCTGAACACAACTCCTGAGGGTTCCGAGGCTGTGTGCCTTGTATTCTGAGTGTGTCTGGCTTCTGAAAGGAAGCCCCAGGAGGGGATGGCTTCCTGTTTGTCCTCAAGCCTACAGATGGCCTGGCTGTGCACCAAGCCTAGCACCCCCTAAGCCCTCCCTGTGATGGGAGGCTAAGATCGCCAGTGCTGGTCTAGTCAGTGCCACTTGGAGACCCAGTCCTGCCCTGCACTAGTGAAGGCCTTTGCTGACATCAGGGGACAGGGCTCTGGAGAGTTCTAGGCATACACTAGTCCTCCTAGGATGTCTCAAACATCCCAAATGGATGCTCACTCTGCTACTGCTGCTACTGAAGCACACAGGTGAGATATCAGGCAAAATTTTGAAATGTCTCTGGTGATGGCAGGGCCTCTCCTGCCTGAGCAACATCTTTGTGTAATTGGAAGAAAGTACCACCCTCAAATAGGGGGACAGTTAACATATTTGTGTAATTGAAAGAAAGTACCACCCTGGGGGGGGACAGTTTCCCCTGTGGGTGGGCACAGCCCCAGAGGTACACAGCTTGGAACAAAGGATGCTACTTCCAGGACAGGCTCATGGTCAGGTAAAGAACAGCAACTGAATTTCAGCCCTACTTGTCTTAAAACCAGGCCCCTTGTTCTGTGTACAACCAGAACTGTACAGAGTGATTCCCAATAAATGCTCATAGACTTGGGTTGGCAGGGGGTGTAAGCAGATTACTGTAAGACAGTCTGCTCAGTGAAAAGCAGCATGTCCCCCACACAACAGCTATCAGTGGTGGGTGCTTGCTTCAGGCTACACATTGCACTATGCTCACATATATAACTCATTCAAGCTTCACAACAAGTCCTATTTGGTATGGATTACTAACATTGCCCCCTACTTCTGACGCAAAGATCATAAAGCTGTAACTTATAACATGCACACAGTAACTGAATACCTATTAAGTATAATGAAATCAGACTGATTCAAAGGCTGACGATCTATAGATTAGTATTTTTTTCACCCATGTAAAATGGATTTAATACCACCTTATATTTATAAGTGTATAAGAAACTTGATCCCATTTAAAAATTGTAAGTTCAACTGACCAAGTTACTCTTCATATGTGCTGATATAAAGCCAGGCTTTTGGTAAAGTTCATGGGCTCCCTCATTTTGGCTGAATAATATCACATGAGACCTATACCAGGGGCACTGTAATAAACAGTCCCAGGAAATGTCACTATTTATTGCCGAAGGCTACTATGAAAACCATGGGAGAATGTCTCAGCACCACGGACAGCTCAAATTCTCCTAACCCTCTTCTTCTCTTTCAGGGACTCTCAAAGGACTCTATGTCACTTGTTTGGGAACTTGGTGCTGAATCCGTCTTCCCTCTCCAGTTGGGGTGTAGTCTTAGGACAGGCATCTGGGATGCCACCTTAGCCTGGTTTCTCTTTCAGTCTCTGCCCTTGCCGACTCATGGCAGGGGTCAGGGTACTTGTTACAGGACTGTCTCCATTGACCTGGGCCTTGGTCCTCTTCCTCATGCTACTCTGACCAGTACCTTGGGACACCTTTGCCTTTGTCTTCCCTGACACATGCATGACTTCCTTCCAGCTTCGAACCTTGCCTATGTGTCAAGAGAGAAGCTGCCCGAATCTTTTCCAAGAATCACAAGAAAAGCAACTCATAGATTGCTGAACAGTTGGCCTCATCTGCTAATAAAACCAGCAGCTCTAGAGAGCTGGCAGTGAAGAGGATGCTGATGCCTTCTCTCACAGCAGGGTGGCAGGCACCCTGGACTCTGGGTCATCCCCTGACCCCACAGCACACACTGTAAATATCTGCCAGTCTTAAGGACAATGCTATCATATGAGCATGAACCCAAACCAAGGTTAGTGTCTCGCAGTGTGAGAGATCTAGCAATTTGGTCAGAGGTGGCAGACCATGCCCTGAAAGCAGCCCATCAGTGTCAATGCCACACAGGCTACTTACTAGCTGTATGTTACTTACATTCTCTGTGCCTCAATGTCCTCATCTTTGAAATAAATATATTAACATTGATCTCCTAGGATTGTGGTGAGGATTCACTAAGTTAGTATGTGAAAACAGTGCCCAGCACGTAGGCAATATGGGTAGACACATGAGAAAGCAAGATCTCATCGCCCCTTGTGACCACCTGTGGCATGCAGGGCACCCTGCCCAGGTGACTAATGCTTGTCAGTATTCACAGATGTTTGTTAGCAGGAAACTTAAGCCAAAAAGCTTAAAAAAATTTAAAAAAGGCCTTTTAAATTTGCTTCTCTTTGATGTTCAAACACATGGATTGTAAAATTTAGATTTATTTTTATCCTTTGAAGTTGACTTCAGCAATCAGCAAGGTCAGTGTACAGCCCTATCTGGAACCTGAGGGTCAGAGTGGCCAGCAAGCACACAGGGATCCTGGCAGAGGCAGCATCAAAGCCTCCACGTCCCTCTAAGTGTACTTTGCCCAGAAGGTCAGCTGGGCAAACCGGGACTACTCCATGCCTTTTCTGGCCAGTCATCAACAACCCTTTCATTATCAAGCAAAACCAAAAGCCTGGTGTTCTTTGCACTTGTTTAATCCACATGGCCAGGGCCAGAGACCAGACCCTCTCCTCTGAGCAGGTGGGACTTCTTCCCTCACCTGGCCAATTGCTGCAGGCTGACCAGGAGCAGGGATCAAATGTAGCCCATCCTATACCTGGGCCTTCTGCCTTGATTCCTTACTAAGGAGCCAAGTGGAACAGGTACCTTGGAGAACCTAAACACAGAAAAGCACAGCCCTGGGGTAACACCTCTTCTCAGAAACCTGAAACACAGCACTGTCATCTAGGCACTGCATTGGGACAGCTGGTTTAGGTATAAAATGGCTTACTTATATTCCTGTTATTGGGGTCACAATAAGTTTTAGAAGTGTCCAGTATAGGATAGGTGCAGTAAAACCAAGTCACCTCCAAGGCCATGGCTGGTGGCCCCAACTTAGTTTCTTTCTTCAGACCCCTACAGCATCACACTATGTCCTTTTCCTCTCCCAGCAGTAGTGAAACCCTCCAGGGTGCTACAAGAGCCTGGGCCTGGGGTCACCTTGACACCCTGCAGGAGCCAGGTGATGGTGAGCCTCTTTTCCATACTCAGCAATGACTATAGGAGGAAAGAACCGATGACAGTGTTTGCAGTTAAAAAAAAAACTAGCATTGCCCTCATCATGGCTGTGAGCAGAACCTAGGTTGTAATACCTCCTAATTCTGTGGCCTGATCTGCAATTTCCCCACCTGTGAAATGACCTCAAGTGAAGTGAGGAGTCAATGAGTGAATACAGAGCACGCATCACAGACTGGCACAAGTGGTACCCAGCAAGTCATGATGGGGAGCCATGCCATGGGTCCTAATGCAGGAAGATTCTTTCCCATAGCACAGCATTCCACTTGTGCCAAAGTTATCCCTCGTCCACCTGAATCAAGGAGTTAGAGGGGAAGGAGGACAGACCACTTGAGCCACCCGAGAGTGGGTGTGTGCGTGTGCAAGCCTCATTCCAACCTGGATTTCGCCCAGGTGTATCTGCCCCCCCCAGGAGCATGTCCTGTGTTTGCCTTGAATCCCTCTTAGTACCACGCCCAGCACCCTTCCTGCAGGCTAACAATTCCTTGTTTGTTCAGCTGATGTGGGAAAGTGGCTTAAGCTTTCCTTAAGCAAAGAAGCTAAAACCTCCTGAAAGCAGTGGTTATTTTCTGGAGTTGGGAGGACTCCAGGGCAGAATCCTGCTTGCAGCATTGCCAGTTCCTAGAGACTACCTGCTTTCCTTGGCTCCCGGCCTCCATTGCCCCTCTCCATATTTCCTCCCCTCAGTCTCACCACCCATCCTTCCTCCTCTCTAAGGACAATTGTGCTCACATCAGCCCACCGGGAAAATCTAGAATCATTTCCCTATTGCAAGATCCTTAGGTCATTCACATCTGAGCAGCCCTTTTGCTCTGTGAAGCAACATTCACAGATCCCAGGGGTTTAGATGTGTGCATCTTTGGGAGGCCATTGTTCTGCCTGCCATGGTCAGGAACTGTTCTTACTGGTGGGGAGATACCTCGAGGACTTCTAGGCTTCCTCAAGTCTCTGGCACATGTCATTTCCTGAGGAAGCTACGGGTCTCTCTCAAATATACCCTTGGTGCCCCACCCATCCTGACAACGGAGAAGGGAGCTCCTCACACTGACCTGGTCATCGATCTTCCGCTGCAGCTGGACCACCTTGTTCTCCATGCCCACATTGAGGCGTTTCAGGTGCTCTGCTGAGCGGGCCTCGATCTTGAGGGCCTTCAGTTCCTGCTTGGCCTTGAGCCTCCGGAAGGCACACTGGATGACGATGGCTGCAGCCCGCAGCCGCTGGAAATGCCTGCGTGCCATCCACCCCCGGGCGTGCTTCTGGATGATGGTGGCCTTGTGCTCCATGAGGACCTGGAGGGGAATGGCAGGCACACACCCCCTGTGGGTTTGTACCACAGGACAGAAGCAAGGGAAGCTCATGGAACCACCTGGATGATGAGGCTGAGGGGACAGGCCCCCAGCGTCTAAGGTATTGATGGCTGTTTTATGAATGAATTGTAGCCAGGCTCTGCAGCCCAAGTACCCAAGGGAATCAGCTGTCAGACTCTTATTTTAGCTTTATTGTGCTTTCTGTTTCCCTGCCTAGGGAGCCACAGTCTAAAAACCTCACCATTTGGGGGATTTAATGATTAGCCTATTGATCTCTCCCCATTTGACAGATGCAGATCCCGTCCTGGTGCAGGGGAACTAGAAGATAGAGTGTACCGTCCAGTGAGAGGTCCCAAAAGGTTATAAGTTATCTGGCTTATAAGTTAACTGCACATGAGTTAGTTTTTCTAACAAGTTAAAAGCCACTCAGAAAATCAAAGCATCAATGTTCTTGCCTTAATACCCTATAAAATATTGAGTTTACATACCCCGTGTCACAGCTGCAAGACACTCAGTGCTTGCTCCTTGCACGTGCTGCCCCCTACTGGTTACCTAAAAAATGTCACCTGCCCCTATCACAGATGCATCATTACACCATTATCAGTCACTCCAGAAGTCACGGAACCTTCTCCCATTGGCCTGGGACTCCATTATACCAGGTGCATCCACCATCACAGGGTCATGCTTGTTCTGTCATCACTGATTCAGTGTTTTAGGTTTATCATTTAGGAAAAAAAAACCCTCACACCTCTGATCATAGAAAGCACAAATATTCATTTTTAGGAAACAAACATCTCGGGCACCTGCTTCCAACTTGACTTTCCCATTAGCATCGTGCTTTCAGCTGCACAGTTTTCTGGCTGAAGGAACGTGCTGATTGAGAGCTTCTGAACCCAGGATTTCAGCCTCGATGGAGTAACGCAAAGAGCAATGGCCCAGCAGGGAGGTGACAGCGGCCCTCCCCTGGCCTCACCTCAGCAGGCCTCAGGCCTCTAATCTAGAAAGGGCTCAGTCTGCTGGGGCCTAGTACCACCCCCTGTTCAAGTCTGAACAAGCTAGGTCAGTCACCAGGCTCTGCCGCTGGCTCACAGGTGCCCCGAGGCAGGAGACTGAGCTCCTCTGGGCAGCTTAGGGGTCAAGGGGGAAGGCCATCACACCACCTTCCCTCTTTGCAGGACTTCGGGAAGGATTTGGTAAGAGCAGACATGTGAAGTGAGAGATTCAGAAAAAAGTTAGTAGCAGCCAACAAATGTTCCTGTGGGTGACACTCACTGCTGCTGTAGGCGGGACTCTATCTGTTGAGTCCCTCAGGGTGGCCACCTACCTGGCGGTAGATTCTGCGCACGAACGTGGCCCGAGCAAAGGCCTGGATGACGATGGCAGCCCTGCGCACCCTCTGGTAAGCCAGGCGGGCTCTCCGCATGCGGTACTGCTTCTGGAGCACCACTGCTGCCCGAGTCCTTCGCAGGTGCTCGGCCAGCCTGTCGGCGGGAGAGGGTGAGTAGCATCAGGGAGAGCACGCTGGCCAGCTGGCACCGAGGCCCCTGAGGTGTCTGCAAAGGAAGCTCCTCCCTACCATGGTCCTACCGGGACAGCTCTCACTGTCCTTCACAAACACAGCACTTAATCCATAGGCTCAGAACTGTAGGGTTCCCTTTCTTCTTGGGGTTCCCAAAAGACTTCCCACCAGCATTGGCCTTGGTCTGAGTCTGACCTCCTCTGTGATCCTTACCCGACTACTCTCAGCTCCTGGGCAGTCCCCTGCAACACACCCTTGGTGCTCCCCATCCTCCATGCATTTACATTGCTGCCTGTGCCTCTCCAGGCTTGGGGATGCCCAGGTTTACATCTCAATCATTCTGCACCCCTAGATCTAGTTCAGGGCCCCCCAAAGCAGGCAGTAAGCAAATATCTGCTGAATGACTGAATCTCCTCAGGCCCCCACCTCTCCTCCCCATTTTCTCATCTCCCTAGGCCCTTTCCCCTGGAAGCCCTATGAGCATCTCTCCTTTCTTTCATCCCTGCATTCCCCATCTCATTTCCCAAATAAAACAGCCAGGTTGATGCCTCCCATCCTTAAGAATCTTATTCTGCTCCAGGCTCACAGCAAGTGTTCAGCCCAAGGTCCACAATGTCCCATGCTAGAAAGATCCTTAGAAATCATTTAGCACAACCTCAGAAGAACCATCCAGGCCAGATGCTCATACTTGGTGAAATGCACAATTCCCTAGTGCAGCTCCCTGTGCTTGCTTTCCTCAGATATGTGCCCCTGGATTACAGGCTTTCTGCAGGGAGAATTCAGGTCAGGTCTGTTACACTCCTGCACACGTGCTCTCTAGCAGAGATGGCTGAGCAGCCACTTGAAACTTTGACTCTCAAACACAAGACTTTGGGGCAATTACTGTTACTTCTCTAGAGAAAATTCTTAGAGAAGGTGCTGGCAGTGGATCCACCTGTGAAGGCCCGGGGTATCCCAGGAGAGTCTGTGGAGGGGCCTAAGATATAGCTTACAGGAGGCCATGCCTGCCTCAGTGGACAGGAGAAGGAACAGTGAAAGCAGTTTCCTCTGCGTGGTATCAGGCTGGCATAAATGTTGGGCAGGGGAGCCCAACTGTCATCTTGGCAAAGAGCCACTGTGGTTGGGCAAGTCATACCCTGTCTGTACTGGATCAGTGCAGCAACTCATAAAATGTCCTCCTAGGACCTTCCCAGACTAATTACAAACTCCAAGGATTCCAAAAGTTCCTGGTACACAGAGTGAGGTTACGTGTAAGTGTACTGTGATGGAAGGGGTAGATTCTAGGTGTAAGTTTCTTTTTCTTATTATTTTTACTGTAGGGTTTAGGTAAAGAGGAAGTGATTTGTACAAAAACTAGGTTCTAGGCTGGTGTTGGTGGGATGGGGGCAGTTGGGGGGCACCTGACTTGGGAACTAGACCAAATTCCTGAGGTGAGAAGGCATTAGAGGGATGCTCTCCCACTGGGACAGAGCCCAGGAACAGACAGGGCTCCACAGAACCTGCTTTAATTATGGACAAGAGGTCACCTAGCTGAGAGGCAGTTGCCCTCTTCCCTGCCCCAGATATACCTGGGCTTGCTCACCTGCGGGCCAGGTATCCTCGGCAGTACCTCTGCAGGGTTAAGGTGGCCCTCTTCAACCTGCGGTACTTCACCTTCTGCAGCCAGCCCCGGACGGTTTTCTGGATCATGATGGTGGCTGCTCGGAACCTGTCGGCCCGCAGTTTCTCTAGGTAGGCCACTTGGCCTGCCCGGAAGAAGATCTTGGTGCGGCCAAACTGGAACTTGTCGGGATCCTTCATGGGGAAGGGAGAAGAGCTGGCTGGTCATCAGTGAGCAGTGTGGCAGCCTGCCCCATGCCACCCAGTTCTTCCCACTAGATCTCAAGTGGCCCTCCAATGTGGGTGTACACACACAGAGCACTCATTCGACAATGGGTCCACCCTACATAACAGGCGCTGGGCGAGTCACCCAGGATGGGCTATAAAGATGCCTGCCTGGAGAAGCATGGGCAACAGAGAAGCCAACAAGCCACTCCCTGCTTTCAGACAGTGATAGTATCAGGGAGAAAGTCAAACAGGGGGTGTTTAAAAATGATGCCGAAGACAGGCCCCTCGGGAGGTGCTCTTTGAGCAAAGATCTGAATGGACCCAAGTGGGCAGCCATAGAGAAGTAGCAAAGAGGAACTCTTCAAAGGAGCAGGGCAGATGCTCACACCCTGTGCTGGTAACAACCCAGGCATGTTGAGGAACGAGAGCCAGGACGGCTAAGCATGGGCGCTGAAGGTGGATGGATGTGAGGAACCAGTCATGAAAGGCCTGGCAAGTCTGGTACAAAGTTGGGATGGGAGCCATGTGTTGGGGGTTCTGAGCAAAGCACTGGCCTTATCTGGTCAACGTTTTAAAGATTATCTTTAAATGGCTGCAGTTGTACACAAATTACAGAGTATAAATAATCACCAAATAAAACTGGTTTTTGAACATGTAATGACTATCTTAATTATATCTATTAAGTTGAAATTAGTTGCCCTTCCCTGCATTCACCCCAGTGGATGAGAAAAGATGACCAGAGGGCTGTGGATAAACCTGGAGAAGAACACTGAGAAAGTTAATCCATGAAGTCCTGAAGCTCTGCAAATCCACTGCCATCCCACATGCTCACTGGCATGAAGCCCATGGCAAGATGAGGGACTGAGCCAAAGTCTGTGGAGGACACACAAGAATGTGCTTCACACTGGCAAATGGCTCTGAAGGAATGCTGGGCCATCATTCATGGGCTAATCCCTATGCAGGTGACAGGAATGGGTTCCACGCTGGGAAGGCAGCATTGCTTAGATTGCCTGAGCTTGAGACACAGTTCCAGCTGGGGTATCACTGGTTGTTTTCTCCATGGGCCTGGCTGCAGGTGAGGTGGGGCCTGGGTTGGTTCTCATGCCTGTGTCTGCTTGGGGCCACACCTCCAGTGGGCCTGTAGCTCATACTGAGACACAGGGCTGGATGGGCCAGGAAGCTTCCAGGCAGCAGATGCCATGCTTTGATTGCTACCCTGTGTGGGGAGAGTCCTGCTCCGCAAGAGGGGTCAGAATCGGGGACAAGCTCAGCTACTTGGTTTCAGCAGAATGAGAGAAGGGGGGGTGGTTGCTGAATCCCAGGAAACATAGCATGCATGCTTCATTTGTTATTCTGGAAATAAATAGGAAGGGGTGATTTGGCCTTCACCAACAGGACAGTTAGGGGATCCCACCTGCTCCAGTCACCCAGCAGCCTGTTCTTCATACTCTTCTTTCCCCATGCATCTCTAATACACCCAAGTGCCTCTAATCCCCAGAATTTACTATTCTGTTAGCATATTATTGGATCAAACATCTTGTGTTAATTTTTATCTAAGATTCAGACTGAGGGAGCTGAAAACAACCTTAGTGATCCATTCCAAGCCATCCTGTTGCTTCACAGATAAAGCTGCACCTTCCTCACGAGATGAGCCATTACTGCAGGATTCTAATCATGATGGGCTCATCTAGTTAGTCCCGCACAGCCACCAGCGCCAACTCATACTTCCTGTGACAACCAGGAATCATGGTAGGAACACAGCCACAGTAAGAGCCTTGCCATTTTCCCATTTGCAGTCTTGGGAAATGACAGACAAACCTTCAATTGCAACATGAGGGCATAAAGGCAATAAAGTCAGACAGGCATCAAGCACTGCTGGCCCATAGAACATAGAGTAGCTAACTCCCCCCTGAGGCCAGGAATGGACTTCTCAGACCAGGAAGTATCTTAGAGCTCAGTTTGGGAGGAGAACCTGGGCAGGCAGGCAATAGAAAAAGCACTCCAGGCAGAGGAAACAGCATGTACTCATTAATTTGCCTTTAGGCAAGTCATTTGTGTGTTCATCCCACAAATGTTTGGTGGGTTCCCTGTGTCATACCAAGTGCTTGTAAGTAGGGGGGAGCGTCAATGCAGAGACAGTTCCCCTGAAGGGAAGGCTGCATGCACCCGAAACATGGGATAGCAAGGACATGGGCCCCAAGAGTGACATGAAGGGCTATAGGCAAGTGCTGGGTCCAGGACAGCAGGAGAGCAGGGTCAGCCATGAAGCTAAGCACCAGGAAGTGGGCAGGCTACTCCTCATCTGTGAAGAGGCAGCTGTGCCCAGCAAGGCCCAGTGGTCTAAGTGCATCAAGGAGTCAGGCCCCAGGCAGTCCCATTAGCAGGAGGGGAGCATGGTATAGGTGTGTGTCCCTTTAGGAATAAGAGGTTCTGCTAATAACCTTGGAGAAATCCAGGAAAGAGGGAGAGAAGGCAGCTATGACCTGGGGAAGAGAAGGCAGCCACATGGTAGAGGAATCCTTGGCAGTCCTGGACTGCACACTGAGAGGCCAGCTCTGGTACCAGTGAGGAGGAAGACTCCTACCATGTTAACCAAGGTCAGCCGACCTGAACAGATTGATCTCACCCATGAGAAAAGAGATGTTCAAATAGACACTGACAAATGAAACACGGCCAAAACTTCAGCTAACCAGAATCTGACTAAACAACCCTCAATTAACCAGGCTGTTATCTTCTTTTTTTTAAAGGGTGGGGGTGGCAAAGGTGAATGGTATTTGGGCTCTATCTTTTTAAAATGGTGCTTAAAAACATATTCATTTAGTACGGTATTCTGCACTGTCTGTCCAAAGCTACAAACTTGAGTAGCTAAAATGATGTTAAGATGAATATATTTATGAAATAAAACACAAACTTAACTCCTAATCATATGACGATAAACCATCCCGTGTGAGATTTTCTAGCAAAATACTTGACATTTTTAAAATTTTTGAGGTAATTATTTTACCACCTTTTTAAAAGGAAGATTCTTGACATGATTTAACACTTTAACAAAACATTATCACACTCTTCTAGTGTTTCTGAATTTTCTTGAACTATTGAAATGTTTAACAATTTTCCTCTATTAATTCTCTTTCATAGTTCTCCCGTCTCAACTGTCAGGTGTGATTTCAGGTTATTTAAAAAAAACCACACACACACACACACAAATTCCTTTACTTTATGTGAAACAAGTATCTGAGGACGATCTGAGGCTGGCTATGCAATGACAAATAAAAACAGCTTTTTCCCTCTGCTGACCTGGGCTCCAGATCTGAGACCCCACCAGGTGTACATGAGCCCAGCTATGGAGGAGCCAGAGACGGCAGCCAGGGGGAGTCTCCTTGTGCCTCCAGTGAGCTGTACCAACAACTACATTTTCCTGTGTACCGAGACATGAAAAGCCTAGCAGATCCTCTCTATGGGTGAAGAGGCTGTTTTTTTCTCCATGTAGGAAAATCCACTAAACATCTCCAACAGGAGTTCCAAGGAGGATGAAGGAAAAAGCAGCAGGTAACCCCCACCCTCTCTTCTCAGGGTCTCCTGGTCATACTGTCCCTGGAGCCCAGCTCACCTTGACGAGGCTCTCCAGGACAGACCTGCAGATGGCCTTCTTGTCTGTGTTGGCAAGCTCCCTCTTCTTCACCAGCACTCGGTAGCGGTTGAAGAAGTCATGGTAGGTCCACCTGGAGAGCGAGCAAAGGTGTGTCAGGTGACAAGTCCTTGCCTCTGGGCCACATAGGGGTCATGGGTGATCTCAGATGCCATCTCATAAGGTCAAAATCATTCTCATGGGAGCAAAAACCAGTCCCAGGAGAGTTTGGTCCACCTACAGCCCTTTGAGGATTTCAGTGTTGTGATTCTTGGAGTTAGGGCTGGAGCACTAGGGGTTAAGAATGCGTCTGGTTAAGTACAAGCAGGGTCTCCACCAAAGCACGTGGAATTCCCTCCCCTGCAACTGCTATCAGAGGCACATGGTCACAGCTTTGCTTTTAGAACATT
The DNA here is from genome assembly GCF_047511675.1 of Marmota flaviventris. NCBI lineage: Eukaryota > Metazoa > Chordata > Mammalia > Rodentia > Sciuridae > Marmota > Marmota flaviventris. The sequence goes on along the minus strand of NC_092513.1, from coordinate 24,305,749 downwards.
GGCTTTCTTCTTATAGAATGGATGCTGTTCATTATAAACATTTTTTAATACAGAAAAGTATACACTAGCAAATAACAAGCACCCATGTCCTAATCCCTAGGGATAAATTTATTCATATTTGAATAAGTTTAGGAGGAGACATTTTTCTCCCCAGTTGATTTTGCTCACAATTCCTTTTTTCTCCTTACTATAGTGCCCTATAAAGATAGCACCCAGCACGTCACACAACTGGAGAGACTTATAATCCACTATTTATGCAAGGAAGCAGTGTTGTGTGTTCTGGCAGAGTGTCTTTAAGAGGGCCTTAAGTTTGTCCTTCTGCCTCTGATTTCTATATTAACGAATGCAGTCCTCACTATTCCCTTAGCAGGGCCAATTTGCTCATGAGAACAGCCAGGGATCGCAGCATGCCCCCAGCTCAATTCCATAACCATTTTCAGAGATGCTTGCAAGTTTGTAACTGCACACCGAGTCAACCCACTCTTGCCTGGAAGGACAGTTTGTCTATGTCCCTCCAAAAGTCAATACAGTGCACCCCCACCCTTTGCTACATCCTTGTCCCCTGGGGGTGCAGCCAGCCCTGGCTCTCATCTTCAGAGGCATCAAGAGGACTGACATGCCTGGTGTCCAGGGGCACTTGCTGTGTGCACCTCCTCTGGGAGTCAACAGGTGTTGTGCGATTCCATCACTGGGGCCTTGCTAGGGGACCAGCACAGCTCAGGTTGGTTCATTAACACTAAGATGTCACTAGAATGTCAGCAGGTTGTATCCCTTTCCCTGGGGTTCTTGGCCTTTAAAGGGAGTCCTTTGGAGACTCTCTAGAGAAATGTGCTGCTTAGTGTCAGGACCCCTGAGAACTCTTCTGCTTCAACTCCAGGATCTCATGACAGCCTGGGCCGCAAAGGAAAATGGAGGCTGAGCTCCCTGCTCTTTCCCCTCCACCTTCCTCCATCATGGTTACCTTCCTTGGTTTGGTAGAAGATTGCTAACATAGCCGTGGGTCTCTCAGAAGGGGCGAGTAGAAAATAACATTTTTCCTCATCTTTCTAATCTTTTTTCTTCTATGTAGCATGGTTAGTTAGAGATTGCTTCTTTTAATAAAAGCTTTTGTAAGCTAGCACTTACCATAAAATTTGGCCTTTTAGCGTGTCCAATTCAGTAATTTTTAATACATTTGCAGAGTTGTGCAACCATCCCCAGAATTGAATTCCAGAACATTTTCACAACCCCAAAAGGAAATCCCATTGCCCTGGGCCAACCTTGGCAATCCTATTTTGTCTCTATGCCCCTTAGCTTTCAACTGGTTCTGTCACAAATGTAGCACACTAGGAATGAGGGAAGCATTCTGCTTAGAGCTCCTGGGTCTTTCCAAGGCCTGCTCACTGTCCGTGCAGACTACCTTCAGAAGGGAGGGCAGAGGGCACTTAGAGCTCCTGGCCTCTGCTTATGGCCAGGAAAATGCTCCTCCATTCACTGAGCAGAAACTTCCTCACCTTCCAGTTGTGGAGGGACTGAGTCACTGGCCATCTCCAACAGGCACTTTTATTATTGGACACATTGAAGATTATTAACCAGATAAATGCTGCTTCAATTATTTCAATCATGCATAAGTGTCAAGAAAACTCCCAAGTTCTGATTCTTGGATGATTCACTCCAGAGGACTGTGAACCAGACAGCCAGCATTGACAAGCTGCTAACATATGTGTATTTTGTCTTTTAATCATGCAAATGCTACTGTTTCCCTAATCTCTTCCCCAGACTCCCTCCCAGTTTTAGATGTAGACCATTCTCTGATACTTCCACACAGGGAAAGATGGATTTGGGTGAGAAAGAATAATGCACAAGAGAAAGGGCTTCACAAATCTAGTTCTCCTTGCTGCCCATGACCACCAGTCAACATTCAACTCACTTATGCAGTCTTCACTGGTCAGGGGCTTACCACTTTTTATTTTTGAACTTGGGGATTTTAATGATGGAGCCACATCCCCAACCCTTTTTATTTTGAGACAGGGTCTCACCAAGTTGCTTAGGATCCAACTTGCTGAGGTTGGCTTTGAACTTGCCATTCTCCTGCCTCAGCCTCTAGAGTTGCTGGGATTACAGGTTCGCGCCACCATGTGGGCTCTCCCTTCACAGCTGCTGGGCACTTTCTCATGACTTTCAGAGGGCACTTCCCACATTCTGCATCAGGGTTATTTGTGTACTCACTTTTTTCTCCCTATGAGCTTGCAGTTTTGCTGGGGAAATAATTAAGGCAGCATTTAGCTGGGCCAAAACCCTTAAATGTTTCTAATTTGAAAGTCTTAGTGCTGACAGATCCATAATTCAAGGAAATCATGAGTGTGGGGAGATGTGACTTCAAAGACATCAGGGCCAGTTTGGAATGAGCCTCAAGAATAGAAGTCTGACTCTGACCTTGGCCAGCAGCATGATTGCAGTCCTGGCCTGGAATACCTTACTTCCCTTACCTGCAAGACAAAGGTACCTGCCTGACAAAAACATCTCACTAGCAGCCAATGAGTTCATCACATGGAGTGATGGAAAGCTGCAAAGCTTCCAAAGATCTCAACTGCTCATGCTTCCTGTGTGATCCCTCTCCTCTTCTTGCAAACATGTTCTTGAGAAAAACCCACACCAAGGACAAGGTGTGTGGGTAAAGCTGATGAGCATGCGCCCAACTGTCCACCGAGTATTGTTTTGGGTGGACGCTCCCTCTGGAGGCATCCAAAGGGGCACGCCTCCACTGTATCGGGGCCTAAGGCTTGTAAAAGTGTCATTCTTCACAGGACCCAGAATCAAATACGTGCTCCCAGAGAGAGAATCCTCACCTCATAGGAAAACCTTCAAAGCAAAGCTAAAAAGATTCTGAGTCTTCAAAAATAGAACTCAATGGGACTTTCTGATTAGGTGGGGACCTCTGGGTATAGTTTCACTGTAATAGTATGAAAATGGGGAGATGCCATTCAGAGCCCAGGCCTGCACAGATGAAATCACAGCACACGAGCTCTTCATGAGCTACTATGGGTCCTAGGGCTTTCTGCCTTCTGTTACACAGACCTATTCACACATAGGTGGCTCCTCTGCTGGTCTCTAGCCTCCAGCCTCCTTAGGCCAGGGTCTCAGACTCCCCAGCACCCACCTGCATGGAATCTTTATACCTAATTGCTTATTCATTTAAAAAGTTTTCTTACTGACCATCAAATGGTCAGACTCCTGACCATTTGAACCTTTTCTCTCTACCAGTGTTGACTGAGGAGGACACTCTTGGCTTTGAGGTGGCAATTCTTCAGTGTCCACAGGATATACAGCTTCTTTGGACCATCATCATTACTCCACCCCTGATCATCAGATGTTAAAAAAAAAATCTCAAATATTTACAAAATGTTTGCCATGGGACATTCTTCTAGTCCTAGGAGACTTCTAGAGAACAACCAGCCCCGATTGCCATGTGCCTCCACAGTGGGGATCCTTCTTGCCGTCTTTGCCCTCATCAGGGGGACATGTCCTCTCCTCCCCTCACAGTAGCTCTGTCAATAAATAGCTGAGAGTTATCCTTTAATCCACTCCCGTGCCTGGCTGCTCCTACATTCTTTTCCACAGAGTGGCAGGAGAAGAGCCCCCTCCTGTGTCTATGACAAGGTCCCAGCTGTGCTCAATGAGTCTCAGCAACCACAGGGATGAATTCTCCCTAGCCTCGCCTGCCCTGGATTCCAGCTCTTCTGCTAGGCGGCCTGGCTGAGCATCCTCAACTTCAGTATTCTCTTGAATAAAAGCCTCCTTCACCTGGTATGCTCTGGCCTGCTGGGGAACAGGTGCCCTCCTGGCCTCAGAGTCACAGGTGGGTGTGTGGGAAAAGCTCAGGGCCTATGACAGCTTCTGGGTTAGACAAGCATTGGTCAGACCCAGTCTGGAAGATTGCCTCCTACAATGAGCTCCTCAGGCTTCAGTGAGGGCAGAGCTGCTTTGCCTGGCACAGTGAACAGCAGCTTGGGGTGATGTTCTAGTTGGCTGAGCTCCCGTCTGGAGCCTCACACTGGATCAACCCGTGGGAACATTTTGCAGAGGACTGTGCCTGGCTGAGAGGGCCCCAGTGGACCAGGGCGAATAGTCAGGGAGTAACAGCCATAGCTGTAGAACTTTATATTTCCCTCTTGGGCAGGTTTCCTTGTGTGGGTAGTGGCCGGATTAAATAAGCCCCAAGTGTTGCTCCTTGGTATGAGGCTTTAAGTCACAAAAACTTATGACATCAGGCAACAAGAATCCCTAAAGATGTCATTGTGGGTGATCCCAAGGGCCCCTTAGAAAACAGTGAAGAGCTCCACCAGGGCTCCCAGGTTGGGATTAGGTAGGTCAACCTGTACTCCTGGATACTCATCATGCCGTCATTCATCTTAGGTCAAAGAGTCCTGGTCATGCTGACATGGGATGCGTTTCTTTCCTTCTATACTCTGCACAAGTAAAAAATAGTTCACAGAATGGGAGAAGAAATTTGGAAGTCCTATGTCTAATATGTAGTTCATATCCAGAATATAGAAAGAACTTACAATTCAACAATGGGCAAATAATCCAATATGGAAAACGGGCAAAGGATTTGAAATACATTTCTCCAAAGACATTATATGACCAGTAAGCGTATGAAAAGATACTTATCATTAACTTTATCATTACACATCTGCTAGAGTGTCTATAGTCAAAAGATAGCGAGTGTTGGTAAAAATGTGTAGAAATGGGAACCCTCACACTCTGTTGGTGACAATGTAAAATGGCACACCTGCTGTGAAAAACAACATGACAGTTCCTTAAAAGTATGAGCAAAGTTACCATATGACCCAGCACTTCCACTCCCAGGCATATACCCAAGGAAAAGGAAAAAATATGCCTGAACACATACACATTATTCATAGCAGTATTGTTCATACTCTCCAAAAAGTGGAAACAACCTAAATGTCCATCAACGATGAAAGGATAAATGTGGTCTATTCATTCAATGAAATGGTACTCTGTAAAACCAAGGAAAGAAGTACTGATGCATGCTACAACATGGACACACCTTGGAAAGTCCCAAGTGACAGGAGCCAGACCCAAAGCCACATATCATATGACTGCATTTATACGAAATATCCAGAAAAGGCCAATTTACAGCAATAGAAAGGTTCATGCTTGCCAGGGTCCGGGAGGAGGGGGAGAGGAGCAGCCACTGCTTACGGGGTTTCTTTTCAGGGTAATGAAAATACGAGGCAGTGCAGATGGTTGTACACTGCTGCCTACGATGCAAATCACTGAATCACTTTAAGGAGTGAATTTTATCACATATGAATTATACCCCAACAGAAAGTCAATGGAATGAAAAAGATGAGGTTTGGGAGTGGCTGTCATCAAGGAACACATAATCATAAGATTTTTCATTACTTCAGCACTAACCCTCACAAAGGGTTCCCAGGGCAAAGGTTGCAGGATACTCACTCTCCAGCTTACGCCACCATCAATACGGGCCACCTGCCTCTCCCCCAACCCCAATGTCCTGTGTGGGAGGCCACCCGCCCATAAGCTGAGCATCCTCTCTCAGCCTTGAGTAAGGGGGTGCTGGTCTGGCATCGCACGCCTTATGCTGTGCAATACAAGTGGCCTCCACCTCGCTCTACAAAGAGGTCTGCTCTAGCCCTGGACTTGGGCGTTACCCAATGGGACTGGACGACCCCCCTTGAAACCTTATCCCCTGCCTTATTTGGTGAAGAACATTATCCAAACTCCTTTGTGTGTCCCCTATAAAGAGATTCTGGGTGCACGGTCTCTTGCCTTCTAGCAAGGAAGCTGACCCTTAAGGTCATAGAGCCGTTCTACCCTCGATATGAAAATTACTTCTGTGTCCTGTGCTTTCTCGCCGTTTTCTTAGCTTAATGTTGCAGCCAACCCAGTTCATGTCAGTTTGGAGCTGACAAGAGTCCTAGACTTCCCAGAGTGTGGAACCAGCTCTGTAGCTTTGCTGCGGACAGGGAAACAAGTTTGAGAAATTGGAAGAAAGCACCACTGTTTTCATGACGACGAGCTGAAGTGAAGAACGGGCTTATGCAGTTTTGTTTTGGTTGTTTTTTTTATACCAAGAGTCCCCCCCCCCCCCACTTATTCTGGTTCAACAGTCTTTGCCTCACAGTGGCTCCAGTCACAGACCTGTGTGAGCCCCAGAAAAGGTAGACAGGTGTCCATTCAGGCTGGAGGGGCAGGGTGCCGAGAGGGCGAAGTTCTCTCCAGGACAGGGCAGTCATCATCTGTGCCTTACGCACAATACAATGAACATCTTTCTCAGCCACTGCACAGCATTTCAAATTGAATGACACGTTTTCATTTTAAGCCAGACACCCAGAGAGCCATAATTCTTAGGGAGGATAAAAATAGACAGGTGGCCTGAAGTCTGAGGGGAACAGGCTGCCACAGACAGCTGCTGCCGGCTGGCAATGCTACAGTCATCCCCTCTGGCCTGGTGGAACTTAGGCACTTTGGATGTGTTTTAATTTAGGAGCAAGGGTAAGAATTCTCCCAGGGATGCAGGCGTTTTATCCTTTCATCAGTTGGTGGACATTTAGGTGGGATGCAGGCACTGTGCCTGGAAAGCTTGGACACCGGCAACGGCCCTGTGAAGACTATCTCTGTGATCTTGGACTCCACACGCACTTCCTTCCCCTTAGCCATTTTCCTCCCTTTGGGCCTGTGCACAAGAGAAATGCAGGAAAATGGCATAAATTGTAATTCCCCTAATCAAAGAAGCCCACTCAAGTATCCCTGGGAAACAGCTCTGCAAAGCTGTGAGTTGCTTGACAAGTTAGCCCGAGTGAAGTCACTTTGCTGTGTGGGGTTTTCAGCAGTGGAGAGGTCGATTCTTTTTGTAGATAACTCCCAATAGCCTAGGTTCCACTCACAATCTTTCCGGTCCCTTGAAGATCTTCCAAATGAATCTCTCTATGCTCAATTACACTGGTTGATTTCCTTCCACAGCTGAGACCTTGCTGGGCATGAGGCATTCATAAAACTTCACTTGATTCATCCCAAATATAGCCCACATACCAGTCTCCTAGATCAAGCAGTTAGGCAGCAGCACTGTTTACTTCTTCGTCATCAGTGAGGTCACCCAAACAGTAACCATGGCTGGCAAGAGCAGAAGGTTAAGCAAAGAGGCTGAGTCTAAAGATTCCAGTGTGGGAGCTTCCCCTCAGCTCCAATCCCCACCACCTCTCATCTTCCAAATAATTGCCATTCTAGGTGCCATGGCCTGGGAGTGGCAAGAGGATAAGGGGAGGATCTAGACCAGATAGCCTGGAAGGTCCAACTCCACCTCAGGACTAACCAAGGGCCATAAAATCATGGTGCTACTTTCCAACACTGAACATTTCCCATGGCATTTCAGGGAGGAAACCCTCTCCTGGACCCTTGAGCAAAATGTGCTAAGGCAGCCAATGCAAGGCTGCAGAGGGAGGGTGTATCCTGGATCTGAGCCTACCCACTCACATCACCACGGCAGGCAACTTTTTCTGTGATACCAGAAATACACCTGTACTTCCTTGTACTTCCCATAACACCTGTAATTACAAAAACAAAAGGTACAGATGTACTTGTAATTACCTGAAGAAAGAAGTCTGAAACAATTAGGACAGCGGGAAAAGACGTCCTTCTGCCACCTTGAAAGAGGCCAGCAAGGTATGGGCATCTCGACCCTGCTGGCAACTCTGAATGCAGCCAGGTGGAACACACAGTAGGAGAAGCCACCTTCCTCATGGGTCCAAGGACTTGGAGGGCACATGCTCTTAGCTGCCAAGAAGCAGCAGTCTGAATTAGGGGAGGAGCACACCTGGTGTGCCAGCAGGCTATGAATGGGGGACGGAGCAGTTGCAACGGAGCACTGAGTGGCCAGGGAAGCCCTCTTTAACTTGCTGTCCATTCCTGGATGCTCCCTGGCTGGCAGTGTCCTCCCACTCCTCCCCACGGATCCTCACCCTCCCCACTCTTCCAGGCCCAGCTCCAGGTGCAGTTTCTCCCACATCTAACACTGGTTTTGTGGTGGTCTCTGCTTCAAGCCTGTGTCACTTCTAGCTGTGGGCTCCTGGTGGGCAGGGACCAGCGCAGGGCTGGATACTCCGTATAGTGTGAGACGGGCAGGAGAAAGATTGAGGGGAAAGACCCACAGAGCCAAAAACCTTTCATTCTAAAGCTTTCTACATAAAGCTCACGCCAGACCCCAAAGTAAAGCCCCTCCCCACCCTTCCATCTCTATAAACAGACCGTTTCGCACTGTGACAGCAAACCCAGTAGGAATGCAGATGGCACACACTGTCACTCTGATTTCACACAACGAGGGTGTGAGGAAGCTCAGCCGATGAATCAGAGCTGGCACAGATGTGCACAGACCTCTGCCTGGGCAGAGTCTGTAGCCTCTCCTTGATGTCCAAGGAGACTCCCCAGAGGGACACCTTCTATAAATTATTTGTCTTGTTATTAAACAATCTACTGTTAGAAAGTTCTTGGTGAAACAGGTGACTCCCCAAGATTCCACCAGCCTCAGACTACCTCACTGTCATGGGCTTCTCTTGTTTTTTCCATGCTTCCCACTTTACAAGCCCCATTAAACCAGTGAGAATTATATACAAAGGTTAACACCTTGGGGTTCTCCGTTTGCCTTCAGGCCTCTTCATTGAAAGCACCGGTGTGGCTCTTTCTTGCACCAGTTTGAAACAGGATATATTAGTTCTAACTACAGACTTTGGTGCTGGGGACCAAACCCAGGGCTTTGCACATGCTGAGCACATGCTCTACCACCGAGCTAAACCCTCAGCCTCTTTAACTTTTAAACTCGCCCTTTCTAGTTGTAGAGTCCTAGGAATTTCAGTATGCTCTTTTTGAGATGGGTACACACATTGGGATTTCACAAAAACAAAGCTAGAAATTTCTGGTAAAGTTGTCTTCTACCCAGATACCTATGTCCAAAGGGAGGTAGATTCTTGCTCATATCTTGAGTGATATAACAAGTACTTTATTAAATTCTGAAGTACTGTCACTGTGCTGAGGACTTTGATACATTATCTCATTCCTCACAACCAATGAGGTGAAGATACTTAAAGATAAGGAAACCTAGGCTCAGAGATTAACCTGCCCAAAGTCACCCAGGCAAGACGTGTGGGAACCAATACCTGAACCCCAGGCTGACTCCAAAGCACAGCGTTCAGCTACCATGCTGTTTCAGCCTTTGCCTGGGCTGCAGTTCCACACCCTGAACTCCTATACACAAGTTGGCAAGAATAGGAAGCCAGGTCTTGGGTCTAGGCTAGGCATAGGGGGAAGGTCTCTCAGGACCCCAACCCACTCTTCTGACAAACCTCTTTTAGAGTGCAGCACTTCACTGACTTGAGCAGTAAGATGCTCCACAATGACAATACAGCATGGGACAAAGGTGCTCCTTTTCTGAGCCCCATCATGAAAGCACATCTTAGAGCATGCAACACCTCACTTACAACACCGACATGGCCATGCCACAACATCCCTCTGCCACAAACCACTTTTTTTTTTTTTTTTAAACAATTTCCAACCCAAGTTACTTCATTAAAAACAGTGTATTGGTCAAAATTAATCAAAATTATTTCCTGACTCATGAGGCGTTTGCCACACATGATTATGAGAAACACCAGGTTAAAGACAGAGGACTAAAGAAACCCTTTTGGTGGGCAAGACCTACCTCAGGAACCCAGCAAACACAAGAGCTGGGAATAGGGGTAGAGCCAGCTGCCCATGGGACATGGTTGGAAACTGGTAGTTTGGCAGTAACCTAAGGTCCTCTCCCAGTTCAACTGAATGATGATAGGTCAGATCTGAACCCTGTGCTTATAGCAGGCATCCGAAGGCAGTGGAACTGACAACTACAGTGGCCTGAACTCAGATCTGAACCACTGGGCTCCAGCTGCTCAATCAAAAGGCCTATGCAGGGCACAGTGGGAAGAGAATCCAGAGAGCAACTGGGTTCTCATAGTCCCCTTCAAAAGGAAGGCCAAGCCTCCATCCAGGAAGCCAGAGCCTCCCCACTCATTAGCAACAGGGGGTTAGCTACTTGGGTTCAGACCCCAGGGTCAAAAAGTGAGAGGGACCCCAGGATATCCCCTGCTTTTTCCTAAGTAAGGACAGATGTAGCTAAAAAACAAACCAAAAAACCCAGCCTTTAGTCTTGCTCCAGAGGACCACCCTGCAGGGTTTAAAAAAGCAGACAGGAGCAGACGCCTTTACTAATCCCTCATGCCCACTTCTGGCTTCTTCCACCTCCTCATAGAAGGGACTTCCTAGGTCAGAGGGTCCTCGTGGGCAGCTCCACAAGCTCTGTGCTGCTGTATTGCTCAGCCCAGCCCCAATTAATGGCACATGTTTGGCTTGTAGGACAGTGGCACAGTGTATCTCATGGGAACAAGAGGAGTTGCCATGCACCCTTCCACACACATTTCAGGGAGGTGTCCAGGGGAAAGCCACAACTTATTATAGCTTCCCCAGGCTCCAGATTGGTTCAGTGTCTTATCCATACTACAGGTCAACCATGAGGATTTGTTGTTGTTGTTGTTGTTGTTTTAATTTGAAGAAATTCAACTTCCCACCACATATTTGATTCCCTATTAAAAGTTAAAGGGCTTGACAGTAGTAAACAGGCGGAATGTGATATATGCATACCAGAGAATATTATTCAACCTTAAAAAAGAATGACATTTGGTCACACACCACAACATGGACATGCAGCCATGTGAAATACGCCAGTCACCAAGAGGACAAATACTTTAAAACTCCATCTGCATCAGGCACCCAGAGTTGTCAAATTCAGAGACAAAGCAGAAAGGTGGTTGCTAGGTCTGGAGGGAGGGAATGACGGGTGCTCTGGTTTGATGTGGGCTCTCTCAAGGGCTCATGTATTAGAAGCCTGGTCCCTGGGGTGGTGGTTTGGGGAGGGGGTGTAACCTTTAGCAGGTGGGGCCTACTAGAAGATCCTTAGGCCAGTTGGAGATGCTGCTTTCAGAAGGGATCAGGAGAACCCACTTTCTCTCTGGCTTCCTATTTGGACATGTTCTCTCTCCTTCCTAATTTTGGCCTTTTAGCCTCTTAAACTAGAAACCTTTTCCTTCTAAGGTTAGCTTTCCTGAAGTATTTTGTTACGGTAACAAGAAAAAAAATGAACTACAACAAGGAATAACTGAGTGTCTATAGAGTTTCAGTTTTGCAAGCTGAAGGGAGTTCTGGAGATGGATGGTGGTGATGTCTGCACAAAAATGTCAATGTGCTAATGTCACTAAACTGTCAACTTAAAAATGGTCAAGATAAATATATTTTACCAAATAAAATGAAAAAGATACAGGGGCTATGGTGGGCATCAAAGAAAGGAGGGATCCCTTTTGAAATACTACCTAGCTCATCACCTAGACCAACATCAACTTGAATTTTGAAAAGCTGCCTCCAAATATCTTACTATATTGATTCCTGTGCCATTTCAGGGCCAAATGAAATTCTAATTGCCGTCAGCATCCCAATTTGGGTCCTCCACTTTTTTAGTATCTGTCTCCAGCTAACAGTATATTTGAGACGCCGGGGGCAGGGGCATACCCTCTGGCTTTTCTACAGCATTCCCATGGGCACATGGCTGGAGCACGTTACCTGGATGGGTAGCCAGCTGCACTGATGCGAATCGTCTCCAACACCCCACAGGCTCTGAGCTGCTGCACGGCTCTCTTTGGGTCAAAGCTGCCAATAACAAGATAAGCAATGAGCGTTTGTGTAGGCAAATGAACATAATATATGGCGCCTGCTTTACTGAGTTACGGATGGCCATGCACAAGGTCGGGGTAAAGCACAGGCTGAAAGGCACCAACTGGCAGGCGGATGAGCCATCTCGCCATCTCCAGTTCTGTAAATGAGGCTCTTGCACACACTCAATCCCGCCTCTTCTTTGCTTATCTGAATTCTGCCCACTCCCCCCTCCTGAGCTTGCCCTATTTCCATCCACATGGTCAAATATCTTAAATCAATGTCCACACCATGTACCTTTGGCATCGTAATCCTTACTTAGCCCAGGGGTTAAAAAAGTCAATTTCAGGCCTGGCAGACCTGCGTTGGACTCATGATACGGCCACTTACCAGATACAGACGTAATTTGGGGATTGAAACCACCTCTTTGGGCCTCAGCACCCTCATCTATGAAATGGATAACAGTACTCATTTTCCAGGGTTAGTACGAGGATTAAATGTAATGGCCCATGGAAGCAACTAGAGCAGTGCCTGGCAGAAGGGCACGCACTGTTGGCTAGGATAGGTCATGACAGCTGCTCAGTTAAGAATCATAGATGAAGAACTTACCTTCCTAACTCCATAGAAAATGGGTACCATCTTCAAACACTGCCATGCCCTACGATGCTAAGCCTAGCACTGAAAACCCAGCATCTCTCACACATGCTGAATGTGTGTGGGGGGAACAGATACCGTCAGACTTTGTCTGGGTTTTATGAGGGCATGTGTTTGAAGAAGAGAGGGCACAGAGGAGTTCCCTAAGGGGCAGTGTAGGACATGTGGTGAAAGTGTTCATAGAAACCCAAGGGGAAAATGTCAGGTTGGCTGAATGATCAGGGAGTCCCCAAGAAAGAATCAAGCTGATTTAGATTTAGTCACTACTTATAATTTGCTAAGAACACTGCTCTACTCCATGAGTAGCAATGAGGAACAAATGCTCCCTTTCCTTCCGGCTTCTTGCAGCTCAATGGAAACTCAGGACCAGGCTTTTGTTCCCTGAAAGTAGAAGGGCAGGAGCAAGGATCCACCAGGCTCACAGCCACAAATCTGGGAGATCATAGTGGCTTTGGCAGGACCCTTGACCATGTCACCAGGCAGCCTGCTTTCCTCCGTAGGCACCCCTTTGCCATGTCATCACCTGTCAATCTCCTTGACTGAGGTATTCTTTTTCCAGAAGCTGGACCCATCTAGATTCTGAAACTCTGCAGGACAGAGTTGCTGCCCTCAGAGTCCTCTCTCTCCACAAGATTCTGTCTATGTCCTCCTATCACTCTGCATCTCTCTTAATCCCTAGCCATGCCCTTTTGTGCTGAGTGCCCCACGGGTCTGGCACACAGAAGTCCATCAATACAGCGTTTGGCAAATGGTGCCCTGGGCTTTCCTGAACTCAGTAGGTTTTCAAGCTACTGATGACTGCAAGCTACCACCGCATCTGCAGGTGCACTGTGGTTCCTGAAGGCCCTGGGTCTCAGGAAGCACTCACACCTGCTTCTGGCCTGCACCTACGTCAACTTCCTCACTCTTCCCCATGACCTTCCCACGTCCTACCTCTTCCACATACCCGGCTCCTCCATCCCGTCTCCCTGATCCCTCCAGTCCCAAATAATGCTGGCCCCAGTGACTCTGACACTTTGAGTGTGTAAGGCACAATTGAGGGCTGTTATAATCCTGAGCTACATAATCACTTCAGATGATTTAATTTCATCCTTTAAACTAGAACCAAAGCTCTGAGGCATGAGTGTCTCATAGGGCCAGCGGAAACGCATGACTGAGCAAGTCACCACATGCCTACCCTTTCCCACTGCCACACTGTCTGATTTTCCCCGAGTTTTCCATGGGATGCAGCACTGTTCTGGGATCAGATTGTAAGGAGCACCTCAAGACATAAAGGCTGCTGGGTCCCTCAAGTGACCACATGTGGCCTTCAGACTCTGCTGTCCACAGGCTCTGCTCCTCTCACTCTAAGGTGAGCAGCTGGTCCCGAGTTATAAGGTTGTCATGCTTGAGCTTTGGAAAGATGCTCTGTGGCCTGCAGGGGACCCTCTCCAGGGTTCCACACCCATAGAACCCATGTCCTCCTTCCCACCAGCATCTTCCTCTGCCTGGCACAACCACAGGGCCCAACAGCCCCCTGCATGTATAGTAGACAGAGCACACGCAGGGGTACCTGACACCCATGTGCTCTATGGGTCCAGCTGGGGTTCCTACTCCTACCAGGCCTACCACCATTCCCGCAGGAGAAACTAAGATACTTCCTGAAAACTAGATCCTTCCTTAACCACTATTTCTCTTCCCAGCCACAGCCCTTCCTGCTCTGCTACACCCTCCACAGCATGCCTTGCGACCACTGGGCATCCCAGTCCTGGACTGTGTCCTTGTCCTGTCTAATGGTCAGGCACCAACTTGCTAGGTGTAAAGTCACATTGCCAAGCATCGCAGAGGAAACTGAGAATGGAGGAGGGGGTGGCAAGTCTTCCCTTGGAGCCCAACACCATACGTAGATCTGGACCCATGAAGGCATTCAGCCCATGGTTTTTGAACTCAGCTTCGTGAGGAACTCTGCAAAGCCACTTGCCTCCTCATGCCTGCTCTGCCTTCTGAATGGTGACACTGTCCTCACTGTGCTCTGGGGAAAGAGTGAGACTATAGGAGAGAATGTCTTATGGCCTCAGTTCTGCCACTAAGGACTGGAGTCACTGCATGAGACCCGATCTCTTCGTAACTGATTTTCCTCATTCACAGGCAGGAGAACATCTGCCTGTAACTCGTGTGCATGTTGTAACAATCATGTGACGTAAAAAAGGATTTTTTTTTAAGAGAAAAGGAAAAAAGATACCTATAAGGACAATATTGCCACCCCCTTTTCCTGTTCACAACCTCAGAAGGTATGAAACCAGCCAGCACCTTCTGAGCTCCAACCTGACTTCTCCAGAAGAAAACAAGTCCATCTGCCTCCTGCAGTCAACACGAGGCAACCAGAAATGGAAAACCAGCCCTTCTACCATGAAACTGTGGAGGACCCTGGTAAGGACAATTAACATGCAACTCTGGGACTGAAAAATCACCTGGTCAAAATGCTGAGAGCCAGGTTTACGCTCCTCGCCCCTCAGTACATGTGTGGGAACAGAGGAGCACCAGCTGCTAGGTGCAGGTGAGAATCCCACGGGGTCAGAACTGGGCTATGCCTAGGCAGTCACACACCACTCAATCCATTCTGCACCCCTTTCCCTTTTCTTTGGGCTTGAAGCTCACAACTCTGCCCTGAGACCCTGAGACCCGTGGGCGGGCCTGCAGGAAAGTCACACAGGTCTTTCAGCAAGTGACCCCATACTCTGACACTCGTCCTGGGCTACCTCCTCCCTGGACACTTCACCGTTCTCGTGTCCCCGTCACAGTAGCACTCTGAGAGCTGCTGACAGCCACTTCTGTGGCAATGCCAATTATTGTGATGGGCAACTCCTTAAGCATGGGGGACATATCAATGTCATTCTGCCTGGCCTGGCCCAGCAACTACTAACTGAGATAAGATAGATGTTTCTTGAGTAAAAGCAGCACAGGGAAAAATACTTATTATATAATAAGAGTGTTATCAAAGCATTCAGTGTGGGACCGTGGTTCTCAATGGGGTTCTCTCAGTGGTTCTATGCCCCCAAGAGAACACTTGGCAATATTTTAAAAATCTCAGTTGTCCTCACAGCGGGGATGCTCCTGGAATCTGGTGCACAGAGGCCAGTGAAGCTTCTAAACATCCTACGTGCACAGGACAGGCTTCCATGACCAAGAATCATCTGATTCCAATGTCAACATTGGAATGTTGATGGGAAACTCATTTCCTTCTAGAATAATGTCAATAATGTACTTAAACATTCCCCCACCCCCAAATAATCCCCAATCATTATCTCCTTGGGTTCTTTCATCAGGGTATCTTACAAATACAATTAACCGAGCAAAAAGAGTCATTTATGATTAGCCAAAGAACCAGTAATGAGCCAGGGTTAGAATTCAGAATTTCTGGCTTGGTTTAGCGTTCTTCCTTTGGTCCCGAAGGCAAAGGAGGGTCTTAGAAAAATGGTATATTAGGACTAGAAAGTGCTTTCAAAATCCCTGGCTGCTCCTCTCATTTGGGAGGAAAGCCCTGCAGAGCTCCTGGCTGGTTCCAGGATCCGGTGAATGAACTGCCCAAGGTCACAGCTGGCTGGGGTAGGATGGGTATGGAGCCCATCTCTACGCTCCTAGGCCCTGCAGGATGCTCTGCAATTCACACCTGAGAGTCTTCCACACACGCTGCTCTTTCATCAGCCTCTTCTGGAGCCTGCCAGTAAGCGGATGCCATGCAGGGGGATTCCTAAGCACATCTCACAGCTTTAGAGCCAGAGAGAAGATGGAGCAATCAGATGCTTCAAAGAAGGCCGAGTGACACAGTCTCTCTGGCTCTCTTGCACTATTAGGCCCATAGAGTGCAAAGTCCGGCTTCACTAAGCAATGAGAATAGAATGCAGTTTGGATATTCTGAGAGTTACAAAAAGAAATTACACTAGGACTGAAAATGGAATGACGGAACAAATAGGAATAGGTTCTTAAAAAGTTAACAGTATACCTTCTCTGGCCAAAAGGAGGGCACATGTGACAGCTCGAAGTAAGGGAAGAAGAAATGCTGAGGTGAAGAGGCCCTTAAGGGCCTGTGGCAGCATTCCAGGCAAGAGCGATGGGGCTCTGGGGATCACAGTTCTAAACTAAGGTCCATTTCTCAACTTGCACATGAGAGAAAACATGAGGTACTTGTCTTTCTGGTCAGGAATTAGGGGAAGGGTAGGTAAAGGGAGAATGGATTATCAGCCTGTGCTGTATGCACATATTAAAATATCACACTGAACCTCATTATTATGTACAATTGATATGTGTTAAAAATTTAAAGGAAAAAATGAAGAGAATCTGGAACAAGGGATAAAGAGACCAACGTGTTAGGTTTTCATGTATACTCCATGGGACTTGGACAATGACCAGACACTGTAGTAAAGGAGAAGGAAGAATCAAGGCTTACACTGTCCAATAATGGTAGCCACTAGCCACCTGTGGTATGTGAAGTGAATCAGACAAAATGAATTCAGTTCTTCAACCATACTGGCCAGGTTTCAAGCACCAACAGCCACATGTGACCACTGGCTGCTGATTGCAGAATATACCCATCCTCACAGAAAGCTCTACTGGACAGCACCTGACCAGAAGTTCACAGCTTCCAGTGTGGGCAATCAGGTGTGGTGGGTAGATGAGGCATCAGGATGATTATGCCATTTTCTAGACCAGAGACCAAAGAAAGGATAAAGAGCCTGGTCCTTGGCCATCCTGAATGTGATATGGCCCATGAAGCTCTGATCTGGAATTTGGCAGAATCAAAAATGGGTAAAGAAAATTGAGAATTGCTATTACATGACTGACCTCACCAAGAACCTGGAAGTATGGATAGAACTTCAAGAAACAGTCTCAAGGTGTGGGGGGAGCACAAGCAAAGGTGGATACTTGGAAGTGCAGCAGCGGAGTGAGGTGAGAAGCAGGACCACCTGCATGTCTCTCTACCTGCCATTTGATGGCCGTTTCTTCAATGCCAGAAAAGCATTTCCTGCCCATTTCTGCCATCCTGTCTGAATTTAACATTTGCCAGCGGAGACGAGGCTTCCACATTTACTGATATACTTCTAAATGGGCCTCTATTTGGCTCAGGCGTGTGCATTCCTCAGCAACAAGGCAAGCTCCAGCGGATGGGGAAACTATATCTTCTCACCCTGACCATTCACCATGCTGGAGGCTACAGAGCCTCCCAAGGCTGAGCCCACCCTGTTGCACCTGAGCCTCCAAGGTGGAGTGAAGGGGGCTGGCCAAGCCCAGTAGGCACTTACTGGAAGGGGAGCTTCTCGTCGTTGGGCTTGATGCAGCGAACATAATGTGGGGTGGTGGCATTCAGGGTCTCCATGAGCAGATGCAGGGAGGTGCGGAACTGCAGAAGCAAAAGCCAGAGCCAAGTTGTTTATTTTCAACATTTTTTTTGGATGTATGATAAAGAAACACTCATACTGAGGGTGGTGGTCATTGTTACTATTATCAACCCCAGAGAACAGGGGAAAAAATTTGGAGACCTGGGCGATTCCAGTGACACTCCTACTCTGCAGTGACCAAGTGAGAAAAAAGGCAGGTGAACACTAAGGGAAATGAGCCATTTCACTGCTGGGTACTGGTGCTAAACATGGGGCACTGCAGCCTCACCATTCCAGAGCATCCTGGAAGTGACTGTAAAATGACCAGAATTGACAAGCCCACAGGGATAAAAGCAGGTGGCAGTTGCCAGGGACTTCTCTCTGGAGACACCAGACACGATACCCACAGAGACCTGGAGCAGGAGAAGCTGTTCTTGCCTCTGATCCCTGGACTTATTTGACTCTCCTCTCCACTCTGCAGAGTCCACTTTCTCACCTCCCCAGAAGTTACTGCAGCCCTTCACTGCCTCAGGGGTAATGCACTCACGGGCTGTCCTCATCCCCCTTCCTGGCTCTTCTGCTAGTCCTCTCTGGTGCAGGTTTTGCAGTTTCCTCTTCAAAAGATACAAAGCTCAAGCTTAGTGACCAGGGCTGCCAATGCTAAGGTCACTGTGGCCTCCCTGACCTTGCAGCTGCCCTTAATCTACAGAGAGGCCAACCCTGCCCCATGCACCATGGAGCTCAGCTTCTGGTCACAGGCCTGGAGCTGACCTGGTGGCCCACAGTTTTCTTGTGTTCCTTGTTGGAGGCCTTCATGGGGGGTCTGGCAGAGCGAATGTTGATCTTCGAAGACGATCCCTTCCCTGATGTGGTGGTGGCAGGAATAGGGTCCTTGTCATCACGAAACAAGTCGGCCACTAATGGGAACTAGAAACAACCACAAGAAAAACAAAAACCAGATCTCTCATACTTTGTTTAAATTTTTCCCCAAATAGCCAATACATAGTTGTGAGAAATGAAAACACGTCCACACAAGACCCCATATACCAATGTTCACAGCAGCATTGTGCATAAGAGCTACCAGGTTGAGATGCCTGGAATGGTCACCAACAGATCGATGGAGAAATGTAGTTATCACGCATAGGGTGGACTATGATTCAACAATATAAAGGAATGACCTCCTCTCACATGATACAATATAAGTACGTTTGAGAATATTGTGCTAAGTGAAAGAAGCCAGATGTCTCCAAGTTTTAGCTACCAAAAGGTGGCAATTTTCTTCCTATTCACAGCATCTTTGAAATGGATCATCTTCCTCCTCTCTTCATGCATTCATTTCAAAGTCATAAATATTATTTCTTCAGAAGGGAAGGGAAAGAACTGGGGGTGTAACTCAGTGGTAGAATTCTTGCCTAGCATGCATTAGGCCCGAGTTTGATCCCCAGCACAAGGGGTGGGGGAAGCCTGCATAATCAAGGGGGAGGGAATTGGTGAACTGTCAGAGAAACAGACAGTTCATACATGATTTTTTTAAACATCTGAGTAAAATTCATATACCAACATCGTAATAATGGTGCTTTCAGTAGGTACTCAATTCTACGAGCTATTGCAGTAGAGAAAGGAAATGAGGGGCTGGGGCTGTGGCTCAGCAGTAGAGTGCTTGCCTAGCATGTGTGAGGCGCCGAGTTCGATGCTTAGCACCACATAAAGTCATTGTGTCCATCTACAATTAAAGAAAAAGTAAGTGAGGTCACTGAATCTAGAAGTTAGATTGACTAGTTCTTCCATCTGTTCATCAATACTAACATCAACACAACAATAAAAGTTGTGCTGGAAGCTGGCAACACAAAGTGAATAAAACAGCCTCTGAGGTTACCCTTACACAGCTATGTGACCTATGGCAAACCCGTTCACCCGACTTGGTTTTGACTTGTTCATGTATAAAATGAGGGAACGGAACCTGATGATTCCTCTAAATCATTAATCATCTCCACGTAATGACAAGATGATGTTCTAATGAAAAGGAACATGTAATAAAGATAAACCCACTTCAGTGGTGTGGAGGAAACCAGCGTTGCCTTAGGAAGGGGCGTTTGAGCTAGTGGGGTATTTGAGCGGTAGGAAAGTTTGGGGTGGAAGTGACTATGCATGGAATATGGGACATTCAATTAGGGGACTAATTGAATGTTAGGGGACTAACATGAAGTGGGTACAGCTACAGGGTACACAGTGAGAGGGAAGGAGGGATGGACCAGCTCATGTAGACCTTGGGTAAAGATTTTTGTTTTTAATCCTAAGAGTAATATAAAACCATTATATTAGCACCTGTTTCATAATAATTAATAATTAATATATCTCAAGTATGTTCTCAGCCTCCTCTCCATGTACTGAAAGGCATCCGAACTGCTTACCAACACCAGCAGGTAGTAGCGCTGTGGTCTCATTCCTCATGCTACCAGTCCCCTCTGAGGCCCACTGGCCCACATCTCCTTTCTGGAGATCTTTCCTGAGACAGCAGCCCTACTTCGTCCATTCTCTCCCTTTCTGTTTCTTTCCAGCAACTTCCACTGACCCATATTCCTGAACTTCCCTCCTCTGGACTGCTGTTTGCCAGATCAGCATCTCCACCATTTTTTCTCTCAAACACTTGTCCCCGGACAATCTACTTCACGCCAGTGGCTTCCATTATCACTCTAGATCCTCTACTAGTGTCTGGTTTGTTATTTTGTTACCAGGGATTAAACCCAGGGGTGCTTAATCACCAAGCCATTGGGGAGCCCATTTTGTTTTTTAATGAGACAAGCCCTCACTAAGTTGCTGAAGCTGGCTTTGATTCTCCTGCCTCAGTCTCCCAAGCCACTTGGACTACAGGTGTGCACCATCGTGCCAGGCCCAAGCCTGGATCTTTTCATTACCATGATGGATATTTCCAACTGTCTGCTGAGCATCTTCCTTCCTCTGTGTATTCCAGTGGAAACTCCAGTTCAACATGGCACAAACTATCCTCACACGCAGCCTTCTGAAATCTAGCTTGGTGATCTGCTCTCACCCTACCTCCTGTCTCAACTGAGTACTAGGCTCTGCTGGATGTTAAGTGTCAGCAGTGCCCCTGCATGAATCAGAATACTGCTTCCCTGGTTCAGCATTGCTGAGCTTTCCCCTGGGTCAGGAATCACACCCACATCCAGACATACTCTACAAGCAGCCAAAGTTTGCCATGAATGCAAACCTCATCCAGAACCCCCTGCTTTAAAACTTGTCAGTCCTTACCATCTATGGCAGAAAGCCACCACAGCATGAGTTAACTGAGAACACGGGGACAGAAGGGATCGGAGAGGAGGACAAGACATCAGCCCAGAGGGCTCCCAGGACTGGTTCCCCAAGCACAGGTAAGGTTGGACTGGTGTAGCAAAACCTCCACAGGGAAACGATGGGGGGAATGGGGGCTAACTGCACCTTCAAACCACACTTCAAAGACATCCTGTGGTTAAGCTTTTCAGGCAAATAACCAAACACTGGCTGATTCAATTAATCTAATCCATACTCCTGAAAGGATTTCTAAGATGCTCAGAACAGGAGCTGAAATTACCAATCTGCATGATAATAATGGGTAAAGGGGTCTAATTTACAGAAGTGATCAATAGTTTGTTTTTTTGTTGGTGCTGGGGATTGAACCCAAGGCCTGTGAGGTAAGCACTCTACCAACTGAGCTATATCCCTAGCCGAAGAGTACTTATTGTACAAAAAAATCTGTGAAGTCCTAAGGTCAGAAACATGTATCAAAATTGCATGAGGAACTTTGAAATCAGACTTGCCAATAAAATTATCTCAAAATTTCAGCCTCTCTTGCTTCAGAAAAGCCTTCTTACCTTTTTCATTTTATATGTGAAACCAGGGCTATATAACTTAAGAAGAGAATTGGAAGACTATCCAAGTCAGACTGTAACCTAAGCTGGCATCTGTGTATCATTGGGTATAAACATGACCAACACCAAGTCTGGAAAATTTGAGTTCTGCACTTGGAACACGTGGGTGAGTTTGGGAACATTAACTTTGGGGGAGGAGATATAGACTACATATTCTACTCAGGATTTGTTGCATAGACTTAGTGACTAAAGGTAGAGTCTAGGTTGACCAGGTGACTGAAAGATTGAGGTAACTTGTACAACCCTGGGTTGGAAGGGACAGACTCAGGCCAAAAGCATCAAGTACCTACCCTACTCACCCAACCCTCCAAGAGGGCTGGGGCAGAAGGACCTCTTCCTCTACGAGTGTCCAGACTATAAACAAACCTGAGCTCAGACTGCAAATTAGGTGCTTGATAAAGGATTCATAATACAATAAAACCCCACACTGCTGGGTGAAGGGGAGAAAATTTCTTCAACTTACTAACTCCAGTTAGGCTGTTAAATATTATTAAGAGTTACTGAGAAACCTGTTTGTAAGCCAGCTGACCAGGAACGGGGAAGTCCTTCAACTCAGTGGGTAATGGTGTGTACCTGGGCCTTTCTAAAGTCATTGTCTTCTAACTGAAAAAGTCACACGTAACACACCAGCTAAGCACTTCCCTAGTTGTGTTTGTCACGTATTTGAAACATGTCCACAAGTACTGACTTTGGAATTCTCTAATATTGAAACCTATATAGAGATTTTCAAAACCTGAGGGAAATCTGAGAAGGATTAAGAGAGGCACAAAACACTTGCTAAAGACCATTTGACAGTTTAAGAAAACATCAATTACAGTGCTCTGTGAAGCTGTTACCTTGGAAATCACACCTATTCACTTGTGTTTATAAGAATACAAAAGAGATTTCCTTTGTAACAGACACATGAAGCTAAAATAAGACACTAGGAAAGCAGTTTGATGGTGATATCTTGCCTAGAATCTTATCTTTAAATACTATTGCTGTAGACAATAAAAAATAGGTTTTCTTTTCAATTAACTCTTTTATACAATTAAATGCAACCCTGTGGGGAATCTCCGAAATTTAGATAAGGAACATTATGTTTAAATGGGTGTTAACCCAGTTTTTTTTTTGGAGGGGGGTGGGGAGCAGGGAGATTCTGGGGATATAACCTAGGGCCTCATGTATGCTAGGCAAGCATTCAAATATTGCTGAGCCATATCCTCAGTCCCTAAAATGGTTTTGAGAGAAAGACTGGGCACTTCACTTTCTGGAAGAAGTAACATGTACTTTCCCTCCGAGGAAAGAGGATGGTGACACTGTTCCATCAACCTGGAAGTTTTCTTACACAGAGGCCTCATTGTTCTGTGTATTTCTAGAAGCTTTTCAAATACCAGCACATATAAGCAGCACTCCAAGTACCTTTAAGAACAAGCTTTTGTAATGTTGACTATCTCAATTAAGCTGATTTTTAAAAAAATTAAAATGTTAAAAAGGCAAATGTTTGCTCCAAATGGCACGTATGTAGCCTTTAAGAACATGTTAGTATGGAAAGCAACAGACTCGTCCACATGACCTCCCCTTGAGAGCTGTGGTCAAACCATACAAGGCAGAAAGGAGATAGGAAGGGACACTTGGGACTTGCCTGAGCTACTCTACCATGACTCCTATACCTCAGGGATTGTCTCTGCTCAGGGTAAGTCCTCTGAGCCAAGAATGGCTCCGGACTACACAGTTCTTGAGAACCCTACTGCCAGCACGGAGCAGAGAAGTGACGTCAGACCTGCGGGCTCAGCTCAGCTCTCACTGGCACAAACACGTGACCCACTGCTTGTTGTCCTCAGAGAAAAACTATTTCCCTTTTGGGACTTTCCTCCCTCACCCCCAACAGGTTAATGAAATATTCCTTTTTATAATAAAAATGAGGGGAGAAGCTGCCATTCTTTATAGTGTTTAGAACAAATGAATCTGTTAATAACTTGAAGTCATGTCTTAAAGAGGCATTTCTTTACTTAAAAGACTATTTATAGCTCTGTGATAGCCGAGAAAGCAATTAGCTACATTATAACCTCTTAGGCAGTGTAACTGGCTTTCCTAATTACACTCTCATTAACACGAGCTTATTTCTCTGCTCTTGGTGGGAATTCCTTAAGCATCCCTAGGGCTCCCAGGCAGGTGGGAGTCTGCCCTCTCATACTGCTTAATTATTCATGACAAGTGGATGGTTTCCTATCAGGGATGCCTCACCAAGGGAAAAGACCAGGAGTCTCCTATAAAATAGAAGTACTTCAAGTTCAACTGAATTTACACAAGGATTTGAGATCGAGCTGCACTTACAGAGAAGAAAATGAGTAAAAACAAAACCAGAAGCCACCTGGGTGGCTCTACATGGGAGAATAAAGACCTAGAAAGATGCCCTAACACACAGTTAGAAACGTGTCTTGGAGGACTGCTGTGAACACCGTGAAACTAACAAAAAAGGCAGAGGCTTGGTAAACCAGGATTTGTAAAAAGGCTAAAATGATAGATGCTGTCAGACTCGCCATCTGTCCAAACAACTGAAAGCACACGTGGAGTCCCTCTCGGGTTTGCAGCCCACCTGTGGACTGGCTCATGGTGACCCAGTGTCAGTCTTTGCCTTCTGTCCTTGGTGATGTTGAAGATGGGCTGTAAGGGTTCTGGCTGCCCACAGCCCTGTCTGGTGACCTGAATGCTGCTGGCCACTGTCACTGGATCTCAGGGAGCTGTGGGGAGGCAACAGGGCACTGGATCTTTACAAGTATGAGCTGGTGAGGGAAAGCTAGAGCTGTGGTGGGTGGATCGGGAAGAAGGTAGTTCCAAGAGGGGAGCAGAGACCTACTGTGCCCTCCAGCACGGCAGTATCTACAGACCTCTGGTATGTATGCCCTTTGAACCATGAGTTCCACTTCTCAAATTTTAGCCAATAGACATAATTGTACAAGTAAGCAGAGAGACACATAAAGGGCATTCACTGCCACTGTTTTTGAAAAGCAAAGTGCCAGTAGTTTTTTTAAAAAAAATAGGAAAAGTAGAAGATGTGCACTCATGTGGAAAGATGGCCAAGATAAAATGAGTGAAAAAAAAAAAATCAGAAGACAAGGTATGCATAGCGATTATTTCAATCTTAAAGACATACCAACGTGCTCACACATGAATAGGAATTCATCAGAAGATTTGTCAAGGAGTGGGAAGGGGGGACTTTTATCTATGTAGTATCTGAATTTTTATGAGTCTACATTTCATTTCTAATAAACATCCCCAATCTAAAATGATGCCTCTGTAAAGAGCCAGTATTACAGTCTGTGCTTTCCTTAGAAGGCCTGTTTACAAGGTCAAGCCTTCTCGTGTTTGGGAACTTGGACTTCAGCATTCCTGATAAGACTGGCTCACTGGGCCTGCACCAATTATACCAGCATTTTGGTTAATGTTGAATACTTGTTTTCCTCTTGGGATTCTAGAATTTTGGTTCATGCTAGGCAAAGGTGGCCCACATAAGTGACCTCAAGCCCTGGACACATTTCCTGGTAAGGTTTCACCAGTAGCACACTTGCTTTTTGGTGGAGCTCAGCACATCTTCTGCGACTCCACCAAGGGAAGACTCTTGCCACCCTGTGCCTGCTCACTCCATGCAGTTGTCCTCTCGCTGTCACCACTCACATCACAGCAAGTACAACTGCAGGCCGAGCTCTGAGTCCTGGTAGCCAACTACTGAACCTGAGGGTGGTCTTGGCCCCCAGCAGACGCCTTTCCTTTTCCACAGCACCTTCTTGACCTTCCACAGCAGAACTTATATATCATGACAACGTGTATCTTTTAGACTTCCATATGTGTGTAGTAACTATCTTCACTAGATTAAGACCCATGAGGCTGACTCTACTTAGTTACCAGAAAATACCACACAAATGTTCAGTTAAGCTGTTGAATTAAGGGAAAGAGCTCAGTTACTAATAAAAGGGGATCTGCTGGGGAGAGTTTTATCAGCAATGCTCATTTTTAGGTTCTGGAATTGCTGAGAACCACTCAAAACCCACAACACAATGGTGGTATTGGAAACAAACTGCTTAACAAGAACTACCAAAGCTCTTTCCCTTTCCCCTCGTTTCTGCTTCTCCTTGAAAGGAGAAACTCAAGTCAAGATAGCAGACTGAGGGCCTGAGGGCCACTGTTGGACTCACAGGAAGCCATGGGTCTCTTGGCACTCTAGGACACATGGGACAGGGAAGAGTCTCCAGTGCTCACACCATTCGCTTCTCCCTTCTCTGTGGCCTGAGGCTCCTCTCCCACACTGCCCCCACCCCCACCCTTGGGAAAGATGGAAAAACTCCTACAAACCACCTTGGACTGGAGACTTGGAAAGTTGGGGGAACTGAGAGGTTAATGGAGAGCTGAACTCCAAAATAATATTCACATCTACCCAAAGCCAGGGGCTCATGACTGTTCTCTAATGTTGGAGATATCCAGAGATGAGGTTGGGCAGGGCAAGTCCACATGCTGCTACTGACTCAAATCCTCCCTCCCTCCTCTCCCCACCTCAGGGGCCACATGACACAACAGGGTTTATTTGGCCTTATATCCTTGGGTCCATTCTGCTCTGTATATTTGTGTATTTTCCCCATTCTATCATCTCACCCTATTGCCTTCATCTAAAGCTTATCACAAAGAGAAATTAATCTGTCATTTCTACTCTGTTATCAGGCCCTGCAGCGAGTTCACTGCCACATCATCTGGGAGAAAGCCTCCTAAATCCTGCAAAGTCCTTCCCTTCCCTTGGTTTCTTCTGAAGGGCTGAAGCCCCAGCAGCATCTGTCCTGGTGTTGGCGTTTAGAATGCAGGCTCACAGTCCTCTCCTGGATGCAACTCCTTTCCATGCCCCTCTCCCTTCAAGTCACCTGTGTGCATCGACCTATCTGCCCACTCACAGTCCATGGGAATGTAGCACCTGGAAGGCAGAATCTGCTGTGCTTGCCTTTGAATGAGCAGGTGGGTTTAGGGCAATACCTCATGGGCAGGTGCATAACAGATGTGTGTGGGTGAGCAGTGTGCGAGTGAACGAGGACTTTATTTCCTCTACCCATAGAATGCACACAGCATCTGTTCTTTCCTTGCTCTGTAACGACAGGCAAACAGCTAAAATCCTGGAGATAACAAAGTCTGAAGTAGTAGATTTAAATATCTTAAGCCTCAGCTCATATTCCATTAAGTTTTTGCCTAGAGAGAGGTTCTGCAGACTACTGGACAAAAATGGAATACACAAATAGAGGGACATGAAGGAGTTTAGATAATCTCACATCTGCAGGTAGGAGATGGAGGACAGTAAAGTTTTCACCATTACACTCACCATTGTCCCTCATTGCCATCTTCCCTGCACCTTCCCATGTCCTTCCCTCTGCAGGTTTCTTCCTCTGGGCTCTGCCCCACCACTACACACCCTGCTTTCTTCCCTCCACTAGGCCACAGTCAAATGTCTTCCAACTGAAATAACCAATGAGCCCCTTCACCTGACCCAACATCACTGCCTTCCTGTACTCCACAGGGGTCCGACACCAGCCGCCCATCCCAGATCTGGCCATGGGCATCCTTGTTCCGATCCCCATTCTCTTCAGTGCTGGGGATCAACCCAGCAGCCTGTGCATGCTATCCAAGCGCTCTACTACTGGGCTACCTTTGGCCCCATACCCAGTGCTCTTTACCTTGCTGGCCTTCAGGATGTTGATCTGCTCTTCATACACTGTGTCCCTGTTTTTCTCCAGAAAACCATCTGAGAGGTACTCCACCTGGGCCGCAAGGCAAGGAGAAACAAGCATCAGGGCTTCAGTCTGACCAGGCCCCCACAGTTTCGTGAGTACTTTCATCTCATCCACGTAGCATGTTCTAAAAAGAGCTGTGAGTAGCTGGGAAATCCACACAAGTTCCTGTTTAAAATGCAAATGCCATAAGCCATCAGGATTTACAGAGTGAAGCTAGTACTCATTTTGTGCAAGAAAATATTTTCTTAAACGGAAATCCCAATAACAGAAGGCCTCTTCAGGGCTCTGAATGCAGCTTCCAAGCCACGCAGTGGACTGAGCCATGTGCATTTTAACAAGACGCTAGGTGATAGACAATCTGAGAATTAAGCAACCCATTTAGAAAAGTTCTGTGTCCACACCCATCACTAGGAGAGGAGCCCTGTCCCATGTAAGAAGGCAAACCACATGCTACCCTTCTGTTTTCAAGCCTCTTTTCCTCTCAAGCTCTGGGACGGAGGGATCTTAACAGCTCTACAGGCTGCGCTCTTCCCAGAACGGCTCTCAATAGCACTGATGACGCATCTGACCAGCAACTGCCACAGCCCAGGAGCTTGAGCCATGTCTCAGCAGTCTGGCATACCAGAGATGGGGCAGGGTGTGGAAGGAAGGGTGCCCGGGAACCTACCTGACACCTCGGGCCACTTGGTGATCCTACATAATCACTAATTCAGACTGGCATGAATTGATAAACAGAGAAGACCAACAGTCAAGGTCATGAGTATACATATATCCCAACTTTCACTCCATAGCCACCTTCACAAAGGACAGCTCGCTTAGCCTAAAAACCCCACTCTGCCTAAAGTGGGGATAAGAGAGTACAAAGCTGGCAAAGAGGACAGCCACCTTATCTGCGAAGTGGACCACAATGAAGGCCGTGTTGGACATGCGGGGCTTCTGGAAGTGCTGGCTGCTGGAGTGCCGGTCGTAGAGCTTCTGCGCCCAGTTCTGGTCAGTTCCTTTGGGGACCTGCAGAGCCACAGCACAGAACAGAGGTTTTTGTGAAAAGGAAAGCAAAGAGCCACTGCAGAGGGACAGTCTGTCAGCACTTTGGCTCTGTGAAGTGGATTCAGTCCTCAAACCGGGACCTTTACTGGACCGTGGAAAGAATAAGTGTACCATGGGCGTTGAGGAGACCCTTAACCCAGCATGTGGGGCTGGCCCCCATGGGAGCATGCTGAGCCTCAAAGGACCTGCTGTTTGGCTGAAGCAGGAAGTACAAAGAGGCTGAGGATGGAGGCAGAGTCACTATGAAGCCACCAGAAGATGCCTCTTCCTGCAGTGTCATGAACACGCCCCTGTCCTCCAGCTCACTCAGGGGAGCCTACTCCTAAGCCCATCCAAGTACCAGCTTCCAGACTCGGCCCATTGCTCTATCCCGACTTTGCATCTCTCTTCTTTGGAATTCCTCACAATTGAGCTCTAACACACATCATCTAATTGGTTTCTGGGTATTGTCATTACACATAAACCACAGTTGGGTTCTACTCCTGCCAAGTGCCTAGTGCTTGAACTGCTTGGGACAATCTCTGCCTCCTCACAAATATCAATTCAGACTTAGAGGTTTCCCTACATTAAGAATTCTGAAGGGCAGCCCCTCTTAAAATCTGTATGGATAGCTTCAAAAGTAAACAAGCATCTTGCTTCATTGAAAACATAAAAAAACACCATAACCACCATTCAAATTGTCAAAGATGACAGCAATTTATCCAGTGGGAAGGGCCTCCCTCCTGTCATCCTCGACACCCATGGTCAGAACTGGTGCAGTCCTCAGTTAGGGGTTAACTGATTTGCCCTTCGTTAGTTTAGATTGCACATTTGGATCAGACAGGGTTTGAAGGTGACCCTTGTAGCAACCATTTAAAAAGGGCTTTGCTAATAAAATTTGTGCCCTAAGGAAAATGCTTACGTACTTGGGAACAAACTTCTTTAATCCTTTGTAAGCAAACATTTTTCTCAAGATTCAACGTGGAGCAACTAGTCTTGAATCCCCAGTGCTACGCGCCATTGGGAATTCAAGGAAAGAAAATGCTTTCTTGAAAGAAGCTATTAATTGTGTTGGGCAAACAGTAAAATATATTTAATTCAGCATTTTCTATATATACACTATTTTATATTTGTCTCCAAGTGTTCTGTGTTTAGAACCACCAGGTGTGGGGAAAGGAGGGGTCAGCCTGGTGGGCTGTCAGGACCAAACAGGCCAGAGAGTGTGAGACTGGGAAAAGCAGACCATGAGCAGAAGCTCCACCTAAGCCAACACTGATATCTTTTAGCAACAATCACCTAAAAAAAAAAAAAAAAAAAAATTGAACTTCCATGAGAAGACTCTGCAATCGATCCTACATAATCACTAATTCAGACTGGCCTGAATTGATAAGCAGAGAAGACCAACAGTCAAGGTCATGTGTATACATAGATCCCAACTTTCACTCCATAGCCACCTTCAACTAAAAATAGGAACCAGCAAAAATTCAAAACAATTAAGATTCTTAGATAAGTGCTTTGGGCCTTGGCTAGTATTATTTGTCATGAAGCTTGCTACACATTTTGGATTCATCAATGCATTGAATCCTTACATTATATATACACATACTTTAGGGATAAACTGAGGCTGAGAGGTTAATTAGCCCAAGGTCACTCAGCTGAGGAGAAGCCCCAAGCCAGGATGGGCTGGCTGTGGGGCATGTGTTTTTTGCCACTCTGCTTTTCAGCCTGACAATAGAGTTCAAGGCAGTCATGAAGGCAGGTTTGAGTGGAAGGCGGCACTAATCTCCAGGATTCTTTCCATGAAAGTAGATTTTAATCAGCCATAGGAAAAAGAGAATCTTGCATTTTGACCAATGTGGATGATGGCTATCAGAAGCTCTGGAATTTGCAGCTGCATCAAGTCATTTAGAAAGAAATCCGCACATGACCTCATATCAGCTTCTTGACACTCAAAGTGTGGAGAGAACCCTGGACCAGCTGTCCTCAGGTCTAAACTCTGCCAGTATGGTGCTGGCCCCCACCCCCCAACAATGGAACATCAAAAAGTGAAGGTGGCTGGGGATATAGCTCAGTTGGTAGAGTGCTTGCCTCACATGCACAAGGCCCTGGGTTTAATCCCAAGTGCGCGCACACACAAAAAAAGTGAAGGTCCCATTTATATGAAATACCCCAAACAGGCAAATTCAAGGAGACAGCCGGAAGTGTGGGCAATGGCTGCTAATGGTTTCTTTCTGGGGTAATGAAGATACCCTGGCATTGACTGTGGAAGGGATGGTTGCACAGCTCTGTGAATAAACCAAAAAACACTGGACTGTACACTTTAAATGGATAAACTGTGTGGCATGATATGCGTTATCTCTCAACAAGGCCATTTACAAAACAAACCAAGTTTACTCTTTGTTATTAAAATAGGAAAAAAAAAAAAAAAACAGGGTTGGGGATGAAAGCCCTTGGGTTCCCTAAACTCTTCTTCCACCAGTAGTATTTGATCATATCCTATGGCCAAGGACCATTTCCCCCACCCCCCCACAATGGAACCTTGAGCAGAAACTATTCTATCGTATCACCTGGGGCCAGCATCTTCCCCAACAGATAGTAGATGAGTGCTGAGGACCTCACAGCCCATTATTCATCTGTTTTATATCCCTATCCTCCTGGGCCACTGCCACCAATGACTGCCTCCCCCACCACTTTCTCATTCCATCCCGTACCTCTCATCTCCTGGCACCTCCTACTCCTGCAGACCTCTCATCTCACCACTGCATCACAGGACCTCTGGATCCTCAGGCTCTTTGAGGAGAATTTCTGCTCCCTCCTGGCCATCACAGAAGCCCAGCTGGGTCCAGGACTCTGCAGTTCTAATAACTCTCTGAGGAGGAGGTGACTCCCTCCCTCTGCACCCTGCAGGCAGCCTCCCAATACCACACCCCACCCCATGCTCCGCAGAGCACCAAATGCAGAGAGCTCAAGCATCCCTCAACTCCATCTCCTCACCCCGAGGCTGGAACAAGCCACACATCAACTCACCCTCCCTTCACCAACACTGCTGCCAGAAACTAGGACCAGGCTTCACTGAGACTCACTTCTGGGGATTAAGATGCTGCTCCCACATCCAAGCAGGGAGATGACCTTGATGACCCCTCAATCTCATTTACAGTCCTTGACCTCAGCAAACACCTGTGCACTCAGATATTCTCGTGCCTGCTTTTTCCATCCTCCGCAGTTTCTGACCTACCTCCTCTAGGCACGTTCCCCGTTTCCTTCTTCACAGGGAAATGGAGGTTGTCAAGCAGGAAATCACAATCTCCTGCTCAAACATCCAGAAGCACATCTGCATCCATAGCCTCCCCACCCTCCTGCCCTGCAGGCCAGCATCCCACCCACCTCTGCCTACAGCTCCTCTCAGCCAGGCCTCTAGGAAGGAGGTCAAAGCCTCCATCTTCACATCCTCACCTTCAATTACTGAAGGTTGGCCTCTGTCTGACAAATCCCTTGGGATGGCTCATTCCAAGACACTGGAGGTGGCTTTTTTACTGCCAAGTTCCTCAAAGCCCTGTCCTCCCAGGAAGTTCACATCTTCTGCCTCCTTGCCCCAGGCTCCTCCTCCATCTTCACTTAGGGGAGCTTTGGGGCCATTGAAGAAACCCTGAACCCTTGATCTGGACAGAGTAAATGTCCTTGACAACAAGCTGTCCCTGGATGAGCAAACAAGGCAGTGCAGTGGCCCCACTGCCTTTAGCCTGATGTCACTGTGGAGTCATAAAAATGGTACAATAGCTTCTTCAGGCGGGGCTGGACTGGGCTCCATGAAATGGAAGAATCCTAGTCTCACAGGGCAGAGAGGGAAGAGCCTGCCTCCCCTATTGGATCTGCTTTTGGGGACCCCCCCCCCAAACACACACCTCTCTGGCCTGCGGCAGCAATCTGCACTTTTACTCATCACCATTGCTCCCAGAGCTTAAGGTATTTCCAGAAGATTCCTGCTAAAATGCAAATATGTCACCCATGAGGAAAGCAAGCACTAAAGTCTCATATCCTAACAGCACACACTAGCTTGTCCCCCATAGAGGGAGGAGACAATGGACAGGATAGTGGAGGGCAGGAAATACCCAGTCTGAATCCATTTAGGAGAGGACCTCGAGGCAGCCTTAAAGTGCATCCCATTGGTGCAGGTGAGTTGTGCTCACAGCAGCCTGGAAATGAGCATTTCCTGGGAGCACACACCCCCTTTTCTGCCTCCCCCCCTTGGACAACTGAGGGACAGCTGTGGTTTGTGACTTGCTCGAGGTCTCATTGCTAAGCTGAAGATGCTGGTTTTATTTCTGGTGAAGGAACCCAAGTGCCTTCATGTTCTGGTCCCTATGCCTCCCTGCAGGTCCTGGCACACGTCACAGGCCTGGGGAGGACCTGTGAGCTGCCCCTTGAAGTCTGCAGCCAGCTCATGTCCACTGAAGCCCCAGCTCAGACCTGGCCCCTGCTCATCTCCTCCAGAGTGATTTTTATGTGGGTGGCTTCACACTACCAGTCCAACCCTCACTTGGCTTAGTGCTGTCACCCAGGGGCCAGAGAACTCGATTCTTTAAGTGTGACCTCATTCTCATTCTGCAGAGGATCTTAGGAGGAAGAAAGGGACCTGTCTAAAGTGGCTCTTAGTCAAACAGGATCAGTCCTGAGAGAAGCCAAGTTTCCCAGCTGTGACCAATTCCACGGGAAATCCTCACCTGCTCAGGCTCACAGCCATGGCACTTCCAGAAGGGCCCAGCAGGCCCACTGCCTTTTAAAAGTCACTTAATACAGTACAGTTTCCATACAGTAAAATGCTTGCTTTTAAAGGGTTCAACTGCATGAGTTTTGACAAATACAATAACATCTGCTGGCTTTAAAGCCACCTGTTACTAGAAGCTGCATCAGATTATTCTCCATCATCCAGAATTCCCAGAGCAATTAAATCTGGTACTTTTTTGTCTCCCTCATCATGGGCTTTTGTCTCATTCCTTTATTTGGTGTTCATCTCATCTCTCTAGCAACACAGGTGACCGTGGTCACCAGTGAGGTTAAATGTGTCACATCCACAGTACTCTATCCAGCATCCCGACACTCCAAGCTCCCACCAGCTCCGTGAGGAGGAAATGTAGGCTTTCTGCAAACCGTCCAAGCAGCCTCAGGTAGATCAGAGTGGCTGTAGAGCTCAGGGCCAGGCACCCAAACTGCCCTTAATGCTATTCAGCTGTGACTCTGCTCTCCTTGGACTGTGGTCCAGACCCCTTCCACAGACTCCAAATGCTGGCCCTGCATGCAGACTTCCTAGTCCCCCGGCTCACTGGAGCCTAGGGCCTCCCAACATGATCTCATCATTCTTCCCTAAGATCCCTTCCCTCCTCTCCCATGAGCTTTTCCCTCCCAATGAGACATCTAGTAGCTGTGCAAAACATTTTGGTGTTTGCTGAAAAACAGTGGCAAGAATTTGAAATACAGGCTTATTTTCCTTTCCCAACATGATGCCCCAGGTGGCACGGATGCAGAAAGGAAACAAGATAGGAGGGTGAGGGTGCCCTTTGGACATATCCCGTGCTGCAGTGCAGAAGTCTGGGTGCTGTACACGGCCTGGACTGTGGGCCTATTTTCCTGAACCACTGCTGTTCCCACCAACTGCTGCCTACTCACCCCACTCCCAGAAGCCGCTGTTTCCAGCCCAGCACTGCTCCAGCCTTTCCAGGGGCTTGTGTCCCACCTTTGGACAGCAGTCTGAGGTTTCTGTCCATCTGACACCACACCTGTCTGTGCACTGGGGACAGTATTCCCACTGCCCTGGTTTAACACTCCCATCAGATCTTCAAAGGATAAACCAAAGCAAACCCACTAGAGCTTGCAGTAGGGGCAGGGTAAATCTTTAGGCAGCTGCTAAGTTGCAGAACAGGCCATCCTGAAGCCCTGATTTTGGTGAGAGGCTGTGAGTAAATGGGGAGACCATGCCCTGGGGCCTGCTTCATTAAACTCTTCATCACAGAACCAGGTCCACCCGTATAGGGGTAACTGCCCTCAGTTGTGCACGACTTTCACCTTCACCATAAGGGAAGAGAGTTGAGAGCTGGAAATGGCCTAAAGCAAGGCTGAAGAGCTACCTCGGCCCAGTACCCCCAGAGGCCTGGGCTGGACACAGGACCCCGGGATGCCTTTGGGTTGGAGGTGTGGAGCTGGAGGAGATGGCCACTGACAGGAATCTCCAGAGAGACTGAGGAAGGGAGCATGCTCCTGGCCGAGCTTAGGAAGAGGGCTGTTGGTAGGGGACACTGAACCAGGAGAGTCTGTGAGCATCAACAGCAGGAGGGAAACAGGAGGGCCTGAGCTGTGACTCCAGCCATTCAGTCAGTGCCACTCAATCCAGGGACAATTGTTCTACCTTAATCGCAACTCTCAGGTTGGGTGAACCCAGACAAACACCTGACATACTGAGAAATGATCCCTGCTTTGACACTGACAATAGAGCCCACATCTCCAGAGAGATGCTGGAAAACGATAGGGGATAAGAATATGCCAGCTGTAGGGGTCAGTATGTCTTACACTGACTTCTACCATTTTGTTTATCTTTCAATTTCAAAGGTGAGGAAATGAGGAGCGCTCCTCTGGAAGGTCAGCTCCTCCTCCAATTACTGAGGCACACTCCTTCCTTCATGGTAAAGATGTCGAGGACCAGAACGTCCAAGCAGTGGGGTTCTTCCTGTTCCATTCCAAGCCCCATGTGGCTTCCACATCTTTCAATTAGTTTTCATCACTGGGAGGAGGAGTATGTATCTACCTCCTTATCAATCAAGCACAAAACTGGAAGAAATCCAGATCATCAAATCCAACCCCCATCTATTCAAAGCAGGAACTAGAAGCCAAAGAAATAAGGCAAGTGATAAAAGTCAGGTCACCTTACTCTGTTCCCAAAGTTGCCAGGTGCTCTACCTGCTGGTGACAACTTTTCCCCCAAAACTGGACAGAGTAAACTTAATCACATGGGGCTATCTAAGGATCTGGCCTGATACTACATCATGCAAAGCTATCACTCACAAGCCATATTAACACCTTAAAGATCAAACTGCCTTTTATGTCCTTACTCTTTGGGCACACCTGTCTAGATTTGGAGTTTTTCCCTTGGCATCTAGGACATCTGAGGCACCAAATCCTGTTGAAGGCCACAGCCGAGTCGGGATGCTGGGCAAAATCCATACCACCACATCACACTATTCTCTACCACCTACTGTGTTTACCATGGTGGTGACACCCACTAGTCACATGCAGAATGGATATGAACACTTTTTCTAGAACACTAAGACCAGATAAATTACCCATTACAGTACAGTGTTAAGATCTCACATGCTCCCTTATCCCACACAACTGACCTCTGACCCATGCCTCAAGTCTAGAATTGAGCCAGTTCGATGACAGCACATCAGTTTTACCTTACATTCTTCATCCAAGAGGTCCAAGATACCCAACTTAGCCTCTATGAGGTCGATGCAAGGTTGGTTATCATAAAAGTCAATCAAGGTCCAAGGGATCTGCTCCTTCATATATTCTTCTTGCTCCAGTTTGAACACATGCTAGGCCAAGAAGTAAAAGGTCAAGGTGAGCAAAATGAAGACACACCTTGACATGAATCTCCCTTAAACACTCAGGTGAGTTCTGGTTCCTAGAAAATGGCAGGTCACTGCCAGAAAAGGTTGGGGCACTAAGTCACAGTCATGACTGCAAAACAGAAAAGTTCGATGATTTCCCACAGAGAAATGTGACACCTACTGTAGGATAGTTAAATGATCAGTTGTGTCGCTACCCAACCAATCACAAGAAGTCACCCATACCTAGCCTGCATTTTCTTAAATGCTCTAGAAGCCCAGGATCAGAGGAGTGGGAATCAAAGCTAAGGAGACAAACATCAACTGTCAAAAGCTTCCCACGTCACCTCCACCCTGCAGGAGTGCACAGCCACTTTGGAAAGCTGGGGGTTCCTCCAGGAAATCAAGAGGAGATCAGGGCACTGCTGGGACCCACTGACCTCAGATGGAAAAGAAGCGATTTGGGCTTTGCTCCAGAATAACAGCCAGGCCTCTGCCATCCCCAGCCCTGGCCCCCTGCTATTGAACCCCACTTACCGAGTTGAACTGCTGCTGGAGTTTCTCATTGGCATAGTTGATACAAAACTGCTCGAAGCTGTTGACCTCAAAAGTTTCAAACCTGCAGAAGAGAAAGTGGTAAATACAAAGGAAAAAGACACCTCTGTTTATGGGAAAAAAAAAAAAAAATTCACCAGGAATTCAACAAGATTACCCTCACCATCTATACCATGCCAGTTCAACCCTAAGGCCAGCACTGAATTCCCATTTCTGCTTCAAGGCTCAGAGGTCACTGCTAGAGACATCAGCACTACAGGGAACTTCCATAAGTTAGGGAAACTAGACAGCTATTTCCATAACTAGAAAAATACTGATAGTGGGAAAATTTAGGGAAAGCAGACATAAAACTGAGTTTAATTCCTAGCATCCCCCATCCACCTCAAAAAAAAAAAAAATAACAGAGGAGCTGAGGACAAGGAAAAGTTCCCAGAAGGGGAGGTTTTTGAGACACTGTGGGAGGGACAGACAGTGATACCACCAATAGGGGCCTGAGGCACAGGCCCATGCAGCCTACGGCATTATGTCTCCACCCCTCCCCATTCCTCAATATCAAATTCTCTCAATGTTAAGACAGTGTCTTCCCCAAGTACTACTTTCAAACAGAAATGCTCATATGCTTCCCCAGATGAGGTTAGTGATGATGGTGGCGGGGAGATGGCAATCGATACAGAGGGACCACCAAAAATAGATTCATCACCCAACAGGCCTGAGTCAGTGCCTACAAAGCTTTAGGCTTCCCACGCCCACCTCCCCACTAAGGTATAAGACACGGATAAGCAGGAAGTCATCTCGAGATCAAAGAAGTCAACTGGTTGGAGACAACCGCATTAAAGTACAGCCTTTGGCCATGCCTGTGTGGGAGAAATAATTCTAGGTTAATAAAACAAGATCAAAGACGCAAGTCCATGCTAGGATGAAGGAGGCCACCTCTGTGTGATCCAGAGCAGGCAGAAAAGTGCCGTGTCGCTCAGTCATTATCCTGGAGTGCGGCCCTCCCAGCCCACGGGATAGTCCTACAGACTGAATTATGTCATTTAGAACCTCATTCCCTCCTCCCCACCATCCCAAGAAAGACTACTAATGATAGTCGAGACCAAAGGAGATTTAATAAAATCCAAAGATTAAAAAAAGCCACCCCAGCAATTGGCTCAATAGCGGCAACGGGACGTGCTGGCAGAGGTCCTCCTGAGCTCCAGATTAAAAAAAAAAAAGATTTAAATATTGCTCATTTAAGGTTTACATTGGTTGTACTCCATGAAGAACATTCTCATTAATTTGAGATGGCTGAAATTAGCTCATAATATTGCTATTTCTAAGATATTATCTGGTAACCATTCCTCCGCCATCTAGTGTAATTGCTGCAATGCCGGAGGGCCAGAGATAGATGAGGAGGGGCTCAGGGAGCTTGGAATATGACTAAGAGGACTGAGCTCAGAAAGCCCCAGTGAGGGAGACAGGGCAACTTCCTCTCTGCCATGAAATTATATTTGGAGTAATCCTTCCCATCCACAGATGACTTTTTAAAATAATCACAGTGGACCAATTTATAATTCACAGCATTAAAATGTCACAAGGAAATTTATATACTAGAGAAATTGGATTTCCCTTGTAAGATCAATGTGGAGAACATATAGACCAGAATCCGTGGGTGAGGGAAGTTCAAAACATAAGACCAGGATGTGGCATCTACACGGCTGGAGGGACAAGGATCACCCTGCTTTTGTTTCTTTCTATCTTTAAAATATCAGTTGAAAAGTCAACAATTTCCTTCTCATTGTACTGCAATTTTCAGTGTAGCCAAGGCCCAAACACCTCTAAAAATGACACCTTAACTGTTGCAAAGTGCAGTTAAGATGTTGACTAGCCACCCGGAGTTAATTATTCCCCTCCGTGAATCCCCAGCTCCAGAACCTGGGCAGTCAGCAGTGAGACAGCGTGAAGCTTCCGGGTGGGGCAGAAGAGCTGTCCCAGAAGAGCGCAGGGCAAAGGAACCAAAGCTCAGCCTATCCAGGTTCCAAAGAGCACTCCCTAGCATTTTGCCTTTGGTAGAATGTAAACACATGGAACACAGGATTCACAGGGGAGGACTTCCACCAAAGGATAAAAGTCATGCAGGAAAAATGACAGGGAAATTGACTCTAGACTAGCCGGTAAAAACTGGACCTCGGTGTACTGGGACCAGAGAGGTGATCCAAACATCCCTGCAAGGTTCCTTTCCATCCAGAAGCTCATAATCCTCACAGGGGACCTTGCAGGATATTAGTGAGCTTTCCTCAAACTTGGGTTGTTGGTTGCACCTTCAAACAGGAGGACTTAAATTCTACCCATGTACTTCTTTCTGAGCCCATATGTCCCCTCCCCACAAGAGACAGAAAGAACACAGTTCAAGGGACCACTCACACCCAAGGCCAAGAATAATTGGTCTTTTCAAGGACCTCCATCTGCCCCATTTGCCACGTGCTTCTAATTCTTGGCCCCTCTTTATTCCTGGAGCTCTGAAGTGGGAGAGGAAAATGCCTACGCTCTGGTCATCCTCTCCCAGCCAACTGTTCCAAGAACTGAGACCTGCAAAGAACAGCAAGTCATGATTCTTGCTGGAAAAAGCAACTGGGAAGATAGGAAGCCAGCATATGAGAACCTCTTGATAGAGTCTAAACTTTATTTGCTTTAGGCTTTTAGAGGCAATCGAGGTTGTGGGAGGAGTTGCCGGCATGAACAAGAAAATGGAACTTAATCTGAGCCTTAGAAGCATGAAGGAGGGCCGCATTCCAAAGGGTTGGCTGCCTCAGAGAAACTCGGAAGGCTGAGATTGTTTTGGAGCACTTTGAGTTTTAAGGCTCCCCTCCAAGGCCGAGAGAGTGTCCTGGGTGAATCCAATAGTTTAAATAACACTAGGATCAGCCATGATGTTCACCCTGAAAAAGAAAATCCCAGAGAGCTTCTCGGCCACTGTCCATGGGTTAGAGGGCAAAGACGGTCACTGAACTTCTTCCCCTGTATTTCCTTTGACACTTTTTCATGCTGACCAGGGAGAAGCTAGGTGACCCTTTTCTGAAAAACTATACTGGGGCTATAAAATTATCTGTAAGTTTGTTTTGGACAATAGAACCAAGAAAACAATGCAAACCAAAGAAAGAATATTTTCTTCCATCAAAATGAAGACCAACAGTGAATCTAAGCAATTTACTTACAATACATCCTTAGTCAATCTATGGAATGGAAAATACTTACAAGTCTTTTTTCAGTAACAGGCTGATATCCAGAATATGCAGAAAACTCATAATACTCAACAAGAACCACCTAATTTTGAAAATGGGCAAAATAACTTGAGTAGATAGTTCTTCATATTAGATATAGAAATAGCCAAGAGGTACAAGATAACTAACATCATTACTCACTAGAAAAAAGGCAAATCAAACCACCGTTGCATACTACCTCACCCCATTAGGGTGACTACTAGGCAAAGAAATCCAGAAAATAACTGGTGCTGGTGACGATTGTTGACTTTTCAACTGATATTGTAAAATCCTTCTGTACAGTTGGGTATGTTAAATGGTGGAATCATTATGGAAAACAATATGGAAATGGCTCAAATTAGTAAAAGCAGAATTGCCATGTAACTCAGCAATCCAACTTGTAGGTATACATCGAGCAGAATTAAATCAGGACCCTGATGAGATTTTTGCACACCCAGGTTCCCTACAGCATTATTTACAAAAGCCTAGAGATGTGAACAATCCAAATGTCCAACAGTGAAAGAATGAATACACAAACTGTTACCAAAAAATGGGAAATCATTCAGCCTTTACAAATAAAGCCTGTCACATACTACAACATGGATGAACCTGGAGGACACTGTGCTAAGTGAAACCAATCACTAAGAAAAATACAAGGTAATCTCACATGCGATATCCAAAATAGTCAAACAGAGGAGAATGATGGCTGCCAGAGGACTGGGAAAGGGAGAAATGAATTGTTTTGTGGGTACAGAGCTTTAGCTGGGCAAAACAAAAATTTGGGGGAACTTCCCCAACAATGTGAATAAACTTAATAGTGCTGAACTATACAATTAAAAAATGTTTAAGATAGTCAATTTTATGTTTACAATTATATTTTTAAAAATATTAAAAAGCACTAAATAAGCTGGGTGGATATCGTGGCTCACACCTGTAATCCCAGCAACTTGGGAGGCTGAGGCAGGAGGATCATGAGTTCACCCGGCCTCCGCAACTTACTGAGGTCCTAAGTACTTAGGGAGACCAGTCTCAAAAAACAAAAGGCTTGGAATATGACTCAGTGGTTAATTGACCCTGGGTTCAATCCCCAATCCCCCCCCCCCAAAAGTTGGATATTACTTTTGCATTGTGAAGTACATGATAAAATAACACATGACAGAGAAGCATATAAAAATCACAGCAAAATCCATTTCCCAATTCCTAGAGCCTACACTTCCCTGCTTCCTCCTCCCAACCTCTTCCCACTATGTCTCTACAGGACACATGAATCTATCACATCCTGTGTTGCTCCAGAGGTCTCCCAGGCAATTGTTCTCAGCAAGACCCACTGGCCATAGCCAAATCCCACACTACCTTGGCATTTTGAAGGCTGAAGTCAAAGACCAATGTTTGTTCTCCCCAAAACACAGACATGCATTTCTCATTGCCTCAAGAAGGCAAGAGAAAGAAAAGGTTACAACTAATCAGGCCCATAGAGGCAAACAGGTTTATGCAACCTGAAAAGCAAGCCCCAGCCAAAAGCTGCCAGGCTCTCCTCTATTAATCTCCATCCCCTGCCTGGAAAGAAATACCCCAAGGCAAGCTGCACAGACGCTTCGTTAAGGGGAACAGCTTGACTTGGGTTTGCTGAAGTGCTCTGGGCATTGCTTGCTTTGCACATTTGGAGCTGGGACAGAGGAACATCATGAAGGCAAGCAGTCCTTACACCAGGATGCTGGGTGTCTGGATGGCCTAGGAGGGCCTGTGAGCAGAGGGTTCACCATCATCCTGCAGAGGCAGCTTAGCAACCTAGCAAGCCTGCCTCAAAATAAAAAGAGCCGGGGGTATAGCTCAGTGGCAGAGCACTCTCGGGTTCAATGCCCAGTACTGCAAATTAAATAAAAACAGTGCTAGAGTTTCCTGATGCCAGGGAGGAGAGATGCTCCTTAGAGAGCATCATTTCCCACAGGTGTTGAGAAAGTCCAACGACTGGAATAAGCTTGAAATAGGAGGGAGGAGGGTACACAGGGCAACGGGTACGGTAGCAAGTCATCATCACATTAAAGAAAACAAGACAAATTCAGTGGATCTCTG
Source organism: Marmota flaviventris (assembly GCF_047511675.1). Taxonomy (NCBI): domain Eukaryota; kingdom Metazoa; phylum Chordata; class Mammalia; order Rodentia; family Sciuridae; genus Marmota; species Marmota flaviventris. The sequence continues at coordinate 24,263,823 of NC_092513.1, read as the reverse complement.
GAAGGTGTCTCAAGTCCAAAGGAAGGCAGTACATACACCATAACTGGAGCAAGGAAATGACAGTGGATAGTTCATGGCTTTATCCCAAGTTTCCACCAAATATTCATTATCTCCCAGATTAAAAAATGATGTCACTGACCTGAGAGAACATCAACAGTGTGTCTAGACTCAATCCACCTGTGTGTCTGTGGCCAAGTGGTTTTAATTTCCTGGGCATTCATCACATAACCCTCTGACCAGGAGAATGAGCCTGGAGCCAACCATGTGGATGCAAAAACTTCCTGGCAGACCAAGCTGCTGAGGAGTGAGTGCATGTGCACTTAGGGAAAGCTTGGAGGGGCTTTCCCAGCATCCAGTGGCCCAGGGAGACAGCTGGCTTAACCCTAACCCAGCTCATATTTCACTCTTTCTTCTGCCTGTAGGGTGCAAGTTCAGCACTGAGACATGGAGACCCATGCATAACTATTACTTTTCTCCAAGAGGAGAATGAATCATTTCATAATGCAGTTAGAAAAAGAAGAAAAAAAGGAAGCTCCTGAGATAGGACAAGGATTTATAAAAGGGAAAACACCATAGTATGTCTGGAAGGAAACAGTAAGTGTAGAAAAGTTCCCTGGAGTGCTCATCAGGGGCTGCATGCATGTGGCCTGTGTTGGGACCTGCTCTGTGAAGCTGTTGGATACTCGCCAAGGAGCCCACAGGCTGCTCCTGTATGAGGGAGACACACAGTCCAGGAGCTGACACTAGAACTAGGAGGTTGGGCCCTCTGGATTGTCACCCCAACTACTGACAACTGTACCTTTCAAACCACAAACCCTCCCTGCAATCTGTCTCTAAATCTCTTCTTTGGGCAGTCATGGGAGCTTAGGGAAAATAAATTCAATTGTAAAAATTTAACAAAAATAAGCACAAAATCCTAGCTTGCATAAGCCCAGCTGACAAATGCATACTCAGCAGGCCAAGGAGCTTAACTTCCAGAGGCTTCTTACCACTGGGCAGGCTGTCACTGGGAATTCCTGGGAAGGGAGCAATAGTCTATTTAAATTCAAGGCACTGTTAGGAAAACACACAATACAATAGAACTCAGGCGCAACATTTTACCTATCACTACAATCAAAGTCATAATTTTTTTTTTTAAACAGGCTATTAATGAGTTTGCAGGCTAATCTTTCTGAACCAAAGCTTCAATAAAATTAAGATTCTTGCACAGGCAGATAAAGGGCATCAGGTTAGACAGTGAGGCCTGGGTTTCTTCAGGTCTTCCTTGGGAAGGTAACACTAAAGGTCAATGGCTTGTGAAATATAATGACCTGAAAATATTTGAGGTAGAATAAAACAGAATCAGTCACCAACATCTATATAGTAAGTTCCCAGACCGCGTAGGCCGTTTCGTGCTCTCAACAAGTGCAACTGGAAGTACTGAGCAAAAAGCAGGCGCTCCACTGGCCAGAAGGGGAAGGGGCCTGCCCATCACTCTGCTGAAACCCAGGAGGGTCTGTGAGAGGACGCATGCCCCCACCTCCCTCCTGAGGATCCTTCTCCACTCTTTGCCCCTCATCAGCCTCAAGGTTCTCTTCACACCTTGCTTCTTCCTCCCATTCCCAAAGGTGCCTCCCCAACTTCCCATATTCTACCAGGACTCCTCCCTTCAAGGATCCAGTTCAAACTTCACCTTCTGGGTAAAGCTTTTCCTGACTAGGCAAACAAGTGTGCCCTCACTGGCCTTCAAGCTGCTAAGTGTCCAAATCTTCAAATGGATCATTCTACAATTCCTTCTGACACCTCTTGCATTACTTAGCTAGTGCACACAACTCTGAAGCCTATTCCCGAGGACTCTGCGAGGCCAGACATCAGGTTTCATTCTTCTTCCACCATACATGTGGCATCGTTCAAAATGAGAATCCCAATGATCAACAGCAAAATCAAATGTAATTGGGAGAGCAAAGGCATAGGAAAAAAGTTGCTTTAAGTGAGGATTCTCGACTCCAACCTCACCACAAGGCACGTCCCAGCTGAGTTTTGGTCCACTAAGCAGTGCTTTGCTAGAGCAGCGCTGTTCTGACGACGCTGCACTTCTATGGGTCTGGACTTCTATTTTAAGGCAGAAGCCATGACTTCTAGGATTTGCAGATCCAGGAGGATTTCATCTATTATTAGCTTAAAGAGAGCAGGATGCTGGTCAGAAGATAAGTGCAAGGAGGGTTGCAACCCCTTCACACAACTTCAAAGAATTATAGATGGGTCAGGAAAGAACCCCAGATACTGTGCCTCAGAACTTCATTGGAAGCTATAGAAACTAAAGACCAGAAAGGGACTGATCTATAGAGTGTCGTTCAGTTACTTGATGATGACACTGACACAGAAAGCCAATCCCCTGATGGCTCCTCAAGCACAACTTCCACCACACCATGCTGCCTGGTCCAGCAAGAACGCTCTCTGTAATTAACAGTCCTTTCAATTAGCCAGGTAGTCCACCAGGATGATCACCCAACAGCACTGGGCAAAATCACACCTTTAAAATCATCACTTTGGTGACATACTCAGTGAGGCTGAATGGCAGATTGAAATAAAACATGACTAACACACAAAACCTGACAGTAACTTACAGAATGATGATGGGCCACTCATGTCCCTCTCAGGGCCGCAGTTGACCAGCAGTAAAAATAGATGTATCATTTCAGAACAGGGGAGCTACTAGTGTTCTGTTTGTACTGGGGACTGAACCCAGGGGCGCTTAACCACTGAGCCATATCTCCAGCCCATTTTTATGTTTTATTTAGACACAGGGTCTCACTGGTTGCTGAGGCTGGCTTTGAACTATCGATCCTCCTCTGCCTCAGCCTCCCAAGACACTGGGATTACACGAGTATGCCACTGTGACCGACTGCTACTAGTGTTTTGATGAGGCCCATTTTTTCCTTGGGACTGCCTTCTATCTTGAAATACACTAATCATCCTTGGCCTCACACCAGTAGTGACTGTTCATCATGACAGACAAAAATGCTCTCACATATTTTAAGCTCCCCTAGTTGAGATCAGGAAGTTCTCAAGTCCCTTGCTAGCCCTTAAATACCAGCAAGAAGACCCTGGTGACCAGCAGGTGGAGCAAAAGCTGGGGGGGACAGGTGGCAGGCCTACCCATAGATGTCCAGGACCCCGATGAAGGAGTGCTGCTTGATGGAGGTGTGCAGGGCCTTGTTGATGTGCTCCACAATCCAGCCAAACAGCTGGGCGTAGATGTGTTTGGCCAGGGCATTGCGTGCATTGATGACCTGCTGCAGGGACATGGTCTTGACGTAGGTCTCTGAGGTGGTGACCAGCTTGCGATGGCACAGCCAGTGCTCCATCTGGTTGTGCTCCACCCCTAGCAGGCGGCAGAAGTTGCTCAGGTGTTCATCCTGGGGCTGGGGAGAGAACAAGCGGAAGAGACTTGTCAAAGACCGGGTCCCTTAGCCACATCCTCTCTCCTCCCCAGAAGGAAACCAAGTCCAACTGCAGCCCTCCCAGAACCCCATCTCCTCCCCATACACCACACCCCCACTAAGTTAGAGCCAGAATAGTGTTGCTCAAACTAATCATCACACTGGCTGAAGACCACATTATCAGGACTTCAACTCCCTCCTGTCCCCTCCTCCACTGCCAAGGTGCTGCTGAGTAACCAGGAAGAGGGCACTGCCCGAGAGAAAGGAGCAGAAAGGGAATTCATAGTGCAGGAATGGATGACCCATCCAGAGTTGGGAGCCATCAGGCAGCAGGTGCACAATCAGCAGTTTACATCTGCAGGGGGCCAGGTGCAGAGCTAACCCACAGCTGGGAAAGCAGTTTTCTTCCTGCTCTTCAGAATTCTTTGCTTACAAGTGTCACATCAAACTAGCTGCATGTTCAAAATAACTCTTGGGCTCCTAAGGCTGGGGAGACCTTTTAAGGCACTCCTCTATACAAGGGTGAGGATGGCAGAGCATTGACCGCCTTCTGGGTGGGTAGAACACAGATCGGGAAGTTTAAACACCCTTATTCCAAATTACACAAGATGCCAGTGGGTGTGTTCTGTCATGCTGGGCAAAAAAAACAGCTAAAACCCAATGGACGACGTCCCTCCTGGTACTTATTCCCTGCCGTCCCTGTAGCCTTAGCCACAGTAATACCAATTCACATGCAACTCAACTCCACTTATATTCTCAAAGCATTTACTGCTGGGAAAGGTTAATGTGAGAAGTTAGATAACATGGTGAAGATGTGGAAGATTTGGACCTAATATCAGTTGAAACACTTTTACTGATAAAAATCACATGAGTTTGGAGCTAGAAAGATCCTGGAAATTTCTCCATTTTAAGTCTCTTTCCCATATAGATAAAAAGCTGAGCCCTGAAGAGTTGCAATTGCTTACCTGGGTCCTGCTGACCCAGAGCTCCTCTGCCCAATGTACCCACTAGCTACCCAGCTGCCTCCAACGGCCGAGTAGAGTCTTCTTCAGCAGTTACCAATCACACCACCTGGCATCTGAGCCACTGAATAACTCAAGTCCCCACAGTGTCTTGTCTCACGTCACAAAAAATATGTAAGTCTCTTGGATAATTCCCACTGTCCGCTCACAGAGCCCAACAGAAAGCCTGTCCTGGGTTCCTCTCTGCTTGGGAAAGCTGCAAACCTAGCATTGAGCCTGCTGGAGAGCTTAACAACTCTCAGGCTGGAAGGGAATCCTTTAGAACACCATATGCCCCCTCCTAATGGTCCTAAATTGAACATAGGACTCATTTTCTGATGAAGCCACCTTATAAAATTTAAAGAAGGGCTTGTTCAATGAAAATCAACATGGATAACTATCATCATTTTCCCCTTAACACACATCCTCAGGCCATTTTTCCCCTGCAGATATCTAAAGTCCATCTACCCAAAACAAATGTAAAATATAATGCCTGTAGAAAGAACCTCCCCAAATCATTACAACCCATGTTTTTCTGAAACAATTGCAAACAGCATTAATTGGTTTTACCCACATCAGGTTAAAGACAATTGAACTGGTTTGCTAAATGTACCTTGTGAACACCGAGAGCTTATTTACCAAAGAAACCATGTTCCCAGGAACCTTTGGAACTGCCATCCTGATCCAACCCCCTTAATACTCAGATGAGGAAATTGAGGCTCAGCAAGGTTCCTGGACACCTGGCCACAGTGCCCACTTGGTGTGGGCTGGCTGGAGTGGACAGTCTTATACTTGCTCAGCAGTGGGGTGTCCTGCCACTTCCCTGGGCCAGCAGCCTTTTACCCTACAGCCTCCCCCTGCCAATATAAAGCCATATGGAGTTTAGTGCCTGAGGACTGTTTGGCAAGCAACAAGTTCATCTGTGGCAAATGTCCAATTTGTTCATTTGACCTATTTCCAAGAAATTCTTAATTGCTAGGGAATCCATCTGCAGTGCTGTGCCTAACATTTAAGAGGCCTGCCAGCAGCAAAAACAAGGACCAAGGCCTGCTCCCAGGTGCCCTCCCCCTTCCTGATGCTGCATGCTCTAAGTGCAGCAGTGGAGAGGAGCCACAGTTAAGGAATTCTGCTGTCCACCCAGGGACAGATGACCCACCCTGCAGTGAGCTGCCCTACTCACACCGGCTTCTGACTGCTGATTAAAGATGCTAACTGAAACTGATCTAACATCATGCCATTACACTTAGACATAATTAACTGATACTAAATCCATTAAAAATAGCCAGCATTATAGGTAACAGATTAGTTTTATGGGCCCATAGTGCCAAATTCAAGGAACAAATTGCCTCTGGTGTCCAAGTAATTGGATGTTGTTGGATCTCCAAGGTAACTGTGGCGATCATGGAACACATTCTCATGTTTTAATTAAAAATAAAAACTACCAAGCAGAAGGCACACTGCTTATGGGTAGACAACCTTTCCAACAGGAAGCCCACCCCATGGACCTGAGGAATAAGCCATCTCTGAGAGGCTACAAACACTTAACATGCATTTCTCAAGCTTGTACTCAGAGCCCTGCTTTGCTTAGCACCAATGGGAGCTGCCTGCAAGCAGAGGATAATCCCAGCTCAAAGGGCAAGACTGGCGGTGGTACAGGGGGAAGAACATAGTGGGGACCCTGTCCCAGCTGTGCCATTAACTGTCATTCTGGCCTTCGAGAGGTTCTCTCTGGGATTTAGATTCTCCTCTCCCATATGGTGAGAGGGATGCTCCCGAGATCCACTCTGGGTCTAACATCAAGAATGGTGACAGTCATGACCTCAATCCACAGGCTGAGAGCTGAGGCCTTTCCACAGAGGGCTGTGTTTTATCCTCCTCCTCACACTGGGGTAGGTGGCATCATCTATACCGCCCAGGAGGCAAGAGACGCAGAGAGGCATGGCAATTTCCCGGAGTCCTGCATCTGGGAAGTGGCAGAAGCAGGATTTGAGTCTCGGCAGTATTGGCTCAAGTCACTGCCCGCACTGTCCTTTAGACACCCTCTACTTGCAGAGCCATCTGAGACAGTCTAGACTAACGGCCTGAGCTCACAAGCCTCCTGCCCCTCTGCCTGGTAAGAGAAGGGTTGCTATCCCCATCTGGGCTCCGATTTGCTTAAGTTCCTCCCACTTCACCACCTGCATCTTCTAACTCCTCTTCCACGTGTGCCCTGATGGTCCCACCTTGGCATGGACCTCATACAAACATTCTACAAGTGCCAATGCGACAGGCAGAGACCATAACAGATGTGGTTCTAAAGTTTAGTGGGGGTACAGGCATTGATCAATCACTAAGACATATTTTCCTTCTCCCCTGAAGGTCCTCAGAGGCCAGGTATGAAAAATAAGCTCAGCGACATTTAGGCTATCCATTCTAAGATGGCACGAACCAGACCCCACACCCTACTGCAGGTCCTCAGGAACTCCTGGCCTGGTTCTCATGCTTCACCATCAACCTCGCCAACATCTTTGCCCATCTCATGCCTACTTTCTTTCATTTTCATCACCCTCAAGTCCTAGAGAACAATAATTCATCCAGTTGTCTACCTCTTGAGTGCCTACTGAGTCCCGGACACTGTGCTTATAAAAGATATTGAACAAGAGCAGTCTCTGCTTGCACAGAGTTTGGGGGTAGGGTGGGGCAGCAAATCAAAGAATCATATGATAAATGCCAAATAGCCATGCTAAATGCCAGGGAGGAGAGGTACAAGGTGCTGAGAATCCTAAACAGGGGGTTGAGGCATCAGCTCAATGTCAAAGCACAGGCTCAGCATGCTTGAGACCCTGCATTTGATCCCCAGAACTGACCCAGTCCCTCCCCAGCCAAAAGAGTCCATCATGGGGGATGAGACAGAGAAGTTTTTCAGTGGGCTGGAGGCTCAGGGAAACTTTGTCATATTTCTTGCATCTTACCAGCCTAAACCAGGAGCTTGTTAATGCTAAGATTCCTAATATTACCTGTCCCTGACACAAAACAGAGTATGCCTTTGTCTTAAGAATCTGTGGGGCATTTGCTGGGGTATGTGCGTAGGGGAGGCACAGATCCTCTATGCCTTTCTCGTTAAGAGAAAGACTTCATTGAACTATATTCAATGGCGCTATGGACTCAGTTTCGGGAGGGTCTGGCCTACACTAGAGACTCGCCCACCACCCGTCAGGCACCCGTTTCTCTCCTAGCATCACTGTGCAAGCCCCAGGGTACCCCCATGTGCATACAAATAGGCACATAAATAACAGGGGTCAGAAACTGTTCTGGCTCACCTGATACCGTCAGCCCCAACATTCCTTCCTTTTCCACAGGCCCAAGTGGGGGCTCCAGAGTCTGTGGTGAGGATGGAAACAGACCCAGGGACCTTCTCGACCTAGGTAGGGCCAGTTTGATCTTCTGATAACCCTAAACCCCATATCTACAAGAGGTTAGTGAATGTCCACTCAATGGAAAAAGCAGCACCTTGAGAGTGGCCGTGGCACCTTTTGTCTTTCCCCAGCATTGAGTTATTTAAATCCTATGTCCTTGGAAATAAGACTCACACTTTGTATCTCTCTAGGACCTAGTCATAAATAGGCACAAAATAGGTAGAAATAGGTGCAGATTCATCTACTCAAAGTCAGAGCACCAGTTTTAGCTTAGGCCCTCATCACTAAATTCCAGACAGGACACAACAGTTGCCGTCTGTACCACCACACTGGGAACTGCTCCACCACCCACGCAGACAATGTATCTACCGCGTATCAGCCACTACATTGGGCACCAGGGCAAGAACCTTATCATGAGCCTTTGTGGAGTATTGCAGATTTGAGACATCTGTGGAAGTCCTGCAAAGTCTGCCTTATACTGGCATAATCCTGGCCAGTAAGGTCCCCTGTCCTGTATTTTCAGATAGACTGTAACTTCCTTTGAGGCAGTCACCAAGTATGGGACCCAATACTCTCATTTCCTTGTTGTAGCAAGCTCAGTCTGGAGCCCAGAAAGTACTCCATAGATTGATGACATGCTGTGGAATCCCATGTGCCTCAGAGTTGGTAAATCAACCCATCAAAAAGAATTTATTGAAGAGCCACTAAATTCCTTGCCCTCGCTGATAGACATTTGATAGTAGCTGATTTGAAATGGATTGGTTCTTTTAAAAAAAAATTATCAGTAAGTCAACAGAAATCATTCCTGTTAAGAATGAATAACCTAGGGGTGCCCTCTAAGTGCAGAAACACATTTCAGTCATATCGAACTGTAGGAATAAATTGTGTCCATTTTATCTCTGGTGCTGGGGTGCGACTTACTGATATGCTACAGGAATCACCATCCCGCTCAGCCTGAATCGCCACACTTCCCAGGTGCAGGATAGAAGCAATTATCTTAAAAATGCTTATCTGATGGGACTCTCTCACTCCTGCAAGAAAAAAAGTGAATGAATGACACTCAATATCCATGCTATGATACAAAGGACATTTTACCCTTTTTAAGGACTTAAAAAAAAAAAAAATAAGGGTTGATTTTTTCCATCCTGGGCCAATGACTCCTAAAATGACCAGGCTGTGCACCATGTAATTACCACTCACAGTAACAGCACAGAGGGCAAAAGGGCTGCTGGACTGAAAGGAAAATATTCAACTTCGATTGTCCCAAGTAGACCAGATGGGTCATGCCACTATTTTTACTTCTCCAAGAGCGTACGAGAGGCAGCAATCACACAGACTCATTTTGGACTTCATTTCAACCAAGCACCTTATGGACATTTTTTATGAGTTTAATAAGAATGGTCATTTATCTGCAGTCATTTCTCCTTCAACATAATATCCTGCAAACATCTGTGACACATCCGCTGTGCCAATGGGGAAAGAAGAGTAGAAACAGTCCCTAAGGTGGCTGTTCCAGGGGATGCCCAGCCAGCTGGCTCACGGCCAGCTCAGATGGGGATGGTTGTTCTCCATGCTACGTATGCCCTCACAGTGACAGACATGCACGCCTAGCCCAGAACAATTGTGGCAGCAGAGAGGACTGTCAAATTTGTTATTTACCCAAGTGAATTGTCAAAGGCATGGATAATCTCTTAAAATTTATGTTTAGCTTGAAGCCATTATCGTATCTCCTTAAATTACAATATATTTCAGATTTATAAGGAAAGACAACAGAAAGATAATGAAGATATCTGTAAACCTACCACTGGGTTTAGGAAGTAATAGTTATTGCCTCACATGCCTCTCTAGCTGCAGCTACTTATCTTCAGGCAATACTTAAGCTAAAAAAAAAAACGAAGTAATACCTATATAAACAGGATACACAGCCATGTCAAGCTACAATTACAAATTCTCCCAGATAATCTGTGAAGTGGACAACCCAAACATGAACTAGGCAAAGTGTACAGACAAAAAAGTCTCTTCTTAGTATGGGATACTCTAAATAAGCAGAATCTCACTGTGAGAAGCTGTGGCCCATGGTCTCTTTATAAAGTTTTATTAGAACATAGCCACACCCATTCACATTTTATCTGTGTCTGTTTCTGTGTTACCACAGCAAAGAAGGAGGTACAACAAAAACCACCTGGCTTTTTCTTAAGAAAAAGCGTGCCAACCTCTGGAATTAAAAAGGTGGGGGACAGACACATTTTTAGAGTATTAATACTCTTATGAAAATAATTTCACAAGCACTATCTGCTTTGAGATTAAAGTATCCATCTTAGAGCCTTGGAGGGACTCACCCACTCCTACCAGCTCCTGTCCACTGCTTGCATTCACACTACAGAGGACCAATTGCTAGAGGCCTTCTCCTGTCTGTCCAACTGGCAGAATGCAGCCTGCTTGGGCTGGAAGTGTAATTCAGTAGCAAAGCACTGCCCGGCATATGCAAGGCCCCGACACATGTTCTGTCCCCACACAAAAATATAAATCCTTTCTCACATCAAGTGGTCAAGTGTCCTCCAAACCCCCCAGCCCTAGAGAAAAAAGCATGTGATGCTGTGGCAGTAGTGGGTGCCTCTCGGTATGTTCTCTTAGCTTCATATCCTCCCTCCTTGCCCTGCTGACACTGGGGCTGCCGTCCTGTGCCTGCTGAAGGAAGGCCAGGCGTGCTCCACAGAGAGCACCACAGTGATACAAGAGGCCATGCAGCAGGGAGGCATCTCCCTCCCCCTTTCTGGTCCTCCCTAGTTATGACTGTCATCTGGTGCCTGGCAACCTCCCTGCTGAGCTCCCACTGTGCCTCCCTCAATATTCAACCCTGCATTAAAAGCTCCTCAGTAGGCCAGGCCCCACCCCACTCCAGGACAAGTGCCCTGGCTTGTGGAGACTGCTAGCCTCCACCCTCCGGCAAGTTTCTTCACCAAAATCTTAGATGTCATCTAAAGCTCAGCCAAGGCTCAGGGCTCCTCTACTCAATAATTCCCACACTGGATGCCTCTCCTTGCCCTAGCCATAGCCTCTGTACCTACTACTTCTGGACCCTTAAAGTCCTCTTTTATCTCTTCATAGTTGTTAACCCTCTGCTGCTCTAGCCAACAAATGTTCATGTTCATTTTTCTCCATTGGAATAACCAGTGTGATTTCTATCTCCTGGTAAGGTTTGTCCTTGTGCCCATGAACTATTTATGGGCTAGTTACACTGAGATGTGTCCGACATGGGGATTTCAGCACTCAAGGGCCTGGTTTCCTCCCTACATAGGGATGAGGCCATGCCTTGTTTTGCTACTGAATGAAACTTCCCTGACAACCACTACAGAACACAACAGACTGCACTGAGTTAGTCACGAGGCTCAGAAGCTGAATTCTCTATCACGGAAGGGGCTGGGAACGACATGGGGCCATGCTGAGTCACATGCTGGTTTGGGGCTGAATTCTCAGGCTTTCCTTTTTGTGGCTGCAGGTCCCAGGAATTGAGCATGTCCATTTCCCAATTAAGAAAGGCTCACCTTCCACCTTGCTACCTGAGGTTCTTCAAAGAGTGGAGCTGCAACCTCTTCTAGCTCTACTGTCCCCTTCTGTCCCTGAAGGACAGACAGAACTTCTTGCCTTGAGAATCCCACTGCTAAGGTCTCTATGGAAACAGGTAACAAAACCAACACTGCAGGTGGGACAGAGCATCCAGGCTTTTACAGTCTGCTTCCAGCTCCGATTCCATGACTGTGGCACACAGGTAATTTGGCCCAGTGTTCTTCCTGCTAGAACACACTGCCTCTGAACCCAGACACTGCACAGAAGGCACGACCACACTGAGCTTTCCTTTGTTGGTGTCAATGGCCCAGCGAGTGAAGCAGGATAGATCATAGTGCCTGGAAGAGATTTTCAAAACCTTGCTTTTTTTCTTCTCTCTTAGAGGCAGGGGGACAGGGAGATTGCCCACAGGGGCAGTCTATCACTGAGCTACATCCCCACCCCATTTAATTTTTGAGACAGGGTATCTATATGTAACCCAGGTTAGCCTTGAACTTGTGATTCTACCTCATCTTCCTGACTAGCTAGAATTACAGGTGGGTACCACTGCACCTGGCTCAAAACCTTTTCTTCTTTTAGTACTGGGGACTGAACCCTCAGTGCCTTAGCACTGAGTAGATCCTAGTTCTTTTTAAGACAAGGGGTATACTTGTTAAGTTGCTGAGGGTTCCGTTAAATTATTGGTCTTGGCCTTGCAATCATTCTGCCTCCCAAGGAAATGGGATTACAGGCATGCACCACTGTGCCCACCACCTGTCCAGCTCAATTTTTTTTGGTTTTGTTTTAGAGGTGAGCCAACAAAGCTCCAAATTTTAAGCTTTGGAACCCAAGGGTTGGGATGAGAAAGGGTGAGATGCCATTTACCAAGGGCATGAAGGCTTCCCCCGTGTTAGCTCATGAAGACTGGAAAGGCATGTGGACACCACGGTGCCACCCCTCCATATGATCACCCTCCAGGCCCATTTCTCACACTGGAAGCTCCTTACCGAGAAGTGTGAAGGCTTGCCGAGTCTTCTCAAAGTCCTCTGCATCATCTACACCCTCAATGGCTGTGTCTCCCCCCTGGGATGTATAGAAAAAGTCCTCTGCACATGCTGTGGAGGCAAGGAAGTCAAGAGTCAAACACTGCAGAGACCTTCACCCTGAGTCACCTGCAGATCATGACCCACAAGGAGTTCTATTTCCCAAGCATGCTATTCCAGACCAAATTTTAGTTCCAGCCAGTTGTGAAACCCTTTGAAGTATTCTTCATCCATAATGGCAAATCAGAGAAAACTGAATAATAAACAAAAATTACATTACTCTGCCAGAATGTGCTACCGTATTTATATAAAACTGGTGCGGGAAAAACATGTTAATACAAAAGATAGATTATGCAAAGTTCAGCTTAATGGGATCTTGCCCAGATTTATTTTTAAGACAGACCTGAAATATATAAGTAAAATGCATAGTTAGAATCACCTCCTAGGTCACAGACTTCCATGACCCTAGATAATCTTTGCTTGAACACTTCATTTAACACGAGGGGCTGTGATGTGCGTCAGGTGACCTGGTTTTCCTGTTCATTTGTTGGGCAAGGTCAGGGCACACTTGAGCTGTTCAGGCACTTGAGCAAGTGCAGGCCGAGATCCTCAGGGGTTTGTTCTCATTCCCCAGCTTAACGCTGTGTCAGGCCTCTGAGGAAGCCTTGGAACAGCTGGTAAAGAGGGGTCCGTGTTGTCTTACGAGTCTCAGCCAAGCTTAGCGGGGGACAAAAATGCAACAAGCCTCGGGTAAGACCTGCACTACAAGTAGGATGGTAAAAGCAGCTTAAATAAGGGAACTGGCCACGGAAGTCATTTAGAGTAACAATTGCTTGCTATCAAACTTACCCTCAAAAATCACTTGCCTTTCATAAAGTACCCTGTGTGGTGTCACTCTGCCTGGTACTTCATGTTCTGAGTACATAATGTCTGATTCTGACAGGATGCCCAATCTGTACATGGGCTGGTTTTCCTCCTCCCTGAAAACCCCAGTTCAATTCTTTTCCCTTGACCCAAGCATGCACGGTTGAACGCTCATCAGCTGAGCGTGCTTAGCTGCAGCTTCACAGCAGCTCCCAGTCCTCCTGCAACACCTCGTCCTTCTGATTTATCCCCCAAGAACTTCTACAGAATTTTCCTCTCTGCAGACTGCCATTGTCCTGGGTCTGACCTTCAGCATCTGTTGTCTGGGGACTGTTGCAAAAGACTAAACCCAACTCCTTGCTTCTGCTCATGTCCTTCCAAACGCACCTCCAAAATGTTGATAATGTCAGTCACACTGCTCCCCTGTTTGAAGCCCCTTAGAGATCAATAGCAAAAATTATTAGCCTAGAACCTTCTCTTAGACCTTCCAAGACATGGCTACAGCCTACTGCTCCCAACTCCCGACTTCAGTTTCCTGTCCCTGATCAACTCTTCCTTCTGTCCATGCCATCAGTGGTCCCTACCTACCTTTCTTGTCTCACCCCATTCCCTCATGTTCCTAGAGAGCACCCTCTGTCCTAAGCCACAATAAACTTTAAAAACTCCTTTGGTCCATTAAGCAAACACTGCCAAGCTCAGCTAGAGAGAACTCAGCCCTAAACCCCAGTTTGACAACACAACCTGAGCTGTAACCATCAAGCTCCACTGCCTACAGGGATGAACAGAGTTGTGTTGCAGTGGTAAGGCAGGAGAGACAGCTTTCTGGAGGAGTAACTTAACACACTGATGATTCAGTCCAAGGAGTTTGAACTGGAGGAGGAAGGATAACAGCTCTTCCTCACAGCTTCAGGAGAAGTGAATTTTTAAGAATTCTCTTTGCTGAAATCAGCATAGTTCTTTTTCACAGCTAACCACTCTGGGAGCTCTGGCATGGCAGTTTCCAAGGCTTTCTAAATCAATTCTTTCTTCCCCTTTGTATTCACTCTTCAAGATGTTTCATCTGATGATTTCTGCAGGGCCTAGCTGAAAACCACTTTAACTCCCACCATTGCAGATAAGCAAACTGAAGAACATAGGGCTTTAAGGGCTGCACACTCTCTCCAGAGATTGTCCGGGCCTGGGAGCCCATTAACTGATTACCCAATTGTAGAAATGATCATTTTTCTGGACTGGGGTTGTGGCTCAATGGTAGAGTGCTCGCCTAGCATGCATAAAGCACTGGGTTTAATCCTCAGCACCACATAAAGATATTGTGTCTACCTAAAACTAAAAAGTAAATATTTAAAAAAAAAAGAAATGATCATTTATCTTTGTCATTCTATGATTGTCATGAACACAACTGCTGATAGTAGGCCCGCCCTGGCCCCTGGGGACTCAACCCCCAGTTCTTTGTTATGCATGTCAATGTGGCCAGCTCACAAGGCCATGACGCAGGCTTGCGGTTCCCTGTTTATCCGCCTCGCACATATGTGTCTCGGGAACATCTTGACCTGTTCGAGCCTCCTGATAGGGGACGGTGACGTGACGGTAACCCAAGGACGCAGTTATTACTCTCCCCTCCTCACTTTTGAGTAATTTCCCGCAGCTGTTAAAAAGATATATAAGGGGAACAAATCTGGCAATAAAGCGCGCGCGCACACGCTCCCTCCTGGATGAAGAACCTTGGTGTCCTGTGTATTTTTAACCCCGACGTCCCTCGCCGGACTCGGCTCCGCTAGCCGGACGCGGCATCTGGAGGCTCCCACCGAGATCCGGAAAGTAGGGGTAAGCGGACGGGGCTCACCTTCTAAAGGTAGAAGGGGGAGGATTGGTTTAAAGGTAATTTAAAGAGACAGGGTACGTACCATGGGTAACTCAACAGCGAAGGTTCGTCTGGCCAACGAACTAAAAGAGCTGTTAAATACACAAGGAACAGGAATAAAAACTAAGACTGCAACCGAATTCTTTGAAGTTATCACCCAGGCTTGTCCTTGGTTTCTGACAGGAGGCTTTCTCAATAACAATGATTGGGATTTAGTTTGGCAACAGCTTCGCAGGGCTGTGTTGTCCGGAGGGGATTTTTTGTTGTGGAAAAGTGAAAATCAAGAGAGGTGTCGCGAGCTAGCCCGAGTCAACCAGGACGCCAGCTTCCCACGGCGTAACCTTGAAATGTTAACAGGCTCAGGACAATATGCTGTCATAAATCAGCAAATTAATTATGATCCTGGGGGTTTATGCTCAGATAGCCTCAGCTGCGGTCCATGCCTGGAAAACCCTGCCCGTTTCTAAGACTGAAGCAAAAATTTCCAAGATCTCTCAAGGGCCCTCTGAACTTTATTCGGACTTTATAGCCTGCCTAATGCAGGCGGCTGGAAAAATATTCCCTAATCTGGAACAGGCTATGCCACTTATTAGACAACTGGCATATGAAAACGCTAACACTTACTGCCAAAATGCTATTAAGTCCTCCCGGGCCAAAAGTATAGATGACATGATTCGAGCATGCAAAGATATAGATGGGCCTCATATTACTGGTCAGGTTTTGGCTGCTGCCCTTAAGACTGGAATGCAAAAATCTGATAACAGGGGAACCCGCTCTAAGGGGTGTTTTAAGTGTGGGAAAGAGGGACATATAAGGAGAAACTGCCCGGAAAGGAGCGAGGGTGCTGGCAGAGGGATGGTTGGAATTTGTCCTCGATGTCATAAAGGAAATCATTGGAGTAGTGAGTGCAGGTCAAAATTTGACATCCAAGGTAACCCAATACCGTCGGGAAACGGGAGCAGGGGCCCGCCCCGGGCCCCGGAAGCCAAAGTGTACAGGGCAGTGCAGGGACGAAACAGTGCCGCGGGGAGTGGGCGTCTCCGCCGCCTCCCCCTGACCAACCCCTTTCTATCTGGGAACTCCCCAGGGGAACACCGGGAAGTGCAGGATTGGATCTCAGTTCCACCTCCCGAGCAGTACTGACTCCGCAGATGGGTCCCCAGACCCTGCCAACTGGAGTCTTTGGCCCTTTGCCGGAGGGAATTGTGGGACTGATACTGGGAAGAGGCAGCACTCTGCATAAAGGGCTCAGAATTCTTACAGGTGTGGTTGATGGTGATTACCATGGGGAGTTAAAAATTGTTGCCGAGGCTACCCAAGGGATTGTTATTGTTCCTCCCGGAGAACGCATAGCACAATTATTGCTGCTGCCGGCGGCGTCTCTACCCAGCCGTGCCCTACAGGCAGCCCGGGGTAATGGCAGTTTTGGTTCCACCGGCTCCCCTCAAACCTTTTGGGTAGCACACTTGGACTCCCGACCACAATTAACCATTAAAATACAGGATAAAATCTTCAAGGGGATATTAGATTCAGGAGCTGATGTCTCTGTTATCTCTAAGAAACAATGGCCATCTGCTTGGCCTCTCCAAGATCCCTCAGCTGTATTACAGGGGATTGGGCAGACGAGACCAGAAAAAAGTGCCTCCTTTCTAAAATGGAGAGATGAGGAAGGACACAGTGGTTATTTTCAGCCTTACATAGTGGCTGGACTCCCCACAAACCTTTGGGGAAGGGACCTACTTCAACAAATGGGAGCTATCCTCACCACTCAGACCCTAAAAGGGAGTAATAAATTTGTTAATGACATGATGTTAGACATGGGATGGCTTCCCGGAAAAGGACTGGGGAAAAGACATGAGGGAAGGGCAACGCCTGTGGACCCTACAGAAGAAATTACCAGAAGTGGAGGAGATCGGAGGGGGCTAGGAAATTTATCCTAGGGGCCACTGAAATGCGGCCATGTCCTCTATCTATTACTTGGTTATCAGATGACCCTGTGTGGATAGAACAGTGGCCCCTAACTAAGGACAAATTGCAGGCCGCGACCCTTCTGGTTCAGGAACAGCTTAGGGTGGGGCATATAGTGCCTTCCACTTCCCCCTGGAACACTCCTATTTTTGTCATAAGAAAGGGGTCTGGAAAATGGAGGCTTCTCCAAGACCTGAGGGCTATTAATAATACCATGCAGCCCATGGGAACTTTACAGCCAGGACTACCCTTCCCCACGGCTATCCCTAAAGATTGGCATCTTATTATTTTGGACCTAAAAGATTGCTTCTTTTCTATTCCCCTGGCCCCCCAGGATTGTAAACGTTTTGCTTTCTCTTTACCTTCAATAAATTTTAGGGAACCCTATCAGCGGTTTGAATGGACTGTCTTACCTCAAGGAATGGCCAATAGCCCTACTATGTGTCAGTACTTTGTAGCAAAAATTCTGCAACCCTTTAGGCAACAATTCCCAAACTTTTACCTCGTCCATTATATGGATGATATATTGTTGGCAGGCCCTGATAGGAAAGCACTTTTCCGGTCTTATGAAGTCCTCCAGTCCCTGTTAAAGGGGGCCGGACTGATTATAGCCCCAGAGAAGGTGCAGATTCAGTATCCTTATAACTACCTAGGATATACTATTAACAAGGTAGGGATCACTCCCCAGAGGCCTCAATTTCAGGTGAACCAGCTCAAAACCCTGCACCAATGGCAGACATTTCTGGGGGAAATCCAATGGCTGCGGCCTTCCCTCCATGTCCCTACTGGTGAACTTAAACCCCTGTATGACCTTTTGAGAGGAGACCCCTCACCCACCTCCCCGCGAAAACCTACTCCAGAAGCCTTGAAGGCGCTTAGATTGATAGAGACAGCCTTACAAGAGATGCAGGTGATGCAGGTGGACTACTGCCAGTCCTTGTTATTCATCGTTCTGCCGTCAAAACTCACCCCGACTGGAGTCTTTTGGCAGACTGGTCCTATTTATTGGGTTCACTTACCTGCATCCCCCTCCCGGGTCTTGATACCTTTCCATGATCTGGTAATACAATTAGTTTGGAAAGCAAAATATCTAGGAGATGCCTTGTTTGGGAAAACCTTTGATGTTCTCATATTACCATATAATCAAGACATTCTTTCTAAATTAAGACAGGAACATGATCTCTGGTGTCTTTTCTTCTGTAGTTTCATGGGACAGGTTGACAATCACTACCCTAAAAGCAGGCTCCTTGAAAGTCTAAAGACATGTCCAATAATTTTCCCAAAGATCCTAAAAAAGGATCCTCTCCCGGGGGCACAAACCGTCTTCACTGACGGGGCCAAAAATGGGTTTGCTGTCGTTTCAGATGGGACCCAAGTCATCCGCAAGAGAGTGGCCGATTGTTCGGCCCAAAAAGCGGAGGTTGCAGCCTTAATATTGGCCTTACAGACCTATAGCTCGGTGCCCCTTAATGTTTTCACAGACAGTCTCTATATCGCCAGGCTCGCCTCCGCGATTGAGACGGCACCTTATATTGGAAAACAATCCACTATCATGGATCAACTACAAACAGTGCAGCTTCTTATATGGGCTAGGGCAGACCCCCTCTTCATAGGTCACATTAGAAGTCATTCCGGACTTCCAGGTCCTCTGGCAGCGGGCAACGCCATGGCAGACGCTGCCACACATGCCACTAATTTTATATATACAATAACTGAGTATGATAAGGCCCTACAACTTCATAATAAATTTCACCTAAACGCACAAACTTTGCGCTTCCGCTCAGGATGTTCCCGGGATCAAGCTTTAAAAATTGTCTCCCTATGTCCTACTTGTGCACCTTTTATCCATTCCCCTTCTCTGGGAGTCAACCCAAGGGGCCTTCAGCCAAACGACATCTGGCAAACTGATGTAACTCATATTCCTAGTTTTGGAAAGCTGTCTTTTGTGCATGTCAGTATAGACACGTTCTCTGGTTTTATCTCCGCTACTTTACATTCAGGAGAAAAGGCTAAGGACGTGATACAGCACTATGTTAAAACCTTTTCCTTTATGGGAACCCCTCGATGTATAAAAACAGATAATGGCCCAGTTTATATTAGTCAAACCTTCCAAAAATTTTGCTCACAGTGGGATATTATACACAAAACAGGAATCCCATATAACCCCCAAGGACAGGCCATTGTTGAACGGGCCCATCAACATCTTAAAACCTATTTGCAAAAAACAAAAGAGGGGGAGATATACCAGAATTGTCAGGGACCACAAGCACTCCTAAGCATAACTCTATTCACTTTAAATTTTTTGCTCACTGACGCCGAAGGCCGTACAGCAGCGCAGCGTCACTTTTCCCCTCCCACCATACAAAAAGCACAGATAAGATGGAAGGATCTGGCTACAGGGAAGTGGCAACCCCCTGCTCCACTCTTGGCTAGAGTGAGAGGAGCTGTATGTGTCTTCCCTCCAGGGACGGAAAAACCCATTTGGATCCTGGAGCGCTGCACCAGACCGGTGAATGAAAATTCAAGACAAAATGAAGTTCCCAAGATGGCTGATCCTGCCGCTGTTGTTCTCACCCCTTCAAGTGAGTGCCGAGACACACCTCATGAGCTGGACACCGCTTGTGGCATTCCTTCTGGACAGGTTTGTTGAAGGAGGGCTTGACCCCCCACCTGGGAATATTCATGAATATCTTTTTGGAGCCCCTTGTGAGTGTAAGGGAGGGCCCCGGCACTCGGCCCCCTCTGGTTATATCCAGAGCATTGATTGTGGGACTAAAGTAGCCTACATGGCAGCTGAACTCAATCAAAACATCGGAGGATTTGAGCAACCAAAATGGGCATGTGTCAATAAGCCCGGACTTAATGTCCCCAGTTTGACCGAGACTCTTGGAAGCTGTTCCGCCACTTGTCATTACACCCCGGCAATGCACATCTCCTGTTATACATCAGCCTCAATTTGTGTTAATAATCAAGGAAAACAGTATTTTGAGGCCATCGTAACTAACACCCGTGGAGAAGGGGGGACTACTTATAATTTTATTCCTTTTCTTGGTGACCGGGGAGGAGAAGGCATCACGACTCGGTTAACGGAGGCAGGATGTGAGGGCGTCATGGGTAAACCCTCCTGCTGGCCCATGCAGGCCCCCATCGGAGTCTCTGATGGAGGGGGACCCACTGATGCTATCAAACACCTTCAGGTGATTAAGCTTTTAAAGCCGGAGATCCCTAAGCCTACATACCACCCCTTGATATTGCCCAAATCCCAGCTTCCTGATTTAGATGCCAATACATTAGATATCCTAGAAACTACCTTTTCTTTACTTAACAGTTCCAATCCTACCCTTGCTGGTGATTGCTGGCTCTGCATGACGGCAGGTGCAGTCATGCCATTGGCAGTCCCCATTAATTATACCATTGATGATGACAACACGTGTCAATCTGGGCTACCCTTTAAGGTGCAGCCTCTAGGTGGTTTTATGTCTTGCCTTCTGGGCATGATGCAAAATAATACCTATGATGTTGATGTTGGAGTCTCTTCCTTTGGGAACTGCTCATTAGTAAAGAATTACTCTTCACCTACTCTGCCCATTTGTCCCCCTAATGGTACAGTTTTTATGTGTGGTGGAAATTTAGCTTTTCCCAG
Source organism: Marmota flaviventris (assembly GCF_047511675.1). Lineage (NCBI taxonomy): Eukaryota > Metazoa > Chordata > Mammalia > Rodentia > Sciuridae > Marmota > Marmota flaviventris. The sequence goes on along the minus strand of NC_092513.1, from coordinate 24,243,080 downwards.
GCTCCCAGCAAATTGGACTGGTGGTTGCGTTCTGGCATTACTGCTTCCTGATATCACGATTATTTCAGGAGATGAATCCCTACCCATTCCTAGCCTAGACACCCTAGTTAGAAGACACAAGAGAGCTGTTCAGGCCTTAGCACTCCTTGTTGGCCTTGGAATAACCGCTGCTGTGGGCACAGGCACAGCTGGACTGGGTACGGCTATACATTCTTATCGCCGTCTACCTCAGCTGCTTATAGATGATGTGCAGACCCTATCTGGCACTATTAGGGACCTACAAGACCAAATTGACTCTTTGGCAGAAGTGGTCCTCCAAAATAGGCGAGGCCTAGACTTACTGACTGCCAATCAGGGGGGAATCTGTTTAGCCTTAGGAGAAAGGTGCTGCTTCTATGCCAATAAATCGGGCATAGTTCGCACTAAAATCAAGGAGCTTCAAGAAGACCTAGAGAAAAGGAGAAAAGAATTATTCGAGAACCCTCTTTGGACTGGGATGAATGGGTTCCTGCCCTACCTTCTTCCCCTCCTGGGGCCCTTACTGGGTCTTCTTTTGATTGCAACCTTGGGACCTTGTGTTGCAAATAGGATAACTCAATTCATTAAGGACCAGATTAACATTTTAACCTCCAAGCCAATACAGGTTCACTACCAACGCCTGGAGATGGACGACTCCGCCCACGAGGTGTACTTACGACCCATCCGGAGATGAGATGTAACTGGACAGGAGCCAATACCCGAGCCCTCCTATGTATGCCTGCTTTTGCCCAGGTCCCTAATTACCCTGCCGACTTGGTGCCGTCATCCCAGACCCTTACGTTCAGAAAGCTCCCTGGTCATAGCTATCCCACTGGCAAAGATGATGACTGGGATCTGCAGTTGTGTCCTGCTGGCCATGTCATCCTAACTGAAAAGTGTCCGTTTACGTAGGACAAGAGCTGATCTTGTAGTACCCAGTGACGGGCAACTTCCACGCTTGCACTGCAACCTAAGCCAGGGGAATGGGGCCTCCCCAGAGACGGGTAAGCAGTGCAGGGGCGGTGGACGACCTAAGACAGGGGCTACTTGATTCCCATTGACATGCAAAAAACAAAAAAGGGGGACTTGCTGATAGTAGGCCCGCCCTGGCCCCTGGGGACTCAACCCCCAGTTCTTTGTTATGCATGTCAATGTGGCCAGCTCACAAGGCCATGACGCAGGCTTGCGGTTCCCTGTTTATCCGCCTCGCACATATGTGTCTCGGGAACATCTTGACCTGTTCGAGCCTCCTGATAGGGGACGGTGACGTGACGGTAACCCAAGGACGCAGTTATTACTCTCCCCTCCTCACTTTTGAGTAATTTCCCGCAGCTGTTAAAAAGATATATAAGGGGAACAAATCTGGCAATAAAGCGCGCGCGCACATGCTCCCTCCTGGATGAAGAACCTTGGTGTCCTGTGTATTTTTAACCCCGACGTCCCTCGCCGGACTCGGCTCCGCTAGCCGGACGCGGCACACAACCTAACTCATTGTTATGGTTTAGCTGTGAGGTAAGCTTCAAAAGCTCCTATGAGACAATGCAAAATGTTCAGCGATGAAATTATTTGATTATGAGAGGCACAACCTAATCAGAGGGTTAATCTGCCAAGGATTAACTGGGCAGTAACTGTAGGCAGGTAGGGCGTGGCTGGACATGAGTCACTGGGGATATATCTTAGGGGTTTATGTTTTGTCATGAGTGGAGCCGTTTCCTGGTGGCCATATCCTTAGCTGCTTCCTCCATAACACCCTTCAGCCATAAAGTTCTGCCTCATCTTGGGCCCACAGTTATGGTATTGGCTGATCACAGACTGAATTGCTGAAAACCGAGCCAAAATAAGCTTTTCCTCCTCTCAGTTGCTCTTACTGGGTCTTTTGGTCACAGCAACAAAACCACTAATTAAAGCGGTCATTATCAAGTGTCAGCTGAACATAGTCACCCAACTCCACTTTTGTATTGGAGAGAATGCATTTTCAGCACCTTTCCCCAAGACCCTTCATTGTCAACACCCAGGGCCTTGCTGCCTGATGTTCTAAGACAGAACACCCACGGGTCCTGCCTGCTCCCGGTTCCCAAACTCAGGCCCAGCTGAGTAACTTATTCAGAGTTAGGTTTACAGCTGCAGGGACTACTGGCATTCTCTGAATCCAAACTGAGTGACTGTCTCCTCTCCCTCAGCTTTAAGGTCTGTTGTAGCCTCTGAAGATCATGCTCTAGAGCCTCTCATTAAGAACCATCCAAACAAGAGGCAGTCTTCCCAGCCTGCCTGGATCTCAGCTCTCCTTTCAGGACCCTGAAGCCAGCACCTTCTCTTATCCTCTGGTCTCTTTAAGAAGAATCACCAAGGAGAAACATACCTCAGATCTATTAACTGGCTCAATACGCAGACGTTGGACCAGGTAGTGGGCACACCACAAAGTAGAAATTAATCAAGCCTTTCAAGGCCAAGGCCACCAGCTTGCACTGCAAATGGGATGCAAGGTTTTGACCTGTGCAAGGCTGAAGACGTTATTAATAAAACTGCATCAGTACACTTACAGAAGTAACCAAGAAAAGGAAATTATTTCTTAAACATCTGAAGGATGAACTCAAGGGAAAATGGGTCCTTCACACCTGTACGAGATTTACTGTCATTTATTCACTATCATTGTACTTCTAAAAAATCATTGTACTTTCACTCCATGATGCAAGAGACTGGGCAGTTTTCAAGTGTCTCAGTTGGGAACCCAAGGAATCTGCACATTGCAGATATACAAGGAAAAGCCATTTTAAGCTCAAGTATAAATCACGTAAGTGAAATTTTTTTTTAGAATGATTTCTTTCCTATTCAAGTTACATTTGTGACCAAAATGGTCCCAATAATATCAAGTGGATCATGTCAGTATTTATTCATTATAAAATTGACCAGAGGGGAAAATATACCTCATGTCTTGCAGACTGGCCTTGAAAAGCTCTTCTGGGCTCTTGCCCCGTTCTGGGAAGGAAAAAGACAATGGCAGTAGCCACAGTGTGAATGCCTACCTGGCCACTTGTCACTGAGCTGCCACCAGAGCCTAAAGGTGGCAGGTCAGGGCAGTGCTCATACAAGGACTGCTCAGCACCACCCTGCTTGAAAGGCAATGCACTCTCCTTGTCCTCAGAGGTGATAATATCCCCGGGAGAATCAAACTTGTGAAGAATTAAAGGACAAACCAACACAGTGGATGTCACTACAGCTTCCTCCCTAGGTTCTAAAACATGGCTTCACAGGGAAATTTGGCCTGCCCCAACTATGCTTCCTGCAGCATAGCCCTCACTACCTGGTATTGTAGTTGACAAGCTAAGTGAAAGTAGGACCCACAACTGTTTAATATTACGTCACCAGCATCTAACATGGTCTGAGTAGTTTGATGAATGGATGCTAAGTTGCACGACACATGCAAGTGCTACAAGAATTTATAAGAAGCAGAGTTGAGAGAGCAAACCAATATTGGAGCCTTTGGATAGATTTTAGCAACTGGGAGCACAGATGGGTCTGGTGCTAGATCCTTAGGATGGCTTGGATTAGGATCAGAGATTGCAAAGTCTCATTAGTCTTGTTCTCACAGCTGTGGAGACTAACCAGCCTCTTCCTAGATACCCAGCTCTTCACGTCATCCGATAGTGCTTCACTTTCCCCACAAGCTCCTGAAGTACAGACAGCAGGCCAGGGACAGGATACTGCTGAGCCCTGGGCCCGCCCTTATCCCACACATGGGCTCCAAGGACTTAGCTACAGAATAGGTCAATATCCCATGATACACAATGCTCCCCAGACCAGAGGAGTGCGGGTAGAGGCTCTAGGTCCAAGGAGAGATGGTATGTGGTACAGAATCAAGAACTAAAGCTACTCACCTGTTATGGTTTGGATGTGAGGTAGCCTACCCACCTGTTATGGTTTGGATGTGAGGTGTCCTCCTAAGGGTCACTTGTGAGAATGCAAGAAGGTTTGGAGGAGAAATAATTGGGTTGTGAGTCTTAACCCAATCAGTGAATTAATCCCGATAGAGATTAACTGAAGGCAGATAGGGTGTGTCTGGAGGAGGTGGGAATTGGGGGCACAGCTTTGGGGTATGTATTTGTGTCCAGCAAGTGGAGTGTCTGCTTCCTCATTATCATGTGAGCTGCTTCCCTCTGCCACACTTCCTCCATGATGTTCAGCCTCACCCTGAGCTCCAAGGAATGGAGCCTGCTGTTTATGGATAGAGACCTCTGAAACGGTGAGGCCCAAATAAACATTTCTCCTCTGTAATTGTGCTTCTCAGGTCTTTTAGCCACAGCAGGGGGGAAATATGACTAAAACACCTCCACTACTCTAGCTCCACGTCAGCCAACTCAAAGCAAATGAAACTTGCCAATGCATTCATCAGTGGAAGCCAAGGATGGACCCATCCATCTGATGGTGACATTTGGGGACTCATGCATTGGCTCCAGTAGAGCGGTCACTTTTGTTAGTCACTCCATTATCCCTCCAGTGCTCCAAAGCAGGGGTTCCAGAAGCTTCCGGGTCTGCTTAAATGGGATCAGACCACGTGGCAGCACTGTCTCATTCATCTGAGCCCCCCCCCCCCCAATAAATCTGTGGCAATACCCCTGCCTCTGCCTTATGACTAGAGCCATTCCCATTGTCTTTTTCTCACTCCCCATCCCCTAGCAGTACTGGGGATTAAACCCAAGACCTCAAGTGTGCTAGGCAAGCTACCCCTAAGCTGCACCCTCAGCCCTTTGCATTTTTAATCTTGAGATAGTATCCAAGTGGCCCAGGCTGGCATCAGACTTGGGATCCTCTTGCCTCAGCCTCCCCAGTAGCTGGCATCATAGGTGTGCCCACCACACCTGGCTTATATCCATCCCCACTTTATCCTCACCCTTCCCTGTGTTTCAATCCTAAAACTTAATCCTAAAACATGTTAGCCCTGAGCAAATGATCTGCATCATCCAAATCTACATCTTTATGGAAGGCACACACATCTCATGATGCCTAGAGTAAAACCACATTTCAAAATAATGACACATGCACAGTCTTTCATGCCATGCAAAACATGCTGCCAACCCTGCCTCTTATTCCTTCACACGATTTCTGCTGAAGATAGTAAAATAGTATTGATTGTATCCAGTCTAATTGGGTGGGGAGGTTCTGAAAGGTTTAAGGGAGTCATTCCGAGTGGTTTGGGCATTCCAGATGGCCTGGAATCGACAAAGAACAAACAACTCTGTCTCAGGACAGAGCTCAGACAGGAACCTGTATCAGAGGACTCTGAGCAGAGCATCCAGGCCCCCGCAGAGCCTCTACGCTGTTCCAGTGGTTGTCGCCCACCCTGAGCACAGCATACACCTGCTGACTTACTTAGTGCAAGCTCTTTAAATTCTGGGAGACTGGCGGCAGCACAGAGCTGGTAGAAGATGTGGTAATTCCTCTCATCATCTGCCTGGAGGAGGAAAAGGTGAATGAGTTTTAAGGCCAAGACTCCAAGATCACCCTCTCATCTATTCTGAGCCCAGATGCTCCAGGTGGTGGGAACTGAACCCACCACATAGCCTTCCACCTTCAAGTCCCACTGCCAGATTTTCCATGTGCTATGGGTTCTCCTAAACTGATGAGTTTTACCTCTTGACTTACACAAAAGCATGCATTTTCTTTTTCCTTCTGTACAAGACATCATTGTTATTCCGCAAATGGAGAGTCAGTCAATCAGCAGATATGTAGTCTTCTGTGCTGCTTGACTAATGCTCCAGGGCTTATAATTTCCTTGCTGTAAACTTTCTCCTCTGGGAAGCTTGGAGCTTAGTGAAAGTTGTGCTGGCCCACTGAGTCAGAGCAGTTAGGAAAGGTCCACAACTGAGAAGGGACTTCTGGTGGACACTTGAAGCCAGAATGGCTTAAATTGGCCAAGTGACGGTGGTGAGCAAAAGGAAAGCTCAGGAAGGGGTGCCAGGGAGAGGCCGCAGAGCACCCTGGACTGCACTCAGCAGAGGCCAGCCCCTGCACTACAGAAGTGAGAATGTGGGGCTGGGAAACCAACCAGGAGGTACCAAGGACAGCCAGGCAAAAAGGGGAGAGGAGAGCTTGTTTGAATTCATTAGGTGTTTGCTAAAAATCAGCATGGAGCTAAGACAAACAGCTGAAGGGATCGGATTCTGAAGCCTTCCAATGTCTCCTCTGAAGGTAGCCAAAATGTGAGCACCAGGAAGCCACTTCACCCAGGGGAGCAGCGTGCCAGCCTCAGGACATGCACTGTCACTTTGGTTCAGTGATGAGGACAAAAGGGAGCTGCAAGAGGGCTGTGGATGGGGTTGTGAGCTGAACCGCGTGCTGCCAGGGGAGGGCAGTCACCTAGAGGCACGGCCCAGTTGGCAGGAGGAAATGGAAGGTAAGCTGAGAGCAATCAAGCCTGGGAAGAAGTGAGAACTCCACTCACTTATTGAAAAGTAAGCCAAGTAGCCAAATGTGAAAACAGATACACTTTCAACCTACTAAGGTTCATGTGAAAGCTCAAATCACAGACTGTACATATGATAGTCCCTGATCATTAGACTGAAAATCCACAAGGAAACAGATTTTATTCTCGACTGCGTCTTTGGGGTCTAGCACAGGTCTGACACATTAGAGGCCCTCAATTTGTTGGTTGAATCAAAAAGCAATGCAAGGTAAAGGACTTTGAGGCCAAATTTCTGTTTCATTTGAAATGAATACCATCAACAAAAGGAAAGCAGAAGACCAAGAACATCCAAATCCAGGCTCAAAAGATGAGCTGCTCTTTGGGCACGGGGAGTGGGGCAGGCAGCATCAAGTGAGGGGCAAAAATACAACAGGCCCCAGTCCCTCACTCACCTGAAAGACGACTCTGGACTTCTCCAACAGGTAGGTCCTCATGTTGGCCCCAATGATGTGGTACCTTTTGTCAAAGCCGATCTGAATGTACTTTCCAAAGCGGCTGCTGTTGTCATTCCGAGTGGTTTTGGCATTCCCGATGGCCTGGAATCAACAAAGAACAAAGGGGTTGTGCAAAAAATGAAGCCTTTCCTCATTTCAGGCTGGATATTTGTAACAGGGTCTATCTCCTTTCCCTCCCTCAACTTTTGCAATGACAAGGAACCAAGTTAAAAATTGCGTTCGACTTAAATTTAATTTCCAGCCTCCTTCACTCCTAAGGATGGCCAGTGACAGTCATGAGTTTATTAGTGAGCTCTTTATAAGAGATTAACCAGCAGGGAGGTGCACCCCATTGTCCCCGTCTTCCTCCTCCTCCAGCCTAAAGTACACATGCAATGGCTGTAGCTATAGCATTCATCATGGGACCTAGAGCCAGATCTCAGCTGACATCCTTTAGCCACTAAACCAATGGTAGTGCCCATTAGCTCTGAACTTTCTGGGAGAGAAACAAACCTTCCCAGGTTTCATCCACTTTGATCAGATCTCCAAGTATTGTTATTCCCAACCGACAAGTGGTATTTCCTAGGAATGGACCAGTTGACACATCTCATTACTAGGACCAGTCAGGAAGTCACCATCTCAGTATCACTTCTTATGCAGCAGCGGGGACATTCAAAACACTGGATGACTTTTAAAATCAGTAGCTACACAACTGGTCTCATCAGTATAAGCTTTCCATAAAACATCCCACTACTAATGTATTGGTAAAAAAAAAAAAAAATGTTAGCATTTTAATCCCTTTCATATGTTTACATTCCTACAGTTTAAAAAAAAAGAAAACATCTTTAGAAATACCCACTAGCTTTTTAGCAGTCTAGGAACAATGAGGCATAAAGACATTGAAAGAGAAGCTGAAACCCCAACCCATCTTCCACCTGGGCCTAGCTGAATTGAAGCAACAGAACTACCATCATCTCCTGACAGCCCCAAGCCCATAATGCTCAGCTGGCATGCATTTACAAGGCTAGCAAACAGCTAGAAGCTAGCGCTTCAGAGGTCAAGAAGTTGACCTCAACTAATACTGATAAAAAATAAAATAAAATAAAAATACCCCACCAAGCCTCCAGGAGGAAAACTATTGCCATTCCTACCTGTAGGTGAGCATAGCTTACTGTGCCTCAGCTGAGTCACATGACTCCCTAGGGAAGCAGCTCAGCCTGGGCCAGGCCTGGCCTGCTCTGCCTACCTTCCTGCCCTCTCTAATTACGTCCAACATGCTGTCACAAATGGTGGAGCATCTCTTCCTGCTTCTGTCCACTGCCAAGGCCCACATCACCATTGTCTCTTTCTTGGACAACTTCAGTGTTCTCTCAACAGGTCTCCCTGCTCCTGCATCCTGCTGCCAATTCTCCACTTGACTGCCAGGGCCATCCTTCTGAAATGTGAACCTGGTTGTATTCCCTGTGTGAAATGCTTCAACGGCCTCTTCTGCCCTGAAACAGTCTTCAGTCCTCATCCTGACTCATGTGCCAGGCCGGATCCACCCAGCCCTGCCAGAGTCCTCACCTAACAGTCCTGAATGCCTCCTTTCTCAGTGGCACCCACGTGCACTCTGCCCTCACCCAAGTTTCTCACACACAGTCCCCTCTGCTGGCAGCTTTCTTCCCAGAGCTCCCTGCACCTACCTGGCTCCTCCTCTTCCCTCAGGTCTCAACCTTATGACGGGCAGGACTTCCCGGACCCCACAGGCTAGGGAGGGCCTCCTGCCACATGCTCTCCCAGGCCCTGCATGTCCCCTTTCCCTCCCTTGCCCATGCCCTACCCATCCTGCTTCAGCAGGGTTCTCTAGCACCTGCATGTGGTAGGCACTCAAACATTTGAGTGAATGAAACTATAAATGAACTTTGGTTTTTCTATTTTGAAATGAGAATTTTGGATTCCTCATCTTTTCTGGCCACCTGCCATTTTAGAATCCTACAACTTCCAGTTTAGGTTGTGAATATAGTTTTTCTGTTAGGGTTTAAAGTATGTAATGCAGCCTACACTCCACATATATACTTCCCCTGCAGGGAAGTGGAGTTAAGTACAACCCTGTGTGCTGAATGACTTTGTAAGGCATCTCTTTACTGGACCCAAGGTCCGGGGACAGCTAGACCTCATGAGGCAGACAGGAGACCCCCAAAGATGCTTCTGAGTTTATATAGTAAACTTCATGTCTGTAATCTTGTAAGCCAACCAAAGGAGACAGGCATTTGTGCCCTTAGCACCCATCAACCTCACCACCTCAGCAGAGATCTCAGAGTACCCACTTCCCCTCCAGAGGTCAGACCCTTCAGGACTCACAGGACAATGGCTGTTACATTTAAGCAAGCCAGTTTCATTTGGATGTTGGAAAGGCAAGCTACATTCCCAAAAATATTGATAAAAGCATTCCCAGGCTTCCAACACGAGCTAGTCCTTGGGTTGGATGCCTTATTTAATTCTGACACGAACCCTATGAGATAGGCATTATAACCTTTCACCTCACTCAGGGAGAAAAAAATCTCAAGAAGGTCAAGGAATGTGTCAAGGTTTGCATGGCTGCAAAATGGCCATGCCAAGACATTAGCTCAGACATGCCCAGGTCTGAAGTCCGTGTTCCTTCTATGTGAAGTCACAGTTCTCCAGCTCTCCACCACTCAGGAAGCAGCCATGCACATGGGCAGCTTCTCACAGCTCAAATGGCTGTGTTGCATCAAAAGTAAATATATAAATACTTATTAGACGATGCTGGGAGTTATGGATTCATTACTCTCAAATTAGTCAATAAGGAATTGAACATCTGCTTTAGCTGTCCTATGCAACCTGCGTCTCAGGGTAACTAAATGGTTGGTGAGGGGAAGCTCCTTTTATAGGTTTGTTCCAGCTAACAAATGCATAAAGAATAACAGTAAGAATATCACCATCTTACAATGTAATGAATTAATAGATCTAGGCATAACCAATGACTGCTGACGGAAGCCCTTAGCGGGGGCCCACAAGACTGCCTGAGTAAGGTTTCTTATTTTAAAAAAAGAAAAAAAATCAACACATCTAAATTTTACTATGCTTTTACAGGAAACACAGGGGACAAAGGAACATGTGGAACAATTATGAGGATGCAATCAACAAAGACCCGTTTGTGGAAAACTCTAAAGGATAATCCAGTTTCAACAAGTTCCAACTTCAAACATTTAGTTTCAAAAAGTTCAAACATCTTAATTTGTAAAAAGGCAGTAAGTAAATCTCACTATGTCTGAGATCATTCCTTGTAACAACTTAGGAAAACCTCACCCAGGGTCTAAAGATCACTGCCCAAAGGTCCGTCTTCTTCCCTCACTAGGCTGCTTCACAAAGTGACTTGGTGGATCTGAGTACTAGAACAATCATTCTGCAAGATAACTGGGCCCATCTACTAAAAGGGCCCATAGAAGCATATGACAATCCAGCAATTCCATGTTTAGATAACCCCTAGACAAATTCTCAAATGGGCATACAAGTGTGTTATGCTATTTAACAATAAAAAATGCAACCTTAATGTCCACCAGGTGAAAACAAATGTGGCAGAGTCATATAAAGAGACACTATAAGGCTGTTAAATAAACTACAGCACACAGTTCATGGATAAACGATGTTGACGAAAGCGCAAGTTGCGAAACAGTTGATGGAACAGGATACCATTTACATAGCATCAAAAAACTATTGTGTATGTATACACAAATACATAGTAAAACACAAATGGACTGCAATGATTTCAATATAATTGAATTGTACAATCAAGAGACATATCAAGTACTAGGGAAACAATGGAGCAGTTAGCCATGCCCAGTGGAACAGGAAAGGCCTGTTTGGAAAAAAATTGAAGTGAATCTTGGAATAGAATTCTATCAGCAGGGAAGAGAAAGGACAAAGGGACAGGGTGAGAGACTGGACAGATGTAGAGGGGCTAGAGTTTGCAGATGCATGGAGAACATTAGAGGATGCGAGACGGGTAAGGTACACAGGGGCCAGGCTCTTATATGAATGGGCTAATAGCTGCAGGCTTTCTTTTTAAAAGGAAAAAAAAAAAAAACCTTGAAAGTTTATCTGGTCTTAGTTTTTATCATTTTTGTTCACTATACTCTTGGTCCCTTTCATCTGCAAGGGGATTTCTCTGTGGCTGTTGGACTTACATGCCTACAGACTGCTGTCATCCTAAAAAGCCATGTGACCCTCTATCCTAGATGTGGGTTCTGTCCCTGCTCCTATAGTCTCTTGATTAGCAATACTCTTTCAATCAGTGCAGACTTGTGAACAAATTACTCCTGGGAGGCTGACAAGCCTTTAAACAGAATGGGGTCAGAGAGCACCAGTGCTGACAATAAATCATCCCAATCTGTCCCAGCCAATCCCAATCCGTCCTCCAGCAACCTTAATTCCAACAGCTGCCACTTAGCTGGCCCACTGGGAATTCTGCCCTTGGCTCTCCTCTCCCCAGGAGACCTCTGCAGTTCTGGGCTGCTGCAGAAGCAAGGAGATGATGACATAACCACAACTGATTACTTCGTGGGGGAGGTGTCACCCTTCCCTGGAACAGGGGCAGAGTAATCAGCTGTCCCTGATTAAGACATGCCTGTGGTGGTTACAACCCTCTGAGGAGCTACAGCTGATGGGGCTTCCTGATCCAAGGACAGGCTTGACTCGAATCTTCTAAAAAGTTATGTTTGCAGACTTCGGCAATGCAAAACTCAGTTCACTGCCTGGGCACACTTTTAATTCCACTCAGGGTTCTTACCAGCTATACATCTTCCTCTTCATGTCCAGTCCAAACTCTCTCTCAAAGATATCAGTGAGTAACAGCTCAAGGGACAGTTTCCATGATGGCAAAATTCTACATCTGGTGTAAAGAGCCCTCAGGATTTACCCAAGTCATTTCCAAAGTACCAGTTTGGACATGGAAAAAAAAAATTAACGAACCAATGTTTTATGAATTTACATGGTGGTGTAAAGATTAGGCTGGTTCTTGTATATACACCTTCAATCACAGCAAATGAACCACATCTTGTGTATTGGGGGTGCACAAGTGGCTTTTCCATTTTCTCCCATGCCAAAGCCCTCTGCTTCCCCCAACCAACCTACTCAGGCCGAAATGGAGTACTGCAAACTTGATATTTCTGACCACTGGTATTTTAAAAGTATTCCCAAAGTAGAGTTTCAGAACAGATATTTGCATACCCGTGTCTACCTAGAGCAGCATTGTTCACAACAGCCAAAAGGCAGGAACAATGCAAAGGTCCATCAGGAGAGGAATGGATAAATGTGATGTCCACTCAATGAAGTATCATTCAGCAATAAAAAAGAACAATACTGATAAATGGTACACCACGGATGAACCTTGAAAACATTGTGCTAAGTGAAATGAGCCAGACACAAAAGGACAAACATTACATGGTTCCATTTGTGCGAGGTCCCTAGAATAGTCAAATTTACAGGACCTAAAGTTGGAGACAGGTTATCAGGGACTGAAGGAAGAATGGAAATTTGTTATTTTACCACAATAAATTTTCTGAACATTGTGTTTTGTTTAGTACAATATTATGATTACTGATTTCCCAGCATGACTAGCAATTGTTCAGTCACCAGGCACTGAAGATTTCTTCCCTTCTGTTTTGCCCAGCATTACTATTACTTCTATCTTTAAAAGTGGTCTGTCTCTGCAATCTTACTGCCTAAAACATAAAGTAAATTTTAAAACTCCAGGACAAAACAACAACAAAACTTTCTCTTATTTGAGCTTATACACAATGATTACTATAGAGTGCTGTCTTAGTTGCCTTAACAAAGAGATCTGATCTCAGGGAGGCCAACTCCATGATTTACAAATGCCTTCAGAATTGGGGCCGTGGCCAGGCCCTGACCTTGGAGCTTAGAATAAGCACTGAGTGAACAGGCTACCAACCAACTAAATATCAGACAATAGGGAGTTAAATTATGGAAAAGCTATTAGTTAATCCATGTTGACAGCCAATAAGACTTCATGCAGTCTAATGATATGCAGACAAGGCTTACACTATAACATTCAGTAAGAAGGCTGGAAGGATAGATGCCCAAACACTGGATGATTCCTAGCAGGCTGGAATATTACAGGGGATTTTTCACTCATTTCCATTTTCCAGGGATCCCTTCACAATATTTTAGTAGGTCAGTGGTTCTACAATGTGATACCCAAACCATCTGCGTGAGTATCACCTATGAACTTGTAAGAAATGCAAATGATCGCCGAGCCCCTCCCCCGCCCTTCAGAATCAAACTTGATGTGTTGGGTTCAGCAACCTGAGCTTTAATAAGCCTCACAGCAATTCTTATGCATCCTCCAGTTTAAGAATTGTAACAAATAGGAGTTTCCATTTTCACATGTCTGATTAAAAAAAAAAAGCATCTTCAACTATATTGACCATTTCCAGTTTATATAGTACTGAAACTTACTTTTGTTGAATTCTTAAAGAACAAGTAGTATCCTATCATTAAGGAAGGTGCAGGAAGGTGCTTTGACAATACAACTCTGAAGGCAGGAGATTTTGCCTGGGTAACCACTAAACTTCTATGGATTAAGGTTCAGAATATTCTCATTCACTTAGTAAAGGGAGGAGGAGAGAGAGGGGACCAGGAAAGGTCCAGGCAAGATCTTGCTCCAGAATAATCTGAAAGTGACTTCATCTTCATCAACAGGGCTTGGGGCTTCTCAGGCAAACTTGAAGCTATTTTGGCACTTCTAGTTCTCAAATGAATTTCTTCCTAATAAAACAGAAAGGGCTGCCCAGGACCAGCAGAAGGTCCACTCCTAACCAGACCATGGCCCAGATAACAAAGAGTCTTGGCCTCAAAACTGGCCCAGGGACTATGAAACCCTTTACTTCTACTGTCAGAATTAAGTCCTTATAAAGGGGGAAAGAAAAAAGATGGTTTTCTGACCCTAAAACACAATTATTTACAGCAGGAGTGAACCTTTAGGAAATGTTCCTGGCCCTGCACTTTTATCATCTGCTCTGAGCCCTCCCAGCCCAGGCCCTTCTCATGAAGTCCTGGCTGACTTAGGCAGCGAGTAAAGACGGACAGGACCTGCTCTGGCCAGTTCCTGCCATCGCAGGCAACTGTTTCCTGAGGATCTTCAGCAGAAATGCCCTCCCCCACCCCCAATGATAAAATGCTCAAATACTTTGGGGAAAGAATATTCTACCCTAGATTCCCCCCCCCCAAAAAAAAACACCCTCCCGAGTCAGTGGGCCTTTCAGATCATCTAGTAGTTTCAGTGGAGTAGTTTTTTTTTGACATGTGATGGCACCAGTGAAGGGGCCAGCAGCAGAGATGGCAAGAGATGGCAAAAGGACCATTGCTAAAATACGCAGCAGAGTCCAGGGATGCGGAGAATGTGCCACCCAATGCTAGGGACCTGAGGGACACAACCAAGTGAGAATATTCTCCCATCTGTGGCTTCACAGCCACTTCCATGGTTTCTGCCTCCAAAGTGGACCTCTCAGGAAGAGGCAAGGATGCTGCCTACATAAGCCCCTTCAAGGATTCTTACGATTGTCACCCCCAACTCAAGCCCCCGCAGTCCTGCTACCAGCATAGTAACTCCAGCCAGGAAGGCTTTACCTCCATGATGGGACTGGACGCCAGGACCTTCTCCTCGATGTTGGTTTCACTGGCTGAGCCACCGACCGTGGCAAAGTAGCGCATGGCATACTTGGCTGACACCGTCTTCCCAGCTCCCGACTCCCCACTGACTATGATGGATTGGTTCTTCTCATCTCTGGAAGGGAAGCAGCTCTGGTCAGTCATTGGCCAAGGAAAAGCTCTGCTGCCTTTCAGGGACTCTGTCTGACAAAGGGCTGAACCTGCGGCATCTCTCCCACTTTCAGGATGAATGTGAAATGACAGTGTAAAAATAACCTGCCCTCCATCAACAGGCCTGTGCAGGATCTGAAAGCGGGAAGAAGCCAGCCATTCTGAACAGGGTTTACAAGTGCACATGACTGCCTTTACCACCCACAAGAAGGCAGAGGCGGCCAGCCAGTCACTCTCCAGGATCCTGGGCACAGCACCCCTCCCTCCCTCTTACATACATCCCAAGGATTTACAGATACACTTTCATCTTTATTTCTCCAACATGCCCACCCTGTGCCACTGTGCAAGTTCTAGTGTCTGAGAATAAGGATGTTTCTTCTCTTGCATTGAGCCTAGCATGCTGACAGGCATGGATTTGAACATTTCAGCTCCTACAGCTGTATCACAAAGTACATGTTAGTAGCCACCAGCCTCATCTTGCCTCACGTTTCCCAGAAATTAGATAGAAGAGCTATCAATTGCAGTATGAGGGAATTTAGGGCAGACTAAATGGAACACAGAAAGAAGATACTCTATGTAGGATAAAAAAAAAAATGCATCTACCTTTATCCCCTTAAAACAGTAGGAAGACAGACAAGTAATGGACATTAGTCTATCAGGTCTCTAAGGAACATGATTTTAAAAGCAGACAGCAAGAACACTGGTGCCACTGATTTGGGAAAATGAGTTGCTGTAAGGGCTGGACTCAACCACTCCTCCAGTTCCCAAACCCACCACAAGGGCAAGCACTCCAACGCCCAGCACTAGCAACAGTGCCCAGCACAAGGCTCATCCTCAATGTGAACCGCCGGGCTGCAAGCCACTTAGGGCTTCGCTGATTGTAAACCTCTTTTCTAAATGAAAATGGGTTTAGAACTCAGGATTCCTGGTGCCAGCTCCTGTGGCTTCCTAGGCAGAGTGGGCCAAAGAAGAACCCAGTAGTCACCACAGGTGGCCTAGCACCTTCTTGCTATCAACATAGGGAGGCTGTAGCTTACCAACACGTGTGAATGAACACTGGCATCTCTCCTGAACTAGGCCAACAGCCAAGAAATCAGAAAAGTGATGTGATGACAGAAAGGAATCTAATTTGAGATAGACTAGATGGACAGAAGAGAACCCACGTGGAATGTACAACTTAAAAAGAAATGTGGGAACACCAGGGGAGTAATTGTGAGGGCCAGGCTGAAAAGACCTCATCTGTGAGCCACTCTTCAAGGACATCAAGGTGCTATACAGTCTCAGCTCACACAAGTTGTGAGCAATGGGGGGGACCCGAGTGCTCTCAGTGGCCCACAGACACTCAAGATGAAGCAGAAAAAAATGCATCTTTCAAACTGACTATCCAACCTATGATTTGGCAACTTATACAGACTCCTATCAAGTCATGGGAGATGGAATTACGGTGGCTTTTGGAGATCCCCTCATAGTTCTAGTACACTATTGTTGTCCTCAGAACATCTGTCTCTGTGTCCTGTGATATCTTTACACTGAAAGGTGTAATATCATTGCAAAAGCTCCCTGTATGTTGGCATCAAGGAGAACTGGACTGTAGCAGCCAGCCTCTGTGTGTGTGTGACTTAAAGTAAGTGGATGAGTGTAGGATTCGACTTGGTCTTAGTCCTCAGCAAAGAACCACACAGAATGGAGAGGGACATACTATCCAGAGTCCTCAACAAGAACCAACATGTGGATGACAGGGGAGGAAGCCCATCAGCAGGCAGGGAGATGGGAAGTCCATGGCAAACTGGACTGCAAGGGGACCCAGAAAACTAATGCACTTGATAGAGAAGGTAAGAACCAGTGACCCTTGTCTACTTCACTTACAGCCCTGCACTGCTCAGGAAAGAGAATGGCTCAAACAAGAGGTAGGAAAGTTTTAGGAACAGGCACGCCATTTAAGGCTAAGTAGCCAGTTTATGAGACAAGTGTGGAGAGGTTAGAAGAAAGAATCAAAAGCAGCAATCTGACAATAGCAGGATGAGCAGGTTCATGGTAGAGACAGTATCAGGAATTATAAATGCCCCCAATGTGGTATACTACATTTGAGGCTCTTTGGAGGAACAAGTATAGGAAATGACCATGAGTGCTAGCTCCTAATTGGACGGATATTAGAGTGGATACTAACATGAAGGCTAGAGTCAGATAAATTCACCTCTTACACCAGTGAGTGCCTTTCAAAATTTCCCTAATTGAGACTGATGTAAAATGTTTGGGGAAATTGATGTCTTATTTAACTCTATGCACCTGTGCACACAGGACCCACATCCCTAGCTTATTTCAGGGCCAGGTGCACATTTGGTACGCGTACACTATTGCATTGCAGTGCCTAAGGGACAACACTGAACAGCACTCTCAACCTCATTCAACACATTATCTTTCCTTCCAACTCATTATTAGACAACTAGAATCCACAATACAGGCATTAATGACAGACTTGAATTTCAATTTCAGTTGCACTGTGATTAGCCATCTGACTTTGGAAAAAGTAGTAATTTATTTGACCTCCAGATAATCTCAGTGCAATCTCTTGGGATTTGAATCCCCAAAGCCCAAGCTCTTGATTTGGTACGGGGATCTCCAATTCATCCTAATACTTCTGCCAGATTAGATTTCTAAAGCACAGCTCTAATTAAATTTTCTCCTTTCAAGAAAGCTAAACAGCAATTCATTGCTTATCAAATCAAGTCCAAACTCCTTAGCTGAGCATTTGAATCCTTCTACAATGCACAACACTGAAGCCCTTAACAGCTATGGGGCAAAGTGAGAGAATACTGGATATGCCCCAAGTCCTTATTCTGCCATCAACAGACTCTGTAAGCCACTTAACTGCATTTTAAAGCAAACTTCACGTCTCATACATCTATCTGCACAAGACTGTATAGGAAGATCTCTACACCTCCTCTAAGATGGTTTATGGTTCAGCCACACAGGGCTACACAAGTCCCTGAAGATGGCACACATTCCCAGCACTGCTGTTTATGGTGTCCCGAGGCCACCTTCAACACACCCCCTTCCACTGATGTTCTACCTATGTCCAGTGTCAGGAAGTCAGTCTTAACTCCCTGCCTTGGCATCCCAGAAGGCAATTATTTCTCCATCTCCTAGAGTCTCACATCACTTGTTCTGTGCCACTTTTAAGACACTGACATTTCATCCCACACTGTTGGTCTCCATGGTGGCTTTACCCGTGATATGACTGTCAGTCACTTCCTTTTTCTGGTCCTTTGTCTTTTCATTTCTAAAGCACGGGGTCATGGCTTCGAATTTCAGTCAAAGGTCTCTTGGAGACCAACAGAAAACAAAGGTAGTGAAAATCTCCGTCCCAAATTTCAAGTATCCAGGACTGGTAGTAGGGAACGTTGGTAAAAGTATGGACTCCTACCCCATGTCCTTCCAAAGTGTGGCTCCCTCCATTGAGTCCAATTACAGAGATGACAGTTGGCTACCTGGGCCAATATGCTTTTCAGTAAATCCTCCTTTCTTGAGCCCAGGGATATTCCCTTTCTGTAATAAAGCAAATCACAGTCAAGGAATTTAGTGCCCTGTTATTGTTCACATTCTGGCCATCTTCAGGAAACACCCCAACATAAATACACCCTTGAAAGCCTGTACTTGAGACAAGAGCCCAGGACTCCAAAGGGGCTCAGCCATTCCTCAGGTTCCAGGTAAAACGGCGAGTGTGCACATGCACGCATGCACATATACACACCACTCTCCCCCAGCTCACATCATAACCTCTCAGTATCTGAGAGTTGAGATTTAATGGCTTCTAAGCCACTTTCCTACAAAAGTTTCCCATCAACCCACTATAGCATTTCAAGTTCATGAGCAGGACGAACCTCCCCTCATCACTTCTATTGGGACGCCCAGGCAACGAGAGTGGTGCAGGTGGCTGTAAAGGCAACTGAGTTCTCCCTACCCAATGGAGTGTGTGCTGATCACCAGGGAGCCACTCCGGAGCAGTGTTTCAAGAGCCACTGCTGAAGTGTCACCTTGCTTGGGCGCTCTGCAGATTCATTTGTCACCTGCAGTCTCCAACCAGCAATATGTACAGACACCAAAGGGAAACCTGGCTCAAGTTACCTCAGAACTGGGGAAGCAGCCCTGGTTTTGTCCCAAAGATCTGAGTTCCCAGCACTATCTGGGCAGTGACCGGCAAGGTCAGGTGATCCCTTCTGAAGACTTATGCACCCCCCCATCCTCCCACCCATGTTCTGACAGCTGCAGTCAGTTCACAAGCTACTCATTAAAGCCAAGGCTCCATGAGGGCAGGGCTCCTGACACCAAAACCTATCTAGCCCCTCCTGGCCCAGGGCCCTCTCCAAGTAATCACCCCCAGTCTCTACTCATCTGCTCTAGCCAGAACCCTGGGGTCAGTGGAGATTCCTTCCTCTGCCTTGAATTCATCTCCAGGATACAATCTGCTCTATTCTCTGCACTTTCAGTCCAAGCCATCATCATCTCTGACACACATTACACTAAAGCTTTCCAGCCTCCCCCAATATCTCATACGACTTTCTGAACATGAATACTGGCTCTATCTCCCCTTGCTTTAAGCCTTTCAATGGGATCCCTGTGAATAAGAGCCATGCTCTACTGTGTTTGAGGCCCAGCATCTCCTGCCAGCTGCACCACCTGCCACTCTTGATTGATTATATCCGAGCCACATGGGCTTCTTTAGTCTCTCCCACTTTGTGGCAGCCTAAAGCTCTTCCAGCTCAAACTGATTTTTCCCTTCTTTGATCTCATGGCTCTTAATGCTTGGTATTCGATCATTCTGCTTTATGGCAGCTCAAGGATAACTCCTTTTTAATATAATTAATTAACCACCTATTTACATCATGCTTAAATGGTTTACAAAAGTCTTAGCCATGTACTCTTGCTTATGGTTCACAAAATCCCTGGGTGTTAGCCTTCTTGCTTTAAACAAGTTTGGCAAGGCCAGTTATGTACCCAGAACTCCCCAGCTGGTGAGACCTTGAGCGCAAACTTGGACACAGGTTTCCAGTTCTTTGTACGACTCCCCACAACTGCTGTGTTACCATTACATCCTTTGTTTTGTATAATAGAGAAGTCTCAAATGCCCCATAACAAATTTAGCTCTGATGCAGCATTAAAAATGAAGCAGGGACAACATCACACTCAAGCATCACTCTGCAGAAGCCTTTCCATGCACACCCCACCTCCACAGCTTATTGTTTTGCTCATCTACCTCCTGCCCACCCCCAATACCCTGGTCTCCAACAATGAACATAAGTCTCCTGATGGCCAATCTCAGATGTAAGGACTTGGATCAGCAGGCCAGCTCCTGGGCTGTGTTCAAAGAAGAGCCCTTAGCAAGAACTGTCACATGCAGCGGCACAGTGTCTGCAGCCCCCTTGAGCATTATGCAAGTATCTGCATAAGAAAACCAAACTTGGTGGTTCCTGCCCTATGTTTAGTCTTTTCATGATTCACCCACAGGGAGAGGAGGAGCCCCCCGAGGCTCAGAAAGGCACAACTCTTTCCCTGAATTGGAAACTCCAAGGAGGGATGAAGAGCAAAAGCACTACCTGTTTAGGACCCCGACAACACAATTACAAACAGGAAGGAGGGAAGCCGGGTCTGCCAAGGTGCAGCAAGGACACCCCATCTCTGAACACATCACTTAGCCCTTCTATTGCTTCCTCCTGTAGTGACAGATGGCCTGAATTTTGGGTGTCAGTAGAATATACACTCTGTTCGCTAAGGGATAATCAACCCACTGTCCCCCCCCCCCCATGTCTGTCTACTCCCTTGTTGGCTACACCATCACTGAAAAACATCATCTACTACAGTAAAAAGTAAAAACAAAGACTATGCTAGAGAATAAGTAGAAATTTTAATTAAGCTTTTCTGTTCAACAACATCATCTATGTCAGCACCATGGACAGCGTTAGTAAGTAGGAAATAAAGTAGGAAAACATAGCTACAATGAAACTTGGGAGCAATGCTAACTTCCAGATGACCACTCTATGTACAGTTTGATACTGTTTTTATAAGTTAAGCAAAAACTAAACATTAAGATACAAAATTATATCAATACAAAACACGATCAAAAACCTGATAGTGAGAAGCCAGATTTGGGAAAGTATGAGATAGGAAGACTTGAATTAAAGAGAAATCAGATTATTTGGGGAGGGTACACAGTAAAGTTGGGGGACAGAAATAGCTAAGGTTACAGATAAAGTTATCTAAGTTGAGGAGATAAAAAGTTAAAGTGAGGCAGATTTGGGGCTTGAAACAGAATTGGAAGTATGTGACTAACACTCAAGGGCTTCCTCCCAAGGTCAGAAGCACCATGAAGACACTCGTGCTGTGAGAAGGGGCTGGGTCTGAAGGCTCCCGGGGAGATTCCAAGAAGCCTTCCAACAAGGCAGCCAGGACTGGATGTGGGAAGGGGCTACGTTCTGGGCACCACAATGAAGGGCTCCCGCAGGGCTTAGGTTCCAGGTATGAGGGCAGCAGATGGGCATGCCAGAGTCCCTTGGCCCTCAGACACTGATATCCTTCACTGCCACTCTCTCCGTTCCCAGAGCAGGACTGCACTCAGGCACAGCCCAGAACTCAACACAAGCCATCAGGAAGGCTTCCATAAACGTTAAGTGAAAACCACTTCATTGCTGTTCAGCAGAGCTCTGTGTCTACTTGGAAAGATGAAAATGAACCTTTGACAGTGAGAGAGATAAGTACTTAACACATTTAATAACCAAATATCATTGTCCCACTTGAGTTTCACAGTGACCCTTGGAGTACTAAGCTCTATTTATAAACCTCCTAGGTGTAGCATGATACAGGCAACAGAAAAAAAAAAAAAAAATCAATCTGCCTCTTCCATTTACTTGTTATTCCCTGAAAGGGCCGTCTCCATCTCAGATGTGATGGCATCGTGGAAAGAGCCCCAGGGGGCTGCACTAGCCCACCCCTTCCAGGCAGATAAGCAGGAGTACAGTGAGACCCAGTTCTGGATAGGAAGTTCCTTAGTGGGAGTGGGAATGGGAATGCATTAGTTCCTTGATCTTAAAGGGGTTGGGAGGTGATCCAAGATATGCTGCTGCTTACATTGTGGTTCCAGACACAGGCTACAGCTGAGCTATGATATATTCCACATGAAGTGCAGTTCTCTGCCCGTCTCATAACACTTTGGAACTCAAACCTGCGGGTTTGGGCAAGTGTGAGCAACACAGGCAAATTTTTCTAGAATCTTGACAACTTTATAGACTTATGTTGGTCAATGTCACTAGCTAGGGGTGAACTATGATACACATGTGTATATGTATGTAATATCTGCAGCCAAGTAAACATTTTCTACCTATTTCATTTGGTCTTGGATCTACTTTGCAGTGAAAGAGACTTCATTAAGAGGACTTTTCCATGGCCGGTAGTGCAGCCAGAACCTAGAGCGGAGTGTACCTAAAGAACTCAGCTAAATGCGACCTCTTTATGCCCTGCAGTTTGACCAGCTGCCAGGAAGACAGCATCTTTTATTCTCCCTTCACAGATGCTGCTTCAGCCACTAGTCTTATTAAATTTAGGGCCTCCTTAAAGACCAATTTCAGCATCACCCTCACCTCTCCAGGTGGCCCATTAGGAAATCTCATTTCCCTCCATGAATCCAACTGCCATCCCTGTCCCCCACCCCACATTGTCCACACCCAGAAACGTCCCCCGCCTTCCCAAGTCAAACCCCTGCACATGGAGCCCACGTGTCCAAACAGAGCTCTTCAGCTCCCCACGTCCTGCTCTTCGCCCTGCTTCCTCAACGGCATAAGGACCACATGGCTGATTACCAGGTAACACCTACAGGAGAAGGGGAGGAGGCCAAGTCACACCACTTGCTGCTCCACAAATACTGAGAGTCAAATTGGCAGGAAAATTGGCTTTATTAAAAGCTTGTTTTCAGAGTAGACAGAATAAACTTATCGTTTCAAAAATTCCATCTTCTGAAGTTTAGAGCAAAGCTTTTCTGAAAGGCAGCATGCTAAGTGAGACACAAAAGGCAGGAAATGTACATTTGCAAATTTAGCCAGGCTGGATGAGACGGGCCAGGCAGGGGCTACCTCTACTCTCAGCCGGCTTGGCACCCCAGGCCAGGAGACAGCCTTTCAGTCTTTACCCTCAGCATAAGCTAACTGTTCAATTTCCCAGGGGCCTTTAATTTCATTCTGTTTAAAGAGGGGACCTTCAAATCTTCATCATGTTGGATTAGGCCCCAGTTTCCTTAATAAGACTCCTAGAGCATAAGAAATAAAATCAAGAATCAATAAATGGGGTGGATTCAAACTAAAAAGCTTCTTCTCAGCAAAAGAAAATCAGTGAGGTGAAGAGAGTTACAGAATGGCAGCAAATTTTTGCCACTCACATGTCAGCACTAATCTCTAGTGTATATAAAGAACTCAAAAATCACACACATACAAACCAAGTAACCCAATCAATAAATGGGCCAAGGAACTGAACAGACACTTCTAAGAGGATATACGATCAACAAATCTATGAGAAAATGTTCAACATCTCTAGTGATTAGAGAAATGTAAATCAAAACAACTTCAAGATTTCATCTCATTCCAATCAGAATGGCAGCTATTAAGAATACAAACAATAAGTGTTGGCGAGAATGTGGGGGTAAAGGCACACTCATACATTGCTGGTGGGACTGCAAATTGGTGCAGCCAATATGGGAATCAGTATGGAGATTTCTTGGAAACTTGGAATGGAACTACTATTTGGCCCAGCTATCCCACTCCTTGGTTTATACCCAAAGGACTTAAAAACAGCATACTACAGGGACACGGCCACATCAATATTTATAGCAGCACAATTCACAATAGCTAAATTGTGGAACCAACCTAGATGCCCTTTAGTAGATGCATGGATAAGGATATCCATGTATATATACACAAAGGAGTATTACTCAGCATTAAGAGAATAAAATCATGGCATTTGTGGGTAAACAGATGGAGTTGGAGAATATAATGTTAGGTGAAGTAAGCCAATCCCCCAAATCCAAAAGCCGAAGGTTTTCTGACATGAGGATGCTGAACCTTAATGGGGGTTGGGTGGGGGGGAGAATAGAGGAAATTTAGATAGGGCAAAGGGGAGGGAGAAGGGAGGAGAATGAGATGGATATCATTACCTTAAGTACATGTATGAAGATAAATGATGTGATCCTACTTTGTGTACAACCAGAGACATAAAAAACTGTGCACTATACTTGTACTTTGAATTGAAATACATTCTGCTGTCATAACTTAGAAAATTTTTGAAAAAGAGGACCTTATTGTTAACTACCCTGGACTCCCTTCTCTCCCTTCCTGTACTAGGTCAGGCAGACTGGTTCAATGTATTTTTAAAAATGCATAAAAATATATACAAATAGATACACAAACACTTATAAAAAACCTTTATTTTATCCATCCCCCAAACCCTGTTCCTTATCCCCTCTCTCCTGGATCCCAGAACAATACAGGTGTTCTCCCTGTGATGTCATCCCCTCCTCTATCCATTCCTTCTCACTGTGGCTGGAAAAATATTACTGAATACTCATCTGAACATCCTAGACCCTGCTCGACACCCTTAGGACAAGACCTTGTGGGCTTCAGGGTCCAGGATGTTTTCAGCCCTCCAGGACCATCCCCAGGGCTAAGTGTAGGCAGAGGTGTCAGGCTGTGCACAGGGAGGGAAAACACAGGCAGTGGTCAGGGAAGAGGTGCTCAGATCCCAATACGTATGTCATGGTCTCTGGTCACAACCTAACCACAAAGCATCATTTCCTCACTGTAGATTTCCCCACTCTGTACATCAGGGACACCAGTGGAGCTTATGAAGCCTTCCCTGCTTACAAGACCATAATCTCTAGTAACTGGGCAAAGGGGAAACCTGGATATTGATTTTTAAAATTCCACAATTAATTCTAATTAGTTCTGCTGAGGTTAAGAACCACTGCTAGAGATTCAGCAGCTTTGTTAAAAAGGTCCACTATACAAATACGCAAAGGCACAGCAATTTAAACACCTTGTAACTTATTTGTAATCAGTATAACCCACATCAATGCAACATTTTTAAAGATTAGCTTAAAAAACTAAAGTCTTTTATATTTGGGAATGTGTTAACTCCTCTTTCCACCTGCAGGCAATAGAAGCCTTTACATTTACTTCCAAATTCCAGTTAATGGCTTATGATAAATCACCTAGAAATCAGTTTCCTCATTAATTGGATTTATACTGTCAAATTCCACACAGTTGGAATAGCAGTGGTCAGCTTTGGATATTAGAGGCAGAGGTGCCCATGCATTAAGAAAAGCATCCTGATGCTGGCTACTGCCCACAGTTGGGAGAAATAAGCAGTGTCACATTATGTCCTTCAGGGGTTCTTAACCTGAGATGCAGATTCCCAGCAGGTCCTAGAATAGAACCCAGAGTAAGCTGATAGAATAAAAAACATCTTCAGTTGTATTGAAGATAACTTTAACATCTCCTTCCTTTAAAAATAAACCAAGAAATCACAGCAGTGTTAGCAAAATCTAAGGGTTTTAACTCTCATATTACAGCTGCTGTAGGATCATTAAATATTTATACTCATTATTTCAAAATGATGGTATTAGATCTGCCCCTAATTTCAAATTCTTAAAACATTTGGCAACTTTCAGTGCAGTTTCCTTTAAAAAACTACAGAAATCCTTGATTTTTGCTTCTTGACCCACAAAGCCTAAAATAGTTATAATCTGGCCCTTTATACCAAGGGTATCTCAACTCTGCCAGGACTTTCTGCTAACCTTTTCAAGGCAAGAGAAAACATGCTGCCACACGTGGGACCTGTTCGTTAATAGAGCATGACACCATAACACAGCCTAGCACAGACCACAGTAATGGTGTAATTAAAATATCCCAGACAATAACTTTTTAAAAGTCTCTTTCTTGATTAAAAAATAAAAGACTCCCTCTTAGTGCATTTCAGGCAGTAGAAGTATCCTGGGAAACATTCTGCTGGAAGTGTTTACCATGGATATGGTGCCTGAGGTTGGGTCACTTCACCCATCCGGGCCTCAAACTTGTAGTGAAGGGGCCAGACTAAACCATTGCTTCATCAATTTTTCCTAGTGGCCTTGTTCAATCACAGACTGCTGGAGCCCAGGCCCAGGTTCTAGTTCAGCAGGGTAGGAATAGAGCCCATGAATCTGCATCTCTGACTAGGTTCTCAGTGATGCTCCTTCTGCTGGTGGGCACCTGAGAACCACTGTACTAGATGATGCCCCCAGCCCTCTAAGTTCAGACTTCTCTTCCTTGGGCCTGAAATGGAATCTGCTTCCATTTTTCTGGAGTGTCTAGAGGGTAAGGGGCTAGCTGGAAGAACAGTGTTCATCTGCACCCCTCCTCCACTGCTACAAGGCTCCCACATGTCTCCAAGATACTAAGTTAAGCTCTCCTATTCCTCCTCCCCTAAGACCACACAGCCTCTGCCCTCAAGACCCAGACACTGCTCTTTGTTTTTTTTTTTTTTAATTTTTTATTGTTGGCTGTTCAAAACATTACATAGTTCTTGATATATCATATTTCACACTTTGATTCAAGTAGGTTATGAGCTCCCATTTTTACCCCATATACAGATTGCAGAATCACATCAGTTACACATCCATTGATTTACATATTGCCATACTAGTGTCTGTTGTGTTCTGCTGCCTTTCCTATCCTCTACTATCCCCCCTCCCCTCCCCTCCCCTCTTCTCTCTCTGCCCCCTCTACTGGCATTCATTTGTCCCCCTTGTATTATTTTTCCCTTTCCCCTCACTTCCTCTTGTATGTACTTTTGTATAACTCTGAGGGTCTCCTTCCATTTCCATGCAACTTCCCTTCTCTCTCCCTTTCCCTCCCACCTCTCATCCCTGTTTAATGTTAATCTTCTTCTCATGCTCTTCGACCCTACTCTGTTCTTAGTTACTCTCCTTATATCAAAGAAGACATTTGGCATTTGTTTTTTAGGGATTGGCTAGCTTCACTTAGCATAAGACCCAGACACTGCTCTTTGAATGACTGAAATATTTGAGACATTGGGAATCTGGGGGCAGGGCTTAGCACCAAGTTGATAAGAACTAGAAAGCCACTGTTACAGTTTGGATATGAGGAGTCATCCAAAAGCTGATGTGTTAGACAATGCAAGAATTTTTACAGGTGAAATGATTGGATTAAGGCTCTCATAACCCAATCAGTGAATAATCCTGGTAGGGATTAACTGGGTGGTAACTGTAGACAGGTAGGGTGTGGCTGGAGGAGGCCAGTCTCTGAGGGTGTGCCTTTGGGGTGTGTACCCTGATGAGTAGACTTCCCGGTTGCTATGCCTGGAGCTGCTTTCCTCCTCTACGCCCTTCTACCATGATGTTCTGCCTCACCTTGGGCCAAGAGCAGTGGAGTTAGCCGTTTTTGGATGGAGACCTCTGAAACTACAAGCCAAGTAAACTTTTCCTCTTGTTGTTCTTGTCAGGTCTTTTGGTCACAGCAACAAAAATGCTGACTAAAACACCCACTTTAGGAGTCATGACTAGATGGTATAAGGCCCAAGGAATAGCAAGAACTACCAGAGCATGGTATACTTTAGGTACGTAAATATTTGATCAGTAAATACATAATGTGATTGGGAAAGAAACTTGAAATATAGTTTGGCTATAGAAACGAATTATTAATTACAGCCATTCAACATCAACTATTTAATATTTATGCTTAAATTACCAGACAGCATAACAATTATGAGTATCATTAAGCATGTTACAGTAACTCTGCTGTAGGCATTCTTCAATTGCAAAAGTAAACACTCAATTTTCATAGTGTTTTGCCTATATAGCTTTGAAAATTAGATTATTCTCTCCAGGCACAGAGCCACACATCTGCAATATGGGAATCTGAGTGCCCCAGGAATCTCACTTCCAACCCCATATTCCAGCCAGAAAACCCAAGTCTTCTATAGGTAGATAAAAGAAGAGCTTCAATTAAACAGTTGTAAAGCTTCTAGGGAACCCCAAGATGGGAATCAAGTCTCAGGCCACAGTAACATCAGCAACTTCCCTTCTCACCGCTTCCAAACGAGCAAAGACTCCTGCATCAGAGGCTTTCCCAGGAGGAGGGAACAGGAACAAATGCTCCAAGAGACACAGGTATGGACGTGACATAAGATCAAGGATTCACACATCTCTTGGGGGCAACGTCAGCTAGGGGGCCAGCAGCACAACTGCAAGGCCAGCAGGAAGAGGTCTCAGGCCACATGTCCATGTTCTGGTGACAGACCCTGGGTGTCAGAGCATTTTTTTCTCCCTTCAGTGAGGACTCTAAAGAGACCATGGGCATCCCCAGGACTGAGAACACAGAATTGAGGAATAAAGACAGTGTTTACTTTCCTAATTACTTTCTTCAAGACTCAGAGGAACACTTCAGTTCCCATGCCCATGATGAAATCTGGATTCCACAAAAACTGGCTCTTCACCGAGTTTTTCCATCAATTTCTCTTTAACATGCTCATCCTTATCTTCCACACAACCCCGCCTTTCCCCATTCCAGATTTTGGTCATTTTACTAGCATGCCCCAAAGACAGAGCACAGACACAGAAAGTGAGAGACTGTCACAGGAAAGGATCTCGTTTGTCCAAAAAGGAATTTGTTTGGTTCCATTCTGATGCCCCAGGAGCTACCACTAAGATGGGTCTGGATTAGAATTCCACTGCAACCTGCACTACTGTGCCTCACCAGGGACCCCAGGCCTAGTGGGTCCCCCTAGCACAGACCCTCACAGGGCTGTCCACTTCAAGATGAACAGGACAAGGACAAACCATAGAATGCAACATGAGGCCATGAAAGGCAACCTTAGGGCAGGGTGTGGGAGAACATGAAGACACGCGAGAGACCTGCCTGACCCAGCAAGCTTCACCCCCACCCAAGCAGAAGTCATGCTAATGGCAAGTCAGAAAGATCTGCTGTAAGTAACACCCAAGTCTACTGGCTCTAGACTACTCCCATAGTCATGTTTTCCCCTTACATGTTTCTTCATGTGAAAATTTTGAGTTTCCTTTTTTTTATGGTGCATTATAATTCCACATGGAAGTGGGATTCATCGTTGCACATTTGTCCATATTTGTACAGGCATGCAACATAATTTGGTCAATCATTCCCCCATTATTTCCTTTTATCTCCCTTCCTCTCCTCCACTCTACTGATCTCCTTCAGGGGGATCCCCATGTCCCACACTTTTTGTTTCATCTTTCCAACTGAGAGAAAACATACAACCCTTGACTGAGTTTGGCTTGTTCCACCTAACACAATGCTCTCAAGTTCCATCCATTTTACTTCAAATGACAATTTCATTCTTGACAGAATAAAACTCCATTGTGTGTATATATGCCACATTTTCTTCATCCATTCATTCACTGAAGGACACCTAAGCTGGTTCCATAGTTTGGCTACTGTGAATTAGGCTGTGATAACCAGGGATATGTGTTGTAGTAAGATGACGATTAATTTTTTTTTATTTTTGTATATTAGGATTGAACCCAGGGGTGCTTAACCACTGGGCCACATCTCCAGCCCTTTTTATTTTGGATAGGATCTTATTAAGTTGCTTAGGGCCTAAGTTGCTGAGGCTTGCTTTCAACATACAATCCTCCTGAGCCACTGGGATTACAGGCATGCGTCACTGCATCCATCTGATGACCAGTTCTTTAGGATATTTATCAAGGAGTGGCATTGCTGGCTCACAGGGTGGCTGCATGCCCAGTCTTGAGGAAAAACCATACTAGTTTCCAATTGTACCAATTTATAGTCCTACCAAGCGTAAAAGTGTTCCTTTTTCTCCACATCCTCTCCAGCATTTAATGTTTGAATTCTGGAAAGCTATCTAACTGGTGATGAATCTTGTTTTAATTTTACATTTCCTTAATTCCTAAAATGTTCAACTTTTTTTTTTAAACACTTGTTGGTCATTTGTATTTCTTATGAAAATTATCAGTTTAGTTCACTTGCCCATGTATTAATTGGGTCAATTGGTTTTAGTGTTAAGTTTTTCAAGTTCTTTATATATTCTGAATATTAAACTGTCAGAAAAGTAGCTAGCAAGTGTTCTCTCCAATTCTGTAAGTTCTCTTTATGTTCATTTCCTTTGCTGTAAAGATTTTAAATTTGATACTGTCCCGCTTAACTCTTGGGATTATTTCCTGAACTTTATAAGTCTTATTGAGAAAGCCATTGCCTGTACCTGTATGTTGGAATATTGACCCTACATTTTCTTCTAAGAGTTGCATAGTTTCTGGTGTAATTCCTAGGTATTTGATTCATTTTCAATCGACTCTTGTGCAGGGTAAAAAAGATAGTCTTAATTCTTCTACATACTTCTGTTAGAAATCTTCATCTCCTATACCCATTTCACATACAAATCTTGTTTAACAACCCAGGCCTAATTCCAAGGCCATTTTAGGACATCTACCCCAAAGACTCACCTGAAAGTAGGCGCTTCTCTGAGGGCCATTGTTCCACACCTGGATATCTGCTAGGTGGCTGCTTTCTGTGCCCATAGAGCAAGCCGACTCAAAGCTGAATATCTGAAGAGCCACACTAAGTTGCTGAGCCTGACATCAGAAGTCCAGCATCCTTTCCTCCAACCATGCCAGAGCCCCTCAATCATCACATATCCAACCACAGGAGAGGCTTCTGAGTGACACCTGCTTCAGACCGACACCTGCTTCAGACCGAAAGCGTTGAAGCAAAGACAACCAGTCTCATAGCTTAGAAGATAATTCATGTAACCATGGCATTCAGAGCACAGAGGAAGCACACAGGGATGTCAGCCCTATTTATCTCTAGCACCCTTTTATTCATGGGTCTCTCTGGTACAATGTCCCAGGTCTGTGGATCCTGGGATTCAAATGAATTACATCCATAAAGTCTCTAAACACATCTGAGTCCTCAAAAGACAGACTCGTTTTAATGGGCTGGAAAAGACCCAATAATGGAAAGTAAATCAATCATTCATTAGGCTGGCAGGAAAACTTGCCGATTCAAAACAGGACTCTAACAAAACTAAACCCGAGGAGTTCCGCTCCCTTCTCAGTCACACAGGCTTAGGATAGTATTTTACAGCTACTATCTGATA
The DNA here is from genome assembly GCF_047511675.1 of Marmota flaviventris. Taxonomy (NCBI): domain Eukaryota; kingdom Metazoa; phylum Chordata; class Mammalia; order Rodentia; family Sciuridae; genus Marmota; species Marmota flaviventris. The sequence continues at coordinate 24,212,141 of NC_092513.1, read as the reverse complement.
GTATTTTACACTATCCTACAGTTCTAAATATGACACCTCGAATGGCATCCTGCCCACCCACAGCCACCTGAGATTCAAAGATGGAAAATGAAGTCACCTCAGGAGACAAAGTTACACTTAGGTCAATCCCTGAAGTTCAGCAGTAACAGCCTCAGGCCAACACCAGACAGGCTTCTAAGACCACTCACAGGAGCCACCATCAACTTGGGCTGAGTGGGCAAGTAACGAGGACTGATGTTCTCATCCAGTGTCTCATGGACTGCCTGCCTCGCCTCTCACACGCTTCTGCAGAGCATGTGTTAAGTGGCCAAGAGTTAGCAACAAAATACTAGACTTGGGTAACAGAAAACCAAAATTCGTAAGAATTAACTGCCTCATGGGTGACCACATCAAAAATCTACTTACCCTCCTGCAGACAACAGAGGTCAATCAGCTAACACTCCTTCACTCAACTTATAGGGACAAGATCCAGTAACGAAGCTGTGGCGATTTATTTGAAGACCAGATTTCCAACTACAAGACCCAATGCTGCTCCTTCCACCTCTACTACCAAGGCCAGCAGAGGATGGCAAAGACATTTCCCATAGGCTGTAGCCCCAGGAGTCTTGGGGCATGGCTGGGGAGCAACCAGGGCCAAGGACCCAAGAGGGAGTTCTACCTCCATGTCAGGAATCTGTGACCCTCTAGAGTTAACTCTTCCCATTTTTCCTTCAAGTGTTTTTTAAAAAACAAAACACAAAGGAAAACCAGGCTAGGTGCCTCATAAATGTCACCAAGGCTGTCAGCCTAAGGTAGAGGAGCCAGGAGCTTAAACAATTCAGATGACAGAAACAGAACTTAAAGAGATTGTGGGCCCACGAAAGAGTTCAGGCAGAGTCACACGTTAACTATACTCATGAAGACACAGTGGTCTTCCTTCAGGAGGATTTGTGGGATGTTTCCACCTAGGGCAAGATACTTCTAGGAGCCTCAGTTTCCTCGTTGTGAAGGAAAGCACGAAGAATGCCCTAACCCCTGCATTCGGGGCATCATGCCATCATGGTGGGCTGGCTATGGGTTGCTGACATTCTCCCACCATAACATGGCACCTGCTTACTACCCACAGTAAATGGAGCCAAAACTTCCTCTAAGGAACCATGAGTGCTTCCTTTCAACAGACACAAGTGTGTTCTCCTTATTCTTCATCTAACTCCCACCTAAAAATACAGACTTTACTGGGCTGTAGTACTCTGGCCAACTGGCTGGGGCCTTCCCAGTCTTTCCCAGAACACAGGGCATGTGCAGCTGCCCCAGGGGAACACAAGTGCTCACCACTCACACATCACCAGGGCTGTAGAAAGCAGGATTTCTTAACTCCTGGCATCTCTGAACCCTGAGAAACATGCTTAGCCAGTCACATCAGGAACTTAGCAGGCATCTGAGGTCCCAAGTATGGGGAGGAGGTGCGGTGTTCTGTCTCCACCGTTCTGGTTGGGTGGGGAGAAGAGCCAAGAATGAGCAGAGCCACTGTTTTATGTGGAATGTTCTCAGGTCCTGTGAAATGGGAAGCATTTCTTCATAGTGTGCACAAACTTCTCACACCAAGGGAAGGGGTGGGGACAGCTTAGTAGCTGCAACTGTTTGGCTACTCTCTACACCTGCACAAGGTAAAGTTGCGTATTTATGTTTTTAGTTGTAGTTGGACACAATACTTTGGTGCTGAGGTTGGAACCCAGGGCCTCGCACGAGCAAGGTGAGTGCTCTACTGCTGAGCCACAACCCCAGCCCAAATTTTGAAGTTTTAAGTATAGGAAACTTGCTCCTTGAGGTGCTGACACTCAAAGGGACTCATGTCTAGCACTTCCAGAGACAGGAACATTTGGGTAAAAATGCAGAGACAATCAGCGGTCTGCGTTCAGAGAAAGAGGGGCTCCAAGAGGGCCGAGAGTGTGCCTATGCGGCAGAGCTTCCAGAATCAGGGATTATTAGATGAACACTGACAGCCCCAAGGCCGATCTTGACCAAGAGAAGATTGCACAGCTGGGAAGTTCAGAGCCAGCAATTTGCTGTACAATAGATTCATGGAACAGAGACCAGAGGGGCTCTAACAGAAGAGTTTTGGCTCTTCCCTTGTAAGGTAGTTTTGGGGCCTAAGTATATAACTACCTGGTGTTGGGGGCAAAGAGTGATCACCTCAAATCGTCAACCTCCTTTTTTGTCAAAAATTAAATAATGGCTTCCCTTCAGTAGGGTGACCATTTTAATGTGAATAATTGATCACTCCTTTGGAAAGGAGTTTTGAGGGTCCTCACACATAAATGGCTATAGAGGGGAGCAATGTAATTAAAACCATCTTTTAGTATTTTCAGGTCCAGATTAGCTTTTTTTGAAAAGTCTTAAAAACAAGCATATTCTGGGCTTCCATTCAATTCCAACTGATTATTTTAGTGATAATGAAGGAATTCCCCTATTTGTGAAACTCTAAATGTTAAATTATTTTTAGTGTCACTTATCAAAGTTTTGAATTTAAAGAAATATTGCTGGAATAGCAGGGTGAGGGAAACCTGGTTGCCAGATTTATTTTTATACCAGGGATTGAACTCAAGAGTGCTTAACCAATGAGCCCCATCTCTAGCACCCTGCCAGCCCACCCCCCTTTTTTCCAGATGGTCTCACTAGGTTGCTTACAGCCTAAGTTGCTAAGGACTGCTTTGAACCTGTGATCTTGCCTCAGTCCGAACTGCTGGGACAGATATTTCCTTTGAGAACACACCACGATATTGCATCCTGAGGGAGCTCACGGTGCCACTATTCCTGTTCCATTGACACAAGCAGACATCTCATTCAAATGCTGCACTGGTCCCACCTGCTCAGTAAACGGCTCCAATTGTATCATCAAGTTTTGTCTTTTTGTGTGTGTGGGGGGGTCTCTGCCAGGAGAGCTGGACTGTGCTCCACCTTATATTTGGTTTGTTCCCATCTGGAACACATCAAGATTCTTGCCAGTACCAGGGTTGTCTCCAGTCCTGGCTGCCTAGAAGTACCATAAGGAGCACAGCCACACAGGGAAGCCCACCTCACCCATCTGCTCATTCACAACTTGGTGTAGAGAGAACAGAGAAAGGCCCTCAGACCCCAGGAAGATCACAATGCTGGGCCATCTTGACCTTCAGATACAGTTTGCTGCCAGATAGAACAAGACAAAATGGAAACATTTGAGCTATCATTTGCCTTGCTGTGCCTGATGCAATATGTGCCAGAACACATCAGCCCAGGATCCAATCCAACATGATCCCAATTTCCAAAGGGTTTCTTTAATTTTTTTTTTTTAAATCTCACAAAGCTTGTATTTTTAGAGGCTAGGTTCTAACTGGAGGGGAAAACCCCTTTTTAAGATGAGGCATGTTTACTTGCATGTTGATTAGCAGGTGTGGCCGAGAATTCATCTCGAGGTAGTTATGTTATATACAGAAATACAAACCTAGCACAGGACTAATGCACGATTAGTCACATTTGCCCCTCTGCCCACATTCCACCTGTGTCCACTTCACTTTATCAAGTCTTGGCTCAATACCGTCCAAGAGACCCTTCCTCTCCATCTCCTCAAAGAATGCCACCCCAACGATCTTAAAGCATTTATATCACCCTGAAAAGAAACTCCTTGCCTTCAGTAATTGCTTCCCCCTGCCCACCACCCCCATATCCTACCCTCACTTTTCATATCCAGACTTGCCCATTCAGGACACCTCAGGTAAAAGGAGTATGGGATGTGGCCTTTAATGAATGGCTTATATTCCCTCAGCATAATGTTCAAGGTTCATCCATTTTATAGGATTTATCGATGTATCAGTGTTTCATTCCTTTAAGTAGCTGATCGATGCAATATTCAGTGGCATGGATGGATTTTTTTCTTCTTTCATTTTCAGTTGATGGATATTTGGTTGATTTCCAGTTTGAGCCATTACAAAAACACTGCTGTGAGTATTCAGAGAATGTTTTGTGGACATGTGTTCTCATTTTTCTTAGGTTAAATATCTTATGGGTGTAAGTCGCATTGTAAGTTTTCTTCAAGCATAGGCAATGAAAATCCCTTTTACTTCAAGCCCATCAAAATCTAACTGAAAAAGATGCCACACCACATACTACTCAGGAACAATTCCAATGCCTGTATTTCGTAAGAAAGCCGTTTAGTATTTTAAAGCGGCCGAGATGGTGCAGAAATCCCTTAACCCCAAGGTCTCGCCTAATAAACATTTGAACTAAAGGCCTGTTTATCTAATCAAATCAGTTTTTAAAACTGATACTACTCACTAAACTGGTTTAGTATGCTCGACTCCTAGAGGCCATTTAGCATTAAATTTTAACTGCCTATAGGAACTGAAAAATTCAAATCTACCTTATCAGAAACCAATTTGTGGTTTCAAAATTACTTGGGCAATCATTTTGTTTCTTGCACATGACCTCAAATGATCCGTTTTAAGAATTATTTTCCCTTTCATTTATAGACTCCCACTGGATGATACATTCTGTATACTTTTCTTCATTTGGCCATGAGGAACTTTATCCTTGGCACGTGTATTTTGTGCAAATTATCCACTTTTTAAAAGACATGTTGGCTGAGTACCATACTGCTTGCTGTAGAGTTCCAGCTACTAGGAAGGCTGAGGTAGGAAAACTGCTCGAATTCAGGAATCAGAGGCCAGTATGGGCAACAGGAAGTCTTGTCACTTAAAATCTTCATTTTTCAATATGAAAATTTTAAGCTGAATATTGTTGGCCAAGTAATTGCTTTATGAAAATAATGTTAACAGCCGACTCTCATACAGTCCCTTCCCGGGTTCCATATACCAGGCGTTTTTAAAGTATCCTCTGACAATCCCGAAGGTCCTATTGCCATTCCATGTTGCAGATGAGAAAACAGAGCTGAGGAGACTTGCCTGAGGTCACAGAGCTGGGTAAGTGGCAGCCTAGCTCCTGCATCACTGCTCAGAACATAATGGCACACTACTGCTTACAGACGGGAAGGGGTCTGTCCTGATAACATGACATCATAGCAAATGGTTTAGTGGGCCATCTTTTCCATGACCACTCTCAAGCCAATAACTGGAGGTCTTAAGCAGTTTAAGGATCACAGAGTTATTATCAATTAAGAAGCTAACACTTTCCTCTGACTGGCTCAGATGAAGATCTATGCCCAGACCCTGCAAAAACCTGGCCCGCACTACTATGCTTGCTCATCTGAAGGAAGAATACTGTGAAACCATGTCACACTCCAGAGTCATTTATTCTCCACTTGGGAGATAAGACAGTAAATCAAACATATGGATGGGCACAGCAGACTCCAAAAGAAAACCTTATTCAAGTTTGAAAAAAGTTCGTAAACATGATTTCTAAATCACTATTAGCAAGCACTGGATACATTCTAAGTTATTATACAGTATAAATGTGCAGAAGTCACAGCTCTAAATATTTTATGATTTCTACAAGATGGACTAAACTCCAAATCAGGGGACACAAACTGCTCAGCAGCCAGCCTGTCTTCACTGCCCTCCCATTTTCTTCCCAGATCATTACAGAATGTGTCATCTACCCTTCTCCTGCTGGCCACTGTATTGTTGTGTAAGACACAAGCCTGTTCTAGGACTTATCCCATTCATCAGAAGTCACTCATTTTCTGGTCCAGCATCTCGGAGCCTGGTGTTTAGCTTGCCACTTCACTGAAAAATGGTCTCAAACTAATTTGCCCTGATGACACTATGCAAGCTTCATTTGAGCCAAGCACATGGTGGTTTAAGTATGAAGGCTTCCCAGTTCACATGGAGACGATACTGAAGAAAACTGGGGTCTGCCCCTGGCCAAGGTCCTGCCCTCTACTGGAATTGAGGAGTCTGGTATCCTGTTCCTCAGCACACATTGAACTCGTAGTCTAGGAAGAGCCCTCTCTTCCCTGATCCTTAAATCATCTTGAAAGAAGATGGGCCAAAAAATCCCTAAGGAACCTTCTGCTAAAATCTGATTCTGTCCCCACTTTTTCCTACGTCTCTCCCAGCCCAACTTTGACAAGTATAAGGCAGCACAGATGAGATCGCCCAAGGCCACCACAGACCAGGATAGGATACCACACTGATAATGGCCACCCCTAAGTCTTTAAGGCCACACTCCAGCTCACTCGACCCCAAACCCTGTAGCCCACCACTGCTCCTTAGTTTACCAAGGGCCATGGGTCACTTCACCTATCCACCTGCACCTCTCTGCATCAAGGCTATCAATCCATAGCACACATAGCAAGTCTGGCTTCAGACTTTCTTAGAATACATGTGACTTATTCCTATGTCCTCCCCCTCACCCCCAGTTTTTCAGGCAACATTTTGGGAAAAATACATTTATCCAACATCTCTTTGCCATGTGCTAAGACTGTCAGGAATCTCAGCAAGTGATGAGAACACCTGGAACATACCCTCAACTTCCTACCACCACGCCTACTACCTCCCCACAGTGGCATCTAGCTTTCCCCCTCCCATCAGGCAGAAGAATCTGCCTCCCCATGCAGTGGCCTTCCATGGCTCTGTGATCTCATCTCTGCCCTCCATACTCCACAGCCTTAAATGTCCCCACTCCCAGCTCCCCCAGCAGGGTTTTCACAGAGTGACATAACTTAGCATGAAACGGACACACTACGCCATCCCTGCCAGTGAGAAAGGATCTGAGGGATAGAAGCCATACAGGCAAAGCCAAGGCCAGCTGAGAGGCTGCAGTATGGCCTTGGGGAGTCGGGCCCTCACTCCAGCAGCAGGGCAAAAATCCAAGTCAACAGCCCGTTTTAGGTAGTTTTTCCATCACTGTAACCAAAATACCCAAGAACAACTTAGAGCAGGAAAAGTTTATATATGGCTCAAGAGTTTCAGAAGTCTCAGTTCAGACTGCCAACGCCATTGCTCTGGGCCCCAGTGAGGAGGAACATCATGGGGGAAGAGCATGGTGGAGAGAAGCTCTTCCCTTACAGCAGCAAGGAAACAAAGGGGTGAGGAGCCACAGGGAAGATGCATCCTTCCAGGTCACACCCCCAGTGACCACTTCCTCCAGCCACACCAACCTACAGTTACCACCCAGTCCATCCAAACTAAGGGGGGGCTATTCGGTTACAGCTCTCAATTGCATCTTTCCACCCCTGAACAGTCCTGCTGAAACACAGAAACTTCTGAAGGACATTTCATATCAAAACTGTAAAAAGACCCAAGTCACATTTTAGAGGTTTAACACAGATGACAGGCTGAAAATATATACAGTTTAATAGTTTTTCACTTTGTTTAAAAGGTTACCTTTCCTGTCAACTAAGTCAGAAGGCAGGGAGATGATGTTTTTTTTTTTTTTAAGATAAGACACATCCAAAGATTATCCTAATTAATATAGAATTTCAAGGACTGCTCTGTCTCCAAGAGACATGTGGAACCCAAGGGCACACATGTTGCTCAAATTTGATGCCTACCCAGCAGTCGCCCTCACAGAACTCACAGCATGCAGACAGATGCTTGGAACAGGGTAGAACAAAAGTCATACCTCTCCAGAATCCACCACTGGCTTGCACTCCCAGTATGCACCAAGGAACACCTATAGGTGCTGAGGGTGAAGTGAGGGCCACCTGCACTGTGATATCCACAAGCAGTTACTACATGGCCCACAGGTCAACTCACACTGGTTCAGCAGATTCTGCCACAGAGTATCCTTCCCACTATAGAGAGCCTATTATTATTTTTTAACAGGTATGGTACCCTTTGGGGGAAGGACATACCTATACAAGATGCTTCTCAGTCATTCCACAGATAGAAGGCGGCCAAGAACAGCAAGAGCCTTGCAGCAGCAGGCAGAATTGGGTTCCAGCACCTGCACTACAACTCATGACTTGGTGACCTTGGCCCAGCCTTCTGTGCTCTCAGGGCCTCAGCTCTCGACCAGCTGCCTTTCCACACTCCTGGAGTTATAGAGAGGAGCCATGAAGATAAAGGAAGGGGTGGGGGGAAGAGCTCACAAAACTAAAGGCAGGATAAACATGAAAAATGCTAAAGATCATGTTGAGTGCAGCACACCACCTCATGGAAGGCAAGGCTGAGAGGCACAGTCCTGTCCCTCACACTACAGGTCATTCTGTACCTCTAACCAACACCCAGTTGATGCAGGAGTACCATGCCAACTCACCTGTCACATAAGAATCTCATTTTTCAAACTGCCCCTATGGAGGGGGCATTAACTCAGTTGAGACTCACTTGCTAGTCCAGATTTCTTAGTTTCCTCCTCTCGTACACAGCTTTGAGCATCAATGTTCCTTGGATGAGTGCCACCTTCCTTCTAACACACTCCACGGCTGAATCATGCACCAACCCTGCCCCAAAGCTTTAAGTACCATCCAAAGATTAAGAACTTTTTGAACTTCATCATACGTTCTGCTACTAGACAGCTCTGCTTGGATGGTAGGGTTAGGATAGTTCATCTCAGATTGAAGATGTCCCAAATAAACTATTTCCCAACTCAAAAAAGTATCTCTTTCCTTCCAATCTTCCTGGTCTCAGCAAATAGAACCTCTATTCACCCAGTTTCCCAAGCTAGAAACCCAGGAGCGTACCAAGAGATTACCAGCACAGAGTTTGGAGTTTGGGTGCCCAGGTTTCACATTATCTCAACTGCCAGCCACACACTCTACACAAGATGCCCTACCTTCCTGTGGTTTCATTGCCAAAACTACAAAACTGATAGGGTTCCAATGGCAAATAATGCTCTTGTGTTAGGATACCAGGAAATATTCCCTCTTATAAAAATTTAAAAAAAAAAAAAAAATCAAGGAAAACAAAGAGCTTATCAATGAAGCAGAAAAATATTTGAGATATTCATCTTCTCTCTTCCATATTCTTGTGGCATGCTCCTTCAACTCAGGACAGTAAACTGTCTCAAGAGGGTTCTTATAATAGGAAGGCAAAGGCAAAGTACCATAAAGTTCAACTCAGTCCCACAACAAAATGTTTGGTTCATAGCATGATCATGTTAAAATCCTGACTGCTGCTGCAAAGAAAGGGACATCTGAAAGTCATTTATGCCCATTCAGATTCCATGAACCAGATTTGGGGGTGGGGGCAGACATCAGGTTCCATGTTCATCTATGCTCAGCAGGGTCAGAGAATTCAGGACGCGGCATGATGCAGGAGGTCCCACCTGCCAAGAGAGCCAGGAGAGCAGCCCAGGGACAGTTCTACAAAGGCACATAGGGAAAGCCAACAGTGTCATCACTCCCCTATTTGCCCTTCCTCCTGCTTCCTAGGTTTAGAACAGGCTTAGGGGAAACCCCTGCACTAGACTAAGGAAGCCATGCCTTAATGGGGAGGCCCAAGCTCAACTTTGGCCTCCTATGGTTTGTGACTGACAGATCAAGATCACTGGAGGAAGCTAATGGACCCAGAGGATGGGGCTGGGAAATAGTGGATTGAACTGCTTCCATGCCAAAGCTGAAGACAGTCTTACGTTTCTCGTTTTAAAAGTAAACCATCTGTTCTGTTCTTATGAATCTCCTAATTAAACTCTACGAGGTCCACTGAAAAAGTCATTTTCGTCAGTTACTACTGTGACACTCAAAACAAGTTCTATTAGTTCTAAAAACACTGCATCAAGCCCAATTCAGTTGTAGAATGAAGAGCTACCGACAACAGGAAAACCTGGATTCTACAATGAACACAGCCACTTAGGCAGTCTCAACAAGTTCTAGACTACAGCAGGCCAACGCCACTCCTCACAATGGTACCCTACCAAACCAATGTGACAATGTGACCACAGCTCACAGCAGAGGCACTAGAATATTTCTGTTAGCTTATTAACTCTCATAGCAAGAAACAGTACATCTCTAGGAATGCATCTCAATCATTTAGATCCCAGGAGAATGGGAGGGCCATGATCCTCTATTTTGTGCAGACCAGAGCTAGAATCCCAGTTGAAGTTAAGAAAACACTTCCATGAAATTTATCAGAATAGTCAACTGTCACGTGATAAATGCAAGTAAGACCAGGAAGAGTTTAGCTTGGGCGAGACTGAATGATCATTCCCAGAGCAGTCTGTTCAGTGCCTGCTCCAGAGAACAGACCCCTGAATGTGACTGGTGAGAGGCAGAGACCTGTCCATCTGAGAACTTTCACACAGAATAGCTGCTTTAAGTCAACTAGAAGTTTCTGTGACTACTAGATACCCCATACTGAAGATGTTGAAAGCAGAACTCCTGTCCTACAGGGTTTAACCTCAAAAACCTTCAAGTTCCAGGAAGAGCAATCTTGTTCTATGCCATTACATCAATAGACACTCTGCAAAATAAAATATAAGAGGATCTATAAATACAAGTAAGATGAATGAAACTGTAGAAATGACAACCTCATACAAATGGCAAGAAAAATCTCTGCTTTGAATTGCTGAGCTAGAGTTTGCACATGTCAGGTAATTCTGATGGATCAATATATGCAATGACAAATGGAGGAAAACTCTAGGATTCCCAAGGAGCCCGTGGGGAAGCAGAACAAAGCAGTGAGCACATATTGATCCCCAATATTCTAACTGAAGATCTGTACCATACATTTAAACTAAATGAAGAGTCCACACACCTACATCAGCATTCCTCAACAATGTCTCAGGATCGCAAGGCTGGGGGGCAACTATTCTCAGCTGGAAAGGGTGAATCATCAAAAAAAGCCACGGGGTGCCTGAGATTTCCCCTCTCCCCCTTTCTGCTACTAGGTTCAAGGTGTTTTCTAAAAAGACATCCTGTAATTCTAAGTATTCTTGGTACATGCTCTTCTGAAGAAGGTTAATTCCCTTTTTAACCATAGGAACATTTTTTTTAAAGCAAGTCATCGATCATGAAGCATTTTATTCTCTAGTTCTGGGAATACAGAGGACCAAATTAATTTCCGTCATGTTTTGGCTTTAGGTACCCCTCCTCTTGCTTCCAACATCATTGATCTATAACAGGGGCAGGAGCCAGGCAGGGATAAAAGGCATTTGCTTTTCAGCCTGTCCACTGAGGTTCCAGAGGACATAGCATGGGCTTTCTCCTGGCCATGCCACATTGCCTGTGGGCCTTTCTGCTCCACTGCTCAGCCACACACAAGTTCTCACTTCCCAGATCTTTTCACTGAGCTATGCAGTTTCAGCACAGCTCTCAAGCTGCCTCACAGACAGCACCTGGGAGCCTTTAACAAACACCTGAGTCACAATCTTTGAGGTGAGGCTGGGGTATGAAGAGTTTAAAGTCTTCCCAGATGATTCTCAGGTGCAGGTGGGGCTGAGAATGACTGTGGAAGAGGTGAGGCATTTTCTAAAACTGGAGCATCCTCCACCTACCAAGCTTTCCTACTCTTTCCAACTTCTTTCCTAGATCAAAACCCACTCTCAGATCCTTAATTCACTTAGCTGTCAAAAGTGATCAAGCACAGTTTACAGATCGGAGAGACAATCAAAACCTGTGACAAAGATTCTTTTATGAGCACCAGTTCAGAGTCCCTCGAGTCACGGGTACTCATCTACTCCAAGTGTCCAAAGACTTGCTCCTTTCTTAGTCACCTGTGAAGCATTAAAAATAAAGGGTTGGGTTCTACCCTGGAGATTCTGATTCAGGAACAGGACTCAGTGATCCTCTGCTCCTTTGAGGAGCTGGGAGCCTCTTACTCTACCAAGGGCAAGCCAGACCCAGTCATGTACTGAGACTTGATGCTAACCATCCCCACGATGCAAAAGACGAGAGGTCTTTAAGTCCTAATTGTAGAGCTAAAAAGATCAGGGCTCTTTAAGGCTGCCAAGAAAGAGAACACTATGACCACATGCTCTTAATGATAACCCTCAGTTTGATAGCTGTAGGTTACACAGTCAGCCACTTTTTCTCAACTCTTTCACATTGTAAAGGGAACACTGACAGGAACCATAGCAGGTGGCTCCATTTTTCAAATGTGGAACATGAACTAGTCCAAAGATTATTGCACGTGTGGTTTTAGTCACTAAACTAGCCATCTGTTATTTTAAGCACACTCCTCTGACAATGAAAACTGTAAGCATGCCTCCCCCAACATAATTTAAGCCATTTTCCGTGTTACAGATGGTATCACTGGCTGCTGTTGGATACATCCAAGGAAGGAGTCTCTGGGGAGGTTAGCAAGTAGGGAGCAATGACTGGCTGCATTTTTATAGCAACATCTGAAACCATAAATCAACTAATTTCATGCCCATTATAAAACACCCAAGCATTTTAACTCTGAGAAGTATGTAGGGGAAAAAAGTTTTATCATATTTTCTTTGCACCCTCCAATTAAATCATCTTCCCCAAACCAGTATATCCCAGCAATCTGAAGACTGCTGCTCTCAACCGATTCGCTTCCACAGGCACCAGAAGTGACCACCACTTCCAACCACTCGTGAAAAGCTTTCTGTGCTTTGACAGTATGTGTCACACAACTGGGGATGCGACGGGATAATCAATTGGTTCCTTCACTGTAATGTGCCATTTTCCCTTTGCTTAAGCTTACAGATGACGTCATCCAAGGAAAATGCTGTCCACCTTTTAGCACTACTATTGGGGCTGTCTAGCCATCAACAGTGAAATTTTACTCTTAGGGCAGAACTAAAAGAACTCATCTTTCAGATACAGAGCAGGTATGTTTCAACATAGTGCAGTTGATGCTTCTTTCCTCCAGAAAGTCTGAAATAGTTATTGTAGAAGTTACAGGTGGTTGCCAAAACAAGCCCGTAAGAAAACCCAGAAGAACCTCACTGAGCACATCAAACTGGCCATCCTGAGACTACTCTGGTTCACGTGGCCTATTGTGATGCTGACCTGTAAAGAGAATCCCACTCAACTCTGAGTTCTCCAACCATGTCCTTCTGGACACTGACATGACATAACGTTACTATCATCAGTATCATCACTGCCATATCTGACATCTACTGACTACTTAGTCTAAACCAGAAATCACATGAAGCACTTTCATTCATCAACTTGGTTCATTACAGTTGTGTGATCGATAATTACATGTAAAGCCCCCGCCTCTGATGGGGGCAGACATGGCACCTATGCATGGAGATGAACCTGTAGAGCTTGCTCAGGATCATAGCTCCCATGTTTTGGGACCCCAGACACCGTTCCTGTCCTAGGACCTTGAACTCTTACCATGACGCAAGACAGCTCTCTTCCTTTGCTACCGACTTCAGGCATGCCACACACAAGTCTGCAGTTGCTGTCTTCTAGGATACAAATAGGAGAATGTGCATTCAAATAGGAATGAGTGGGCACCACAGCGTGGAGGCTTCACTAGGATATAAGCGTCGTTCCCTCCTGCTGGCTTAACATTTCACAGCCTGTTTTTCCTTCTGAATCATTTCAGATACCTTGAAAAACTACATCTTAGATATCACCCACCACTAAGTGCTTCCAAAAAATCCTCATGGGGTGGTAAGTTTGACTTTCACACCAGAAAAAGGCTCTGTAACAGTGTGGAGTAACCACAAGAGCCTACATCCATGGGGGTGAAGCCCAGCACATACTGAGTAACACTGAACACACCTGGGCCCTTTCATGCCTCACAGGAACCTAGGAAGGAAGGGCACTCATGCATGCTCTCGCTGCATTCAGAAGTCAGGACACCTTAAGTGCAGGAGCTTGGTCAGGTGAAATGGCTAAGTGGGGTTGTGCTAAGCCACAATCAAGAGCCAGTCAGGTCTGACCAATCCAGGGCGCACGCACAGGTTCTAATCCAACTTTAAAAATATTTAAGTTCCTGACTACATAATTTGTTCTGTCACAGTGAATGAGTGGTACCTGGGGTGGGGGAACTTCTGCATATCACAGGAATCCATTCAGATTAACACTTCTTAGTGTAAGACCTGGCACCAAAAAGTTTAAATTTGCACATGTGTCACGCTAAAGACACACAATCCATCAGATGACAAGATCAGAATGCAGAAACATACACTCATGAAATCATGGACCACAGGTATGAAGGTAGATTATACAATGGAAAATGTGACAATGTGGCTCCACACATTTAACAATATCAATTGCATAAGGGCAAAACAAAAGTAACAAGTCTCCAAAGCAGTTACAATTTACAGTGACAGCAGATGAGTAGTGGCTGGAATAGTGGGGTGGGCTAAGAAATGCAAGGAAACTTTTGTAAGAAAATGTTCATTATCCAGATTGTGGTGATGTTTCACAGGTACATCACAATCACAATGTGTCAGATTATACCTGCAATATGTTTAACTCCAAGCTGTAATGCCATTCTTAAGCATGTATGAGGGTGGAAGGGGTAGAAGATTAGAGGCTTGCAGACATACTGGAAATAAAATGCCTGTGTTAATGCATTTGAAGTTCCCCCTCCCAGAAATCCTGTGTAAGGATTAACTCTTCACTTCATTTAGCATGGCCCTCCAGTGACTACTGATGCCAGATGGTGTCCACTGGTGACAGAATTTGAGTATCTCTGCAAAGCCATACTCTTAAGGACAGGCTGTGATAGCCAGGATGTTTGGCAGAGTGGGAGATAGAGAAGGCCAACAGCAGGGACTGCCATGTTTCAGAAAATGCCTACTGTCCTGGACAACTGTTCAGGACTGAGCTCAGGCCCACAGGTTAGAGCAAACAGATGGGCCAGAGCACTAGGCAATGGAGAAATCCCTGAGAAAGCTGCTAAAGGGCTAGGGCTGGGGCTGTAGCTCAGTGGCAGAGCGCTTGACTAGCCATGTGTGAGGCACTGTGTTCAGTCCTCAGCACCAATAAAAATGATATTTTGCCAACTACAAAAAATTTTTTTTTCCAGTGGCTAAAAACACAAGACAGTCACTTGTACTGAGTAAGGTCTGGCGGCACTCATATGCCACTTGTGAAATGGTATCTGGCATTCGCATGTGTGCAACCAGTTTCTACCAGAAGACTGCAGGCTCCTTTCTAATGTGCTATGATTCCCCACGTAACAAAGAGTTTACCTTAATGAACTTAAGTACATTTTCATAGTTTTGATTTGGGATTTAACTCTGAAGTATGCTGGGTGCCCTGCCAATATATAATTCTTAGAAACATGATCTCTGCAGGATCACCGAAATTAGACAAAGAAAACTACACGGTCCTTTTCTAAATGCAGAATTTTAAAGAGATGGCAATATCCACTTACTTACCACTTTAAAAAAAATGCTATGTCAATATTATCCACATTCACAACTAATTTCCTTGTGCACTCAAACTTTAGAAATACAATAAGCCCACTGTCTTCCAAAAGACACCAGTTGCACATCATTGATATGTAGACACAAATCAATATTATCTAGTATTAGATAGGATCACAATGATACTATAGACCTTAATTTATAGCACCCCTAGAGGAGGAATGTGTGCACTGGCATAGTTGGGCAGGAGGCCACAAACAAGGAGACCCAGGTGAACGTGGAAGAATAGATACAGGTCAAAGGTACAGAGAATCCTGGTGAGAGTCTGCATAGTCTCCAACACTCAGAGCATGAGAAAGAAGAATGCCAACGAAGAGTAAAAGCTGCTCCCGGTTCAGGTATCTGGAGCACTTTCTATCCCGTGTCCTGATGCAACTTAAGAATAGTCTTCACTTGGAACCACAATGAATGGAAAGGGAAACAAAACTTCAGCCAAAACCCAGAGTCGGCTGAGTCATGGTTTCAGATGTTACTATAAAAATTCAGCTAGTCATCACTCCCTACTTAGACTCCCCCAGGGATTCCTTCATTGGCTGCAGCCAACAGCCAGTGATGCCATCTGCACCCCAATGACTGACAGCACCCAACAACTTTCAGATGTTCCTCATGACTTCTCACTGGATCTCAACCCTCTAAGGTAAAGTCGATGTTCTCATTAAAGAGTAAGGACGGTGACAGCCACAGAGGTCAGGGGGTTTGCCCAACATACAGTAGGTCAGGAGAGGCATGATTACCAGGACACAGCCCTGGATTCTTTGGCACAGCAAACTTATGAGATGACAAAACTTGGCTCTGTTCTCATCCTGAAAACCTGAGGCTCCGTGGGGAAGCACTTCACTTCAATAAACTGCTTAGAGCCCAGAACAAGTCACCTTGCATCAAAATTAAAGAAGCTGATATTCTATTTAAATCACTGTCACAACGCTAACTGTAGATCCAGCTCATCTATGTATAATTCCCCACCCCATCTCCAAAGATACGTCACACAGAATCTGCAGCCTGGAGGATACTGTAAAGTCCCAAGCCTATTCTCACACTATACCAGAGCATTCTACCTCAGTGACTACGAAGGGCAAGTTCTTTTGTTTGTTTGAATCCCAAAGAAAAAGCTTCCTTACTCCACCTTATTTCTGCAACACATACCCATAATTAGGAATTTCTCCATTGCCCAAGGAGGAGCCAGTGTGCTTACTCTGAGTTGTCACTGCCTAAAGTAGAGTCTCATTTCTACTCATACCACCGTCCTGAAAACCTTTACTGCCTGCTTACCAAATGGCAGGTACATGGTTCACTATGGATGCTCATTTCTACACTTCTCCCTGGAGAGCATTCAAGTACTCTAGTCTTTGCATTTGTAAAACCTAAACTGAGAAGATTCTCTCAACAGCCCAACCAGGGTTTCTAACTGGAACCGCTATTCCCACTGGACACAGGCTTTCACTCTCATGGGTTTCAAAACCCCACATGTATAATGGCTCCCACTCAGGCAAGCCTCCGTTTCTGTCAGCATTCCAGCCTCATGACACAGGTATATCTAGCTTCAGTCTCCCACCCCCCTCCCAAGATTCCAGGCAACAGCAATCCCATCATTCATTATTAGTCACACCTTGGCAACATAGCCGACACAGATGGGGAATGTGGGTGCTCAATTACCTTGGCCACCTGAGCAGAAAGATTTGCTTTGCAGTGTTCCCATCCCATTCTTGTTCAGAAGAGCAACATAACACACAAACAGCTCAAAAAAGGAGACCAGAACCAGTCAAGCCAATAAGATGGTCCACTCCCACCAATGAGGCTGTTTAATACAGCAGAACTACCCCCATGCAGAATCAGGTGGGTGAACTAGAAGGGAAAAGTTCCACCGATGGCCCTCAATGGTGTCCTGGGGACAAGAATCACTGATCTGACAAAACTGTCCAGGCCAATGAACAGACAATTGAAGAGTAGCTGAAGAGTAGCATGGCTTTCTGGCTAATTCAGAGGGCTTTGGGCAAAGAGATTGGGTCTGGATTCTATCCCTACACATTCACTAACTTCATAATCTTCAAGAGTTGTTCAATGTCCAAGTTATGTATCAATATCATGAGGTGACCAATTTCATGTGGCAAATGTGAGAATTAGATACATTAATGTTCCAGTTGCTACTTTTGTCTTCCTTAGGCACCAGTCATACCTTAGAGTGAAGTGTACATAACAAATGTAGTGCCACATAGTCTGTTTTTCAATTTTTTGTTTCTCATTCCATACAAGTTGTTCTTTGACAAGTTATGTTCCACAACAAACTAAGCTTCTCATAAGACAGAACTCTTATCCTTGGAAATGAAGGAAAGCATTATGAAATAGGACCCATCAGAAAAATTCTTGGAACATCCCTCGTATCATTATGTCCTTATCCAAGCAGCTCTATGATTTCTCCATTGCTCTAAGCTAGTATTTCCCAAACAGTATTACACAGAACATTAGCCCCTTGAGGTAATCTTTGCAAACAGTTTTATACCCGATTTGCAAACCCAGAGTAATGTGTACCATCTTAGACTCAGAATGCATGTCAAACCTAACTCTGTAAAGCTCTGTTAAAAGAAAGCTGGGCCACTTAATTAATCCAGTGTTTTCAAAAGTCATCTGGCCACCTTTGTAGCTGTAAATAAAATACATTTCATTCCTCAAGTTCACCCAAGCCA
The DNA here is from genome assembly GCF_047511675.1 of Marmota flaviventris. NCBI lineage: Eukaryota > Metazoa > Chordata > Mammalia > Rodentia > Sciuridae > Marmota > Marmota flaviventris. The sequence continues at coordinate 24,194,247 of NC_092513.1, read as the reverse complement.
CCAGAAGTCTCCACAATCTGGCCTTACCTTGTCTTCAACCTTGCCCACAACTCCCTACAGATGTACCCACTGTATAGGTTAAACCTGCCTGGGGATCATCCCAACCATACCTGTTTATGATAGCTTTATTGATGTTATTCAACATTTGTTCAAAGTGAGCAATTCAGATTTTTAGTACATTTGCAGAGTTGTGCATTACCACAACCATTTTCATCTCATCCCTCAACCCATTTCCCCTAAAACCTAGAGTCCTAGGAGAACACTAGTAACTGTCTCCCCAAGATTTGCCTATTCTTGACATTTCCTATCAACCAAGTCATACAATATGTGGTCTTCTGTATCTGGCTTATCTCACTTGCCATGTTTTCAACAATATGGTAGCATACCATTGTGTGAATAATCCCCATTTTGTTGATCCATTCATCCAGAGATAGACATTTAGGTTGTAATGTGAACATCTATAATTTGACAAGAATGTATGTTCCCATTTCTTTGGGTAGAATCACCGGGAACTATTGAAATCCTTTAGAAATACTCCCAGACTCTTCCAAGGTGGCTGGAATCAATTCACATTTCTACTAGCAGTACATGAAGACTCAATTTCTCCACATTCTCACCAACTCTTTTGACTTTTTGAGTATAGAAGATGGGGAGCAGCATCTCACTGTAATTTTCTGACCAAGCCTTTTAATGACCCCCTTCTCAGTTATGGCCTCACTATTCTACTACCTAGATGCCTTCTTCTCACTCTAAGCATCCTACCATTCATTAGGACCTAAACTCCTATAGTTTCCTTGGACCATCTGTAACACCATCTCCAAAATCATTTCACATGATCCTATGGCACCCATTTCTATTTATACCTACTACAGGTAAGGCCTTTTGGGCCTATCTCTATCTTCTCTAACCATTGAGCTCCTGCTTGAAGTAGGGTGATCTTACTTTCTTACTGGCCAGTATGGAGTCTACCAAGTAATGATACTTCATAAATTATTGCTAAGTCACTAATAGAGGGCGAGGCTGGAGTTGAGGCAGGTAAAAACGAAGTATAGGATATTTAGGGTCTTGGGCCAGGAAAGAATACAAGGTCCAAAGCTAAGCTGTGGAGGTCAATTCCCCTCCCCTAGGGAGCTGTAGGTTCTGTGCAAGGGATAAAATTCATAAATATGTTGTTTCATACTATTGTAAGTTTTTTCTTTACTGTGAATCTGCATTTACTCAAGTCTAGACTTGGTGAGCATGATGGGGACAGGGAACCAATCCTCTTCTCTTGCTGGTCTCTGCTCTTCCTTTCTTCCAGCACTAGCTACATTTTTTCTAGAACTCCGAGGAGGAGTTAAAAGTCTGTATTAAACCCCTCATACTCTGACAGTGTCTAGGTATCTAGAGTTGAAGGATTCATGTGTGAGCCATCATGAAAAACCCAGTCCCTAATCAATCAAGAGAAAAAGAATCACGGAGTGCAAGTCCCCCAAGACTGTCATTCAGAACTTTAGCCTCCCAGACCTTCTACTTTACCCAGATTTTAGGGAGGCTCCTCCAAAGCACTGTGCTAGGCTTTGGCTACCTGAACCGTTACAGTTACTCTGACAGTTCTGACGAGTCAGGAAGAGCACAGTGCAGTCGGCCAGCACTGTTGAAAGGATGCGTTCTAGTGTTCCAGAGAGAAGGACCATGACGGGAACACAGTGAAAACCTTGCCTGTAGCTGACCATTAGGTCTCCCTCATCTGCTCACATGATATTTGGGGGATTTCTAATCCATCTGTTAGGTCAATAATGACAAACCACAAGCTGCTGGTAACAAAACTCAAAACCAGCTCTCATCCTGTGGCTACGAGCACTGGACCTTATATTTCTAACACATTTCATAAGAAAATATTGCACCAAAACTTCAAGATTATTCAATACAAACTGAGACCCCAAGAATAAAATGAGTATAAGCCTTAAAACCTTAAAGGAGTCCTGGTCCAGCTTTACCATCCAAACCCCTTACTTACCAAGTTCATTACCCGAGACAAGACAGTATCACCACCACCACCCTTGACTCCCCCATGTCCCCTTCTCTTCAGTGGGTGTGAACAAGGCCTCCAACAAGTGAAATAATCCCAGTTTACAAGAACCACAGGCCCAGCTTCATGCATGGGAGGGAGGAACACAGGCAGAGCCAAGTGGACCCCAGCACATGGGTAGGCTGGAGGCTAGAAGACTTGCAAGCTACAGCAGCCCTTGTATGAAGGGCAGCAACTTCTGCCATATGTAAGTATAATGGGCCAAGAGAATGAGCTGAACACCCCCCCCCCCAAGTGTCAGTGGCATCCATGAATGAACAAGGTTGAGAGAGCTATCCAAACTTAAAGCACAGCATGAAGTCTTAAGAACCAAGCCATAGCCACCTTGATTTAGAACCATAAAAAAAAAAATCCCTTGAGAGTAGATGAAGCATTATCTCCATGTGAAGCAAATGGAGACTTGGCTTAAGTAATTCTCCCACAACACAGAAGCCTGCCCAGTCCCCAGCCCTATCCCCCACTTGCCATGCACATGATCTTCAAAAGAGTGACACCCAAGCAGGGCCGTCTGCTGTATAACACACTAAGTGATCTCACCACAAGATCTGATCTGGGGCTACACTGTCAGGAGGTGTAAGTCAACAGGCTGGCCCCACTAAGATTCATAGTCAAGCCCTGATATCAGATTAATACAGCATGTGGCATTAGAAAGGTCAAAGGTTGCAATCAGCTTAGTGGCACATTTTGAAGGTAAGTTGTAAGTCATTCTACTTTCCATTCCTTCAAGCCATTGCTTATTTTGAATATAGTTCCTGTGTCTTTAATGAAAGAGACCTTTCATATGCTCATCTGAATATCTGGAATGAAACATCGTAGGTCAGTAGTCTATAGAAGTCTTCCTTCATAGTTTTATTGGCCTAAAAATTTTAATGAAACCACACCACCTTAAACAGAATCTCCCCTACAAAGGGATCACTCATTCTCCTTGTTAGTATAAATGGTCCAACTGCCAAAGGACTTTGGTATGAATGTTGCAAGGTCCATTAAAACACTCTCTAGAGGTGGCAAGAACTATCTGAAAGAATCCAACATTTTAGTATTAACTGGGATATGAATTTCCCCCCAAAAATAGATCTTTCCTGATATGATGCAACAACAACTTGAGACCATCACCAAGCCCATTTTCTAATGAAACAGACCTGCACCCATCTTTCATGGCTAGAGAAACACTGAAAATTACTCAAGGGCTTCAATCAGAATTCTGCTTCCAGGCTGCTGACTAAAGGTTTTTACCTCCACCCTCAAGTTGTCAAGGAGTCCTCCTCCCTCACAAAGGATCCTGCAGTAAGAAGGTGTAGAGCAGGCTGGACGTAGAGCTCACAGAGGTGCTCTAGAATGATTCCACTACAGCAGGGGAGGAAAGAGCACCAGAAAATCAAGATGAAATGTTAAGGACTGTATTTTCTTTTTCAAAAGAATCAAGTAAGCTAAGGAGCCTCTGCTCTCAGTTCGTAAGAGTAAGATAATGAAGTGAGAGAATGAAGTAGGAAACAGAATGTAGACTTTTCCCAAGGTGTTTCTTCAATCCCAGTCTCACTACTCCACTGTGAGCCTCAGCAGTAAAGAAACAGCAACTCCCCTTCCTGTCCCGTTCCCAAGGAGAATGTCTGTGCCGAGTTATCCTCACCTGGCCATTTGCTTGTAGGCTTCTTCTGCCACTGCAAAGATGTGGGGATCCATGTCACCCATGTTCTGACCACTGTAGGCATAGATGACATCTTGTCCATAGATTGGCAACTGTTCGTAAGGGTTGATGGCAACAAGCACAATGCCTGCAAAGAGACAGGAGGTCAGAGTCTGGCAGCTCAGCTGTCTCGGGGCATCAGACTAAAGCACCTGTTCAGACACGGAACCTGAAGCATGAGGGCGTAACAGCATCAGTCACAACAACTCCACTTAAGACAGTTGTGTGCTTTTGTTCCAGGCCCTGGTAAAAACAACGCAGATAAGCTGAGGGTCCAGCTATCCTGCAGCCTTAGGGTATGGCAATACCCACATGATAACAAATGCTCCACAAACTAAGTTCATAAAATAGACACGTGCAGTGTTGTAGGATTAGAGGGAAGAAGATGTTTATATCTGCCAATAGGTATTAGAGAAATTTAAAACCCCGTGCAAGAATTAAAAGCTGACAAGGAATGGATTTCTCATTTGTGTATGGGTTATCTTAACTAAAATACAAAACAACTTATGGATAGGAAGTGTGTTTTACATATCTTCAGGTCTACTACTGGATCAATTACGGTGTGATTTGAGCAGTTGTTCAGCCTTTCAATGCCTGGGTTGCTTCAACTATGAATTGGGAATGCTGACTGCACTTACCCGGGATGTGCTAAAGGTTAACATGATTAACAGAGAGGGAACACTCAGATCAGTTCCCTAACACAGCAGAACCCAGAGGAGCCGAAGCATGTTTGGATAAATGTGGACACTCGGGAGACTCAGATGGAGTCCTTAAATTGGAAGCAGATGGCCACTGAGCCGTGTTTCCTAAAAGAGCTTCCTAAATTCATCTTATGGGAGGGCTTACTGAAAGTTCTGATGATTGGTCACATCTTTCAAACTCCCACCAACAGGCGGGAGGAAGGAGCTTTTGGGAAACCACCCCCGCCGCCCCCAGCACTACAACCTAGCAGAACAGCTCCCCTGACCTCCTCACTGACCCACCACTTCCAAACCCAAGTAGAACAGGAAAGTAAAAAGACCCTGGGCTGGGGTTATGGCTCAGTGGTAGAGCACTCACCTAGCACGAGTGAGGCATTGGGTTCAATCCTCAGTACCACATTAAAAAAAAATGTAAGATATTGTGTCTATCTACAACTAAACAAAATTATTAAAAAAAAAAACCTGACAGCTGACGTATCACTGTGATCCCAAACGTGACCAGGGCTTTCCTGCACAAGCAGGACAACTCCCGCAGAGGCATCCTGGCTCACTCCCCAGCCTGACCCTCAAGTTATCTGCTTCTCAATTAACAGGGTCTTATTTTTGCCATATTATCTACCAATATTCAAAGGAGAAGGGGGAAAAACAAACATTTGAAATACAGAAAAAAGGAGCAATTTCAAGAAAAACTTGACAATTTCAGGACTCTGTTTTATGCATCTGTTGTGGATTTTGCTTGCTCTATATTCATCAAGCATCGCATTGATACGCAGGCAAGTGACAAAGTCAGAAAGGCAGAACTTTTGACTGGAAAGTACAAGACAGGCACACACCTCTAGCTGTGTGCTGGGTGGCAAGGGAATGTGCATGAGCCAGCACACCAGAGCAGACTTATGTCCTCTAAACTGGCCACCCCACTGGATGCTGTGGCCCAAGCCTGTAATCCTAGGAACTCAGGAGATTCATGCAGGAGGATCATGAGTTCAAAGCCAGCCTCATCAACTTAGCAAGGCCCTAAGCAATTCAGCAAGACCCTGTCTCTAAATAAAACATAAAAAGGATGGGGATGTGGCTCAGGGGTTTACAGCCCCTGGATTCAGTCCCTGAGACCAAAAAACAAACCACCCATCCTGCAGGCTATGGGTCGTTTCTTTAGTTGAGCTGTGACTGGCATCAGTCATCCCACAGAGGCTAGGGCAGCCAAATTTAGCCACATGCACTGATTACAAACCTTTCCAAAGGCCAAGGTGAAAGGTGCATGTAAAAAAATCAGGGTTCTGAACCACTTGAGCACAGTTAAATCTAATGATTGTAGGCACTCCCAAATATGCACAGCCAACAGATGCCCCACTTACCGCAGTAAGTGTAAATGTGGTTGGACTCCAGGAAGCGGACCTTCAGATTATGCAAAACTGCAGGCTCATGGAGATAGCTAAGGGCAGTGAGGTCGTTTTCTCCCACCAAGATATCCGGATTCCGTAAGAAGGGTAGCTGGTTGTTCTGGGCGTCAACTGGATATTCCAGAATCTAAAGAAACACAAGCAGTAGGCACAGAAAGGCAGTTATAAAGCCTTTAGCTGTATTCCAAGTCCTGTCTTGACTTGGATCACTGTTCTTCAGGGGAGCATAGGTAATAAATATTTTAAAGGTAAGCTTGTTCTGTGCCTATAATCCCAGCTACTCAGGAGGCCGAGATGGGGGGATCTCAAGTTTGAGGCGATCTCAAGTTTGAGGCCAGCTTGGGCAACTTAGTGAGACCCCATTTCAAATATTTTTAAAAGGCTCAGTGGTACAGTGCTGACCTAGCATGCATTAACCACTGGTTTCAATTATCAATATAACAAAAAATAAATAAAAGAACACAAACTGAACAAAATACCTGTAATTCCATGAGCGACCAGCACTGGTAGAAAATTTGTTGATTATTTACTCTCAGGATACCTTGAATTTTGAAGCATTTAGCTTGTATTTATAGCACAGAAGACTAGGCATAAGAAATTTAGGGAGTTTAACCAGATGTAAGAGCATACTATTGCATCTTAAAGAATCAAATACTCCCAGTGTCTTTAATTCTAGTTGTCACAGGGTACTCATTCCCCCACCTAGAAGACCTTCCTTGATTGGTCACATTTATTGTGACATCCCTTAACTGTCTCTCAACCCACACTCTTTGTATTTGGATTATCTTACAGCTCTGTCAAGGGCCTCAAGTTGCACCATGTGCACATAGGTTGCTCCACAATCTAACTAGGGGCACCTCTAGGGCAACCATTTTGCTCTGACCTGAAATACAGTAACAACTTGGGATATATGTGTGCAACTAGGGAGCAGGATTATGTATTTTAAGTCAAATCTGAAGTGTAACAAGTTAGCCTTGTATTCTTGTTTGGTGCAGTATTGGAACTACATACATGCTCAATGTTTGAGAAAAAAAATTATAATTCTGTATTTATATATATATAGATGTAATTTTTAAAAGATAGTAGTCCCATTTTTAAACATTTAAACATCAAGACCTAGATGCTGCTCCCATTTTACGTGTTAGATGTCTCTTGGTGTTCTTGAGAATCACCTGGGGAGCTCGTGAAAACAATTTCCTGAGCCCATCTTAACATTTTGTGAATGCTCGAGTAGGGCCCAGAGATCTAAAATTTAACATCCCCAGTACTTTTGATATAGATAGCCTGTGGATACTAATTGTTAAGAATCACTACTCTATATAAATGTTTTAGATAAATTCTATGAACAGACTTAATTTGCTAGGATAATAGCCAATTTTAAGAGAACATAAATATCAGCACTCCTTATGGCCTACTTTTAGAGGCCCTCATACTACCAACTCAAGGTACATTATGAAGTCACCAATTACAGTCCTATGGTGATAGGTGCTAAATAAGTAGATGAATGAAATGACCAATCTAGAAGTAACTGCAAGCTATTTATGGAAAATTTGAACATGTTGAGATTGCAAATCAATGAGTAAAAGGAGTGAATGTGCTGGGGTAAACTATCTAGCCCTTTACTTAAGAGAAAAGTTCTACTCTGGCTCAGACCAAAATAAAAATGGAACAAATTAAAGCCTAACGAGAAAAGTAAGCAAATATTTAGGTTTTGGCAAGAAGGACTTTTGAAGGATGATGCAAAAGCCAGAAACATGTAGGAAAATATTCATAAATTCAACTACAACATAGGACTTTAAAATTTATCATAAAACACCATCTGCAAAGTCCAACTGGAGAAGGGAATGAACAAAGCAGAATTCATACTATTACCCAGTTTTTTAAAAAGCAAGTGCACTAACTGAAGTTGGGCATAGAAAACAAAATCACAAAATAAATGACATGAAAAGCTGCTCACTGTGGCCAGTAACCAAAGAGATGCAAATAAAATAATTCAGCATTACTATTACCAGATAATCATACTTAAAAATGAGACACTCACAGGATATGTGTGGCAATAGGAAGACGTCATGTGAATACAGACTCGTCCCACCTATCTGCAGGGCAGCAGGTACTCAGACTCTTGTCCTAACAAATTCATCTTATAAGTGATCTTTATAGTAGAGCTATAAAGAATGCAGGCGAAATGCGACGGACCCAGTTGGTCAGCTAGTTACCCAGAGTGTTATGCCAAGTTAAATAAAGCATTTTCATAAAACGAAAGACAACAGTCTGTCTGGAATAATGTCCCCATAATATTGTTATCTGGTTTTCTTCTCTTTACTGTGTCCTGTTCATTCTTTCCCCTTTAATGTTAACTGAGGGCCTTTTCTGTGGAAAGTTCCATTTAAGCTTTCTCTATACAGGAAACTAGTAAACTATCATGAAGATGCAGATAAAAATTCCAGAAGGTGGGGAGGGAGAAAAAAAAAATGGAGCGTTGAAGGTTGATTTTTAGTTCATTACAAATTCTGGAGTTGGTAGCTGTGCTAGTGAGACTTCCATTACTGTTATTAAATACCTCAGATAGTCAACTTGTGAGGAACAAAGGCTTATTGTGCCTGTTTCAGTCCACAGCTGCTCGACTCCATTGCTTTTGGACTCAGGGTAATGTAGGACTTCATGGCAGAAGAGCCTGGTGGAGCAAGCTCCTCACCTCACAGAGCCAGAAATCAGAGGAGCCGTTCAGTTGCCAGGACTTGGTTCAAGGGCACACCACAAAGACCCAACTTCCTCCCACTGGGGCCCCTACATCAGTGTTTCTCCCAACAGTACCATGGCTGGTGACAAAGCCTTTAGCACATGGGTCTTTATGGAACGTTTAAGAGCCCAACCATTAGTCACTTTCTTCATCTGCTTGGTCAGTGGCATCATTGGGACTCTGCTGGACCACCCTCCCAGAGCCATTCTAAAGACACCCAGAGGGATGCTTTGCACCTTCCTGTACCCCTACCTCAAGCTGCAGCAACAGCTGCAGGTGGAACTGCGAGTCTGAAGACACCTCAGCCCACATCTCTACATCCTGAGGCAGGAAGGGCAGCATCCCCAGAATGACTCCCCTCTCGAAGACTCCCTGCAAGCACGCAGATACAAGAGTGTATGCAATTTGGGGCAAACACATTCACAAATAAGCAAGTGATATTTGTTACAGTAGAACTGATCAGGAGCAAAAATGCCCAGAGCAGCAGAAAAGAGGGGGGAGCTGCCAGCTCAGCATCCCAAGCCACAGATTTCTGTATGTCCAGAGGGAAGGGGGGTGCTTAAGAACAAAGTGTTTTGTTGTTGACGGGATCTGAATCGAACACTGCCACTTCACTACTCATTGTGGCGTCAGAGATGCTCGCCGAGTATCTGACCACTGCAAGTTGGGAGAGGAGCAATGCCACAGAGACCTGTCACCCTCGTGTTCTACGAAAGCACAGGGGCAGCATGCCCAAAGCAGAGGTGCTGGCCCTTGCACTGGCAGCTGGGTGGAGACAGTACAGCTGCAAATACCTGGGTTTTTTTTAATCTTTCAAATTATTTTTAATCAAAATGTCTGTAAGTACCAAAGAGATGAAGACTTGCATTCTTGCCCAATCCCACAAACGTCAAGCAAAGCAGGCTTGGCTACACCAAGGCACAGGTGGAGGACATTCCTCTCTGTAAAGCTCATCTGCTTCTTGCTTCCTCTCAAACCCCGACTGCTCCTGAGTTCTCAGAGGAAGCAGTCAGGGTTTTGCACTAAGAGGGACCATCAAGGTCACAAACTCAGGTGACTGCATCACTGTGGTGTGCCCATTTTAAGTCCTTTGGGTATATACCGAGGAGTGGGAAAACTGGGTCAAATGGTGGTTCCATTCCAAGTTTCCTGAGGCATCTCCATACTGCTTTCCAGTGGTTGCACCATGTGCAGTCCCATCAGCAATGTAGGAGTATCTCTCCCACCATATCCTTGCCAACATTTGTTTATAGCAGCTTAATTCACAATAACCCAAGCTATGGAACCAACCTAGTTGCCCTTCAGTAGGTGAATGGATAAATGTATTTATACCCAGTGGAATAACTCAACCAGTAGGAATGAGATTTGGGGGGCTGGGGCTATAGCTCAGTGGCAGCATGCTTGCCTAGCATATGTGAGGCACTGGTTTGATTCTCGGCACCACATAACAAATTAATAAACAAAGTATTGTGTGGCCCTCTACAATTAAAAATGTTTTTTTAAAGGATAAAATTTTGTCATTTGCCAGTAAACAGATGGAACTAGAAACTATCATGCTAACTGAAATAAGAATCCCCAAAAACCAAAGGCCAAATATTCTGTTATGTGGAACTAACTCATAAGGGAGTGGGAGGGAAGAATAGAAGTTCACAGGATTAGACAAAGGGGAATGAAAGGAGAGGTATGGGATGAGGAAAGACAGTAAAACTAGTTAGATTTGTCTTTCCTATGTTCATATATGAATACACAACCAGTGTAATTCCACATCAGGCACACCATAAGAATGGGAAATTATACTCCAGATATGTATAATAGTATGTGAACATATACTGTCATGTATATCTAAAAAGAATTTTTTAAAAAATATTTTTTTTAGTTTTAGGTGGACACAATCTTATTTTTATGTGGTGCTGAGGATTAAACCCAGTGCCTCCCACATGCCAGGAGAGTGCACTACCACTTGAGCCACATCCCCAGCCCCTCTAAAAAGAACTTTAAGAATGAAATCCTAATTAGTATACATACATGGTGTATAACATCCTATGTCAAAATACACTGTCATGTATACCTAAAGATTTAAGTCAGGTGAAAACCATTTTAGAAGTAAATCATGGAGATGGGGGGAGAGTTTTCCCAGCCACTAGAGGGCAGGGAGCTGCTTGTGAGGGAGGTGGGGCCAGGAGAGAGCCGATTTGCACAGGGCTCCACTACCAGCCAGGTGTCAGGACACCACACGTCTCCAAGGTGAGCACCTGCTGACATATCAGATCCATTTTAGCAGCAGAATCCCAGGTGTAGGGCTAGCTCACACCATCACAGCTCGGGGAGGAAAAGGTAGAGGCCCATTCTTATCCCCAATAGGTTACCATCTTACTAGGTATAATACAAAACATCCTGTACTATATGCAAGATGGAACAAGCCTGTTTTGAGTCTACTATGCACAAAACACTCAGAGTAGTTAAAGTCATCGGGAGTAGAATGGTGGCTTCCAGGGACTGCAGCCAAGAACAGGGAGATTGACAAGTTAGCATTGAATGAGGACAATTTGTTTCGCAAGATGAAAAGAGTCTGGAGAAGGATTGTGGGATGGCTGCACAACATTGTGCATGTCCCTCAACCATACACTTAATGGTTAACATGGTAAGTTTTATGTTAAGTATGTTTTCATTATGGCAATCATGAAGGATCAAAAGTCGGGGAAATCATCTTGGAACAGTGAGTAAGCCCAGGTACCTTGAAAGTAGAGGGGACAGATTGGCAGTAAGGTCCTGCCCTAAGGCTACAGTTAGAAAAACTTTCTTGCAGAGAATCTGATTTTAACTCTTTGCTTCAGCAATGAAAGAGACTCTGGCCTTTGGGGGTTAGGGGCAAAGACTGAGGTGGCTATTCCACCAGCTTGGTGCTTAGAGAATGGTTCCAGCTTCAGAGGGGGGCGTGCTTCAAATGCTCACCCAGTCATGCTGCTCTGGACTCCTTCTGGTGCACAGCACCTGGGTCACTCCCAATGACACCTAGAGCCAGTTAGGGCAGCCCATGAGTAACCTGGACAGACTCAGACACTCAGAGCCCATTATTTCTGGAGCACTACTGATTTTCAGCCCCAGGCTTCCTGTCAATTCCACACTGACCAGCCTCAAAGCCAGAGAGGGAAGAGATGGACGCTGGACAGCTGCCAAGATTAGTCATGCAGGGCCAAATCCAAGTGTAGCAGAGAGGCAAGCATCTGCTCTGTTTTAGCAACACAGCAGATCATTCCTCACTACCTCCGTACAACTTTTAAAAACACCCACCCACTTGAAAACATCAACTGAAATGAAATCTGTTGGAGTAGAAGACACTATTCATGTGGGTGGGCTCATTTTGTTTCAGGCAGAGGGTGGGAAGTTTTTCAACATGGTAAACAGGATTCCATCTGCTGGGAGTTGATTCTCACCTGAAAAACTTGGAGGGGGCTAGCAAAGCCTGCCTGTTCGCAAGAGCAAGGTGTGGGTGGGGGACCTTGGTGTTGATACTTCCTAACCAACTCACTGTTCTGCCCTAGTTTTACTAAGTAACACACCCAATTATATTGACACAAAACAGCAGTAGGAGAATGTTCAAGATGGGACACTGTTCAATGGGCAGGTTCATCACCAACCATCTAGAAAGGTGGGCAAGACCGAAGAGCTTGAAAGAATGACAAACAGCAACAGTAAATAACGCAGGCTTCAGGACATGGTTCAGACTTTCTAATGCTGTTGGAGTTTAGAGAGGCACTGATCACACCAATCCAAACCTTGCCTACAAGCAATGCCCACCCTGCAGCCCAAGGAATCCACCCCAGAAAACAATCTCGACTCTCCCCGCACCTTTGCTAACAATCGGTTTCTCTCCTGGTCCCCGCCATTGTACACGCTGCATGAACTGCTGCCTCTATCCTCAGTCTGATGTTACCTGTCCCCTTTCCCCACTGGGTCCTAGAGGCACCGACTTCCTTTCCTTCCCTTGCACACATCCAAAGTGAACTTAGGAATTTGGCACACCCCACTGCTCTGTGGTACACTCTCCTCCCAGCCTGCACACCCAACTCTCCAGTGGCTCCTTCTGCAGCCTTCAAGAAGCTGGACCTCTGAGCACCTTCACCCACCTGGCTAAGCCTCCCTCCCACACCTCACTCCCATACCTACTGCATCTCTGCCTCACCTCTATTACTTGTTCACTGTCACCTCCAGCACTGCGATCCCCAAAATGTGGGGTCACAACTGTCCCCCTATGCACCTGCCTGGCCCCAGTGCTCATTCTGAGCACTGGTATGTGTGGAATGCACGTATCAGAGGTAGCCAATGGCTCCTGGAAAAGGAGACTGAATGGAAGCTTTCAGGAGGAGAGTTTTAGAGTTAATACCTCCATCTCCTTTTGATGACGACAACCTGAAAGTTAGTCAAAACAATGCATCCAACACATATGGAGACCCTTCCTGCCAGGCACTACCCTGAAGTACCTGTTACATCTTACCCCATGTTATTCTCAGAACTAGCTCTAGACAAACCATCATCCTGTTCTCCAGGGAGAATAGGCACAGAACTGCTAACATGTCCAGGATCACAAAGCCAGCGATGGCTGAGGCTGAATCCACCCAGGCAGACTGCACTGCAACCCACACTCCTGCCACCTTACCTGCAATGGCCCTCGTGATAGTCCTCTTCTCTCCTCCCCACAGAGAGGCCTCCATTGCCCTCACTCCACTTAAGATGCTTGCCTCAGCCACAAGTGCTCATAGCTATTAACCCCAATGGGCACTTATGTGACATGCCCAGGGCAGCCTTGGGGTTAGGACGTTGAGATGCATTGCCATCGACAGAAAGAATCCAAGGGCTCAGAAGCTCCAATGGCCAGGAGAAAGCCAAGCCCACAAGGTACCACCAAGTCCTGATCAGCACAGGCCTTGGCTTCCCACACCCAGCGCCAGGACTTACAGTCTCATCTTCCAGTTTGAGCTGGAGGCTCTTCTCACCCTCTTTGTAGTCCTTGGTTAATTCTGCTGAGCGCCACACTTCATCCGGGTCAGGGATCCAGACCCTTGTGTACTGAAAGATGAGAATGGAAAAAGTTCAGATACAAGGTGAAGTATGCAGGGTCCTAAACATGAGTCATTATCTAGGAGGGGCCACTAGAACTTCTAAAGCCATCTATCATTCGTTTCTGATATGACAAAGAAATCCACAGAATGGATATTACAAAGAAATCCACAAATTCCCATTTGGGAAACCTAGCTGATATTCTGCATTCGGGGATAAAGCCACTTTCCCGAACAACAGGTCAACCAAAACACGCTTCAGCATCCCAAGTTGCCACTTGGATTTTTGCATTGTATAAGCCACAAACATGCCCCCAAATCCTCATTCGACCTACCCCAGACACTATCCTAACCTTGTTTAACCCGGCCAGCCCCTGGCAGGAGATAACACGGCCCTTCCAGGCAAGTGGTGACACCTGGAGCAAACTCCAGTGACTTGCCCGATGAGTCTCAACTTGGCATTCTCAGCCCCAGCTGCTCAACAGAATCACCCGGCTTCATATCAATGTTTATAGAAGCACAATTCACAGTAGGTAAATTGTGGAATCGACCCAGATGCCCTTCAGTAGATGAATGGATAGGGAAACTGGTACACACAATGGAATATTACTCAACAATAATAAAATCATGGCATTTGCAGGTAAATGGATGGAGTTGGAGACTAATGCTAAGTGAAGTAAGCCAATCCCAACAAACTAAAGGCCGAATGTTTTCTGACATGAGGATACTGACTCATAATGGGGATGGGGGCGAGGGGGAGCATGGGAGGAATAGATGAACTCTAGATAGAGCAAAGGGGAGGGAGAAGAAGGGTGGGGGGGTTAGGGGGTAGCAAAGACTGGAATGAGATGAACATCATTACCCTAAGTACATATATGAAGACACGTATGGTGTGACTACTTTGTGTACAACCAGAGAAGAACTGAAAAATTGTGCTCTGTAAGCATAATGAATTGAATTGCATCATATGTAACAAATTAAAATAAATAAATCACCTGGCTTCAAGAACATCAGTCCTGGTCAGACCAATTCACCAGGAGTAACAAAAGCTCCCGAGAATACCACATGTTGCACTAAATGGTAGCATCTTGATCTACTGGTGTCACCCCTAGCCCCACCCTCCTCACAGCTGCCAGACTGATTCAAGTTCTCCGCATAGGTAAGCAGTTTCCATGGGGCCTCTTTGCTTCAGAAGCTGTGCACATGCAGACGTAGTTTTCTTGCCACAGAATATTCTTACAAAACCGGAAACAAGTGGCTCTTAGCTAGCAGGTCAGCCAGAATGTGTGCTTGGGTCAGCACAGTCCACACCTCCTAGTGGAGCGACAACTTCAAGCCCTGTGGCCAGGCAGCTGCCCGTACGTAAGCAGCCAGCTGGCTTCACTTGGGTCCTGCCTCCTCCCAACCACTGCAAGATTATGTTTCTCCAGGTGGTCACTGGGCTTTTTTAAGAATAAGACCCTGACCCCTACTAAATTTTTATTTCATTACTAAGCAGGAAAGTCCTACAGTAATAGAATCAAACTTATCCATGAGAAAGCAAATATCCACCAGTTTTCATGCTTCACATCACAATTCAGGTAGGGAGCCAAAATCATTCATTTCTGATACCACAAAGAAATCCACAGAATGTTTACTTTCGCCCTGCCTCCCGAGCCTTGTAAGACAATATTACTCTATCTTTATAGAAAGATAACATTTTGAAACAAAGATCTGTATACTTATAGTACCTGAGAGCTTCTTAGTATTAAGAATCTTCAAGGTAAACTTTGAGCATTTTCCAACCTTACCTGTCAACATCCCTTCTCCATTGTCTGAGGCCACCATCCACCCAGCAGCTATGACTTGCAAGATCCTGTCCCTAAGCTTTAGATGAGTGGTCCTATTCCTCAGCCTCAGTACAGTTCTCTAGTCACTATGCTGAGGTATACTCTTGGGACTTCCCCTCCAGTCAGCACATCCAAGAAATTTTACCTGAACAGCCTCAGTGTAAATGGTGTCCCAATGGCTCAAGACAGGGAAACAACTAAGAAGGATAAAAGCAATCCCAACAGGAAGCAAATGGATGTACTGAGGCTGGGGGCCCAGCCCAGCTGGAACTTGTGTGCCACACTCTCACTGCATAGGTGATCATAGCCAGAACGGGAATAAGTCACTCCTGACTCCCTGTTAAGTTCTTACCCTGGGCGAGTTCAATTATCTTTATACTTACATAAAAATGTCTTTGAGTAGACCAAAAGCCATGGATAGGTAGAAAGTTTCTGAATTTCCCCACACCCACAGAACTAATCGACACTAGGTCCCACCAAGTGGGACTGTAGTGCTACTTTATTTAGCTCTCTGCTCCATGCAAGGACCTCAGCATCACTACCACCTGGGAGCATGTTGGAAGTGCAGGACCTCGGCTTCCACCTAGACCTACCACCCGGCCACTCAAAGGTGTGCTGACCTCCATCAGAACTCACATGCCTGTACTCGGGTCTGCTCCTGCAGCACCAGCTCACTTCCCTTTGTAAAAGGGTCAGCAAACTATCTGCAGGCCAAATTTGGCACCAGGCCTACTTTTGTATAGCCCATGAATTAAACTTTAGAACTTTTAAATGGTTGAAAAAATTAAAAGATCAATGTTCACATAATGTGAAAAAATATATGTCTAGTCAAATTTTGTCATCTATAAAGTTAAACTGGAACACATCCATAACCATTTATGCATTATCCTACTTCCAGACTTTAATGATATTGTTCAAAAAATTCCTATGGCTCAAAGCCTAATAGACTCATTACCTGGCCCTTCACAGAAAGGTTGCTGACTTCTGTCCTTATTCTTGCTGGTTTAGGGCCAGGGTCCTTTCCTCCCTATTCACATAGAGTCCAGCACCAGCACCATCCACTCAACACCATGTCCCCAGAGCTAGCTCCCCAATGAGCTGACACAGTATGGCCCTCTCCGATTAGCTGTATCCGATTTTGCCGTCATTTGTCCTCACAACAGTCTCACATCATTACTGTGAAATTTCAGGCATACTATTGACCATCTTTGCTTCCTTAAGATCTAGCACCTCCTTAGCATAGAGATGATGCTCACTACACATTCACTGAGCACAGGACATCAACAGAATGTGTGCCTGCTCTTATGGGACACTTAGTTTATACAGAAATACATTGTGGTAAGCACCATGTAATCAAAGTACAAACATGGAAATGCATCCCCTGAATTTCAGAACATATCATCTACTTGGGTAAATAATTCACATAAAAATATACTCTAACAGGGTGACGTGGACAGTTCCAGAGAAGAGCAGCAGCTACTTAGTGGAGGGAGGGAGAGCATAAGCAACAAGGTAATGCCAACTTAGAGGGCATGTGGGCATCCAATTTCCTCTTTAACTTTTAAAAGGATGTAGGATACACAGAGCTGATCAAGCCAGTTTTAGATTCAAAGGTAGTACCCACTTGGCACCTGGAAGTGTGTGGATGCTGTCATACATATGTCAACCTCCACAGTAACATGTGGACATGCATTACAGTTACAGGTGCTCGCAGTTAAAATAAAGCATTTACATCAGTCTGGTTTGAGGATGCAGGATGGCTGGCCTCCCCTCTGCTTCCTTCCTCATTTTTACCCTCCTCCATAGATTCTCAGTCTCAGGCTCTTATGAATCACTGAGCAGGACTATTTATCCAATGTCACATTTACCACACATGATGAGCAACTTACAGGACAGCTAAGGGTCATTTAACATAATCAAATTTTTCATACTGGCTTTGCAAACAACGTCCAACCACTTGGCCACCCCCCAGACTGTCCCACCTTGAGCAAGATGCATGGCCCCTGCAATCCAGCCCTAAGTGGTAGAGGGTCAGTGCATAATAAATGGCCAAGGAAAAAACTAGGAGGGAAAGAGGCCAGTGTGCAACTGTGATGGCTTCAGGAAGGAAGACAGACGAGTTCTGAGCTTCTGAGATCAAAAGGATTTGGAAGGGGGTGGGTTTCCTCTGGGGTGATGAGATGCCCAGGCCTACAGATGTGGTGGCCCGTGCAGCACTGAGCATACCGAGTGCCACTGAATTGTTCACTCTAAGATCACTTGTTTTTACCTTCTGCAAATTTCCCCAAAATGCCACACAGTTGTGGTCACTGTGTTGGAGTCTCATCTGCGATGTAGAGTAGGTCAATATATTTCCACAGAAGGCTATCATCCTAAACATATGGAAATTCTCTACAACCAAGGTTCCGAGTTGCCCCTCAATAGCTTTTCACCTTCAAGGAATTCCTCCTGTCCATGACTCTCCCCTCGACCAGCCTTACTCCATGGCAGCAGACTGTTAAGATGGCAAATCTCCCACATAACCCAATTACAATGCCATACAATTTGTTGCTCTTAACAATGCTAAGTTCTACCATATCCAAGTCAAAATAGCAAGCCTGACCTCATCACCAAAGAGGCAGTTGTGATTTTGGAAAGAGCCCAATATTTTGGCTACAGAAGGCAGATATGTACATCAGATACATTAGGACTGAGCTGTTCTCCAGACCCGTAATTCATTTCTCTGCAGAGTTAGCTGGAGCCAGTGGCTTCCTGTGACAAAAGCTCAAACTGTACCTGAGAGTCACCTGGGGAGCTTTCATCAATTCCCATGCCAGGCGACACCCCACGCATGAGGCTCTGAGGGCAGGAACCCAGCTGTGTTTTTAAAGCTTCCCATGAGTCTCCTGTGCGAGCAAATTAAGAACTAGTAGTGCATGTGTAGTGGCTGATTTGAAGGGTCACCGCAGCCCATTATGTGCCCACCAGCTTGTGGATTCTTTTCAGGAGCTAAAGCATTTACTCCTAAGAGCCCCATTAAAATGTACATAGTGTCCAGAAGAGCACCTCACTGACCCATTTATACGAACTTTCACACAGTCCGGCACTGGTTTTGTATGTGGGCTCCACGGTCAAAACTCCTTTGGTGAGAATCCTAGTCACTTATTAGCTTAAGTTGATGCACAGTCTCAGCCTCAGTTTCCTCAGTTGAACAACAGACTAAAAATTTTTACCAACCTTATGACGTGTTCTCAGAATTGAGCCCATAGTACAGTGCACATCAGGTGATGATGGTACGTGTTGTACTGTCCAGAAAGCAGGAGGCTGATGGGACTGGGATTAGGAGCAGAAGATGAGCCCCAGGTGTTTCACGGTACTGGAATTCTTTTGATATCCTGCAGGTCGTAGTGCTTAGGTAGCTACGTCTATCAAATTCAACAGCTGGATTTAGCCCTCCTCATTGCAGAAACTAAGAAGTTGTTCTCACTGCTGGCTGGCACATGAGAATTATCTGCAGATCTTTAAAACACAGAAGCACCTACACCCAGGTCCCACATTTCAACAATTGAGAGATCAAATCTCTGGGAGTAGAATCAGGGCACTCTAAACAAAACCTTCCAAGTGATCAATGTGCTGTCCTAATTAAAACCACTATTCCCGGTGGAACTTGGGGGGAAAATACAGGCATCTGAAACATTCACACTCTGGAATTGTTCATGCCGCCTCCGTAACCTTACACCAACACAAGTAAAGTTGAAAGGAATAAAATATTTGACATAACTAAAACCAAGTTAAGATGAACTGAGTCATCAACCCTATTTTATGGAGAAACCTGAGGGTTAAAAGTACTAACCACGTTGCCAAGAGTAAAGTCTACCAGAACCAGAGTGTGTGTAGGGGGGGACATCAGTCTAAGTCTCCCACTGTCTATCCCTCCTGAGAAATATTGATATTCTTAGATCAGTCAAGATTCTTCTGAGTGTGTTTTATACAGTGTCATGTGAATATGCATGAAAAAATTATAAATGCCCATTAGTAATGGCATACTCATGTAAGCCAGCAGGTATGTTCAGTACCGAGCGTGAGTCAGAAGTTAGGTGCAATGAAACCTGGGCATGAAGCAAGGCAATATGGACAGAGTTCCCCATGAAGGAAAAAGACCCTAACTTGGTGGCTAACCATATCTGGCTGTACACTCCTACCTGTGTTTAGGGGGCCAGGAACAGGAACACCGATTCCAATTTGTTCGTTGCTGCATCCCCAGCACTACAGCAAAGCCCACAATTTAGGGGGCACTCAGATCTGTTCTGTAATTATAATCGGGGCTCTAGGTAGGGGTGGATGGGGCAGAATTCTTTTGATAGAACAGAAAATATAGTCAACAAGCATACACTTGGGACATGGAATTTTTCTAGAACCCACTGGGGAGGATACAAGGTTGAATTAATCAGCTTCCCTCCCTTAAGGGACACAGAAGCCACTAAACTTCACACAAGACCGTCCGAGTTTGACCATAATGTTCTGTCAACAAAAATGAGCAACTGGATAGAATGCAGGTTTCAAGGGAAAAGTAGTTGTCAGGAGGAGAAAGATGGGACCTAGAGCCACCTGAAGCAGGAAGCAGCATACCTAGCAGGACGGCTGCAAGCTGCATTCCCAACCTTAGCTGGAAGCCCAGGTACCATATAAAGGGATAAGGAGGAGCATCGGGAACTCGGTGCCAAGAGACTTAAAAATCCTTTAGGTCAAATTAACTCAAACCCCCTTCAAAATGGGGAGTCAAGCTTAGTTCTTAGGGAAGTTAGTTGAACACTTAAACACACCTGCCAACTGTCATAAGTCTTCAACTTGGTGTCACGATGTCCATTTTGAAGGTTTTTCTATTAAACTAACAGTACCATGGAAGTTGGATCTTTCTTTCTCCTAACTAAGCAAGTACAGCTTCATTCCAGCACCAAAACAAAAGCAGTGTTCAAGTGGCTCGGTGCCTGGCAGGGAATGATCACGGTGTAGCCAGTAGGACAACACCATGCCCGACTGCGCTTGTGGGAAGTCAATTCCATTGCCTTCTAAAACTTACTTTGGCAAAGTGAGGCCTTTCACCCCGTCTGAACAGAATCTCCCCCAAACATCTCCAGTTACTAGCATCTGGAGACAGTATCCATCAACTACATCTAGAACCCAGTGATGAATGATCCCCAAAATTTGAGACCAAAGTCAAGAAGTCCCCCACAGCTGGGTGACGGGTCATCTTTTCTCACTTGCTGGGCTTCTACCAAAGGAGACAGAGAAGACAGATGAGCCAGGTGTAAGGTGTTCATCCCAACACTTGTAAGCAGGTGAGGTTCTATGCTTCTGAAGCTCAACTTCCTTAACTGGAAAGTGGGGACAAGTATCTTCTGTACCAGAGTTATTAGGAGCAAATGATGCAAATGCAGCATTTAGCAGTGTGTGGCACATAGTAAGTGATCAGTAGTTATTGCCAGCTGGTAGGACCTTCAGCCCCGGGAGTAATATGTGAAGAACTCCCTCTAGGAGGGTGCAGATACAGATAGTCAACAGAACCACATGCAAAGTGTCATGGGAACATCCACGCACTACGCTTCCAAGGCACTCCCCAAGTTACTTAACTCCTCCAGCAAGCCAAGGTTCTTAGTGTCCCCTGTTTATTCATTCTCATTAAAAGCTGACAGAACTTACTATTACCTACCCTTTTCCCTGGATGTTCTTCACTGGTAAGTCCCTGTAAATTAGAGCCAGAGGAATTCTATGCTGTTTGTCTATAGCCCACCAACAGAAAACTCATGATTCCTGAGCCAATCGGGGGGATCCCTGAGGCCCAAGACAGACCACTCCTGATCTTGCTCTATGTTGTATGTTCTTTCTTACATGAACATGAACCACACTAACATTACAACAGCAAAAAGCCTCTCAACACCCTTAGGGTAAGGGGGATAGGAATGAAACTTTTTTCTCTCCCATGTGTTAACTATGTAGTTAAACAGCTAGATTATAAAATTTAATACTTCCTCTCCAGTTATCAGAAGGAAAATCCATCTACATGTATCCAGAACTACCAGTCGATTTATTGGTATTTGCTCTTACATGCTTAGAAAATCATTCTGAAACCACGCCATGAGAAAAATCTCACTGATATCTGATATCATTGTCACATTCTATCTTAATCTGCATCCTATATCTGTATTTGAAAACAAAGAACTGATTCTCCTATAACAAAGCAAAATTCACTATTTTGCAGATATACTTAGCAGAATAAGCATACATCCTCAAGTGTCAAGTGGACAAGACAGAAACACCTGGTATGTAGGGAGAAACGCTGAGTTTTTAAACCAAGCAAGTTTGTACCAGAAGTTATCTACTCTGATGGGCACTCTGGTGATGCCTGAGGGCCACTATGCCATGTGTTGGAGCTGATGTCATCATATGAATCTTTCCATGTTTTATTTGCTAACAGATCTAGGAAAGTACCACTGCATATCCACTTCCTATGAAGTTCTAATATAAATCCTTCAGTTTAAATTAGATATTCTTTGGAGACTGAATGGCTTAAGTGGGAAGACCACTCTAAGTCCCCCCATTTAAATGGTGTATATCAATGGCAAGTTGGCTTTATAAGGCTGCAATACCATGTCCACTTAACTCGCTCAAAGAAGCTCAAGAGATGGACTCAAAGCTCCTGCAGATCATGCAACTAAGTGTATGTCTGGATCCAACCAAGCTACAACTTTGTGGAAATCCTCCTTACAGCTACAGTTCCTGGACTCTGAACTCTCCCTTCAGGCCAGTTTAGTATGTGAATCAATCAGTTTTGAAATATTAATTTACTTTAAAGTATTCTTGAGCATACCATCTTCGTTTTCAAGGCTCTTTACAAGTCTTTAAATCTATTTGATGCTCTAACTGAATAAATGCTTTTCTTTGTCCTATGAGTTTATACTCTGCAACTAGAGAGACTAGCATATTGCTTTCCCCCAAAGAATTTGTAATCATAACACTAGGAAGTCATACATAGTTCTAGACATGTTTACTCAGTTTTCTTTAAAAAAAAATGCAAAAGAAACTATTACATGACTCCTAAACAACCAAAGCCAGCACCGACCAATTGTTTTGGGCTGAGCTCTCTTCTGCAAAAAGTACTTCACTGATGAAAAACAAGTGAGGGAGAGAATGCACAGGAGTGGCATTATTTTCTGAGCACTTTCTCTGGGGTGGGGGGGGCAGCAACCTGCCTCTGGACACACAAGCACATAGGGGAATCCTTGAACAGCAACAGCAAACCAGTCTTAAGGCTCAAGACCTCAGATTTGAGTTAAGGTCTTGAGCCAGTTCTTCATCTTCTGTCTGCAGGATGCAGTGTGTCAGCCCCCTTGTCCCCAGTTATTCAAACACGTCATCTGTGAAGCTGTTCAGTGAACATTCTTCAGCTACTACACGTAAGCCCCAAAGGCCTATAGACTGGAACATGGGTTCCATTCATTCAAACCTCCCAATACTCACCGAGTACCTCCACATGACAGGTGCCGAATGGGATGGTGGAGAACAGTAAAACAAAGACATTTCTCTATCTTTTAAGGGCCTCAGCCACATTATACAACTCATCTACTGCAGCAGTATTAACTGTTTCAAAAGCACTGACGTTCTAACCTAGTCTGGGTCAGCAGGGTTGCTGAAGAGGTAAGGTTCAAGCTAAGACCTAGATGGATAAGGAGCTGCCTGGGAAAGGTAGGGAGAAAGGGGGCTTCTAAGCTAAAAGGATACTGTGTGACAAGCCTGGGGCAGGAAGGAGAAGGGGTCACCAAGGAACTGAAAGGCAGCCAGTGTTGGGGGTTCATAGTACAGGAGGGGAAAGGGCTCAAAACTACACTAAGCAGTTCAGGGGCCAGATTTAGTAGATTCTTGGGAGGGATCACATTTGATTTTTGGACCTGATCCAACTGCATAATTAACAGACCCATATTTACACATATGTATGGAAAAAAAAAAACCCTGAGTATGACAGTATAAGATCCCTTTGTATTCAAATAAGAAAACCAAGGATATTATTTCTCACCTTACTCTCAAACTGCTTTTAGAAAGTCTTTTTCCTATTTGGTACTTTATCACTCCACAATGCTGAACTTCCATTCCCTTCACACTTTAGATATCTATACAGCTTTTGAATCCTTTATTCATTTGTCTTATTTCATCTTCAACTAAGTCTCCCAACTTTTTTCCAGTGAATTCTGCAATGCAGAGCTCAGTCAGAATTCCAAAAATTTAACACTAAGAATAAAGAGGAAACCTTCAGCCCGGGTACACTGGTGAGCAGGCTCTGTAACTGCATCCGAAACCCTCAGGCCTCCAGGGAAGGGAAAAATGCTCCAGAACCAACACACATGTGCCCCGAGTTGCAACCATGAAACTGGTTGTGACTTTAGAGCTAGAAATTTAAATAGACATTTTCTGTGTAATCCACAATTGCCCAAGAACCTTAAGAAGATGCCCCCGATCTCCATGGCAATTTTGAAAGGAATTACTAAACAAGCATTATCAATAATGCAGCCTGCCTCCTGGAACTCATTCTCCACAGAGTTCTACCCAGTGCGACATACAGAGCATGAAAACAGTTGAGGTTATTATACAACCAATTGTATTTATTCTTTAATGGCTTGGGGGAGGAGACTAGGATTCAGTGAGGAGAGAGAAAGTGGCTCATCTTAAAACTTTGTCCAGAAAAGTCACAGTAAACCCCGCCCCCCCCACACACACACACTGGAGAAGCTAAGAAGTAAGTGAAGGGACCAATGGATTTTCCGATTGTGTGTGTACACAATGACCTACTGCTGGGCCTAATTATTGTTCCCACAGTAGAAGTCTGTGCCTGCTGCCTTCCTTCAGCTCACCTGAGCACTAACACCCAGTCAGCTGAGCAGTGCTGCTCTTAGAGGCTGTTGTCCAGGGTGCAAGCTACACTGCCACTAGTGGGAACAGAGACCCAAAGGGACAGGCACCAAAGCAGCCTTCTGGTCTTATGGGTGCTCTCCTCCTTACCACATACACCACAGAAGTTCATGAATACTTTTAGGCTTCAAGCATTTTAAATCCAGAAGCCCAAACTCTCGGGCAGCATGAATAAGCCCTACTCCAACAAAAACTCCCTGCTACGTAGATGCCTCACGCACGGGACACCCATGAGCTCGTGGTGAATGCATTAGTAGATTAATGGAGACTACTGCAGTAGATGGGTATCCCTATTAAGCCCACATCCCAGGACTTAAAATAGTTGAACACACCGGCTGTTGAATTTTTCTTCTGGATACAACCCAAGTAACAACCGTATTCTCTCCAGTTCCAAATAAGTGTTGCAATACAGCTCTTCCATTCCCCCAGGTTCCGGGACCTTCCTGGAGTTCCAGAACACACAGATCATAGCTTGGGTAAATACCACACAGAACTGACCTAAACTCCAACTAAGCGATCCATATTCCCCACCTTAAATAGACAGAAAACATACAAAAGGGAAAAATAAAAGCAATCACCATGGTTCGACACAAGGATGAGCCACATTTCTTTCCAGAATGTGAAGCTGAAAACGTCAAGCAAACAGCAATCATCTTGGTGTGGCAGAAGGGTGGGTCTGGTACACAGGTTACCAAGGTATCCCGGGCTCCCTCAGCATCCAAATTGCACAACTTCCTTGGATACATCCTTCACATTCTCTCAGCATGAACTATCCCAATCAGTAGGTTGAACAGAACACTGTAGGCACATTTACCATTCATCACCCAATCACCTTCCTGTTCCCCAGTGAGAGTTAGTTGTTCATGGAGTTTAGGTCAGTTGTGTATGAAATTTACCCAATCTTATCGACCTCCAAAACACCCATGAAAAGGTTAAGGTTTATGGCTCAGTGGAGACCCTTATTTCAGTGGTTTTCAGGGAAATGTGGTTCCATCATTTTTTAACCAGTGAGTGTCCCCAGAGAAGCAGGTCCTAGCTTAAGAGAAGGCTACTTTCCAGAGTCCACGAAGTGTCCCAAGAACCCATAGGAAGTGAAAAACAAAAAGATTCCCGATGAAAAATAACCACTGCATGTTTACACAGTAGAGCACTTATTGGCCATCCCTTGTCCTGCGGTACCCACCCTCCGGTGGTGTTTAACACACTACCTGCATATTTTGGTTAATGCTCTGCTCTGGAGTGTTTTCACTGCTGATTTAAGGACAGAGCAGCAGCATGTTGTGACCATCACTACTCAGCCTTGATGTCAATCACCACAACACCAGCATACATTTCCCTCTCACATTCAAGAACTAAGTGGGGTGGGTGGGTGGGTGGGTGGGTGGGTGGGTGGATGCAGTGCTACTGTTGTCAAGCGGGTAAGCTTGACAATGCACAGGACAATCCCCACAGAAAACTATCTGGCCCATTAGTAACAATCCCCAAGTTGAGAAACTCTAGATCTTTAAAAAAAAAAAAAAAATCGTTGTTCACAGTTGCCATTCCTTTACTTCAGTTGACCCATTACAAGATAAAATTTATACTGGACTCTTCACAACCTGGTACAAATGACTCTTCTGAACACATCCCTCCCCAACCCCTGTGCCCACTATTCCTTACTCCAGCCACATTAGGCTGTTTATCAAATAGCTGAAGAATCTTCTTGTCTGCACCCTTTTTCCTGTGCTTCAGGTTTCTTCCTTTTCCCTACTGCTATGCACCCTCTGAGGTCCTGCTGATATACTACTTCCTGTCAGGCCTTTCTGTGCCATGATGGGCCCCAGCAGTCTCTCTCCTGTTTTCTCCCCACAATAACCTTGAAGTACACTATACTCACTTGCCCTCTAGGGCAGCAACTAACATTGTTCATCTCCGTTCCATGCTTTTGGGTAGGGCCTGGAAAGTACTTCAGTGCACACTGGCTGAACAGATGAATGCACGTACATACATTCCAGCACTGTAAATTCTTGCTTCTCATAGCAAGAAAGTACAGCCTCTCTTCCACCAGAAGCACTAAATATAGCAGTATCTAAATAACCCATCAGCACAGGGCTGTCACCAGCTCAAGAACATCTGGGCATGAGGATGAGCAACTTAGTTGACAAACCTCAGCATGGAGTCTGACGACGCTGCACTTCTCTCTGCAGAGTTAGCATAGCCATTGCTCCTGTAACTTGCAGGTCGTATCTGTCAGAACTTCTTGCATTTCTGGGTTCTGCAGACTCCAAGTTCTGAGTAATGGGTGTATTAAACTAATACAGTGTTTTGTGTTTCTCTCAAACTAAAGAGTGTCAAAAGCAGGGTTCCCAGCATCAGTCTTATAGCTACAGGGAAACATCTAGCAGTCCTTCCACAAAATCTTAGCTTCCTGTGCATTTGTGTTAACAAGGGACAAATCAACAGCTACACCTATGGAATGCCCTGTGTCAGACACCACCCATCTTCCATCTCTGAAGACAAGCAACCCTCCGAGGCTTGGTCTAAAGGCAAACAGGAACTAGGTGCCATGGATATGTCTGACACCAAGTCCCATTAATCCCTCATGGACTCCCCCTTGAAAGTTCTCCACAGACTCTAAAACAGAGATGTTGTTATCCCTGCCAGTAACTGATGCTATGGAGGAAGGACACCGTCACAACTCAGGCAACAAGTGGTTAGAATGCATCTGCAACTTGAGCTCCAGAACATATCCTGGATTGGTCATCTCTCCGTTCACCCTGTCCATTCTGGCCTGGATCTTTTTACCTGGCCTGTTTTCACCTCCTACCCCAAGTACCATTTTTCTCAGCAGCAGCAAGAGTGTCTTTGAAATTATGTTGCTTCTTGTTTCCTGCTTCAAATCTCCTACTGTATTAATAAAATCTCAACTGTGCATATCCTCCCCACCCTCATCTCTCCCCCCAGTGGGCTCTAAAGCAGGAACACCCACCTCATTTTCTTTCCTTGGCACCTTTGACTTTTAACTTTCCTTCCCATCCTCTAGAGCCTAGGGATTTCTCAGGAGGGTCTTCCTTTTTATGCAAACCTCAGTACAGAGGTCACCTTCCAGAAAGTCTTTCCTGCCATCTTAAAATAAGTGTTTTCCTGCCATGTTTTGGGCACATACCTGAATTAATTGGGTTTATCTCCTGCCTGTCTTGTTAACTTATCTATAAGTTCTAAAAAGTTAAAGATGTTTTGTTCATTGTCGCATGTCCAGTGACATGGAAGAGCATCACCTAGTATGTGGAAGGCATTCATTTGTGGAGAACATTATTTGAACCAAAAGAGCCTGTGTGTATTACAGGTGCTTCACTTTTGAAGAAATGGGAACATCCAACCTGCTCTTGCGCCAATATTCAAAGTGAGGGGAGAGAGATCTCTTAATCCCAAGGGTGTGGGGCAATAACAGAAAATAAAGGCAGAAACCCCAAATGCACACCAACAATTCCAGGTTTTAAATCTACTGGTAGTGAAGAGACTAAGGGTAGTTCATATACAGGAGTTCCATCTCTAACCCCTTCAGGTAAATTCATCATTTCCCTCCTTGGCAATATGTTGAAGAACCAACTTTTATGATCACTACCATGCACCAGCCACCATATCAACTATATTCTAGCCATTTTCATTTAATCCTTATAACTCCTTTAGTAAGCATTGACATCCTCATTTCTAATAATGGGGCCATAGGTCATCTTTCTCTGTACAAGGCCACGCAGTAATGGCAAAACCACACTGGATCATGGTACATACAAGGTCCTTCCTTTTCCACTCACACTACACTCTGTTCCCAGGAGGAACACAAAGCTCTAGGCTTTTAGACTCAAGAAAGTAGGTTCCCAAAAGAGGCACAGAAAACAGGAAGCCCAAATTCCATACAAGCAAGCTGTGGCCCGAAGTGGGGATCTAGGAGAGAGAAGTTTTCATGTCTAACAGGAGTTGGAGCCAGAACTCCAGGCCAACAACTTCCAGTTCTTGATGCTCTTTCCTGCCACCACTGCCCCGTTTTAAAAGATAAATCAGTGGCAATGTTAAGCTGTACCAGTAAATGCACATCAGAAGCTGGGACATGCCAGGCTGGCAATGATCAGAAGGGCTGGGCTTTGATTCTCCAAGTGTGGCTGCAAATTGCAATCTGAATCCAAAAAGGCCTCAAGGATAACCCCTGTGAACTCTCCACCGCCATCTCCTGGATGATCTCATGTTCTGAACAATTCTAATGCAGCCTCCACTGCGAGGGCAGAAAGGAAGAAAGGTTGACAAGATGTTTTCTTTATTCTCTTTTAATTGCAAGAGATGTGCTAAAGAACCACCCTTAGCCAGAGGCAGAAGTAATTCATTAGTAAGCAAAGACACTTTGGGGGAAAGTCAAGTTCCTTTCCCCTGGCTGAGGGAAGTGAAGAGAAAGTGAGCTGAATTGTAAGCTGTGCCCTTGAGGTGGCAACAAACAGGCATATGGAATTCCCTCCACACCCAACAGCCCTAAGAGGAAGGGGCAGCAGGAGTTGGAGAAGTCAAACTTGCCTAGGTAGGATGAAGGCAAGAAGAGGAAAGAGGAGAGGAGGGAGGAGGAATAAAAGAAAAACAAAGGAGAACCGTATCAACTAAGCAAAAGTGTACTACCTAATGGACACCTCCAGCTTTCCACTCCGAATTGATAATTATGCATCAAGACTGCAAACAGCTAGTTCAGGGGTCTGTTTACTGTAATGGTTAGCAGCCTTCTCAACTCAGGAACGAAGGCAAAGGTACAAAGCAACCCACCACCTCTCATTCCAACTGGCATCCACGTGGCTAGCCCTGTACACCAGAGGCAGAAGCACCATCCACAGACGCCACAGTGCACAGGCAGCAATGCCTCCTGAGCTATTCAGAACACAGAGCTTTCCAGGACACACCGGGCATCCGTTCCTGCCCTTACCTGGCACTACTACAACACAAGAAAGAACTTGACATGAACCCAGAGATAAGCCAAGGAAGACCCAGTGGTTGGTCTAACAGAATTCCAAGAGTTGGCTCAGAAATGATCCCCAGAAGGCGGTGCCATCCTCCTACGAACGCCTTGAGCAGGTGTGACTTGGAACTCTACCCACCATCCTACTCAGCCACACACCTGAACCATCACCCCTGCCACCTCCCTGACCTTCAGCAAGGGCCAGACAAGGAGGTGGAATCTTTTCATCATTGGGGTTCTCGGTATTTCAGACTATTTCCCAACCAAGAGGAAGTAACATTAAGTGGGTGGCTTGTCAGTGATTGAAAACCAGTCAGGATAGTCACACTTTGTATATAATGAAGCTGAACTAAAACTTGAGTTTTAAAAAATACTGAGGAAAAACTTGGAAAATGTCCTGGTAATAGTTTTTAAATGTTTCCTTCTGGCATCTATACGGATAAGCTCCTTTACAAGTGAAGGACTACTCTATGCTGTGACTGTCCTTGGTACAACAAGTTACTTCAGAAACAATGGAGGATAGTAAATTAACCCATAACAAAACTCCAACTTCTATTTATCTTGGCAGACCTTAAAAAAAATAAAAAAACCCTGACAACACTATCTATACAAGGATGTGAGGTTCCTGTCTATTTTATCATTTTCCTAGTTCATGAAAATTCCAACTCTGGGAACCATGGTGCACACATTCAGGTTTGTGGAGTACACCCTGGCCTTGCACATGGCCAGGGACACCTGCATCTTCACCATACTTCAGAGTAGAACTAAGAAATCCATTTCTAAGAGTAAGCTTGTTAACACAAAGCAGCCCTAGATCCAGCCATTTACTTTGTGCCTACCACTAAGGGCTAACAGGTGATCAGGCCAGGAAAATGGAGTAAACAAGTTCACTGTTAGTCTCTTGCAAAAATCAGGCACAACCCACTCATGTATATTCAAAATGGTCATCTACCTAGTGAGGACCCCGACACATTTTTTTTTTTCTTTTCAATTAATTACAACTTACCATAGAGCTATGTTTTAACTGAATGCAATTTCTAGAGACTTCGTGCCACAAAGCCTGCTCTGGGAAATAGAGGGAGAGCAACTGAACTGCAGGCAGGCTTCTCTGCCTCTCACCTACATGCGGAACCAGCTCAGGGCTCCCAGCCCTAAGCAGCCTCCTACAGCTGCTTTGCTGGTCCCCGCAGGGTACAAACACATCTGTTGGCCTCCAGTCAACACTTCCTGAGTCAGACTTACCAGTGACAACCACACACCCTGAACTGAAGGAAAATACATATGTAGCGCACAAGGCATCCTGGACTAGAATTCCTTTATTTAATCTTTGTGGGTGGGAGAAACCAAGAAATCAGTCCTAACAGGAGCAAGACCAATAATTTTTAGGGAACGCGGATACTCCTTTTATCCCCAAAGGCAAACAACCTCAAGGTCAAATAAGGTCTATACCAGAGTTTCCGAAGTCAAGGGGCTAGTCTGTCAAACTAAATCCTGTCAAAGGAGGTCCTACAGGTTGAAAGGACTAGTTCAACAATCGATGCCTTCCCATAAGTAAGTCTCGGATCCCTGAGGATCTTGGGTACAGACGTCCCTTGGGCTCTTTCCATCACAGGGGACTTACATCATCATATGCTGTGATCAACAGGTATGAGAGTACATTTTTTGGTTGGCTTTAAGGCAAGCTTTTCTAATAAAGCCTTCTAATGGCAAGAGCAAAAAGCTCACCCATCAGAATTCAAATCAATATTCACCTTTACAGTGATCATGCATTTGAAAATGTTACACTGTAGTCACCAAGAAAATGCAAACTAACAATGAGATGCCATCACGTGAAAGAAAAGGAAAGGGAAGGGAAACAAGAGACAACTAGAGAAAGCCTCTGTTGCACAGCCGCTTGCTGCTCTCCCAGTTGTCTGGGGGAAGCCGGGCCTCACGGGAGCTGGCAGCGAGTGTGGAGCAATCTGAGTTTTTATATACTGTTCAGACATAAAAAGGCAAAACCATGTTGGAAAATTGCTTAGTATTGCTTACTAGTAAAAGGTGTGCATCATCCCCTATGACGCAGCAATTTGACTCCTAGATACACACCCAGAAGAAGTGTACAGGTTTACCAAAAGAGAGATGGGACTATTCCAAGCAGCTTTTGTCCTGTGACTGCTACCAACTAAAAATAACCCCATGTCCATGAACACAATGGACAAATTCCAGCACATTTACAATGTAGTACACAATATAGCAGTGAGGATGAAGCAGTTACCACTACATGCAACAAGGATCAATCCCGGCTATGATTGTGTAAGAACACATTCTAAACTCTTCTGTTTATGTAAACTTCAAAAAACAGGCAAAGGTTGACAAAGGTGTTAGAGATCAGATACGGTTTTACTCTTGGGGAGAGTGTAGCGACCCCAGCTTCCTTGGTACAGGCAGGCGATTCTTGATTAGGCAACACAGATGCATCAAGTTGTACATTTATAGTTTATGGGTTTTTCCTGGAATATTTTACTTCAATCCAGTTTACCCAGAAATTAGAATTTCCCATTCTGTTCTGCCACTTTACTACAACTTTGTCATTTTCTCCAAATACCTCACTAAAATTCATTTCCGGACAATGTACCACAAAAACAGTGACTTTTCCCTACACAGAATGGTTCATCTGCCTGCTAGAGGGGGTAACAAAAGCCACCCCCCTGGGCCAATCACTGCCTTATTTCCCCACAGCCACTTAAAGTTTGAGGCTTTGAAGGAAAATCCTTCTGTATTTCTTTCCCTATCTAGCCATAAAATAGAGAAGTCTCGCTGTTCAGTTTACTTTTATAAATTCACTTTTAAACACCAGTTGGCCTCACTAGCACTGCAGCCCGTGAATGGATGGCTGCATGAATGGCCAACGCCTCTGTTGCACAGCCGCTTGCTGCTCTCCCAGTTCTCTGGGGAAGCTGGGCCTCACGGGATCTGGCAGCAGGAGAGGATGGGGGATGGACAGGAGCCTCTGTACCAATGAAATCAGACTGCAATCCCAGGGCACAGCATCTGTTATTTCACCCCAGGCAAGAGTCCAGCTGGGGAGTCTCCAAAGGAATGTCTGCCCTGGATTCTGCCAGTGTGTCTACCCCAGGGTCTCCTTACCACCAGGGCACAATGGCACCGTTTAGTCCCAGCCCAGAGGCTTTCCAGACTAAGGTGTGGGAAACAGCTAGTCCCATTACCAGTACCATTGTTTTAGTGTTCAATTGTGGCTAAGAGATACATAGAATTTAACTTTTACCATTTTTAAATATCCTTCCCAGTGACGAAGTACATTCCCATTTTTGTGCAACCATCACCACCATGAGTTCTCCAGCATTTGTCATTCCAAACAAATTCTCCCTGACCCACCAATTAGTAATTTAGTGCCTTCAAAAAGGCACAGAGGAGATGGGCTGCAGGGACATCTCAGCAAGCTGCAGGAGCAGCCTGACACCACAGTGGTTTGGTACTGGTGACAAGGTCAAGCCAATTAACTCCTCACTTAACTCCCTTTCTAAATGGCTCTACATCTAGGCTGCAGAATGATGCTGTAAAGGGCCAAGCTGGTGATGGTCCCCCCCACCTCCAGGCACCCGCCTTCCTGAGAACAAAGCCTCGCGAGAGCCCCTTCTTACGTCTGTACCCGTCACTCCACCTGTCCTTTCCTGCTCTTGGCACATGTTATTCTAAGTAGACCTGTTTGTAAAGTGCATGGGGAAGCCAATGGTGACTGGCCCCATGGCCACCTGCAAGAGTCATGGTTGACAAGAGGCCAGAAGATCTCCACCTACCTTTACAGGCCACCCACAGGCAATGGCTCCTCATTTTTGAGGTATAGAAGACAGACAAGGGAAAGGAGATAAGTTGAAAAGGGCTACTAGATAAAACCCTCATTGCAGCTGTGCTCAGAGACATTAGGGCATATTCGCTATGTCCAAACATTGTTCAAGGAACTGGGATGAACTCAACTCCCAAGCAAAGAGAACTGAAGAGGCTGAGGGGTGAAGCTCTTCACGCAAACATGCTGAGGAGCCCCTGCAGCAGGGAGGAAAGCAGATGAGACCTCTGATCACCCACGTCACTTGCCTGCCCATCCCACTCTGTCCAAGGGTCCACATTCTCGTTGGATGTTTTTTTTCCTACATTGAATTTAGTCAACAGAAACATGACTAGGAGGCAGATGCTGAGGAAAACATTCTCGTACAACTAGCAAGCTAAACTAGGAAGCAAATAAGGAGTCATGCAAGACTCCAGCATGCCTTCCAAGAACAGGTTTCACATCTTTCACATCCTCCTTCCTCCTGCAACAAGTGGTCAAAGCCTGGCTGGAGGTCACGCTCCTCAGCGGTTCCCTCCTAGGGCTCAGACTACACCCTATGGGGGGTCCTCAGGATGAATTCTTCCTATCCCAAACTCAGGATTGGTTGACCCATTCCTAGAACCTAGGAGGATCTCCAGCCTCTGTCCCCAGCGGTAAGATCCCCAACCTGTTGCAAATAATAACCTGCTATTTTTACATAGCCCATAATTACTAGCTCACAGCTCAGGATCCATCCTTCCAACTTATCCAGTCTACACAAAGCAATTCATCCCTCCTACTGGAAAGGTGGGAATGAAGGAAAGAACCTGGTAAGAAAAACATCCTCACTGTGAAGGTATAGCGCCTGCACAGTAATGAACATAAGTGCTCACCCACAGTACCTACCATCTCCTGGGCTGGTTGGATGGTTTTGTGTTTAGCTTTGATCACAATACACAAATCAGGAGCCCCGAGACAGAAAGGTTTATAAAGGAACAAAGTTGTATTTCTAGGGAAGATTTTTCAGAGCAGGTACCACTTAACATACTGATCCATACATGTGACCTTCTCTACCCTGCCACCGAGCTTTAGTAGAAAGTGAAAAAATTCACAGGTGTATACAGAGATGGAAGATGGGAAGTGAAAAGCTGAGGCTAGCCTGGAGGCCCTCTGGGCCTCAAATTCCCATTTCACATTCCCCGACGATTAGTTATAAAACTTGAAACTTCACCTTTAAGAAGTGATTCACTTTCTTTAACTATTCTTTTCTAAAAGGGCAAATAGGAGGATCACAGGATACTAGTTCAGTGCCATTGGTGGACAAACTGGAAGACTAGCAGCTCAGAGACCTCTTTCCATTACTTGAATTTAAGTATACAACGGACCTGACTGGTTGACCTGGAAACAGCTACCTGCAAGGAGATCATCCCCATGGGGAAAACACACGTTAGTACTGTAAGTACATGATGACTGTTTTATAACATTCCACCCTTATTAGAGGCTACAAAAGTGTTTAGAACTTCACCTGAATTCCAGAACCTCATGTTTCCTCTCCCAAAACAAAGAACTGCAACCTGGTAGATAAAATATGCCAACATCAACAGAATGCACTGGAAAAACCCAATCCTTTCTTCCTCAAAGGAGTATTTGGTCTAGTATTATCCTAAACTTCACTTATGAATACCTGTTTCCCATTTCTCTCCCTTGTAAGGGTTGAGATCAAAGGCACCAATGAAATGGAAAGATTTGCAACTTAGGAAGAAAGTCATTGTAGGTAATGAACTTTTCATGTACAATACTCCCGATACCGAATGTGTATGTAACCAGTCATCCAGACACAAGCTGGAGGGTCCTACAATTCAAGTCAATTCTAACACTACCCATCGTGGTATTTACAGACCCATAGACTGGTCACCAGCCAAGATACCACATTTTAAGTTCCAGATTTCCACCACTGCTTTTGACCAACAGGCTATCAGGGATTCCTATAAAGCCTTTTTTCATAAGTCCACAGAACTTACAAACTTTACTAATGCCAGTTGATCATGAAGGATACAACTCAGGAACCGCCAAAGAGGTACATGGGACAAAGTACAAGGGAAGGTCCACAAGTCTCCACACCTCAAGAGCACCACCCACCAGTACCCTTTTGTATTCACCAACCTGGAAGCTTTCCAAACCCCACTGGTGATATTTATGGGAGTATCATGACATAAGCATGATTAATTAAATCATTGGCCATTGGTAATTATCTTCAGCTCCTCTCCCCAGAGGTCGGGGTGGGAATGAAAGTTCCAACCCTTTAATCATGCCTTGATCTTTCTGGCATCCAGCCCCTATCCTGAAGCCATTTATAGGGCCCAAGTCACCTTGGTAGTACACAAAGGACTTCTACCACTCCAGATATTCCCAGGGTTTTGAGAGCTGTAGGTCAGGAACTGGGGACAGAGATCCAATGTGTATTTATCCTAAACATGCATGCTCTATGTAATATATGGGGATCAGAGCCCCGAGCACACAAAGAAGTCCTCCAGATTTTACTTTTATTCACAGCTTCCATGAGTTTCCCCTATACCAAGTCATTCATTTATATTGTCTCTAGGCCATTTTTGAGACCCCACAGTGAACTGGTAGAGAGTATGGGTTCACAGGGAGTTTAAACCACAGAATCAGAGGGAGAGAACCTAAGAAGTGTGTCCAGTTTTTAGATCTCTTCTGAACATTTGGCACAGAGACAACTACATGGTTTGGGTTCAAACACCCGCAAGCACAGGGAAACTCAGCAATTGCTTCACTTGTGGGAGGTTCCCAAAGTTTATGTTCTTACCTTCTGGACCAAATCTCAATGACCAAGGAAACTTGATGCTCATTTTGATAGTCACCACAGACTTGATTTATAATTTGGAGAATTCAGAACATATCTGGTTTGAATATCACAATTTCTCAGAAGTATATAGGGTAGGTATATACTCCATCTCTAGAATAAAGGGGCAGGGGAGTCAGGACTCGGCAAGTTTAAGTGGCCTCTGCTCTCTTCCAATGATACTGCAGAGTCTGGAGCATAAGTCTTTCCAACTCCAAGTCAGGGTTTTCTATTTCCACCCACCTGCCACTTCAAACATGACATTCCCAAGGAGTTCCCAGAAAGCAGCAAATAGCAATAACAGTCTCAATCTTTCTAGTATTCTCCCCAGGTAACTCATTTATGAGTGTTTAGGTGATTAGTAGTTTTCCTACAGAATATGTTTGTAATTTACTAATAATTAGAAAAGCAATCAGTTTTTTCTTCTTTAGAGTTTTGTAAACTAAAATCTAACATCTGCAGAGTAATATCTAGCTAAGAACCAGGCCATCCCCACTTCCAGGCTAAACAAAGAATAATTTATCCTGTTAGGTGAATGACTGTTGTCCTTGGGAAACCTATCACCACCTCCTTGAAATTATAATGTAAAACTGGGATAATTAAACTAGTCGAAACTTCAAGTCCTATGGTGATGTAATCAGCCATAAAAGTGCACAAAGATCAGCTACCATGCAAATGCCATTTAGGACAGAGCTCTCGCCCACAGGGAAGGGCAAACCACACCTGGCACATCACAAACCAGCCCTGTTTTATTCCCCATCTCAGGAGCTATCACTTTTATTTCAGCTGTTGTCTCCATGACCCTGGAAACAGTTAACAGCAATCATGGAGGGGCTGAGAGGACATTATAATCTTGCCCATCCCTCTCTACCCCACAACAAGTGTCTCCAGAAATGCTCCAGCTACCATTTTGTGGGTATGTGCACCCCAAGTCATTGAGATGCTGCTGCTTTGGAACTGACAGTCAAATATGCAACACAGTGGGGGTGGGGAAGAGGAAGAGAATTGTGAGGAATGGTGTCAGGAAAGGGACTATGGCCAGCCAGCAGTGGTGTCATCAGAACGTCAAGGTCTCCCACGAAAGCGCCACCATAGCTTCTCCCAGGAAATTATTTGTAGGTGGAACGGTTCTTTCCAGTTATTACTTTTTTAAACTAATACGCAATATTCTCAGAAGGTCTCAGGCCCCATCCTAACAACACCACATTAATAAAACATTCTTGGATCCATTAACTCAAATATTTAAGCACCCGTTTGGCAGGTGCCAAGACATAATGGACAGTTAAGACATTGGTTCCTAGTTGAGCCACCAAATCCTTCCCAGTGCTTTGACCGCTCAGTTCTGACACTTAATAGATTTGCATAGTACCACACTGTGAATTTTTTTCTTTAAGAGGTCAATGGTATTATAGGGATGCTAATAAAGATTTTCCTTCAAGAGAGGTTAGAACACTTGCGTAAAAAGCTAGGCCAAATATTAACCGGCTATTCTGTGCCCAGAGCTTTACTAACAACAGGACATCATGATTATCAGTGTAGCTAGAAAATGATCATTTCACAGAACACTTGAAGTCTAGCACAAGGGATGACATGGGACATTAGAAAAACCAGTGGGCAGGGAGCGTTGTGATCTCCATCATGGAGGGGTGGCCCTCATCAAGTTCCTTCTCCACTTATCCAGGCACACTAAACATACTTTCTGCTGCCTTGTGGTCTAGCATTTAAAAAAAAAAAAAAAAAAAAAAAATCTAAGAAGCCTGTGGTAATTTTATTAAGTACAGAAGACAACATCCGTAACTCCCAACTCAGTTTTAACATTTTGCAGCCTTTTCTATTCACTTTAGAATTTAAATAATTTTGAATTTAGTGTTTCGAGTTCCTTCTTCTATCCATTGCCCCTTCACTCCAAAAGATAGCCACCGTCTTCAGTGGACTGACTCCCTCACCTCCAGATTTATATATACACCATGTCCACATAAGCTTATGTACAAAAATATGTAGTATTTGGTTATATGCTTCAGATAAATGACAGCATATACTGGATGGTCTGTAGGTTTGTTTTTAGTAATTGTTGATTTGCCAACACATGCAAATCTGGTTTACTCATTTCACTGTTGCATCATGTACATCTAGATACTCCAGTTTAGTTACCCACCCTTCTTTTAGTGGACCTTGACAAGCGTTCATTCACAAATTCCTCAAATGTTACTCAGACTGTGCTGCATGCAATACGGTGTGCAGACAGCCCACTGGCTATGCCAGGGGTCAGTCAAGGCCTCATGTGGAGAGCTCAAGAATGGAGTAGCCTAGAGATCTGTGCACAAGTGGAGGTTGAAGCCACAGGAATAGACCAGCTGGTGAAGAGAATGCCTATGACTCATCAATTCACAGAAACACAAGAACAATAAATTCCTCTTTGTGCCACAACATGTTGGAGTGGCTTGTATGCAGCCATAGAGAATCTGAAAGGTGACTTACTAATAATATCCCCAATTCAAACTGACTTGAAATAGCACCCTTTTAAAGCAAACTGTGAACCCCAACAGGAGCACACTTAGAACTTCTAGTGTCTGAGGGGTGGGATGGTGTCACAACCTGCCATCAACATCTTTTCTCAACACTATCACATCACAGGGCCAGGGACACATCCTGCTACTATAGGTTTCTCCAGCATTGAGGGCCTTCCTTACGCTACAGCCAGGAAGAATTTGGATATTCACAAAGCATCTTGAGTGATACCCTGTGTACTCCTTCACCGGCTCTTAGGACTCCACCTTGGAAAAAACATCCTGGGGACTATTACAAGATGGTATACTAGAAGAACTACATTATGCCTACCCGCACGGGCCTTCATCTATGCAGACATAAGCAAGACATCAAATGAACACGTAACAGTTAACAGAATGTGTGCGCTAGTCGGGGCTGGACCAAGTCAGGAAACCTAGGGCAAGTCACTTTGTCAGTTCTGATTAAGTGGCACCTTCATCAGAGAGGTAAGGCCCCCCCTGTGTGCAGAGCAGAGGTGATGTCAGATGCAAGGACACCAAGAGGACCTGGGAGCTCCACCATCACTCCAGTGGGGAGAATGGCTGCACGTGAGACCAGTATTGTGGTCAGGGCCGAAGACCAGTGGGGGACAGGTTCCCCAGAGACTCACTCTTTGCTGGACAGTAAGATAGGCTGGATGGAAGCACTATCTGAGCAAAGCTTTGAAGGACAAACTGCAGAGCTACATGGGATAAAGAGGCCAGCATGTGTGACACCCAACAGCTGCCACAGCGGGGGCAGCAGACTGCAGACTGGCTCTGGGTTTGGGTGTTTGGTGGACAATCAACCAGAAGGAAATAAAGCCAGAATGGCAGAGCTATAGGTGGACCAGAGAACTCGGAACATCCCGCCGAGAGGTCTTCTTTCTAGAAGCTGTAGGAAGGCATGGAGAGCTTCTGAACCAAAGGAGAGATGGGAGCTGAGACCCAGACACTGTGAAGGACACCCATGTGACCAACTAGCACACATGAGGACAAGAGACATGGAGTCCAGCTGTCACCAGCTCTGACAGCTTCTGTACCCAAGTGGCAGGTCTGTCAAAACCATAGGCAGGAATAGTTCTCAGTTGGCTTCAAAATCTTTAAAATAACATGCGCCCCTCTAACTGCAGGTCAGTGCACAAGGCATCAACTAAGCAGTGGCAGTTCTAAACCGACACTAACACACGCTCCTGCACAACACTTTCACCCCTAAAGGATCAACTTGAGCCTGTACTTTCAGAAATTACCAGTTTGTTAATTGTCTGGATCACGCATTTGAGCATGTTACCATTTAAAATGCATGCATCCATAAATATAACCTGTACTCCATCTTCCAGAAGTGATTTGTAGTACAGTAGTTCATTCCATACTGTCTTTCCCAGTCACTGTTTTGCATATCTACTCATCTATATAATAAACTTCGAGAAAGGCTTCTGCATTGTACTTTGGTTTTTCCAAAATAACTGGCCCAACAGAAGGCATATGCTACTGCCCGAGAGATCCTTGCTCACAGCCTTGGCAATAGCATTTGGAGGTAAAATTGTTCCTGAAATGCTCATTTTTTCCCTGGTCACCTTGCCAAAAATAACCTTTAGTAGGTAAGCCAATTTCCTTAAGTGTAGAATAAAAATTATACTTCAACACTTAACTGTACATATTTATATATTCCAGTGTGACATTTCAATACAAACAACGTGAAGTGACCAAGTGAGTAACTGGAATATCAACTCAGACGTTGTTAGTTTTAGGAACATTCAAAACCTTTACTAGCTGTTTGTAAATAATTGTCACCCGTAGTGCTCCTGACTGTGCTAACATCAGAGTTATTCCTAACTATCCAGCTTCACTCCTTTACCTGTTAACTCTTGTTCTGTCCCTACCATATACACACACCTTTTCTGGACTCTGGTAACCACGATTCTATTAGCTTTTTAAGTTTTTCTGAAGCTTGATTTACAGGAATTCTTTAAGAACCGATGACAATGAGCAGCAACCAAAGTTTCCCCCTTAGAAAAATTAAAATGCCCTTTGAAGACACTGGGGTCCACCCATGAGAACGAAACCGTCACTTATTGCCAAGGATTTGCAGATACGGCAGAGGATGGTAACACACACCCCTTTTGTTGCACATCCGTCTGGATTCAACCAGCATCTTCACCAACCTGGGAAGCCGCCACCATCCCCCCCCCCCCCAAGTAGGTCTTCTACTGCTATTCCCACTGCTATGGCCCACTCCCTTTATTAAATCTTTTTGGGAATTTCTGGGAGGCTACTGGAGATTGAATCCAAGGGCACTCTACCAATGAGCCCCTAGGCCTTCTCATTTTTGAGACAAGTTCTCATGAAGTTTTAGAGGGCCTTGCTAAATTCCCAAAGGTGTTCTCAAACTTGTGATCCTCCTGCCTCAGTCTCCCAAGTCTCTGGGATTACAGGCATGCACTACTGTGACCAGCATTGGGGATTTGGAGAAAACACCAAGGTTCCAAGAGTCTAAATTTTAAAATCAGTGTTTCCCTAGCCTTTCACACACTTCAGTCTTCCTAAAACTGACCTCCGTTATGTTATGATGCTGCACAGTGGAGCTATTACCTCTTGGATCCAATTCATCCAGACAGAACCTCATTGCATTACCACTTCCCCTAAAGCTAGGCCTCACGTCGTTTGATAGTATCAAGTATGTACTTCTTTTATTGATATTCAAACAAGCTTTGTTCCAAGTTCTAAGTCTGGAACTCAGAATTTGCCTTCTCCATAGAAACCATCCTAAAAGTGCTAGGTTCCCAGGACAGCCCACACATCCTGTAAGCTTAATATATGGTCAACATGCTTCTATGAGAAAGGGCACCTCAAGTCACTCGCCACCAGCTTATGTGCATCAACATCCTTGTGTCACCAGAATAAGGTATTTTCCCCAGTTAGAGGGGCCCCACCTGAAGACAAAGGATAACAGCCCCACCCATGTATAAACACTGGAGCCACTTGTCACCTTATCAAAGGAACTCAGAACAAACCCCTCTACTATCATTCAAATGCATTACATGCTATGAAGGACTTTAATAAGTATTTAGAGCCTGGCCCCTTAAATAATGAACATTTAGCAATCCATAAACCCTATTCTGTAACATTACAGTGATATCATGAGATTGGTATACTCAGGGAAGAGATAGATGTGTCCAACAAAAAACCAACTCGCAGCCTCCAAACTTCCACCCAAACCTGGCAACTCTGCTGCCTTCTTTCCATCACTTGAAGCTGCGTTTGCCACTGTGCAGGAAGCCCTCAGGGGTACATGGCCAATATTTGTTTTTCAAATAAGCCACCTGGCTTAACCCCATATCCCGTCCAAGGCAGCTCAGCACCTCTGATTTCTGTTCAACTTCTGTCGATTTAAATTCCTTTTTGCATACAGGCTTGCACTGAAAATTTCCCCAAAACCTTTAAAACTTATTAACTTGAAGAAAGGGGAAATGGCATCAGAAAAGGCAAACATTTAACAGAGAGAATGACATGCAGTGAGACCAACTTCCACTCTGAGGAGCAGAGAACCAGTGGGGTCACTCAGTCAGGCCCACCCCATGGTGAGCTGCCGCTGGAACTATAGACCAACCCGAAGCCAGTGGACTTGGGCTATTTCAGGGCTGCTACTTCATGAGCTTCTAGCATCTGGCACGCTTCTGCAGCTTTCTAATTTCAGCTGCAGAGACAGAGTCCAGGAAATGAGGCAGACACATCTAAGGGCCTGCAGAAACAAAGGGAAGAACCCAAATGAATAACTGCCTGCCTTGAAGGGATTTCAAATAAGAGGCTCAAAGACTGAAAGATAAGAAAATGACAAGCCAAAAAAGAAAAAAACCATAGAAGCAGACATAGCCCTAAGCTGTAATTCAAAAGCATCCTGAAACCAAGAACTGTGATGAGAGAGGCCCGAGAAAGGATGACTGGGTCTTAACACTTGAAAGATGAACAGAGAAGATGGGAAAGGTTATGGGATAGCCCAAGGTCACAGCATAACGCAGAGGGAAAATGGAGCTCCCATTTCTGGGTTCTAACACACTTCACTAAAGCAGCCACTTTAAGCCCACAGCCTTGGTTAAGCATCAGTTTTTAATCAAAAGAGACCCACTCTCTTCATATAACTATAAAAGAATTACAAAGTGTTATGGTTTAGATACAAAGTGTCCCCCAAAAGCTCTTGAGACAGTGCAAGAAAACCCAAGAATTTCACCTTTAAGTGATGAGAGTCTTAACCCAATCAATGCACTAATCCCCTGATATTAACTGGGTGGTGACTGGAGGCAGGTAGGGTGTGGCTTGAGGAAGCCAGTCTTGGGGTTGTGTCTTTGGGGTATATATTTCGTCTGGTGAGATGAGTCTCTGCTTCCTGGTGTCAAATCCTGAGCCATTTTCCTCTGCCATACCTCAGGCCTTGAGGAATGCAATCAGCCATCTATGGACTGAGACCTCTAAATCCGTGATTCCCCAAATAAACTTTTCCTCCTCTAGAGTTGTTCGTTCCAGATCTTTTGTTCAAAGTAGCCAAAAAGCCGATTAAAACACAAAGGCAATACACAGATGATGGGGTTTCTGGAAGACATCAGTCAGGCATTTGACAGAACCATAACCTTCAGGCTTCTGAACAGGGCAACACTTGATTTCCTAATAAGCCACAATCATGAATAAATGTGCCTGACATTCTAGAGCTTCAAATGGAATGGAGTGGGAAGGGAGGATGCTTATTACAAGCAGAACACAGTACATTAAGCACATACTCTAGTATTAGTTCATTTACTGAATCAATGAATAGATGTACAGCCTGTTGGGTTCTAAAAATATTTTCAAGAATTTGAAATCCT
The DNA here is from genome assembly GCF_047511675.1 of Marmota flaviventris. Taxonomy (NCBI): domain Eukaryota; kingdom Metazoa; phylum Chordata; class Mammalia; order Rodentia; family Sciuridae; genus Marmota; species Marmota flaviventris. The sequence continues at coordinate 24,150,801 of NC_092513.1, read as the reverse complement.
AAGCATGAGAAAATTCCAAATCCATAAAGGATGAAGACTGACACATTTGACAGCATTTTCTTTTAAAAGACTCTCCATATAAACAAATTTTAAAACTGGCAGAAGAGACATTCAGAGAGCGGTGTTTAATATTATTCTCAAAATGCCCATATGTCAGTAAGAAAATATGAACCATTTATAAGCAACAACTCAAAGAAATACAAAGAGCAGGTAAGTATGTAAAAGATGCTCAACCTCCGTAATTCAAAAAATGACCATTAAGAAAGATGCAGTATTTTACCCTACAAGCTTTGCAACAGAATTTTTAGCAATCAGTAGCAGCAAGAAGTAGGGAAACAGGCACATTCCTACTGTTGACCTAACTGCGAAATTAAACTTGGATAGCAGCATGGCCTCACCAAGTCAATCTAGGAATCTCCTCAAAATCACTTGAGGGTCAAAGAATAAAGAAAATGGATGTTAGTGTGATTTATACTGCAAAATTGAGAACTGGCCTCCATGACCATCAAGGAGGTGATAGTAAGAGATCACTACAGTCACCCACGCATATCTGGTCACTAATACGTACCAAGCTAACATTTGATTCATTGGGAAAAAAAAAAAAAAAAAAAAACAAGGTATTTTAACTGAAAACACAAGTAACTAATGTTACATACATTATGATCCTTGTTTTGCTATAAACACTTCCTCAATCTATGAATACACAGCCATGTAAGCAAATGAATCGTCTAGAAAGGTTTTACCCAACTTAGCTCATTTTTGAGCAGGTGGGCTCAGAAAAGGAGGAAAGCTGTTATCATGAATGATACTCGACTGTAGTATTTTCTGTGTTCCCCTATTTTCTGTAGTTCTCATGCATTCTTTGATTTTAAGAATTTGAAGACTAAAGATTTTATTATGAAATAGATAAAAAGCAGTAGTTCATTCTAAAGGGAAGAAATAAACCATCAAGGCGACACCTGCAGAGATGATGCTCACACCACCCTGTCCCCACTGCCCCTTGATAACATTTATAAAAAGGGGAGAGGAGGAAAAATGCTTTCATTAGTGACTGCACAGCCTGTGGCCCTCAGGCTCTCTTAGAATGCTTCCTGCGTAAACCTGGTACGTAACACAGGCCCAACTCTACTAGTTCACTGCCTGTCGACTCAGCCAGCAACAGAAACCCATGGTCTTCACCCTTTCCTGCACAATCTCCACAGGCAGCACCCGCCTTGAGTGCAACCATTTCAGAAAAATGTGCTTCTGCAAAAAAACATCCACTTCCACCCTGACAAAAGCCACCTATCCCATGGAGACTGATGCCTTGGCATGACCTCCAGTTTCACCTATGAAACAGAAGAGTAACATCCTGTATTCTCCTCAGCACACCCAGGCCTGCAGTGAACCCAGGAAATCAAGAGCCAGAAAACCGTAAGTAAAAATTCTACAAGCTACTTTACCACGATGACAGTTCTGCTCCTCCACAAGACACCTGGGTAGCTGCTAATAAAGCAAGTAAGTGTGTATACTCAAGTACTACAGGAGGATGGACCCCACAGGGCACCCTCTGTGGAGTGTACACAGGTAGGTTAGCTCTGAACTCCACTGTGAATGAGCACAGGCAGCTGTGAAGCTGGCAGGCTTTCGGGCAATAACCTGAGACCATTTAACGGACACAGGTAAATGCAGGAAATCCATGGCCTCACACCGACTGGCCACTAGATCTAACCATCTGTATGAGGAATGCTCACAGGAATGCACACACGGCCACCACCAGAACCCAGACCTCTCAATGCAAGTCCAGCCTCAGTGTAATCCTGAGCGCACCTATCTGAGCCACCCACCTGAGGTGGTCTTACACTTCCCAACCAATGCTGTCTTTAGAGAAGGAATGGGATTGCCAAAGTCAGGGGAGTCAGTTTCAATTCTGGTGAACACCTCGGTCAGTGGCAGCCAACACCCAATCCTAAATCCTTCTGTTACCCAGCCATTATTCTGGTCACTAAGTTCATAATCTCAGGAAAGATTTTAGCTTCAACTCCCCGAGATAATCAAATCGTTTGCCATCCAAGCCAGGACACTTCTGGGAGGCGATGGAAGCCCTTTCTACCTTAGGTTGAACCATATGACCTCATTTTTTCTGAGCTGCAGAAAAGGCCTCTCATGATTTGCCCGAGCTAGAACAATGGGCACAGACTAGCTGCTTGTGAGGCAAACAAGGATGTGTGGTCACCTGGCATCTAAGCCATTCTCAAACCTTTCCAAACTGCCTCCCGTGCCAACCCACTTGCCATTTTAGTGCTGTCCTTCATACAGTTGTTCCTCGCTTTTCAAGCAAGGCTTTGAGTGCCATGGTCTCCCCACCTTCAGCCTCTCCTCTACAACTCATCCCACCAACAGTTAGTGGATCCACTTTCCCAACACTCAGGTCTGACCATGTCACTCCAAGCTCACAAAGGATCCGTGGCTCCAGAGCCTCCTAAGGTCACACTTCTCATCCAAGCCCATCAGAGTCTGCGTCCCTTCCTCCTCCAGTCCAAATTTATGACACATCTACTTGCCCTAGCAGCAGGTGGGCCTGTTCTATGCACACTTAACTACTGACCTGAACCACCATGTCAGAAATATAGTGCCAAAGCTCCCTCACCCCGCCTTGCACTGCTGTCCCTGCCCCAAGTCCAACAGGCCCAATACTGGTTCTGGCTGGCTCCCCGGGTGGCCACAACAGACTACCTCTGGGCAAGGTCTGCTCCCAGCTTCAGTGTTTGTGCTGGGCACAGCTCCACCTGTGCAAGGGAGAACCATCACTGCCCTGCACATCACCTCAGCCAGATGGAGGGATTCCTTCTGCTGGGCAAGTTCCCGAATTTTCAAGATACTATCAACAACACAGTCCCCTCAGCCTCCCTCTCCGCTTACCATCTTGAGTCTGCCTCATCCCTCATGGCTCAAACATTGACTTCTCTCACCCTACCGGTGCCATCTACCCTACCTGTGCTCATTGCTCAGGATACGCAGCAATTGAAAAATGCATTTTCTGTTTCAGAAAAAGCTTATCAAGCAATAGAAAGAAATGTCCAACAGATCAGAGATTTCTCAGTGCAGAAAGCAGGTTGCGACATGCAGAACTGCTTCAGGGCAGTCTAGTCTGTGACACACAGCAGAGGTTTAGGAAGACAGGAGAACAGAACCTTGACAAGAGACCAGCCTCTGGTACCTTCTACTCCCAAAGGCCTGTCTCAGATGCAAAGCCATCTGACCTTGCCCGGCAAGCAAAGTGTAGTTCTCATGGTTCTCACCTTCAGTGACTGACCCCAGAACAAGGATGTAACTTTAAGGAATTAAAGTACAAGTGTGGGCAGGAGACACATGGCAAGGTCTGAACAGTTATTGAGCTTCAAGCTGATCTTAAGGGTTGAGGTTGGGCTTCTGTAATCTTTTAATAATTATGTGCATTTGCAGAATGTTCTGCTGAATACAACGTAATATCTTATTTTTCCCCTTGAGAAGCCCACTGGCTTTACCAATCCATCTACCATTGCACATTTAATTCTTATCTTCCACCAAGACGACTAAATATTCAATAGTCCTCCATGCCTACCAAGGGCTGGCTAGGCCCGTTTGGGACACTGAACGTAAGGCTCCACGGCCCACACACAGATCCTCAGTGTCCCAAGTTCCTGAGAGTTGCTTTACCACCCACAATCTGCTGTGCACCTTCCAAGCTAAGAGCCAAGATACACAGCAGAGATGTTTCAACAAAGCCCTGGCTGCAAACTCGAGGGACAGTATAGAGTCATATGCAAGTGTGTCCCAATGACAGAGAAAACATTCTCTTTTCTACGTGAACACATCTGTTTGGATATCCACTGGAGTAAATTCCTAAATGACTAATTCAGAGTTTCACTTTGTCAGGATAAAAGCCAAGTACTATTAGGTGACATCTGCTTCTGCTAAATCAGGATCTTGTTTCCTCCTGAGCCGTCACACTGAAGACAAGGACATGTAATGCTAGTTGTGCTGCAGGGGCTTGAGAAACCACCTTTTCAGACATGGGAATCCCAGGTTCCCAGATCACCTACAAAGCCTCCACTACTGCAAGTCAACAGGCCCTTCGACAAGGAAGGCTCCACGGATCCATACAGAACACGCTTCACATATACTGAAGCAGACAATCATCCGCATGGCAAGAACGCAGGCTTTGCCCTTTGCCCACCACCCTTTCCACCCAGTTCCTTGCTTTGTCCCCAGAGCTCTCAGAACTGGCCAGATTCCAAGACCTAATGGCTACTAATTGTTGGTAGAGCCCAGAGACCACATGAAGCTTCTCCCTTTTTCCCTTCCTCCCATCCAAATATATGGATCACACACTGAACCAGAGATAAAGGTTCCCCAGTCCCAGGCCTCTCCTCTATCATCCCCTCCTGTCATTGATTTGCAGAGGACATATGTTTGCAGAGCGTGTTAAGACTCCTAGATACTAATGTGGCTCAGTGGAGAGCTGGAGCCAATGTCACCACTCAACACTGGTATTTCAACCCGGAACTCATCTTTGAAAGGTAGCAGCCTTGAGACCGACCCAAATCTCATGTGATTTCATTTACCATGTGGCTTAGCCCTAGCAAAAGGGAGAGCTCGAAGAATTCACAGCAAGAACTCAGCCCAGAACAGTCGGTAAGAAATGCCTCAGTGATCTGATACTGCAGAGACCCAGTGAGAAGCCAGATGCGAGTATGACTGCAGATCAGGAAAGCAAGTTCCTGGCAGAGTTTCTGTACTTAATAAAGCATCATGGAGGCTCCACTCTGATTCCACATGGCCTAGAAAAGGGAATCAGATCCCAGCTGCTCCAAACATGGCCCCACATCAGCAGCAGTATCATTACCTATAGGCTTATTACAGAAACCATCTCTAACACTAAATCCAAGGAATAAAAATTTCCTTTAAAAAAAAAAAATCTTCACATTCTGATAATGCTAAGTGAAGCCAATCCCCCCAAAAACCAAATGTCAAAGGTTTTCTCTAAGGATGTTGACTCATAATGGGGATGGGGGGTTGGTATAGGATTAGACAAACTCTGGATAGGGCAAAGGGTGGGGAGAGGAAGGGAGGGGCATGGGGATAGAAAAGATGGTGGAATGAGATGGACATCATTACCCTAAGCACATGCATGAAGACACAAATGGTGTAACTACTTTATTTACAACCAGAGATGAAAAATGTCTGTTCTATGCATGTGATATGAAGTGTAATGCATTCTGTCATAATAAAAAAAAAATATTGAGAAAAATATTAACCTTGTATGTTGAAAACTCACGCTGTTAGGTTATTCAATTCCACTGTACTCTAAAGACAAGAATAGCTAGCAAATTTTAGCCTTTATTATGTTAACAGTGTTAAGGGTTAAATGAGATAGTATATAAAAGTTGCTTTAGTTTTGTGTGTTTTTACATATTCTTTCACAAAGTCAATACAAGGTTTCTGAGTTAGAGCCTTAAAATGATTACCATTTAAGAGTGATAACTATCAGTTTCCCCATACAGTTTTTAGTCTGAGGCAAGACGATAGCAGTCAGCTATTACAACTCTGAATACGATCTGTACTACACAAAGAATCCCCAAACCACAAATCTGGAGTTTCATGTAGAAACCCCTATATACCCCAGCAAGAAAAACTATATGATACAAACCAAACTCCACCACGCGACCAGCACGCTGGTTTCATTCAAGAGGTTCGTAGCATAGAAGTTAACTAGTGAGATGGAAATAAACACAGACTCAATTACCTTTTTCTATGACCAGGTCCGAGAAGGCTCTCCCCTCTAACCACCCAGTGGGGCAGCAAGGCTTACTCAGGACTAGCAGGAGAGAGAGAGCATACCAGGGAGTGGCCTTTTATTGGGGAACAAGAAATTCAGGGGGAAATTCCATCCAATGAAGGTGGAGGGGGGCAGCATCCCAAGGTCAGGGTCAGTCACACCCCCCACACGGACAGACTCTCGCACCTGGAGTGGGCGAGGATGAGCTCCTTTGGCCAGAACGCCTCACACCCAATCAGGGAGGTGCCCAATCACGTGCGAGAATAGCTTCCCACACACAAAACCTTTGAGATGTAAAAGGTTTCATTCACCATTAAAATAAATGCATTTCTCTAGGGATGTAAGTCACTATATTCACCTGAAGTTCCTCACCACATGTATCATTGGAATTTAATTTCTAATACTTGTTCTTTTTAACCCACATCACAAATTCTAGGCTCAAGATTTCAGATATGTGGAAGCTAATTTACAATAAGGGGGAGAAAAAAGGAATAGAAGTTCAGTGGAGTACACAGTAATGAGAAGGGAGGAAAAATGGGATAGGGAAAGAGATTGGAATGGATCTCACGTAACTTTCTTATGTTCAAATACGAATGTTCCACAGTCAATCTTACCATCCACGAGAAATTAAAAGTTAACTGGGTGAATGGAAGAAAGATCAGTAGAGCAGAGGAAAGGGAGCAATGTATAGGGGAGGAGAATTGAAAGGGAGGTACTAGGGACTGAATTAGAACAAGATATATTCCATGTTTTTATAATTGTGTCAAATTGGATTTTCCATCATACAACTAAAAAGAACCAGTAAAGAGATATTGAAAGCAGTGTGGAGATTCCTTGGTAAACTGGGAATGGAACCACCATTTGACTCAGCTATCCCACTCCTTGGTCTATACCCAAAGGACTTAAAACCAGCATGCTATAAGGACACAGCCACATCAATGTTTATAGAAGCTCAATTCACAATAGCTAAACTGTGGAGCCAACCTAGATGCCCTTCAGTAGATGAATGGATTAAAAAGTGGGTATATATCCACAATGGAATATTACTCAGCAATAAAAGAAAGTCATGGCAAGTGCAGGTAAATGGATGGAGTTAGAGGAGATAATGCTAAATGAAGTTAGCCAATCCCAAAACAACAAATGCAGAATGTTTTCTGATAAAAGGTGACTTACTCATAGTGGGGTAGGAAGGGGGAGCATAGGAGGAATAGATAAACTCTAGATAGGGCAGAAGGATGGGAGGGGAAGGTCAGAAGGCAGGGGGTTAGAAATGATAGTGGAATACGATGACATCATTATCCAAAGTATATGTATGAAGACAAATTGGTGTGAACCTACTTTATATATAACTAGATGGAAAATTGTGCTCTATATGTGTAATAAGAGTCGTAATGCATTCTGTTATTTTAAAAAAATCAGTAAGAAAAAATAGATTGAATATATTATTAAAATTATGCTCTATATGTATAATATGAATTGAGGGCTGGGGTTGTAGTTCACCAGTAGAGTGATCGCCTTGCATGTGTGAGACCTGGGTTTGATCCTCAGCACCACATAAAATAAGTGAAATAAAGGTATTGTGTCCAACTAAAAAATATTTTTAAAATATGAATTGAAATGCATTCTGCTGTCACATATAACAAGTTTGAGTAAACTTTAAAAAATCTTCACATTTCATATGCCCGTTAAAGTTTGAGCTTGTCCCAAAACCTTCAAGGCAAAGTATTAGGTAATTTTGTCCCAGCCCAGTTTCTCAAAGTCCTTTCCTCCCTTTCTCCAGTTTTAGCCTCAGTAAGGATTTCTGCCTTCTCCAGTGGCCACGAAGTGAAAGTCTTTCTCAGCCAGGATCTCATTCCTTCTGCACAGGAGAAGGGTGGCTAATCCAATATTATCAGCAAATAGGACTACAACATTCTCAAAAGTCTCGGCCTCCTCCTTCCCACTCTCCCCTGCAGGTCTGCCTGTCCTCAGGCTTATGGTGGGCTCACCTTGGGCTGTCAGACTCTTGTGGTCAGCAAACCATGCAGACCGCTTTTATGGTTCAGCCATGGTCTCAACAGTTGACCAAATTTGAGGTTAACTGGATACTGCCTAGACCTTCACTAAGCTGCTGACTTAACACCCCATTTCTAACCAGTTTTTCTGCAGATGTTCTATCAACCCAAACCCTGGAGACTGGGAAAAGGGAGAAAATTTAGCCTGACACTTCTTACCCCCAAGAGAGTTGGTGTAAGTATTGTACTCTTTTTCAAACTTCTTAGGATGGGTTAAAAAAAAAAAAAAAAAAATCGAGATTTAATATGGTGCCGAGGATCCAACCCAGGGCCTCGAACGTGCTAGATGAGCACTCTACTGCTGAGCCACAATCACAATAGATTTTTTTTTTTTTTTAATGGTTTTCAAAGTTCTGGCAACATTTTCTAACTGTACGCCAATCTTTGAAGGGTGACAGATGTTTAGAATGAAGCTCCAAATAAGAGCAACCACGCAGCATCATATAGAACATGATTAACAAGTTATATTGATTTAATCTCCTTCTTAAAGTGCCAATTAAAAAAAAAAAAGCTTTGACTTAGCTTAGGTCTCTACCCATGAAATTTATCTGATCAGGTCCTTATGATCATTAGTTTATTCAACAAAGAGAAGCTTATTTTATTGGTACCAGGGATTGAAGCCAGGGCATTTAACCCTTGGGCTACATCCCCAGCCCTTTAAAGTTTCATTTTGAGACAGGGTCTCACTAAGTTGCTTAGGGCCTACTAAGTTAACTTAGGGAGACCTTAAGTTTCTGAGGCTAGCTTTGAATTTATAATACTCCTGCCTCAGCCTCTCAAGCCACTGGGATTACAGGCATGAATCTCCATGCCTGGCAAGAGAAACTTATTTTAGAAGACTATTCAGATCAAGACATCTAGCAAAGACTATTTAATAAACTGTTCATCTTTGACAGTTGTCTTTCTTTGGGAATAGTGATGCTCCATAATACAGGCATCAGGAAAGACACCTTGGGTTTCCTCCAATGAAACTCATTCCTCACTCATAATGGGTAATATCCTTCATAGTAATAAATTTCAGATCTGCTCTAAAGCTAAGTCAATACAAATCTGTCTTTTCAATTTTATAAATGAGTAATTTACACCTTTTGACACTGAACTTATTTTCACTATGCTAAAGATCCCACCTCCCCTACCTACATCACACCTATTCCAGAAATTTATCAGGTAAATGCAGATCTCTGAGTACATACAGACACCCTCCAGTTAATAATCCACAAACTAGTTGTGTCAAACCATCATGAACCCCAAGGGTCAGTCTAGGGTTTGGGGGAAGCGGTGGGTGACAGATGCGTTTTCCCTCTTCCATCTCAAGTCAGCTTGATGTGCTTCTGAACACTCATTACTTAACCTTGCAAAAACAGAAGGACTCTAAAGTAACTTGAAACTTCTGCAGAGACTCAAGCTCTGTCCTCATCTCGGTCTGAGGATGCAAACGGGGGGCAGGGGGGCACAGCAACCTATGGGAGGGTTTCTTGCCACCCCCGGTTTTATTCTGGAGTCAGTCACCAGAACTTCAAAGGTTTCACAGATCATGTGCTGCACAGCCTATCAAGCTGTCCCTGATGGTGACCTATACCTTAAGGGTGTACTCGAAGCCAGGCAAGGCACATAGCACCCAGTATACGCAGAGACAGCAACAGAATAAAGGCGTCTTACTTTTCAGAAGATGTTTATAAAAGAAAAGTGACGAGGGCCACCCAAAGGGCACAGTTGGAATCCTACATCTAATATGGTGATGAAGCTATTTAGTACAGTGAGGTGGGAAGAATCAAAGTGCTGTGGTGGCAGGCTGCCAACCTATCAGTGTACCAGGTTTCCAAGGGGCTCTATAGGACCACTCTTACAGAACGCACAGGTGTGGACTCCACAAGTAGTCTCTCCCTCTATTAACCTCATGACTGGAAACGGATGGGCAAGAAGTATCCCGCACTGCCAGTGTTTGCCATGCAATCAGCTTCGGCAGGCCACCACAACACCTGTGGGCTGGCTGGGGCTCAGCTGGAGTAACTAGAATCAATCTCTTGGGACCACTAGGAAGACTCAAGAAGAGTGGGCACATGGGGATACCTGGTAACAGTAGAAGACTTGGCTGCTGGGTCTTAGGACTGTTTCCTTAGAGTTGGAGATACACAAAAAGGGAACTGAGGAAAGAATCCACACTAGGATGAGGCTAGGAGAACAAAACGGGAACTAGTCACTAGCAATTGGACACATGCATGACATCTATCTCATGCTAAGATGTGACAGTTTCTGGAGTCATCCTTGCTGAATGGGCAGCAAGTATGACACGAGGTGGAGTGGGGGGGTGTTCCTCATTTATAAAAACAAAACAATATCAGGAATGTTGATGCCAGCAATCTCAAACCATTCCCATCCTCCAACCATAGCAGCAGCTGTGGAGTGATGTCTCTAACCCGAGCCCTGGACCAGCTTTACACAGACCTGGAAATATGGGGGAAACTGACACCTAAGACAGCACCATAGAATCATGAACAAAAACTCTTTCCATGATATTTTTGAAGCAAAACTACAGTAGTGAACCAATCCGTGGTTTTCTGGTTCAATAATTTCTTTAAAAAGGATTACTTTCAGTGTATGCTTTTCTGCTCAAAAGTTTTTACCTTCTATCAAGGGTTAAGTCAAGCACTACTTTAGAATAAATGAAGCACAGACTGAGGACAGAGCCTGGTTGAGCACACGAGCTAAGGACAAAAGTCACGGAATTACTTTCATGGCACCAACTCCAGCTCCCCAGCTCGGGGCCTTCCTGTGATTCTGGCAGGCCAACAGAGCCAGAACCTCAGTGGTCTCATTTGTTATGCAGCCCACCCACCCCAGGCATCCTCTACAGCTACCTATACAGCTACCGGTGTGCTTTCTGTTAGAGGAAGAGCTCATCCCCTCCACACCTCCGTACCTCCACCACTCCTCCATTCCCCAGAGGGTGCTGTCCTCTCAGTGGCTCAAGCCAGAGGCCTGGACACGGTCCTCACTTCTGTCTTGGCTCAGCCAACAGAGCTCCCAATTCTATTTCTCATTCCCACCACTGACACCTCTCCTCTAGGCCCCTCCTTTTCTCACTAGAGTGGGACGGACACAGCCTGGAGTTTGGACTCCACATCAATGCATTCTCCCTAGCGTAGCTAAAGTGTCAAGAATTCAGACCCTCATATTCTTACTTGGAGCTCTTTAATGGCCTCCCTGCTACATTTAGGGTCAAAGTCTTAACATGGTCCTCCACTCTCTGGCCCTGCCCAGAACTCTGTAAAGCCTTCTCTTCCCACTGCCCCCGTGGAAGTACACCAGCTGGGCTTCCCTGGATGTGCCCTGCTTTACCTCGGCCCCACATGCTACCTTTCCCTCTGCCCCCAATGCTGTGGAATACCCTGCCCTTCCCTTGTCTGGTTAGTCTTACAGCCTGGATGTCCCTTCCTATAGGAAGTGCTCCCCCACCCCTGTTCCAGAGGTACATGCCCCTCTCCGTGCTTGCCCCCACCCCATATCCCTTCTAGGCCCATGTTAGCTCCTTGTGTCCTTGACTAAACCCAAGTCTGTGAAGGCCAAGTACTCAATTCAGACTGCATCATCTCAGTGCTCACCCATGACGGGAGCCAATGCCTGCTGTCAGATAAGCTGATCCCCTCCACATCTTGTCATTCTCTCTTCACTTCATAGAGCAAGCCCTGTAGAAACCATTACTCATGAAGACTCACTTTAGGTCCTTCACACTGGGGCAGCAACAGAACGTCTTCTCTAAATAGCCAGGCTACAGTAGTTATAGGAACTTAAACTGCACCAATTCTGAACTGCAGACTTGACAGCTGGAGAAACCTTGACAGTTACCTGGTCTGAGGCTTCTATCACTCTAGAGTATCTCCAAGGGCTCCAATACCTGCCTGCCACTAGATAGCCCACCCTTTCCCAGCCAGAAAAAGTCTACCTTCTGTCTTACATCCTGAGCTTCAGGTAGACCGTTTTAGGAATGGAGGTGTAGCTCAGTGGCAGAGCACTTGCCTAGCATGTGCAAAGCCCTGGGTTCCATCTGAGGTACCGGGCCCCTTGATTTACAAAGCAGACCCAGAGAGGTCAAGGGGCTGGCTCCATCTCAACCTTTTTGTGCTAGAAAGGGGCCCTGTGGTTCCAGCACACCTTTCAGAGTCTCAGACAACAGAGGTACAGCAGTACAAAGAGGGAAAACATCCTTATTAATCCCAGTGTTCCATGTTTTCTTACTCAATAGGCACACACATATGCAGAGGGTAGTTATTATAGAACAAGCATCTATAACCAAGCCAAGAATACTGCACCCTGGAACCCCACCCTCCCAGGCACCTACCTTGCTCTCTAGAGAGAAACCATCACTCCCTGCCTTTTTGAGTGAGGTACCGGGGACACTTTACTACTAAGCTGAATTCCCAGTCCTTTGTATTTCTTAAGACAGGGTCTCATTAAGTTGCTGAGGCTAGCCTCGTACTGAGATCCCTCTTTCCTTGGTCTCCCAAGTTGCTGGGATCACAGGCATGCCACATTGTGCCTGGGTAATTCCCTACTTTTTAAAATAATTCCCTTGCTCCTTTTTGTAGTCTGACCACTTCTGTAAGAATCTCTTGATGACAGAGCTGAGCCCCACCCACAGCTGAGCTTCCGAGAAATGTGTATTGTTTTGTGGCTTGCATCTTTTGCTGATTAAGCAAAATTCACTCATGATACTGTGTTACCAGAGCCTGTTCATTTTAGCTATTTTGTGCTATTCCATTTATACCATGGCATACCTCTTAAATATTGATAGATTAAATGGGTATTTCTCTCCCGTCTTCAATCAACCGAGTCCACCCGACTTCATGATTGTCATGAAAACATCCAAGATCTCAGAACTACTTCCCTCTGCAGACTGGCTGGATGTTCCACAAAAGCTTTGCAATAGGAAGTCATGCAGATGGACCTCCTACAAATGTGCACTTGACAATCCACAGCACCTCCCTTGGAAGTATAACAATCTTCTCAGATTCTGAAAATAGTCTTGCTCTTTGCTGATAAATCTGAATCAGGATGGGTATGGTGGCACATGCCTGTAATCCCACTGGCTCAGGAGGCTGAGGCAGGAGGATCATTAGTTCAATACCAGACTCAAAGTTGGGGAGGCCCTAAGCAGCTTAGCAAGATCCCATCTCAAAAAATAAAGGGCTGAAGATATGGTTCGTGGTTGAGCAGCACCTGGGTTCAATCTCTGGTACTAGGGGGGAAAAAAAAATCTCAGTATAAATGCATAATAACTCTACCATTGAGGATTTTAAGTATGTGGATAAAAACTGATTACATTCGCTAACCAGCTCTTGAGTCACTCTTGTCTAACAGGCTGGTCACTCCCCTCAAGGCCAGCTATGCAATACCCAAGATGAAATGTACCTATCACTTCCACTGCACCACCAGGGAGGCACCCTGTCCTTCCCTCTCCCACAAGTTCACCAATTTTAAGTGAACCTATGTGCTGACAGTTCTACAGCCAAAGCTCCACGAAGAACGGTTACCTTGGGGGACAGTCTTAAGACTAGGGAGGCAGACCAGGAATAACTGGCACCCCATAGTCATTTCTAAGGCCTAGAAACCCTGCACACCTCCAACAGCTTCCACCACACTCAAGAATCCTGGTGAGAAAGTTTATGATGTCAACACCCTAAAAGGCACAGGACCACTGACACAGTCACCACTGACCACGCCCCCTTCTGTGAAAAGAATCGTTTTAAAAACAGGACCAGAAGAGAAAACCATGAACATTGACCGCCCAAGGAAGAGAAACAGCTGTAAGTCTTGAGATAACCCCTGCAGTGCTAAGAGACCTCTGAAGCATGCTCTCCAGAACATCAGCTTGCCGCCTTGCCCCCACTGGTCATTAGCTTTTCCAGAGGTAGTATTGGGGAGACAAGGACATCTTTATCCTACCAATAGCAGTGTCACTGCAACCACACTGTGGGGTGCTTGCTGCCCTGCCTACTCCAGAAGACATTCTCTGAACAGCCCACAAGTATGTGACCCAGCTCAGATTCCTCTACTGGTTCCCATCTCGATGAAAATCAAACCCTGGGGATGGTCTTCAAGGACCTATCCTGTCTCCTCCTCGCAGCCTCAATCCTGCCTTTCCCCACTCAGCTCCAGCCAGGCTGCCTCGAGGCTCCCCCACAAGGGCTAGGCCTTCTGCACCTCAGGCCTGGGACCTGCCATTCCCTGTTGGAATGTTCTTTCCGATACCCAACCCACTTACTCCCTCACCTGCTTCAAGACTGTGCCCAAATGTGAACTCACTGCAGCTCCAGAGGCCACCTCCCCACAGCTCCTACCTCCCTTCTCTGCTTCATCCTCTTCCTGGCACTGAAGAGTATTTACACACTGAATGCTTTATCTTATCTTCCTCACTGTGATATGAGTCCCCTGTGGCCGGGAGCCATAGCCCCCACTTACCTAAGAATCCCTGGCATTGGTAGGCACGTATGAGTAAGACAGAGTTTACTTTCATCTCAAGAAAGTGGGGTATTTAGTTGGCAAAATGAAGACCTTGCCAACTCTGCATTATTGAAGAGGACCAAAGCTGGGCTTTGATGCTAGACCCGGAGGTCCCTAAAATATGTTCGATATATTGTTGCCGCTCGAGGGGGAGAAAACCTCAAATGTGTTTTTAATCTGTAAACGTATGTCATTCAAATCAGCCACTCCAAAAACTCCAAGTGTAGGGCCCACTAAGGATGGAAGGAATGAAATTTTTACACTATTAGTAAACAGTTTCTAAAGATGTTTGTAGCATGGGTGAGAATGATGATTATATTAGGGCTGTTGAGATGATCCTGACAACATAGGATACATCAGGCTCCTATAGTCATAATACTCCATAAATGGACACCAGCAGATATGAAAGCCACTTTAAAGTGGTCACAACGAGATTTACAAAGTTGAGGTTTCTTTCGAGACTGGGTCAAAGAATCCCTCTGGAAAGATCCTGTTAATATGATTTCCACTAAAGAATGAAAACCTTAAGTAACCAAAAGGAGTTGGGGGGTAGTGGGAAATAATGAAATTTTTCTCTACAAACTGAAGTAGAAACTGCCACTGTGCCTTTATTTCCAATAGTGTTCAGATCTCAGTTTAACATGACCAATTCAATGGTAGGCAGTGAGGCCAATACTGAAGCAAAGTTCACTACCATCATTTATCATTAGGAGCATTTCCCACTAAAGAAACCTAGTTAAATCATGATTATCTTACAGGAGATGGTTCTATTCAAACCAGAAAGTCTACTCTGCAAGGGGCACTGAACAGTAGATTTTGTTAGATTGAAACCCATGCACCCAATTTCAAGATTACAGTTTTAAACTAGCAGGCAGAGAAAACAGCCTTCTGGGTCTTATCGTCTCTGAAGGATAACTGTGGAGCAAACTCTTCAGATTGCATCTTTCACTCAAAATGCATTCTTTGGGTTAGACAAGGCAGAAACTCCCACAAACCAGGCACCTATTAAAATCCTTCCTCAAGAGGTCAGAACTACGAGCCATGAAGGCCATTGTTACTTCCGTTGGTGCATGTTTGCAGAACGTTTTGCAATTGTCACCAGTAGTTATTAAGGTCCTTAAATTTTCTGCAGTTCATGCTGGTAAAGGAATCTCATTGAAATAAAGCCAAGTTCACCCACTGAGTACAGAACTGGACTGCCTAAGCCTTAGCTTTTCCATTACTGCTCTAACCTCCTGAAGAACCTCTGAGTCTTACTAACTTATCCTCCTCTTCCTGAAACAAACTTGGACACATGTAAGAGTCAACTGGAGGCCTTTATCTAGGCATTGAAATGCAGAGGAGAAAGACTAGGTTGCTGTGTTCAGAGCACTCACATCCTGGTGAGGGGGAGAGACAAAGTCGGGTAACTGCCATGAATAAAGCATGGTAGGGGCTTGGAGACAACTGCAGCATCGAACAAGAGCGGTATTCAGACAGAGGGTCAAGAAAGACCTCCCCGAAGTGACAGTATAGAAGAGCAAGGGGGAAACAAAGAAGCAAGCCCCATAAGTATTTAGCAGGTGAAAGTGTAAAAGTTGAAGCCCCATTCCAGCATATCTAGGCCAAGCCACCAAAGCAACTCTATCACAGGTGTCCCAAGAGTCTCGGAACACGGAGCCATAAAAATAAACACCAAGTCCTCTGCACAGCCACAATACCGACCCATCACAGTAAGCAGGCCATCGATGTTGAGGCATCCTCAAGAGATGAAGGCAAGGGCCCTGGTGAGCCAGTCCTGTCCACAGCCATCCAACTGGTCTCCCAAGGGAGAGACTGGAGGGGGCCCAGGCGCAAACTCCATGGTGTAGTCATCAGCCAAGCACCACCAGCAGCATCTTCCTTTGATCATTCCTTGGGTATGGCACTTGACACTGGCTACACCCTGTGAGGAACCCTTTTCTATCTGCCCCAAGCCAACTCACCCTTCTGGTATAGGCTCCCCCATACACACATTTTCACCATAGCAATTAACCCCTGGTGAACAGAAGGTTCTGTACTAACACTGAAGGAGCTCAGTAACCGATAGTAACAGTGACCTATACCCTATGATAAAGTTACTACTGTAACCCATTTACAGAAGTGAGCCCATTTTCAGCAGCATAACACCTAGCACAATGGCTCTCTACTATCACTACAATGTTAAAACAAACCAGACCATCAATTTCAATAAGGCATTAGTAGGATTTCTCCTATCGTAAACACCAAGTCTTACGCTCACATTAAAGTTTAAAAGTGTCTTTTAATCGAGTTACACAGATGCTGAGTGATTGCTTATGAATAATGCATCATTATGTTGCTTTCTCATCACCAGGGATTAGGAGCTGTATCCCAAGATCCGTTTTAACCACGCCTCTCACCACCTTCCTGGCCTCCACCAGTGCATGAGGTGGAACGTGCTTCCCACCCACTCTCTAAAAAGCACCTCCCTGCTCAGCATTACTGAGTAACAGTGAGCAAAACTCACATCACTGCCCTCAGGAAGCTTAATATTCTGAAGGGTTTTTTTTTTTTTTTTTTGGGGGGGGGGGGCGGGAGAGGTAACAGAGATTGAACCCAGGAGCACTCAATCACTGAGCCACATCCCCAGCCCTATTTTAGGGACATGGTCTTGCTAAGTTTTGCTGAGGCTGGCTTTGAACTTGTGATCCTCCTGGCCTCAGTCTCCCAAGCTGCTAGAATTACAGGCATGCACCACTGTGCCCTAATTCCTACTACAGTCTGTTGTAGAAGGGCTGCTGTGACATTAAACCATAGCCTTACCCTGCCTCCCAGGACCCACAGCTGCATCCCTGTGATGCTACTGTGCTAAGTTCTGCCAACTCCACTGAGCAACTCATCACTAAGCCATCAGACGACACTGATATGATGTAGTTATTCAAGTTGCTGCTTCCTTTTGTGTCTGAATATATGTCATGGCCTTATAATTATCAGGCTGATGGGGAACTGCAGTTCACTTTGCACATTCAAGAACATCCAGAGAAGCATCCAGATAGGTACAGCAGGCCACTTAAAGACTGAAGTTAGTGAAGGGGTCTTGTGCGCTGGCAAACCATCATGAAGAGCCTCCTACCAGTTCTTCTGACCCACCCTCTTCTCTCCAGCTTTGATTGTTACCTCACTGGAAGCAATTCAGGCTGCTGCTCTTATCTCCCAGGCATCTCAAATGCTCTTTTAGCTTAAGGAGCATGGAAGTTCAGCTTTTGTTCAAAAGCTAAAGAGCTGCTACACCAATTGGAAGAGAGCACACAATTAACTCATTTTATCGATTTCCCAAGTTTAGTCCTAAGCCTGAACAAATGGAAGTTTAATCTTTTGAAGTCTGATCCCATCTCACAGCCCCATTTATAGCATAAAAAAATATCTACCTGCCACCTGAGTTTGGGTTCATGGTCCTCAGCCTCTTTAAAGCACCAGGCTTCTTATTGCTCCTTCATCTGGCTATATGGAGGCCATGTGAAGTCCTAGCCAGTGACAAACAGGTGGTACAGTGAGTAAACCGAGGCACAGGCCTGCCCGAGTTTCTAAAATGAGATCTGGTTCTTTTTTGAAAGATTTGGTTGTTATGATACTGAGCTTATGCCATTTACAATTTGGAGAATGCACAGAAAGCCAAGTTACAGCTGCCTCAAGAAAGAGGAAACCCATTTCTCAAACTGGCACCAGGCCCCTCTCGTTCTCCAGTAATTCCTTACTAGTCCCACCTCCGACAGAGGGAAGCAGCAATGTAGGTATCAGGAGAGCATAAGGGAAGTTTCCAATGCCAACTGCCACCTTTTATGAACGGGCAACTACAGAATCCCTTCCATGGGGGACAATTTCCCACAAAACCTACATGTTTGGCAGAGGCGTTACTTTATGAACAATACCAAATTGTGTTCAGGAGAAATGAATGGCAGCTGCTGTTATTTAGACCAATAATTAGTCCTCTTATGCAGCACATATGCCAAGGGCACAGACCCAGGCAGGTGAGGAGAGGAAGAGGGTGAAAGGGAGACAGGCAGTGGAAGAAGGCAGAGAGGCAGCACAGTGAGCCCACGATCCCCTCCTAGAGCCAAGCCAGCCAAGCTCTCAACACACCCCTAGGGCAGCAGACCCCTCCCAGCCCCTGTTAGTGCTGACTCCTGGTGAGCTTTGTCGCTCCCTGTGACCCATGTTTCCATCTAACAGGGTGTTAGGGCACAGAAGCATCGCCCTCAGGGTCGTGCGATGAGGGTTTAAAGCAAACAGCATTTGGTTTGCCTGCATCTGGGACTGTTACTAGACACTAAGCAGGGCATTCTGGATGACTTAGGCCTTCTCAAACTGTCTGGTAAGAGACCATTTACTAAGTTCCCAATCCTTCAGACTTATGTTTTATTAAAAAAATACAAAAATCTCATGCTAGAACATGAGAGCAACTGCCACAACACCTTCTAAAGGTGCCCTTGCCCCCTCAGGTGACCAGAATATCCCTAAAATGCCTCATCATGGGAAAAGCACCCAACCAACAGAGCTCAGAGAGGCAGTTGGGCCCCCAAAGGCAACTGGCTTCTAATTAAGGGATAACGCAGGCCTTGGGCAGAATCAGGTTTATGTAATAAGTTACATAAACTGTCCCCAATTCAGACATTGGTCTGAGCTGGGCAGGCAAGTTTAAGTGCCAGCTGACTTCCTCAGAAGCCGCAACTCAGTGGCCTAGAGGGAACTCGGCAAAGAGCTGAAGGACTGGAGCAGGAGTAAGAGCTGTCCTTCTACTTGAGGGGATGGAAAGCAATCATGGAGGAGAAGGCAATTATGACGGAAGGGCGGGGGAGGGCAGACAAGCAATGCTGGTGTCACCTCCATAGGTGGAGCGTGCAGCTAGGCCAGGGGCGGGATGCTGCGCCGGCCAAGAATGTTTATCCCCAGAACCCTCCTCTATCCAAAGTCGAGTGAGAAGGCACACACGCGTATTTGTCTGCACAAAGACTTCCACACCCAGGAGGCTCCTAGATACCCCAGAGAACATGTGGAAACCTACAGATGTAGGTAACAAAAAGCCAGAGGACCCCAGTTCTAAACCAGGCTCTAACCCTACCCCCAGGCTGTTTGACCTAGGACAGATTCCTTTCCCATCCCAACGTTCAGTTTAATTTGTGCAGAAAAAGATCAAAGCTGCAGCTGCTGTTGGGACCCTACTAGTTCCATGACTTACTGGCCCCCTCAGGTGTGGCATCCTTGGCGTGGCCCTGCCTACCATTTATACCTGTCTCCACACCTGTGGCTTTGTCTTCTGCTCCATCACGCTTTTCCAGATGCCACAGACTAGGTCCTCACGTGAGTACAATCCTGGGCCCTGCTCTTCATCCTCATTTTTACTTCCTCCTCATTTAGGAAGATGGTGGCAGACAAAGTCCCTGTCCTCGTAGAGCTGACTGTAAACCCCTACCCCAACCCCCAAAGTTCCTTAAATCCTTCAGCATGACTTCAAACTTGCAGAACAAGCTTATAGAACCACTTTATAGCTGGCCTCCATATTTAAGTCCCATTTCCAATACAGCTCTCCTAATATTGTGGGTAATTCTTAAGGGTAGTAATTGTTTTTCTGGTGAGGATTGGGTAGCAGGGCATCGTGTGAAATTTAGAGGTTTCTCCTTTTGCTTTGGAAGAATGATTTAACATTTCCAGCTATGACCAAGTTAGACACAAGAGAAAAGAAACCGCCACACCATCCGCCTGCCCCACTTCTCCATCTACCCCTCTGTTCAGGGCTTAAGACACTCAATGTGTTGCCTTATTCTAGTATTTGGCCCCATATTTTACTAGAAGGTAGTTACAAAATGAATTGCTAGTTTTTGGTGGGTGGGGGGGGGGGGGGATTAAGGATTTAACCCAGGAACACTTTACCGGAGTCACATTCCCAGCCCTTTGAGACAGCATCTTGGTAAATTGCTGAGGCTCACCTTGAATCTGCTTCAGCCTCCCAAGTTGCTGGGAGTACAGGTGTGTACCTTCATGCCCAAATTTTAGACAATCCGGCAGAATTTTAGACAATCTGGGGCAGAATCCTGATAACCATTCCATATACCCTTGTGATCCTGAGACCCAAGTTTTCAGCTGTGGGGGAAGTAAGTTGTGTCACTCCATGGACAACATGGCTACCATGTTTTTGGGTTCCCCCACTCAGCCCAAGTTCCCAAGCACTTCATGGGGATATCTATCCCCATAGCCACCTTCTTTCTGCTATAGGGATGGAGTAATTGAAATGTAAAATGGCTTTTATCGTTTTTCTAGGCAATAGCCAGCATCTAGAACTCCTCCATTACTCAATAAGTACACCAGGAGGAGGATGTTTCCCAAATCCCAAATAAGAATGTTCAGAGGAGCCAAGAAGTGGTTTTGCCAAAAGACACAGGCTTGATTCACTGACCCAAAGTGGAATTGTTTATGTCTATAGTAAACAGAATCCGATTTAACTTTAACCTACAACATTTGACATCTCCAGTGTCTCAAGTGCTCCATTAACATGATAAGAGACAGAAAAGACAGTTCAGTCCCTAACATCAAGAAGCTTCACCTTGCTCTAGTTAGGACAGTGGTTCTCCAAGTGAGGTCCCTAAAGCAGCAGCAACTAGAAACTCGGACCCTACCCCAGATCCACTGAATCCAGGTCCTAGGGGGCTCAGGCAACTATCCAACAAGCCCTCTGTGCAATTCTGATTCACACTGATGTTTGAGAACCACTGGGGGGAAAAAAAATCAGAAAGCCAACAGCATGGAGAATCAGCATCTGTGATATCTTTTAGCTATGAACATGATCCATAAGTCACATACTTTTGACAGTAACAGGGTCACAGCATTTATGAGGTACAATTAAATACTTACCAGCAACCGACATTGTTAAGCATTAGCCCTAAGCATCCTGAGTATTTCTATGTGCTTTGTAACTCATTTCAAAAATATCCACTTTTATAGAATTGTCAAATCATCATGTCCTCTGGTCTCAATTTGGGGTGTTGAATGAAAGCCACTTGAGTGTGAGGCTCTACAAAAAAAGCAAAGGACAGAAGTTCCTACAAGTTCCCTCTAGAAAAGAGACCTCAAAATCATCAATCATGTGCCCATGAATCCTAAGCTTTCTGGAATACTCACTTCCATGAAGATCCACCATCCCACACCTTTATAAAGGGTCTTCTAGAGACTGAGACAGCACTTGCAGCCTCATTAATGGATTGGGGACAGGCCCCCACAATCTCTAAGCATACCATGAGAAGCAGCTCCAGACATCAATTCACAGAAATTTTAAACAGATTTAGTAGTTCTGTACACTGTACCTTCGCCCCCTTTCTCCCTGGGAGTCTGGTTCTCTCTAGAACCAGAACCTGTAATCTAAGATCAGAATTACCGGTACCTACTTGCTCCTTAAATGTTCTGAAAGGCCTGGCGAGAGTACATACACTTCCAGGGCATTCTTTTGTTGACAGGCACTGCACCGCCCAGCAGAGCAGGAAACAAAGGAAAGCAAAAGCTTCACAGGCTCCCCAGCTCTTGCCCCTAATGGAAATGATTTATGTTACTATAAACAGCTCTTCTTTTGAGCCTCAGGTCTGAGGCTCACATGGAGGGTCTCTCCAGCTTACTTAATATCCCCCCATCCACGGCACCTCATGCCTTGTCCAAGGGTCTCTCTACCTAGCTCAGAAAGGAAGCTTTTACTACACAAAAGGAGCAAAACCAAGGGCTGGGCCACCCCAAGCTGCTCCTGCACCGTCAGGCTTCATGTGGAAATGCACAAGATAATGGGTTCAAGTGCATGACAGCCATACATTACCAGGGCCTAATGAAAACAGCCTTTTTATTACTGCCTTAGCCTCCTCCACCCAACGCAATCAAGAAAACGTTTGTCAGATGATTGCATCTCAGTAGGAAATAGCATTTATTTCTTGAAAGAACTTAATTCTTTAAAATATTTAGCTCCCTGCACACAAGGCACTAAAACTGTCCCCCAACTGGGATGTTCCTGGTTCAGCTCTGATGGACAAAGGTCCTGGCAACCTGACAGTTGGCCATGCTAGGACCAGCAGAGCCTGTGGCTGCTGTTATGGAAAACAAGTCTGCCCCTAGGACATGTTTCCAACGTGAACCCCACTGAAAAAATTTTCCAGAAACGGCTGCTACAGGCTTTAGTAGTTAAAAGTAGGCGTCTTTCTGGTAAAGACCAGTTAACTGAGCTAGGAGCCCCAGTTGGGGTTCCAGTGCATACATACCAAGGTTTATGAACTTCCTTGAGAGCTTGCTAAAACGGTGCTGGGCTCCAGCCTTAAAGATCCTCATCTTTACAGTAGGTCTGGGCAGGACCCATGAATCTGCGTTTGTAGTTCCCAGGCACCGTTTGTTGCTAGTTATGGGTCGCAGAAAGAACAGTACTAGCCTGGGCTACAGCTCATCTAATTACCCAGCAAGGAAGTGGGCATCAACCATCAGCCTTCATCTGTGGATTCTCTCTTCACCTATAAAATGGAAGTGATGCCCAAGGTCTCAAGTTCTGGACTTCTAGGACAGTTTCTGATTTCAGCACATGTAAGTATCCTCAGAAGGTGTGTTGGGACCGACTCCTGGGCTTCTCACTTCCTACAGTTGTGGAGGCCTGTGGTGGGCCCAGGAGTCTGGACTTCTCACCAGGGTGATGTTGATTCAGTTGCCTAGCTCCTGCCCCAAGTGGCTCTGTCCTACAGCACATGAGTTTCTTCACATTGAGGCAGTGGCCCCTTGGGCAATCAATTTTTAAGCTCAGCAGCAAGGACACGATAGGCTTTACATCTTTCAGTTCAATTTCTCTTATCCTCAAGTTCTATTTCCTCTCCACACTCATTACACCGACAACTGCATTCCATCTCCCTAAACTTTTAGTCTGTGGATTTTGAGACTGCTGTCGTTGCAGACAGAGTAATCTTGTGGCCCCAGAAAGCACTAGTTTTCCGTTCAGTGGTCCATCTGGTTCGCATGACGGATCAGAGAAACTCAACTGGGAAGGACAATCCTGAAGATGAAGTTGTGGAGATCTGATGACTTGCCTCAAGTCCCAGAGCCAGGCAGTGCCAAGAACTCATTCTCTTGATCTCTGGCCCAAGTATTTATTTACAAAGCTCCTCTTCCCTCCAAGGGAGGGGGTGCTGGAGAGAAAACCCACCACTGTCAGTCAATCCAAGCTGCCTGCCAACCAGCTTGCCACCTGTCCCCAACTACACACACTTCTTTCCTTTTCAAGTGCTTCTTTCCCAGAACTTCGTGGAGTTTAAAAGAAAATAGGATTAGCTGGAGGGGATCTTGCCAGTGGAGGAAAGTGTTTTGGATGCCCTCTAATACATACAAGTATTTTAATCAGTAAACCACAGCCTACCCCACAGGGGCCTGGAACCCAGAAACAAGGAGCAGGCTGACTTCTCCTAGCTCCAATGCTGAACACTGGGTTTACCAAGAACTTAATTCTTTGGAGTATCTAGCTTCTAGCATCTGGGGCCAAAAAGGGATGTTAAGCAAGCACCACTGTATACTGCACAAGCAGAATGTTAGGCATTTGCAAACCATCTGAAATATTTAAGGGAGCCTTTTCAACATTATAGAAAAAAGGGAAAAAGTTCACAGAGCAGCGTGTTTTTCCCCGTCTTTGATGAGAACAGAGCATCAGACACTGGTCAGCCTCATGACCTTCACCATGGGCATCCCCCCTCAAGGAGGCACTCTCACCAAGTCTAGATATCGAAGGGACTCAATTTGGAGGCCAGGCCCGGTAAAGATTGGCCTCAGAGCCACAGGCTTATGAAACCGACTCCTGGAAGGTGGGAAGTGAAACAGTGTTGACAGGAGGGTGACACCTCAGATCTTGGAGTAACACTGGTCTGTGTTGCTGGGACCCACAGAATCTGTGAGGTCCAAACAGGTCAGTTCTAAGGAAACACCTGGGAGATGGAGCTGTGACAGCTGCCAGGAGCATTATTTGTATCCTTCACCCCTCTGCACACAGGCAGAAGGCAGGGGGAGTCCAGCATTCCTGGGTCCAGCCAGGCCCTCTGGTTCAGCCACCTGATCTATACCCATCACATGTGAGTCTGTCTCCCCATATGTAAGGGGATGACAATCCCTGCTTAGCCAGGACGGGAGACGGCTTATGCCAGGGCAAGGCACTGCCCTGCTCTGGGGTAGTGCAGCCTAGGAGGGTGCCCCACCTTCAGAAGAGTGGGCATGAGCCCTGCTGCTTCCTGGTCAGCTGGTGGATGAGAAAGACTGACCGGCATTCTGATAGAACACCTGTGCATGTTCCAGCTTTTCAGCCGAGGTGCTGAGGATCTTTTCTATTTCTGCCCATCCTCCAGCCCAGAGGTCAGCAAGTCCCCTACTTACTGCCAACTCAGTTCCAAGTTCTGAGCCTTTTCAAACACCACTCTCCATACCTGAAATACCTTCCCCCTCTGCTTTTCAGATTTCTCTAGGCCTCATCTGAATCCCTCCTAAGACCTTCCGGTTCTGGAACTAATTCTTCCCAAGTGCTTTCAGGGAGGCTGAGCTCCCCGCTGGCACCACTGGCCCCCCACCATGAGTCCCCAGTGTGCACCTTAGTGTACCCAGAGTCCCAGCTTCACTTTGTACATCTGCCCCCTGCTACATTACAAGCTTCTCCAAGTCTCACTTATTTCTTCATCCTCAGCATCCAATTCCCAAAATGGCTCAATGTTAGAATATATGAAATGATCTCTACAGTAAGATAATTTCCATTTTGTAAATAAATTTCCTTTTTAGTAAAAATCCTGATACAGGTGCAACTCATTCTAAACAAAGTAAATATAAAAATCAGATTTATTTAACTAGGTGTGATGGCACCTGCCTGTAATCCCACTGGCTCATGAGGCTGAGACAGGAGGATCCCGAGTTCAAAGCCAGTCTCAGCAATGGTGAGGCACTAAGTAACTCATTAAGACCCTGTCTGAATAAGATACAAAGGACTGGGGATGGGGCTCAGTGGTCAAGTTCCCCTGAGTTCAATCCCTGGTAGCCTCCCCCACCACACACACAAACACACACACACACACACACAAATAAATCAGATTTAAAAGATAAAAAGGGCTGTTACAAAAGAATTCACCATTTAAAATAGCTGTTTGATACTTAGTTTTTCAAGACCTTGCATTCGATTCAGTCCAGCAAACGTCTGTGAACTGACATCCAAGGGTCTTCTTTGGGGCTCACTGCAGGTAGGCTTACCCTGTGCACTTCCTCAGCCTCATCATCCAGCATAATTCTAATGCATCCATTTTAAGTCACAAGAAACACTGAGCCCCCAAAATGCAAGTAGGAGCTCTCTTTATTAACATACTGATCACCAGCACAGAGATGCCCCCACAAACTGAGTCCTAGGGCTCTTGGGTGCATAAGCAGATACCCCCAGACACCCAGGACCCATGCAATAGTCATTTTTCAAATCTGTAAAGTCATCACCTTTCAATATAATTTTTGAAGTGGGATGTTATCTTTTAGGGTTTTTGTTGTTTAAAAATCCTATTTGCAGTATTCAAACTCTCCATGGAAAGTTCATGAGTCTTGCCTTCAAAAGGCAGCCCTAACTCAATCCCAAAGCTGCTACTTAGCAGCTTTGCAATCTTAAGCTCCTTGTTTATTCTCTCATAGCTCTCCTTCCTCATGTTAAAAGCACAGTGGTGTGATAACTAAACATCAGATGCAGAAAGCACTAGAATACTGGGCACCCAGGAAGCATTCAATCATTTTCATCGCCAAATTACCCTTCTTCCCAGGAGACAATTCACCTTAAAAGCCAGTCCTTCCACAACGTCTGCTGCAAGGAGAAATGCACTTCTGCTCTAATGTTGCTTAGAGACACATCAATCGCAAATCATAACCACAAGGAGATACCATTTTGCATCCAATAGTGCTGCTACAATTAAAAAAAAAACAGCAAGGATATGAAAACAAACAAACTTCAGGCATTGATACTGAAGTGAAACATGAGAAAGTAGAAAACTAAGCTGAAAACGTTCAAGTGATCTAGCAATTCCACTCCGATATACATATCCACAATATCTAGAAATAGGTTCCTGCATGCTTTTCCATGAATGTTTATAGAAACACTAATTCACAATGGCTAGAACATGGAAATATAACATCTATAAGCTCAGGAATGGATAAACAAAATGTAGTCTACCAAACGTGGTGTATCTATTCAACAGACAGCCACAATACTTCTTATATCACAACACAGATGATCCTCAAAACCATGCTCTGTGAAAGAAGTTTCCCAAAGTTATGTATGATTCCACTTTTAAGAAATATCCAGACTAGTTAAATCCAGAGAAAGCAAGTTAGTCATTGCCACTGGTTAGCAAGAAAGAGGATCTCTTTTACAGGTGAGAACACTTTAGAAACCAGACTAGATTGCTAGTTGCGTAAATGCTGAATGCAGCCGAACTGTACTCTTTCAAGTGGTTAGTAGTACAGTGTGAATTTATCCTCAAAAAATTAAGGGCCTACAAGGTAAGATCTTTCCATCTTCCATCCTAAAAGGGCAGCATTTGAGGGTGTCATTGATGGTGCCATCATTCCTCAGATACCCAGCAGCGAGGAAGGCAGACTTGCCACAGGTCCCTGCCCAATACGTCTCAGCCTGGTGGATCATTTGCACCAGAGTTAGTGCAGCTCTGATGCGTTTGTAACAGACATGCTATCCAACTCATTCTCCCACTCAAAGCTGTTATTCATTTCAGTGACAGCTAATAGGCCCACAAATCACATCTGTACAAATAAGACCATTTTTCCATCATAGCACATTTGGTTTTTGCTTAAAAAGCTCACCGAATTCCCATCTAAAAGTCCAGCAAAACCACACTATAACCTATGATTAGCATGAAGCATCCTGTGTGCAAAAACCATGCCCCCCACCATGACACAGCCTTATGCTGGTTTATAGTTGTAGAGGTTCTAGTGACTCATTTTAGTCACAAAGCTTCATAGACTTCACTGTAAAACCATGAGATTCTGTAAGCGTTTTCTTCCACAGTGCTAACATGTTTTCATCAAAATGTGCCTTTAGTTGAACACTTGTTTCCAAAGGGGAGACAGATTTGTCTTCCCATGGACCCTTCAGCCTCCCTCCAGCCAAGGGATGCTGGCATTTCCATTACTGGGAGTCATCCTTCTGTCTTATTAACAAAGCTTAGGCAAAGCGTGAATCTTTCCATCTCAACCTTGTTTTCAAGGGAACATTAAAGAGAAAAAAGAATCCTTCCAAAGAATTAAGTACCATGGAACCAGAAAATGCTTTGTAGCCAGAAGGGAAGATATATGCATGGATTACTAGGAATCCCTGGAATACACATAAACCTGTGAGTGGAGCATCTCGACTTTACCTACATATCCTTCCATCATTAACTCTACATCATTGTTTGCTTATGGCACTTCTCCCCTGCTGCTGAATCATTTTGAATTGTATATCCTGTTTATTAAAGTGAACTGGAAGTATTTCAGGAATGTCTTAAACTTTTTATGTTTACTGCAGCACTATTCACAATAGCCAACCTATCACCCAAAGTGTCCTTCAAAGGATGAATTTAATAGTGACACATGCATGAGGAAATACTATGATTCATAAGACACCTATCTTTTGCAGCAATGTGGCTAAAACTAAAGGACGTGTTCAGTGATATAAGCCAGGCACAAAAACATACCATAGGTGAAACAAAAAAAAATTAGAGAATAATGGTCAACAGCAGCTAACAGGGATAGGCAGAGATAGTACCCATTGGTATAAAGTTTGATTGCAGTAAGCAAGCTCTGGCACTCCACTGCACAGGGCGACTATAGCACTACACATTTCAAAGTAGCTATAGGAAAGGATTTTGAATGTTCTCAGTACCAAGAGAGATGACAGATATGCTACCAACCGATTTAATCCTTACACCCATACGTCAAAACATTGCATTTAAGTGATGGTCCCCTTAAATATGTACCCTTTAAGTATGTAGTTGCTTATGTGTCCATTAAAAATAAATTTAAAAACTCTTCAGTAGGAAGATTTTAGGAAAGTAAGAAATCCTCTTTTAATTTCCCCAGTCCAGCACAGCTAGAGGCAAACCTAAAAAGAGGCAGAGCCTGCAGAGCTGGTGCTGGAAACCAGACTCCCATCAAGGACTGCAGGTGAGCCAGAGTTGACGGAAACCAAACACTGGACTCCCACCCCCAAGCCTGGTCACTCCCATGTCTTCCACTCTGAGGACAGGGGGGCCTGCCATAGGCAGTGTCCCTACTGCACCGGTCCCCGTAACAGTGCATGCCCGACACAAGTGCCAGTGACCCCAGCCCTTTGGGAAGAGGGTAAAAGGAGACCCCCACCTTTGTTCCCTTTCCCAAGGGAACCGTGCCATATACCTTCCTAAGTACTGAACTATGAACTCTAGAGTTTAAGGGATGCATCACAATTGGCAGTGACACCAAGTTTCACCACTATTTAACCAATATCTACAGGGTTTATGTGGTGTTGGGAACCATCCTAGAAGCTTTTAAAATACTAGGTTTAGTTTTTGCAGCAACCTTATGGTGATGGGGAAAGTTCACTTCTAGGTACATGTTGAAAGGAACTGAGAGCAGGTATTTAAGAAGATGATTGTACACAGATGTTCACAGCAGCACTATTTACAAGAGCCAAGTGATGGAAACAGCCCAAATGTCCCAATGGGTGAAGGAACCAGTCTTATACAATGGATTTTTCAGCCCTAGAAGGGTAATTCCGAAACATGTTACCACATGGCTGAACCTTGAGAGTTTTGTACTACATGAAATAAGCCAGACGTGAAAGGTTAAATACCATCATTATTCCACATGTATGAAGGGCCTAGAACAGGAAAATCCAGAGACAAAATAGAACGGCAGCTGCCAGGGACTGGGAGAGGATGGGGTGCTAATGTTTGGAGGGATGATTACAATGTGAATGTGTTATGCCACTGAACTCTACCCTTAGAAATGGTTCAACTATGGTTAGGATAATAGATTTTATTGTGCATATTTTGCAATTAAAATTCATTTTAAACTTTTTCAAGTTTCATTTTACCACACTAATGACAAAAGCCCTCTGAGATAGCATTATGGTAAAGGACCTTCTTCCAGATATGGGCCCTTTGGCCAGACCATAGAGTGGCCAGGGCACCAGGGACATAATGCTCCCTTCACTCCTCTCAGGGCCTACACTCTGCTGGAGACCAACACCACGCCTAATTGCTACTGAGGCACAGGCTACAAAAGGGCAGAGCAGAGCCAAGAGGGCACATCACAGAGGAGCTGCAGGGCTGTCAGTTTAGTCGCCAGGAAGCAGCAGCAGACTGAGTTGTCTGTTAGCAAACACAACTGTCACTCTGGTGAGCAAAGGTCATGACAAGTCAAGAGCTCTCACCCATTCCTGCTCTCGATCCACATGTGGCCCAGGCTCAGCAAACTCCCCGAGACAGCAGTCAAGCATGAATCATCCCCCAGACCTGTTCAAATGTGCATACAGCACACAGAGCCCTCCAAGCATCCAACACACTGGCACCACCTCACAGCAAGACACAGTAGTAGAGTACACTGCAGAACCAGTCCAAAGTCCTGGGTTTAAGTTCCAGTCTAGTCCTGCTGCTCTCTGGCTTCATACCCTGGAGAAAGTCAGTCATTCAGTCTCTGCACCTCCATTTCTCACATACAAGAAAATATGTACTCCACAGGGTTATGAACTGAGGGAACCGGCATGTGGAAAGTGTTTATATACTTCAAGGACCACTCTAAAATTAGCTGTTACCATTACCCTATTGCCTCAACACAAGACCTAGAGGCAGGTGGGGAAGGAGCGACACTATTTACAAAAAAAAAAAAAAAAAAAAGAGGTCAAGAAAAAGCAAGTTGTTTGAGGTTATATGTCTCCTTCAAGTCCCCAGCCCTCTCCACCACAGAGGACCTACAATAACCCAAAAGCATTTGATGAAAATTACAAGAATCTCAACATTTAAACACATCATACACCATTTTTCCTGATGCCTGGAGAAAGCAAGATCCCAGGTTCTCCAAATCCAACACCATAGCATGCAAAGGCCCTGGGTTCAATTCCCAGTGCTGCAAAACAAAATATCCAAACCCACCATCTCCGTCTAATCCCAGCAGCCACCACTTCCATCCACTGGGAAACTGGCTAAAAGCACAGGTTTTACTTACCACCTATTAGGGTTCTCTTCACCTGTACTTTACCACCACAGGTCAGAGTCTAGTGGTAAAACATCATACCTGACCCTCAGCAAACTGGTGGAGATGGCAAGAAAAATGCAAGAGCAGGTACCACTAAATGCTGAGCTCTGGTGAAACCAACAAGAGGGATCTAGCTAAGCTGAATCAAGAGGATTGATGCAATGAAAACTTGGTGGAGCAAGTGGAATTTTAGATTGCTTCCTGTGACAGGCAATTTTACGTCAACTTGACTAGGTCAGAGTATGACCATGGGGTACCCAGGTAAGCTATACATTCTGGGTGTTTCTGGAGGAGATTTACATCTCAATTGGTAGACTGTTCTCTGCTTTTTCCCCCCAAGGCTCAGGTGGACTTCCTTTATGGAACTCTCCCACCAGTTCTCCTGGTTCTCGGATCTTCAGATTTGGACCCGATCCATCAGCTCTCCAGCTTGCCTGCTCTAGATCTTGGCACCCAGCCTCCATAAACATGTGTCTCAATTCCATATTTTGTATAAATACATACATCTATACAGATGGTTCCTGACTTAAGATGATCTGACTTAATGACTTTGATGATGTCAATATGTAATCGTTCAACCATTGTTTTCCACTTGCAGTATTCAGTAAGTTACATGAGATAACCAACACAATTATAAAGTAGTTTTTATGAGCGGACTCTGCCCAACTTCGGGCTAATTTGCAAGTTCTGAGAATTTTCAGAATAGGCAAGGCTGAACTATGATAGTTCAGGTAGATTAGCTTACAATGGGCTTATTAGGAAGGGACCCCATCTTGGCTGATGAGCATGGGTGTATGTAGGTATTACCTGTTGGTTCTTTCTCTGAAGAACCCCAACTAGTACACTGCACCAAGGGCTTGGCAGACAGGAAAGGCAAGTTCCCAGAAATCTAGGAAACTTCATGAAAGGAGACCAGAAAGTTGGAGTACATAAGCGAGCTGACAGCCATGAGAAAGTGGTTTTAAAAGGCCGAGAAGACAAATAGGACTGAGGATCTTAAGGCAAAAGGGAATCCGAGGACCACTGATGGATTCAGAACATGTCCACCTATGCTGGCAGACAGGATGGATGCCCATGATCCTGAAACTTGCTATGATTCACAGGAAAAATAATTTCTCTATGCATGAGAGTAAAGCAGGCTGCAGCCTATGAGGCCACTGCATTTGTCCAGGAAGGACGACAACACGTGGGGGCGAGATGACAGAGTAGGGCCTCAGTGAAAGGAGATCTCTTCCCTTTAATAGACGCACACTCCCTTTGACCCAGTGAACAGCTCAGCTAAGGGAGAAGTTCTACACCCTGCCCAGACACGAAGACCAGAGGGCTCGGGGAGAAGGCCAGCACCTAAGAATGAGATACTTTGAACTTCCCAAATTTTGCTTTACCCCTCTGGCCTCAGCCTCCCCTCAGAGAGCTGGAGTACCATGCTGTGTGCCTTGCAGAAGGGCTGAGGGTGAAGTGTGGAACATTAGAGGAGGAAGCAGCCCAGTGAGACTAGCACCAGCAGAAACCGCCACAGGGTGTGCCTCCAAGCACCCAGTTACCTACAGTCCACTGGAGAAACAGGCTTTTTTATGAACTAGACCTGCAGAGGGTCACCTCCATAAAACACTCCAGAGCCTCATTAGATGCACACAGCAGCCATTTGCTGACTTTCGGCGATGAGTCACTGAAAGCTTTTACCTTCCACACTAACACACGCCTGTTACAGCCAGCTCAGGTATCATGAGGCAGCCTAGGTGAGGTGAGAGCAAACACCCAGGAAGTGGAGCAGAGATGAACAGGGACCAACAATGGAAGGCTGAGGCCAAATATGACTCTGGAGAACACAAGGAGCTCCCACTACGGTGACTCCTGGAACTGGTGGTTGAAACCCGGCTGACAACCCCATATACCATGGCTAATGCTGTCCACAACATTATATTTAGAGCAAAACAGGGCCTCCCTCCCAAGGGGATGCTAGACAATCCATCCCTGTATTGATCATCACACACAACCACCGTAATGGACTCCAGAAATGCTCCAGGTCTCAACAGAAAAGGAAACAAGGAGATAAGGTCCAATGAAACAGAGCAAGTAAATGTAGCTCTTGTCCCATGCCCGCTTCAAGGAGAACCAACAATCCAGGAGGTTAGTGTCAGAGGTGTGGTGAGAACAGCTGGACCTAGACCTTCCCTATATTACTTCCTTTAACTCTCACGCCCCAGGAGGCATTGTCCCCTTTTTGCAGAAGGGGAAACCAGAGCAGAGGCAAAATAACTTGCCTAAGGTTCCTAGTGAGTAGTAGAGCTGGAATTTCCAGCCAGCCCCGTGTCTGGCTCCCAAGTCTGAGCCCTATAGAAAGGGCCAAAGTTCAAATACCCTCGACCTTCCACCTCTCCAGCAAATGATGGTGATAGTCGCACAGGAGCCTCTGCCCAAAGGCAAAGGTCTGAAGAATGACTGTTTTGCTTCCCGAGTTTACTAGAGTGAACATGATGTGCTTCTTTAGGCAGAGAAATACCAATCTGGTTTTTTCACTGACCTCACATCTTCCTTCAAACACCTCCCAGGGAGCCCCCAGGAGACAGTTCTCCACCTCGCTGAACATTCAGCGCATCCACTGAGGCCAGCACCAAGTTAGCTCATCATAAACCAACCCTACACAACCACAGCAAGGCTGAGCACCAGGCAGGCTGCCAAGAGACTCCGCTCGAACCAGCTGTCAGCCACCTAGTGATCCGATTAAGAAGTGTTGGTTAATACTGGGGGCACCATTAAAAATACATCAGCTACATCTTTAAAAGAAAGCCTCCCAAGGCTTCTTCCAAGAACTTATTCAACAAAGCAAAATGCTCTGCCAGTTAGCAGGTAGCCAGCAGAAGGTACTTGAACTTGTAATTAGTTTTCCTGGATGAGGGAGATATTCCCCCACTCCCCACGGACTTGATGGATGACAATCAAAGTTTATGCCCCAGAACTTCCTTCCTTAGGGATTCCAGAAGGGCATCTGGACATTCTCTGTAGCTTCCAGAGGTCACTAAGGAGTGCGCGTATATAGTTCATTGTATTGGCTCTATAGAGTACTCCTGGGTATTGGCGAAGCTCTCTCAGAAGGCAATAAAAATGAGAACCAACACTGTCTGCCCTGACTGGGGGGCACTGCCATATGTTGATTTGGTATTTAGTTGTGAACACCTTGGGGGCCCTCTCCACCCATTCCAGCCCTGAAGTCGAAGAACATGGGCATGAATGTACTAAGCCAATTACAACAGTGGTACAAACCAACAAAATCTCCCCAAGGATGCCACCAACCCTTCCCTAGCCATTTTCCATCTGTTTAAGTTTACATGTGCCTAGCTTAACAAGTTACCGGGATGTTTTTTTGAAGAAAACAACTCCTTCATATGTAACAAATTAAAAAAAAAAAAAAAAAAAAAAAAACGGGGCAGGGGGTGGGGACACTTCCAGAACCATAAGTGGATTACTTCTGTGAGGGTTGGAGGCACTTTCCCTTAGGTCTTCCCAATTCTCTTCAGACTCCCCTGCTAGAGCCCATTTGCTCTGATGACCCTGCAACCTCCCGCTCTGCTGCCTTGAAACTCCAGGAGTCCTGTATCCCAAGCCGAGCAGTGGCAGAACTCGGGCCCTGGCCTATCTAGTAGGCACTGCAGAGTACAGGGCAGGCCTCTTCCTCCAAACTGCAGTTTTACAAGAACCATGTTCTGCTCAGGTCACCTACACCTTTTTGAGAGAATCAAATGAAATGGCAGACGTCGTGGCACTTTAAAAAAAAAAACACTAAGGTTCTATCCTGGCTCAATAGTCATTCACTGCATGGAATCGGAATGGAATCCATAGAAACAGCCCTGAAAGGGAGTCCTAATCCTAATACCGTTTAATAAGACTCGGGCTGCAGACTCCACCCTCCAATTCCCTGCTTTTAGTTTCCAGGGTTTAGCTACAGAGACAAACATTCCACTCAATTCAAGCACAACATGTACCCTGAGTCTTTTCACATACCCATAGGACTCTACAACAAGCAGCCAAGTCCCCATCATAAGGCCTCAGCAAACTGCATCCAAAACTCAGATCAGCAGAAAAGCAATAGATACTGAGCCCTGCCCCACCTGATACCTCCTATAAATGCCCACCAAGCCCCCTTTCTTACTTTGGTCCCAAGCATTTAAATAAAGGCATGACACTTGGCATAATACACTGTGCTCCCTGGAGCTAAATTATCATCATAGGTATTATTTGATAGCAACGTAGGCTGAATGGTGTTTTAAAAGCATTTGTAGCTTGAAAACCACTAAGACCACAGGTGGTTTGAATGCATTTAGCCATATACCGAGATCAGTGCAAAAGCCTATTTGTCACCATGACAGGAGGTGATAGCTCGACATTTCCCAAGTTTCAGAACAGCAGGGGAAAGCCACCTCCCCTCTATTTGTAGCAATGCTGGACTTCTAAGCACTCTGCACGAATTGTCAATCACTCTAGTTATTCAGCAGGCTGAACAAACCCAACCACTGTCCACTATCAGACCCGTGCTGAACTTTTTGTGAAGAGAATATTTCTAGTTTCTGCTCCTGTAGTTCTCATCAACAAGAAATAATTGACAGTGGCTCCTGCTTCCACAAAGGGTATTGGCAGAACATCACATCATTTTTCTTCCTATGTATTCCCCTACTGATTCTGTAAGGGTGGGCAGGTGGGGAGGGGGTGTGGAATCAAGGACAGGATGCAACCATTATTCCCCAAACCATAATCCATTCTTTTGCCTTGAAATGGTGGCCACTGTGGTCTATCAATGATTCTCTAGAAACTCAAGAGCTGAACATCAGAACATGCTTGGAGGAGCCCAGCTGAGTGTTCAACCTGTCAGGGATGTGAATTCTGGTTCAGCTGCTTCCTTTAGTAACCAAGTTACTAAACCTCTCAGGGTCCTAGTTTCCAGTTATATTTTTAAAGCTTTATTAGAAACTTCCATCCTTCCATCATTGTAAGGACTGAATATGAGATTTATGTATCTGTCATGTGGAACCTTCATGAGTTGAATCAGTTACATCAATTGAAACATTAATGATGCTATTAACTCTTTCAAGACTGGCCAGCAGCAGTCCAAAATAGCACTGACTCATTTCAGTATGTCCAGTAAGGGACTCTCTGCCACACTCCCATCTTCTCTATTCTTTTTTCTTCAGACCAGAGTTGCCTCCTCATAATTTGAGCAGGAATCATTATGGTGGTTATCCTTGACATCTCAAGAAGATATGGGCAATCGTTGGAGCTCCCACGATTACAATTAAATGGAAGCATGAAACTCTAGCACGGCAAGCACCTCACTGAAACCTGAAAGGCAGGTAAGTTCTATAGGCAAACACCTCTTAATCCCTTACAGTCACTTCCCTTTGCCGTTTCTCTCAGAACCCTGGTTACAAAACACCCACACCTTGAAGCACAGAGATGATTGGGGAGGTGGGGTTCTACTGATATATAGTGACTCAGGTTTAGTTTATAATTCTCCAAAAATCAGCCTAAGTTGAAGGCAGAACTCAATCAGGATCTGATTGGCACTTTTGATTTATAGGAAGGAAACAGACAAGAGGAACAAGTCACTCATTATTCCTTCCGGGTGCACCTTAAGAGCTTCAGCATGGACCATCATCCCAGTCAAAATGGGCTTCAGCAAGCTAGAATGAGCCGACTTCCATCTGTATCTGGAGCTCACCTCCAATTTTAAGAAATGAAAAGCAGCACAGAAAAAGATACAACAGCCCAAGATCAGAGGAGTTCCCAAGGATGCTCACTGCCTTAGATAAAACTAGTGTTTGAACCTTATTTCTAAGCCAAGGTTCTCGAAGAGCCTACAGTAGCAACAGTTGTCATTCTCAGGTATCCTCAATGATTCACTGAGAACCAAGTGTTAGAAACCCACAGAGCAGTCCACTATGGAATCCTAAGGGGACAGCAAGCCCCTGGCCATTGTCTGAGACTTTCATCATCCTTTAGCTTAGAACTTCAAATAACTGCCTATAGATGCTAGGGGCGATTCCTGTATTTAAAAAAGAGAAAAGGAACTTTAAAGGTAGATGCCTTCTAAGATCCTGTTCAAATCTAAAACTGAGGAACAGTCCTTTCTGTGTACCCTGCACTAGGCCTGCCCCACACTCCTGCCCCGCCCAAGGCGAGAAGCCCCTTGGAGCTGTGCAGGGACCTCTGAGGAACACTAACCTGCTGTAGTCACACATGGGCTGTAAACCTGGGATGGTTACTCAAAGATGAGTCAGGCATTAGCTTTAGTAAATGCCCGATGCACTCCCAAATTTTACTTCCATTTCTTCCTCTATTTTCTATTACCTAAAGTCACGCAGAAGAGTCAACTTTGGGGGAATAACAATTCCTCCAAATGCTGTCTGGGAATCAAGTTTTGGGCAGTGTTCGATTCTGCAGTAAGGGAAGGAGAGCAGCATTGTCTGAAAGGTGGACTGCAAACAAACCATGATGGAAGGCAGCAAAAGAGCCTCCCACAAAGGCTCATGGGCTGTGGACATCAGAAGCATGGCCGGAAGGCAACAGGTGAAAACAAATACAGAAACTGCCAAGCGATGGACGATGACTCACTCAGCTGCTCAGAACCAGGAGACATCACATGACCGATGCGGAAGTCACTCCCTCCTGCCCCACACCTGCTCACACAGTGGGGGTAGGAAGGCAGCTGTGAACCCTGGCAGCGCTTCTCCCACTCTCATCCTCACCAGGATCTCCTGGGGCATGTGGTCAGGACAGGGGGCCCAGTCCCTTTCCCACCCCAAGAAGCCTGGGGCTCTGCAATCTTTACTAGCTCTCCAGGGGATTCTGTACACAAAGTGCCAAGATTTGAGAACCACTGACAGCCATAAAATATTTAAGAGTGAAGACAGTCTACAACAATGTGCTTGGGGTGCTGCCATAGGCATAAGGCAGGGCAAAAAAAATGAATACTTTTTCTAGAAGACAGAAGGGAGATTTATATAAGAAATTATACATCATACACAATCTAAAGAAGACACAAAAGAAACATGTAACAGTAGTTGCTTCCAACAAGGAACTACCTGAAGGACAGAAGAAAACAGTCACCACACAGCAAGTCATTTAGACGACATGTTATCCAATAAATTTCTGGATAAATTTGAGAGTTAGATGGCTTGCTTAAAAGACAACAAAAAAAATAGTAATTCATGGATAAAGGAAAGTAGCAGCCTTGTGGGTTGGTATTCCAGGGTTTTGGGCAATTTCCTGGCACCCTCTGATCTGACCCAGTTCCTCCCTGGTTCCTTGGCCATCTATGGGTCTCCAGATAGAGTCTGTGGGCCAGGGGAAAGAATGCCCTGGTGACAGCTCAGGAGACACCTCAAGGGTCCCCTTCCTGAGTTTTGTCTTCCATATCAACTGCCAACTCTTTGAAAGAAAAGACTTCCTCAGCCATGATGTCATCTCCCTTGATACCTGGACTCAGTTAAGCCACGCCTCCAGCAACATAGATGTCTGAGATATCTCACTTAGAAATAGACCCCAGGCTCTGGAATCAAGTTCCTTGCAACTATTAGGAAAGCTTTAGATTGCTGTCCCTCTGCAACATCCAGTTCCCTCTAGGGCAACACCGGCTTCTGCTCTTCCTGTTCAAATCTACTTGTCAACATGCAGCAGTTCCTACTCCTCCTGACCCAAGTGTCTTGATTCTGCATTTGTGCATTTGTATTCTGCTTTGTATTCCAGAAAACCACCTCCCAACTTTTCATGCCCTGTATTTAAAAAAAAAAAAACAGAAAAAAAAAACACCACACCAAAAAAAAAAAAAGTCACCATTCCTTCCCAGGGCACTCTCTTCACTCTAAAGAGTCTACCTGGAGGTTTTTCAAGGCAACAGTATCACGAGGTGATCATGTCCATCTTTGCCAGAGCCAAGAACCCACCCCACGACTCACATCACTCATCTGTGTATTTATACACATTTGCCTTATGCCGATATACTTCACTCTTAGTGGGTTCCAGTCTAAGAAAGCCCCAAAGCCACCTCCTTGGGCCGACAGTTAAATTGATCTGCTGGTCAAAATCTTTGCAAACTAACACTCAAAGAAGAATATTGATTTGCTACATTCTTTACTATCTGTAAATGATGTATATATTTGAATTGCTAATGATTGTCTATTCTGTTTATTTTTGAAACAGAAGTGGAGTTAAAAATAACAGACTGCTAGAAATTGCTATGAGGTGACCTGGACAGCTTGTCCATGGATCTGGGAGGGAATGCCGTATGGCGTGAGGTGTCCAGGACACAACAGGCCCTGGAGATGTGCACAGGATCTAACAGTTCTACAGTATGTTGGCTTTTACAGAGGGCTTTTGATTTCTTCCCTGCCAAACCTCCAGGAGACAAAGGTTTATTATCCATTTAACAGGTGAAGAATCAACAGGTGAAACAACTTGCCCATGATCTATAGTTGGCCCTAAAACCCATGACACGACATTTTTCTACAGCATCACATGCTCCTTATCAAAAGGGCTTTGGAACTTCACAAAGCATGAAACCCATAACTCAAGGGATGCTCCCGAGGCCATGCAGCATGTCCATGGAGAAAACATTCTGGATTCTGCCATTGAGAGTCACCGTCTCAGCTGGAGTGGTCATATTAATGTCTAGGAAAGCCTGGTACACCTGTGTTAGTACCTACCCACCTTACCCACCTTCACACTCTGCAAGGACTACATCAGTGGGGTTTTTTTGTTTTGCATCTATACAAATTATCAAAGCAAATTGTGTATATATTACAAGGTAATGGAAATTAAATATTAGCAATGGCAAGCCTTTGTACTAACATCCCATTAGCTGGAAGGCAAGACCCTTCTCAAACTATCCAAATCTAAATCATACTCCAAGGCTCAGCTCAAGACTGACTTCCAGAAGGCCAGCCTGTGCACTTGCATGTGCAGACATGTGCAGTACAGTTCCGAGTATCCCCAGAGTAGGGCTAAGTGGAAGCAACCCTGGCCTTAGAGTCAAACATGTCTGGGTTCAAAATCTAACCCTGCCATTTACTGGCTCTTCGGGCAAGTAATAGCCTTGGCTCACATCTGTCTAAGGATACAACCTCCTGTCTTGCAGGATTACAGAAAAGCAACAAAGAGATCATGGTGGTAAGCCCCCAGCACACTGCCTGGTACATGGATGTTCAATAAATTACCACCAGCTCCACAAAGCTTTACCTCCACTACCCAACGCCATGATCACTCATGTTTTAGCATCTTCAATTGCCCAAACTTTGAAGATCCTGTTACATAATTTATCTACCAAAATAGATAAGAATTCTGGAGTCTCAGAGAGAAACCAATATTAACCTTTATATCCCTGAGACTCTTATGGCACTTAATCAGTGATTGTAATATTTCAGTATGAGCTACTTAAAGGGAAAAAAGTTTCAAGCAATTTCCAAACAATGGCCATAAAGGGAGTTTATTCCACAGTCAAAAGGCTGTGCAGGGGGCTGGGGTTGTAGCTCAATGGTGGAGCACTTGCCTAGCATGCACGAGGCACGGGGTTCGATCCTTAGCACCACATGAAAATAAATGTATCGAGTCCATCCAAAACTGAATATATTTTTTAAAAAAAGACATCTGCTCAAGGGATTCAATAAAATCAGTAATTTGAAGCCAAAGAAAAGGCTGTGCAGGATATACATGCCATTGATGCACTCCAGGATTCACAGTTCTATCTACCAATAGGTAAAGTCCACACTCCACTTGGACTCCTAGAAACTGTCATTTCACGGCCTGCTGCATGCCAGCACTGTGCAAGGTCCTAGAAGACCCAAAGACAGACATGGACTCACCTCCAGAGCGGCCATCATGTCAGATATCAACTAAGATTTTACACAATCCATGAAGGAATTTGCACATGATCCCGTCTTGCCCATCAGTAGCAGGGCTCAGTTTTCTCAGCTGGAAGTGAAGATGCTGGATAGATCATTTCCAACATCTACTGTGGCTCCCTTTAGTCTATTAATAAGTTACCCCTGGAGACATGTGTTAAAAATATTTTTCTGAATAGCGTTTTTTAATACATAAGCACTGAAAGGAAAGTTTTCCATATGGAGGTTGAACAACTGTCCCTTGAATCCCCACAACAAAGTGATTTCAGTATTTAGCATTCCCCTTTGCCGTCCTTCCCCATGCAGGAAACAAGCTATTTCTGGGAAGGGCTCGTAGGAGTCCAGGAGCATGTGAAGCAGGACCAACTGGGGTTCTAGGGCTATAAGCAGGATCTGCTTCAGACAAACACAGTAAGGATCAGCTACACTGAGGAAAGGCCCAGGAATAGCATGTTAAATGACTTTCTTTTAGAAGAACTAGAAGGGTCTCACCTCATTAGACCCTGAAGAATCCCATGGTAAGCCACAGGAACAAGGACATGGGATATAAGTGAAGTCCTGTGCTCTGCCCATCTATCCCCGTGTTCCCCACTCTCATTTAAGATGCTGCCCACCAGCTCCAAAGCCGGGCAGCAGGCATTCAGGCTCACCTTCCCACCTCTCCACAGCCCCTTATACCAGCTCCCTCCATAAATCCACAGGCGTGCATTAAGCCAGCCAATTCAGAAATTTCTCAGTCTGTTAAATGCCATAGCTTGTAGTAGTAAATTCATCTTCATCAGAAAAAAACTCAATTATGTGTAAGTTAAACACCTAAGGTAGGAGGTTTATAAAAAGTAATATCTAACACTACTGGATGAATAATTTGACATTTCTATTTGCTATTTAGCACAGATCATCGTGTAAAACACACTGTAATTGGAAGAGACTCAAGTTTCATGTGAGTTCTCAATATCAGAAATTTTATGCTACTTGCTCTAGGCTGTCTTTATTAGTTACCATTTTGGGAAAATGAGCGACTGTTTTGCCTATTACTTGCAAAATGCTCAAGGAAAGCAACACATGTTATGCTTTTTTAGAACTAAAAGATAGCAACTCTTCCCAAACACAAGGCTAAGTGGGAAACAAAGGAAAATTGATGCTTCAGTGCACAGGAACTTTTGGTCAGTCAGTCTCTGAGGCTAGTAGGCAATAGAGTGGAAAAACTATAACATGTGGCTGGGCTCTGAAGTTCAAAGAATAAGAGTTCTAATTCTAAGGTGTGTTTATTCTCACATCCACTATAAGAAAGTCATCCAAGCCCAAAGAAAAATAGTCCTTTCTTGTATTTATAATCAAAGACAACAGCCTCCAAAGGAGTGGAAACCAAGTCTTTCCATCCAGCAGAGATGCTGTGTGAGGATCTAATGAATTCCAGGAGAGTCTTGAAGCAGAAGGGGCAAACTGTCCAGTTAGAGGAGACAGGCTAGTCACTGCGTTCCCTCTGACACCAAGTGCAAGTTTAGGGGTCCTCGAGTTCAACCATGACTTGCAGCACAGTTTGCTTCAGGGAAAGGACAAATTAAGATCAGAAATGAAGAGACACATAGGGCAGGGTTCAAGGAAAGTACCAAATGTGTTACCTTCCTGGCAACAACATGCATAGAACACTGCCAACCAGAGAAGCTCAGGAAACAAGCTATTTCTGGGAAGGGTTCATAGGAGACCCGAAGCAGTGAAGTGGTACTTAGCTGAGCCTCAGTGAGTAACTGGTGCTGCATTAGGTATAGATTTGATTGATATCCAAATGACTAATCCCACCCCCACACACCTGTCCTGTTATTTAGGCATGATCTGAAGTCCCCACCGTAAGTCACAATAGTTTTCCTGGTATGGCCATATCCCATCTTAAGTCACTTCATTGGAGGATTTTTTTGTTTTGTTGGATTGAAACCAGGGGCAGTTAACCATAGAACCACATTCCCCAGAGCTTTTTTTTTTTTTTTTTTTTTTTGGAGGTGGAGGGGAGACAGGGTCTCTTTAAGTTGTTTAGGGTCATCCTAATTTGCTGAGGCCGACTTTGAACTTGTGATCCTCCTGCCTCAGCCTCCCAAGTTGCTGTGATTACAGGCATGTGCCACCATGCCCAGCTATATCATTGGTCTTTATGGCACTCCCAGCCCCTATCTTAACTCCTATCTTTAGCCCAGGACAAAGGCCACACCTCTGTGGGCAAGGCTAAATTCTTAATACACAGGGAACCTGAGGCTATACTAGCATGTAGTCAATGATCTGTCAACACAGACAAGAAACAAGGTCAGTCAGTATGCTGGAGTTGACGCCCCTGTCCCCTGCTCATTCCCTACAACTATCTAAAGTGGGAAGGTCCCTACGGTGACCAAGAGGTTGGAAGCTTAATTAAGGAAAGCCTCTGGGTTC
This sequence comes from Marmota flaviventris, assembly GCF_047511675.1. NCBI lineage: Eukaryota > Metazoa > Chordata > Mammalia > Rodentia > Sciuridae > Marmota > Marmota flaviventris. The sequence continues at coordinate 24,107,866 of NC_092513.1, read as the reverse complement.
AGTGGTGCACACTGGCAATCCCAGGTACTCAGGAGGGTCATGAGCTCAAGCAAGGCCAGCCTATGCAACACAGAAAGACCTCAACTCAAGAGTTAAAAGAAGTCCACATACAACTTCTTTAAAAACTGTTCCTACACGGGAATTCTGGTGTTGCTTCCAGGATCAATGGGACATAGTTTTGCTCAGGTTCAACCAGCTGCCTACTTGGAAGCTAACCAAGCCTGCCCGTTGAAGACATCCATCCAGATAGCTTATTTCTGCTTTTATTACAAACCAAAATTTCACAGGCATACAACAAACATTTGGTTGTCGCTTCTACTTCATGTTCACTGTGGGTTGTCTGGAGATTCTGCTCTGTGTCAGCCTCATTATAGAATTCAGGCTGATGGAGCAGCTCCCACCTATCAGCTGAAAGAGCTTGGTGCAGGAAAAAAAGCTCTCATTCACATTTTCTAGCCCAGGCGAAATCTCATGGACATGCCCAAGGTGAGACGGTACAATCCTACCCTGTTGTCAAGAGGAGGAAGAGAACCAAATATCAGTGAGCGACCCAATGACTAGAACATCTATCCCCCCCACCATGTCCTTATCCACATCCCCGATAGGGGCCAAAGGTGCTCTGACTACGAATTGGGGCATTTGTGCTGTTCATTAAAAAAAAAAAAGAAAGAAAACAGGTGTAGGGAATGTTTCCAGTCAGTTCAAGAGGAACATGGAATACTTTAGAAGTAAATGTTTCACATGTCCCTGGTATTTTGCAGTATGGGTGCCAAAGAGTCAGTCCACAATATAGGACATTAGCAGTCTCACCCAATCTCCAAAATACCATCCTAAGACAAGAGGATGGCCCAAGCTGAAGCTCTTCATGTGAAGGGCAACCTCAGTCCAACAATCAGCAACAAGGTATTCTCAGGTCCCCCTTAATTGGCAAATCCAAGTGCACCAAGATATACCATGTGAAATCACAGCAATACCCTTCTAGTTCTAAGAAGTTGCAGTAAAGACAAGTGCAAGAAGCAATGATGGAAAAACATCCCTTTTTGAGAATGGAAAAAAGGTCAATCTCAAACTGATGAAATTACCCACTCAGTTCAACATGAGCTAAGGTAAAACCCCATCACTCTTCAAAGACTTCTTTCCAGACTCAATGAAGCATTTAATATTTCTACTCAGTTTTATCTTGCCTGTTCTTATCAAGGTAACTAACCCTCAGCACCAAACATGAAGAAAGTTACAGGCAAACTAGTGAGTAATCACAGGAGGGAGAGGTACTCAAGGTCTGTTAAATGAGAACTAAAGGAAATTGGTCACCTTTCACCTGCAGAAGGTTGTATTACTGGTCTGAAAGCATCTGAAAAGCTTCCCTATAGAATACAACAGGCATTCTCCTCAACTCTGGGAGAACGAAGAGTCAGAGGTGGGACTGGAAGCAGCCTGCAGTGAAGGGGAACAGAGCCACCTGACAGTGGGAGTACCCCTGGGCTCAGCAACTGCAGCCTTCTGCCATGGGGAGTTGTCAGGGAGCACCGACAGACAGTGGAAGAGTACTGGAGGGGTTACTGTGTTCAGGCCTAAGGATCCTAGGTGAGGATCTATCATGAACATAGAAGAGCCAGGAGCAAAAATAAGTTCTGTGAACATTAGAACCAGATCCAGAAAGCCCCTAAACATCTGTAGGTACCAAAGTGGAAAGCAGACCTTTATGGAGGAAGAAATCTCAGAGGCCAACCATCAGCACAAGCAAGCAGCTCTGATGAGCCATAGAAAGGATGGCTAGAACAAAGAACCGGGCAGACCTGTCCCACTGCTCCCTATGCACCTGCTGACATGGGCATGGGTCATTCTGCCCTTTCCATCACTCCTACACCATGCTACAGTGTAGCATGCCCACTGTGAGCACACAGTAGGCATTCAATAAACATTTTCTGGAGGCCCTCAATCCAGTGTTTTGACTGTCATCTTATACAACAGCTTTGGCCTACTGTGTGCAAGCTGGTGGGAGGCACCACTGTGTTGAGAACCCAGGAGTTGGGTGAATTCTGGGGAGGTGACGCAGTGAGTACAGGACTCAGTAGTCAGGTAACCAGGACAACTGCTACTGCCTGGAACACCCCTCATTTTTAGGAATGTTGAGGGATTGCAGGGAACCAAAGCAATCTCTAAGTATACAGACAATAGATTACAAAACCAATCAGATGTCTTGACACCTCATCAGTAACCCTCACCCCTGCCTCTTCTCGTGGTGCTGCATGAGATATTAGACTAGCAAGCACTGCTGGTGCAGAGATCTGTATGGTCTTGCAGCCCCTCAAGATTACCTCAGCTGCAAGTTCTCCTGGGACAAATCCTTATCTACCTACCAACCTGAAGCCACCACTGCTGCTCGAGTCTGAGCTTGAACCTCCACTTTTACAGGGTGGGCCTTGGTTCTGGCAGGGAGTTCTCCCAGCATCAGGCCTCTCACGGCTTACTTTCCACAGGGCTGGGAATATAGCTCAGTTGGCTGAGTGCTTGCTTTGCATGCAGCACTAGGTCCGTGGGTTCAATCCCCAGCACCACCACCAGCTTACTGTTCACTCTCCCATCTAGAAGCAGAACTTCAGTGGAAAGTACAAGAGGAGGCGCTCCATGAGCTCTGTACACCATCACAGTATCAAACCTGGAAAGAACCTGTAAGTACTGAGTGATCTAAAACCCTGCTCGGGCTGAAGGAAAACCTGGTATTCCAACTGAGTGATAACATCAGGTCAGATGCCAACTGGAGTCTACAGAACGAAGTGCGGGATTATAAGTCTCCAAGGGCCTTTGCCCCAATCAGAGCACCTAACAGGTGCAGTGTTCATCTGAACACACATCCTTCTGATGGAGACCACTCAACTACCCAGACCACGTCACATGCACAGGTAGGTGGTCCAAAACCTAGGTAGAAACAAGCTCTGACAGGACTCACCTCTTTGTACTCCCCCTCAGTACTGGGGGCACATCTGGGCTCAATACATACAGTTGGTCACCCGTTACCCCGAGAAGGGGAGCTTCCAGCAGAGGCAGCAATTAATTGCCATCTTTCAGCAAAGCTTTTGCCTGGAATTTCTGCAGCTTTTTCAGCAAAGGGAAGTTGGAGCTACTTCCTCTGGAATGCAAAAAACTAGGATTACCAAGTGACCTACTCAACTGACTTAAAGAGTACCAATCCTCTGAGGATCATTACCCAAAAGTGAGGTATCTAAGTCAATCATGGGAAGAGCTTGAAAAATCAATTTCCCTATCATAAAAAAGTGTCTTTTTCCATTAGTTTAAGAAAATGTTGCTGGGTGTGGTGGTACACGCCTGTAATCCCAGATCAGGAGGCTGAAGCAGGAAGATCACGAGTCGATTTCAAAACTGGCCTCAGCAAAAGCAAGGTGCTAAGCAACCCAGTAAGACCCTGTCTCTGAATACAAGATAGTTCTGGGAATGTGGCTCAGTGGTTGGATGCCACCAAGTGTAATACCGGGTACAAAAAAAAAGTATACAAAATAAATGTATACAAAAAAAATGCTTTTCAGCCAGCTTTAACCAAAGTCAAGAGTTGGGAACGGAACCTGACACTACTAACCCTAAAAGGGTTTTGGCAAACAAGTGGGGGGAAATGTCATCTGAAGGATAGAGAAACATCAGGAGAAAAAAAATGAATGGCTTCCCATTAATGTGTGTTTTAGAAATTCAGAAGTTATTCCAATTAAGTCTGCAAACTTGTTACACCATTGGTCTTCACTGGTGCCTGTGACATTGATGGAAGAAACCATTTACCAAAACCAATACACTTCATGACATTTTCTGTAGGTTTTTTTTTTTTTTTTTTGACGCACTGTTTTGTAAATTAAAAGAGCAGCCCTTCTCAATGTACAAGTTAGTACGCCACTTCCCTTGAAGGTGGAGAAGGTAGCTGAAGATAGCAACCGTTTAATTATGATTTATTGAGGACAAGTCAGATAACAGAGTGTTTTCCAATAGGCTTTCACAGTCCACCATCCCTGGGTCCAGTCCCTGCAGGCAGATGGGCCAGGTGTCATGAAATACTGTGCCAAAGATAACCTTGGAGGTTTAAGGCCAAGCCCCTCATTTTGGAGATGGGGAAATTGAAGGCCTGAGGGGAAATCACCTGCCCAAGGTCACAGTTAGTGCATGGCAGATTCTTATCCAGCCAGGGTGACTGAGGAAAGCCCTTTTACAGGAAATCCTGGTGGATGCAAACAAGCAAACCAGGAGCCTGCCCTCAGACAACCCTGGCACCATGGCACCTTGGCCAGACTCGGTTCAGGGGCACCAGGATGCAGGGCGGGCGGGTGGGGGGGGGGAGAAGATCAGGGAAACCTGCGCAAGGCACAGGGAGGAAGGAGCCAAGAGGAGCAAGGGCTTGCTCAGCCCTGCACCACCAGGTCCACCCATGTCCCAATGTCCCTAGTGAAGCAGCTCAAACACCAAAGACACAAGCCCTAGCTGCTTCAGATGAACATTTTTAATTCTATCCTTTCATCAAGGGTTATTAACTCTGAATTCACCGAGTTCTAACACTCAACCTGTATTTTCCCCCAAGATCCCTTTAAGTTTTTTTCCCCCTAGATCCCTCTAGTTCTCGCCCCCCCTCAATATATGAATCATGGGCTTTTAGAACTGAAGGGGATGTTATAAAAGTCAAATCCATCTGGGTAAAAATAAAAGGCTTACATATTTAGGGTTGTTTAGGCACAAAAAACAGCTGGAGGGATATAGGACAAAATGTTTCTGCAGCTCATTCTGGGGCAGGCTGGGGGAGGCAGACAGACTTACCATTGGTGTAATTCTGTGCTCTGCATCCCCCACCCCACCCAGGAGCACTTTTCACTACTTTGCGTGACTCCTTTTGTCCCTTAAGGGTCACCGCTTCATAGGGCTCCACTGGTGGCCATACCTCATCTCCTTACAGACCCGATTCCTCACGCTCACCTCATCCCCATCTCCAGTCCAGACCCTTTCAACTCCAGAACTGCTCTCTGCCAATGACTTCCCAGTCCCTCTAGAGCTCACCACCCTGCCTCTTCCCCAGGCTGGGCTCCTCCTTCCAACCTCCAAGTCAGAACCCGGGGTCCTGGGGGTCCATCCTCAGAGCTCTCCCTTCACTGCCACACTCTGAAACGTGAGTCTTCCTAGAACCTCTCTCAAAATAGGCTTCTGCTCCAGTCACTGCTACTGTCCCTCCCAAGTCACCCAAATTGCTGCAACGATGCCTAATTAGTGACCCCTCTTCTAGTACTCCAGCCTCCTATCATGGTTTTACCAAAACAAAGCTGAAGTTCATTCATCACTCCATCTTCACTGAGCAACTCCTTTGTGCCAGACAGTTTTAGATCCTGCAGAGACAGGTATCAGCAAAGCTGACGTTGTCCCCAGGGTCCTGAACCTTATGTTCTAGCAGTTAAAATAATAAGTCCATTTATGGTTCCCCATCACATCAGGGAAAAACCAGACCCTTAGGCAGCGTACAAGGCCTATTCCTGACCCCAGGCTCCACAACCCGCCCACCTCAGGGGTTACCAGACCCACATGTCCCAGACTGACATTTTGAACCAGATTCCTAAATATATGCTTTTTCATACTTCCAGACCCTGTTCCCACTGCCCAGAACATCCTTCCCTTCTCTCATGAGCTTGTCCTCAAAGTCTAAGGGTCACCTCCTCCAGGAAGGCTTCTCTGACACAACTAAGATACCTTTGAGTCCCCATGCAGGCCTGTCACAGTGCTTTGCACACAGCCCTGCCTCAGTGGACTTAATGCCCCAGACTGCATCAGAAACCCTTTCTCTGTCCTTCATCTCTCCCCTTAGCCCACTGTCACCAGTCCCTAACACCGACCAAGAGATCCGCTTCCTAAGAAGCTAAGTTACTACACTGCCAAATCCTAGGATCCCGGGAAGTAGACGAGAGGCAAAGATAAGTTAGTATTGACAGATGTAAAAATGGGGCAATGGAAGCCACAGACCCTAACAAAACTGTCCCCCACGTGCCTCACCTTCCAACACTGCACACACAAGACACGGCTCTGCCCTCAGAGTCTCCCAGCCATTGGTACATGCAGGTTTTACATTCATTGTTAGGGCCAATCCTTGAGACACTGCCTGTGCCAGATGCCAGCCTTGGATGTCATCTCCTAGGACAAGCTTCATGTCGTTCCCTGGGTGTGTTAGGAGACTTTAGCTTCCTTTACCAAACCCCAGGCTTCTGTTTTGCTTCTGTTTCCAATCCTCTTACCTCCTACCCATTCCCTCCTCACAATGAGAACAGTGCCAAAATCTTAAGGTGCTGAGATCTTACAGTTCAGAGCTAGCATGCTAGTCTCATTCCAAGGATAAAGGATTACACCCATCAAACTTCCTGGGAACACTGGACCACATACCACTCAGTTCCTTCGCCAACTCTGATTAGGAGAGGGTATTGACCTGGAACAGCCACTGAGCCACCCTGGGTCTCGCCACCCTCAATGGTCTAAATTCCAACAGTCATGATTCCAACGATATGACCTTCAATTTTCATTTTCAAGCCTTCTTTAACATTTGTGGGCTTTGATGTCAGATGGAGCCTATATTTAAACCTAGGTCTAACACTTGAACTGCATGGCTGATTTCATCACTGTGAGGCTGGTATAAACTCCAGTACATCATTATGCAAAAAATTAGACTATGCAAAAAAAAAAATGCTTTGTTCCACTAGAAGTGCATATAGAATGCCCATTTTCCTTCTAAGACACCCTTTTTTTATTCAAGCTTGAACAGAGGAAGGATTGTACAACTCTTTTTGCAGACCCCAGAGCACATATTTTGCTTTTTGTAGGTTGCAAAGGTTAGCTCTGACCTGGTCACCTGGAACCAAGATGGTATGCGTAAATCCCTTCTTTGGGACAGGGTCCAGTCTGAATCACACCAACTCAGTTCCAGCTTCTTCAGCCTGCCTCCCAGCTCCAGTGATGCATAAAACCAGCAACTCCGAGAGCCTGCCTCCCAGGGGAGCCCCCACCAGTTCATTGCCTCCTAGACTCAGACAGCTGGGGACAGTGAGCACAGCAATTGGAATTAAGGATTATGTAAACAAAAGTGCCAAGCCACCATTAGGATGTCGTCCTCTCTAAACATCACACCTCAGCTGAAGACCCACACACTGTAGGGCACCTCCATTTACTGGCTGCTGTGAAAAGCACAGCCTGCCAAATCCATGTCCCAGCCAACTCCCCCATGTGCCTCACTAAGGGGACAGGCAGTTAATTAGAGCTACCTGCCTCTCACATCATAAACTGCTTCCTTGGGTGTTTAAGGGCTTAACCCATAGGGCAGCCCTAGATCAGATTACTGAGTCTAAGAAATTAAGGGCATTCCTACTACATTAAGATGAAGATGGCCTACACTTGAAGTGAGGTGCCAGTACTTTCAGGATTACTCAAATGAACCCATTCTGATTTTAACTTCAAATTTTACTGAAACTTCTGAAAATTTAGTACCAGTTTTAAAAGCATATTCCTTTATGCCCTGTCACATCCAAGCCTGACAAAGGTTAACTCTCTGACCTGGTCACCTAGAACCAAGATGGTATGTGTATCTCCCTTCTTTGGGGCAGGGTCCAGTCTGAATCAAACTGTGGTCATGACGCCACAGGCTTCCTCACGTAAGAGCTACACCATGGGATCAAGATCAAAGGAAGGCCAACATAGCCTTTTCCCGACTTCCTAACCGAAGTTCTTAAAATCTATGAAGATTCAGAAGTTACTCTCCCTTATTAGTATTTGTTGAGAGAAACGTGGAGGTAACAAGAATTTAACAGAAAGCAGCAGAATCCTGTAACACTGGGAAGTTACTCAAGCCCTTGGCTTATTCGTTTGTGAATTCTGTATTCCACCCTTAGGGAAGTGGGCAGCCAGAATTGGTTTTCCTTTTGAAAAATGCAGGCAAGGCAACCACACTAAAATGATTGCTAGTGGCATATTCATTCGGATTCCTGTGGAAGTGGTCATCTCATTGTCCTAGCTATACAGAGCAGGTAATCTGACCTCCTATTAGGTCTTTCGTAAGAATATCAACATCCTGCGATTTAATTAATACCCATAGGGATTCTAGTCACCTAGTAAGATAATGCAGCACATTTGTATTGTATATTGTAACTGCAGTGAGTTATGGTCTCGTAAGCACCTCAGAAAGGCACAGAATGTGTTTCAACTTCACAGTCATGTCAAGCTAGGAGGGACATCATGTACAATAAGGTGGCATCTTAATAGCAGTGCAGGATAATAGATGGAATATATTATGGCAATTTATAAGTACAAGCAAAGGCAAGAGATATATTCCATCTTATTTATAAAGAAAAGCTGGTCAGCCCATGTCCAAAACTACAATGTCCTGGCTCCCTGGCCCAGGAGCCTCTGCCTCTGTCTATAGTGTCTCACTGTCTGGAGGCACATGATCCGTCAGTACAGCAAGACGCCAATGAGGCCAGGCCCCGTGAATCCATCCAGGGCAGCTACCCTCCTGGGCTCCACAGGTTACCTCGGCCTCCTCCGTCTTTACAGCAACTCACACCTGCACACTTGTGTACATAGGTGGCATGTGCCTGATGAGGCTGCTTTTCAGGAAGAGGAGTCGGAGAAAGGTACAAGGACATGGGTTTTCCCTTATTCTGGAGATTCCCATGTTTGAGTTCAAGATTGTATCAGTTGTGTGAAGCTTGCCAAAACACCAACATGTGACAATCCATGACCTCACAATATCGAGGTCAAAAGTCCCTTTGCACACTAGATATGATTCCTCACACTTTAACCAAAAAAAAGTCACAATAAGTGCTTCACACTGTGCCTTGACTGGTCAAGATTCTTAGTGTGCCAGCACACTGGGGAGGGGCTGTGGCCATGATGAGATGGAGTTGCTTGAGCAACAGTCTTCAATCTTACTACACTGCTTTAATCCACAGAAACACCTGACTGAATTCACATTGGCTCTGTGTTATCTGGCAGCACCGTGAGGGCATTAGACAAAATGCTTAACAAGCAAAAATGCAGATTAATAATCCATTAGCTTGTTCAACAAGCAGTTCTAATTGGGACAGACCAACACTGAGGTGGGAGGGACCAGAATTAATGATAAGGAAGACTTTCCCAGCAGCAAGGGCCGTTTAAAACCCTGGAATGAACAGCCAGAGAACAGCCTTCAAGCTCCCTTCTCGGACAATCTTCTAAAAAAAAAAAAAAAAAAAAATCAGGTCAGTTCTCAGCTGTCCAAGGCAGTCCCACGGGAGTCCTGTCTGCAAGTGGCTATTACATTATGGGACAGTTTACAAGGCCAGCACCCCAAAGTCCACTTGCCTTCTAGGTACCCTACTCGTGACACCAAGACCAGAAAGGTCTACTTCAAAGCAGAGGACCCTCAATCCCAGCTGCGGTTTTCTCCTAGTAGTTTAACTCAGACTAATCAAAAAAAAAAAAAAAAAAAGCAGAAGTTAACCTGTTTTTCCATTTCGATGGATTAACACGTACGCGGTTTCTGACAGAGGCCTTCCACAAATGGTAGGTGCCATTACTCCAGGCCTCAGACGGTCACATAATGACCACTAAGCCACATCACATACGGTACAGAGTACTGAAAGGTCAGTAGAATACTTTCATTACCCCTTGAATTAAAATTTAGCACTTGATGAGAACTTATGTAATGACTATTATCTTTGAAAGTATGACCCATATCGGGACAAGATTTTTAAAACTATAAATAGTTATATTCAAATAACTATCTTGGCAAATCCTTGAGTAATAGATTTCTTTTATCTCACCTCGGTATTTTGAATTTAAATTCTTCCCAATGTTCGTACACCCGCCACAGCTTCTAACCACCTTCTGGCAGTTTATCTACAGGCTAATCAAAGAGACCCAACTGCTCCCAAATTAATCAAAAAAGAGTCATTAAATTGCTTTGCCCAGCCTTCCCCATGCACACAATGAGTCCTTTCATTCCATTTTTTTTACTAGAGCAGATGCATAAGGACAAAAAAGTGAAATGTATTCACTTAAGAGGCTTAGTAATTGTGCCTTTACCAACCAGAAGAGCAATCCCTCTGACCAGTTAATGAGAACTGGACATTTCTGGACACTCTGCTTCCTCCTGGTCCAGGTGCTGAGGGGAAACGGCACCTACTATGGTCCTGCACAATGACATGGCAGCAAGAAGCCTTGCTTTGAGACCACAGCTTGCCAAGATCCATCAGTGTTCAACTTAAAACCTTGACCACAACAAGACTAAGCAGAACAAGGCCCCTGGAGTTCCAAAACAAACATGGATTTGAAGGACAATGTTCGCAGTTAACATCAACTTCCAGGGGACATCAAGCATCTGCATGTTCAGCATGACCTCCTGCATTGTCACCTACTGCAAATACCATTTCAAGATGCTAAGAACCACCCGCAGACAGAGTGGTCCTTGAGCTAAACCTCCTTAGACAGAAGTATATAGGTAGCCCAAACAAGAGCAGTGTTGTAACTTTGTCTAATATGCTTTCAATTTTGAAAAGCCAAGATCTCCATCACTCCAGTCATCTCCGTGTTCAACCACTCACCCTCAGAGAACATGTGAAATCCATTTGATGCTCTCTAATGCCGCCATCGCTGCCCAAACAGTGTAATCTTTTGAGCCACATGATCACCCATAAATGGTCTACCTCCACCTCAACTCTGCCTATTTCCACAATGTAAGCTAGAAGGATCAATTACATCTGTATTGAATTGTATCACTTTCCCTCTTCAGAAAAACGGGTTTTCTTTGAGTATAGTATAAAACTTTGGGCCACAGTGGGGATTGAACCCAGGGCTGCACACGTTAGGCAAGCACTCTACCTCCCAACTAATATATTACAAGGCCTTTGTTTTGAGACAAGGTCTCTTAAATTGCACAGGCCAGCCTCGAACTTGTGATCCTCCATGGTTTAGCCTCCTGAGTCACTGGAATTATAGGCATGTACCACATCCAACAAACCTACAATTCTTAGCTCAAGAAGTCCTATGTGATCTCCATCCTCACTGAGGACCCTCCTGTTCCAATAGTCCTGCTCCCAATTTTTCTTCCACTTGCAACATGACAAGCCCTTTCCTGCACCTGACCCTTTGCATTGGCTTCTTTGCTTGAGCCATGTTTCTTCGCAATCCAACCAAACCCTTTTTCTTTAGCATCTTCCTTTTGCTTCCTCAAAGGTCATTCTCAATCTCAAGTCTACGTAGGTGTCTTTGTTCTTATACTATCTTGTTTTTTCCACTATAGTGCCCAAATTGATCTCACACTCATCTGCATGGAGATTCAGCATCTGTGGCTCCCAGTAGACCAAAACTACACGACAGTAGAATCTTGTATGTACCCAGTGCCTGGTAGAGTGTAAGCACTCAATTGTTCTGTAATTTCACAAATTTAAAAAAAAAAAAAAAAAAAAATCAGAACTCTGCAGGTTCAAGTGGAGGTTTTACTATGTGTACTAGAGGTTCACACAACAGGGGCATCTTCAGAGATGGAAGGAGACTGGAGCAGAAGCCCATGTGAAATGGGAGCGGGCACATGAAGGCATTTCCTGAGAACATAACTGTAGAACAGGGACCAGGAGAGAAGGTTCCAGGGAAGCAGCGAGTTCAGTCATCAATAAGCAAGCTGCCTGACATTTTCATATGGTCTTCTTGGAGCCACATGACAAGTACCAAGATAGGGTCTGGCATATAAAACATGCAGACATTTATGGCACAAAGAAGGGGTTGAGGAAGAAACTTCCCTGGGATCCCCTAAGCCCACATGTGGACATTGCTGAGGACTTCAGAACCCCTTAACCAAAGTTGCCCTTTCATACACCTAACACCTCGACTGGGCAGGTGGACCTCTATACTTTACTTATAGGCATGTCTGGACAGTCCATCTACCTTTCTACCCTTCTTGGCAGAGCCATTTCTGACCAGTAGGACCCACTAACACATCTTTCTTTGCATAAATTCCTCCATCTGTTCTGTTCACGTATTTACAGTTTCCATGTATAACACCATAGTATGTGGAAAACCAGACTCCTACACCATTGAGAGTACCTGGGAAGATCCCTCAAGATCACCTGGTCCAAAAATCACCAACTGCATACAAAAAGCTCAAGGAGGTGACTTTTTTTTTTTTTTTTTGGCGCCAAGTCAGGGTCCATAGCTAACGATACTGAAGTAAGAATGCCAGTCCCTGGCTTCCAATCCAAGAATTGCCCAGTTATTATCTTCCTTCCCCCCCCCCAAAAAAAAAAAAAAAATCATGTTCTAGCTGTCAACCACCCGGCACAGGCAGAAGCCAGGTTAGCCCTGATGACAGGGCAAGAATGACATGGACTCCATGAAGTTTTCCAGATTAAACTCCCAACATTGTCATGTGTGCCCTTATCGCCATTAATGGACGATTCCAACTGAGAGCTGGGTACACAAAGCACTGTAAATTCTATAGCTCCTCTCATGCATGAAGAGTAACCACCATGAGACACAAAGGTCTGAATTCATTAACCTAGGGAGACTCCCCAGGTCAAACAGGTTTGTCCAGATCTGTCAGTCACTTCTTGGAGTGGGGTGGGGCCGGGAGGGGAGGGGGAAGACCCTAGTGGAGAAGGTGCACAATCAGTCTCTAGGGCAGGCTCACTAAACCTGGAAAGATCTCTGAAGAAATCATACAAAAAAGCTGGACTTTTGTTCAATTCATGTTCCTTCCTCACCCATTCTTCTGTCAAGGCAAAGATGCTTTCTCCACTGACTGATCTTTAAAGACTGCAATCCCTGCAGAAAACCTCTCATATATACCAACCCTCTAATATTAAGGAGTTTTCATCTTTGACCTTCATAACTTTAGAGGCTGAGCCCAAATTTAAAACCCCACTCAAGCTTAGAGATAAACATTCCAAGTTACCCATTTGGAGCACGGCAGAGTAAGACTCCCAGATGCTCATTCAGGCACCATCCCGCTTCACCTGACAGTGGTCCCACCATCTGCCCATGTTACAGACTTATCTTCCAACTGGCCCAACAACAATCTTCTACTCCAGGCCTTATGTTGCCCCACGCCTCTTAAAGGGACTTTCGTCTATCTTTCAGTCTGCTAAAGCCCACTGGACCACTCCAGGCCACCATGATACAATCTCATCCTTGGCCCACCACCCCCCCTGCCTCTTGTGTTATACCGCCTGTTCTCGGTGGTATCATTTGTGCTGCTGCCACCCTATTCAAGACCAAACTTCAGAGATGGGAAGTCTTCTGCTTGACCTTCATTCGCACTTGTAGAACTACACCCACATAGATACTGCACACAAATGTAAACAAGCTGGATTCTGGAAACTCCATGTCAACAGTGTTCACACAGCCATGAATGTCTGGACAGGCGCCAGCACAGTTCCCCTCACTGATGGGACCACATGCTAACATGCACAATGTGCCAATACTTCATTATGAAACATGAAGCAAAAAACATCTAATGTACGTGTAAAGTAGAACCACTGGGCCTGTGTAGAGTGCATCTACACATCCCACCTAGATTAACCCAGGCTGACTGCTCCCTGATAGTCCTGCTTATGGAGTGCTTCCAGCATCCCCCTTTTATGCTTAGCTGTCCATCTGCTGAGGGCAAGGTTGAGCAGCAAGATCTCCACAAGTTATCTGTTCAGAAGAACAGATGACGGGACTTGGCATTGGAAGTGGGCCCACAGGTAGGTCTTGGGGTGTAGCTCTGTTCTCTGAGTAGGAAATCGCCTCCCTGACCTCTGGGTTCTATCAGCTCCTTAATGCTTAGTTTCAGAGACTATCACCAATATTCTCCAAAAGAATGCATTTTAATCCCCCCACTCCAAGTCAGCAACTACCTTGGAAAAAGACAGCTCTTAGAGCTGAACATGGTCCTGTGGACTGGCCACAGGGCAGAAGACCCTCATAAAAGGCAAGGCAGCCTCTACCTAAGAGTCCCTCTAGTAGTGGGAGCTCAAGGCACAGCTTGAGACCACTTGGGGTCATCTCAAAAGTTGAATCCCTAGACTGAGCTGGAATCTCCTCCTGAAACTCACTCATCCTAGTTGTGATCACTGTGCAAATAAACAAATCTTAAGGACCTGGCACCAAGTACAGTCTCAGTGAGCATTACCTCTCCCGCTCAATTCCAAGTTAAGTTCAGAACTAGGTGGAGACAGCATTTATGCCCGGTGTCCATCCCCAACTTCCAACCACCCCATGGTCTGGTCAGAAAGCTCTTGAAGTCATGCTTGACCCCTGTGTGGTTCAAACTCTAAGATTAACTCAAAGTGAAAGGAAGCCCCTTCTCCCTGAAAGGCATTGGGGGTCATGTGGCCAGACACTGGAAAGGAATGTCAGGTGTTTCCAGGGCACCATAGTCACTGCTCTTACTCCATTCTACCTCCTCAAAGAAAAAAATATCAGATCACACCTGCAGCCGTATCCCTGCTGCTTCCATTTCCCTCAGCCTGCTGGGGGGGGGGGGGGGGGGCCCATCAGTGACTCTAGAACGTACCCTTAGAGACAAATTCTAGGCAGAGGCAAGCGTTCCAAGGTCCTAAATATCCAACGACAGCTCAAGGCAGGAGCCACCTCCCTGCCACTCTGAAAGTCAGGGATGGTGACAATCAAACCAAAGGCAGAAGGAAGAAGTTTCTAGAGGAAAAACAGCATGAGGCTTTAATCTTAATTTCATTTAGAAAGCTGGAAAGGCCGAGGAAGTCAGTCAAGGGCAGGGCAACCAGGTTTTTGCTAAACTGGTTTGGCCCCACTGGAAGTTTACAGAAATGGCTACATAGGCCAGCACCTGCTTGCGATGCGGATGACCAATGACCCCTCCTCCTTTGGCAGTGTTTTCCAGTCGAGGGCAGAAAAGGGACCCCTGTTGCAAGGGGACCCACTGCACTCCGATTCCTCTGAGCTTCAGTCTTGCAGGAAAAGGACTATTTCTGAAACAGTTCTGCTCAGCTCAAGCTTTCTTCTAGATCAGGTTCTGCATTGTAAGGCCCTCCAGCAGCAAAGGTGTGAGGAAAGTGACCTTACAACACGGTGTCCTCCTTCCCCACCCAAGTTCCTGCCCAGGGCGAGCAGGCTTTTGAAACACCTCTGCCACCCATCATGGGAATCGCTGGGCTCAGTTTTTGACACTGCAAATTACGGGAAGCAGGATGACTAATGGGTTGTTGAACAATCTGGAAGGGCTGTGGTCTACCAATGGCAACACTCACCTTGGAAGAACACATTTTACTGACAGACTGGCAACACCGCTCAGACACAGCCTCATGTAATTGAGGGAAAGCAAGAACCACGGTAGAGCATCAGGAAGTATTTAGCCCATTCTAAAAGCAAACTTGGACCAATGAGCCCTCAACCACATCCCCTTCATGGTCCTGAAGGGCATCAGATATGATCGCTACCATTCATGGAGCGTCCAAACTCAGTGCTGCACTGGGCCAACCTTTCTGAGGCAGCATCACCTCCAACCCAGAAGGCCATCACAACATCCCCCCGAAAAGACAGGAAGCTTTAGTTGCATGAAACCACACCCGTCCTCCTTAGTCCTTTTAGGGCGGACTTGATCCTCCCACTCTCCAAGGTACCAAAAGCAACACCTCCAACACCTCCCAGCAAACCCAGGCTTCCTTAGTGGAAACCTCCTTTACAGACTGGGGGAGGCAACCACATTTCACTGGTCAATGGTTTTTGTATGGCGATTTGCAACCATAGCTGATAACAAGAATGACTTCATGGTCCTCAGAGCCATCAGATCTTCTGAAGTGAGTTGCTATCGATATTGATCTTTCCAAGACACAAGATGATTCACGATATCATGTAAACAGACCCTCAGTGAGGGAAAAAGCACACCCAGCCTGCTAATATTTACTCCTTTTCTTCCCATACTTCCTCGTTCCTCCCTGAATTTATCCACCCTGACTCAGAACTTGCAGTAGGTAAAGAGCATGGCCTACTCATTTTAGGGTGGCATCTTCTCGAGTCCCCTCCCTACTCTTGCCCCGCCCCCAGGAGATGGGCAAACAGGGAAGCCATTCATGTTGTGTTTTCCTTCTACCCAGCCCCACAGACTTCACACACAAGGGTTTTTTCTCCCTGCCACGTTAACAAAGGGCAACTCCTGGCAACAGCTCTGGCAGAAAGCACAGCTTTCCTGGACACACAAGCTCAGTTTCTCCATGTATCTTATTTCCTGATGGCCAGGCCCCATCACACTGGATGCTAGAAACTGAAAAACTCTCTGCACTGTCCTGACAATACTGAGCACCTTTCCCAACAAAGCCAGAGTAATGAGACCCATCAGAGCCTCTTCTAAAGGCAAGCTGGGCAGAAACAGCTTTATTCTACAGAGACCAGGTACGCCTCGCAGGCCAGGATTGTTCAAGCTGCAGCAAATGAACAAGTGGTCCACAGAGGTGGCCCTCCCACAGCCAGCCTCTCCTCCAGACTCTGGCTTAGGCTGTTCACATTGGTAGTTAGGCAGCAGCATGGCTGGTGGGGGTCCGATCTAATCTGAAATCCCCAACAGCAACTGAGAACCTCAAACTACTCATGTCTATGTTCCATCAACTTCATGTTTGAGCCAGGTAGGCACAAACGGGAATTGTTAATCTGATTTTTGGTTTTTGTCCATTTTGGCAGTGATAGGGATTGCAACTCAGGGCCTTTCTGAGACAGGATCTTGCTAAAATTATCCAGGCTGGTCTCTAAATTGTGATCTTCCTGCCTTAGCCTCAAAAATTGCTAAGATTATAGGTATGCACCACTGTGCCTAGCTCAGATTTTTAGTACAAATGTAATCAAACAAATTTGAGAAATCAGTTCACATTGACTATCACCAGAGATTGTTTTGCAGCAGCAGCAGTCCCACAAGCCCCCTTCAGCATTTGGGAGTTTCTATGTATGGTATGCTGGGGATGGCCCCATCTTGCAGGGGTCAGGCTACAGGTGTGCAGACCTGTAAAGTTAGTCAAAGACTTAAAATGCACATCTACTAGAATGCCACTGATTAACACTTAAGATAGCCTGGCTGGGGATGTACCTCTGACAGTGTTTGCCTCAAATCCAGAGACCCGAGTTCTAGCCCCAGCACTGCAAAAAAAAAAAAAAAAACCCGACTGGTCAGCTTTTCCACTCCAGAGACCTATTCACTCACTGCTTCGTAACATTAGGTTCCTTTCATTCCAACATTTGCATGGTTCAAAGGCGATCAAGCACATTCCCCCC
This sequence comes from Marmota flaviventris, assembly GCF_047511675.1. Taxonomy (NCBI): domain Eukaryota; kingdom Metazoa; phylum Chordata; class Mammalia; order Rodentia; family Sciuridae; genus Marmota; species Marmota flaviventris. The sequence continues at coordinate 24,090,595 of NC_092513.1, read as the reverse complement.
GAGTCAGTAAATTCAGATAAAATGAAGAGGACAGAGACCATCTTTTTCAGTTACTAGATGAGTTACACCTATGCCAGATGAATCAGAGGCCTAAAGAGTCCGACTTGCTTGTATTGGTTACTTTACCATTCAGCTTCCCGAGAACACGCACTGGCCTTAGGACTCGCATGCTTTATGAGCATCCTCCAGGGATGATTCCACTGATGGGCAACGGCAGCACTCCTTTGTCCTCAGTCTACCCAGAACCTGAAGCATGCAGTGCCCTCAATATGGGTAACAGCATCTAAAAATTATCTGAAACAGCCATATTGAAGTATTTGGATCATTTTTGTGATGCTGGGGAAAGAGTCTAGGGCCTTCCGCGTGGTTTTTGTTTTGGGTTTTTTTTTTTTTTTTTAAGTTAAGCCTAAGAAAAAATATGAGCTAATAAACTTTCCTGTTTTATCAAGTTTAACACACACACACACTCACCCACCCCGAGGCTGGTACAGCTCAATTCCAGGCTATTATGACTTTAAAAGAATCTTCTCCAGTTTGTCAGGACTGTTTTTAAAGTTGTGAGTTCATTACAATGTAAGCTTAAACTATGTATACACAAAATACAAGTTTCCCTTCCTTACTCCCACTTACCAAGAGGAAGTACTTGATAGTTTTGATTTTATAAGATTCATCAAGAAATCAGTTGAGCCAAAGACATCATGAAAGCCCCATTGACAGGGATAGGATACATGACTTTTCAGGGGAAGGGGGAAGTACAGCTAGTTTTCCCTAGGTATCTTTAGTATAATCAAGCACAAGGAGGACAGATTTTACTTTCTGAGGATCATAATCTTGGTATCAATTTTTATTGCATTTGCAAAGCACTGCTGATCTTGAAGGCACACACTCAATCGATGGGTTCAGTTTTAATAGAAGATGCCAAAAAAGCTTAAGAAAAGCACTTCTGGAAAAGACTACAGTTAATGGAATCCCCTAAACGTAATCAGTGACTGCCACCCTGACAACCGGGTCAAGGCCCCAGTATGCTGCTTTAAGAATTTCCGTGTTTCCATGGGAAATTCCCTGCCATGTATTACAGAAGATTCCCTCTACATCTGTCCCCTTGTACAATGACTTGAAAATATCCACGGCACTGAGCACCTAAGTATGAGGCAACATGCGGGGTTCTTCACAGGCACCTCTGCAGGTACCGAGGTCTTTTCAGGCATGAGACTCTGGAAAGAAATGCCCAAGTCACCTAAGCGACAGCTACAGAGGTCCTCTGGCATCTTCCATTCCTCTCCCTCAGTTCCACATCCTGCTCCACACCACCCAACCTCCATCTTGAGCCTAGAGATGTCAGCTGTCCCAACTTCTAAAGACTCAATTTACAGCAAGTAAAAAATAAGACAAATCACTTTAAAAATCACTTTTAAAAATAACTTGATTACTCAAAGGTCATGGAAATGCCTTCTCTCAACTGTCCTCTAACCCAAATCCTATATGGCTGTCCAAGCCATCTTACAGGAACCCCTCCCTCCCCCATTTCCACAGCTACCCCAGCTGAGACAGGCAGTGATCCATAGACAGGATCACGCCTAGGGCTCTCCACAACTTTTTAAAGCAATATAACTTGAACGTTCAAGCCCTCAAAATAAGTTGAGCCAAGCCCATCTGCCATCTGGCCCCATGGGTGAGGCAGAACCACTTGACTATCATTTGTGGAAACCTATGTATTCAGCATGAAGGCCACTGCTTCCCTGGGGACTTACAGCTTATGTTAAGCAACTTCAAATAATATATACCATTAGAGGAAGTTGTTAAATTTCACACAGGGCCAAGGCTCTATAGTATTTATATTGCACTTACATGAAGTGCCACATGGGGCCTTGGCTGGCTTTTGTTAATTCTAAATTATTCAGCACTGCATTGATAGATTGCTAATTAAAATACCAACCCTAAAGGCACAGGCCCAGCTAAGAACCGTCCTCTTGGCTTCATTACTCCCTCTAAACACATCAGACTCAAGCCTCTTCATTCCCTCCCTCCCCTCCCCACCGTAGCTCACCAAGGCCTTCCGCTTGCAAAGTCAAACTTGCTCAGTGGCTAAGGAAGCAGAACAGAAAACTAGTGACAGGTTATTTGCTGAGGTCCCTTTCAGAGGTGATTCCAGAAGAGTTAGGAAAGGAAGGGCAGTACTGACGCATAGTCAGGAAGCAAACTGGCTCTTCCTGGAATAGCCCCGATCCCCCATTCTTCATACTGCAGAGAACAGCTGCCCATTGTGGGGGGCCCTTCCCAATCTCTGCTCCTCAGGAACATCAGTACCAGAAGAGAAGGTATGTCCCAGATAGGTGTGAGACAGCTCTAGAGAAGCTGTCTCGCACCCGTCAGACCCTGTTCTGGACCCTGCCACTCCTGTGGCCCAGCGCAAATCCAGTGCCACAGTGTCCCACCCAGTGCTTGGCCCAGCGCCTCCCTGTCTTCAAGGTCCAATACTCAGACTGATAGGTTTTTTAACAATAGAGACGCAAGATATATAAGTCTGAAGTGAACAATAAATTATCAGAAAGTGACACTCATACAACCAGCACTCGGAACAAAAACACGCCAGAAGCCGCTCACAGTTGTGCCCCCTTTTCCAGCTGGAATGAAAGTGAATATATATTTCAATCCTGAAGCAGCGATTTCTGGGTTACCCATCTCTTAAGTCAAAGGGAACAACGGATACGCAAGGACTGATGAGAACACCCAGTCAAGTGTCTCAAGGACCAGGTGATGCCCTACCACTGAGCCACCTCCCCAGCCTCAAAGCACCGTTTAGAAGATGGCTTTTGTTCTTCACCCCTCCATCTTCCTACTGGAATACAAATGTGATGAAGCCCTGTGGTGCATCAGGAGCAGGACAATGAGGCTGGAGGTGCAGACCTGCCCACTGGCCCTGGCTGCCCGCCTCACAATGTTGTTAACACCACACCAATTTTAAAACCAAAGTCAAATCCTAGTGTCTCTAAGTCTTTCCCAACTTACAGGAAAGAGATTTTAGTAGAGTTTTTTGTTGTTGTTGCTTAGAGGAAGAAATCATAATCTATCTGAGACTACTCCATTTTTATTTTCCTATGATTGCCAACATAACACTAACAAAAAAAGTTAACAGAAAAGCCCCAACGTGTTCCAGACACAGGACAGGAAGTATGAGGGTATTTTTGCCCAGCAAGGGGCATGAAGACCTGGCTGGGAATCAGAGCAAGTCCTCCAGAACCGGCCAGCACGGCAGCACCTCCTCAGGTCACGCTGCATCATGTGGCTTTCAGTGCTCACCTTCCAGCCCTGCCTCCAGGAGTCAGTGGTGGCCGACTGAACTTCAAGTACCTTCTGGAAGATTACCTGCAGATCAACTGGCAACTTCTGTAGACAACTTTCACTTATAATTCAACTTCATTTAAACTATCATTGTTTCTTTTTTCTGATAGCAACTGACTTACAACAACATAATATTTCCTGTTGGGCCAGGATGCCTTCATTTCAAGTTCTCTTACCATTATTTTCATTCCATTCACTCTCAGTACTGTGAAGTAAACCTATTTCCATTTAATACACTAGAAAAACTTCAGAAAGATGAAGTCATTTGCCCAAGGCCTCACAGCAAGGAAACAGCTTCAATGGACCAAAAATTCCGAGCCAGCACTCCCAATCCAGGGTTCTTGTTCCTAAACTACACAGTATACCGTCGACACTGTCAATTTTTAATTTCCTTTCTGTCTTAGGAAGATTGTACTATAAATGGTTAAGACAAGCAGTCAGATAAAAAAAAAATGGAAAGAAATGCACATGTTTTACTCATTCTTACGAGAATTACTGTCCAAGAATTCAACACTCCTCCATCTTGTTCCAGAAGGGAAGTTGCAAAACACTGTTCCCCACAGCGAACCGACACCTGCCTCCCTGAAGCTCTCCTTGCAAGCAGCATGCCCCACTGGGATGCCCCAGGCCCCTGAAGTGTCACAGAAGTCCTGGAAGCTCCAGTGCTTGGCCATAGTCACAAATGCAGAAGTACCAAGTGCCTGCTACACGAGCCAGTGCTGGGCCCTCGCACAGTCCCTGCCTTCATGGAGGAGCCAAGATGATTGTGGGAGTGAAGCAATCACCCAAGAGATAAAAACAGCTGCACAGGCCAAAGACGGGAGCAGAGGAGTAGGAGGAGGATGTGAGCCAATGCCGAGACACATAATGAATGGACGTTATTACCGTAAGTGCCTCAGTGCAGAGAGCAGCTTCCCCTGGGCTGAAGTGGTCAGGAAAGACAAGAACACTAGAATTTGACTTTGGTTTTAAAGTCAGGAATAAACGTAAGATGGTCAGAATATTCCAGGGAGATACAGCATGGGCACAGAAAATTCAAGGTACGTTCAGAAGATGCCAACAGGGCTGACTCCGCTAGCGGTGAAGAGCGAGTTCAACGGATGATTGACAGTATCTCCCTCAGGCTTCCCACTGGCTTAGATGGGGATATTTCTATTTCATGTGAGAAAGTCCAGCACTCTGGCAGGTTGTGGTACTAGCCATTTTGATTCCAAGATACGTGGGTACACAGGGGTTTGAGGTCATCAGGAAGTTGAGACAGGGGTATAGGTGAACCTAGATGCGCAATCAACCATCACAGATGGCTGTTCCTCAAGCACTATTCCATATACTTCACCCTTAAGTCTAACTTGGAAGATTTCAGGAGGAAATCCAGAAGAGCTCCCTCATGAGAGCCAGATCCAAAACTAGGAAACTCAGTGTTGGAACATCCTCCCTGTGCTGTTCGCTCAGATGTGGGTCCTTCAGGATCAGACCAGAATGGCTGCTCAGTCTGCAGTCTCTAGCCACTGCTGGAGACCTGTGTTCGTTAAAGCAAAGACATCCCCAAAATAGTAGAGAGGAAGCGAGTAACGACAGGTGGCTCAGAAGAGAAAATACGCCAACAGACCTAGAGAACTAGAATGGCTCACATGCCCCGGACACAGCAATACCCCATCACGGGGATCTATCGCATGGATTTGGCCAGCCAACACTCTGATACTCAGTAGATCCTTCACTAGTACCAAAATACCTGGTAAAACTGTACAGAACTCTTCCATCCTATCTAAAGGTCAGTCTGTAGGGATTTTATTTTGAAAATATTGATCAAGCATCTCCTACATGCTATGCGTGTTCTAGGCACTGGAGTCTTGGCAACAACACTTCTCTTGATCTCAGAATTCAGGCGAGAAAGAAAACAGAAGCCAACCGAGTGCAGGAAGAAAAGAGGGTGATCAACAGAGAGGTGACAGTGAAGGCTGCCCCGAGAGGGAGCCTTAGCAGAAAGCTAAATGACAAGAAGTCACCAGTGCAAAGACCTGAGAGATCTATGCAGAAGGACGGGGCAAAGACAAGAGGCCTGCAGCAGTCAGCAACCCAGGAGGTGGCTGTCACGGATGGAAGCAGAGTGCAGGGATGGTGGCACCAGCCAGGGTGGGCAGGCACCAGATTACAGAGGGTCTTAGAGGCCCCGTCAGGAATTTGGATATTATTCTAAAGCAAAGGAAAGCAGCCAGATGGTTTCCAAGTAGAGTGGCAGGATCCAAATGCCACTTCATACAACAGATCTGGCTACTATATGGAGAACAGACTGGAAGGAGACGGGGGAAAAAGCAGCGCCCATTAGACAGTCTCCACTTAGTCAAGGAAGAGACCATGAGCGAGTGTGTTGGAGTGGGGGCTTGGTTAAATCATGTGTGACTATGTAACAAAGAATCCCACTGGTGTGCATAATTATAATGCACCAATAAAAAATATTGAAGAAAGTGAAGATTCAAGTTACATTTACACTATGTCTACAACCAGAGATGAAAAATTGTACTCTACATATGTAATGAGAATTGCATATGCATTCTGTTGTCATAGAAAAAGATTTACATAAGAAAAGTCAATAGGACTTGCTGATAAATGGTGATGGAAGAAATAAGGGTACTGCCCAGGTGCGGGGCTTAAGGAACTGGATCCTCATACTCATGGAAATGGCGAGAATTGGGAAGAGACATAGGAATAGTTACCAAGTCTGTATAATCACTCCGAAGCAACTTACCTTGAGGTGGCAACTTTGAAACTACTCTCAGATTGAAGTATTCATGTTCCATAAGGGTCAGTGTGACATCTAATGTTATGGTGTCAACCTAACTGGACCCAGGACCAGAGAGCTGGTCAATTATTTCTGGGTGTCTGAGGCCGTTTCCAGAGGAGATGAGTCTAGCAATCACCTCACCCTCACCGAGGGCCCAAGTGGAACAAAAAGGAGAACAGACTCACAAGCTGCAGCTTTCATCTCTCCTGCCCAGAGACATGGGGGACTTCTCAATGAGCTCAATCTCAGTACCAAAATCTATGTCAGGATTCTTCAGATAAACACAAGATAGAAAACTTACATGTAACACATACACATCATGTGCACACAGAGATTATGAGGTCAGTATGCTAAAACCATAGTAAAGCAAGCAGTGATAGAAGACAACTCTTTGGGGCACAAACGAGCTACTGAGCCTCCAGGAAACACTCAGCAGTATGCAGGAGCCCCATCAACACGTGGTTCCTAACAGGGTCCTCCACCACCCTCAGAACGTCATGTGCTAGAATCCCAACTTCAGGTTCTGAAGCCAACATCCCTGCCCACTTGGCAAGGTGGGTTTGGGCACACCACCTACTAGAGCAGGGCCTCAGCTCCTTTATCATCCACACCTCCAGGGACTCTTGTAGAGAAAATGACAAGTAGGAAAGCAACTTGGAAAGCACAAAATGCATATGTACGGGAAGATGTTATTAAAAAACAAATTGCTGGCGTTTCCTGAAGGGGGAATGCAGAAGCCACCCTTTCTTTCAAGGTTACCTACCCTTTGGCACACAGCCAGGGTTAGGGGATTTGGGTGGGACAGCAGATACACTTAGACATTGACACATGTACTCAAAGAGAAAACTTATTTCTTTGATTTTATTATACAAAGCCCTCACCTCCCATGCTGCCAATTTGCCTGATGCAGACACAACTTTAGAAAGTGTCTGATCCCAGGCATCAGGACCTGTTCCTAGAGCCCTGGCAGAGGGCATGTCCTTCTAAGTCACAAGCAGAGTAGTGACTGAAAGTCAAAAGGCAGGCAGTCACTTGCAGGGCATGATGAGTAATGGACATCCAAAAAAGGCAAAGCAGTCCCTGGCTGGTCTTTATGAGGAACCCGAGTTACTTCCCTTCAGTAGTTCCTACAGGGCTAAGCTGTATCAGGGTCCAGGGAGTGTCAAGCCCACCAGGTGCAGCACCCACACTTCCCTCCTCCACTCCCTTCCTCTCTAATCCCCCCTTCCTTCACTCCATCCTTTTCCTATCTCAACTTGCAACCCACACGTGGCTTCATCCCCAAAGCTGTAGCAGTTGGTCCTTTCCTGGTGCCTTTCTACACCCCAGCACTAGACATGGGATGTTTTTACTTAGTGAAACCTTTGTAATTCCCATTCTTAAATCTTAAAGTCACACGAGTTGGAAACCTGTTTCTAAGGAACAATTTTCTTTAGATCTTTGATGGGTAAATAGAAGTGTTTACTCCTTTTACCATTTGCTCAAAGTACTTTAATTTTATATTCCTTCCCAATAAGCATTCATTTCTAGTCACCTTTCAAGGTCATAGGGGTCAAGTTCCTATTCAAAGGCACTTCCCATGGCATCCTTGCTGAAGACTGTAGTCAGCTCAGAAACCTGCCGATATCTCTTCATTTCCCATAAGACAGCACAGTCCACACCTGGACCGGGGTCCAAATAAACATGTGTTCCTATACCAAGGTAAGTCTCTCAAGAGCACATACCCATTGCTGATCATCCTGCTCTTTGAGGACTTGAAGAGACATTTCACATTACAGCATTTTGAGACTGGTTTCTAAATGCCATTTTGTTTTCCCTGAAGGCGAGTATGGGGTCTCCCAGCAGTTCATCTGGTATGGTGTCCTTGTATCTACCTCTGGATGATCTCAATAGATCAAGTTCCCTTAAAATAAGTCATTGAGATCAAATACAATAAGTGGAATCCCATCTCACTGGGAAGGGTGAGGCTCAATTCTGAGTATTATAAAGCAAAAGCCATTCCACACCACAATCACCCTTGAAAATCTCCTACAGTGAGCATCATCGTGGAATGCCCCCACTTCAAGAGGCTCTGAACTGCTTAAGGAAACAATCCCCTCCTTCCACAGCACTCTCATCCCTAGGGCACATCCTCATTAAGTAGATTGATCATTCACACAAGGAAAGTTTTGGTTTGTCTTGGATGTCTGTTCATATTCACCTCACACAGAGCTGTGTTTTTACAATATAAATGCATCTGCAAGCCAGATCTGCCCGAGCAGTAGTGCCACTGTTATTCATTAGGACAGTTTTCTTGCCGATTTCAAGCTCATCCTTCCACACCTGGTCTCAGATTCAGACCAATACTCCACAGCTAAAGAGATACCACTGGCCCAAGTTCACCCAAGAAACTTTGTGTAACTTCTCTTGTATAGTTCCACTTTCTTGTATTAAGTCTTTGTCTTAAAGAAAGAGGTCAGAAAAAGGTTAATAGCAATCTCATTGTAGCACATAAGATCAATAGCATGATTCTTTTCTAAAGAAAAACAATTTAAGCAACTACTTTTTCCCCCATAAGACACTCTTGAGCATCATTTATCATCCTGGGTAAGGGCGGGGAATCATTGGCACAAGTTTCTGTTTCAAGGTTTATGGGCTTTTTTTTAAAAGTCATCTAAATCATGTTAGCACTGGGACTATAGTTAACACTTCAGCTTTGGTACTGTCCCCCTAAAGAACCCCAACTAATACAGGCATCAAGGATGACAAGTGCTGGGTTATAAAGCAGATAGCGAACGAGCTTTGAAAGAGCTTCACGACACCTACTATTTCCACACTGTCTTGAGCAGAAGTCAAACTATATAAATCAGAATTGTCTAATTTTATGGAAACAAGGCCACCTTATTTAATTAAAACGTTGGTGCTAAGTCAGCTTTGTTCAAAATTAAGCTAGTCAAGGACTTACTGGTAAGGCTCAAGTCACAACTCAGCATCAGGGCAGCTCTGAAGAGATCCATGCAAACAGATGCTCCTGGACTCTGGATGTAATCATTTTTATGCTCAAGAAAATTTAAAAAAGGATGCAGTCAACAAGATCATGCTACAGTTCACTTTTTACATTTTGGTTTTTAGATATGTCCATCTTTGCTTTTGCCCCCAAAAAGCCTGATCATTTATGGGAATCACTCTTGGGCATCAACACCTAGTGCTGTCTTGAGGAGCTACATGACTCTTCAGTTCTCTCCTGCTGCATCCAGTCAGGCTGTATCCCCAAAGCCCAGCTCTCCTACAGATGACCTTGAGCCTGTGGAGCTACAGAGTTTCCCAGGCCAACATAGTTGGACTCCCACTCCAGTGTTTTTTTTTTTTGTTGTTGTTGTTGTTGTTTTAAATGGTTCTAATGTCCAAGAGACCCCTGGAGTTGTTCATCAGTACCTCCCGCTAAACTATTGTTCAAGAGGATCAAGAGGAGCCCAGTACTCCTGGTGTCCAGAGGCAAGAGAAGAGCCTGCTGAGAGACTGATGGGCAAGACAGGTACACTGTGGCACAAAGGAGAACATCAAGAGGCAAACCACCCTGATAGCCAAGTAACCTCAGCAACTCTTGCCAGAGATACGCCACATCTCACCCTTGTCACTTCCAAAAGTTAAGGACGCCGATAAGGCAACTCCTCCATACTACCCCTGGACAGCACTTATTACACTATCACTGTCAGTAACAAGGGCCACATCCTATTCCCTTGTTACACCCAGTGCTATGCTTGATACCAAGAAGATTCTCAAATGCTTGCATTTGTCATACACTGGCCGACCCCCAAGGCCAAGTGTGGAAGACAGTCATGGGGAGGGGAGGTTCTAGATTCACAATAAGCTGCAAGCACATCTCTCCAGATACTCACCATGGGCATCACCAAGTTCACGGCACAAAGAGGAACCGAGTAGAATTCAACGCCACTCTCCACCTGTATAAGGCCCCGTCAAAAAGCACCACTACTGGAAACTATCAGACTTCCCTGGCTCTGTGCCATGAGCTAATTTGGCTACTGGCTGCCATTTCCCATGGTGAATTATGAGAAAAGCCGATTTCTTCGTGTGTCCACCTTCCTGTTAATAGAGAATTCCAGAGATGAGACAAACAGCTCAGTAGGGAAATACTACCACTGGCAAGGAGCAAAAAGCCCAAGGTGAGATTTTAAATTCTCATGCCAAACAAGAGTTTACTTATTGTTGAGGTAAAGGTAGAAAACAGTCTCAATAACTTGGTTGGATCCTAGTTATATCACTGTATGTGAGCTACTGTTCCAGGGCTTCAGGTGTTATTTACAGCCCCAGACACATTATTCTTTGGCCAGCATTTAGGTAGTTTCTGATTTCTGAGACGGTTCACATTGCAACCCGAGCACAATGCAGATCAGTGCCCTCAGCACCTGTCCCGCTAAGAGCTCCCACACATGCCTCAGCGTCGTGCAGCCCAGCAGCCTGCAGAGTGGGTTTTGGTTACACACTGCCAGTCAGATCTCAGGGACATGAACAAAGTGGGTGATCCCTAGAGCCTTTATTAAGGCTGGATTACAGAAAGTTAAGGAATGTGTGTCAAGGGAATTAGGAAGTAGAAGATGTAACCAAGAAAGGAGACCTAGAACCCTCTTAGAAGGGGGGATTTGGGGGGTTTTTTGAGGGGAGGGTCCAAGAAAGATTAGATTCCTTGTACAAATGTTAGGACCCATTTCCCAGCATTGTTTTTAGGGGGCTATAGCAAGCTCTTTTAAACATAGAAGTTAGCACCAGAATCCAGAGCAGATAGTCAGAAACTAGATCAGAAACTAAAAGGATGCAAGTTCCATGAATAACCATGGCCTTGCAAGAAGTGCAACCAGGCCCAGGGCAATCTCCCAATCATGTTCTATGGGGTAAAATATAGTGACCATAGTTTCATTAACTCTGGGTAATCCTTATCCAAGGACAGGAAACCACAGCTCTGATGCCTGCACATGGTTCCCAGTGACTGGACCATCTCGAGAGGTTCCTTAGAAGGGGCCAAAACTACCTGGACCAAGGGTAGGACCCTGCCCAGCGACAGTCAAGCTGCTGCCATCTGTAAAAGCTTTAGAGTTTGGTCATTTGTGACAGGGACTGCGATCATGGAGCCAATCTAAAATGGAACCAGAGATTCAGAAAAGACTCCATCTATGGCAGAGCCGAGAAGGAGAAGAGCCAAAGACAAGGGAAACTAAGCTCCTTGATGGCACTCGGGATACATAAAAATGTACCCCCACCAACAAGATAATCTGGTCCTCAGAGCCACAGAGGAGTGGAGCATCTCTCTAGTCCTCTAATACTGGGATGGCCTGTGGGCCACATTGTTCAGGTTAAGCCTGGGTCCCAAGAACGCCACACCTCTCAATGCCTAAAGCATCCTTAGAACACAGGCTGTGTCTTGAAATGCCCTGGTACCCAAAATAGCTGAGTACATCAAGTGCCAGGAGGGACAGCCAGATCTAGGCATCCACTAGTAGTATGGATGCAGCCTGCTCTTTCAGTATAGGGGCCCATAACTGTGCTGCGAATAGCTAGGTGTGGAGCTCCAGGGCTGAAGATCTGAGATGACAAATGGGCCTCAAAGCCAGGACTTTCCAACCCCTTTTGTTCTTTCTCCCCGCCTGAATGAGGAAAAGCAAATTGTGATCCCAGTGTCTCCATGGATACTGGAGCTTTGCTTGGTCAGAGAAGCCAGTCCAAGGCTGGCCACCAGCTTACAGTAAATCGGCACCCAGAGCTCCCACACTGCCCTGTGGCTTTCCCCCAGGGACAAGACCTTCTCCTGGAGATGTTATCAGCTAGGAGTTTACCCATTATCTCATCAGCAAGTCTGATGCTTGTGTTAGTCTCACTCCCATTTTACAGCCACTTGAAACCTTGAGGTTAAGCCCAAGGCTACACAGCTGGGCTGGGAAACCAGTCCTCAAAACCTGGTCTCACGCACCTAAGGACTGTGTTCCTAGCTGCCACCATTTTTTTTTTTTAAAACCATCCTTTCCACCACCCCACCCTAAAGTCCAGGGCCAATTGTGGTAAAACCCATAAAACCAAATTCAGCATAACAGTTTGAGTGTACAGTTCTGTGGCACGCACACCACTGTGCAACCATGGCCAATATCCACATCTAAAACTTTGCTTTTGTCTTGTGCAACAGATTCTGAACCTACTAAACTCCTCACCCCCTTCCCTGCAACCCTCACTCTCCTCTCCCTGAATGACTGTTCTAGATACCTCATGGTGTGGAATCACAATATTTTTTTTTAAACAATATTTTCTTAAAATGATTATTTTACTTAGCAAATTGCTCTCAAGATTCACGTCATAGCATGTATCTCATCTCAAGGCTGAATAGTCTGTATGTAGCTATCACATTTTGTTTATCTGTTCCTCCTGGACACTTGGGTGGCTTCCATTCCCATTCTGTCATGCATAATGCTTCTCTGTACTCTTTACCTTCACATATATCCACTACCTAACATCCTGCCCGACACAGCAGAGAGTGAGTACTTTCAAAAGCACTTTAGAAAGTTAGGTGGAATGGCTTTCCATCCAATTTTAAGTCAATATTAATGCTAGAATATATGTCATAATCCTGAGGTAATTATGTTCATTTGTTAGTTTACACGATTTAAGTGGACTGTCAATAAGATTCTATGAGTCTTTGGTTTAAAAAATAAGAAAAAACTAAAGTGTGCCACCTCCAAATGAGAAGTTTCCTAACAGCATCAGAAGCTCTGCATTTACTGATCACTGAGAACATTCTAAGCTCCACTCCGGAGGATAACAGTACGAGTCCACAGAACTGTCGTCCATACCTGGAAATCACATACTGCCTGTAACAGCAGTCAGGTCAGTAAATCCTACCATATCCAACGAGTTTAGTTTTCTAGTAGCTTTTAACTATTTCTAAAACAGTCTGCCACTAGGACTAGGCATAGTGGGGTACACCTGCAATCCCAGTGGTCAGGAGGCTGTGGCAGGATCACAATTTCAAGGCCAACCCCAGCCACTCTGAGGGCCTAAACAACTTGGAGAGACCCAGTCTCCCAGGGGAAAAAAAAAAAAGAAATAAAAGTAGCTGAGGATGTGGTTTGTAGTGGTTAAGTGACCTTGGATGCTTCAAGAGCAGTATTAATGAGCTACACCATCCTCATACTCTGCCCAAAGCAGCCATGCTGAAGTAGAATGCATTTGAAGGCATAGGATCTGGCACAGTGGTCATTAAAAAAAAAAAAAAAAAAAAAAAAAAAAAAAAAAATCACATTTTAAAAGCACCATCATTCTTATCAAGAAGAATTATTCTACAGTCAGTAAACTGACAAGAGCAAGCAGCTTAACAGCAAAAAAAACATTAGTTTCTGGCTGAGGATACATTTGTTTCCCTTACTTTTACAAGGGTGACCCTCATTAGGGAGTTCAAGTTGAGAATGTGATTACATCTTATGAGATGAAGTAATAGTTTGTCTCCTTTCAATATACTACCATCTCAATGCTTACTCCTACAACAAATGAATGATCAGATAGGAGGAACTCAAGGTCAGAAAACCTTTGAAGAGATGGTCTTTCCCTCCAAGCTCACGAGCTAGCAGGTGGAAGGTGTTCTGTGTTACCCAAGCGATGAACATAAAAGACAATCTGAATCTCCAGATAAGGATGATCATTCAGCACCTCTCCTATGGGAGACAAAATAGACCGACTTGATCTAGTTTCATCCCTGGATTCACTGTGGTCACTTCTGAAAGCTGCCTGCTTTGCTCAATCTCACATGAGGGAAGGATATTACACACCACCCCCACCCCCATCATGCAAATAACCATGAGTATAAATGAGATCGTTAACCTTAGTAGGAACCTAAGGGCAGAAATACATGTAAGACCAAAATTACAGGTAACGTGAGGATGTTCACAACTAAGCCTGCTTTGTCAGCTCCTGCATCCACCAACAGCCTGTCGTTCCACATTCACACACTGTGCTAAACTTTTGAGGAGCGTAACAATTACTTCTTGACAGGGCCACTTATTCCATAGACTTGGCAAGTCCCAGAGAAAACAGATGGGCTTTCCACTGGGTATCTAAGCCAAGAGCCTTGCCAAAATCATGGAAGATGTTACACCACAGGAGTCTCTCTGGTATAGAAGGGTCATGGCCTGGAAATGGAGGTGGGGGTGCAGGCAAAATTTAAAGCTATGACATGTTGAGTGCCCATAGAACACCCATTTAGGGAACTGTGAGGAATGCAAGCATAAGATTCAACCATCTTGAATGAAGTCAATTTGGCAAATATGCATTAAACTCAATTACATAGATAAAAAAATTGAAAATCCATGATTACCTGTGATCAAAGGATTTTTGTTGTTCTGGTGCTATTGGGGATTGAACACATGCTGACTACCAATGAGCTACACCCCCAGCCCTTTTTGTGTTATTGAGGCAGGGTCTCACAAGGTCTCCAAGGCTGGCCTCTAACTTGTTAACATTCCTACCTCCCAAATAGCTGGAATTAAAGGGCATGCCACCATGCCTAGCTTCAAAGCTTTCTACTTGGTTTTGTACAGCATCCTAGTTTTAGCAGAAACTTTAAGTAACTGACATAGGATAAAATGACTATTAGTGAACTCACCGTCCAAATTAATAGACTATTAGTAGTACTGTCCCGATTCCTGCTCCCCCGCCACTCCCACCTAATTATTCTGTGATTTCCTTTTTCCCCCATTCCCTGTTTTCTGATTTTTTACCATGTGCATAGCCTTTGGTACTGTTCATTTTGCTTCACAAGTAGTATTCTGTATGTATTCTCTTCCAAAGCACCTTCAATAATGATACCTAAGTGGGGTATCACAGGAAATAACATGCTCTACAAACGTACCATGGCTGGTGGGGCTGTGCTGGGGTCTGGGTAGACACTTGGGAAAAGCAGCTGAATCAGCCTGGAGTGAATGGCCAGCGCACAAAGATAGTTATACAGTACAGTCTACTGGCCCTAGCATCTGCCCCCTCCATTCCCCCGACACCAGCATCCAGCTCACAATACAAATGGAATTTTATTGCCTGGCATCCTTCCTTCCTCTCATGGAGAGTTTCTCCAAACTGGGAAGCCCCAACTTCTTAGTGATGAACACATTATCAGTCTTTTAATTTCACATAGAAGGATGCTCCTATTCCCCTCAGAGGTTCCTGTCACAGCGCATTTGAGGTAACACTGGCAAAACTCTCCAGAAAAATTAGCTTTTCAGAATGGGCCTCTTTGTTCCTCCCTAAACAAAGGTGAGGACAGCTGCATGGCCTAGGCCATTACTAGAATCATTCAAGGGAGGTCAGGGAGCCAGGCACAGAGGTGTGCATCTCCACATCCAGCTACTAGAGGCTGAGACAGGAAGATCACTTGAATCCAGGAGTCCATCCACAACACACAGGGTGATGGAGACAAAGTTTATTCACTGGCTCATAAATTGTAAGTATTATGAGTCATTACTCTGGAACTCGGGTGGAAAAGTTTGATCATTTTCACAGGTAAATTAGCAAGATAACAGCAAGGCTCATCCATACTTGGATCCAGATAACATGATGACTTTCCTTGTGTCCAACCTCAATGCACAATTGGAGGACATTTCTGAACTGTTAAAAAATTTTTAGTTGTAGATAATACATTTTTATGTGGTGCCAAGGATCAAACTTAGTGCCTCACACATGCAAGACAAGTGCTCTACCACTGAACCTGAACCCCAGGCCTCTGAACTACTCTGACAAGCTCCCGAGACTATAAAGGAACTTCTAAGGCTCTTCTCATATGCCAAGAAAAGGCCCCATCAGCTAGCCAAAGCTGGCAACTCAAGCGAGGAGTGTGTGCCCATTTCCCAAACACCTGTCCAGACAATTTGCACCATCTGCCCTTCAGCACATCCTCTCTTCCTCCAATCTTGATGGAATTTTCTCTGCTAATTGGTGGGGAGAGGAACAGTGCTAAGCATAAAGGACCCTCCAGGTTTGGGCTTCTTTCATGCACAAATAGTGTTCTAGACATACCATCAAGTGACAGATGCCTCATGGAGAGAAGCCAGGTAGCTCTTACAGTGTATGTCTAAGGTCCCTCACTTGTACATGGGGATGACAAGCGCCTGAGCTAGAAGGTTGAATGTGTTAACAGTGAGAAGAAATTATCTGGCACAAAAGCTCTTTAGAGCAGCTCTTGTAACAGCAGTTTTTCCAACTGCAGAGCTCAAAGGTATGCAAGCTCAGAATAAAGGAGAAAATACATGCCAAGCTTCCTCATTTGAAAATTTTTTTTAAGTCCTGCATATTCTTTCACTATCTTTCCTGTCAAAAATTATTATTAAGAGTAAAAACAGCTACAAATAATGTCAGCTACTACCGATATTTATGGTATTCATGCAGTTTACCTATGAAAAGGTGCTCAACATTCCAGGTATAGTCAACAAAAACCTGAAAGTTGGTACAAATAAGGTTTAAGGCACTGGGTTTGATCCTTGGCACCACATAAAAATAACAATGGCCAGGCTTGGAAGGTGAAAAAACAGACTGACAGGTTCTTTTTTGGAGGCTACAAGGCATATCATGCCAGCAATTCCACCTTTAGAAATTAATCCTGAAGTAGTAACAATGAGATAAGAATGTACAGCAACATTCAGGGAAAAAACCTAGATGTTCGTAAAAATTAGAATGGTTAAAAACATTATGATACATCTTTACAGGCCATATCATGCTATTAAAGATGGTAAATTGCCTTCATATGCTACAGAAAAAAAGCCATAAGATTTAGAGTAAAAAAAAATATAAATGGGACCATGCCATGCATTTTAAGCACACACTGGACAAGTCTAGAACAGCTTTGCCCAAATAAAATACAAGCACAAATGTGAACAACATAGGAAAGGTGGTATATCCTAATGCCCACCTTAAAAATTAGGTGAACGGAGTAAAATATTTTGGCCCAGTAGAAGTTATATAAACGATAAACAGACTTTTACATTTGTTTTTGTTAGTCTTGGAAAGCTGGTGTGCATGACTTAAGAATCATCCTCATTTGGACCTGCCTCATCTCAAAGTGCTTGACAGCCATGTGTAGTTACCGTACTTGACATAACAGGTCCAAAGAATACACAGATAGCCATTTCTGCCCATGATACAAAGCCTTTGTCTTTCCTGCATTATATGAATTGCTTCAATAACCATTCATATTCAGAAGGAAAAGAGGAACATTGTGAAAAATGCTTTTTAATTTTCCCTTAAAGCTGTAAGGGACCAGAAAGCACAGCTGAAATTTAAAACTTCAAACTGTTCTTATTCCTTCCCCGAGTGAACGGGGTTAGGAATCTTTTCTACCACCACCACCCAGCACTGGCACTGAAGGAGGAAGCCAGACACGGTACATGTATCAGAGGTACCTCACGTAATCCTCCAAAACTATCCCATGATGCAGGTAACCTTGATTTATCTGGAAAACTGGGGTGCCAACTATCTGCTCCAAGGGGCCAGAGCCAAGAGCCTGTGGACACAACATCCAGGGCGGTCCACATCAGTATCAAAGCCACAAAGGCCAGGACTGCCCACACCACAAACACCCTGTCACCCTTACTGACATGGCAGTTGTTCTAGAGCCTTTCCTCAAAGGTGAATCCCAGGTATCTCATACGATCCAAGGATCACATAAGATCTAGGTTTCTAAATCCAACATTTCTCCAAGCTCCAATATCAACCATTATTTCTACTTAATACAAACCGTCGTCACCCCAAATCCAAGATGTTGAAAAGAAAAATATTATCCTTGTCCCCAGCCCGACATCTTCTTTCTGTCCATAGTCAAGCCAGAAATCAAGGTCAAACTGACTCGTCTCCTTCCCTGGTCCTTCAATCTAACACTTAAGTTCTAGTCTCAGTAATTCTTAAATAGAAGAAGCAAGAACAAGCACACCTTGCACCCAGATCTTGGTTTACAAGTTCCATTCTTCAATAAAAGAATGGACATCTCAGCCAAGGGATCAGAGTGACCCCGTCGGTAATGGGATACATCGCTATGCACTGTGAAAGGCACAGTATTTCTGATATGTTCTTGCCAAGAACTCACAACCTCCATGTACGCATAAGATAAGGCCAGGTAAAGAGTCACTCTACAAAATAAGTGACAGATACCCATAGAGTGCCAAGGTCAAAGAGAAACTGAGCAACTGCTGCCAACGGAGTCTAGGGAGTTATGAATTAAAGGCCATGTGGGATCCCAAATGGGACCCTATCCCGGGGGGAGGGGGGGGCGGGGGTGGGGGAAGAGGACCTTTTGTGAAAAACCCAGCAACATTAGAGTGACATCTGTAGACTAGAAGTGACTAGAAGTATTATACAAACATTTCCCAGTTTCAATAATTGCATGCTGGTTACATGAAGTATCAACATTAGGGAAATCTGGGAAAATATACTCAAGAGTTTGTGCTATTTTATGACATTTCTATAATCCTAAATATTGCTTCAAAGTAAAAAGTAATGCCGGCTATGTGCAGTGGTATGTGACTATAATCCCAGCTACCCAGAAAGGCAATAGGATCACAAGTTCAAGGCCAGCCTGGGCAACTCAGAGACCCTGTCTCACAATAAAATAGGGCTGGGTATATAGTTCAGTGGTACAGCACCCCAGGGCCCAATCCCCAGTACAAAAACATACTATTACCTATCCCTAAACATGCCTAGATCACATTCCTAGTCCCTTGCGTGGGCAACAGGGTAGAGGAGAGTGTGGCTGCATAGTCACAAATCAAGACCTCCGGAGACCAAACTGGAAGCAGGTGATCTTATAAACCTAAATACAGAGCTACCAGTATAACTAAAAACTGGAGGGTCCTCAAAATGTGATAATGGCGTATGTTCTACAAGCAGCTCAAGTAGAGCCGAGATGTCACGTGAAGGACCACAAAAGAAGGTCAGGACAACAACCTACTCTGGAAGCACAGGTACAGGCAGTTGGATATGCCATGCAAACTTCAACTTCACAAAAACTTTGGAATTCTGATGATTGCCAGCAGGGCCAAAAAGGATCCACTGAGTTTTACAGGCCAACTGAGAAAGGGGAGCAAAGGGAGAGAAGTGGAGCTATGGATGAGAAGGAGAAGGCAACACGCAAGGCCGACAGGCTGGGAGGGAAAGCGGGAGTGGGGCACCAGACCTCCATTCACTCTAGCCTCACCCGAGTCCTACAGAGGCCAAAGCCTTTACGCTTCTTAACCAATCCAAACTTCCAGGAGTTATAGGTTAATATGGTTCCCAGAATCAGATACCAAGATGATTCCTGCACAAGAGACTCAGTAGGCAGTTTCCCCAGGAAAGAAGGGGAAAGGAGGGGAGAGGAATGGGGAAGTGGGACAGGGAAAGTAGTAAGGGTGTAATATTGAGAAAGGTCCTAAGTACAGTAACTCTGATTCAACTCTGCAGAAAAACTCTGGAGCCAGGCATGGAGGCACACACCTATAATCCCAGTAGCTGAAGAGGCTGGGGCAGGAGGATTGTAAATTCAAAGCCAGCCTTAGCAGCTTGGTCAGCCTCTGTCTCAAAATGGAATGGTATTCAGATTAAGTGTCCCTGGGTTCAATCCCCAATACAAACAGAAAAACTTTGTTATGCCCCTATTGCTTACGGACTGTACCCATTTGCAGAGGCTGGAAATTCTCAGGCTTCCTGTGCATACATGCAAGGACAGCTTCAGGAAGCATTGACAAAGTGACATGAGTTTGTTATCAAGTGAGTAACCACCAAGGTTGCATTCAGGGAATGGAATAAAGGGAAGATGAGAGGGATACTAATAGCATCCACTACCACCGAGTCCATGTCTCAACACCATCACTTTACAGAAAGCAGAGCACTCAGGAACCAACAGTATACTCCATCATTAGTCCCGCCAACCATGAGGAGGAATACAGCAAACAGGTGCTTCTTGCTGCCTTTTAGACTGATAACTTTGAGAAAACCTGATGCAGAGGTGAGGGAAATAAGACACCTGCTCGGAAGCACAGGAGTTTGATATATCATACATCGTTTTGATAGTAGAATGTCTAGTTAAAACAAATTTAAAAACCAACCATAGGAATTCTGTTTTTCCAAAGAACTGGTACACCAAGTCAGTGCCCTTTCTGCTCCTGGGCTCAAAGCTACCACACAAGGTATGTCCACCCGTAACCACCTAGCAACACACACTCATCACTTGGCTGGGCGTGGTGGTGTATACCTGTAATCCCAGTGACTCTGAAGGCTGAGTGGAGGCTGAAGCAAGAGGATTGCAAGCTAGTTCAAGACCAACCTCGAGACCCCATCTCCAAAAAAAAATAAGTATATAAAAAAATGATACTGGGCATGTAGCTCAATGGCAAAGTGCCCCTAGATTCAACCCCCAATACAAAACAAAAGCAAACCAGCCTGCTTGGGTCTGGGGATGTTTCTCAGCAGGAGAATGTTGTATTTGTTGTATTCAAAGCCCTAGGTTTAATCCCAACCACAAAATACAATAAAAATCCACTGTTCAAATACTACCTGGCAGTTAAAAGCAGGAAGATTTGAAGGAACCGATTTCAGTTTAATGACTTCCTAGACACTCTGCAACTAGAATCAAAGTAGCCTCTTGAAATGTTAGTTGCAACAGTAGCATTTTTTCAACCAGAATAACCCCCTGTAAAGAGCAGTCATACTATCCATCCTGAGGGAGGTTATAGTTCATGTTTTAAAGTCAGATTTTCTGCCATCATAATCAAATCACATTCACCATGCTAGCATATGCTTGCTAAGACTTCTTTTGGGACCTGTACTCATTAAGCCCACATGTCTTTTGGCAATTCAGAAGCCAAGCACTAACACTTGCCACTTGCGACAACAGAGCCATTGTCAGCTCCACCTTTCTGTGGGAGCAAGTGAGGCTGACTCACCTTGACATCACCCCAAAAGTGTCTGGAACTGACAATAAAGAGCTTTCTCCATCGTTCATGGAAGTATCTTTTGCCAGTGACAAAAATACACCCCCACCCCCAGACATAGCATATGATCCTGCAGTTGAAAAGAGTAGATAAAGATCAAGAGTAAACAGGAGGATAGGGAAAAGTCTCAGGAAGGCACTAATATATTAAGCTCTTACCTGGAATGATTTGATACTCCATATTCAAATAACACCTTCCAACTGTCACTAAAGCAACAAGTATGATCAACATAGGGCTTTAAAATTTCCATCTCTAGTTTTAAATGCTGTTGACATAATGGATGTGTCCATGTGTAATACATACACTAAGGTGCATGTCCAGGTCCAGTGTTCATCACATTAGGAAAGCCCACTAACAGGTTTTTCATCAATACACCAAAATGAACAAGTCATCTCTAAGCAACAAAGGGAATCTGAGCAGCAGGCACAATTTCTCTGTATGATTTGATTCACACGCACACTAATAATCCAGCTTGGTGAGCAGCAGGCACAATTTCTCTGTATGATTTGATTCACACGCACACTAATAATCCAGCTTGGTGAGTGGGGTTATCACAGTAAGGAAGCACTACTACTGCTTCTCACAGCAAGGCCTCAACACGTTTTAGTGCCCAAAAGGGCAGCAACTGTTCAAGACACAAACCTAGCAGCTACTACTTGGCCACAGAAAATCTCAACTTCAGATTCAAAAACTGAAGGATAATTAGAAACCCATTAAGAGCATGGTGCGGTCCACCAGCCCTAGGGAGGAACTGTAATACTGGTTTTAATTATATCAAATCCTTCACACCAATGAAGCTAATTTTTAAAAGTTATCTTGTGACCCTCCAAGTCATTTTATTGGTAACAGCATTTTTGTGTAACTATAAGTATTCTGAAAAAACTAAGTCATTCCTTGTAATGTGCACGCAACATTCTTATTTCTAAGCAAAAGTCAAGTGTTTACAACTAACTGTTCTTTAAAAGCGATCCAGTATGTTTTTGAAAACTAAGGTCCCCAAAACTAGTTTACTTGATGGTATATTAGCTTCATACAATGCATCAATTAAACAGCTAAAAGGACGTTATGATATACTGCACGTGTAGTTGATCACTTGGTTTACCTAGGAACACAGGTTTATCTGCGTGCACTTTCAGGAGACAGTTTCAGCTGTGCAGTCAGTTTTTCCCTCCATTCCTCCAGGATTTCCAGCCTCCACACCCACTTCCTGACAACTAGCTTCAGGGAAACAAAACTGGAGCTTTGAGGGCTCCTTCCCAAGCCCTACCACTCAAAGGGTTGGGGTGCTTTATTTAAAGCCAGAATTGCCAGCGTTCGCGCTCTGGCTCCCACTTTCTCCACTCCTCTCCCAGAGGCTGCTTTCATCCATGATCCTTTCTCATCCTTCCAGGCGTCAAATCCCCAAAAGCGGTATCCAAGGCAGGTGATACCCTCCGCTATCACCTCATGAGAATCAACCCATGCTGGCTATGTCCCTTTTCTGTAGGGAGTTTTAAAAACTCTTGCAATAAAGGGCGGCGAGCCCTATGTACTGAAGGGCTCCCCCAAGCGCTGGACAGCAAGTAGCAGTCGCCAGGTGAGGTTGCGGAAGTAGTTCTTCCTACCCCGCCCAGACCTGTTGGCCTGGGCCGGCGTCCCAGCAATCACATACTCACCCACACGACGCGCGTCACACCACTCCGCACCGAGGCTTGCGCCCACGGCACTGTCAGACCTGTCCCGGCTACAGGAGAAGATGAACAGGAAGCCTAAGCATCTGGAGGCTTTAAGCCGGCATGGGGCTGGTGCTTAAAGGCCTTCCGCACTCACCTCACCCCGAACACCAGGATGAAATCAGGAGCCCAAGCGACCGCTGCACGGCCATAGGCACTTGGGAGGCGGAGGCCCATTTTTAACTTCAACCACAGCACCTGCGTCTCCCCCGAGGCCGCACCTGTTCCCCCCTTACGAGCACCTAATCCCGCAGCCCATTCTAAACTTCAGGAATCCTAGAACTCCACACCTTGCCTCTGTTTCAATATTAATGACCTCCTCCCCGCAATAACCGAATCCCGTTCTGTACCCACCCAGAGACGCCGTCTCAAAATGCCCGTCCCCAAATTAAGAAAGGGATCCCGTTTCCTGGGATCTCTGGAGCACCCCTCTAAGCACGGCTTACACCCCTCCTCCAGCCGCCGCGCCCGTCTCACCAGGTTGGTTCCTCTCCCTTCTCAACCCCCAAGTGCAAAAATCCCCCACCGCTACGCGAAGGCAGCACCCGAGCCGCGCGGCGCTGCAGAACACTTGGGAGGGGGTCCCCAAGCCAGAGGAGGGGGCGGCACGCCCGGCGCCACCGCGGGGACTGACCCCAGTCCCCAGCTACGGGAGACACCTCCCCGATTCCGGAAACATGTGAGAGCTAAACCGGCGACGAAAGTCAGGGGCTGGTGGCGTGGAAGGGGGCGACACCCCGGGCAGGAGACAGAACCGCGGAGCTACTAAAGCAGGCGCTGCCGGGCGGTCGGTCAACGAGGGGCGCTCTCGGAGCAGCCAAACTTTGTCCATCACCGAAGTTCGATGAGCCGAGAACGCAGACCAGGGAGAAGCTAGAAGTCGCCTGTCGCCTCCCGGAGCCGCAGGAGAAGGTGGCTCAGAGGCGCACCGCCCCAGTCCCAGGCAGCTTTTCACCTGTGCCCGCCGGGGCTGCGGCGCAGCGCCGCACTCACCTGGCTGTAAAGCTCGCTGACCGACATGTCCCCACGGGGTGGGCCGGAGCCCGAGACGTCCCAGGTCGTCCGCAGCCCTAGCTCGTGCTCAGGTGGGCAGAGGGTCCCGGCTCCTCACTGCCCCGGCAGCTCTCAGTCCGCAGCCGGCCGGCCTGGCGCCATCTTCCTGGACTAGACGAGAGTTTCTCTCTCTTTTCTGCTCTCTCCCAACCTGCCCAGCCGGCTTCCCGGAGGCGCCGCGGCCGGCTCTCTCTCCGACGCGACCTTTACTCCCGCAGCGGCGGGCGGCGTAGCTGCAGCCCGGCAGGAGTTGAGAACAGGCGGGGGAGGAGGCCGCGCGGAGCCGCTCCCCGCACAGGTATGGGGAGGAGGTGCAGGGTGCCCGAGGGAGAGCCGGCCAGCCCAGGAGGCGGGAGGACCGGCGCGTCACAGCGGGCGGCCCGTGCGCCGCCGCCGCCGCCGCCTTTTAAGCCCTCCCGAGCCCCAGCCGCCACGGGGTCCTCGGGGCCGGGGGCGGGGCCGACACGGAGCGGCTCCCGGGGAGCCGGCACGCGCCGCCCCCTGCTGGACGCCCGCTGTAAGCTGGCACAGGTGTGCGTCTGTCCGCACCTGTCTCACATCTTCCACCCGGGTGGTGTCCCACGAGACTGGGCTAGAATGCAGTGGAACCACCGGGGGCGGGGGTGAGAAATAATTGGAGAGTTTAAATTTAAAAAAAAAAAAAAGGAGATCTACTTATATCTGGAAGGTTCCACAAGTTTTCCTCTTAATCTTCTGTAGCTGTATTCGACGTTTTCATTATTAAAATTAAAATATGTTGTAGCTTGCTAAGGGGATTCTGATACACACTGAAAATAATCTCCGCCAACCTGCACTCCCTTCACTGAAATCCTGATCAGAAAGATGGAGTTCGCCGGTACCAATATTTGCCAGTTTCACCCAGAGCTTCCCACTAAACTCAAGGCCACTCCCCTCAGAACATTTTTGCTTTTCTGGGAAGTCTCACATTTTTCCCTATATCCAAACTCTCAGTCTTCCTGTCGCTCCCTCTATTCCCCCTCTCTACAGCACTTGGAAGCCTACAGCAACGTAGGGTCCTTTCCAACATCCAGCAAAAAGTAGCAATTTCAGCCAGAAAAGGAAAAGACTTGTCAGGAGTACCAGAGAGGGACAGAAGGGGCTGTCAGAGACATAGCCTTTGACTTCTGAAAGTGGTATTTGTCCTTCAGCCTGGTTCTCAACTAGAGGGTGCATCTACACCAGCTGAGGCCATTCTGAAGCCCCACCCCCTAGAAAGTGAGTCTGCACGCATCCCACGTGAGTCCTTCCCACTGGAATGTAAGATCCCATTGTAATTGACGTGTGGTACTTAGCATACGTGCCTTCATAATGAGAATCACAAGGGGAGCTTTGGCCAGGCCCTATCCCCAGGAGTTCTGATTTATGAGTGAAAGATGGGACCTGGATATCTGAATTTTGAAAACTCCTCTAAAAAAAATTCTAAAGAATGATATTTCCAGGGTCAACAAATAGTGACCAAAACTCAGGCAACTCTCGTTGGATCTGAAATGGAACTATTCACATCACTGGCAAGAGCAGAAAGGACATGATTCAAACATTTTTCTTTCAAAGATCTTTCTGCATAAGTTAGCTTCCCTGGGTTTCAGTAGTTATTAAAGTGTGCCCCAACACCCACACCAGCCATCAGCATAACCTAGGATCTTTGTGGAAATACAAATTAGGACTAGGGGTACAGCACAGTGGGAGAGCACTTGACTAGCTTGCAGGAGGCCCTGGGTTAAATTGCAGACCTACTGAATCCAAAACTCTGGCAGTGGGGCCAATACTCCAAGTTCTCGCTGACTTTCCAGGCTATTCTTGCCTCTAATAAGAAAGCCTCCTTTCCTTAATCCCCACTTCTTACTCAGCAGATCACTTCATCAGTAGTCCCATCCCTTCTGTCTTTTCTATTTTCCTGGTAAGCTTCTTGAAGTAACAGCTTCACCTACTCAGCTGCCTCCACTCACTCTCTCCCAGTCCTTCCATAATTCACGGGTTCTCAACATTTGCTTCTCATCACAATCACTTTTGCAAAACAGATGTGTGGCTTCCACTCCCAGAAATTCTGATTTAACTTGTCTGGGGTGCTGCCCTGGGTTAAAAAAAAAAAAAAAAAAAAAAGTCTGAAGAACTCTCAGGTGATTTTAATGGGAGTTAAGGTTAAAAGTTGCTGCTTTCATCCTACCTGGGTCCCACTCAGCCCCATTCTATTGGAACTGCCTTCTCCCTGTGAGGCCTGAGGTGGCAGTTGACTCCCCCAGCCCCATCATGGCATCTATCATTTTCCTCCTTTCTCTGTTGTTTTCCCAGCCTCTCTCATCACCCCTTCTCAATGTCCTTTTCCAGTCCTGCTTCCACATCCTAGTTTTTGAATAAAACTTTGCTCCATGTCCCAGAACTTATCTTCTTCCTCATCCATGCTCCCCAGTTCATCCTCAGTGTGGTGCTGACTCTCAAATTGAATTCTAACCTTACTCTAGACCCACCTTTTTACCTGCAAGATAAAGCAATGCTAGCAATCCCACTTGGATCTCAGGCCAACCCAAAGTCCAGTTCTCCACGCCCCCATTCCAACTAGCTTCCATCACACCTGGCACAAATTAAAAGCTTGGTTCATGTTGATTGAACTGAATCACCTCCCTGAGGGGAATACAAGCCTTGGCCAGAGTTTTGTGAATTTCTAATCCTATAATCAGATGTGGTCTTTCCCTCCTTTGAATAATAATAATGGCATTTTAAAAGTTACTTTGTTCCAGGAAACATGCCAAGCACTTTATTCCTGTGATCTTGTTGGAGCCTCAGAGCAACCTTATAAAGAGGTTAGGAACATGAACCCTATTTCATAGATGAGCAAAGTAAGGCTCAAAGAGGAGGGATGAGCAATAATCTAGGTTAGAGAGCTAGTGTTCAGGGAGTCTCTAGAGTCTGGGCACTACTTTTATACTAGTGGTTTTTGAAATTTATAGCGCCTATGGAGATTAAGGAAACATTAGGGGGTGCTAATTCAATTGTTCAGGTGTGTGGTCAGTGAGCTGCATGTTTAATAAGCATCCCAGTTGGTAGGAACACCTGGGTATAGAAGCCTTACTCAAGCTCAAAGAGAAAACATCTGTTGAGAATGCCTGGCAAGTGAAAGTTCCATCATATGTAAATGAGGAAGAACCCTAAACTTTCAAAGTGTTCATTTCCACCTCTCAAAGTGTTCTTTTACTGTGCCCTGTGTTAGATATGTATTAATGTCCCTATCCCCTCCTCACCACTAGGCTTGGAGGGTCTTGAAGGCAGAGACCCACCAGACCTGTGTTTGTATCACACTTAGAACAATGCCTTGCACAAAGTAGATATTAAAAAATAGTGGGTGAATTGAGAAAAGTCTTGAGCCAGGTCTACAGGAAGTACTGCTCAATAGTTGGTAGAAAAGAGAGGGGAAAGAATGAGGTTGCCAAACAGAAAAAAATAGTATAAGCCAAGAAAGAGGAAGGGGAGGAACTCAACCAAGAAGAGCCCTTCTTATTGTCTGGTATTTGCATAAACATGTTTTCTAAACTGTAAATCAGTATAATGTGATGATTAAAACAATTTTCTTATATTCTCTCCCCATCAAATAGATTCATACCTTCTCCCTTTCCTCCTCTTTTTAAATAGCACACACATTTGTGGAAAACTACACAAAGCACAGCGAGGATCCACTATCACTGTCCTAGTTGAGGGACAAGCAAGCACAGAGAGCAGGAGGAGGGTTGAGAGGGACACAGTTTCTAGGTCTTTGCTGCTGAGCACTGGACTGTACTTTTCTCTCCCCATTTGTTTTTCTACAAAAAAGATTCTGGGACTACTTGTCACCCCCACACCACCTGGGCTCCCCTGTAATAATTCTGTGTACTGCAGATGAGATCAGATTCTCAGGCACTTTTAAGTTGGTACCTTTATCAATCAGGATTGGGTTATGCTGCAGTAACAAACTAACCCAAAGTATTAGTTCCTTCCACAAAAATTATATTTCTTGCTCATATTGCACTTCTGTCATGAGTTGGAGATAGCTCTGCTCTACCTCACCTTTTCTCTGGGAACCTATTTTGAAGGTCACCAGTGTTGTGGCAGGGGAAAGAGGGATATAACAAATATTAGGTCTTAAATTTTCTGCTTGGGGATCCAATTTAGATCTCAATGGACAATACAAGTCACCAGGCTATTAATGAACCCATTGGGGAAGGGATATATGATGCTGTACAGAATAGAGTACTGACCAGAGTAGCAACTCAGAATAGGACAGCAGATATTTTGAACACTAATATAATCTGTTAGACATTTCTCTCATACTCCATATTCTGTCTCCTCCATAAATCCAAATTTCTCTTGAGGTCTAGCCTTCCTTAACCAGGGGTAAATGGATGAATCCTGGATCTGAATGAAGAGCCATGAAGTTGAAATATAAACTCTTTAAAAGTGAGGAGGGAGTGCTGGGGATACAGCTCAGTTGGTAGAGTGCTTGCCTCACAAGGCCCTGAGTTCAATCCCCAGAACCACACACACCCCAAAAAAGTGAGGAGGGGGACAATTTCATCAGCATGGGAAGACAGAAAAGAAATGGACTTGGGCATGGATCACAGACTAAAAATTATAGTTTTGAGTGTAAGTCATTTAGTTCAATGCAAGAATGTTCAGCCTGGGCTGAGGATGTAATGTAGCTCAGTGGTAGAACACTTGCCTCTTATGTCAGAGACCCTGACTTTGAGTCTCGGCACTGCAAAGAAAACAAATAAAAAACCACTCAGCCTCTCAAATGTATGACAACCTAGCCTCTTATTGGACACCACTGGGACTGGAGACCTCACTATCCTGTGAGGTAGATGGAACTGTCAAGGAACTTCTAATGTCACTGTCACCCTAGGCCATCTCTCCTACAGATTTTGAGTGTTGCATTGAGTCTTATGGTTTATAACCAAGAAATGGAAATACGGTTGAAATTATATCATAAGAAACAAAAATAATAGTTGAAATTGTTTCCCATACAGGTGGTCATTAAAATCACTCTGGTAAGCTGCTTCTAAATTGGCTCCAAATACTCCTTACCTCCTAGTTTCTACCCTGATGTGATCTCTTCTCTTTGTTTATATGGACTGGACCTGGTGATTGGCCTCCAACAATAAAATACAGCAAAGTTATGAACTGTCATTTTCATGATTAGACTATAAAAGACTGACTTTTGTCTTGCTGTACCTCTGACTCCTTTCATATGCTTGCTCTGATGAAGACTCCATGCTCAGGGGACCACATGACAAGGAAGTACAGGTGACCTCAGTGCAGCAGTCCCTAAGGAGCTGATTTTTCCCAACAACTATGTGAGTGAGCTTGGAAGCAGATTTGACCCTAACTGACAGTTTGGAAAAGACCACAGCCCCAGCTGACACTTGGATTGCAGCCATGTGATACACCCTGAAGCAGAGGATCCGGCAAGCTTTGTCTAAATTTTAAAAACTATGAGATAGTATGTTCATTGACCCACAGAAACTGTACGATATTAAATATGTGCTGTTTTAAACCACTAAGATGGAGGGGACCTCATTATGCCGCAATACCCTCCTAATACTATCACATACAAAAGGTGTTCTGTGATGATCGGCTCACTGATAAGAACTTCATTTGAGCAATCTCTCTCCTCCACATCATGGCAGTTTGGTTTCCAAATGCTCCTACTTGTTAAATCAGCCATCTTCAAACGGACGCTTGTGGTCCTCCGGGAAGGGAATCAATTTCCAGATCCTGAATCTCTGCATGCAGCATTCTTCCTAAACACTGATTTGCAGACAACAACATCCAGGCCTGCAGTTAGGAAGGGTCATTTTCAGATTTTTGTTCCCACTTTTCCTTCCTTCAGTTTGCAGAAGGGGAGGCTCTGGATGCCTCCGAACTGGGGGTGGGGGGGTGGGGGGAGCAGTGCTTGACTTGGGGAGTCAAAGCTTCCAGGACACCAAACAAAAGAACAGTGAGCAATGTGATGCTGAGAAAGCTAGTGATTCTAAGGAAGGGGCCATGCATTCTTTTGCAAGTCAGGTGGTTTCCAGTTCTGTGCTATCAGCAAAATTGAAGGAGGACCTAATCCAGTGGTCAGCTGACTGGGTATTAAAAATAATCTTTTGATGGATCACTATGTGATTTTTGGCAACTCAGAAAGAATTCAAAGAATTAAAGGACACTGTTCTAACAAAATTTCCCTTCCCATCTATTTATTTATGCAAACATGATTTCTCAGCACTTATGTCCATGTCCAAAATAGGAATAAATTTTCGAAGTTGTGCAATAATAACATTTGTGATGCTAATTTAATTCAGAATAATTTAATAGACAACTGGAAATTTTAAAAATATATTTAGATACATATTTTTGTTATAGATAAGCTTTATAGGTGGCTACTAAATGAGTTTGTAGCACAAAAGTATAGGCTAAAATTCAGGGGGCAAGTGGAATAGAATTTTAATCTCAAGGAGAAAAAAATGAATAATTTAAAGGACTTGATTGTGTGTTTTTAATAAGCATTGGAGGGTATGCAATTGCTATGACAGTTGGAGTCCCCTGAGTCTATTTAAAACAGTAATATTTTAAGTGCCTAATGCCAGAAATTACGTCTTTTCTAACTACTGAAAGTTATTTTTTGAAAATCTAGGTATTAACTTAAAAATGTGTGAATATGTAGTTTTTCAAAATTCCTTTTGGAAGTATGAAAGCAAGACAGTGTGAAGGTCACTAGGTAGAGGTCGGTCACCTCCACAGCCCCAGATCAGGATCTTATTAGGAATTCAGGATTTAACATGATGTTCACAACCTTGACACTGTGGAACATTTTGAGTTTGCCAAAATGTTTATTCTGCACTTGTCTCTGAGGCTGTCTTGGAGCCACGTGGACTTCTCCTTTGCCTGTTCTGGGTCCACACTCAGCTTGAAAGGGTTTACCCTCTGACCTCTGTTACTATTTGTCTGACCCAATGCCCAACCTGGACTTCTTTCTGCAGGAGCATTCTTGCACAGGTTGAGGTGGGTATTAGGGAACATGAAGCCAGACTTGTGAACATGGTGGGAGGTCATTGGGGTTGTCTGATGTGGGAAAGACAGTAGACTGAGGAGTGGTGAGAGCTGGGGGTCCCCAACAAGGGGGATGGGGCATCATAACTGTTTCTAAATACTGGAAAAATCTGCAATATAAAAGTGATCAAGCTGGTTCTCCTTAATAGACCAGACCCAGACCATGGGAAGAAAGTCGCAGGGTGACAGATAGTGGAAGAAGGAGTACAACATGCGAATAAGAACAGTTTCTTGAGAGAAACGACTCTCATGGAGAAGTAAGCTTGCTGTCCCAGAAGGAATTCAAGCAGAGGCTGAATTGGCACCATCAAGGATGCTATAGATCCTGCTGCTGGGTGGAAAGGCAGACGGTACTACTGCTGGGCATCAGTGGTTGTGGCCTGGTGGCTTAAGACACCAAAGAAAAGTTTAAAGCTATTGTCACAAATACTGGATTGATAGCCTCAAGGGAAGAAAACTCCTACCTCCAAGCTTGCTCCCTCTGCAGGTCTGATATCAGTCCCTCACAGCTCAGGGAGACTAGAAGCCACATGCTCCCTTGGGGTGGGGGTAGGGTCACATAAAGCTTGCCTCTAATCCCAAATGGAATGAGCAGCTTTCCTCCTGCCAGGCATCCTCGCTGCGCTGCAAAAGGGTCAGTTTGGATTCTTTTCTTGGGGTAAGAAAACGGGAAAAGGGTATATTTTACAGTTTCCCAGAATCTTCGGAATCTCCATTTATAGAGGCTATTCACAGAGTTTAAGAGCAATAGTATAAATAACTGTACTGTCCTCCAAAAGTAGAAAAAGGGAAGGGAGGGAAAAAATGACATGAATTGGATCAGAGGGAAATGTAAATGATACAGTCCGTATGCCCACAGTCTACCATTCCCATGGAAGTCCTCCAGCAAACTATCCCTCTCCTTGTCACTTGCTGTCAAATAAGAAGAGACTGCAGGACTCCTTTCCAGAGGACCATAAATGCTACATTGTATTTTATCCCCAGTATCTTGCGCCCTCTTCTGGACACTTTTCTCAACAGCAAGTTTTATTTTTGCTTTTTCTCTCTTGTTTTTTTACTTTTTATTTTTTTAAAATCGATGGGTTGATTGAGACTTGATCTTTCTAAGTTGCCCAGACTGGCCTTGAACTTGAAGTTCTCCTGCCTCAGCCTCCCAAGTTGCTGGGATCACAGGCTTATGCCACCAAGCCTGGCATCTCTCATTTTCAATCTTTCATAATTCCTTGATCTTTGAAAGTCTTAACTGGAAGGACCAACTTTTTCATTTTACAGATGAGAAAACTGAAGCTCAGAGAAAAGGTGGGATTTTCCAAAACCCCTATGGCTGGTTGGTGGTGCTACAGCTCTTGGCCTGAGAATTTCTGGAAAGAGCTAGACAGGTGATAGGGGCTCAAGAAGCCTGTTTGAGGAGCACAGACTTTCACTCACAATCCTTCCCTACGCACCTTAACCATAAAGTTTACCCTTCATCCCATATGACCAAATAATAAATCAAAATGGAACCATTAAACCAGCTGCACAATGCAATCATAATGCATTCATAAACTGAAAAATAATCATGCTAATAAAAAATTACCACCTGTGAACTTACTGAATTGAATCAGAGGCTTTTGGATGCATGGGTATATTAAACCCATATCAGAGAAACTAGGCCCCAGAGCTGATCAAACACACTAGACCAATGAATAATGGAACCCCTTCTCCTGAAACACAAAAGGAGGGGCACCTAAGACATGGCACAGGATGCACACCTGCCCATAATTTGTGTGTGTGTGTGTGTGTGTGTAAATTATAATTATACATAACAGTAGGCTTCATTGTGTTAAATTCATACCTCCACATGGCATAATTTGGTCTATTTCCTTCCCCCTTACCCCCCTTTCTCTCTCCTCTCCCTCTCTCCTCTCCCCCATCTCCTTTCCCCATTGTCTTACCAGACCCCTTATCATGATGGTGTTGCTGGGGCTTCAGCTTAGCTCCATCTCCCTGCTTGATGTGGCCCACTTCAAAACTACCTGCCGTCTGAACCCTCCACATGAACAGCTCTACACCCTGAGCAACTCCACACCTTAAATTTCTACAGCTGGGATCCTACCTCATCGGACTACCTGCAGTGACTCTAGCATCTGTACCCACCCTCTGCCTTTGCTTTCAATTCTGCCTCTTTAAACCCTGTGGCCACTGTATTTAGGGTCAGATATTTTTACTTTTTCCTCGGGCTCCTATATAGCTCAGCATAGCACTTTTGAATACTGTCTTTATTTAAAATTTTGATTATTTCATTTATCATTGACCTTTTTTACTATTGCATTAAAATATTGTCTTAACTACTGATTTTTTTTTTTTGGTGGCCCCTTAAATTTTGGGCCTGAGGTAAATGGCTCATCCTGGCAATATCAGAGGAAAAACATTTCAAGGAAGTGGCCACCAAGTTCAACAACTTTTATTTGAGGTGAGAATAAGTTCAATATGTTCAAGGAAGGTGTTGTGAGTGAGCTTTGTCATAATATAAACAGGACATCTTTGTGTCTTTCCATATGTCATAATTCATTTAATAATAATAGATTCAAAAGCTACATCTATTTCATCAGTTTAAATTCACTGGTTATTCATGATTCATTTGGTGGTCATGAGCAGGATGATCACAACTTCTTTTATTCATTTAATTTTTAATTAATTACAGGGAATTGAATCTAAGGGCACCTAACTACTAAGCTATATTCCCAGCACTTTTTAACTTTTATTTTGAGACTGGGTCTCACTAAATTGCTGATGCTGACTTTGAACTTGAAATCTTCCTGCCTCAGCCTCCCAAGCCACTGGGATTATAGGCTGGCGCCACCATGCCCAGCTTCCATTTAATTTTAATTACTAACACCTCAAGTCACACATCACATTTCACACAATGATATGTGTGTGTGTATACATAAATATATATCATTGATTGATATATATCAGACTGATATACACCAGATTGATGTATATATTATAAATATAAATATACTTATATACACACAAAAATGTGTGCCCCTATACACATTTTATGTGTCTTTTTAAAGGGTTAAATTTTTCCAGAACTTTAAACTCGTTGAAAAGTTTTAAAGTGGATTATTAAAACTCACATTATTTTAAGTGTAAATATTTTATTTGTATTTGTAGGAGGAGTCCCCAAGACTACCTTCAGGTTTGAGGATTTGCTAGAAAGACCCAAAGAAATTAGAAAAGCTGTTATAATCATAGTTCTTGTTTATTACATTGAAAGGATATGAATCACAGTCAGCAAAGGAAAACGGAGCTCACGGCAGAGTCCGGGCAAGAAGATTCCATTGTCCTTCACCGATGGGGTCTCAGGGAGGGTACTCATTTCCCCCAGCAATGATGTGTGACAACATATATGAAGTATTAGCAAGCAGGGAAGCTCACCCATGCCTCTAGGTTTTTCAGTTGATGGTCCCCACTTCTCGCACACCCAGAAATGAAAATGATAGAGTGTGGCCCAGGGGCCCAGGTGAACAAAAAAACAGACACCAAAAATCACCATGTTGGCATAAACTATCTGGAGTAGCCTGAGGCCCTAGGAATTCAAAGACAATCTCATCAGTCAGGGTTCAGGGGTTCATAGGTCATCTCCCAGAAGCCTCCAAGGCCAATCCTTTCTTTGAAATGTGCAGGGTTTGAACACCTCAAGCCAGCTGAGTTAACCCTTCCTCTATAACTCCAAAAACTAAAAACACATAATTTTACTGGCTTTAATGAAGCAAGCTCATCAATAACATTTTCAAAATCCAACAGGGGATGGAGCTTGGTAGCAGAGTACTCACCTAGAAGGTATAAGGTCCTGGGTTCCCCAGTCCTGCTGGGGGAATTTTTTATTTATTTTTTTATTTTTCAAAACCTACTTCTGGAAAAAAAGTTCACCACTAAACAAATACATTCAGAGATATTGTGGGGACATAGTTTTCCTTCAGCCTCAGGGTCTAACGTGGGTAGCGTATACAGCATGGATACACTGGACAAAGGGATGCTTTATATCCTAAGTGGGACAGAACAGGACTGCATGAGATTTCGCTATGCTAATCAGAACAATGTGCAATCTAAAGCCTCAAGTCACACATCACATTTATTTATTTCTGAAATTATCTACTTAGTGTTTTTGTACCATAGTTGACTATAGGTGACTGAATCCTCAGAGAGTAAAAATGCAGATAAGGTGGGGATTATTATATTTCATTCCTCATGGATTTTTTGCATTAATTTTGATTTATTAAAATATTATTAATCTTTTTTATTTTTTATTTATATATGATAATGGAATGTATTACAGTTCTTATTACATATATAGAGCACAAGTTTTCATATCTCTGGTTGTATACAAAGTATATTCACACCAATTCGTGTCTTCATACATGTACTTCGGATAAAAACGATCATCACGTTCCACCATCATTTCTAACCCCATGCTCCCTCCCTTCCCCTCCCACCCCTCTGCCCTATCTAGAGTTCATCTATTCCTCCCATGCTCCCTCTCCCTACTCCACTATGAATCAGCGTCCTTACATCCAAGAAAACATTTGACATTTGGTTATTTGAGATTGCCTAACTTCACTTAGCATTATCTTCTCTAATTCCATCCATTATGATTAATCTTGATGTGGTTTTCTGGTGCCCCTTAAATTTTGCACTGGGGCTAGTGCCCCACTAACCTTATCCTAATCCTGACCTCATGGCCACCAAAGCTATTGGTTCTCATGCTTCTAGCCTAATCAAATAGCACCTATTTGGAAAGACCTGCTCCAATCACTTTGTTACTGCATCTTCTCCATTCCTCTTTCATTATATCCCTTCACGTTCTGAAATGATTTTGCTTATTTCATCTTACTTCCTGTCTACCCCTTCTACCAATTAAAACATAAGCTCTGTGAAAGCAGAGATGGTTTCTGTTCACTGTTGAACTCCCAGACCATGGAAAAGTGTCTTTCTCAAGGTCGATGCTCCAAAAATGTTAGTTGCATGGACCCACTGCCTGGAGTAAGAAACTCCTACATGATCGTGTACATGAAGATCAATCCCAGAGGACAGGTTTCTGCCCCTGTGGTTTATTACCAGTCTGCCCTCTTTGGCTGAGGGTCTGCAGGCTGAAAGAAACGAGTCCAGAAAAAAGAAAAGAATAAAGCCTCCTCCTTTTTTTGATTCTGCCATTTAACAAGAGCTATTTACAGAATGTTGTCAGGTTGCACTTGTGTCAAAGTGTAGCAACTACACTGTACATTCAAATTTTGCACAATTCAAATTAGCATTTAAGTGCCCCAGCTTTGCAGAAACACCATTTATCACTGCTTGGAGCTTATGAGGAGTGACTCCATCTGTCCTGGGAAAACAATGCCTTCATTTTCAGTGGTGATTTGTATTTTCAGGTGTCCATTATTAACATATGAACACCCATAAAAGGAAAACGCATTAAGAAGTTATCAGACAAGGTATCACACAATGCTGTTTTCATTTCAATGCCTGAGATTCTCATTACAGCATCTCCTTCTTGTACTTGCCTGGTTATAAGTTGTCATTCTCTCCAGACTGAGTGTTCATCAGATGTGATCCTTGCCCTTGTCCTATAGTCTCCTGCCCTTAGCCCCAGAATGCTTCA
Source organism: Marmota flaviventris (assembly GCF_047511675.1). Taxonomy (NCBI): domain Eukaryota; kingdom Metazoa; phylum Chordata; class Mammalia; order Rodentia; family Sciuridae; genus Marmota; species Marmota flaviventris. The sequence continues at coordinate 24,054,001 of NC_092513.1, read as the reverse complement.
TAACTCCAAACATCTTGTTGGCCACTGCTATGGTTTGGTTATGGTTTGAGTGTGCTCCTCCAAAGGTTCATGTGCTGGAAACCTGGTCCCCTGTATGGTGGTATTGAGGTGGTCTTAGTGGTGGGAGCTAGTAGAAGGCCTAGTTTTATAAGGGCACTACCCTTGACTGATGCTTGCTCTGGAAGTGAATTATAAAACAAGGCCACTCTGTGTGCTTGGTCTCTTCTGCACATTGGCCAGTTCTCTTTCTGTTTCTCTGCCATGTTGTAACACAACCAAGGAGGCCCTCACCAGAGCCCATGGAGATGGAGCTGCCCAATTGTGGACTTTGAGCCTCCCCACTTGTGAGTTAAATAAACCTCTTTTCTTCATAAAATACCTAGCAATAGGTATTCTGTTATAGTGACACAAAACAGACTAATACAACCAGCATGTCTTCATCCTGTTCCCTAGCATTTACAAATGCTCTGAGGGCCTCTCCATTTCAAACCAAAATGGTCCTGGCTCCTCCTCTGCCTCTTCCTCTGCTCTGGCCCCATGGTCTCCTTACTGTCTCAATGGTGAGATGTCCTTCACTCCTCAGACATCCCAGAGTGAGTAAGGCCTTCACTACCTATCTCATTTAAAATCATTTTCCTTATGCTGTTATCACCGTCTAGCATATTATATATTTGGTTGTTATTTTCCCTTCCTTTTCAAAAATTTAAGCTGTTTTATTCTCAAAATTTTAGGGACTTCTCCACTCAAGTCTAGTTCTTCCCAGGATGAGGGGTAATGTGGGTGACATATTGGTCTTCAAGGGCTGCCATAATAAAAACCTCAAACCAGGTTGCTTAAAACCACAGAAATTTGTTCTTGCAGTTCCAGAGGCCAGAAGCCCCAACATTAAGGCATTAGTGTCAGGGCTCTGCTCCCTTGGGAACATGCAGAAGGCATCCTTTCTTGCCTCTGGCAGCTTCTGGTATTCTGCCAGCAATGCCTAGGGGTCCTTGGCTTGAAGATGCAGCACTTCAGTGTCTGCCTGTCACCATATGTCTTGTGTCTCTTCTCTTTTATTGGATCTCTCATATTGGATCCAGGGATCTCCCTAATCGTTATGGCCTCATCTAACTATTTAGATCTGCAATGATCCTATTTCCAAATTAGGTCATATTCTGAGGTACTGGGGGTTAGGACTTCAACTCTTCTTTTGGGGGAGACAGTTCAACCCACAATGGTAACAGCTGAGTGTGCTCTTGTCCAGTGGCAGTTCTGTTGAACTAAGACCAAAACATGGGGCTGGAGCTGCTATCCTGTTATGGTTTGGATCTGGAATGGCTCCCAAAGGCTCAAGTGTTGAAGGCTTAGTCCGAAGGGCAGCAATGTGCAGAGGTGTGGCTTTTGGGTAACAGTTGAATCATGAGGATTCTAACCTCATCAGTGGACTAATCCATTGACAGATTCATAATGTCATAGCATTTGGGGGGAAGTGATGGCAACATAGGAGGTGGGAATAGGTCACGGGGTTATGCCCTTGGGGACTGTATCTTGTCCCCAGATCCTTCCTTTCTGACCCACTCTCTGCCTTCTGGTTGTCCTGAGGTGAGCATTTCTTCTCTACTATGTCCTCTCCACCATGATGCTCTGCTTCATCACAGGTTCATAGCAATGGAGCCAGCCAACCATGGACCAAGACCTTGACACTGGGCCAAAAGAAAGCTTTCCTCCTTTTACTCGTTCTTCTTAAGTATTTTGTCACAGCAACAACAACAACAAAAAAAAAGCTAACACATATCCTCTATAAGACCAAGTCTTTCTTCCTTCACTTAGTTACTCAGTAGACTTTTATAGAGCCAGGCATTTGCTCAGCCTGGAGACAAAAAGCGACAGGCAGTTCCCTCCCCCTGCCCCCACTCCAGTGCGAGAGCTGTCACAGTGAAGGTCTGTTCCTTCCCTCCAGAACCGCCTATAAGTAGCCACCTGCTGCTGTCTCCAATAATGTTCGCGTCCCCAGCCTTAGCAGCCTTGGAGTGTGGGGAGGCATATCATTTGGGATTTCATTTTTGTATTCTAGCTAAAAGTTTATGGTTTACTTCTATTTCAACATGTGCTACTCCATAAATTAGGCTGTAAAATTCTCACACACATAAGTTGTCTTTGGATTTAAGTGTTGGCCATTCCTGCTTAAATTGGTCTTGTTTGGGGTTTGTTTTGTATTGCTTTGCTTTGGCTTTGGTAATGGCGATTGAACCCAGGGGCACTCTTCCACTGAGCTACAGCCTCAACCTTTTTTCTGTTTTTTAAATTTTGAGACGGAGTCTCTTCAGGTTGCCCAGGGTGGGCCACAAATTTGCAATATCCTTGCCTTGGCCTTGAGCACAGGATTACAGACATGCACCACCATGCCCGGTTCAAGCTGGTCTTAACATTGACTCCACAAGTGGTCAGAGAAGTCATTGTCCAGCTCCTGGCTCCCTATTCCCCAAACCTCAGGAAACACCCACAGGCAAACCCAGCCCCAGGAGCAGTCATGAGTTTTAAGACCAAAGTCAACACGTGGTTCATCTCAGCCTGGCTGCTCATCTTCCCTTGAGCTTCTCCCTAATCCCAGTCATTGTTATTCCTTACAGCCAGGTCTGGGCCAGTCTGGTAACAGTAACCAAACCTTCTCTTCCCCCAGTGCCTTCATCTCTACCCAATTCCCTAGGGCCTGTCTAGCTTCCTGGAACCAGGCTTGGCCTTCTCATCTCACTCTGACTTTGGCCTGTGATCCCATCTCTAAGCCCAGGATTGGTGACTTCATCCCAGGAGTTTCAGTAGCTTCTCTGTGATGCCTGAACTTCCTTATTTCTTCCTTCAGATTCCTGATGCTGTGATTTGAGCACCTTTCAGGAGGCCTGAGAACCACTGTTGGAAACTTCCCACTTCCTGCTCTCCCCTAGGGGACCTGCTTAGCTATGGGTCAGGGGTTCTTTATCACTGTCCAGTGACCCAATAAGACAGCACTGTGAACTGTCCCTATTGCACCACAAAAACTTGACTTAAATATAAAACTTATTTGTTTTATATTTGAAGACACACACTTTTGGGGTTATTTTCCCACAGTACTGGAAATGGAACGTAGGGCCTTGTGCATGCTAGGCAAGTGCTCTACCACTGAGCTACATCCCCAGCCCTAGATACAAATTTTTATGAACAGGATGCTGCTTGCTTTGACTGGGAGGTAAGAAATGGTATGATGTGTTTTCTAGAACATTCCAAGCTGGGAATGTTGATGGGGCAATCAAGCACTCTCCATATATCCTGGAGATCAAATAAAAGAGTGTGCTAGACTAGGAACTTACTTTTTTTTTCAGTACTGGGGATTGAACCTAGGGGCACTCTACCACTGAGGTACACCCCTAGCCCTTTTCTTTTCTTTTTTAAATATAATTTTTTAGTTGTAGGTGGACACAATACCTTTATTTTTATGTGGTGCTGAGGATCGAACCCAGTGCCTCATGCATGCTAGACGAGTGCTCCACCACTAAGCCACAACCCCAGCCCCCTTTTATTATCTTTTATATTTTTAATCTTTTCTTATTTTGAGACAGGGTCTCTCAAAGTTGTTCAGACTGGCCTTGAACTTGTGCTCCCCCTCCCTCATCCTCCTAGTAGCTAGGATTACAGGTGTGTACCAACTATCTCACAAACTCCAACAGATACCTTGAGACATTAAGATTCCATAGCAACAGTCAAGCTATAATCACTACTGACACATCTGCAGACATTTTGGGTCTTTTAATCCCTTCAGATGTATCAAACAAATATTCTGACATTTAAAGTATAACTTGAAACCTACATAAAAATTTTTAAAGAAACACAACGGGGTCAAGTTTTGTCTTCCCATAACCAATCCCTTAGCCGTCAATCGGCTCCTATTCTTCTGAAGTTAATTAGCAATATGGACTAGAATATTGCTGGGAGCTTGGCAATAACTGTCAGAAATTGAAATGCATTTTCTCTTTTACTCAGAAATTCTACTTTAGGAGCTTACTTTCCTGGTATGCTCATAAGTATATATAGACAAATGGTGAGCTCATTTCCAGCAGCATAATTTGAAATAACAAAAACGTGGATACCCCCTATATGTCCATCAATAGGAATCACCTGGTAGGATAAAGCCCTAGGACATTGGTCCATGGAGGTATTGGCCAAACCACCAGAGATTAATTTGACAGAACATTTTCTGGTTGGGAGGTGTTATTGTACACATGACCAAGACAGGCTAGTTTGGGGTCAGAAAAGAGAGGGAAAACTGGCTTTAGGGGGGAAAAAAAGAGGGCATGAGAGATATCTGTCTAGGGGAGGGGGTTGGGAGAGAGGGCACTGCCCACTGGCAGCTGAGAATGGCTTTAGGGTACCACACTGGGAAGAGAGATCAATGTCATGAAGGTTGGGTCATGAAGGATTCTGAAGGCGATCCTCCCAACATTATAACATGGGTGGCTTTGAGGACCCCTCTTGCAGAAGAGGACATTTCTCTGCAAAGTAAAGGAGAAGCCTCCCATCTCGCCAACAGCACAGATGCCTGTATTTAGCACACACTGTTGGGAAGTCCCGTCCAAGCTGACAAACTTCCTCCTTGCCTTTTTACTGCACATAAATTTCTCCAGTTCTTGGCCCCAGACTTGAAATTTGATTTGCAGCTTTTACCATGAAATGATTTGTTGTCTCGTGTAATTGCCCTAAATCCTCATCTGGCTCTATTTTACCTCCCTGGTTTTGTTTTCTGCAAATCACACTGAGCTGCCTCAGGCCTCTCACACCTCTTTGTCAGGCGTCAGACCCTGGCTGTTTCCACGGGCAGCAGCAAGACTGTACTTTGGCCCTTTGAGAAAAGAGGCCAGTGACCACAGTTGCTTCCAGAGAGAGAGATGCCCTGGAAACAAGGGTCCTGAAGTAGGAAGCAGAAGGTCTCCTCTTCCAAGGAGAGGTGTATGTCTGCATCCACATCAGGGCGCCATCAGCGGTGTGCTAGTTCACACAGGCGCGCACATTTTCCAACCAGTCAGCCACAGACAGACATTGCAAGGAACCAGTGATACTTCTCCCCACCTTGCTTGGACTGTAGCTATATAGGTAAAGTTAAAGAACTGAATCCATTACCCCAGGACTTTCCTTCCTTCCTTTCTCTACCTCCTCCTCTTCCATGTGGATTAGAATCATTAAGCATTTATTGAAAGCCTTCCATGGACACGGTATTCGTTTTTAATAGCTACATTTTAACATGAGGATTCCTAATAAAATGGGCTTTTTAATTTTCTCTTTTGCTTTTTTTTTTTATTAAACTCTTTATTCTTTGCAAGTGATTTAAGATAAATCATGTAGTTCAAAACTCTACAGCCTAAAAATTAAAGTTTCCAAAAACATTGCCTCAAAGTGTATCATAGAAAACCCCACTGAATTTGGAGCCAAATGACCTATGTTCAAATCCTGACCTTCCTTGCTGCCTGACATGAGGCCAGGGACTTAATCACTCTGGCCCTGGATTTCTTCCTTTGTAAATTTTGTCTAAAAATTCCTGCCTACAAGAGAATGGATAAATTGCAGTACATTCATGCCATGAAATACTATCCAGCACTAACAAAGAACTACCGGCATATGCAGCAATAAAGATGAATCATACAGACACCATGAAATCGGACACAGAAGACTGTGCTCTGTATGATTCTATTTATAAGAAGCTCAAGAGCTGGCAAACTAGTGGATGGCATTAGAAACTAGTGAATAGTGGTTATTACTGAGGGGGGCAGTGACTGGAAGGGCAATGGAGAAACTTCTGGGATAAGGGAAGGTTCCATATCCTGATCTGGAGCAAACAAACTCCACTGAGCCGTATCTGTTATACATTTTGCTCTGTATCTGCCATACCTCAATTAAAACAATAAATTCATCCCTTTAAAGTACCCACTTCTATGGGAAAGACCAAGTAAGAATAAAAATGCTCGTAAACACCAAGCACATGTGAACTTTCACTAAGTAATAATAATGGCACTAGAAAGATGTTGGATGTTCAAGCAAAAAAGCCATTTATTTATTTATTTATTTGTCTATATCTATCTATTTATTTATTTATTTTAGAACTAACTTAACTAGGAATAGAAACTGAGCACTTCTGGGAAGTTACACATTTCCCTGGAAGGATAGGACATGTCTTATGGTCTTTAATATTTCTGAAGTTGTTAGATATTTAGCATTTGTTCAGTGTTAACCCTGTGCTGTATCATCTAATTGATTTTCCTTACAGTCAAGGTTGGTTTCTCCCTGAGGTCCTCAGGTCTTTGATCTTTCAATTGGCCTCGGATTGACTGTGGCAGTCACCGGGACACTCAGGTTCCAACCCTCTTCGCTGCTAAGGCTCTGTGGCCCCCTGTTGCCTGTGCACCATCTTTTTCCTGGAGTCTGTAGTCCATGTGGTTACCTCTGGTAGTGTACACAACAAGCAAGTCTGTCCCCAGTGAGAAGGAAGATAAAGGAAATCTGGTCATGAATTGTGTCTCAGATGGGGCATGCAGCTACTGAAATTTTATAAGTTACTTTTCTTTTCACCTGACAGGGCTTAGGAGATTTTCATTTTTGTCATTTGTAAAATGGGTCTTTCTGGCCTTGGGTGTTCTAATCTCTTGCTCCCAAAACAGATTTTCCAACTGAGCCAAGTCCACTTCTTACTATGACCTGCCTGCAACAGACAACTCCAGATGTTCTCTTTCTTCTCTAGGTCACCGACAGTCCCCACAACCTATAAATCTAGCTCAAGTTGTACCTTTTTCTAGAGCCTTCCTCGAGGACCCCAGTCATCATAAACCCCTCCCTTTTCTAAATCGCTCAAGCAACAGCAGTGGGCTCCAAAGTGTCATTTGGATAGTACCACTGTCCTCCAAGTCATCACAAGGTCCTCCTCCAATCACTCTAAATGAACATAAAATCTAAACAAAACGATGCTCTGCTATTCAAATGCAGCTTCAGGACACACTTTCCAACCTTCACCTCCCTTAAACCCAGGCTACCATAAATTCAGGAGCCTTTTAGCCCAGTAGTAAGTCTGTTCCATGCATTCAACTCTATTAATCATAATATTTGGTTATATATTGCTTTATATTGCTCTCAATTATTTCTTGTCTTTAGGTCTGAATCTACAGTGAGTCTGTAAATTCCTCAAGGTTTGAAATTGTGTCATTTTCATTTTCTATGCTCCATGGAGTCTAGCAGAAAACTCAGCACAACCAAGATAGCACTACTTACTAAAAACTTTAGAAATGCTCTGCTGAAAAAATACTATGCTTTGTAAATTTAGCAAATTAATTTTATTCATATCATTTGTGGTAGTAAGACTGCTAACCATAATGAATAATTGTTGGAATTCTTCTTATAATTGCATTTGTTATTGATTTCTCCAGCTGTTAAGAGCGATTTATAAAAAGCCAATTGGACTTCAAACTGCACCGTGGTTGTTTCCCAAGGTAATATTGTACTTTTTCATTACATCTTAGAAAATTGTACTCAGCACATTTTGTAGGCTGATGAAATAAACTGCTCAAAAATAATGCTGGCATCTGTAGCATGCATATCAATAAACATGTTTTATCACCACCTCCCCAGTTTAAGATTAATTTATTTCCCATTCTGTTCAAATAGCAACTGCAATTTATTTACAAACTGGAAAATTAGTGTTTCCTATGGTCTTCCTCAAGTTGACAGGTGTGGGGTTGGGATTAGCCTCCTCAATAGCACAGGTACACAATTCTTTATTCAAATCCCTTTAGGCTGGATGAATTTTAGAATTCTGAATTTTCTGGATTTTTGAAAGGTAGTATGATGCCTAAGCCATAGATCTTATAATATAGATCCCAGTCAGAGCCGGGGTAGTGCCCAGTAATAAAAAATATTAGTAGTTCTATTGTAAAATCTAGTGAGGTAATTTTAAGTAGCTTTACTCCAATTCAGGTCAAGCTTTGCTGCTAAATGAGGTTTGGCTTTGAACTTTCTGGTTTTAGAGCTTTTTGGATTTGGCAGTTGTCCCCAGAGAGGCCTGTTGGTCCTGGGATTATCTTCTACACTGAACATGGAGTAGAGCTGGCTACGGGGTCCCACTAGGATGACTCATCTTTCATTCATTTGAGAAATACACTTCAATGCAGTATGCGTTCATCATGGTGTTCCTGTGTGCTGGGTGCTGTTCTAGGTGCCGTGACAAATTTAAAGGAGAGCAAGATAGGCCTCTACATTAGTCAGCTCAGGCTGGCATAACAAAACACCAGAACTAGGTGACTTAAAAGTCATTAATTTTCTCACAGTTCTGGAGGCCAGAAGTCCACGATCAAGGTGACAGTAAGGTTGGTTTCTGGGAAGATCTCTCCTCTTGACTCCTGTGCCTTCCTGCTGTCTTCACAGGGCCTCTTCATGCATGCAGACAGCAAGCAAGCTCGGAGGTCACTCCCTCTTCAAGGATGCCAGCCCTACCAACCTCGTTAAGCCTCATTTACCTCCCTAAAGGCCCCAACTCCAACACAGCTACATTGAGAGTTAGGGCTTCAACATGTGAATTTCAGGAAGATAACTTGGTCCACAGCTGGCTCTTTTCACCAAATAGCTCCTTGTCTAGCAGTGGACATGGGCTGAGAGTAACTGGCCTAGCAGAAAAGGCAAAGAGCGAGGTGTGAGCAGGGCAGCCAGGGGCATCAGGATGACTGGGGAGACTATCAGTCCATGACACTTGAATTCAGCTCCTAGTAAAGGAAAGGCCAGAACTCCTCAGGGAGGCTGTGAGAGGGAGGGCGCTGTAGGGATCCAGCTTGATGTGATAGTAGCCATTTTGGTGAAAGCCTTCATCTTCCCCCCCAGATGACCCTGGCATATGTTCCAGACCTAATAGGATAAATAATGCTGTTCAGATAATCAGCCCAGCATTTGATGCACGCCACTGACACCCAGTCTGTCTCTTAATTGAGGCTTGACATGTTGTGAGCTTTTGAGAAAGGCCAGGTTACATTTTATTTGCGTAAAGATCACTTTTGTCTAGCTTAGCACATAAGCCTCTTTCTCCTGTCTTAGGGTACAGGGGTCCTCTGGACTTGCTGCTGCCCAAGACATACTTCTGTCTGTGAGTCCCTAATAAATTGCACTTTGAGCAGTCCTGGATTTGGACCCTTCTTTCTTTGGTCTCATGCCACCTTCTATCTATGGTGGCTGGTTCTCATACATTAGGTTTTTCCCAAACAGGCAGAGTGTCCTCAAGTAACACTGAATAAAAACATAGCCATTGGAAAATGAGTGCAGAGGTGAAGGACCTGTCTAGGGACCAGTCAGTGTCATCTCGGCTGGATACCATGCTCAGAGAGTATCATAAATGAGCTAAAGTTGGCCTCTGTCTATTGGCCCTGAGATTGTTATTTTTTCACTGCCATTTGAAACCCATTAGCTCACAAACCTGCTAGCACCAAACTCAACTGTTTACACATTCAATTATTTTAAAAGCAATCCAAACAGGCAAATTTTGAGCCATTAGAGACCACCTGCTTTGCATACCTATAGGGCCTCACCAAATAGCTGTTACCTGTGGTTAAACTAGGGTTTTGCAGTTATAAAGCCCCAAGCTGCTGTGGTCCTTCTAATCCAGAGACTCCCCACAGCAATGCTGAGTGACATCACCTAGGCATGTAATAGCTCTCTCTAATCCCCATGTCCCCAGGAGCTCCCAGTCCCTCTCCCCTTCGCTTGTAAGCCTCTGGGTCAGCTCCTGCTGTGAGGGACTTCCCCTCTCAAGCCATCTGCCCAGAGGAAGCCCAATTGAACTTGTATGTGCTACTGCCACCTTGTGGTCATGTCTTTTTCCTTGATCAGTCCCAAGTCCTTCAACTCCTACAAAGAGGCAAAAGAGGGAACTTTTTACTCAAAGACCAGAGATGCCAAGCGGCAAACTCTCTAACCCTTCGACCCATGCTCTCCACATCAACCTCGCTACCTGTTAGCTTGCTTTCACCTGAAAGCCCTAGAACTGATTTCGGCATCTAGAGGTATAACGAAAGCCGACATAGTCAACAGCCTTGGGTGAACAGTAAAGATGGAAATCTTTAAAATTCCTCCTACCCCTGTATGGAAAGAGGATGTAAAGTCTTCTCACTGCCTTCAGGAGCCTTTCACCCCCTCTATCCAATGTTAGTGGCTACCAGAAACTAACAGACATTTCCTGTCCTGGGAGCTGCAGAAACTTCCAACCGTAATCGAGTAGTAATGAAATCTATGGCAATGCTCCCTCTAGTGGTATGAAAGGATTTCAGGAAGAATGTTCTGTTTGAACTGGAAGAGAGGATTCTGTCTGGACTGGGAACATTTGTATCATGGGATCTTGAGGAGGATGGAAAAACGGATTTTCCCAACATATCAGTCTTAGACTGACATTGATTTGCCCAATGAAATCCTTTTTGACATACAGGGCACTTCTGATTGGGGCATTTTTGAGGCCCCTTTTTAACTTTACAGTCCTTTTGAAGATGACCAGGTCTTACAATTATAATATAATTTATCAGGGGTTTTTAAAACAGTGGGAAGCAAAGCGGTTTTATGAGTTTCAGTTTCTACATTCTGACATGCCTTTATCTTTATCTTACAAAGTATTATCTATGATAAATAGACTTCATTACTTCTTTGCAATCTTGATTGGCATTTTCGTATGTGAATTGTTTGGTTAGAATATCACTCTATTGCTTTAGTTAAGTGATCAACAAAATTTATGAAAGGCTTCCCGAAAGCTTGTCTGATTATTGCAAATGATTTAGAGGGATCTCAGGTGTCAGGAATCTGATGCCTTGCTTTACATACAAGTGTTCTAATATGAGCAATGGCAATGGCAGGTAATTGAGGTTGTTGCAGAATGGCCCATTGTCCAACTCCGAAAAGGTCATCATAATCAATGTTTACGTTTCTTTGTACATTATCTTCAGCCTGGACATGGACCAAGTCAAAGTACTCTTGTAAAAGCACAGTATTTTGAGCAGAAGTAACTATCTTAACTAATGCTTTCCAATCACTAGGAGCCAAGGCATATCCTAATCCCAGTCCCTATTTCATATTGAGGGTAAAATTACTACTCACACCACTTTCCAAAACAGTACATTGCAATTCTTTAGATGCAGCAAAAGGTAATTGTTCATGCTCTGGCTGGCCAGCGGGATTTAGCCTAGTACAACAAACAGCTAAGATATGAGTTTCTCCTTTCTCTGCTGCTTACCATAAACATTAAGCCAAATGAGATCTAACCAGTGGTGGGGTTGGTATATAGAGCAGTGGCTGAGAAAACTCCTCTATAGAGGACACTTACTGGAGGAGACCTTAGAAATAGCATCGCAACAAAGATACCAAGCATGGAACACAAGTATGGGAGCTTGTGGCTCCTCATAAAGCTTCTTACCTATATCTTCCAATTCTTTGAATGTAAAAAAACCACTTTTTCTGGGTACCAGGGGAAGCAAAAATCTACCTCTGCCATCAAAGTGGTGAGGTCAGCATTACTTACAGTATATCCAGTCTTGCAATGTAAATAGGAGAGCTCAGCCCAATGATGACATTGAGTGTCAGGGAATTTCCAATAACTTACCAATAGGGATCAGTACAAGATGAGAGATGCACATCACAGCCTGCTCCAGGCGGTAAGCTACTCTCTTCCCCTGTCAACATGTTCAGAAGGGTCCCTGTTTTGGGAGACAGAAGCAAGATGCAGAGGCAAAAATGACTGCTTGTCTAAGCTGCCGTCTTTATTTATTATCATGAGGTTACATTGATGATAACTGATAGCATTAGTACATTACTGTTCGTTATATCGTAAGTCAGGGTACATTAGGTCATAGCGTAAGATGTTCTTGCCTGTAATTAGATATGTGTACTGGCTAAGCTTGTGTTAGTTATCTTAATAGTTCCTGGGGAAAATTGCAGAAAGTTCCAGGTGCAGAAGCCAAGATGCCTATTATTCCCCAGGACTTTGTCTGCCAGAGAAAACTCATTGTCCTGTACTTTCCCACAATCAGAACCCCTACATCTTAGCTTTGGGTTGGTGGAGAATGGAAATCTGCTAAACTTAGGGATACCTTCCAAGAGCTTTACCTAATTGGACAATGTTAGGTCAGATACAGAGGCTGAAAGTAAATAGCTATTTAAAGGACTAAATCTTGACCTGTAACGTTCCCCCTCCACCATCAGATGCTCTAGTCTGCAGCATCAGTCTGTAGGATCTTTAATACAAATGCAGCTTCTGCAGAGAACTCAGTCCACAAAGAGACTGGGTATTTCTTTGGGTTCTTTTACTTCATTTGTTAAATAAATAAACACTGAATAAAATACTTAAGGGGGTTTTAAGCTCTAAAGAGCTACAATTCATTGATTTTTGCCCATATTACTTGTCATGGAGAGGTGGTAGAACAGAGTGGCTAAAACCATAGACTCTGTTCAAACTAGGTTCAAATCTAGCTCCAACAATTATGAAATGAGATGTTTTCCAACACCAAAAACCAATTCCATGATTCCCTGTAAACCAACTGGGTGTTCAAGTATTCAACCCAATTCTGAAATGAACTACACAAAGTTAGCGGAGTCCCCACAGGATAAGGGCTCAATCCCACAGAATTGCTTCCCTTCAGAGGCCAGTTTCAAGTCCTCCTACTGACCAGCTCTAAATGGGAGGGTTCATGACCTCCTCCTCGGATTCAATAGTTTGATAGAATGCTCAGAGAACTCAGGCACATGCTTAACTTACATAAATTGGTTTATTTTGAAGGTACCATACAACTCAGAAATAGACAAATGGAAGAGATGCATAGGGTGACATATGGGGTTGGGGGGTAGCAACACGTACCTTCCATGCCTTCTTGGGGCACTCCTTCCTCCAGGTACCAAGCTGGAAGTTCTATGAATGTTATTATTCAAGAGTTTTGTTTGTTGGTTTGTTTTCAATCCTGGGAACTGAATCCATGACCCAACAAACACTAGACAACCACTCCTCCACTGAGCTACATCCTCAAACCTTTTTACTTTATTTTGAGACAGGGTCTTGCTAAGTTGTGGAGGCTGGCCTTGAATTGACAATCATCCTACCTCAGACTCCCAAGTAGCTGGAATTACAGGTGTAATCCTTGGTTCATTCCAGAGATTTTATAGAGCTCAGTCTCCAGTCCTCTCCCTTTCTTTCTGTCCTTATCAGGAAGTCAGTGGGTGGAGCTAAAAGTTGCAGTCCTCTGTTCACTTGATCTCTATGCTGACCAGCACAATCCTACTTCAGGTCTAAGTCCTTTATTCCAGGTACTACAGAGAGATCCTTCTTCAACCTCTTCTTGTCAGCTCACAGCAAAAGCAAAAACAGCTTTGAGGAAAGCTGAAATTTCTATTAAAAATGTTCAGCTTACTAGAATTACCCCGCAAGAATCTATACATTTATTGATATTTCCAACTACTTATGCTCCTACAGGGAGCATATGGCAAACATTGGGAGTTATTAAGTGGATTTCTTTAGCCCACTCTCCTCAAAAGTCATTAACTCCTTTTCATGATTCTGTTGCTCAATTAATGATAAAGGGCAGAACAAGAGTTTAACAGCTAGTTGGATCAGAACCTAATATTATAATCATTCCATTTTCTGCTCGACAGAATGATTGGCTCTTTAAAACTTCTAATTTTTGGCAAGTAACTTTTGCTAATTTTCTTGGTCAGGTAGAGAGTCATTATCCTCCTGATAAAATTATTCAATTCGCATTGGTAATGCTATTCATATTTCCAAGGACTGTATGTGCACAACCAATAAATGATGCACTGACAGTATTCACTGATGGCTCAAGCTCAGGTAAAGCAGGTTTTTATAGTCATGCTTGTACAAAGGTAATACCAACCTCATATGCTTCTGCCCAATGAGCAGAACTACAGGCTTTCATTTGTGCTTTAAGTCATTTTGCAAATGAGCCCATTATTCTGACAGCTTATATGCAGTTGGAGTTACAAAAAATGTTGAAACTTCAATTATTGGGTATACATCATCACAAGAGTTATTCAATTTGTTTCATACCCTACAAAGGATGGAGAAAATGCAAAAGCACCCATATTTTATTGGTCACATTCAGGCTCACACTAATCTTCCAGGGCCTCTAACATCAGGTAATGGTAAGTGCTGGGAGCCATTAGCCAAGTAGGTATGACAATTTCCTTGCCAGCGTACCCCATGTTGCAGTGACATTGAATGTAGGTGACCTTGCTCAAGGACCAGGGCGGATTAGGGTGTTCCGGGTTTAAGATAATCGTGTTTAGGGCGTTCCCAGTTTAGGTTCCAGGTTTAAGGTTTAAGATTATTCCTCCTGGGAATAGGGCGTATCCTGCTGCCTGAGTTCCCCTTGAGTTCTCATGGGATTCAGACAGTATATTTTGGAGATAGAAGCCCAGTGGAGGTGGATTTGGGCAGAGAACGTGGATTTGGGCAGAGAACGTGGATTTCCCCAGAACGTGATTGTAGACGGCTGGTGTGAGTTCGGGAATAAAGAGTTGCTGTTTGAATCTACAAGCTGTGTGGTGGCTCGTGATTGTGTGCCCAGCCAGACTGCGGCATTTGTGCCCAGCCAGACTGTGGCAGGTAAGATTGATAAATTGGTTACTTTTGTCAACAAATGTCTTTGTATGACCGTGCACAAGCTTCACAATCTTTATATCATCAAAATGCTTCTAGCTTACATACAAAATTTAATATTACTAGAGAACAAGCTCGTCAAATTGTACGTCACTGCTCCAGTGTGTTATACACACTCCATATTTAACATCTGGGGTAAATTCCCCGTGGATTAAAACCAAATCAATTATGGTAAATGGATTTAACTCACATTCCTCAATTTGGTAAACAATGTTATGTGCATGTAATTGTAGATACTTATTCTAGATTTATCTTTGCTACAGCCCATACAAAAGAAAATACTCAACATGTTATTTCTCATTGCTTAGCTGCCTTTGCAGTATTAGGATGTCCTTTACAGATTAAAACTGATAATGCACCAGCTTATGTAAACTCTTCAACAATTTTGCCAAGAGTTTCATATTAACCATAAATCAGGAATTCCTTATAACCCTCAAGGTCAAGCCACTGTAGAGCAAGCTCATTTATCTATCAAGCTACAATTACAAAAACTAAAAGGGGGAGATAGGACTAGGACTCCCCAAGATAACCTCAATCATGCTCTGTTCATTTTAAATTTCTTAAATTGTGACTCAGAAGGTCACACTGCAGCTGAGTGACACTTGTCTTGCACAGCATCAAGCCCTTTAGGCCGAGTTTGGTGGAAGGACTTACAGACTGGTCAATGGAAAGGACCAGATCCAGTGATTATGTGGGGCAGAGGTCATGCTTGTATTTTTCCAGAAGGTACTTTTCATCCTGTTTGGGTACCTGAACGCGCCATCAGGCATGGAGGACACAGAAACAAGATTCAAACGACTGAAGATCGATCCAGAGAAGCCTTCCCTCAAAAAGAAGAAATCTCCAAGGAAGAGAAGAAGAATGATGGCCTGAGAAACCAAATGAGGAAGATACCTTCAGGGAAGGGCCTGAATTGATGCTGCAGGCTGCACAAATGATTCGACAACAAGGAAAAGTTAAATCTCCAACGATGATGCTTGCTGCAATATTAGCTCCATTGAGCTGTCAGGGAAAAGGGAGCCAGGGAGAAGCTTACTGGACATATTTTCCAGATCCACCTCTAGTACATCCAGCAGTGTGGACTAGAGAATCCATCCCAGTATTTACTAATGACTCATTCATAATGGGAGGATTTACAGACACTCATATTACTCCCAACCGCGTGACTGGATTTAATTATTCTGGCCATAGTGCACAATTACCTTTGTGTTGGTCCCATGATAAACATGTTGGCTGTCTAAAAGTGTCATTTGAGGAAAATACAGCAATTGGGAGACCTAGACCAACTAATCGTACTGTTACTAAAGACTCAAAACCTTAGATCAGTTATTAAAATGGGACTTTCTCATATCAAACTAGTCATCTCAGAATACTTCCAAGGCTCTTCATAATCAAATAAATATTGATGAAAGGATTGAGACCAAGCTAAATCCCTTAGAGGCTACTGCCATAAATATTGGTAATGAACTTTTGGCTTTGAAATTCAAGGAAAGACTTAAATGTCACGTTAGCTATAAGTATGCGTGTGTTACTGCTGCCAAATACAATGCTTCCCAATGGGATTGGGAGAAGGTTAAAAACCATTTATTATTTTTTTTAAAAAACCATTTATTGAGTATTTGGCAAAATAATAATAATGGCTTGGATCTTGTATATACTCAAGATATACAAAAAAGTAGAATTGATTTTTCGGATCCTACTTCTTTAGCTAAAAAAATACTTAAAGAATTAAATGGCTTTAACCCTGGAAACATTCTTAAACATTCTGCATGGTATATCCTTGTATTGTTCTCTTTGCTACTAATTCTCTCTTGTATTGTAATTGTAGGATGGAGAGCCTTCAAAACAAGGATTCAGGGACTCGAAATAGCAACCCATCACCTGCTTTTTCAAAGAAAGAAGTGGGAATATGTGGAAAGCCACTCTGAATGATGCGTATCTTCTGTCTTGGAGCGAAGAGGCTTTGACCGTCACTACATCACTATATCTCGTAGTGACTTGAACATTGCCTGGGTCCAGGAAGTTTGAGGAGGCATCTTTAGATGTAGGCATCGTCCTATAGCCCTTGGGTGGAATTACACCCACATGTCCTTTGTAACTCTGCCCCTTCTTACCTTTTTTAGATGGAACTTTCTAAGAATGAGGGCCCCCCAATAAAAGCCCACTTCTGAACATGCTGGCTCTCTCTCACCAGCCTCTTGTGACTATCCCTCGTTTCCCATTTGGGGAGCTTGAGGCCGAGAGCGGAGGAGCCGTCCTGAAGCTTGTTTAAAGGTAAAGTGTGTGTCTGTGTTTTATTTGGTGTCCCTGGAAATTCACACGAGCAACCTTAAGTTCAGCTGCCCCTGCAGTCTGCATTGTCTCAAGGCAGAATGTAGACCCCCAAGCATTGTTAAAGGGTCTGGACCTGGTCTAGCCAGCCTTTCCAAATCCCCCTGCCATGTTATGCCCAGTGTATATGTCACAACACAGACATGGGAGGGCCACTCAGAGCATCTGCCTGGCCATATCCCTGAAGGGAGTTTAGGAGCTCCTTGGCTGAAGACATACCTGTATAATTCCTGGGGCTAGCAGAGGTCCTATTACAGGACATGAATCATTGTCATGCTGTATGAAGTCACCATGGAACTGTAGGTTAGGACTCACTTTAACTCCGTAGCACAATGCTACAAATAGTTTCACAATCATTCACACATGCACTTAAGGGTTTAAAACATTGCCTCCCCCCTTTAGGAGTCCCTGATATTGATGATCCCCTTAGGGGAATCCCTAATACTGATGGTTCCCTTGTGGGTAGCTGTGGGAGGTGATCAAGCTCCCCTTCTGTTCTACAGACAGGCCTGACTAAGATCTTGGGTCCCAGGACCTTACCTTCATCCTGATGACTGGGGAGGAGTTGGTCTGACTCTCCAGGGAGTCTGAGCGATGGTTGCTACTGTGGAGGCCCTTGTCCCCTCGCCTCTCCACCCATCCCACCCCACCCCACCCCCACCCCCGCCCAGGTGAAGGAGTTCCCAGAACTATCTGGTGGTGCTGTTTCGTTGGATCTGAGGGCACCACACACTCCAGCATAAGCAGCCTGCCATATTGGTAGATCAAAGGGCCAGCATGGTTGTCACTTGCCAGTCAGGGAACCAAAAGGTAGTGGGAAGCAGACCAGTTGGGAAGCACCAAGCAACACTTGGAGAGTGGAAGAACTTAGGTTTATTATGAGGTGAGCTCAGAGGAGTCTCTGCTCTGAAGTCTGAGCCCTGATCCACAGTTTCTTACATTTATAGGCTGTATGGATTCATTGTAGACCTGCCCTGTCACTGGGAGTTTAAAAGAATTTCTTCTCATCTAAGTGAAGAAGATCTGTTAAATTTCTAGCCTTTGGTGCCTGAAAGCCCTGCATAGAGGGGTTTACATTTCAAAAAAATGACCTGGGGGATCTTAGAGAAAGTTATTTACATTCCAAAAGGTTAGAGTAAGGATTCTTGTTTAATGAGGTTTCCCAAAGAAAGGCTCTTAGCAGGAGGGGAAGTGAACTTTTCCCAGGCAGTTCTCTCTCGAGATAAGGTTTTGTAATTTCCTTTTACAACCCATTCTACTTTTGCCACCTCACAGAGCAAGGCTCAAAACTACCTCCTCAAGGATCGGGTTTAGAGGATAAAAAAGAAGATTGGTCTAAGGTGTGGGGGAAAGGAAATTGGAAGTAAGGAAAACCCGATGGAATCAGTGACTAATACATGCATATTCAAACCTCATGGCTCATCATAGGAAGCACGTTTAGAAAATGGCAGGGTAGCATGCTCTGAGGGGGCAGTGTTGGACCTTCTAACATCAAAAGATCATTGAACATATGTGCAGGCCTGAGTAAAAGGTCAGTGGTTCCAGCCAGTTTGAGCTGGACAAAAGTGACCAACTAAAAGGAAGTGAAGTGAGCTTAGTCTAGAAGATTTTTTTTTTTCAGGTTCTTCCTTTGTTTCACTCTGCCTTAGTTTCCTCAGCTATAAAATGGGTTTGATAACAATAGTCCTCCCCTCAAAAGATGTCTCAAGGATTAAATGAGTAAACACATGCACAGTAGCATTGTGGCTAGTACTTGGTAAGCCCTATCCTGTAGTTCCTATTATCCACGGGGGATATATTCTTAGGCACCCAGAGTATGCCTGAAATCACAAATATTACTGAACCCTATATATATTATGTTCTTTAACTTACAAATTAGGCACAAAATAGCTAATTAACTCATAATAAAAATAGAATGACTATAACAATATTCTGTAAGAAGAGTTATGTGAATATGATCTTTCTAAGTATCTTATTGTACTTTCACTTTTTCTTTCTTAAAAGAAGCACTTCAGATGCATTGGATACAGCTCAGTTGGTAGAGTGCTTGCCTCACATGTGCAAGGACCTGGGTTCAATCAGCACCACAAAAAAAAAAAAGCACTTTGGCTGATGTAAAGTAATGACTCTACTTCAATGGAAATAAGATAATAGTTTATTTTGAACCAAATATGAATGACCAAGGCCCAGAAACACAGTTACAAGTTGCCCCAAAAAAATCTTCCAAAGAAAAAGAAGTGTAATGATCTTTAAAGGTAGAGAACAAAGGAAATCATAGATCAGTACAGTGAATAGATTAGTGAGGATATTACATTGGTGGGTTCAACTAAAGTGGGGAAATTCTGACCTTTGGACTGAGATGGCATTTTACTGCATTCTTAGTAAGAAGATTGATCAAGTCAGGAGTCTGTTCTTTGACAAGCTATGGATGGTTAACCAAGTCTAATGTACGTCCCAGAAAGTTTACCTAGTAGTCGTGAGAATGATAGGTCAGAAACAAAAGGTCACAAGTAATGGCTTGTGTTCTAAAAGCTTAAAATAGCCTTTATTTCACCAGCTTTTTAGGGCCTCCTTTTGAGAAGAAGTTATCTATTTGGTGCTTATTAACTCCATTGTAATATAGTTTCGTTGGGAATATTTGATTTTATAATTCTCTGGCATATTCAAGTTGCCAGTATCACTACTGCTGCATTTTGGAGTCATTACTGCATAAAATAAAAATTACTCGAACACATGATACTATGACAGTATGATAATCAAGACAGCTACTCAGTGACTAATAGGTAGGTAGCATATATAGTATGGATATACTAGCCAATGGGATGATTCATGTCCCAGTCAGGAAGGGCCAGGATGATGTGACATTGCATCAAGCCACTCAGAATGTTGCACTACTTAAAACTTTTAAAATGTGTATTTCTGGTATCTGGGTAATGAAAGTATTCTAAAACTGGATTGTGGAAATTATTACAAAGCTCTCTAAATTTACCAAAAATTACTTAAAAATCACTTGGTAAATTTTATGCTATGGAATTGCCCCAATATAATTTTTACAACTTAGTCTAAAAGAATAAATTTGTCTAAAATTTTTACATATGACATTGGTCAGTTTTACGTGCAACATTGGCCAATAGTAAGAATGAAGTATTGCTTTATTTAGAAAGGAATATCCTGCTGAAAACTCTGAATTCCCTATGGGAATGATGAAATAAATCATGTGAACATGCAAGAGAAAGCTGAGCGTTTCCAAAATGGTGTTGCCTCCTAACAGATATAATCAAGTAAGTGTAGGTAGCAGGGATTAAACAAAGATACCTGGGTTCTGTTCTGTCGGGGCAGTGGGATAGGTTGCTGAGACACCAAAGAAAACCCAACGATGGCATGTAAGACATAAGAGTTTCCAAAACTGCTTACAGGAAGGTCTGGTGGCAATGGGCTTAACAAGTAGCACCACTGTCCCCATATGGTGCTTTGCCAGAAAGTTCAAGGGTGGATGGTTTAATGAGCGATCATATCCAATTGCCACAGAGAGAAGGGTTTTCTAGTTTAGACATCTAGACATTGTCTAACATCTAGACTGTCTAACTAGATTGTCTAACATCTAGACAATCTAGATTGTCTAACATCTAGATTGTCTAACATCTAGACAATCAATATCTGACAGAGTACATTGTCCAAGAAAAATGGGAACCAAAGAGAGAACATTTTTACACAGAAGAAGTGACATCATTAGCTTGCTTTGTTCCATGGTATGACCAGCACCAGGGAATTTGGTGTACATGCAGGAAAGCAGCTTTCTACAGATAACTAACTTGCTCTAGTTTTCAGTGTTTATGAGATAGATTTAGTGACCTTCGAGATAATACTTATCTGAACAGTCCAGTCTGGACTCTTTCCCATCGTTCCTTTGACTTGGCTATATTCTTGCAGGGAAAGGGGACATTTCAGGGACATGGTTCTTTACTGTCCTCTGGTTTTTTGTTTTGTTTTCTTTTGATACCAGGGATTGAATGCAGAGGCACTCAACCACGAAGTCACATCCCTAGCCCTATTTTGTATTTTATTTAGAGACAGAGTCTCTCTGAGTTGCTTAGCACCTCGCTGTTGGTGAGGCTGACTTTGAAATTGTGATCCTCCTATCTCACCCTCCTGAGCTGTTGTGATTACAGGCATGAGCCATGCGCCTGGCTGTCCTCCATTTTTGTCAAGGATGATGCATATTCTTTGAGGCCTTCCCCAGAGTCTTCTAATATTTCAGTGTTTCTCATGCCTTTCCAGGAAAGGGATGTGGTCTGTATTCTTTCCTAATCTGTTTTTCACAAAAACTGGTGTATCACAAAGCACACTTTGACAAATAAGAAATGCTTTGCAGAGTAGGGGTAGAATCCCGCATAGAATATTGATCAGAATTACCCAGTGACTTCCTAATTTCTTTGAATTCATTTTGTTAAGGTGAGATTGCAATAAATCACTGAGTTGATCTTGAAGCAGGAGACAGAAACTTTTCACCAGTTGGCGTGAATCCACCAGCCAGCCAAAGGGTAGGTTGCAAGTCTATATCCTTCGACTCTCTCCCAGAGTTTGAATATACCTATTAGGGTCCAAAACCATATTAAAGCATAAGTTGTTGTTGCTATGATTCAAAACCAAAAACAAATGTCATGAGATCTAAAATCATAAGCAGAAAAGGGAGTGGGCCAAAATGTCCCTAGTTGTATACAAGTTAAAGAATGGTTACTAACATCTAGACAATCAATATCTGACAGAGTACATTGTCCAAGAAAAATGGGAACCAAAGAGAGAACATTTTTACACTGTATAAGAATTGCCATTTTGTGTTGCCAAACACACTATGCTAAGCAACTGTTGATGGATACAGAGGCCGGGCTTTCCATGGGAGAAGCATTTCTTACATGACATGGAGTCTCAGGGCAAAATGGAGTCTGTTTGATCATTGCCCAAATAGCCTGGCCCATAACAGTTTGTCTGAGAATACCTCTAGATTCACAGCTTGAAAGAAATGTAAACTCTTTCCTACAAGGATGGTTTATTTGTTACTGCTCAGACCAAAACTATGTGGTCATATTTGACTTTCTTTCAACTCCTACATTCATGTACATTCAACATGTACATTCATCAGCAAATCTACATGGCTCTAACTTCAAAATATAGCCAGAGCCTGACCCCTCCTAGTGTCCCAGATAACTCCCTGTATTAGTTAATTATCTATTTCTGCTTAACAAAACACCCCCAAACTTAGTGGTTTAGAACCACAACAAATGTGTGTTCTCTCTCCCAGTTTCTATGGTTGAGAAATCAGGAGCAGCTTGAATGAGGGGTTTTAGTTCAGATTCTCTCGTGAAATTGCAGTCGGGATGTCAGCTAAGGATGCCTGCCTGGTGCTGGACCCAAAAGATCTTCTTCCAATATCACTCATGCATGTAACTGTAAGATTTCTAGTGGGCGGCCACAGTGTCTCCCCAGTGATCCTCTCTGAAGTTTACCAGCATAAGTGGTTGGCTGACTTCCTTCAGAAGGAATAATCCACAAGACTAAGACAGAAGCTGCTGCATCTTTTATGACATAGACTTGGAAGTTACATCCTGTCACTTGTGTGATATTCTGTAGCATTCACTGGCCAGCCATGACCTAATATAGTAGGACATGAATACAGAATCTTACACTCAGTTATTGCCATCACTTCTTAACTGAGATTATTTTCCCTGGTGTTATTCACAACACAGTAACCTGTTTCATAATGTCTTGTGGTTCCTTTGCTGAAAGCCCTCCAACAGCTACCTAGAACCAAGGAAAAGCCAGCTTTCATGATGGCTCCAGATGATGGAAGCATCACTCTACTCTAGCACAAATAGTATGCCTCAAATGCACTAAGCAGGCTTTAGCCTCAGGACCCTGGTACTGGCTCTTTCCTCTTTCCTTTGCCTGAGATGTTTTTCCATGGCTAGTTCATTCACATCTCTTTTTAAAAGTCAGCTGCCAAGATGGACCTTTTCTGGCCAACACATAAAATAAAGCAGCATGCTAGTCATTTCCTGCTTTATACTACTTAATGCTTATTTCCTGTTTTCTTCCATTAGTGCTTCCAGAGTCCTAGGCAAGAGGGTCAACTCTGGGTTGGGGTTCCCAACAAATTAAATTCAGCCACTTGCCCCAAAAACCAAATGTAAAAAGTAACATTGAAAAGCAGGAAAGGAACTTTAATCAATATGGCCATATTGGGAAGGTAAGATCAAGCATTTCAGCCCTGTCTTTAGAGATATTGACATGAGCTTTAGATTTTTACATAGAGAAAAATTGAAGCAGGAGGGTAAGAGGTATGCATAATTAAGCAGCCTTACTCAATCTTTCGTCTGGTTGATCATTATCTCATTTCTGGATATGCAAGGTGGCACCAGAGAAGTCCTTATTGCTTGAAGAGGCAATCTCCATTTGCTTCACAGGATATTTACCTATCATACCTGACCCTGAAACAGGGGCAATTCAGTTCCTATGATACAAGTGCTCCTGCTTAGGGGTAGATGTTCTGCCTGCAAGATTCCACTGTTCCTGGAAGGTATGGGGTAATGACTGAAAACTTCCAGGTGCCATTCCAGGGTTCTGGAACAGGACATTATAAAAGTTGAAAGTTGAATGTCCCTAAAAATCTTGAAAGCATCTTACTCTTACCTTGGAATTTTCAACATTGAAGATGGTATATTACCAACTTTGGATGAATACTCCTTAAATGACTAAAATGTTTACCTGCAAAATTGAACAGGAATATGACCTAAGGTTTAAGGTTATAAAGGTGACAGATATAAAATGAAAACACAGGTATCAAGCATTTGTCCTGCTTCAGTTACCCATTGGGTATCTGTAGGCCCAAGTGAAGAGTCAGTGTTTTTTAGCAAACACCACCTCTCTAATTTCCTACTAGAATAGAATATAAATTCCATAAGCGAAGAACTTATTATTATTGTTGAAGCCTCAATATCTAGAATAGTGCCTGGCACATAAAGACACTCAGTACTAATATTTGTTGAATGACTGAATATGTGGGTTAATGAAAGTGGTTATTAGGCCCAGTTCTGCCAGCAAAAATGCCCTGTTGACACTGAATTATGTATGTGAAAGAGAAGAGATAAAAAAGGAAATGAGCATATTGATAGGTAGATGTCAGAAAATGTAACTATTAATAAGTGAATAAAGAAGGAATAAAAGAAAAGAAAAAAGAAAGAGATGATACCAAAAGTTTGGTCATTGTTCCTAGTGCTGAGGCAAAAAGCAAGGACAAAGTTTCTAAGAAAAAGGGAAAATAAATTTTATTGATTTGCTAACAAATGAGAAGAGCAACAGACTAAGGTCTCAGAGATGGTTGTCCTGCTCATGAGGGGAAACAAAAGGCTTTTTTTTTTTTTTAAATATTTATTTATTTATTTATTTTAGTTCTCGGCGGACACAACATCTTTGTTTGTATGTGGTGCTGAGGATCGAACCCAGGCCGCACGCATGCCAGGCGAGCGCGCTACTGCTTGAGCCACATCCCCAGCCCACAAAAGGCTTTTTGAAGGGAAATTCAGGGACTAGGCTTTGAGTGTAATTATCAGTAGATATGATCAATGTCCAGATGGTGGCCTTGGGGGAGCCACTGCTCGACTTGTTGGCAGCAGTTCCCAGGTCTGACTCCTTCATTTTTGTGGTCCATGAGTTGAAGGACATGATAACTCGGCCTACTACAGGAAGAATATCAAACTTATTCCCTAGCAGTTAGAGAAGAAGGGAAAGAAGAAAAAGAAGACAAATGCCAGGTTCCTGTTCTCGTGACTAGAAGGCTCAGGGGTCACTCCAGAAAAACTGGGCTGACTGGGCTGCGCAAAATAACCACACAAGAGACACAAATACCTTTATTTTTGGGGTCGCTGTGATGGCTCCTCTGACCTTAAGCGTCCCCAGGAAGAGAGAGCCAGAGCACACGCTGACCCCTTTTATTGAGGAGAAGTTATTCAAATGAGGCAAGGGGTCAGGTTTCAGGGGGCTGAGTCTATCTTCATGATGTCCACTGTCAGCAGGTTGACTGACACCTGGGTAGGCCACACCCAAGGGCACAGTAAGAGAAGGGGACACACACAAGGCACTTCCATGGAAGATCCTATCCTAAACAGAGCAAGGGGTTATATTACATGGGGTTGCAGCAAGACACACCCACGCACGAGACACTGACCCTCAAACCCAAGAAGGGTGGGGAAAGCTCTGCCACACTTCTGTGACTGAGTGCCAGCACCCAGCCAGGGAGTGTGACTCAGTCACATCATATATCAGTTTTTAAATAAGCCGTCAGTGGTCAAGCAGCAAGATTCAGACTCAAAAGTATGAAATGGACCCCTGTTAGAGGGAAGCATGGGGGGCAAGTCAGGAGAAAAACTGTGATATGAAGTAGGCCATTCAGATTCGTAAGTCTATAAACTCCAAAAAAGAAATAAATTTATTTGAAGGAATAAAATTGTGTAAAATACATTATACAAATTCAGAGAATAACATTAAAATATTGAGAAAAGATGCACTGATGTTTAAAAGCTATGATGGAAGCTTATCAGGGCATGCCCTCCTCCAGGGATGAATGTTTCGGGGCAACACTTGATGGTTGGTCAGGAGCTCCTGGATCTTGTCCAGGACAATCTTGTTTTCTGCCATTCCTGTTTCAAGCTCTCGACGTTGCTCTTCCTTCTCTGCTTCACGGGCTTGCTGCTGGTAGGCTATTTGCATCTCAAGTTGCTTCCTATACTCCTGGGCTAACGCATAGCGTCTAAAGGATTAGAAATGCCAAAGTACAAAGTTATAATATAAGTAATAAGCATTTGGATTTAGAGCATTTTAATAAAATTTGATCCATGAAGCCAAATCATGATTCCCATTAAAATCAGGAAAGTTTTAGGACTGGAGTTGTGGCTCAGCAGTAGAGTGCTAGCCTAGCACATGCAAGGCGCTGGGTTTGATCCTCAGCACACATGCGAATACATAAATAAAAAAAAAGGAATTGTGTCTGACTACAATGAAAAAATAAATATTTTTATAAAAAATCAGGAAAGCTTCCTTTATAGCTGAAATTTTTCACAATAAAATGTATGGGAAAAAATCAGGGTAAGTGGGAAAGAAATGGATGACATAAGATACAATGGGTTTATTACACATAATCCTTATAATCTTATGACAATCAACCTATTTCTGTATATCAGTGACAACTTCTAAAAGGAAAATGAGGAAAACTACCCCATTTACAATAGCCTCAAAAAAAAAAAAAAACAAAAAAAAAACTTGGGAATCAACGAAAAAGGTGAAACATCTATACAATGAAAAGTACAGAACCCTAAAGAAAGAAATCAAAGAAGAAGATCTTAGAAGATGGAAAGATCTACCTTGTTCTTGGATAGGCAGAATTAATATTGTCAAATGATCATACTACAAAAAGCACTATACAGATTTAATGCAATTCCAATTAAAATCCCAATGACATTCCTCATAGAAATAGAAAAAGCAGTCCTGAAATTCATCTGGAAAAATAAAAGACCCAGAAGAGTTAAAGCAATACTTAGCAAAAGAGTAAAGCAGGTGGCATCACTATACCAGACCTTAAACTATATTACAGAACAATATAAAAAAAAAAAAAAACCAGCATGGTATTGGCACCAAAAGAGACTGGTAGACGAATGGAACAGAATAGAGGACACAGAGACTAACCCACAAAATTACAAAGATAAAGGCACCAAAAACATACACTGGAGAAAAGATAGCATCTTCAACAAATGGTGCTAGGAAAAGTAGAAATCCATATGCAACAAAATGAAATTAAAACCCTCTCACCATGCACAAAACTCAACTCAAAGTGGACCAAGGACCTAGGAATTATACCAGAAACCCTAAGTCTAATGGAAGAAAAAGTAGGCCCTAATCTCCATTATATTGGATTAGGCCCCAACTTCCTTAATAAGACTCCTATAACATAAGAATTAAAATCAAGAATCCAATAAATGGGATGGATTCAAACTAAAAGTTTCTTTTCAGAAAAAGAAACAATCAGTGAGGTGAAGAGAGAGCCTACAGAATGGGAGAATTTTTTTACCCCTCACACATCAAATAGAGCACTAATCTCTAGGGTATAAAAAGAACTCAAAAAGCTAAACACCAAAAAAACAAATAACCCAATCAATAAATGGACCAAGGACCTGAACAGACACTTCTCAGGTGATATACAATCAATCATATATGAAAAAAATGGTCATCATCTCTAGTAATTAGAGAAATGCAAATCAAAACTACTTTAAGATTTCATCTCACTCCGGTCAGAATGGCAGCTTATTCAGAATACAAACAACAAGGATGTGGGAGAAAAGGCACACTCATAAACTGCTGATGGGACTGCAAGTTGATACAGCCAATATGGAAAGCAGTATGGAGATTTCTTGGAAAACTGGGAATGGAACCACCATTTGACCCAGCTATCCCTCTCCTTGGTCTATACCCAAGGACTTAAAAACAGCATACTACAGGGACACAGCCACATCAATGTTTATGGCAGCACAATTCACAATAGCTAAATTGTGTAGGTGTCCTTCAGTAGATGAATGGATTAAAAAATGTGAGATATATATATAATGGAATACTACTTAGCAATAAAAGAGAATAGAATCATGGAATTTGCAGGTAAATAGATGGGAGTTGGAGGAGATAATGCTAAATGAAGTTAGCCAATCCCCAAAAATCAAATGCCGAATGTTTCCTCTGCTATACGGAAGCTGATTTATAGTCTGGTAGGGAGGGGGAGCATGGAAGGAATAGACAAACTCTAAGATACGTCAAAGGGAAGAGAGGGGATGGGAGGGAACATGGAGTTAGAAATGATGGTGGAATGAGATGGACATCATTATCCAAAGTACATGTATGAAAACACAAATATACTTTGGAATACAACCAGATATAAAAAATTGTGCTCTATATGTGTAATATGAATTATAATACATTCTGCTATCATATTAGAATAAAAAAATAATCTTATGACAGATATGATTTTAGAGAAGGAATGCTCTATACTTCTCAAAATATTTACTGCTGAGTGGAGGGAGTCCTTGGTCTCCATTCCATCCCTCACTCTTCTCCAAGGAAAAAGTAACTTATCTATCAGTAAAATGGGAGAGAAAATGGCATGCCACTTAAGCTTTTCCCTCGTCCTCTTAGAAACTGGCCTGCTTGTTTTCTGTTTTGCTCCAGATCCATGCAGGGGAGGCCTGCAGTGGTCTGGCATTGCTGAGGACTGGGTGGATAAGTTAGCCTCATTCTACCATTCTGTTTAGCATTAATACGATAATTTCTTGCATATATAAATCTCATTTTGAACATATAAGACACACTTTTAAAAAATGCATAATGTGTTTTTTCTTGTATTAAAAACTGCAACAGGGCTGGGGTTGTGGCTCAGTGGTAGAGTGCTTGTCTTGCATGCATGGGGCATGGGTTCGATCCTCAGCACCACATAAATAAATAAAATAAAAGTATGGTGCCATTCTACAACTTAAAAAAATGCAACAAAATTTGCCATCCTAACCATTTTTAAGTGTACAGTTCAGAAGTTAAGAATATTCACATTGTTATGAAAGAGAACTCCAGAATTTTTCCATTTGAACAAACAATTCCCCTTCTTTTCTACCTCCCTTCTGCCCCAAGTAACTACAATTCTGCTTTATTTCCATGAAAAAAAAAATTTAACACAGAGGAACTCACTGAGTTACATCTCCAGCCCTTTTTAACTTTTGTTTTGAGACAGGATCTCTCTAAGTTTTGCCCCAGCTGGCCTCTAATTTATGGATCCTCCTGCCTTAGCCTTCCAAATAGCTAGGATTATAGGCACTCATCACATTGCCTATTTTAAAAAATCTATTTCAAATATATTTTATATTTTAAGATGTTAATATAGCTTTATAACCAATGTGTATAATATAATACAAGAATATAAATAATGATCTTATATTTATAAGAATATAAATAATGACAATGGAATTTTATTTCACCAAGACAGTTGGTGCCTATTTTAACATAAAATTTTGTTAATGGTTTTGAGCTTCTAGAAGGAAAAAGGAGGTAACGCTAACATAAGATAATATGAATAATGTATGAATTATGGCAAATTTTCTCTCTCTGTTAAAAATTTGGATTTTAGGAAACAAATGATAATAAAAATCACAAAACTATACCTCGCAAAATTCTGCTTCTCTTCACAGTTAAGTTCTTTAAGACCTTCATTTATGCGTTCCTGTTCCATAGCATGTTCTTCCTCTTCTTTGGCTTTTCGTTGTACTGAGAAAGGCAAAAGACATAGTTTGCTAAATGACTTTTTTAGACAAAATCTACTGGTATCTTTCTTGGCACCAAAGTCATACTGTCTTTAGAACTTAGAATCACTGGGCTTGATCTTGGATCAAGAAGGAAGAAGTAGTTCTCTCCAGAGTAAATAAGCCTAGGCTCTTAAGTACTATGATCTACACAGATTTCCTCTTAACCATTTTCCATGAAAATTTATAAGTAACCTTTTTAATACCAGATGTTAAATTAACATTAGCAATGTTAAAACGTGCCTCACTTTACTCCTCTTAAGGACAAGGAGAGTTTTATGCCATTTATGTTAATAAGAGAGCTTATTATAAAATAAATATTTTTAAAAGTATATAAAACCCTTATAAGTCATTTTTAGAAACTTAAGCATCACAATGGAAAAAAAGACAAAAGAAGCAAAGAGAGTTTACAAATGAATAAATACAATCAGTCACATGATCCAAATTTTCGAGAAAAAACTCTATATATAGTAAAAATACTAGACGGAAATACTCAAAATTTGTGAATAGTGATGAATTCCTAAGTGGTGAAATTATGGTAGATTTTGTTTTCTTCTTCATAAAAATGGCCCCAAATATTTAAATTTTCCATGTGTTCTCAATAATTTCACCATTTATGACTGATGAATATAAAAACATCTTCAGTTTATAAGCTTTGTTATCATTTGCTTTACTTTTATTTTTGGTGGTGTGGGGATCAAACCCAGGGCCTCATGCATGCTAGGCAAGTACCCTTCCCTAAGCTACATACACAACCCTTTCTTTTCATTTTCTGAAAATTTCATCTAATATTGAGTTAAAGTTTATTATAATTCTTGGAGTAGAGAATTATTCAGTGGAACTGGGATGAACTTTCTCTTGCAAAGACCACTTGTGTGAAATATAAAGGCATCCTAATGGTAAATATGTTCCTATATTGCTTCTCTGGCAAATAGCAGAAATCTGAAGGTGTCAGTTTACCCTCTCTACAAACATTACTTTGTGTCCAAGCATTGTTTAAAGCTGAGGGAATATAATGGTGTTGTGTAGTGTACTATAAGAGACACAAGTGGCTATAAGATTAATGGTAGCCATAAGGCCACTTAAGCATCTCACAGGGTTGACACTATGTGCAGGGACAAGATCAACTACATACAAACAAAACTTTCAAAGCTTACCTTTAAAGAATAACTTAAACTTCCTTTATGAGAGAAAAACCCAGTTATTGATGTGAACTGAATGCAGGTATAAAGAAGGGGAAGGATTCCCCGAACGTAGAGAATAGTATCTAGACAGACACCATCTTGGCCAGTGGGTCATCTGAGATGTGAACAAGCCACAGTGAAAGTCCTAAGAAGATGATTCATTTCTCTGAAACAAGAAAGTCTCTCAAGGAATGAGACATTTGAGCTGGCCTTGAAGGGTATCTAGGAATTTTCAAGATCAAGAGCATCATAGGCAGAAAAAAACTACTTAAACAAAGCTATGGAGGTATGGAAACACCTTCAGAAAGAAAAGAGGGACAAATAAAAGGGAGGAGGAGGAACTGTGTCTGTGTCCCCCACCCTTCTGTCCTTTACAATTATCAAGGCACATGGTATTCAAATAACATGCCGCTCCTTTAACCTTGAGGACATCTCTCCTGGGACTATTCATCAACTGCTGGGATATGAAATTCTTCGTGTTTATGTCTCATGTATTGAAGTAGGTAAGATTAACAAAAGCAGGAACCTACTGTAATGTGCTCGGCTCATGGTGTTTCACACACATCGACTTAAATATTTTGGTTGTTACTTAAACTGAAGTAAGGGTACAGTATAAAATAATTGTAATTTAGTTCCTTACACTTTTCTTGAACTTGGAGTTTTCTTGTACACATGACCTCATTCAGGAGTTGTTTCCTCGCCTCCTTTTCAAGCCTCAGCTGCTTGTCCTTCTCAGCCATCTTCTTTTCCTTCTCTTCTTCTAATATCCTGTCCAATTCTTTCTCCTGAGCTTTTTCTTCCTCACGTCGCTGTAGCAAATATTTATAATATATCTTCTGTTCTCTTGCCATATCTCCCTACATAACATAAAAATTAATTCATTTATTAGAATTTTAGACATGGTAAAGATATTAATGATAAGTTTAAAAGCAATCTTTTAAATCCATAATCCCAACCTTTCAGCGCTACATACTGAAACATTCACAGATGAACTACTGTGTCTTGGGTTTAATTCAAAATACTCAGGAATGCTGGTGAGTATAGATGAAATAAGAACAGTAATTAGTTGATGGTTGTTGAAGCTGGGTAACAGACACAAGGGGGGTTCATTGTATTGTTCTTTGCATTTGTTTGAAATGCTTGATAGTGCATTTTGAATACATTAATTCAGATACTTTCTTAAAGTATTTAAAGTATTTCTCAAAGAAGTTGCTGAATCATTTTCAATGATACAGCTTTATTTTCATTTATTACAATTAGGTTGATGAAATCTTAACCAGATAAATTAAGTCACTTATAATATAATGCCGTCTTGATGACTCGTAATCACAAAACTTCTTAATACCAATTATGAATTTTGGCTACAGTTTGGAATCACCTGGAGAAACAAAAGAATACTGAGGAGGGGTTAGGGCTGTAGCACAATGGTACAGTGCTTGCCTACCATGCACAAAGCCCAGGTTCTATTATTAGCACTGGCAAAATAGATAAATAATAAAGTATTGAGGGATGAATTTCAACCCTAGAAATTCCTGTTTAAGGGATAGCTTTTAACTTCCCCAGGTGATCATAATGTGCAGCTAAGGTTGAAAACTATTTCTTTTCATGAAGACATTTTTAGTTAGCTACTGCCACATAACAATGATAACCCAATAGCAATGAGTTCATCTAATACCTAGGTTGTAGTTGTTATTAAATACAGTTTCTCACTAAAATGGGGGAAATGACTGATTCTAGGACTGGGCAGAAATTGAACGTGAACCTAGATATTTTATTGTGTCATAAAGCAGGAAAACTATCAGACTACTGGGTAATATCAAGAGCATGGCAGCCAACTTAAAGGGACTCCTAACCTATGAAGAGGTAATTTGAACATCAAAACAGAAGAATGACCTAAGTGATCCATTAAAATAGTTTAAAACTAATACATTTAGCAATGCTACCAGATACAAGATCTATATTTAAAAGTCCAATGTGTTTCTATTCTGTAGCAATAAACAATCTGAAAATAAAATTAAGAATTTCATTTACAATAAGAATTTTATGCTTAGGAATAAATTTAACAAAAGAATTATGAAATGTATGTTCTTTTTAAAGTTTTCAATCAAGCTTTTAATGAAAAGATGAAATGTATATTTTTAAAACTAAGAAATATTATTGAAAGAAATTAGTTAAATAAAGTGAAATACATCCCAAGTTCATGGATCAGAAGATAATACCTTTAAAATGCCAATACTCCCCAAATTGATCTAAAGATTCAATCCAATCCTTATCAAAATTCCATTGGCTTCTTTGCAGAAGTTGACAAGATGGACAGCCCAAACAATTAGAAAAAGAACAAAATTGGAGCTTCATATTTCCTGATTTTGAACTTACTACAAAGCTACAGTAATCAAGACATAATAGATATGTGAGACTGGCATAAGGACAGACACATAGAACGACAGAATAGAACTGAGAGTTCATCCAGAAATAAACCTTTACTGTCACTGATTTTTGACCCAGGATGCTGAGGCAATTCAACAAGGGGAAAAACAGTCTCTTCAACAAATGGTGCTAGGCTAGGATAACTAGATAGCCCATGAAGAATAATTAAGTTGGAACCTTATTTCACACAGTATACAACATTTTGCAGGGAGCCACCCGTAAATTACTTGAGGGTTTTTACTTGGTATGGAGCCTTGGAAATTTAGGTTTTTCCTAAATAACACTGGCTCCCCCGAGTGCATTATGTTGCCCAAGGCACATGACCTCTATCTCTGCTCTACTAGGAAGACCCCGCTTGTACCTCTGGGAACTGGCCAGCCCACTTCCTACCTTATTTGGCAAAGAACATTCCATGGAAAACCTTTGATGTTCCCCAATATAAACAAAGCAAGCACAGGCTCCATTTTGCTCTTTTTATTGTGGCAGCTTCATCCCTAAGATCAGCTAGCCCATCCCACACCCACTTTTAAAATTACTTTCTGGTCCTATGGTTTCTTCACCACTTAACATTTCTTAGCTTTTATTCCGCAGACAGCTCATTCCACCAAGAGGAACTCCATTCCCACCCACCAACACCCCCATGTCCCTGCGTGGGAAATGGGCAGGACATTTAATTCAGAATAGATCAAAGGCCTAAATGTAAAAGCTAATACTACAAAACCCTAAGAAGAAAACAAAGGAGCATATCTGCATGACCCTTAAGAGGTAACAGGGTTGTAGACCCAATATCAAAATCACAAGCAGCAAAACACATCAGAAATAAATTGTACTTCATCAAATTCAAAACTTTTGTGATTCAAAGGACACTAAGATGATCCCACTCCTCGATTTATACCCAAAGGACTTCAATTCAGCATACTACAGTGATGCAGCCATGTCAATGTTTACAGCAACTCAAATCACAGTAGCTAAACTATGGAACCAATCTAGATGCCCTTCAACAGATAAATGGATAAAGAAAATATACATATACAATGGAATATTACTCAGCCTTAAAGAAAAATGAAATCTTGGCATTTGCAGGTAAATGGATGGAACTAGACAATATCAAAGCTGAGTGAAATAAGCCAATCCCAAAAAAACAAAAGCCGAATGTTTTCTCTGATAAGCAGATGCTGATCCATAGTGGGGCGAGGAGACAGGAAAGAATGAAGGAAATTTGGTTTGTGTAGAGTAGGGTTGTAGGGATGGGAAGGACATTAGAAAGAGACATTATTACCCTATATACATGTATGATTACTGGAGTGACTCTGAACCATGTACAGCCAAAGGAATGAGAAGTTGTGCTCCATTTTTGTACTATATGTCAAAATGCATTCTACTAGAAAATAAATTAATTAATCTTAAAAAGGATGCTAAGAAAGTAAAAAAAAAACAACTCACAGAATAAGAGAAAAATATCTGTAAATCATTTATTTTTAAGGGACTTATATGTACAATATATAAAGAATTCTTCATAATGAAAAGAAAACATGGCTTTAAAAAAAGGCAAATGGCTTCCACTGACTTCAAATAGATGTCTCCAAAGAAGATACACAAATGACCAATAAGCACAGGAAAAGAGGCTCAATGTCATTCATCATTAGAAAAAGGTAAGCCAAAGCCATAATGAGATATCACTTTAGATACACTAAGGATGACCAAAATAAAAATAAAAAAGAAATCAGAATCCTCAGTACACTACTGGTAGGAAGGCAAAATGGGATAGTTGGCAGTTACCAAGAATCTTCAACATGGACTTACTTACAACTCCATACTACTACTCCTAGATACATGCCCAAAAGAAATAAAAACATCCATCAAATAAAAATTAGTACACAGACTTCACGGTAGCATTATTCACAATAGTCAAAAATGTCCATTGACTGACACGTGGATAAACACAATGTGGTGTATCTATACAGAAGAATCTTTTTCACCCATATAAAGGGATACAGTGATAAATGCTATATAATATGGATAAATCTTGAAGACATCATGCTTGGTAAAAAAGTCAGTCAAAAGGTCATATATGATTCCATTCATGTGAGAGTCTAGGCCAGGGAAATATGGAGCCAGAAAGTGGATCAGTAGTTGCTTAGGACTAGGGCTTGAGGGTAGGGAAGAGAGGAAAGTTGGATAATGAAAATATTTTAAAATATAGGTATGTGGCAATGGTTGTACATACCTATAAATATGCTAAAAACCACTTAACTATACATTTCTAATGGGTGAACAATATATAATATGTGAATTATATCTCAATAAAGCTGTTAAAAATAAAATAATTCAACTGAAAAAAATCCTCAATAGAAAAAAAAAATTCAAACAAGCAAGTCAATTAGAAAATGGGCAAAAGACATGAAGAGACATTTCATTGAAGAGAATATACAGATGGCAAATAAGCAAATAAAAAGTAGCTTAATATAATTAGCCATTAGGAAAATGCTGTCCTATCCTTGACATTGTATATTTTTGTAAGATATTACCTTTGAGAGAAACTGAGTAGATAGTACAAATGAATCTCTCTGTATTCTTGTTTGTTTCCTTTTCCTTTCTCCTTTCTTTTTCTTTTGCAGTACTTGGGGTCAAACCTAGGGCCTAGGCAAGTACTCTACCATTAAGCTGCAGCCCCAGCCCATTTTTTAAATTTTATTTTAAGATAGGGTCTTTTTCTTTTAATATTTTATTTTTTAGTTGTGGTTGGACACGATGCCTGTATTTAATTAATTTATTTTTTTTATGTGGTGCTGAGGATCGAACCCAGGGCCTCACATAGTGCTAGGCGAGCGCTCTACTGCTGAGCCATAACCCCAGCCCAAGATAAGGGCTTGCTAAATTGCCTAGGCTAGCCTTGAGGTAGAAATCCTCCTGCCTTGGCTTTCCAAGTAGCTGAGATTATAGGCTGTCTTTCTCTCTCTCATGCGATTTCTTAAAATTGCATATGAGGGGCCTGGGTTGTGGCTCAGTGGTAGATCGCTTGCCTAGCATGTATGAGGCACTGGATTCAATCCCCAGCACCACATAAAAATAAACAAATAAAATAAAGGTATTGTGTCCAACTATACCTAAAAACAAATATTTTTTTAAAATTGCATGTGAATCTATAATGACCTAAAAACAAAAACTTCAATTAAAAACTAGGAGCTGGAGGCATGGTGGCACATGTCTGTAATCTTAGCAACTTGGGAGGCTGAAGCAGGAAGATCACAAATTCAAGGCCAGCCTCAGCAATTTAGAGAAGCCCTAAACAAAGTAGTGAGATCTTGTCTCAAAATAAAAACTAAGGAAAGAACTGGGAATATATTTCTGTGGTAAAGTGCCCCTGGGTTCAATCCCCACCACCCAAAACAAAACAAAACAAACAAACCAAAAAGGGTTAAACTGAATACAATGGTTCATATCTGTAATCCCAGCTACTTAGAAGGCTGATGCAGGAGGATTACAAATTGGAGGCCAGCCTGTGCAACTTAGTGAGACTGTCTCAAAGTAAAAATTTTAAAAGGGCCAGCAAAGTAGCTCAGTAGTAGAATACTTGCCTAGTTTGCCTGAGGCCCTGGGTTCAATCCCCACTACTGCTACAAAACAAAACAAAAACAGGGCTAAGGGTGGTGCTCTGAAACATGCAGAACATGCTTCAGCACACTCAAGGTCCTGGATCCATTCCCCAGAACTACCCAAAACACAAAGCAAAGCAAAATCCCTCAAAACAAAGCAGCTGTCGGAAAAGCACAAACCCCTTAAAAGTTCAGTACAAATTCCAAAGGTACAAGCAGCAAAATAAACACAGAATGCCTTTCCCTAATCTCTTTGTCTGACACTAAGACTTTACATATCCTTTAAAGTTCAACTCAAAGGCTACTTTCTCAGTGATGTCCTCCTCAAATTCCAGCTTTCAAACTTTGGCAGCCATCAGAATTCACCTTGTCCCTGCCAAGATTCTGATGCTGTGGATGCTGTGATTTTCTGTTTCTAAGCTTTTCTATGGCGTGCTGACCCTGCCCTTACAGCTGCCACTGGTAGTTCATGGACCACACTCAGAGCAGCACCATCATACTTATGGTCATTTTCCACAAGACTGAGAATGCAACAGGAAATCCTGTCCAGCACTTAGCAGGCACTAAATAAATATCTTACTCTTTTCTGTTTCTTTTTATATGCTTCTTCCTGTAAGTCTTGAAGGGCCTTTTGTGAGAGTTTCATGTTCAGGTCCTGTTCTTCTCTGTACTCCTGCTGAATATGCTCCATCTTCTCCTGTAAGGCTTTCTGCAGACCAGTCCTCATTCCCTGCTTTGCCTTCTGTTTCTTTAGTTTATCTTGTTCCTTCTCAAGTTTAATCTGTGCATTGTCCTTTTCCTAAGGTAGAGCAATAATAAAGTTAATGCTTCAATCAGTAGAGCCAAATAAAACAAAGAAGTTAATACATTTGCTTTAAGAGATGAGACTAAGAGGTTTCTGGGAATAAGCCCCCGTGCATGCATGCACATGTACATACATACACCAACACAACTGAATTCA
This sequence comes from Marmota flaviventris, assembly GCF_047511675.1. Classification (NCBI taxonomy): domain Eukaryota; kingdom Metazoa; phylum Chordata; class Mammalia; order Rodentia; family Sciuridae; genus Marmota; species Marmota flaviventris. The sequence continues at coordinate 24,016,445 of NC_092513.1, read as the reverse complement.
GGGGGGGTTTAAGAATAAAAGTTGCCTTTTCATGGATGACGTAGCTATAAAGCTTTGTGAAAGCTGCTGTGTATACGTTACTATAAAGTAACAAGTAGTTAGTTGTGAAGCTTGCAAATGCAGAAAAGTAAAGAGAAGTCACTTTAATTCCAGTACCCATCACCCACCACTAATCTCAACGTTTTGATATATTGGCCTTTCAGCCTTCAGCTTCTGAGCACATCTGCATATCTAGGGTTGGATACATTATTAATCAGCAGTCAGAGTCCAAGAATGGAAATGTGCCCTGGGAACCAACCAGCCAGGCCTCAAGGAAACAGTTCAGGAACAGACCGGCCTGCAGACTGTGGGAGCTGCAGAGCCAGAGCTGCAGCCTGTTGCCGACCTTCAGGAAGGCTCACCAGGAGGCGCGCCTCCTCCTCCTTCAAGAGCTGTTCGGCCTGCTTCTGGGCCAGGATGCTGGTGATCTGTGCGTTCAGCCCCAAGCGTGTGCTCTCCACCAGTTCTTTCCGTCTCCTCTCCTCCTGGGCTTCTCGCTTCTCCTTGGCTAATCGGTCTTCCTCCCAGAGCCTGGAGAACATCTGCTCTTCCACTAATTTTTGCCTCTTCTGCTCCTCATTAAATTCTACCTGTGCTTTCCGCTCCTCACACACCTTCTTCTCGTGGATATTGAACAATTTAGTACGAAGTTCTTCACAGCCTTCCCTGAAAGGGGAATTAAAAAAGAAGAAAAAAAAAGTCAAAACCCAGCCTTTTGTGAGGCACTGCTATTCAGCCACATATCTTCACAGTCATAAAAGAGAGAGGTGAAAGACCCGGATGTAGACCATGTGCACTGAGGAAATACATGAGGGTCAGTAGGGAGGCCAGCCAGGAAGCCACTGCTCCAACACAGGTGCCCAAGTCAGGCAAAGAAGGCTCATAAACCTAGTTTTACAGTTTGCTGTTGTAAGGTCCTTGCTTAGCATCTGGATGGCCATCTTAAATGACAGCTGCCATTTTAAGAAAAATTTCGCTTTCCCAGCCAAGGGCCTTTCTGAGAAAAGCTCACCACTCCCTCATACCAACCCTTCACCCCTGCATTCTTTCCAGCCCAAGGGCTTATCATCACTCCCTCCTTAACTATCAGCATTAGGACCCCCCCCCCCCCCCCCGCCACCTTGAATCTAATCCCTGAATCTGTCCCATAAAAGACCCGAACCCCAACCCTGTTTTGCCTCTCTCCCTCTATGGAGACATGGCCTTAATTTGTCAGCTCTGATAAATAAGCTCTCATGTGTATCTCTGCCTGGTCTCCGTCTTTCATTTCTTGCTCGTCATCTCTCAGTTCATCGCTTTCCTTTCACCTGTATGACGCTGGATCAAAAATTCAACTTATTTGAGCCTGTTTCCTCATCTAACTGCCTTTCAAAAGTTCTAATGAGGATGATGGTTAATGGATATAAATACATGCCAGATAATAGAGGCTCAATAAATGGAAACCATAATTATTCTTTTAGAGGAAATAGAGGAGCAGTGGTTCCTGCAATATTGTAAATGGATTAATGACTGGATCGAAGAGACCCTGCGTGCACTTCCAAGGAAAGCAGTAAAGGCAGGGTCAGCATGCCATCGTAAAGCTTCACTGCTTCTGCCGTCCTGGCAGGGCCCATGCCCACTGAAGGGGTTTGGCCCAAGAAGAGAAAACAGCCCCAGTGTTGGGGCCCCAGTCAGTGCCTTTTCACACCAAGGCTGATGTACTATTCAAGAAGAAATGCTCAGCCAGGTGCGGTGGCACACACCTGTGATGCCCAATGACTGGGGGGACTGAGACAGGAGGATCCCAAGTTCAAAGCTGGCCTCAGTGATTTGGTGAGACCCTAAGCAACTTAGTGAGGCCCTGTCTTAAATTAAAAAGTTTAAAGGGACTGGGAATGTTCCTCAGTGGTAAAGTGCCTAGGTTCAATCCTCAGTAAAAGAGGAGAAGGAGAAGGAGGAAGAGGAGGAAAGGAGGAGGAAGGAGAAGAGAAAAAAAGAGAGGAGGAGGAGGAGGAGGAGGAGGAGGAGGAGGAGATGCTCTTCAGTAAGTGTCACACCTCATCCTTTCTTTCAGTTATAGTAATTCAAATTTTTTTTCAAAATTTCTTCATCAAACCTGCTGCGGTTTGGATATGCTATATTCCAGAAGGTTCCTGTATTGGAAGTGTAGTCTCCAGTGTGGTGGTGTTGGGAGGTGGTAGAACCTTTAAGAGAAGGGGCCTATGGAGGTAATTAGGCCATGGGGCCACCATCCTCATGAATGGGTTAGTGCTGTCTTCTGGGTATTATAAAAGATTGATGCCAGCCCCTTCCCAGTCTCTTACTTCCTTACTTGCGTATGTGTCCCTTCTGCACTTAGCCTGTTCTCTTTTCACTTCTCTACCATATTGTAGCACAGCCAGGAGGCTCTTGCCAGGATGTTGGCATCATGCTGTTTGAACCTTCCAGCCACAGAAATTGTGAGACAAACAAACCTCTTTACTTTATAAGTGTCCCAGCCTCCAGTACTCTGTAATAGCAACACAAAACAGACTAAAAGCCCATTTTTAAATTTAAGGACTGTGATTCTCAATCCTGTCTGTACGTTAGAATTACTTAGGTATATTTTCAAAATCCTAATCTTTCCTTTTTTCACTCTCCTTCTCTCATGCTGGATGAATAAAATTAGACATACAGGGGTGGGACCCAGGCATCTATGTTTTTAGAGCACCCTAGGAGGTCTGGCATTCAGCCCAGTTTAAGAACCTCTGATTGAAGTCAGTGCTGATAAAATATAAGATCCTTCTTATTGGCATCAGATCAAATTGGCATCAGATTCACCATTTTAGGTCGGGAGCCATTTTACCTAGAGGCTCCAAAGTTTGGATTCTGAGGCAGTGCTGCTTAACTTCCCGAAGAACATGTGTTTGCTAAACGATCAGCCCCACCTCAGCTCATGAAGCAACTTATGAAATTCCTCTTGTGAGCTATAAAGTTTCTCTATGAGTGCCGACACGCTGCTGCTCTCCTGGGAGGGACAGCCTTGTCAGTTTGCCTTGTGTTACTACCAATAAATCTCTTGCATGAGATTCCAGTGTGTGGTGTTTGGATTTTGCGTGGACTTTGACCCTGGTTTCTAAATCAAATGTAGCACCAGGAGGCTGAAAATTGGATAACAAGTTCAATAAAGAATTTTTGAAGATATCATAGTTGCTAAGAAAGGATCAGGTCTAAAAAGTCATTACAAAGGTGGCAATACCACACAAATCAAATATTGTTGTGTATTTTTTCATTATTTAATGAAAATTAGACTCATTTCCCTAACTGAACTGGAATCATTTTTAAGGACTGGGACTCAGGAGTGTACTTCTTCAATATGTTCCTTACTATTTACTCAGTGCTCAATGAATAATCATTGGTTTAACTGACACATAATCATATTAGCAACATAAATGGAAATCAGTAGTTATCTCATATTCTGTGGAAGACCCAACAGGACAATAAGAGCTGAAATTACTAGGGCATTAAAAAAACAAACAAAAAACCAAAAGGCAAAAACAAAACAAAAAGGACACTTAATACTTAAAAATGAATTCATCAGTCTCAAATTTTATCAGTTAAATTCTATCAGAATTAGGCAAGAAAATTTATTAAAGTCCTTCCCAATCCTATGACTCTGACTCTATAAAAAATGTTATTTAGTGAATGAAATTCTAAGGCCTAATCATAACAAGAAGTATGAGTTGCAGCATTGTTTTCTTTTTTAAATTTTCTAATTATAAAACTAATAGGTATTCATTATTTAAAAAAAAAAAAGCAGCTGGAAAATGCTAGGTAGTACACACTTGTAATCCTACCCACTTGGGAGGCTGAAGCAGGAAGATAACAAGTTTGAGACCAACCTAGGCAACACAGCAAGACTCTGATTAATAAAAGACTCTGATAAAATAAAAAGTCCTATAGATGAGATTCAGTGAGAGCCATTCAAGAGGCTGTGGGTTCAATCCCTGGTGCCCAATGAAACACAACAAAACAAAACCAGAATGCTGTAAAATACAAAAAAGTATGAAGACACCAAAAATATAAACATTGCCAGGCATGGTGACACATGCCTGTAATCCCAGCAATTTGGGAGGGTGAGACAAGAGGATCAAAAGTTCAAGACCAGCCTCAGCAACTTAGCAAAACTCTGTCCCAAAATAAAAAATAATTTTAAAAAAGACTGGGAATATAGCTCAGTGACCCTCAGTTCAATCTCCAGTATGAAAAACTAATTAATTCATTCATTAAAACACAAAACTTAATCCCAGTATATTTTCTTCCAGTCTTGTGAGTGTGTGTATGCAGTTTTTACTAGACTGGAGGTCATTCTGTGTGTGTGTGTGTGTGTGTGTGTGTATTTGCATCTTGACTTCTTTAACTGAACATTTTATCGGGAACAATTCCTCATCAAATACTCTCAAAATTCTCAAAATATAATTGATTACTTCAAATCTTTATTGTAGTTTAAGAAACTATGTAATAAAGGCATAGACTATAAATATACCATGGTTTACTTTAAAATGTCCCTATTTGATAAATATACGTTACTTTTGTCTTCTATTATTATATTCCAGTCAACATTTTAATATGTGCCTCTTTCTGCTTATCTCTGATGGTTTCCTTAAGATAATTTCCTTCCTTAATATATAATCAGAGTGTACAAACATTGCTAAGACAGTTGAGACCATCTGCTGCCAAAAAAAAAAAAAAAAAAAGGGCTGAATTAATAAGCACAGGAAGGTGCCCACATCAAATAAATGTGTCTCAGATCAGCAGGGGCTTCAAACTTTTTTTCCCCAGTACTGAGGTTTTAACCCAGGGGTGCTTTACCATTGAGCTACAAGTAAGCTCATAATGAGATATCACTACACACTAGTAGAACAGTGAAAATAAAAAATAGTGACAATACCAAAACCTAGCAATGTGGAAAAACCGCCTCTTTCATACATTTCTGGTGAGAATAAAAAATGGTAAAACCACTCTGGAAGTCTGGCAGTTTCTTAAAAAAATTAAACATACACATATGACCTAGAAATAACATATGGCAATTATCCTTAAAAAAATGAAAACTTAACATTTACACAAAAACCTGCCACCAATGTTCCTATTACATTCACTTGTTAAAGAGCCCCAAACTAGAAACAACCAAAATGTCCTTCAATAAGTGAGTGGTTTAAACAAACTAAGATGCTTCAATACAATGGAATACCACACAACAATTTAAAAAAAAAAAAAAAGACAAACTAGTGACACATACAACAACTTGGATAGACCTCAAAGGCTTATACTGAAACTAAAAGATCACATATTATGTGATTTCAATTATAAAACATTCTGAAAATTATGAAACTACAGAAATGGAGACGTGTTTAGTGGGTGACAGGGCTTGGAAATGATGTGGGTGAGAGGGGAGAGTGTGACTTGTAAAAGAGTAGCACCAGATCTTTGTGGTGCTGTGGATTCAAGTTGTGGATCATGAATGTGGTAGTGCTCACAGAAGTGCACATACACATTGTACTACTGACACTTTTCTTCTCATATTGTACTATGAGTACAAAAGATGTAAACAGTGGAGGAAATTGAGTGAAAGGTACATGGAACACGTACATTTTTTTGTGAATAAACATTTAAAAGTTAAAAAAGAAATCATTGGCTATCCTTTCTTCTCATTATTACTGAAAATAATTTTGTTGTGTAGAATACTAGAATCACTGAAAATAATTCACTCCAGGTATCAAATATTTTAAGAATGTCACTGATTATACTAAGAAATAAATGCATAAATAAATAATGTGTCTACCAAAAGACAAGAATATTCACTGTAGCTTTATTCCTAAAAGTCCCCAACTAGAAATAACCCAAAATGTCTATCACTTGGAGAACAGATAAATAAATTGTAGTGTATTCATACAATTCATACAAAATACAGTATATTTTCTTCCAGTCTTGTGAGTGTGTGTATACAGTGTATTTTATTTTATTTTAGTTGTAGTTGGACACAATACCTTTATTTTAGTTTTATGTGGTGCTGAGGATTGAACCCAGGGCCTTGCACTTGCTAGACGAGTGCTCTACCGCTGAGCCACAACTCCAGCAAAGAGAGGAGATTTCAGATGTTTTTTGGTGTATGCAGTTTTTACTAGACTGGAGGTCATTCTGTGTGTGTGTGTGTGTGTGTGTGTGTGGTGTGTATACATATTTGCATCTTGTAAATATACCATACAGAAGCAAATAGAAGAAAAAGAAGAAATTTTTCATTTTTCTTTATGTATGTATTAAAGCCTTAATTATATTATCAGTAATGAGACCTAATACAGCAGCCTTACTCGTTTACTGCTCTACATTGAAGAGCTGATCATGTTGCATCAAAACTCTGAAAACAACTGATTTTTTAGATTGATGAAATTATTATAAGACGGATTTGTTTCTTTAAAAATTCTAACAATTCCTCCAACTAGCAAAATTGTTACACAAAGTGAAATTTGTAAAATGTCGCTGAATTCATAGATTTTTTAAGAGCACAAATCACTTACGAACAATTCATTTTCCTTAATATGCCGAGAAGCATTCACTAGGGAATAGGAAGTATATGAATGAGCCATTGAGAAGCATTTTGCAAGTATCCCCTCTGCCTCCATAGCATCTTCCCCCTCACAGCAAGTAGAGAGGCTGTCCAAGCCGCACTGAAGACAAGGTATGAGGATATTCTTTGCAGATGCTGCAAATCTAAGTTGAATCCTGTTCTGGTTACTTACAAGCTTGAGACCTAGGAAAACTCCTATCTGTGGAACTTGGTTTCCTAATGGCAGAATAGGTGAGTGACAAATCCCTCTGGCCCTATGTATCACTACTCTGGTCTTCTTCAGGGCCCTCCTTCAGCAGCTTCCCAAGCTCTGGAACTTCCATCCTTTCCAGTTTCAGCAGTCTGAATTTACTCTTCCCCTATGTATCTGCCACTGTGCACACTATTCACCACAATAGCTTACTTCTGTGGATTAGGATAGCCTATATTGTTAAAAGCAACTTTATGGGGTTGTTATTAACAACAAAGAGAGGAGATTTCAGATGTTTTTCTTTGAAGCATGTCTTGCTCCCTCCATATGCTAGAATTTGCTGCTTTCTCATATTTGCTGACCTTTGGGTTTCTGACCTACTTACATTTTGAGTGCTGTCAAAAATGAACTTTAGTATTCTCTCAGTATTCTACCAGATTTGAGCTTAGGATTTATGTTATTCTTGGACCACCCATTTTTGATTCCAGCTTAATATATATGCACTCTTTCCCCACTCATACTCAGTGACCTGATGACCTAAGTGACATTAATTTTCCTTAAGTCAATCAATTGATTATTCTACTACAGAGCTTGGCACAAAGCAGGGGCTTGTTATGGTTTAGATATAAAACATCCCCTGAAAGCTTATGTGTGAGACAATGCAAGAATGCTTTGAGGCAAAATGATTACACTATGAGAGTTGTAAGCTAATCAGTGGATTGATCCACCTGAATGGATTAACCAGGTGGTAACTGTAGGCAAGTAGTAGTGTATAGCTGTAGGCAAGTAGTAGGATGTAACTGGAGATAAATGGTCACTGGGGGTTTCCCTGGCACCTTGCTCGCTCGCTCTGCTTTCTGACTGTCATGAACTGAATAGTTTTCTTCCACCACACTCTTGTGTCATGATGTTCTGCCTGACCTGGCACCCACAACAATAAATGGCTGATCATGAACTGAACCTTTGAAACTGTGATCAAAATAAACTTTTCCTCCTCCAAATTGTTTTTATTGGGTATTTTGGTCATAGCCATGAAAATCTGACTAATACAGGTCTCAAACATACTTATTGAATGAATTCATAACTTCCAATGGCTATATTTTAAATACTTTCAGATAATATTTGAACTATAAGAATCTTAACCAGTTATTCTAAAATTAAAGAGAAATAAAGTGGATGATTTGGAACATTCCATAAGTCACATCATGTGATCATCACAGCATTGAAAGGCATGAATGAAAAAACAGGGCAAAATGAACAAACCAACCTGAGAAATACAATAGCAATTTTTTTTTTTAAAGAGAGAGAGAGAGAGAGAGAATTTTTTAATATTTATTTTTTAGCTTTCGGTGGACACAACATCTTTATTTCATTTTTTATGTGGTGTTGAGGATCGAACCCAGCACCTCGCGCATGCCAGGTGAGCACGCTACTGCTTGAGCCACATCCCCAGCCCCAAATGGCAATTCTTAATGTTCACCCTCTTTAGAAGTACAAGAAGCACTGAAAATATAACTGAGGAACTATAATATAATTTATAAATTATAAATATGCCCTTGCTCTAAGAACTGTAGCTCTAAGAAAAAATATAGGACACTGAGAATTTTCAGAATATTTTCTTTAGATGTAAGAAATCTCTTAGTTTCTGAAGTTAAAAACATCTGCCAAACTCTTGATGATGTGATACTATAGGTCATCTTAGAGGATGGGCACTATAAACCTATAAACCTTCCCACTATTAAGTGCATGGCACTGAACTGAAATCAGGTTATAGAATCAGAGTATCCTAAAATGAAAGCCCAAGATGAAAAGGGATCTGTGAAGTCAAACCACAGACTCAGATTGAGTACAGTAAAATGCAAGGATCTGAAAACAGAAGATTACCATGGGTCTGTGTCAGGAAATGGATTGGAAATCCAGATGATCAGACTCCACGGATCAGGATATCAGGCAAGAAAACAGACAGGAAAGAGCAGGGAACCTGGCATACACTTGGTATAGGTGGAAACTACAGCACTAAGGAGGAGAGCCAGACTTTACCAAAGATTCCCTGGGACAGGGCTTTAAAAGAACCTCCTGCCAACAGTAAGGCTAAGGTTAACAGCTAATATTCAATAACAAAATCTCACTAGGTATTACCATTCTAACTGGGAAGCAAGCACAAAACACTAGAGCAGAGTTTTCAGACAAATTCAGTACTTGTATTTTTCAGGGCTAAGATTTAAAAGTAGGAATACTGTGTTACATCCTCCTGATGCTATAGTAACTGTAAATTAGCATTCTTAAATCTTTTCTAATATGCCCAATTCAGATTCTATGTGTTTTTCCAATTCCATTACCTGAATTGCTGGTCTAACTTTTCCGCCACAAAATTTTGTCTCTCTTTTTCTTTCTCCTCTTTTAATAATTTGCTTTTCTCTCTCATTCTATCTTTTTTCTCCTCAATGGTTTCTTTTTTCTGTTGCATTTCAGCAAAATACTCATTTTCTTCTGATGCCAAAAATTCACGTAGCCTGAAACAAACACATATATACACATACAAATTAAAACTCTCATTTAATGTGTACCATTTTACTGATTTTTGTTATATTCAATTTCAGAATGACATATTTAATCATAAATTTTACAATATAATTTTGTTTCCATCTAAATGTAGGTTATCACTAAGAATATTAACAAGCAATAGCTATTAATTTGAATATAAATAACTCAGCCATGACCTTTACTATACTTGATAATTTGACTGACTAATATTAAATTGTGGTTTGGAGAATGTTTCATAGTCTGGGCTGCCAGGTGTATAAACCTTACCTGTTTCGTCTTTCTTCAATGTTGATGATAAACCCTTGCATAGCGTCCTTGACTCTTGCTTGCACAAGGTTGTGCAAAAACTTGTGATCATTGCGACGGTCCCACTCAATTTTGAGACGATCCCGCTCTCTAGCCTTAATGGAGGCCAAAGTAGCATGGTACTTCTGGTGGCTGCGTTGGAATCTTTCCAGATGTTGCTGTTCAGACCATTGGACTTTGGGAGGTTTGGCTCTCTGAAAACAAACAAACAAACAACAACAAAAAAAAAAACTGTAGAGAGCCACAAACAAGTCAAGATGGCGCCTGGCACTTTGCCAGGAGGAATGGTTTGGGGGGTAATGCCAGCGAGTCATTAAGATGATGTTAATTGAGTTGAGCTGTGTATAATTGTTAAGATGATGAGGATTGCTGTATCTGGATGATGTTGATTGAAACAAGCTGTGTATAATTAGTTAAGTGTATATATACCTTTGCTGTCCTGCATTAAGGCGGCTCCCACTGTATCAACCTTCACAAGTTGCTTGTCACTCACCCCCCGGCTATTTTGCCCAGCCAGCTGGACTGCGGCAAAAACCACTATCACTTACAATAAATAAAAAATAAATAGCATATTTTCAATTAACTATGACTTCCACCAATACTTATACTAAATACAATTGGGTATTAAAAAACTAATACATCCTGTTACAACTGAAAATACCATAAACACATAAGGAATAGATTGTTTGATTCTCTGAGTTTATACTTAAGATATCATCAAATTAGTCTCAAATACAGATGTTCCTTGACTTATGGTGGGGGTTACATCATAATAAATTTTGTCATTAAAAATGCTTGTGGGCTGGGGTTGTGGCTCAGTGGAAGAGTACTTGCCTCACACATGTGAGGCACTGGGTTCAATCCTCAGCACCACATAAAAATAAATAAACAAAATAAAAATATTGTGCCCATATATAAATAAAATATTTTTTTAAAATGCTTGTAATCCACCTAACCTACTAAACTTCACAGCTTAGCAACACAGTACACCACAGAGTATCTTTATTCACCCTCAAGACATTGTGACTGACTGGGACCTGTGGCTCAATGCTCTGCTCAGCATCTAGAGAGTCTCACACTATATATTGCTAGACTGAGAAAAGACCCCAATTCAAAATTCAAAGCACAGTTTCTACTGAATGCGTGTTGCTTTTGTACCATTATAAAATCAAAGAATTGTAAGTTGAATCATCAATGGTTGAGGATCACTGTATGTCTAAAGTGTTATTTGAGTAAAAGTAAATGAAAATATAAAGTTAAGATTTGTACAGGACTCTATAGATTATTTATTCAAACCCAGTTGCTTAAGTGATGTGCCCAAGGTACGAATAGTTAGGGTAGACCTGAACAGAACAAGAATTAGAGGTCTTTTAATTCCTGACCTTGATCTTGCCACCCACTGCTCCACATCGTTTCTCAGGGGTAAATACCATAGTAACTACCATCAAAATACTTTGAGAAGGAGCTATTATATAAGTGTAGGATGTGTGTGTGTGAGTATAGTGTGTGTGTGTGTGTGTGTATATATATATATATATATATATATATATATATATATATATATATATGTGTGTGTGTGTGTGTATATATATATATACACACACACACTTAGTATATAGCTCTACATCATATATATATTAGTATATATTACTACATATGCTATATTATATAGCAATACAATATATAGTATATATTATAGACTTATGTAATATATTGGATATATACAACAGATGCTATATGTAACAGTATACAGGAAAATATATAGTATATAAGAACTATATGTATTGTATAGATCTCTATATTATATAATGTATAGTATATGCCATTATATATAATATAGCAAATATAACATAGTATATTACATACTGCATATAATATATAATAGATATATAGACATTATATTTGTGTCAGTGAAAAACCCTAAGGAAGAAATGAAGTGAGAAGGGAGGGGAAGGAAAAGAAAAATTCAAAAAGGCTGGTGGTAGAACTTTATTTCTATTTCTATGGTTTCCAGAGGTTAGAATGCAAGGGCTGTGCTACTGATATTCTGGGGTAGCTTTGTTTTTTGTAAAACAGCATAATAATCTCTACCATAGTTAGTTTCTCAATACAAATGAATGAATTGATCAATCAATCAATCAACATTTCTGTGTGGACTCAATGCAATTTCTGCGCCTCCTGGACCCACCATGAAATCGATTGTCTTATGCTTTGTGTTTTCAGTAACAATTTTATCTAGTCATCCTTAGGTGAATTGTGAGACTCTGGGGTGTTGATTCTCAGTAACAAAACTTTAACTCGTGAGGCAGAAAATCAATTTGATAAATTATATTTAGGACATCAGTGGCAGGGTTACCAGAATACTTGGTGTTTTCTAAGAATATTTCCAGGGGAAAGAATACCAACAGGGCTGGGGATGTGGCTCAAGCGGTAGTGCGCTCGCCTGGCATGAGCGGGGTGCTGGGTTCGATCCTCAGCACCACATAAAAAAATAAAATAAAGATGTTGTGTCCACCGAAAACTAAAAAATAAATATTAAAAAATTCTCTCTCTCAAAAAAAAAAAGAATACCAACATATGAAGATAGTTTGATGAAAAAGATTCAGGGCTTTGGGGGCTGGGGTTGTGGCTCAGTGGAAGAGTGCTTGCCTAGTAGGCATGAGGCACTGGGTTTGATCCTCAGCACCACATAAAAATAAAATACTGTGCCCATTAAAACTAAAAAGTAAATATTGAAAAAAATAAAAATAGAGATTCAGGGCTTGAAATATATATATATATATATAGGCACTTAGATGTAGCTAAACAAGATAAAGTGGGGCTGGGGATGTGGCCCAAGCGGTAGCATGCTCACCTGGCATGCGTGCTGCCCGGGTTCGATCCTCAGCACCACATACAAACAAAGATGTTGTGTCCGCCGAGAACTAAAAAATAAATATTGAAAAATTCTCTCTCTCTCTCCCACTCTCTCTTAAAAAAAAAAACATTAAAAAAAAAACAAGATAAAGTAGGACTGAGGTGAGGAGGAGGCAGATGTCATTGAGGGTTAGATCATGAAAAGTAACTAGTAATCCATATCAGAGTTACTTGGAGCCTTACATCCAACTATAGAGAAAGTATTATTCTCTAATATTTTGGTATTTCACAATGCAGATTCTGTGACAATAAAGCTAAGCAGGAGCAGGACCATGGCACCTTGGGCAAAATACACAGCAGGAACTTGGGCTCCTGGTAGACACAAAGGATGAGAACAGGAACCAAGCATTATTATCTAGAAACAATTATCTTCAGTGGCCAGGATAGGAACAAGCCTGAGGGATACATTTTATCTAAAGAGAGGAATGAGGGTGAGGGGTGGTAAGAAACAACATGAGCAGCAGCTTCGGGGCCAGGAAGCCTTATAAGGCTCAGGGTATCCTATGCAGGACTCCAGTCTTGAAAGAACCCAGTCCCTGGATAAATAAAGTAAAACCTATAGTTCTCTACCAAGGTGATGCCAATCTAGGCAGTCTTTGGCATTGCTCAAAATCCATATTGTTCAATAGAAATATAATGCAAACCAAATATGAAAACTTTGTAGTAGCTTTATCTTTAAAAGTAAAAAGAAGCAGGGGAAGTTAATTTTGATAATTATTTTATTAGACCAATGTATCCAAATATTATTTCAGCATGTGACTCTACATTTCAAGTGGTCTAAAGCCATGGGTGGCTTGTGGCTACCATATTATACACCAAAGCACTGGACCACACTAAAGGCAAGATAACAAGATCTACTAATGGGCTTGTATTTTCAAAGTTACTGAGGGCTTGTTACTGTAACATCTCCAATTATAATTTTGAGGAATACACTTTACAGTTTACTATCTTAAAGAGCAATGCCTTCATCCTAGGTTTAGTTCTGGCCTCTACCCATTAGTTGTGTTGAGCAAACTGCTTAATCTCTTTGAGTCTTACTTTTCTCATCAGTCACAAGAGCAAAATAAATGCCCTTCCAGTAGATAACCACATTCTATTTTTTTATTGCTTTCTTATGGGGAATTGTCTAGTGTTCAGTTCTCATCTCTTGATGATTTTAATTATTTCCTTAATACAACTCTGTCATTTCTTAGCACACTCACAGGCCTGAGAAAGAGTAGACGCAACCACTCTGATCTCTTTTTTCCTCCAAATTCTTCTGTAAGCACAAAGTATTCAGTAGACCTGCTTCTTTGATTTGGTGGTACGTGGGAGACCAACCTTACTCGTGACTGAGTCACACTCCCCGGCTGTGTGCTGAGGCACTCAGTCACAGAAATGTGGCAAAGCTTTCCCCACCCTTCTCGGGTCTGAGGGTTGGTGTCTCGTGCATGGATGTGTCTTGCTACAGCCCCATGGGTGAAGCTACGCTCACCTGTTCCTTTGTAATATAACCCCTTGCCCTGTTTAGGATAGAATCTTCCATAGAAGTGCCTTGTGTGTGTCTCCTTCTCTTACTGTGCCCTTGGGTGTGGCCTACCCAGGTGTCAGTCAACCTGCTAAAACAGTGGACATCATGAAGATAGAAGATTCCCTGAAACCTGACCCCTTGCCTCATTTAAATAACTTCTCCTCAATAAAGGGTCAGCGCGTGCTCTAGCTCTGTCTTCCTGCAGACCCTTAAGGTCAGAGGAGCCGTCACAGCGACCCCAAAGAAAAAGGTATTGTATCTCTTGTGTAGTTATTTCGTGCAGCCCAGTTAGCCCAGTTTAACTGGAGTGACCCCTGAGCCTTTTAGTCGTGAGAACAGAAACCCAGCAGTGGTATATTCTTTTCCTGTTCCTTATTAGTTTTCAATATAAATTGTAATAGCACCAGATTACAGATGGCCCAGGCCCTGAGTGCTGACTCAAAATAGATTAGATGCTGTCCCTCAAGAAATCTGACTAGGATTATCATTGAGCCCTACTCCATAGAAACTTCCAGTTTACTGCTTTTCACCTCCAGATTCTATAGTCCTTGGACCTAAAGAAAAGGGAGCAGATCTATAGGTTGGCTGAAATTTTCTGTGGAGCAAAATACAATTGTCCTTGATTATCACTGATATTTCTTTCACAAATTGCTAATACAGAGAATGTATATTATTATCCACTGTGTTAACATTTAGTGGTTTATATGTATGAGCAAGTTGTTTCTGCAACTAGATTATAAGCTCCTTGAACGCACAGATCAGGCTTCTAATGAAGATTAAACCTCCTCCCAAAGTCACTGGACCTTATATCTTCTACAGTGCTGTGCTGGAGATGTTACAGGAGGGGCTCAGGCACTAATCATAATTGCCTAATGACACATGGTGGTGCTTTCTGATCTATAGAAACTAGTTGAATACAGGTGCCTGAACCATTAGTGTCTGGGCTTCTCAGCAAGATTCATCAGATTCTGCAATGCCTTCCTCTGGCATACTCCCAGCCTTGGAGGCAACCACCAGGCATATTTCCAGGTCTGCAGAGACACTTTGGTCCATTTCCGGTTACTGCTTGAGTTGGCACAGGTAAGGTTCTATAGCCACACACAAGCCCACACAATCCAATTCCCCTTCCATAGACAATTTTCCTGGGGGTACATGAAGGATCACCCATAATCATACTGCTGAATCACAGCCAGTACAAATCCCAGATCTGCTTCCCACCCTGTTTCCTTTTTCCATGATACACATTACTCATTGCAAGGGGACAGACCTCCTTCGGGTGTCTTGAAGAACAAAAAAAAAAAAAAAACCAAGATCCCAAGTGGTGATTCTCCAAATACAGATTGAATTATTTTAACTATAAGTCAGGAGGTAAAGAGGATAGTGGAGGATAAGTGGGTGAGGGCAGAAATAGATAGGTGAGTGACTATCCTGCTTTCAAAATTCATGATGCCACATCAGATACTCACTCCGCTAAAGAAAAGTCCCTGCAGGGGGGCAGGTTAGGTTAGGTTTGACTAGGCCAGGAGTATGGGGAGATGGAGAAACCTGCAGGGTCCCACCACAGTTCCTGCACTTACCACCATCAACACTTTAGGGGTGGGGCCCTTAATTTCCCGCGGGAGGCTGCCGAACTGCTGGCTGTACATTTTCCCCTCCGTTGGTCGGCGGTGGGCAACCACTGTAACCTTCCTGACCGGCTTCCGCAATGCAGAGATCTGGTTGCCATGGTGCACCTCGAGGGGTGCGGGTGGATCCGGCGGAAGTCAGTCTGGTAGCCATGGGGGCCACAGACGCTGGCACACAGGACTTCCTCTAACAGCCCAGGATCCGAGTCTGCAAGTCGTCATCCCGCCCAGGCCAGACCTCCCACTTCTAGGCTCAGCGGAAATGGCAGGGGGTGGGGATAGCTCTCTAACTCAAGGGAAGTCGAAGGTCTAATTACAATTCCAGTTGCTGTTTGTAGACTAACAGGCCTAAAAGGATGGGAAAAGTTAGTGGACATTCTATGGGAAGGTTAAATTTTGAATCGTCTACAGGTTATTTTTGGTAATGGCGATATTAATCATCACAGGACCACCTTATATTTGTGTAGTTTTTTTTTTGTTGTTGTTTTTACAATTTGCAAGGTATTTTTACAGATACAACCTTGGAGCTTGACAAATATCTTACAGAGTTGACAGAACAGCAGATATTATCCTCATTTAGAGCGTAGTGGATTAAGGCTCAGGGAGCCAAAGTGCTTTATCAAACTACCCAACCAGTAATAATAATCTGTTAATAAAATTTTCCTACTGCACTGGGCAGAAACCAGGGTTTAGACTTAGGATTTTCTTAGGAAGGGGGGGCAGATCAAATGAGCTGGTGGGGCAGAGGCATTACCTGGCTGGGCAAAATAAAGACCAAAAAGAGTCTGAATCAAGGGATCACAGTGGACCTAGGTCAGGATGCAAATTCAGAAGTCCAGGTGATCATTTCCTGAGAATCAGGATCCCTGGCAGAACTGCAACACAGATCAGGGAACTGGATCTGGCAGAGACCTCAGCACAGGTAGAAGCCACATTTGTATTTCCCCTCAAGAGCATGAAGGTAGTTAATACATAAAAGCCAATTAAGAATGACTCTTTGGCATTCCCATTCTAAAGTGAGGTTGAGCATAGAACACCAGAGCACAGAAGGGAAAAACCAGTAACTACGCCAGTTATGAAGGTATACCAGTAACCAAAGTACAAACTGTGTATACCTTCTTAAGGCCGCAGTATACTGTAAATTCGCATTCCTTAATCATTTGTAGTTCAACCACTTCGGTTTTCTATGTGGAACATTTCTAGATTTGGATTCCATATCCTGAATTGCTGGTTCAGCTTTTCAGCCACAAAATAATGTCTTTCTTCTCTTTTAATAATCTTTTAATAATTCATTTTTCTCCTATAATGCTTCTTCTTTCAATTGCAGTTCCGTAAAATACTCATTTTCATTTACTGCTAAGAGTTTACGTAGCCTGAAACAAACAAAAAAGAAAGAAATTAGGAAGTCTACTGGATTCACTGGAAGACGTCCTGGGGGGCGGATCCTTGATCTTTAAGTCTCCCAGGCACTGACTGGCCTGTAGGGGTGGGTCTGAGGGGAACCTCCCCAGCCCATATACCCTCAGAGAAGTGAGGCAATGAAAATTCTGTGCCCTCCATCCTCTCGGGGTTTGGGAAAGGCCACTGAGATTGGGCTGCCAGTTGGGTGCCCTCGAGGTTGTGCAGGCCAGAGGGTCCCGATGAGTTCTTGGAGACGACAGACAGGGAAGCCAATTGATGCTGACAGGCGGCTGCCCTCTGATGTCTCAGCGCTGGTTCCTGAGTTGATCATGCAGCACCCTCACCCTGGATGAGCCTGGTTATTTAACTCCAGTTCGATTTTAGTCCTTTACCTCTTCGAAAGGGGTAGTTGCTTCCCTCCAGGCCCTGTCCAGGGGGAGGCATTTGTGGTAAGTCTCACCCTAAGGCGGGACTGACTGCTGGCAGGCTCCCTAGCCCTGAGGAGATTGGAGGGCTGGGCCCAGTGTGAGTATCAGCAGCAAAAGCGCCTCAGCCTTTAGCCACCAACCACCCTGTGAGGCCTAGAAAATGATGCACCTTGGGGGTCCTTGGATAGAACTGACTTTGATCCTGCCATCCAATATCCCAGTTTCTTTGAGGCAATCACTGCTATCACCATCAAGTCACTCCCCAAAGAAACACTAAGCATATAAATCTATAAAGAGGACAATAAAAATCTCCTTAAAAGTAATTCAAAAATAGAACAGTTAGAGAAC
Source organism: Marmota flaviventris (assembly GCF_047511675.1). Lineage (NCBI taxonomy): Eukaryota > Metazoa > Chordata > Mammalia > Rodentia > Sciuridae > Marmota > Marmota flaviventris. The sequence continues at coordinate 23,998,555 of NC_092513.1, read as the reverse complement.
AGTTACTTAATTGTTTCCAATTTCTACTGTGCCCAACAATTCCCTTTAGTTTCTTAAATTTTACATTTTCAGCATTAAATTCCATGATAAATTTGGAAATCCATTCACCACTTGTAATATATATTGATGCATTTAATAAAACTGCATGGACCATATATTTTCTCATTTCTGTCTCCCAGTATTAAATACAGTGCCTACTTTGGACCAGGTTCTTAATACCTGAATGAATGACAAAAATAGCTGAAGACCAGCAAGTTTGTTCTGGCTTGATAGAATTTGTCTTGAGTTTTGTGTTTTCAGCAATGTAGTTTTATCAAGTTATCCTCAGTTGAGAAGTGAGACCCTTGGGAGCTGATTCACAGCAGGTTAGCTTTAAACGCATCATCTTGGCTGTTTCCCAGAACTCCCTTCCCCATACGCTTCTGGTTAGGATGGCCACATGAGGCATTCTGGCTGATAACTGGAGGGCAGAAGTGAAGCAGTAACATAGTTTACAGCTGGAAGGCTGGTGCAGGGGCACCAAAATGCAGTTGCTGTTCACACATGCTGTCACTTATCTGCAGGCTCACCTCCTTGGTGTGGGGCAGCCCTGAGGCTTGCAGCCAGATCTGCAGCTGCTACACCTTCCCTGAGATCTTCCTTCAGCTTCTCTAATCCTGAGCCAGGTGCACATTTAACTCTGTGAGGAAAGGCACCAACTTCTTCTGCAGGACACCCACATCACTGAAGCAGGAGGTGATGAGAGACTGACATAGGTTCCAGGCAATCCGTGTGGGTCCCAGCTTGTGCTCATGGGCTCCAATGTGTCCTCCATCTCCCACAATTTACATCCATCTTCCCTTCCCGACTGCCTGCCCTGCAGACTTCAAGCTCCAGCATTAGATGCAAAGAAAACAGCCTTACAGAGACTGTTTAACCAGCTCCCACAATTATGTGAAGTCCAATCCTTCTAATAAATCCCTTAAAATATACATTATACATCATCTGTTTCTTGGTGGTCATGGTAATCACACTCTTCACTTATGAGTCAGAATGCCAATTAAATAAATTTCCCTTAGAACATCACTTGTCAGAATTATAGACTTACTAGGGTTCCATAGCGGGGACAGAGCAATATTAGATTATCTATTCTTGGCTATGGCTGAACTAGGTAGAGCAGGGTAAAGAATAGGAGAGTGTTAAGAGAGCTGAATCTTGTGAGTTAGAAATGGGAAATGACCAATCTAAATCAGAATTACCTAAAGTTGCAGGGCTAGAACTAGAGGAGGCAAGGGAGGCACTCACTGAGTCCTGGCCATGTAAAACTAAGTAACAAATTATATATCAAATCTTTTGGGCATTTCATGAATGAAGCATTAGAGTGAGGTAAGGCTGAGCCAGGCTGACCCTTGGGCAGAATTCACAGCAGGAATTCAGCCTCCTGGAAGACATTTGGGCCAAAGACAGGAACCAAGCACAAAGGTCATCAGAGGGCAGATGTACAGTGTCAGGAAAGATGAGCCAGGCTGGCAGCTTTAGTTCCAAAGAATGCTCTGACTGAGGAGGGGCAGTTAGGGTAACAACTAAATAGACAGTAGCCAATGGGAAGGGACACCCTTTAGGGTTTGAAGAATCCTATGCAGCATCCAGGGCCTATGGAAAACCCAGATTCTGGATGAACAGGTGCTCTGAAAAGGTCACCCTGTCCACATAATAGAGCCTTAGAACTCCCTAAACCATGCTAAAGGCAGGAGTGTAAAGGATTTATTATAGTATTAATAGCAATCCACTATATCTTCATTGTCACTGGAAACTATTACTGCAGTATTACACATTATTGCACATGGGATTGCAGTTAACAGTTTAGTGGCTTGAAGAACAAAGTTTTACAGCTGGGTATAATTCTAGGTTCTAGCAACATTAGATTTTGATAATGGGAAATTCTTATCTTTTGAATCTCAATTTTCTCATTGGCAGAAGTGCACAAAATCGATGTCTTCTTAGAAAGACTGTTTTGAGGATTAAATAAATGGGTCCATAGGAGGAGTTCACCAAACAGCGGTTCCTTTCCTTTTTTCATTTATTCACATTGCATTTTCAATACTGTCTCCCTGAGAAAATGTTTAGAGACACTGCTATGTCTCATCCAGAAGCCACTTAAAATTGTTTATGAAGATAACTTGTTTAGGTTCTTTGTGGTGGCTTTAATTACATTCCCTTCCTCACCCCAGCTCCCCCACCCCTAACACCCAACTTCTCATCACCCTCAGACCCGGGAGCAGATGCACCAACTTTCTCCCCTGACTTTCTCCTCCTTTTGGGCTTGTTTCCTCTAAGCTCCAAGTAGGAAGTAGGCCTGCTCCTTGGGTTTGCTGGTAGGTTTTCCTCCTACAGTTGATCCACATACAAGCCCTGCAACCAGTCTAGCCCCTTCCAGCCCCTGGTAGATCATGGTTGTCTCTCACAAAGCCGGTCTGCATGTATCACCTTGAGTCCTACAGTCTGCAGAAGCCTCCAGTCTACTGCTTTCTAGCTCCAGGTTTTTTAAGGTCCTTGGACCTAGAGAAGAGGGAGCAGTTCTGTATGTTGAATGAGGTTTGCTATGTGCAAAATGGAGCATCACAAAACCATTTCCTACCATTCTGCATCCTCCACCCACTTTCCCTTAATCATCCTATACCTCTTTCTTTCTTCTAAAAACCACCAATACTGACAGCCCAACACCTACCCTGTAGCATGTAATGATTTCATTATGCCCAGGGAATGATAAGCTCCCTGCAGGTAGGGATCCTGTCTCTTCTGAAGGGCAAGCCTTACAGGGCTCAGTGTAATTAGAGTAGGATCTCTCTACACTACTATACACCCAGCAGGGGCTCAGTTAGTAACTCTCTCCCAGGTACAGACGGATCTGGTTTATAGGAACAGGGAAATCCAGTGCTTGCACTGGATTCTGTTGCCTGTGTCTGGGGGTTCTGTGCAGGGCCTGTCAACCTTCTGTAGGAGGCAGCATGCCATGGTCCTCCTTCAGCCATCCCAGTTCTTATAGGAACCTACCCTTCATCCTATTGCCAGGTCTAAAGGGAATTTTGTTCAGCAGCTGAAACAGTAATCTCAACAAGAAAGGCTCAAGGGAGGTAGCCTGAGCCCTTCTACAAAGGCTACTCCAGGAGGCACAAGACAAGCCAGAGGTCACACAACTGAGTGTGAACCCAGCTCACAGACCCAGATCAGGACCCAGAGCCTCTACCAACCTCACTGCCCAGGCTAGCCCAATGTCATTTCTGTGATATATGCTCTTCTCATCTTTAGGAGACAGCCTACCAAGGGGTCTCTGGGAGACTCCAAAGGCTGTTTTTCTGAATAAGAGTTTATATATCAAGTCTGACCCCTACAGAATTTTCTTAGAGAGGTAGGCACCAGACTCTCCTAATCTTTCTTTTTCTTTCAATCTCATCACATGGCATCAGGTCTTCTCCCCCTCCCAAAGTAGACCCTGACTTGGAACACTACTGGGCCGAGACTCTGGAAAAAGTTCTAGGGTATTGTGCAAACCCTGTCACCTGACCAGTAGTGAACAGTATAGTGAGTGTGAGTCTTCATCTCCTTCTGTACCCAAATTGCTGGCTGTACTTTCAAAACTCAGGGTCCACATCTGGCAGGCACCCTCCCCATCCCCACCCCTCACTGTGTGGGGCACACCTTGGCAACCAGACTGCTGTGTCCCGGAAGCGGGTTCCACCCAGGCTGAAAATCTCCGTGATCTAGGGAAGAATTAACATCATGGGTCAACATGGCTGGAGGGGCTAAGACAAGGTCAGGGCAAGATAGGGCATCCCCCAGCACTGACCACGGGCGTGCCAGGCCCTCCTGCCATCTCCTCCTCTGGGGCCGATTCGGAGACACAGCCATCCTTGTTCTCCTCCTTTCCCTCCTCAGGGTCAGGTGGCTCTTGCTTCACAGATGGCAGGCACAGGTCTATTGCCTGAGAGAAGCAGGGGAAGGGCAGTGGTTAGAAGGATAGGGTTGGCCTAAGGAAAGTCTGTCAGCCAAATGGTCACTGTGTTGACAGATCCCACTTCCATCATAGTTTAGCACAGAAATGCCACCTTTCTGCCTACAAATCTTTCCCATTCTTCACTAGCCTTCATTTTCCTGTTAATTGAACTGAAAGTGGGTATCTAGTTGCACCTACCCTGCTCACAGTGCCACCATCATGGCTCACCACTACTCTGCTTATAGACCATCCCACTATGGCACCAAAAGAACACCCATCACTGTTCCCACCTTGCTAGGGCAGCCAGGTTGCAATGTGGGAGAAGTCAGGACAGCTATATCCGATGTCCACTCTTCCTGGGCATCTGCTTTCTCTTGCTTTACCTGAGGTAAGGCCACAACCCAACTCAGGCCAGAGCACTGGGCTTCCTGCATGAGGGAGGATGGTGGCAGACTTGGTCTTAGCACCCTGACATCAGGCTGAGTGGGATAGTAAAGGGAGGATAAGATGGGACTCTCACCTGCAATGGGGCTTCTGTGGAAGCTGTAGCAGGGCCAGGCACCTGCACAGGACTGCTGGCACCCTCCCGTAAAAACACAAGGTCAGTGCCAGGAGGGGGCAGTACAAAGCTAGCACCTGCTTCCTGTTTCATTGGAGGCTGAGCACGGCCTGGTCGGGCTGTGCGAGTAGCCAAAGGGGGCTTCAGGGTGGGGGCCAGGTGGGGCCGTTGAACAGAACCTGGTCTCTTTCGACGAGGGTGAAGTAGAGGTGATCCTGCCCCCTCCTCGGACTCTGACCCAATACTGGGCAGCAGCCGCTTCTGTAAGGAAAGATAGGAGTACTATGGCCACCTACTGCCTTGACTGGCCCCATCCACCCTACACTGTTCAGTGTGTATACTAACCTCCCATTAGTCCCAGCACAGAAATCTACTTACATGAGCCCTTATCACTGAGCCTACCAGTTTCCATTAGCAATGCCAGTGCCACCTAGACTCCTACCCCAGCACAAGGTCTGCTAATTCTTTGCCAGAGCCACTGTACCACCCAACCACCTACCAGGCCTGCCCGCCACTCTCAGACACTGGGGTGCCTGGCCCAACCTATCCCCTCCACCTAACCCTTCCTCTGCCCCACCCACCATGGCAAACTGCAGGCATTGGCGCCAACGACACTTCTGGCGCTTCTGGTTGCTGCCCCCGAATTTGGGCTTGTCGCAGCAGAAGTCGCAGCGGCCACAGTCCATCCGCCGTAGGCAGGCTGCACAGGCCCCGCACTTGCGGTTCTGCCGGCGGTTCGTGTAGGGCTGCTGGGTGGGGGGGAATGGTGGTGCTGTCACTAGGACTAGGAGAGGCCATCCTCAACACCCATTCCACTACTATTTCTGGTGTTCTTTTAGCTCTATCAAGGGAACCAGCTGCACACTAATCTCAACCTGCTGACTTCCCATTTGCCATAAATCAGTGTCTGCAAGTCCGATAACATTAGAACTATGGATGCTCCATCACAGTGCAGCTATCAACGCTGTCTTTGATTCCTCACTTCCAGCAGGATTCTGCTGACCCCACTGGCTTCAATCACCATGTCAGCTATGTCTGCTCATCCTACATGAACTCCAGTCACTATGCTACCTGCTCCTCTATCAGCCCTATCATGGGTGTGCTGGTCCTGCATTAACCACCAAGTGTTGGTTCATCTGACATTAGGCACTCTCACTGCACCTGCTGATCCCATGTCATTCCTCCCCTCCATTATTGCTCATCCCATCCTGGTACCCATCTCCTTCCTTGGGTTAACCAAGCATCTTGAGAGTCTAGGCTTATCCAGGTAGGGTAGGGCCACTCACTAGCTCGTCCTCGTCTACACAGTAATAGATGAACTCAGCAGGAGGTGAGGGCACCGGGGAGTTGTTGTGCTGCAGAGGCAAATGGGGCGAGGTCAGGGCAGATACTGGGATAAGGTGAAGGTTGTGCTTTCCCCTGCCCACTGAAATCTTACCAGCTCCATGGGCTCTGGGGGGTCTGGAGGCTGCAGTGTGGGAAGAATAGGCACTGGCTGAGCTCGAGAGTGTCGTCGGGCAGCCATCTTGGAGTCACGGCCTCCCCTGTGGCATCTACGTTTACCCTGGGAGACAGCCAAAAGAGTTGATTAGGGCTTCATGGCACCAGGCGAACACAGAACCCCTTAAAGTGCAGAAAGCATGCATGGGACAGGTAGAAAGTGTGTGCTGTGGGGCACTCACAGCATGGGGAGTCACCGCTAGGGGAGGTGTTACTGACATCGCCAATGATGGCGATGGTGGCAGTGAGCAAGGTGCTGGCATATAAAGACAGGTAGGTGAGGTCAGGGAGGTGAATGTGGGGTGGGAGGGAAAAGAAAGACATGAGTTAGGCAAGGCCAGGTTGGGAGGAAGCAGCAGCAGCAGTGGCAACTTTAATAACAGAACGAGCTCTGGCCCGGCCAGGCCAGTGCTGGTCCCTCCAGCCTGACTCACCCGAAGGCAGCGCCGCTGCACACACCTCCACTGGCGCCTGAGACCAGGGCGGGGAGGGCGAAGGCAGACTCGGCAATGGCCACAGTCCTCTTGGGTCTGACAGCCCCGGCACACTCCACACCCTCGGCTCTGTGGGGGGGGGGCCGGAGGTGTGATGCATGGGGTCAGGGCTATGAGGGCCAGGGGCTGGGGTGAGCCTTGGGCCCACCCCACCTGCCCAACTCACCCTCTGCACAATCCGGAGGCAGCGTCTCCTCTCACACTTGCAGAACAGCCCTGAGGCCACATCATGGGGTAGCTGCAGGAGGCAGGTGGAGCAGGCCCCACAGTCTTCAGTTACCCGACAGGCTGTACACTCTCCACAGCCCACACGCTGCCAGAAATGGTGAGGTGAGGTTACAGGCCTAAATAGGGTGGCTCCAAGCCCCCTGCTCTCCCATGTCTGCTGATCTGACGCTAGCTCCCATCACTATCATTAACCTCATCACTATTATCTAATAAATACAGATTAGCTGCCCATACTGAAACCACTACTATGTCTACTGGTTCCCTGTTGACTTCATCACAATATCTATTGACAGATACCCCAATTAATTCCCATCACTGAGTTGGTAACCAATCCACAGTTCCCTATAAAAGGATTCCTGCACCCTATGGCTCTATGACTGACCCATCACACCCTCCACCAGCTTCATCACATCTTGGTCCTACTGCAGGGTTGTGAAGAGGAAGCACATGTACTCACCTTAAACATTCTCTGCTCGCGGTTGAAGGCAATTCTCTGTGCTGGGGGAGAGGGAGAGAGAGAAATGGGAAGGGAGCAACTGACACCTGGCCTTACCCACCACCTCAGCCCTGACTTCCATATTCAACTTGTACCTATGCTTCATACTTCCAACATCCAACCTCCACCCATGCCAGTAGTCTCCTCAACTTCCAGCCTAGCCTGACACTGGGCCTGTCCTGGCTCATGTTTTTTATGTCCCATCCTAGGGGGCCACTCACCTCGGCAGTCTTTGCACAATGTCTTGAGCCGCTGCCTTCCAGTACCATCCCCTGAGAAGCTGATTCCACAGTTCTCACAGCACCTGCGATGGAAAAGACAGATATGGGGCCTTAACAGTACCATCACAAATCTCTCCCATCTGGTTCACTTTAGGCCAATACTCACCCAGGTGCAGGGAATGAAGCTGGGATTGTGTCAGTATCAGCCTTGGTCTCATCCTCTTGGGTCTCTTTCCTTTCCTTTCTCTCCTTCCTGATCTCAGTCCTCTGGGGTGCAACCTGACGTTTCCGAGTTTTGGCCGATCTTGCAGGCTTTTTCCGCTTCTTGCTGGGGACAGCCACAGATTGGACCTGAAGATGAGTGAGGGCAGGAGGAATGTGGATCAGTGCATGGGTGTCAGGTGGCACAGTTACCCTTGCCTGGATACATTGTGAAGTACCTTGGGGGTTGGATAGCACAAGATGCCTTGTTTGAAGTCGAAGAGGGTGAGGTCACATGCAGGGCCCAGGTATCGAGTCAGCTCAACTTTGCTTCGGATCCTGTCTCCTGTGGGGCTGAGGATGGGTCAGGATGAGTTGGCACCAAGGTGAAGCCAATGTAGTTCCACCCAGCTCACCCTCCTACAGAGCTAGTGGGATTCAAGAGGCACCCTGGAATTGGCCTGTGAGCCCCATCCAGATCCCACCCCAACCAACTGTGAGTAAAAGGAACAGATGAATTAAAATATCAGCATATTTACAAACATTAATAAATACTACAGTCATGAGCTATATAATGACGTTTCAGTCCACAGCAGATCGTACATTGTAAGATGGTCCAATAAAGATTATAACAGAGCTGAAAAATCGATTACCTAGTGACATCATGGCCATTGTAATGTCAAGCAAAACACATTACTCATTTTTATGGTGACGCTGATGTACACAAACCTACAGCACTGCCAGTTGTATAGCCCATATAATTACATACAGTATGTACTACTTAATAAATATACTTAATAAATGACTACTCCTGGTTTATGTACTTGCTATTTTTGTGTGTGGTAGTGGGATTGAACCCAGGATTTCACTTGCTAGGAAAGCACTCTACCATTGAGCTATATCCCCAGCCCCTTTGCTGCACATTTTATCATTATTTTAGAGTGCATTCCTACTTTTTTTAGTTTCCTTTAAAACAGTACACCATGTGGGGACAGCAGCAGCCTCATCTCTCACATTTGCTGCATTTCTCAATTTCATCATTTTCTCTTGTGTTTGATTTGATCTCATTTTATCATAGCCTTAGGAGCAACAGGATTCAGCATACATAGTTATGCACTGCACAAGGATCAACCGCAAACAGCATATATAAATATCATCCCGTAGACTATATTGCATGGTGAGGCACAGTGGTGCATTCCTACATAATCCCAGTTACTCAGGAGGCTGGGTCAGGAGGATCTCAAGTCCAAGGCCAGTCTCGGCAACTTAGCAAGACCCTGTTTCAAAATAAAAAGGTTGGTAATGCAGCTCTTTAGTAGAGTACTTGTGCTGGCATGTGTGAGCCTCTGGGTTCAATCCCCAGTCCTCTTCCCTGTGGGAAGGTTTGAGGTGGGGATAGCCTAGTTTGTAGAAGTACATTCCATAAGGTTCACATGATGAAATCCTCTAATGACACATTTCTCAGAACACACTCCTCAGCCTAGGCATGTAGAGGTTATACAATCTAAATTTGTGAAAACTGTACTCCATGAGGTTTGTGTAATAAAATCACCTAATAATGCATTTCTCCTAATGTATTCCCATCACTAACACGACTGTATAAAATATAGACACATGGCACTAATGGTATTGAAAATACTTTTTATGAGTAAAAATTAACACAAATAAGAATACATAACATGTAAATATTTAAGTATTATATACCAAATGCATAATCAAGCAAAGAAAATTCTAACAGAAATGTTTAAAAAGCACATAAAGGACTGGGGCTGGGGCTCAACGGTAGTGCACTTGCCTGTGTGAGGCACTGGGTTTAATTCTCAGCACCACATATAAATAAATAAAATAAAGGTCTATCAACAACTAAAAAAAATATTTTAAAAAAAGCACATAAAAATATTAAGTACATCCAGGTGCAGTGACACACGTCTGCAATCCCAGCAAATCAGAATTTTGAAAAAGGAGGATTCTAAGTTTGAGGCCAGCCAACTTAACAAGTTCCTAAGCAAACCAGCAAGACCCTGTCTCAAAATTTAAAAAGTTTAAAAGGCTTGGGACGTAGCTTAGTAGTAAAGCACCCCTGGGTTCAATCCCCAGTACCAAAAAAAAAAAAAAGAGTACATAAAATATAAAGTGCCAAGTAGTTGATGCTGAGATACTGGAAGGTTACTCCGTGAGTCTCCATTTCTGCATGTCTCATAAGAGGCATCAGTTGTCCTTTGTAATAAACTATTTTCTCAAGGATGTTTCTAAGACAGACCTTGGAAGATAAGACAGGGTCTCCTTCCGGAGGAAGAGGAAAGCATACTGTCTTAATATTATAAAATAAGCTCAGGGTTTCTTTTCTATAATACAACCCACTGACATGCAGTGCATATGCTATTTAGCCCTCTTCATTCACTGTGGGAATTGGGATTCAGGGAACTACTGGCACTGGATACTGTTGCTGATGTAATAAATTCTTTCATTTCTGACCCAGGAGTCTCATATTTCCTATCAGCATTCATTCACTTGTTATCTTATCCAAAGTAGGGTAAAATCTTGGATCCCTTATAATTCCTGACAATTAAACTTTTAAGTTTTGAGAGGTTAATACAAGTATGTAAATATGTGAAAAAATTAGAACTAAACATAAAAGGAAAGCAATCATATTTGCAGTTTTACTATTTTCCTCTAGGGAAATGTAAACTTTAATAAAAAACTAAGTAAATAATTAATAAAATTAATTAAATAAAATTAATAAAATAATTAATAAAAAACTAAGTAAAAAGCTTAGTTAACTGTATTGTTAATAATTCTAAAACATATGTAAAAGGTTTATAAACATCTGTATATGTAATTACAGTCAATTCTCATTATTCCTGGTAGTTATGTTCTATAAAACTGCCAAGAACCCAGAATTAGTAAGAAAACACTGGTCCATGGGACCAAAACAGGGTTAGGGTCCAGCAAGTCTTTGGCCTCATTTTTATTCAATGATCAAAATATAATCCTTTTTAATGTGTTTCTGTTTAAAGACACCTTATTTTTCTTACAAATTATTGCTTAGGTTTTGAATGTCTCAAAGCCAGGGGATTTGGAGGTTGTTTTCATCACAGATTGGCTTACCACTGTTCCATCAAAACAAATCAGTCTCACTGGCATTAAAAACCTTCTTCTATATAAACCTTTTCTCATATAACACTTTGTAAGTATTTTCCAGATTCCCACCCCCACTCCTCATCTGTAGCTCCTGCACTACATGCAATTTAAACAATTTTCATACCATATCAATAATCTTTTAAAATGTGCAAGCCAACCAGCACTAGCTGAGATGGGTTTATATTTTCCCAATGCTGGATAACGTATCTTTCTGGTGTTTCTCATAACAGTGCTATTCACTATGCTTTATTGCTCATCATTTCATGGATTCACAGATTTAGCTGCTTTCCTAAATCTTTTCCACAGCTTCATTAAGTACCACAAATGTTACTTTTTTTACTTCCCAGTGTGTCCTCACATACAAGTTTCCTCTTCTTTTTCTGGATGTACGGTATATGTTTATACAGTATTTTGGGTCCATAACATTGAAGTCACAGATAACAACATTTTTAATTCATGCCTGAAGGAAGCTTATCTGACACGTATTTTCTGGGCAAAGCACATCACAGCCTTCTTGCACTCAACACTAGACGGTACTTCAGCACTATATATTCAGGCTTTATTTTAAACAGTTAAACCACCAACAAAATAGCATGAAAATGGGAAAAAATATGGCACTAAATAGACCACAAAAAGGAATGCTTGTTTACAATATGGAAGCTGAAACAAAAAGGCCTTGTTCAACCTTGGCTGGGAACATGTGCATTGGGTGACTCAAATTTTTCACTGCTCTGTGAATGCCTGTGAATAACCACGAAAGCACCGTATTGACTTTGGTCAAATAAATTTTATTAAATAGGTGAATTGGCAAATATGAAAACTTTGAATAATAAGGACTGACTATATGTATAATTTAAACTCCACCCACAAAGTTAACCACACCCTTTTATCCTGCCCCTAACCAGGCTTAACCCCACCCAATTCTGACCACAACCCATCTATTACCTCTGGTAATAGGTGTCTGAACGTCCACATGTGACCCCTGACTTGCGATAGACCTCACGACGTTTCCAGCCAGGGCCCAGGGCTGGGCAGTCCAGCCAGTCTTCAGCCATGGAGGCTTCCAAATGTAGTAGCAGCCTGTAAGGTGTGGGAAGAGGAGGGTATAGGAGAAACCAAGGCTTCAGGAAGGGCAAACTGCCCCAGGCCACACAAATAACTGATATCCTATAATGCATGCCTGAAACCTAGGACCTGCCACAGCAGACAGCTGCACACACATATGAGGAAAATCCTCCATTCTCACCCTTCTTCCCTGTCCTGGGCCCAAGAGCTCCTCATTCCTCCTGTTCCTTGACTTGCTAGCCTCCACTGCTCTCAATCTTCAGTGTACTGATTCCCTACTTCTCTTCATCTTCAAACTGAAAGCCCATCATTTCATTCACTGCCTATAAGGTCCCTGCTTAGCATCAAGACAGCCATCTTAAGTGACACAGCCTCCATTTTAAGGAAAAAGTTTTGCTTTCTTGTCCAAGAGTGTTTCTGAGAAAGGCTTACCACTCCCCCATAGCAACCAACCCCTAACCACCCACATTAGGATCCGCCCAGCTCTGATTTCTGAGCCTGCCCCATAAAAGTCCCGGAAATCAAGCCTGTTTTGCCTCTCTCCACTATAGAGAGATGGCCTTTATTCATCAGCTCTGACAAACTCTTGTGTGTATCTCTGCCTGGTCTCTGTCTTTCATTTCTTGCTTACCTGTCTTTCGTTCCTCAATTTCCCTTCATTTTGGTGCCAAAACCTGGAATTGGTTTCCCGGTGTGCCCACTCCCCTCTTTGAGGGTCAATGAGCACCTCCAGGCCCCAATATGAATTCTATTGTGGGACCAGATCCTCCATTCTGCTGAACACCTTCTCCACACCCACCACCGGACATTCCAGTTAAGACTTCTGTTTCTGGGACTTAAGCAATCTATGGGTCCCGGGAAATGACCACTGAACATGACGTATTTCCAGAGTTACCGTGTGGTGGGGGGCACCCCTAGCCACACCTTTCACAGCTGCAGCTGATCCCTACTGTCTAACGAGTCTATAGGTGGTCTTTTATTTGGGCTCTGGGTTTTGAGAAAAAAAAAAACCACCGAGGGCGACTGGGAGTCGTTCCTGGTGAGACTACCTCTCGACCTTGGGTTAATCTCTACGGGCTTCTGCCCCTACTATGTAGTCCTAGTGGGGCGACCAAGTGCCTCTACAGGCTCCTGCCCCAACATTTACCCAGTAATGGCAACAACACCCTGAGCATAACTGTCCTCTTGACTAGGTGATACTGGAGACTGGGGGATGTTCCTCCTCTAAACTCACCTCCTGCGTCTCACCATGGGCAGCTCCTCCTCATCCATTCCCTCCCATAGTCCCCTAGGCTGCTACTTGGCTAACCTAAGGTATCTCGCTCTTTCTCCCTCTCTCTCTCCCTGCCCAGACCTAATGCCCCCCCAAATTATCTGTTTGTGTACAAATAAATCTGGCCTCATTATCCACTGGATAATGACTTTAAATGGCTGCTTAACAGCACTCCAGATCCCAATATTATAAGAGATCTTTTTAAATATTGAGAGCGTTCAGGAAAATTGAAAGAGATAACATATATTCAGGCCTTCTCTTCTCTACATTCTAAGCCCTGTCTCTGCAATACTTGCTCTTTTGCACAAGTCCCCTTAGCTCTCACCTCCTCTACTCCTGCTTCCAAAGGGACAGAAAATCCTACCTAGGACTCCTCCTTCTTCAACCCAGTGGATGTGTCCCCACCATACCACAATTCTCTTTCTGATGAAGCTGCCACAGCAAATATCCCCTCGGCCCCTCCACCCTTCACTCCTCCTGCTACATAGGCTGCCACTGCCCAACCTGCATCTCTGTGTCCTGTCCACAAGAGGGCTGGGGAAGACGGTGTAATCTGGATTCATGTGCCTTTCTCTCAGATCTTTCACAGATAGCAAAGTGGCTTGAGTCCTTTGCTTCAAGCCCCACCACATATATCAAAGAGTTCCATATCTGACTCAATCATTTGATTTGACCTTCAATGACGTCCATATGATCTTTTCTAACAACCTCCTGCATGAGAAGCTCAGGCAAGTTTGGGAACAAGCTAGAAATTATGTTGATGAGGTACATCAGACCTTCCCTGCCCACCAGACTGGCACTGAAGCGGTCCCTGATCGGAATCCCAACTGGGATTATAATTCGCCTGGAGGAGTAACTAGTAGAAACCAATTAATTACTTGCCTCATGGCAGGACTTAAAAAGGCAGCCTATAAGGATATCAATTATAAAAACCTCCAGGAAGTCATCCAAGATAAGAATGAAAACCTTCAGCATTTTAAAATCACCTGACTAAGGCTATATTACAATATACTAATCTGGACCCTGAGACTCCAGATGGGAGACAACTACTAATGACCTACTTTTCTCCCAGAGTTCCCCCAATATTAAGGCCGAACTAAGGTACCTCAAAAGGGGGCCCCTAACTTCCCAAGCTGAGGTTCCGGAAGTGGCCTTTAAGGTATATAATGACAGAGATGAGAAGGCCCAGAAGCAGAAATATCAGATGCTCGCTCAAGCCATTAGTCCGGCCTCAGTATCTGTTCCTGGTTCCACTTGCTCACAGAAGGGTCCCTTGGGACTGCTTGGACTGTTTTAAATGTGGTCAGATGGGTCACTGTACTCATATTATATGTCCCAAGCCTTGCAAGCCTCCAGGCCCTTGTCCTAAATGCCATTAAGAGGGACACTTGGCCATTGACTATCCCTGACTCCTTGGCAGCCCCTGGCCATCGAGCCCTTCTGGTTCCTCTTTCCAACTCTTAGGACTGGCTACAGAAGACTAACGAGTCCCAGGTCCCCATCACCCAACCATTACCATCACTCCAATGGAAACCAGGGTAATTCTGCATATTTCAGGTAGGCCTGAGTCCTCCCTCCTATACACCAGGGCTACATATTCAGTCCTCAAGGAGTTCTGGGGGCCTGCTATCAACCCTTATAGACACCTAGCCTTGTTTGCACTTTTGGCTCTCTAATTTTTACCCACTCCTTTTTGGTCATCTCACAGTGCCCTGTTCCCCTTTTGGGAAGGGACATCCTCACAAAGTTGGGGGCTATGCTTTCCTTCTCCCCTCATATATGCTTCCATCCAGACTTGCCAGCTGCTCCCCTGATCCTCACCCTTACCTTAGGACCATCCCCTATTCTGTCTGCCAGTGCTTTCCCATTACCCGCTTCCAAGGTGGACCATACTGTCTGGATATTTCAAGTCCAATTGCTTCCTACTACGAGCCCATTCACATAAGGGCTTACATTCTTTACACCCTGTTGCCTTTTATCTCTACAGGTTTCTCTGATGAAAGATCCCATCTTATCTGGAAGGAGAGTGGATTCCTTACCACCAAAGGAACCTCAATTACTAATGCCCCCTTTATCTCTGATCTCCTTCAGGCCTCAAAGCTTCCCACTGCCATCAGCATCTCATATTGTAAAACCCATAAGACAGACACCTCCTTTGTGACACTAGACAACAACAATGCAGACTCTGCCCTCCAACAGCGAACTCCACCTGCAGTCCTCTGCCTTGCTAGTTCCCTAATGGATTCTTCCCCACCTGACACTCAACAGATACTTACCTTCCTTCACAACCTCTTTCACCCTAACACCACATCTTTAAAACAATTTCTCACTTCCCACCTTAAACTCTCTCCAGAAGACCTACAATTTCTTTCTACCCTCTCTGCCTCATGTGAAATTTGCCAAAAAGACAATCCCACCTCCAATCTCTGCCCACCTGCCTTCCCTTTAAACCAGGCAAGAGGACAGCTCCCTTGCTCTGATTGGCAAGTGGATTTCTCCCATATGCCCCCGTCAAGCGGTACTAATTTCTCTTGGTACTCATCAACACCTTCTCGGGATGGGTTGAGACTTTTCCTACCACAGTGTGCTCCCACAGTGGCCAGCATCCTCATTGAACACATTCTTCCTCGATTCGGCCTCAACCTCCTTGCTCCAGTCTAATAATCATCCTGAATTTACTTCCCATATTTCAAGGTCTGTAGCTAAGGCACTCAACATCTCCTGGCATTTTCTTATCTCTTATCATCCTCAGTCCTCTGGAAAGGTGAAATGTACCAACTGAACCTTGAAGAACATTTTCACTAAATTATCCCTTGAATTACATTTAGATTGGACTAAACTCCTTCCCTTGGCTCTTCTTAGGTTACGGGCCCTCCCAAAGAAGCACTCAACTTCTCCCCTTTTGAACTTCTATATAGACTGCCTATCTCCCTGCTCAGCTCACCAAAATTGGGCAGCCAAGGGCAGCATTCCACCACCACTCAATTTCCATCATCATTTCAATGACATCCTAAGCCCCTACTGACAACTCAAATGCTGCCCCTTCCCAGCAGGAAGCAGTTACAGAAGATTGACATATGTTCCCGTTCCCTAAGGGACCCAATAAACAATAAAAAGGGGGGGAAATATAAGGTCCTTGCTTAGCATCTAGGCAGCCATTTTAAGGAAAAAGTTTTACTTTCCTGCCCAAAGGCGTTTCTGAGAAAGGCTCACCACTCCCGCATACCAACCCAACCCCTAACCACCTGGAACCCAAGCCTGTTTTGCCTCTCTCCACTATAGAGAGATGGCCTTTATTTGTCAGCTCTGACAAATAAACTCTCATGTGTATCTCTGCCTGGTCCCCATTTTTCATTTCCCTTACCTATCTCTCGTTTTCCTCAGTTTCCCTTCACTGTCAACCCAAGAAACTTATCCCCCACCCCGGTCATCTCCACCTGTCCTTCGTACAGAAGACACTAGCTGTCTTTGACCTAATAGTCCTTATTCTTCCTCTTATCACCCTAAGACCTGCCCCTAATACTTGCAAAGTTCAGTACAAGAGGCCCCATTTTGCTTGGTTTTAGTCGACTATTTTAGTGTTCTGAACTCCTATTCCCTGCTTCTTTAACCCACAATTTTCCAATTTCTTTTTCACTGTTTTAACTGTTCCATTTCTTCCCCACATGTGATACCTTCTTAGCCTACTATTTCAGAGTTATAACCTTCACCACAGACCTTCCCTGAGACAGACCCCAACGCCACCATATTCTTTCCATTTCTCAGCCTGGAAGCCCCCATGTCTCCCCTTCTTCAGCACAAGAGCTCGGCAAGCGTTATTTCTTTCCTCTCTCAGGGTTCTGACCCATAGTTCCTCCCCAAGCACAAAGCAAAAACCTATGTCTCTCCTCTGCAGCCAAAAAGTCATCCCTCTTCCCCTTCAACTTTCTCAACCTCCATTCTTCTCTTATCAGCCTGAGAAATTCTGACTTCTCCCAACACACACATATTCTCCACTTTTGTGTCCAGGATCATGACATCCCTGGTCAGCCTCTGACACCGCCCCCCCTTCTTTCTAGTCCTGCATGGAAGTTTTCCTCCTTCCTTTCAGTATTCCAACCCTAACATTTTTTTTTGTCATCAGGCCGAAGGCCCCTTATTTCTTCTTTTCAACGTTCCGAACCCCCATCTCTCTCTCCTTGAGAAGCCCGATATCTCCCCTTAGGCGTTCTGATCTTCCTCATTCTTCTCCGTCTTCTTTCCCAGGATCCCGACACTCCTGTCAGCATTCTGAGCCATATTTCTTCCCGTCCTCCACCTAAATCCTTCCAGACCTCCCTTTCAATACTCCGGCGCCGCCATTCCTCCACCTCCTCAGCCTGAGGACCTTTCATTCCTCCCCGGCAGGGTTCCGAGCCTCAATTCCTTCCCATTTTCCGCCTGAGCGCTCTCCATTTCCACTCCCACGGCTATCTCACCAGCTTGGCACCGGGCCGGTAGCTTCCGCCGCCCTAGGCCTGAGGACCCATGGTGAGGGTCCTGTCTGCGCGTCCCGCCTGCCCTAATTCCTCTTCCTCCTCCGAAGCAGTCTTCTCGTAAGCAGTAGCTGTCGTCTCCGCGGCCGTTCGCTGCTCCCGGAACCGGAAATCCGCCGCCTGCCCCTCGGGCTCCACCCACGACGTGACACCTGCGCGCTGCCCTGACGGCGCGTGCCCTTAGAGGGGAGACTCCCGCGCCTGCGCACTGAGGCTCCACAGCGGCGCGCGCCTTGTCGAGGATCTGCTGCGCCTGCGTACTGTCTCCAACTGCGTCAAGCGCCCGGGTCAGAGGCTAGAGGGGCCTGCTGTGGCGCCGGCGGTCCTCGCTTCCCCTGCCGGCGCATCTTACCCACGCTGCCCATCCAGGTGGCGCCTGCGCACCCCAGTTATACCCTACGGGGGGCAGTGAACCGCTTGATTTGTGCCTGTGATCTCTTCCACAAGTAGTCCGCTGGGGAGGCAAAGCAACGGTTTGGGTTTGCGCGCTTCCTTTCCTAGGTGACACTTTCTTCACCACTCCCCGCGAACCTCTCCCCAGGGCTAGAGAGTTCTGCTTTCTCCGCCCCCGCCGACCAGCAGCTCCCTCCCCGGGAACCTGGGAAGGGGGCGGTGGCGCGCTGGGAGTGAGGGTGCGTCTCCCTCCCAAGAGCCACAGTGGGGAGAGCACTGTATGGGGTCCTGGCACAAGCACAAACAGTGGGCTCCTGATGTAAACAGGTCCTCCAGGAGGGGCTTGGGGGAGATGGCCTCTGTAAGAGGCTGAACGTGCCTTTGGTCTGCTGAATGTTACTTCCACAGGGGATGGCTGCTGACTGGATACTACTGACCCAAGACTACAGGCTGACTGAGTAGGTCTTTGGGCTCAACCCTGGCAGGGCATATTCTCACAGCCCAAGGGAGCATAAAGTGTATGCCAACTGTATACTCACAGCCTACACATGTGCTGCAGCCCAGCCTGAGTACAGACATACCACCACCCATCTTATCCAGGGGTTGGGAATGCAGTTGTAACTGGAACACACGTGGAGACCATCAGGAGTTATCTGCTTGGTTCTTCAAAATTTTATTAACAAAACCAGGGGAGAAGGGAAGCAAGGGTGAGTAGACTCCACAGTCCCACCCAGGCACAGAAAATGGAGAGAGGGAAATTCTGAAACCCTTTAGGCAGTCAAAGGTGGATAGGCACAGGGAGAAAACTCAGGGACAATGGAAGAAACAAATAATGGAGAAATGGACAAAAGGGGATTCCGGGCCACTCCCCCAAATGGAATGCAGGGTGAGGGCTCTGAATCCGTAGGCTCAGCGGTCGGCACTGGAGCGCAGGTCGGTAGTGAGTGGGTCATGCTGGATGGTTTGGTGCAGCATCAGGGCCAGTAATCCTGCCCGGTTTGTCATGGCTGTGCGTACATTGCGCTCTTGTTCAAACAGCTCGTCCAACTTGTACCACTGCCAAGTGGGTGGAAGGTACCATGAGAAGGGGAATCCCAAAGCCCCGCTTGACCCTAGCCACATCCATCATTGAAACCTACCACCCGTACACGCTCCAAGTCCACTTCAGCACGTCGCAGCTTCTCCCAGCAGTAATGGCGATTGCACTGGCGCTTCGGCAAGCGGCAGAAATCACCTGTGAGCTCAAAGACATCACGTACAAGGGGGCAACCGCATACCTCATCAGCTGGCACCTGCAGGAACACCAGAGTACAGATAAATAAGGATAGTGAGGAAGAAGGGAGAGTGAAAAGAGGAAAGGGCAGCGATAAGACAAGGAAAGAGAAGGGAATGGAAGTTGTCATAGAAAGGAAGAAGGGCAGCTGATGAAGGAAAATATGGAAGTGAGACATTGAGGTAGAAAGGGGCAGAATGGAGAAAACTGAGGAAAAATCTTACTTTGGGATCCCGAGAGTGCTCAGGACATAGCACCTGGAGCCGCTTACAGTATGTTTTGCTCTGAGGATTATAGACATCACAGAAGAGTCTTGTGGCCCTGGTGGTTTGGAGAAGGTAATGGAGAGAGAGAAGAAAAGAGGCCCACCTATCCTTGCCCCTGCCCATTTCCTGCCCTGGCTCCACATGTTCTATTTCTGAGCCCACCCTTAATCCAGCCCCAACTCTTCATGGCACCCCACTCACCCTTCAATGCGTGTGGGGTACATGGACCCAAAGGACGTCTGGCTCTCATACTGAAAGGATGAGCACAAATGGAAGGAACTGTGGGTGTGCGCTGCATGCCCTCCCAAGTCACCATCCAAACAACAAATCCATCCCCCATGGGCCGACTCATGTTCCCAAACCATCTATCCCCTCAGGCTGACACCCCAACCTTAGCATAGCAGCGCTCCATGTGGCGCAAGGCAACACGTGGGTTGATGGGGTGCCCACAGGAGACACAGAAGATCTGTAGGTCTGTGTCATCACTGTCGTTCTCGTTGCTCTGCGGGATGTGAAAGGAATGATGAGACCAGGTGGGATTAGGTACTAAGCCATGTCCTAATGTATACTCCCTGCATCCTTACCTCTTCATCCTCGCGCACAGCCTGCTGCTTGGCACGAAGAATGATGGCCTCGAGCTCATGGAATCTGCGTTCCATTTCCTGAAGACGGGTGCGGGCACTCTGCTGCTCCCGGCGAATACGTTCAAGCAGCTTTTTGCCATGTTCTTCAGCAATGCAGGGGCTCTGCTGCCACTGCTGAATGCGCTGGGGAAGGATCTCATAGATGCGGCTGCAGGAGGGCAGTGGGGTATAGGCAGGGAAGATGGCAAACAGGTGGTCAAAGGATAGCAAATGGAAGGGTGATGAAATGGTGAAAGGGGAAGTAAACAGGTGAATGGCTAATGCTACATGGATGGGCAGAAAGATAGGTTAATGGATGGGCAAATGGGTATATGGATAGGTGTGAGACTGACTGACCAAATGGTAAAAAGGTACTGGTAGATACACTGAAAATTCTAGTGATGCTCTATTATGTACTTCTTACCTCCCTCCTCCCACCCCTCCATGCCAGGAAAGACTCACTTGGCAGCCAGTTTCATGCCACAGTCATCTGAGCAATACTTGGAGCCAGGCTGGGCAGCACGCACACAGCCAGGCCCCAGGCACTGCGGTAGTGATGCAGGGTCCTTAGCATCAGCTCTCTCTGGGTGTTTCCATTTGTCCTTGTGTTTCTGCTTTTGCCGATGTCTCTTGTATCTCTCCTCCTTCTATGGTTAAGACAGGTCAGGGGGGAATCTAAGTCAGCTTCAGGTCCTGTCTCCCCCTCCATTCTAGTCTTTTCTGGCTCTTCTCCTCCCACTTATCCCCTTATCTAATATTTCTGCCTCCCCCCCACCCTCTACCTTCCCACAACCATTTTACCCTCTCCATCACCTTCTTCTCAGACTTCTTCTCCCGACGCTTCACATGCTTCACTTTCACTGCTCTTTTCCGTAGGGCAGGGTCGAGGAATGGGGACTCTTCTGTGTCACTCATCCAGGGCTGCAAGCAGGGCATGCACTGACCCTCTTGCCTCATTCCTGACAGCCCTATCACCTGCTTATTTCCCAATAACCTTATATGCCCTCCACCTCCACTCTCCCCTTGGGAATCTCTCTGTTTCTAGAACTGCCATCCTCCCACCAAGGGAGGCTCCTGCTGCTCACTAGGCCATGGTCATCAAAGGCCCCTGCACAGAAGTCCTGGTACAGGTCAGGGTCCAGTGGTAGGTCTTCATCAGAAAGTGGCTCAGGTGTGGCTGTAGCCTCAGGTGGCTCCTTAACTGCTGATGATGCCACTGCCCCCTCATCTTCACGGATGCGCCCCAGCTTCTGTGATGGCTGTGGCTGCTGTTGAGTGGGTGGCGGCCGGCGGGGCCTTGGCAGGGACTCTGAAGGCGTCACCGGCGAGAGCTGCAGGGCAGAATCTCAGGACTGGCCCTGACCGCCCTGCCCGCATGCCCTGCCCCGCCCTGGGGGGCTGGACTCACCGAGGAAGGGAAGTACTTGTACGATTCCTGTGCCGGCAGGAGGAAGGCCCAGGTCAGCCCCAGGTAGACAGAGGGTGGCCCTGCCCTAACCCTCCCCCCTAGCCTTGCTTTGCCTCCCCAGACATATCTGCCACCATTTCTCTCACCACCAGAACAGGCTTAGCCCTGCCTATTGTACTCTGACATGCCTGACCACCTGCCAACACTTGCCCCCCCCCCCCACCCACCAAGATTTGGTGGGGTTCACTTGCCAGCCCAGCATACCTGTTCATGCAGCATTCATGTGGACATGCTAGGCCCTTTCCCACATGTCTGGATACAATCGGGCTCCATCCCATCTGGTCCCCCATTCCTAGCCTCAAACAGCCCTGCCTGTACCTCCCAGCCATGCACCCCGACTTGACCCTGTCCAGCTGTGTCCATGCTCACCCGGGCCCGCAGCTGGCACTGGCGCAGCCGGCACTTCTGCCGGATTTTGTTGGGCCCCCCAAACTTTTTCATGTCTCGGCAGAAGTCACAGTGGCCACAGTCCTCAGTGCGCCGGCATGCTTCACACTCCCCGCACATTCGAGCTGACCTTTTGATCTGCTGCTGCTGCTGGTGATGCTAGGAGACAGTGCCCAGAATAGAAATCAGGAACCTAGAAACAGCTATGATGGAACCACTGTACCCATCCTAACCACTGCAGCCACTCACCTGGCTGGGTGTGGCCACCAAGGGCTGTGGAGAAGATTTATGGGGCGAAGCAGAGCCCCGAGCAAGCATGGCCCCAACCCCTGTCCCGGACCCTGCCCGGCGCTGCAGGTCTGGATCTGGGACAGGTCTCTTGCGCCCTCCACCCTCATCCCGGGGCTCACTGCCGTCCCGTTCATTGCCGTCCCGCTCTCGAGACTTTTTGTGCCGATAGCGAATCTCCAGCTTAGGGTCCTTCTCTGTGGGACAGAAGGTTGGGCCAAGATGGATTAACAAGGAGTTAATCCTCTTTCTAGAACCATCCAATGTACCTGCTCTGCCCTCCTGCTTGAGGGCAGAGCTGCCCCTTCCTGTGGAATCCTCTATTACTGCTCTCAATGAGGCCTGCATTCCAGCTCAGCACAGACCAAGAGTCACTATGCCTACAGCCATATACCACGACTGCCCATGAGCCTCCAGTCATGGTTCTTCCTCCTCCCTCAATGCCCAGCCTGCATTCCCTGTCCATCCCGCCCTCCTCACCTCGGCATTCCCGACAGTACCACTCCCGGATGGCCTTGGCCATCTTCTCAGTGATCCGGATGCAGTCCCCATGGAACCACTCATTGCAGTTGTCACACCCGCTACAAAGATGGGCAGAGATGTGAGGGGCATGCCCTGACAGCCGCCCCTACTTCGCCAGGGCTCTGCCCCACCCACCTCTCCCTAGCTCACATCATGAAGCAGTTGATGTCCGGTTTGCGGCAGATACAGTAGATGGGCGCATTTTCCCCATTCTCCGACTTGCTGTCTTCTCCTGCGTCTGGAGGCTCTGGGTCTGAACCATCTCCCTCCTGTGGGGCACCCCCATTGTGGCAACTCCCAGCCCCGGGCCAGTGGCTCAGCCCCCATTACAGCTCCATCCGGGCTCACCTCAGATCCCCACTCTGCCTAGGCTTCCTCCTGAGAGCTCTCCGCGGGGTTCCACAGACCCCCATCACTCCACCCGACACCCCGCTGCTCTGCTGATACGTCTCCTCACTCAGCCCCAGACCTCCCCTCAGTCACCCACTGACAGACGCACATCATCTTATCCGCATTTCCCTAACAGCTCCTCACAAACACCCTCTCACTCGCCAACAAACTGCCCCCACCAGGGGTCTTCGCGGAACTCCATTCCGAGCTCTCCACAGACTCCGCAATAGCTCAGCGGCAGGCTTGGCGTCGCGGTCCCCAGCCCCGCTCACAGTTTCCACGTACTCCTGACAGACCGTCCGACCGGCTCACCACAAGCTCCTACCCCTCTGCCCAAGGAGCCCCGCCTCACGGTTTCCCACGGAACTGCCATCTGGAGTCCCCACTAAACTTCCACTACGGACCCCCGTGATGCCTCATCACAGAACTCCCAGGTGATTCACCCCGCACCCCACCATTCTTCCCACAGACCCCCACCTTTCGGCCCACAGTCTCGCGGTTACTGCTCACCACAGAACCCCCATGCGTCTACCAGGGGCCACCAGTTACCAGCACCACCGACCTGGACCGCCGAACCCCTCCCTCGACCCAGTACTCACCATGTTTCCGCTGCCGGCGCAGCCCCTCGTGACTCCAGCTAGCGACCAGCGAACCTGTACAAAACCGGCGGCGGCGTCCGCGGCGGTTGCAAAGGCGCCCACCGCTACTTCCGCTACGGTCGCGCCTCCCGGGCACCGTACTCTTATTGCGCACGACCAGTGCGACGGCTCAGTAGCAAACGAGTAAGTCGCCCTCCCAGAGCTCCTGAAACTCCCTCAAGCGCCGCCATCTTGCTGTCGAGTCCGTACGGCAGCCGAGTCCGTACGTTCTCGGGAAACATGGCCGCGCCTATGTGAGGCTTTCCGGAGGGCGTCTCCACCTTCTCCGTCGAGTCCGTACGGCGGACTCTTGGAATTACTCGACGTTATAGGCAATATGGCCACATCTACTTTGTAATTTCCATTCAGAAGCCGACTTCTTGGAATCTGACTCCGTAAGGGGCCCGACTCCGTACGTTCCCAGACGATATATGCCGGCGTCCTGGTCGCAGTTTCGCGGAGGGGGATGCCATCGTGGCTGTCAATTCCGAACATCGACCGACTCTCCTGCCCGTCTGTTTACAGATACACACAGCTGCCTCCTGCGAACTACTACTTGGATCAAGTCCCGTTCAGTTCCCCTTCCACGTATGGCAGTGGGGCGCCGGCAGACTCTGTGCCTTGCCTGGGCGAAGCAAACCGGGATCCCCAGGTGTCTCCGACTTCACCTGCCTTCACCCGCTCTCACTCCTGGCTGTTAACCAGGTTTGTCTGGCACGGCTCCACATTTATTTATAAATAATTCTTAAACTAATTTCAAATTTCGTTTTAGTTGTATAAGCGGCACAATAGCCTACCAGTATAGCACACCTTACGCAGCCATTTCTTGGTTTTGAACATTTAGAACTGAAGACATAACTAAAAGGGGCCTCTGAAGACTGCTGTCAGCCCTGGAGAACATGGGCTGACAGCAGTCGGGTCCTCCGGGATTCCAGCCTCAAGATCTAGTTAATTTAAACTTTTAACCGTTTCAACTTAGGCGCTGACACCATTGGAGTAATAAATTAACGTGGAAATGAACTTTCATGCGTATCACCGCTTCTTTCAATGAAAGTTTAATATAAATTAACAACAAGTTGCTGCAACCTCCTTCGTGTACTTTTTTTAAAAAAATAAATAAACCGGGCTGGGGTTGTGGCTCAGCGGTAGAGCGCTCGCCTAGCAGGGCGGGGCCTGGGTTCCATCCTCAGCACCACATAAAAATAAAGGCATTGTGTTGTGTCCATCTACACCTAAAAAATAAATATTAAAAAAAAAATCTATAAAACCAGATCTCTCGTCGCCATTCATGAGTCCCTTATTCTGGGCAACTAGAATCCTTGTCTCCTGGGTAGCCATCCTCATTCTCAAATAAACCCCTCTTCTTACACACTCTTGTGAAATTCTGTTTTAGGTGACAAAACATTTCCAAATATTATTGTAAATAAAATTGCAATGAAGATTTGTGTGTGCGCACGTGGGCACACGCACTGTGTGAGCACTATGTGGGAGTGAGACAACACACGCACACACTCTGGGATTGAACCCAGGAGCTTTAGAGCTACATCCCCAGCCCTTTTTATTTTTATTTTGACACAGGATCTTGCTAAGTTACCCAGGCAGCCCTCCAACTTACGATCCTCTTGCCCCAGACTCCTGAGTTTCTGGGATAACAGGCCTGTGCCACTGTGTGCTGTGCCAGGAACGTTCTTCAGCACTTATGATCATGTTTATTCTGATTATTTCCTTAAAGATTATAAAAATAAATGGAAAAATTATCATGAAAGTAAAACCAAGGGAAAATCTGAATAAACTCTCTAGCTTTGTTTATAGTTACTTGCTAAACAACAATTATCAATACTTGATAAACACCAATTTTAGAAGTGACTTAAACAATATGTTCTCATTAACATTTCTATAGATAAACCCTCTGATATTTTGGTCAGGTAGTAATGGTTGTTTAAGTTGTTTTCAGAAACTTGGAGGCCACTGTTTTCTAAAACTGGTTGAACCACTGACCCTTTACTTGGGCCTGCACAAGTGTCCACTGGGTAACATTTTGCAGAATGACATATGCATGTCCCAAACTGCTGCCTGGAATGTGAACTTTGGTTACCTCTGATATTGTACACGGACGCACTGTATGATGAAATTAGAACTGATACTACAGCACTAGTATTCACAAAAAGAAAGAGCTCAATTATAGGTTGGCCGACCAGGAGACACAAGGCACACACTCAAATCTACACCCCCATCAGCCAGTGAAGAGGATTTTTAAGGGTTTGGGGAATTAAGGGGGCCACTAATGCCTTGGGTCTAGATTGAGCACAGTGTCTTTTTCTTGGGTTTTACTAGTTTAGTTCTAGGTTGTGATTTTTATGGTCAGAGCCACTTGCTATTGATTTTGGTTCATGTAGCTCCCAGTTTTGAATCTAAGTTTCCATTGGTTTGGGCTCTTAGTCCTGTCTAGCTCAGGAGACATCCTTAAGTCAGACTTGAAGATGACTCTTAGGATACCATGTTCTGGAAAACCACAACAGTTAGGAATCAGGAAGTTACCATTGAAGTATGGAGCAGGAAGTCGTGGCCTATCAACCAAGGGCTGTGATAAAGGCCAGGAAATGCTCAAAAATTAGACTGAGATCTTCATAAACAAATTCTTATTGTTTCTCAAATGCACTGGCAGACAGGTTATTCAACAATGTTTTCAGTGGCCTGATAAATCTGTTTATGGTTATTATGCCTGGTTGGAAAATTCTGGTATTAAACACCTGGCAGATGACAGTAACAGTCTACTGAATTATTGTCATGGTTGCATGTGGGTTATCATGCATAGAAGCCTAGTGGATAGAAACATCTGATGTCTGGGAATGACCAATGGACATTTTCTCTGGTCAATTTCCTAGGGACAGTGTGAATTTCTATCCTGCTCTGCCATGGCCCACACAGCACCTGAGATGGGTGTGATCTGCCAAGATGGCAATCAATCTGCTGACTGCAAGACAGCAGGAAGCAAAACTCTGCCCTTGAAACCTTATCCCTGCTTTTGAGGTACCCCCTTAAGTAAACCACTGGAGCCATCTTTTCTTTGTCTAGTTCCAGTACGCACGTGGAGTAGATTTATCAGGGGCTCTGATTTATGTAAATATATTTCTGATTATTTGTATTTTGTTCATCACTAATTAATTTAGACCTTAAGTTTCCAGGTGGCTTACACCCTCCTTGACAGGAAGAAGATATCCCCCACCCTCCTACCCCCACCCCCTGTGAGCTGGCCTTTGCTCCTTTCACGATGACACCCTAAACATGAAGCTGGCCCAGGAGGAGATTCAAAGTAAGTAGATTCTCCGGTAAATGGGGCCTGATCACCCCCAGACACAGAAGATAGAAATTAAGGTAAGCTATACCCACCTCAAAGTAATAGATGATGCACCACAATCTAGAAAGAGAATAGAGAGGTGGGAAAGTTCATTTTGATACTCTGATATAAAACCGGAGCAAAACTCTTCCAGAAAAAAAGGGCTATCCACTTAAAATCCTTATTAAAATAGAATTTAGGGGGAAAGAACCCATTTTCTACTGTTTCAGTAGTGCTTGAACAATTTAAACTGAGCAGACAAATTCTCCTCTGCAGTCCCTCCCACTGCATCCTTACAGAACTCTACATAGAGCAATTTAACTTAAAGGCATAAACCAGCTGAATTCTAATCATTTTAGAATGAATTCTAATTCTAATCATTTATATCTGAGGCTGGCTTTGAACTTGCAATCTTCCTACCTCAGCCTCCTGAGCCACTGGGATTACAAGTGTGGGCCACTGCGTCAGGAAGCTGTTAGGTTTTTAAGATCATAAAAATGTGATTTTGACCAAATAACATATAAATCAAATAGAGATAAATGTGTGTGGACCAAATCTGCAGGGAAGCCCATTGAATACTAAAATGTGGTATTTGGGAACTTCCAGTGGCAGTCTTGATGGTAAGATCACCCACACCTATGAGTCCTATTCAGCTCTGCCAGGTCCCACACAGCACTGGACAAGAGGTGAATGCTGCAGCCACAGAGCCTCTCAGAGATGGGTATAGCCTTCCAAGATGCCAATCAACCTGTTAACTACAAGACATTATGAAGCAAGACTTTACCCCTGAAACCTTATCCCTGCCTTTGATATACCTCCTTAAATAAGCCACTGGAGCCATTTTCTAATTGTTCAGCTCCATCTCCTATGTGGGCTGGATATATAAGGCGCTCTGCTTTTGAAACCTATTCTTTGACTCTGCCTCTTATTTCTTCATTAACTATTGCAGATTGTATTTTCTGAGGTGGCTTATCCCCTCCTGCACAGGAAAAATTACCCTGGTGAGGCACTGGTTGCCTTGTGATAGATAAATGTTTGTAAATGTACACAGTAACAAAAATAATTATTTTTACACTGTTTAAAGGTTTCTCTAATCTGTTCAGAAACTAAACTTATAAGACAGATATCCATAATCTAATGGATATTAATTAAATATCTAGATCATTTCCAAATAAGATGAAATATTAGTGTATTAGTTAATAAACATATGTTCAAGCATTTTTACTTTTGGCTTCATAAAGTTTGTAGGGAGGGGCTGGGGATGTGGCTCAAGCAGTAGCGCACTCGCCTGGCATGCGTGCGGCCCGGGTTTGATCCTCAGCACTACACACAAAACAAAGATGTTGTGTCCGCCAAAAACTAAAAAAAAATAAATAAATATTAAAATTCTCTCTCTCTCTCTCTTTCTCTCTCTCTCTCTCTCTTAAAAAAAAGAGTGCACATTAAAAAAATAATAATAAAGTTTGTAGGGAAAATATGAGTCTGTTAATAGTTATGTATCTCTCCACGAGGAACACATTTCTAGAAACTAAGAAATGGTATTAAATCTGTAGAGCGGTGTTTCACAATTGTTAACCGTCATAATTCTAACATAAGGTAACTAAAACTAGAAATTAGAAGGGAAATGACTCTGAATGCAAGGAAAGTAAGGCATCTTTCAGGAAGAAGTTTATGAAATATGAGGATATGTTTTTGTTGAGGGAAAAAGAATGTGATTTTAACCTAAAAATTGGTTGTTCCAATGTTAGTGAGAACAAAAATGTCCAAAGACTATAAAGATTATGATTTTTCTAAAAATTGAGTAATGACATAAAATAGTACAGAGACATAATCCCCTGTGCTCAAATGTAGACTTGGAGTATTGATTAGTTCTTTTTAAAAAATATTTTAGTTGTAGATGGACCCAATAGCTTTATTTATTTTTTAATGTTGTGCTGAGAAGTGAACCCAGTACCTCACATATTTAGGCAAGTACTCTACCATTGGGCTACAACCTCAGCCCTTGATTTGTTCCTTTTTTTTTTTTTTTTTTTTTGGTACCAGGGATTGAACTACTCAGGGGCACTCAACCACTAAGCTACAACCCCAGCCCTATTTTGTATTTTTATTTAGAGACAGGTTCTCACTGAGTTGCTTAGCACCTCACTGTTGCTGAGGCTGGCTTTGAATTCACGATCCTTCTGCCTCAGCATCCCGAGCTACTGGGATCATAGGCATGCACCACCCCACCTGGCTCTGAATTGCAATTCCTAAGACCTCAAATATCTTCTCTTAGTTTGACAATTTCTGGGATTGAAGTGATTGACAAGATAAAAATCTAGAAGTAGGATTATTTTATAGTTGAGAAGAGATTTCTTAAGACAGTTCATAAAAATATATTTCTAACAGTATTATATGAAGGTTTTCAGGTCAGTTTCTTAGATTAGTGCAAACTCTTGAAATCATGCACCCCTTCCAGTAAAAGAGTGATGGCATCCACAGCCACTTATAAATAGTATACACTTATTACCATACTAATATAGTGCAAAAATCAGAAACCACATAAAAAAGAAATATTTAACGGGATGATATTATGGTTTAGATCTTAAATATACCTCAAAAGTCCCACATGCTAAAGGCTTGATTGCCTCTTGGGAAGTGGTAGACCTTTAGGAGATGGGGCCTAGGAAGGGAGTAATTTATTAGGGGTGTGAACTTGAAAGGGACATTGGGACCCCAGCCCCTTCCTCCTTCTCTCTCTCTCTCTCTCTCTCTCTCTCTCTCTCTCTCTCTCTCCCTCTCATTCTCTTCTTCCCAGCCTCCATGAAATGAGAAAATTTTCTCTACCACATGCTCCCCATGTAGATGAGCTAAAAATAATATAAGCCAGGTGTAGTGGCTGAAATTATTATTATTATTATTATTATTATTATTATTATTATTATTATTATTAATCCTGTATTATTATTACAGGATTATACCTGTAATCCCAGAATTTGGGAAGCTGAGGCAGGAGGATCACAAATTCAAGGCTAATCTGGGCAATTTAATGAAATCCTGTCTGAAAATATAAAATAATGGCAGTAGCAGAGCTGTCCAGTACTGCCAAAACACACAAACAAATTAAAAAAAAAAAAAAAACTATCTCTAACATTTCCTTAAAATCCAGGTACCATCTTAGCTAGTACTCTTAGGGAGCTCCTGATTTCCACTAACGGTGCTCACTTTCATCTGTGTGCAGACATCAGGAGGAAAACAAAGAATAGTAAATGTTTTATCAAAAAATAGACACTTGTGACTGTAAATCTAGCTTAAGATAACAGTACTAATCATAATTTTAAAGCCTTATATTTTCCTAGTTCTTTATAGTTTGCAAGATACTTTCAAACATAGCACTTTATTTGATTCTAAGTAGCTTATAAGGTAAATGGAGCAGCAGAATTGCTATTCTTACTTTACAGTGAAAGCAGGTGAGGCTCAAGCAGCCCAAATCCCTTGCCAGAGCATGCAGTAAGTAATAATGAACCAAATTTTAATAGTTAAGCCTTCATACTGTGAGTATTGGGCTGTGGACTGCAATCCACACATGGACTCTGAGAATCCCGAATGGGAGATACTTGGTAAAAAGGCTAATGGAGCAGTCATGGAATGGAATAGGTTCTGAAAGCTGAGGGTCACAGTAAACCTGAGTAAGGAAATGGATTTGAAGTCCAGGTAGTCAGAGATCAGGATCAGAATCTTAAGCAGGGAAACAAGTAACACAAAATTAGAAACTATGTACAAAGCCTCAGAAGAAGTAGGGACCATAGCAACAGGAAAGGTAAGCCCAACTCTACCAAAAACTCCTCAGGAGGGAGATGGAAAACTTCCAGGTACTTATCGCAAACAACAAGGCTTAGATAAATACCTAAAATTCAATTACAGAATCAAGTTTAATGCTTCAATTCTAATTGTCCAGCAAGTACGACAAAATCAGAACTAGAGTCATTCACTGATGCATGTATTAACAAAACTTACCCCATCCTGCTAAAAGTACAACTGATGAACTGATTAAGAGTGAATTTGGACTGGGGTTGTAGCTCAGTGGTAGAGTGCTTGCCTAGCATGAGGGAGGCACTGGGTTTGATATTCAGTACCACATAAAAATAAATAAAATATTGTATCCATCTAAACTAAAAACAAATTTAAAGAGTGAATCTACTGCATATTAATGTTTCCAAAACCCTTTTAGTCTAATTACTTGGATTCTGTATATATTTTTGTTAGATTTCAATTTTTTTATTATTAGTTGTTCAAAACATTACAAAGCTCTTGACATATCATATTTCATACATTTGATTCAAGCGGATTATGAACTCCCATTTTTACCCCTAGATTTCAATTTTTGCTTGTTGATAAAACCCTGTGTTTCATATCTTCTAACATTTAATTTTGTTTTTCCAATGATATTAGGGCTGGAATTAGGGACTGTCACATGCTAGGCAAGTGCTCTACTACAGAGTTACTTCCCCAATCCCTAGTCCTTTTTCTTTTTTATTTTGAAATAGGGTCTCACTGAGTTGCCCAGGCTGGCCTCAAACTTGTGATTCTCCTGCCTCAGACTTCCAAGTAATTAGGACTACAGGCCTGTGCCACCAGGCAACATTTAATATTTTGGTGATTTTTAAATCTCTTTCCTTCTTTAAATTCCTTTCATGTGAAGTACTAATTTTAGTATATTGACAGTTCATGGAGCGCGAGAAAAAACAAAGAAATTAAACTGTTGCCTGGTTTTCAGGAGAGTCAAAATGGTTTTTTTCATCCCTTAGGAAGAAATGAGAGCAGGGAATTCACATTCTCTTTTGGTAGTTTTTTAGTTCCGGGATACATCCAGAGGGGAGCAGCCTGGACTCCCGACAGCAAGAGACAGAGAATCTTTGATTCTTGACAACAGATTGTTGACTGAGGCTAGTGACAGGTGGGGTTGAGAAGAGGGCAGAGCCTTGAAGTGAAGGTGGAGCTTGAAGAGGGGACTGGGCCTGTGGCAGTGAAGGAAAGGCCCCAGTTGCCGGGTCAGATTTGACTTTGAGCTGTGAACTACCTACCTGAGCTGGCTGGTGCCCGAGTGACATAAATTCTATGGCCCTGCTACCTTCCCTTTTTATAGGACAGCCCCCACGAGGCCCTCAGTCCCTGGCTCTGAAGACACGGGGATATTTGGGGATGCCTCTGTGTTCTCTTTCCTCCCATCCCAGCCTGGTTTTAGAAGGGCCTTTCAAACTTGATATGAAGAACAAGAGACAGAAAAGATGAAAAGCCACCAGTAGGGACTCCAAAATGGTATTTAGAGAGACTGGATTAAAGAAATCATAAAATCGTGAAATAGAACACAATGCTAACTCCAAAGGAAAGTTCCAGGGATACTCCTGATTTGAGGAGATTTCTATTTATTAACTATGACCCGCATGCATATTCATCACAAAATCTGCAGCCTGTCTGCTGAAAAAGAAGAAAGCCCCCACCCCCCTGACAGGAGTAAAACATCAGGAATGAAGGGTCAGCATGGATCAGCAGAGAAACTTGTTTGGACTTGTTTGGACTTTGCAGTAACTCAGTGACTTTTTAGTGCTGGTCACAAGATGACCAGAGAGTGTGTCTATGTTAGATAAGTGGATGATGTAACCTTTTTGAGTGTGGATGATGTAACCTTCTAAGTTGTGGTCATAGGATAATAAAGTAGTCAGGCAGTATGCTTATGTTAGATAAGTTAGGTATGAACAACTTGTAAAGTATATAAGCGCGGGGGAAACTCCATGTAATTGCCCACAACTAACTCTCGTCGCCTGAGAGTAAGATCGTGCAGTTGTGTGCCAGCCACCTCGTGTATTGCTTTGTGTGGTGTGCGAATAAACCAGCATTTCAAAAGGCAATCGAGTTCGTGCTTGGTGTTCGCGTACGTCGCGGTCCGGGGTCCAGTGCAGATATCCGGAAGGGAACTCCTGGTAACCAGACAAGGCTGAGAAGCTGCTCGTGACACCCCCATGAAGTCGCTACTTCCAGAGTAAACAAAGAGACAAATTACTGGATAAAATCGGGGAGAGGGGATGGATCTGGAGTTAACAGGTCAATGTCTTTAGAAGAGGAGCCCCTCCTCTTTTGAGATGTAACAGGAGAAAGGAAATGGAATGGAGATCTCCAGACCACAAAAGGTATTTCAGAGACCTAATTTACATACTAAAGCTAGACACTGGAGGCTGTAACTAGGAGGTAGTGTAGGGGAACCGGCAATTCTTAAACTCATTTAATCTTGTGTCAAATACCCTTAGGCCAGAGCATGCGCCTGAGAGGGAGCTCGGACAAGGGTCTAGTTTGCCGGGCGGGGGTCTGGGGCAGAGGGAAGCCAGAGAACTCTCAGGGTCTGGCACACTGTCCGACTCCCACGCTGACCGTGGTTACCACCTTGGGAGTGGGGCTTGTCACCTTCCACCGCATGTCGTCCAACGGCCGT
Organism: Marmota flaviventris; assembly: GCF_047511675.1. Classification (NCBI taxonomy): domain Eukaryota; kingdom Metazoa; phylum Chordata; class Mammalia; order Rodentia; family Sciuridae; genus Marmota; species Marmota flaviventris. The sequence continues at coordinate 23,964,839 of NC_092513.1, read as the reverse complement.
TTGTAGCTTTCGGAGTTGTGATTGTAACTAAGAAAGGAAAAGCGGATGCAAGAGACCGGAAGCGGGCTCTGTCACCATGGGAACCGAAGACGCTAGTTTCGCAACTTCCTTCCGGGGCTGAGTTGCTGAGTGTACCTAGTCTCACCGCTAGTCAAGCCCTCTCACCTAGGCTTAAACCAGGAAAAGTGGAGACTTCAGGAAATAAATAGTGGTGACTGCTACACCCTTTCTCACGACAAACTGACCACGCTCTTGGAGAGAGTATGTGAAATAAAACAATTCCAGTAATTTAAAACGTACTACCAATGACAGAGGATTGCAAATGTCAAAAAAAGAAAAAAAAAAAAAACTGACACAGTCTTGAAAGGATCGTGGGAGATTGTCCTCCAAGGGAATTATTGAACTAAATTCTGATATCTGATTGAAATTGTTCACAACATAAAAGGGATCTGTAGGCTGAAGGATATTAAAAGTGTCAAATAGCATGTGCTATTGGCAGTGTGGGAAAGGCGGGCCATGAATATGACGAATATGACACGGCTACTTTGGGGGATAAACGGCATGGCGAGAGCACTCCGGGCTGGGGATGGGGAGGTAGGCCGGGGCCTGGACAACGGTGCTTTTCCTAGGCATTCTTAAAAAAGTGACAAGGAGTCTGCTTTTGTCAGTGACATTGGGTCCTACCACAATCACCACACTCCCCCATGTCCTCCATTCCACATCTAAGGCATTTCTTATCTGGTTCCCCTGGGCTCTCTCTCGTGTGTGTCCCCTCCTTTCTCCTGGAAATTGAAATTCAGGGGTGCTTTATCACTGAGCCATATTCCCCAGTCCTTTATTTATTTATTTATTTATTTTTAAATTTTGATTCAGAGTCTACTAAATTGCTGAGGTTAGCCTCGAACTTTCGATCCTCTTGCTTCAGCTGGGATTAAGGGTGTGAGACAGCTCACCAGGTTTTAACCCTACCTCCCTAAGCAGTAAATCCAAACATGGTAGTTCATAAGAGGATGTTGTCTATTCCAAATCTCTCATGAACATCTGTGAGGCAGGCCAGGTGGAAGAGAAGGATGAGCTAAATAAAACCAGGACAGTACAACAGATGGCAGCCCAGGTAGTCCAGTCAGACCATTCTGGGGAATACATAAATTGGCAATGGAATGTGCAGGTATAATGGATTCACTACACATAGTGAACCCCAGTCCTACCTCAGGACTGCAGGTGTATTTCTCCAGCTGCAGATGGTGTTGCTAGCAGAACTTTTTCGTTGTTAGCCTTATTCTGAGTTGCCTAGACTAAAGAAAGGTCACACCTTTCCTGGACAGCTCACATCCAGGGATTCATTAATGATACAGGGAATTAAGCTTTCCTTTCCTGATTGTCCTAATTCCAGACAATTCTGACAGGTTATCCCAGCAGCAGGGGTTCCCTGTGTACTGGCTGGGGATTTCAAGGCAGTTCCAAGCTCTATGCACCCAATTTTGCTTTCTTCCACTGCTATGATTTCATGAACAAAAATAATTTTTTTTTCATCATGAAATGGCTATTTGTATTTTTACTCATCTTTTCTTTCCACAGGAACAGCGATCCATTTGTGGTTGGTTTTAAGTCCCTTTTTTTTTTTTTTTTACTGTCTCTGGTTTCTAATGAAAAACCTGTTTTTCAATCATTCCTCCCAATGTGCACTGTTTTCCTCTAGCTGCTTTCAATATTATTTTAGTTTAATTACAATGTTTTGGGCCATTATTTTCTTTGGGTTTATCTTTGAAACTTATTTGGGGTTTATTACCTTCTAGAATATATAAGCTTATATTTTTTTTCACTAAGTTTGAGAAGTTCTAGTCATTTTGCTTCAAATATTTTTATCTGCACCAATCTCATTCTCTTCTGAGATCTCAATGACATGAGAGTTGAACTTCTTATATAGCCACCAAAGATTTCCAAGTCCCTTTTCATTGCTTTTCGATCTTTATCCCTCCCCTTTGCATACTGTATGGTTTCTGTTTATCTATTTTTAAGTCCCTTAACTCCCTCCCCTGTCATCTCCTTTTTGCTACTGAATTAAACCAGTGGCTCAGTTTTGCCTTCATTCAATTTTCATATTTTTCAATTCTGACATTTCCATATGAGTTTTTCCCATGGTTTCAATTTCTTTGTGGAGAGTTTCTATTTTTTCATTCATTTTATTTTATTTTATTTCTCCTCCAGTACTGGGGATTAAACCAGGTATGCTCTACCATGGAACTACACCCTAAGCCCCTTAATTTCTTATTTTGAGACAGGGTCTTACTAAGTTTCCAAGTCTGGCCTTGAATTTGCAATTGATCCTCCTGCCTCAGACTCCTGAGTAACTAGGATTACAGAGAGCCCAACTTTCCATTCATTTTAAGAGTATTCACCTTTATGTTATAGAAAATGGTTGTATGAAAGCTTTAAGATCTTGTATGATAATTCAGGATTTAAATTTTTATGGCCAGTTAGGGGTTGGGGTTGTGGCTCAGTGGTAGAGTGCTTGCCTAGCATGCATGAGGCACTGGGTTCGATCCTCAGCACCACATAAACGTAAAATAAAGATATTGTGTCCACCTAAAACTTAAAAATAAATTTTAAAAAAATTTATGGCCAGTGTAAAGAAAAATTAGTGAAAAAACTTTGCAGGAAAGTCACATTTTTGTGGCTATCTCTAGTAGAGGTTTTTGTTTGTTTGTTTGTTTGTTTTTGGTACTGGGGATTGAACTCAGGGGCACTTGACCACTGAGCCACATCTCAGCCCTATTTTGTATTTTATTTAGAGACAAGGTCTCACTGAGTTGCTTAGTGCCTTGCTTTTGCTGTGGCTGGTTTTGAACTCGTAATCTTCCTGTCTCAGCCTCCTGATCTGCTGGGATTACAGGCATGCACCACCACACCCGGCTTGTAGTAGAGTTTAACGACGATAATAATAATCACATGAGAAGCACACAATTCTGCAATACTTCATGTTTTATAAGTACTTACACATAAACGTAATAATAATAATCATTGTTATAATTTTGGTACTGCAGATTGAACACAGGGGTACTTACCACAGAACTGCATCCCCAGTCCTTTTTTAATTTTTAATTTTTTAATTGCTGAGGGTTTTGCTAAGTTGCTGAGACTGGCCTTGAAATAGTAATCCTCCTACCTCAGCTTCCTCAGTCACTGGGATTACAGGCATTTGCCATCAGATGTGCAGTTTACACATAAACATTCTTATTGGCTCTATTAGGTAGACAGAAGAAAGGTAATATTCATTTGCAGTTAAAGCAGTTAAGATTCAAGAAGCCTAAGTGGTTTGCCAAGCTACAAAGTCAGAAGTAATATTGGATATTAGTAAAAAAAAAACAACTTCCTACTATGAATACTGATCCTTGAGCTAAAATTAGGGCATAGGCCCAGGGAACTTCAAGATGGGAGAAATTCGATGAAAAGCTGATGGAGAAGCCATAGCACTGAGCTGGGCATGGTGAAGAAAAGGGTTCCAAAGGCTAAGAGTCTCAGTGGATCTGGGTCAAGACACATTAAATACACAATTAATCAAGTTCTAAAGTTTAGTATTGCAGGCTGGGAATAAGGAAAACAGAGCTAGGGACTCTCAGAATGACACCTCAGGACAAGTGGGAACCACAGCAGCAAGAGAGAACACAAATCTACCAAAGATTTCTAGACAAAGACTCTCAAGATACTCCATGCCAACAGTAAGACCAAAGCTAATATCTAAAATTCATTGACTAAATCATACTTTGGTTCTTCCATTCTACCTTGGAGTTGAACACAGAATGCTAGAGAACAGACAAAGTTCACATTTGTGTATGTTCAGTGATTCACTAGGGACATAAAAGACTCACCAAATAGTCATATCATGGCAAAGAGTTGTTAAAATGAAAATATATAAGGCAAAACCAGAAATGGTAAAAGAAGCATGGGTCAGTCTGCAAGATACCAGACATATATTTCCAAAAGTCCTCTCTCAGTGGAGTTGTGCAGGTCAGACTTTATCCTCCAGCACCTATGTAACAACTAGTGTGAAGTGTTTCTCGACCTCATTAGAAACTCATTCTCCAAGGCTTTTATGTACCGAAATTCTAGAAAACCATACATAAGGCAGATGTTCAGCATAAACCATATTGTTTGCCTAGCAAACCACCCTTAATCCTTCAGAGGAAATTTTATGTCAGTGTAGGGACCTGTTTACCACCCAAGTTCCTAGATATGGGCCAAAAGTCAACTTTGCAGGCAGGCCTTTCTAAAGATAGCAGTCTCCTAACTTTCTCCCCTGACTTTCTCCTCCTTTTGGGCTTGTTTCCTCTAAGCTCCAAGTAGGAAGCAGGCCTGCTCCTTCGGTTTGCTGGTAGGTTTTCCTCCTACAGTTGATCCACATACAAGCCCTGCAACCAGTCTAGCCCCTTCCAGCCCCTAGTAGATCAGGGTTGTTGAGTCCTACAGTCTGCAGAAGCCTTCAGTCTACTGCGTTCTAGCTCCAGATATATTATATATATTTGTTGTTTTGTTTTGTTTTTGTTTGTTTGTTTGTTTATGTGGTGCTGAGGATCGAACCCAGAGCCTCACACATGCAAGGCAGGCACTCTACCACTGAGCCACAACCCCAGCCTTAGCCCCAGGTTTTTAAGATCCTTGGAGCGAGAGAAGAGGGAGCAGTTCTGTATGTCGGTTGAGGTTTGCTATGTGTAGAATGGAGCATCACAAAACCATTCTCCTACTATTTTGCATCCTTCACCCACTTCCCCTTAATCATCCTGTATCTCTTTTTTTTTTTTCTAAAAACTAATAATACAGAAAGCCCAGCACCTACTCTGTAACATGTAATGATTTCATGCACAGGAAATGATAAGCTCATTGCAGGTAGGAATCCTGTATCTTCTGAAGGGTAAGCCTTAACAGGGGCTCAGTGTAATTAGAGTAGGGTCTCCCCACACGTCTATGCACCTAGCAGGGGCTCAGTACCTCTTGACCAGGTATAGCTGGAGGGTTTTCTAGCCTGCTGGAAGTGGTTTATAGAACAAGGGAATTCATTACTTGAGCCAATTTTCTGTTGCCTGTGTCTGGGGATTCTGTGCAGGGCCTGTCAACCTTCTGTAGGAGGAAGTATACTGCCGGGTTTCTGTTCTCACTACTAAAAGGCTCAGAGGTCACTCCAGTTAAACTGGGATAACTGGACTGCGCAAAAAAAAAAAAACAAGAGACACAAATACCTTTTTCTTTGGGGTCACTGTGATGGCTCCTCTGACCTTAAGGGTCTGCAGGAAGAGAGAGAGCAAGAGCAGAGAGCACGTGCTAACCCCTTTTATTGAGGAGAAGCTATTCAAATGAGGCAAGGGGTCAGGTTTCAGGGGGCTGAGTCTATCTTCATGATGTCCACTGTCAGCAGGTTGACTGACACCTGGGTAGGCCACACCCAAAGGCACAGTAAGAGAAGGAGACACACACAAGGCACTTCCATGGAAGACTCTATCCTAAATAGGGCAAGGGGTTATAGTACAAAGGAACAGGTGAGCATAGCTTCACCTATGGGGCTGTAGCAAGACACACCCATGCAGGAGACACCAACCCCCGAACCCAAGAAGGGTGGGGAAACCTCTGCCACATTTCTGTGACTGAGTGCCTCAGCACCCAGCCGGGGAGTGTGACTCAGTCACGTGCAAGGTTGGTCTGCCACAGTATACATGGTCCTCCTTCAGCCATCCCAGTCCTCATAGGTGCCTGACATTTATAGCTGAAATTGTTAAGGACTTCTAGCAAGTTGAGAAAAGCCAGGAGGTGCAGGTAGAATCAGAGATTATACCCCTGGGAATGACTGTCTCAGGACCCTTTGGTAGCACCTATTTCTCAATTCAAGGTGATGCTTTGTCAGGGATGTCTTCAAGACACCCAAGCAAGGATCCTTTAAATATAGATCAAAAATAGTCCTAAATTAAGATCTTAACAGCAATGCTAGGAGGTATCTTTCCAAGCTAAGTACAACCCACCAGGTCAGGATACTCTCTTAAGTGTAGTTCCCAGTATGAACACAGCAGGAGGACACAGGGGGAGGGTCCGGGACACCCACCACCTGCCTATATGTCTGTAAATTTCTGTGTCCCCTATGAAATGGGATTGTTTCAAAGGAAATAACCTGCGAGGTCGGAGGGACCCACCTCTGGGATATGACTCTGTTGCCCTGGTGTGTTCCACGAGATGTAAAGCAAAGGTGTTCTGGGTGCTTAAATTCTGGGAGTGTGCCCATTTGCCATAGGAAAAGGACACAGGAACTGGTGACTTTTCCTAGCCCAGAGGACCTGGGCGGCTGAAGTCTTCTTCGGTTCTGGCTCCTCCCCTGGGCTTCAGCGGAGAGGCGGGGTAAAGCCTCCTTAACCCCAACGAGAAAAATCCAAGTTCCATTGGCCATCTCACCGGCTGTTTTCACGCTGCGGTAACAATACAGCCAGCTTTAGGTAGGTCGCATCTACTTTAAAAGTACACAGGGCGCGTTGGTGCATGCGGGAGGTTGAGGCAGGAGGATAGCAAGTTCAAAGCCAGCCTTGGCAATTTAGTGAGGCCCTAAGCAACTGGTGAGACCCTGTCTCTAAATAAAGTTCAAAAAAAGGCTGGGGATGTGGCTCAGTGGTTAGCTGCTCCCGGGTTCAATCCCCGGTACAAAAAAATAAAGGTACACAGTCCGGGTTTTCATAGCACAAGGGGAAGAATTTTGTTACTGTGCTCTTTAGGCAGGAGGAGGGATGACCACTGTGGTCCCCAGGTCCTGCAGCAGCCGCACCACTCGATCCCTCCAGGACCCCTCAGAATCCCCCTGGAACCTAACCCAGGTCGAGGGTGCCAAGAAGGCAGGTCCCGCGAAGGCTGGTCCGCTTGGAGCGCAACCAACCCTACCCTGCCTCGGGACAGCGAGCGCCGCCTTGAAGTCGTGCATCCCCAGCGGCCAGCGCGCTGCAAAGTTCGAGAGGCCTGGGCTCCGCGACAGGAAACCCGTCTGTCCCCAATCCAGCACTGTCCCGGGAAGTGCCCCCAGACGCTGCCCACATCCGGGTGGCTCTCCGCAGAGTCCTGGGGCTCTTCACCTCCGGGGGAAGTGGCAGAAGGAGTCTGATGATTTTAAAGCAAAGAGAGGGGAGGGAGGAGGTAGAGGCGAGGGAAAGTGTTTTGTTCATGAGACTTTAATCCAATTTGACAACAATGGATTTAAGCATAAATAGGTTCAATGCAAGTTATTTTCATTAACAAGGAAGTAGAAACAACCCAGTGACATTCCCGAAGGAAATACCACCACCGTGGTTGTATTTATGTTTCTATTATTAACAACATTACAGTGCCAATTGAGAGGATGTTTACATAATTTGACAGAAGTTCATATTATTCAAGTAGCTTGATAGTAGCTAATTAAAAATGAGGATTTTGGGGCAAAATGAAATCCATTTGTGGAGAGATTTCAAATTTTTACAGTCAATTAAAATAATCTTGGAGATACATTTTGAATTTAATTTTATAGAAGAATAAATTGCATAGCTCATTCAATAAAAAGATAGTTATGAATACACCAGCCATACAGAATTTATTTATCCTGCAGTTATCTAACATACAGGTTCAGTATGCATAGTTGAACCTTACATGGGAATACTCATTATACAGAGTTGGCTATTCCAAGAATACATAACATGGTTTCAGACTTTTTGCTGGTACTAACTGGAATTTCCTTAAAGAAAACACAAGGAAAGCAAGGAACACATTTCCCCTTAAGAGGTTATCATGTCTTCTTGAAAATTCCCCCAGCTACTTACCTGTGGCACACTCCATACACCTATTCTCACTGGGTTCTTGCAAACTTTGCCCTTCTGGCTCAGATGCAGTAATGACTCCCTGGCTACAAACCCTAGGGAACTTATCTTACTTATTGCTTTCCCCCACGTTTTCTACATATATTTGGTAGGGATCCTGAATGAGACAGAATACCCTTTTTACTTTGGATGAATTAATCCTTGCTTTCAAAGTACTATAACAAAATCACTAATAAAAATGAGAAATTTCCTCCTACAAAACACCTACATTGATTAATGTTCTATAACTTTTGTTAGAAACCAAAGCTCTCTCTCTCTCTCTCTCTCTCTCTCTCTCTCTCTCTCTCTCTCATTTCCAGTCACCTCTGAGCCTCTTGCTCAGTCCACATTACAGACTGTCAGAATTTAAGAGGTCATTTGGTTTATTGTCAATGTTTAGGTTAGAAATTTTATCTTCCCATAAGTGGAAGAATTCCAATAAAATACTTAAAGTTTCATGGTGTCTGTATGTATCCCAAGCTCAAATGGTTCAGAAAAAAAATTAAATTAAATTACCAAAAATCAAAACAAGTTAAAGCCATATCTAGGTGGAGATAAATGAGGACAATAGTATTCATTAATAAATCTAGGTGACTATTATATGTCGTATCATTACTTCCATTTTTCCATTTCGTTTGTAGGAAAAATATTCATCCCATATTGCAGGTAAGGAAACCAAGTCTCACATAACTTCTTTTGAAGATTTTCCAGTAAAATGTTAAGGGAAAATATTGCTGTGAAGAAATTTTTGGCTTGCCTGGTGTTAGCCCTGCAAGGGCTACAGCAGCTATGAGCTTTCATGGTGCTAATACACGTTGCTGAAACCCAAAATGATGCAAGTGAGCTGTACTCATGGCCTTCAGATGTTGCTATTCTAGTAGACAGAAAGAAGTGACCTAATCCATGTGTCAGTGCAAAGAGGACAGCTTGGGTTATGGCTGTATAAACCAAGGAGAGGTCTGCCCTGCGACCAGCGCGGGCGCGCTTCATAAAAGAAGGTTGGAAGCATAGAAATTTACTAGTGAGTTTTAAAATTAAAGAGACAGACTCTCATTACCTTTAATTCCCAGCTCCGGAGATGGCTTCTTCTAGCTCCTGCCTCCAGCCACCTAATGCAGTGGCAAGGTTTATAGAAAAGGCTAGCAAGTTTAATTTTTTGAGTTCTTTGTATACTCTGGATATTAGGGCTGTATCTGAAGTGTGAGGAGTAAAAATTTGTTCCCAGGATATAGGCTCCCTATTTACCTCTCTTATTGTTTCTCTTGCTGAGAAAAAAACTTTTTAGTTTGAGTAAGTCCCATTTGTTGATTCTTGTTTTTAACTCTTGTGCTATGGGTGTCCTATTAAGGAATTTGGAGCCCGACCCCACAGTATGTAGATTGGAGCCAACTTTTTTTTCTATCAGACGCAGAGTCTCTGTTTTGATATCAAGCTCCTTGATCCATTTTGAGTTAACTTTTGTGCATGGCGAGAGAAAGGGATTCAGATTCATTTTGTTGCATTTGGATTTCCAGCTCTCCCAGCACCATTTGTTGAAGATGCTATCCTTTCTCCATTGCATGCTTTTGGCACCTTTGTCTAATATAAGGTAGTTGTAATTTTGTGGATTGGTCTCTGTGTCCTCTGTTCTGTACCATTGGACTACCTGCCTGTTTTGGTACCAGTACCATGCTGTTTTTGTTACTATTGCTCTGTAGTATAGTTTAAAATCTGGTATCGATATACCACCAGTTTCACTCTTCCTGTTTAGAATTGCTTTTGCTATTCTGGGTCTTTTATTTTTCCATATGAATTTCATGATTGCTTTTTCTATTTCTGCGAGGAATGCCATTGGGATTTTGATTGGCATTGCATTAAACCTATAGAGTACTTTTGGGTATAAAACTCTGAAACTCCCTGAACTCGGGGTTCAGGGGATTGATTACAGCAAAGGCTATACCTTCTGAACCTGGCTGCAGCCAAATAAAACTGTTTCCTGCTATCTTCGGTGCCTTGCCTCATTTGTCATTGAAAGTGAGCAACATAAGAATTCTGAAGAAGGCTCCTTAAGCAGGTTATTCAACAACCTGACAATGATCCTTACTGGCCTTCCTCAGATCAGAGATTTGTATTTTGATATTTTGAATCTCCCCCTAATCAATATGAATGAGCTAATGAGTTAGCCATCCTGAACAAATATAGATGAAAAATACAGTATCATTATACAATAACAATCTCATTTGAGAATAATACTTTTTTAAAAAAATATTTATTTATGTATGTATCTTTTTAGTTTTAGGTGAATACATTAGTTTGTTTTTATGTGGTACTGAGGATCGAACCCAGTGCCTCATGCATGCTAGGCGAGCACTCTACCACTGAGCCTCCACCCCAGCCCCAAGGATAATACTTTTAATAGTTGAAAAAGCAGTGATGGCTGAAATCCTTTTTAAATCAATCAAAATCTTGTGCTTTTTTTTTATCCTGAGCTGTCATCCCCTAATTCTTATTTTAAAACCTTTCCTTAAGTCTTTAGGAATTCCAGAAACTAAAAGAGGCATTTGGTAACTGGAAAAATAAAAGATGATGTTGATGTATGAGAGTAAACATGATTGGCTAATTGACCATGGTTTATGGACTTCAAATTTGAGAAAGTGATGTGGGAATTTGGACTAGGAAAAGAACAAAATACAGTATGTCCTGGAATTCTGAGTGTTTCAGGGAGTTCCATATGAAATTTGTGAAAAATTTTCTGGAGGTTAGTAGAAAAAGAAAATCACTCATACAAAGATAATTCTCAGGGGGTGTTTTCATTTGAAGCTTATTTAGGCTTCTATTGAAATGTATGCTTCTGCTCATTTAAACCAATAGAGTAGAGGGTATGGAGGGCTGGGGATGTAGCCCAGTTGGTAAAGTGCTTGCCTCACATGCACAAGGCCCTGGGTTCAATCCCCAGCACCACAAAAAAAATTAATAAAAAGAATAAAGGGTACAGAAACATCTGGAAAATCTACTATCTTCTTTTTCAAAATGACCCCTGTGAAAGTTATGGGAAGCTGTGAGTTTGGCATAATTGTTTATTTGTACTAAAGCCATTTACAAAAATCAAATAGCATTCAGAGTTTGGATGGGTGACTTTGATTATGCCTTATGTAATCTACATGAATCAATGCTGACAGAATCAAAAGAGAGCAAAGAAGATTTGACAATAGAAATAGACTTTAAAACGACATTGAAGAAAGAAAAGGAAAGACCTCTTGAAAGGAAAAATGACCAATCACTGTTGCAAGAAGGAAAGAATCTCAAACTAGCAGTGGGTCAATAAAAAAAAAAATGTATATGTAGGCCGGGCGGTTTAGCTCAGAGGTAGATCACTTGCTTAACATGTGTGAGGGCCTGATTTAGTCCCTACTATGACCCCTCCCCACACAAGGAAAACTGTGATGAAAAGAAGACAAATGTAATGAAGTTGGAATAACACAACTCGGATCATATTTGGAATTATTCTTAGAACAGTAAATATGACAACTGACCTATTGAGGTCTCTCTCCATTTTTTTTTTCCATTCTCTTTTATTTTGCTTTCATTTGGTGCCGAAACTCAGGATGGAGTTTGGGGCTCTTTACCCCTCCCGAGCCTAATGAACCTCTATCACTTTTCATATTTCCCTCTCGTATTGGTGTTGGAGGCATCCTCTTTCTAATCCTCTCCTCTCCAATTCCTTCCTTCTCTTACACACTTAGACTTTTGGATCAGAGGTGGCTTTTTGCCATTTTTGTTCCCACATGCAATGCCAGCTCTCTCTTTCTTTGGGGAGGTAGGATCCGTTCCCGTCTCTTGCAGAGGTGCTCTGCCCCAGATCCCTGCCTTTTGGCTTGTCTGCACCCTGGGGGTCCTCCACCATTGGAATTGCAGAAAAGGACATATTTGGGGACGACCAGCACCCCACCATGGCAGTTTTCTGTTCAGGAGGGGATAAGCCACCTGAGAAAATAAAAGTCTGAAATAATGAAGAATTAAGAGAGCTAGAAAATAGGGTTTAAGGGAGCATCGCTATGGCTAAACATAGTTGCACATACCAACCTCAAGACTCTGGGGTCACTAGACCCAATACATGATTACTTGCCTCCTTGAGGGCATGACAAAAAATTCTCATACCCAGGTTAATTATGACAAGATCAGAGAAATCACCCAAGTCCCTGATAAAAATCCTGCCCTCTTTTTGGCTTAACTTACTGAGGCTACCAGATATACCAGCCTGGACCCCAATACTCCCATCGGTACTCTCTTTCTCCATATCTAATTTATGGGCAGTTCTGCACCTCATATCCCTAAAAAAACTTAGTTTGAAAAGGGTCCCGAGACTGCCTCAGCAGCAACTTCTATATGTTGCTTTCAAAGTCTTTAACAAATCAGGAAGACAAGGCCAAAAAGGAGAATGAAAACATCCCGAAGCTAAATATCAACTTCTGGCCTCAGCCATCCATAACCCTAAAAAAGCACCTGCTCATGGCCCCACCAAACCCTCTAATACACCTCCCAGAGCCTATTTCTGATGTGGGCAGACAGAACATTGGGCAAAAGCTTGCCCTTACCTGAGGCCCCCACTAACCCCTGTCCCAACTGTGGACAATGGGGACACTAGAGGATGGGCTGTCCCCAGGGAAGGACACCGGTCCCCTTGGTACAACCTGCTTCCCAAGTCCCATAGACTGAATTACCAAATGAGGGGGCCCAGACTCCACTGCCCCTATCACCTAAGGTGATACATCCAAGGAATCCCCACTTACAGAGATGGTGAACGGTCAGGTAATTTCTTTTTTGGTCGACACTGGGACAAGTCTTTCCCTTCTGACACAATGGCACGGACCTACTTCCAAAGCAAATATCCCTATTACAGGAGTCTCTGGAGTCCCTGTATAGCCACTGAAGTCACCTTCCCTCTTCTGCATGTTGGGATCCCTCACACTATCCCAGTCTTTTTTCGTCATGACACATTGTCCCATCCCCCTATTGGGCTGAGATCTCCTCCATAAATTAAAAGCTTCCATCATCATTCCTCCTTTAAGGTCTACTACCATTTTTAAAAATACATTCCAGCCTGGACCTGATCTCTCTCCCCCTTAAGCCTCCTGATCATTCCTTACTCACTGTTGTGGGGCAGGTAACTCAGAAAACATACCAAGTCCCAGTTTTGTCCAAATTGAAGAGTCTTTATTTAGCCGGCCAGCTGGCGACTGCTCCCCACAGGACCTATAACTGTCTCTTCAAGGAACAGCCCCAAGCCTGAGCATTTTAGGATATTTAAAGAAAAAAACCACACCTGGGTTGACATAGCTGCAAGCAAGCAGGTACAGAAGTTGAATTGGGCAGTTAGTGAGACAATGCAATAGGTGCATTGGTATTTCCCACGGGACTTTCCAGGTTGGCATAGCAGCAAGCAAGCAGGGGGGAAGAGGGTCAAAATGACTCTAGTTCAGTACACATTAAGGAATGGTTACTAACATCTAGACAATTGATCTCTGACAAGGTACATTGCCCAAGAAAAATGGAAAGCAAAGAGAACTATTTTATATTGTATAAAAATTGCTATTTTGTGTTGCCAAGTAAGTTATGCTAGGTAATTATTAATGGGTACAGAGGTGGGGCTTTCCCACAGGAGAAGCATTTCTTACATGACATAGAGGCTCAGGGTAAAATGGAGTCTGTTTGGTCATTGCCCATATAGCCTGGCCCATAACACTCAGTAGGATTGACTCCACAGTCTGGGACACCTCTCAACCCAACATTGCTAAACCCCATCCTCTTATTCAAATCCAACTAAAAGACCCTACTTCTTGACCATGTCCTGCACAGACGAGATAAACTGGGTTTAAATGGGCTGGCTGCAACATAAAGCTAAGAAGGGGGTGGTGAAAAAAATCACACAACACAGAAAATAGTATCCAAAAAATGGGGCAAGGACAGCTCTCCTTCGACCTTATACAAGAGAGAGAGAGCTTGAGCCATGTTTCCTTTATTTATACAAAAAGGATATCCTTTTTATCTTTTATTTATTTATTTATTTTTAAATATGTATTTTTAAGCTTTAGGCGGATACAATATCTTTATTCTACATTTATGTGGTGCTGAGGATCGAACCTGGTGCCTTATGCATGCTAGGTGAGCACTCCACTACTGAGCCACAACCCCAGCCCTATTTTTTATTTTTTGACAAGGTCTCAGTAAGTTGTTTAGGGCCTCACGGAGTTACTGAGGCTGGCCTCAAACTTTCAATCCTGCTTCAGCCTCCTGAGTAGCTTGTAATTACAGGTGTGTGCCATCTTGCCCAGTTCCAGCTAGATACAATAGGCAAAATAACACCAATATCATGAATAATAATACAATGTAGCATAATAATGAGAAAGGATGCATTTGGGGTATTACCTTTGGATCTTTTTTAACATGTGTATTTAACTATATCTGACATGCCATAACATTCACCCACTTAAAATATAAAACTCAATATTTGCCTGGCATGGTGGTGTATGCCTGTAACCCCAGCTGCTTGGGAGAGTGAGGCAGGAGGATTATGAGTTTGTAAAATAAAGTAGCTGGGTTGTAGTTCTGTGGCAGAGCACTTGCCTAACATGCACCACATCCTGGGTCCCAACCCCAATACTGTAAAAAACAAAACCAAAAATCTTGAATGGTTACAGTATGTTCATAGTTGTTCAATCATCAATACCTCAATTTTAAAATATTGGCATCATCTCAGAAAGCAATCCTACACTGTAAAATGTAGCAATTGCTCCCTCTTCCCTCTAAGTGCCTGTGGGGAGCCACTTTGAATGACCATGCCTTCCAGTCCTGATGCATTCATTGTGGCTTGGCATTGACCCTCTTGGATAGCAAGATAGTCTTCTTTGTGGGCTTACCCCTAGGGTTGAGTTACACTCACCTGTTCCCTTGAAATTCTACCCCTTCTGCCTTCTATGGATAGAACTTTCTAAGAACAGTGTCCAGTGTCCCCCCAATAGAAGCTGACTTCCAAACGTGCTCTCTCTCTCATCAGCCTTTCTCTTGCTCTCCCTTTTGGGGAGCCTGAGGCCAAGAGACAGGGAATCCATCCTGAAGCTTATGTAAAGGTAAATTGTGTCTGTGTTTTATTTTGCATTCCTACAAATTCACCTTAGTGACCTTAGTTCAACTGCTTGCGCTGGTTGAGGGCAGCAAGTGGCCTCCTTCTCAGCTCTAGGCAACCACAGATCACTTTTGTTGTGATTCACAGATTTACCCTTTATGGACTTTTCACAGAAATGGCATCTTAGAACGTGGTCTATTGCAACTTGATTTCTGCATATTGTTTCATAGTTTACCCATGTTGTAGCATGTACCTAGTCTTCCTGATTTTGTTGTCTTCTCACCCTTGTTGAAAATCATAATGTCAGGGATTGTTTCTGGACATTCAGTTTTATTCTGTTGATCAATAAATCTATCCTTATGCAGTACCATACAGTATTGGTCACTACATTACTTCATGCCTTCCTAAGAAGGCAATAATGCCAAACAATATTCTGTTGTATAGACATACCCTATTTTACTTATCCAAACATTAGCAGATGGACATTGGAGTGTGTTCTATTTTTTGGCTATTATGAATAATGCTGTGGACATTCATGTAAAAGTTTCATGTGAATATATGTTTTCATTTCTTTGGCTATAGAACACTTGGAATGGAATTTCTGGGTCATATGCTAACTCTATGTTTTATTTCTTTAGGAACTGCCAGAGTTTTCCAAAGTGACCATACCATTTTATAATCTACCAGCAATAGATGAGGGTTCCAGTTTGTCCATATCCCCACCAACACTTGTTACTCAGTTTTTAAGAAGTATACTCATCTTTGTATGAGTTTATCAGGATGAACCCAACTACTATGTATAATCATAAAGGTCTAATAAAAATTAATTAATTAAAAATATACTCATTCTAGTGGGATTGAAGTAGTATCTCATGATGGTTTTGATTTGTGTTTCCCTGGTTAATGATATTGAGCAACTTATCAAATGCTTACCAACCATGCTAATTCTTTCTTTAAGTTTTGTTGTTGTTGTTTATACCTTTATTTTATTTGTTTATTTTTATGTGGTGCCAGGGATCAAACCCAGTGCTATCTTCTTTGTCTTTGGCAGTATATTCCTAAAATGAAAAATTATAAGAAAGAGCGATGTACAGGAGCTGACTCATTGATGAGAGTTAATTTGTAAATCTTCAGGAATTATATGTTATTATTACCATTATTAAAAAGTAAGTTATGTGGACATGTAATTCAAAAATTATATATTGAGGCAAAAGTTATACATGGACACAATATCTTTATTTTTTTATTTATTTTTATGTGGTGCTGAGGATCAAACCCAATGCTTCACATATGTGAGGCAAGCATCCTGCCACTGAGTCACAACTCCAGCCCTAATGCTTTCTTTAGAGAAAAGTCTACTTAATTAAATCCCTTGTATTTTAAAACATCCTCTCCTCCCACACCTGCACCCTTCCCTCCCTCTCCTCCTGCTACCACCAGTCCTCCTGCCCCCTCCCCACAGCTCCTCCTCCCCGCTCCAGGACCCTCCCCCTCCATCCCTCTCCCCCTCCTCACCTGTAGTCATGATTTCTCCACCCACTTCTTCTACTAATACAACCCTTCCTCCTCCCCCCTCAATGGATCCTTCCACCCACTCACTTCTCTCATCTCCTGTCAGTGCTCACACCTGGTCCTACCAGGCCCTCTTACCAGCTAACCCAAAGCTTCTTTGTCCTCTGAAGGAAGTGGTTGGCACTGAAGGGATTGTCCAAATACATGTCCCAATCTCACTTCAAGAAATCTCCCTGGGCTGGGATTGTGCTCAGTGGTAGAGCACTCCCCTAGCATGGGTGGGACCTGGGATTGATTCTCAGCACCACATAAAAATAGAGGTATTGTGTTGTGTCCATCTGCACCTAAAAAATAAATATTTAAAAAAAGAGTGTTTTTTTTTTTTTTTAAAGAAATCTCCCAGATTGAAAAGCGCCTTGGATCCTTTTCTGCTGACTCTTCTACTTATATTAAGAAATTCCAGTACTTCTCTCAAGACTTACAATCTTACCTGGCATGACATCTGTGTCATTCTCTCCTCTATCCTTAACCCAAATGAGCGAACCCACATTCAGCAGGCTGCACGAGATCATGCTGCTCAAATTCATCTAAGATATAACTCTCCCCATAGGTGAAGTAGCCGTTTCCCTAACCAAACCCAACTGGGACTATCAAAATGGCCAACAACGTCACCATCACTGCACTCGCATGGTCCAATATCTTATAGTGGGCATGCAGGTGGTTTCCAATAAGATGGTTAATTTTGATAAGCTGAGAAAAATCACCCAGGATTCAGGTGATAATCCACCTTTATTTCCCAATCGCCTTATAGAGGCCTCACCAAGTATATTAAACTGGATACTGTCTCCCTCCAGGGCTGCAGTGTTAGCAACCCATTTCATTACTTAATCAGCTCATGATATTAGAAAACAGCTCAAAGGAGCTGAGGAGGGCCCTCAGACCCCCATACGAGATCTGGTGAAAATGGCCTTTAAAGTCTATAATGCCTGAGAGGAATCTGCTGAACTAGCCAGTCGGGCTCAATTGCAGAAAAAGGTAACTATCCAAACCCAGGCCTTGGCAGTGGCCCTGAGGCCTACAGCTCCAGTGAGAGCTTCACAGGGGAACCGGCATTCCTCTCTCTTGCTTCAAATGTGGATGCAAATGTCACTGGGCTCGCCAATGCCCAATCCATGGCCCCCCCTCCAGGCTGTGCCCCACCTGTAAACAGTCAGGACATTGGAAGAGTGACTGCCCCATGGCTGGCCCTTTCTCAACACCTCCATGTGCGGGTATGACCAGCCAGGTGGTCCCTTCTCTTGAATTATTGAGGTTCGCAGAAGACTGAAGAAGCCCAGACTCAAGGACCCCCATCACCCTCGCTGAGCCCAGGGTAACCCTCCAAGTAATGGGCAAGTCCATAACCTTCCTTGTGGACACAGGAGCTACCTATTCTGTCTTGCCTGCCCACTCTGGGCCTCTGTTTCCTTCCCAGGTCTCAGTTATGGGGATTGACAGCAAACCCTCCTTCCCAAACCGAACTACTAAGCTTGCCTGTGCCCTGGAGGGACACCCTTTCACACATTCTTTTCTGGTCATTCCATCCTGTCTGGTTCCTCTCCTAGGCAGAGATGTTCTCCAGTTACTAAGAGCCACCCTCCAACTACCCAACAACACCCCAAGAATACTACCACCCATCTTCTTCTACCTCTAATTCTTCCTGTCTCTAATAACCCAACAGTACCTACTATGCAATTGCCCCCTGACCTAGTTGATCCCCAGGTCTGGGACACCTCCAAGCTGGTCATAGCCTCCCACCACAAGTCAATCCGTATCCAGCTGAAACCTCAAACTAAATTTCCTTCGCGTTCCCAATTTCCCATCTCCAAAACCCACAGGGAGGGACTTAAACCCATCATAGACCAAATAACCAGGAACTCCTCATACCTATTGACTCCCTCTGCAACACTCCCATATTGCCGGTATGCAAACCCTCAGGAGCCTATTGCTTAGTCCAGGACCTCTACCTAATTAATGAGGTGGTTATTCCCATCCATCCGGTGGTTCCCAACCCTTACACTCTTCATTCTCATATTTCCCCTTTGATCACTCACTTTACTGTCCTGGATCTTAAAGATGCCTTCTTTATAGTGCCCCTCCATCCTGACTCTTATTACCTCTTTGCCTTCACATGGGAAGACCCAATATACTTTATGTCTCAACAGCTGACATGGATAGTCCTACCCCAAGGCTTCAGGGACAGTCCCCACCTCTTTGGGCAAGCCTTGGCACAGGATCCAATTCTCTTACAGTTGGATAGAAGCCTTCCCTACCTCCAGGGGAACTGCTGACCTTGTGGCCTCCATCCTCATCAAACAGATCATTCCCTTTGTTTTGTCTTTTGAATGTCAGTTCCTCAACCATAAAATTGAACAAAATCAATATCTTCCTGTTAAGACTGTTGAAGGAATTAAATAAACAGAATCAAGAAAAGGAACTCATCAAACAGTAGTTTCCTTATGCTTCAGATATGGCATTTTTAATTGGTGTCTCACTGAGGAGATATTTAGAATAAGTGCCAACTCCCATCAATCATTCATTAAAATTATTTATGAGAATTAATTAGTTGGGTTCTTGTGGTGATTGCAAATCCACTTACCCTCCCCCAGTTTTCATCCAGATCTGCACTCCTACCACACTTCTTACCACACTCTGAATTCTGGAGAGGAGCAGATATGCTCTCTTTCTACTCTACCTCATTTTCTTAGGGACCCAAATTTTTGAATTGACTTACACCTCTGATTTGTTGGGAGATTTTTCTGCTTTTGTTGATCTTAAATACAAGTCCTAGAGCCCAGTTTCTGACTGAAAGCTGATACCCGCAAGAGTGAATACAGAATATGATCAAAACAGCTCTCTTTTGTCTCTCATGAATCCTATCTGTAAATACCAACTTTCATTCTACAGTATGTAGGAGACTCTGTACAATGCTGGCAAGCTTCCAAGCCACAATCCTTGCATGTAGAGAAGAGGGAGCCAGTTTCTTTGTTGATTAAGATCTCCCGTGAGTAAAGGAAAGTATGAAATCCTTTACCAATGCCATGTCTTTCTGTTATCTTCCAAAAACTACCATGACAGACAATATAGTAGAAAGGAAAGTGAGGAACCAGGAGACGGGTGAGTGAGAAATGAAAGACAGAGACCAGGCAGAGATACACATGAGCTGACAAATAAAGGCCATCTCTCTATAAGAGAGAGAGGCAACACAGGCTTGAGGTTCAAAACTTTTATGGGGCAGGCTCAGGGATTAGAGCTGGGCGGATCCTACTGTGGGTGGTTAAGGGTGGGGTTGGTATGAGGGAGTGGTGAGCCTTTCACAGAAAGGTTCTTGGGTGGAAAAGTGAAATTTTTCTTTAAAAAATGGTTGTCACTTAAGATGGCAGTCCTGATGCTAAGCAAGGACCTTACAGTCCCCCCTTTATTGTTTGTTATTGGGCCCCTTAAGGGACAGGGGCATTGATCAACCTCTGTAGCTTCTTCTTGCTGGGAAGGGGCAGCGTCTAAAGCCTTGTTAGGGGTGTGGGGTGTCATTGAGTCAATGGTGATGGTCAGAAGGTACCAGGTGATGCTGACTCTGGACAGCCCAATTTTGGTGAGGGGTTGGAAGCCCTGTAACAGAAGCCGGTTCATGGTTTGGTTAGAGATCCTTCGAATCTGGTCTTGAATAAATCTAATGACGCGGGGTAGGGGTTGGGGGCAAGCATTAGCAAAAGGCCTATGACAAGGAGAGAGGCCAGGAAAGGGAGTGCCCACTGGAGAAGGGGTTACTTAATTGCCATCCTTCAGTTCCAATGGCAGTGGGGAGCTCTGAGGCCTGAAGGAGATCAGAGATAAAGGAGACATTAGTAATTGAAGTTCCCTTGGTGGTAAGGAATCCACACTCCTTCCAAATAGCAGAGTGGGAGAGGAGTATGTGGAAAGCGTATTTAGATAGTCAGTGTAGACATCGAGGGAGGCCACTTGCCAAAGTGAAGGTTCTGATGAGGGCCACCAGTCCAGCCTGCTGATTGGATGTATTATTGGGGAGGGGAGCCACTTCCACAACCGAGGTTAGAGACTATAGCAAACTCTGCCTGAAGAACTCCCTCCTGAAGGAAGGAGGAGCCATCTGTGAACCATGTGCATGTTGCCTGGTGCCGCAGTCTGGCTGGGCACAATTCAGGAGCCACTTGTCAAAATAAATAAACTTTATTTTTAGAACACACACACCACACCACACAGCTCCTCAGGAAAAACCCTCAGAGCCCAACTGCCACCACCGGCTTCCCACAAGCCTCTGCACCTCCCCCACTCCTCCTGCTCTTGAGGCCCATTGGCTGGGTCGCGTGGGCGGAGCCAAAAAAAGTCCCCCAATGAGCAGCTCCCTGGTCTGAAAGGGCGGGGAAACAGCCCAATGAGCATCACCGCAGAGGAACCAATCAGTTGGCAGCTAGAAGTTTGCTGGGGCCGCTGTGAGCCAATCATCAGCTGGCAGCTGGAAGTTTGCTGGCAGCTGGAAGTTTGCTGGGGCCCCTTCAACAGCCTGGAGCAAGGGGCCTTCCTGTATGTGGGAAGGATGTGGAAGAAGCTCCTCCAGAGTTTTGATGCATGAATGGGTAAGAGGAGAAGAGGTGGAAGTGTCCTGAGGAGTGGGGAGGAGAGGAGCAGGGTTAAAGGTGAGCACGTGTGGAGGGTGAAAGGAAAGTGACCACAACACTCAGAGCAACTAAAAGATCTTTATTGCAGCAGTGCAACAAAGAGAAAGGAAAGAAGGAAAGAGAGAGAAAGAAAAGAGAAGAGATGAACAAGGAGAGAGCAAGAGCAAGAGAGAGACAGAGAGCGCGCGCAAGAAAGATAAAGAGCAAGAGAGAGAGAGCAAGAGAGAAAGAGCAAGAGAAAGGGGGCCTGGCAGGAGGGAGTTTTATAGCCCAAATCTAATGGGGCCTCTGGGTCTGCAAGCTGCCTTGTTGGCCCAAGGGGGGGGTTAAGTGTTCAGCCTTAAGCAGGGTTGAATGTTCAGACTTGAGGCAAACAGGTGATAAAGGACCAGATTGGGGGGGGTTGAGTGTGTGGGCTATCTTGTAGCCAACATCTGTTCAGCCTGCCCTGCAGACAACAGTTCAGCCTGCTCTGCACCCAACAGAGGGTAAGACTGGGATCTTCACCAGGGAAACCTGTAGAGATAAAAGGTGGCAGGGGGGTAAGGAATGTAAGCCCTTGTAGGTGAGGAGTTCCTTTAGGTGATGGGGTGTGGAGAGCCATTCTCACGCGTGACTGGGCGACTCACAGTTTGGGTCTGAGGCGTCCTGGCTGTGTCGGAACTTTCCCGGCCCTCTCCTGATGAGAGAACCCGTCAGTGTGGGGTGTGACTGACCACTGACCCCGGGGGCCCAATCACTGACCCTGACCTTGGAGTGCGGGGCCCCCCCCCCTCAACCTTCATTGGATGGAATTCTCCCCTGAATTTCTTATTCCCCAATAAAAGGCTACTCCCTGGTGTGCTCGCTCTCTCTCTCCTGCTAGCCCTGAGTAATCCTTGCTGCCCTACGGGTGGTTCGAGGTTGGAGCCAGAGAGGGGAGCCGTCTCGGACCTGGTCTTAGAAAAAGGTAACTGAGTCTGTGTGTTTTATTTCGATTTCTGCTAGCTAACTTTTATGCCAAGAACCTCATTAATGAAACCAATGCGCAGGCTGCATGGTGGAATGGGGATCCAGGATAGTGAGTGGGGCCCCAAAGGTGAGTTTCTTTGACTCATTAATGAGAGGCTGTGGCCAACTGTAGGCAAGGGGCCCATCCCCGAATAGTAGGGTCAAGACCATTCCATAGACAAGCCACGGGGCAAAGGTTGACCCCAGCATGTGTCCGAGAACCCCCTAGAGCAAATCCCTGCTTTTCAGCCACATAAAGGTAGAATGGGCATTTGAGATCAGGGAGATAGAGAAAGTTTTAAAGTCATTCTTCTGTGTTGTAGCCAAGGGAGAAGTTAAATTGACACTTTTCTTTTTCTTTTCCTTGGGCCTCTTATCAAGTCTGCTGAGTCTCTCTTTTGTATTTCAATGTTAGCTTCATTGTGGCCAGTGGCCAGGGAGACTGCTGCCTAAGGCTTTACAATGTAGGAGAGTTCTGGGTCCCCTGTTTGTCTAGAAGTAGGAACTTTGGAGGAATCCAGAGCTTTAGTGGCAAGTAGAAGCTGGATAGGGGAAAAAGAGGAGCAAAGGGAAGGCTTAGAATGGAGAAAGGAGAAATCCTGCCCATAAGGGATTTTCTTCCATTTTCCTGAGCACTCGTGAAAGTTATGAAGATTGGAAGGTTGAATTGGTTGATGGGCCTTTAGATCAGGAACCAGAGTGGGGCTAAGTGGGCAAGTAGGCAGCCAAGAGGTGAGTCAGATGGGATTTTGAGTTCCCCACGGCAAGTTGGAGTGAACTCGCCAAAGGGAAGGGATGGGCAAGAATCTAAGGTGCTGGGCCAAGATCTGAGTTCTAGAGAGGAGACTTGTCACTGCCATCTCTAGGGAGTAGACTTGTGAGGAGGAGAGGAGGAGAAGGGTGAAGTCAATTACCCAAATGAGGCCAGAGTGTGGATGAAGAAGAAGACCACTAGGTGCATGGAAGAAGATGTGTGGTCATTGTCCTGGGCCCTCAGGCCAGGATCCCAAATCCCTGGAGGGGAGAGCAAAGCTGATGGTAGAACAAGATAGAGTCACTGGCACCAATGAAAGAAAAGTGGCGCAGGACTAATCACACACACACCTGGGGCAAGGAGCAGTTTTATTGTCAGGAGCCTGACAAGGCTGCTCTGCTAAAAGAGAGGGACAGCAGCAGCAAGGATGGAGAGTGGGTATTTGCCGCAGTCTGGCTGGGCACAAATAACCGAGCCGCCACAAAGCCTTGTAGATTCAAACAGCAACTCTTTATTCCCCAACTCTCACCAGCACTGCACACACCACATGGGACCACACTCCCTCCACCGGGCTCTGTCCAATCTCGCCCGAACCCCCCCCCCCCCAAGAACTCCACGGGAACTCCAAAGTAGCGGGGGCCGAGGCAGCAAGAGCCGCCCTATTGCCCGACAGTAAAGGTCAAATATACAATTCAATCAATCCAGCATCATAGCAATTATATATAGCTTAACTCAAATCATCACCTCAATGGTTCACTGGTGTCATCTTTCAACCATTCTCTCTGGTAAATGCCAGGCGTCATTCTGACTGGGCTGTGGCTCTCAACAGGTATTGTGATTGGGCCAGAAAATGGAGGGTGTTTTGAGACAGATGTGAATGAGCTCATGTGGTGTGAGGTGATAGAAGGACTTGAAACATCCCACACAGTAGGGTCCACCTCGGAAGGGGGTAATGGGAAGGCACTGGCAGACGGAATAGAGGATGGTCCTAAGGTAAGGGTGAGGATCAGGGGAGTAGCAGGCAAGTCTGGATGGAAGCATATATGAGGGGAGAAGGAAAGCGTAGCCCCCAACTTTGTGAGAATGTTCCTTCCCAGAAGGGGAACAGGGCACTGAGGGATGACCAAAAAGGAGTGAGTAAAAATTAGAGACCCCAAAGTGCAAACAAGGCTAGGTTTCTATACGGGTTGGTAATAGGCCCCAGAACTCCTTGAGGACTGCGTATGTGGCCCTGGTGTATAGGAGGGAGGACTCAGGCCTACCTGAAATATGCAGTTACCCTGGATTCCAGTGGAGTATGGTAGTGGTAGGTGATGGGGACCTGGGTCTCATCAGTCCTCTGTAGCCAGTCCTAAGAGTTGGAAAGAGGACCCAGAAGGGTTGGATGACTGTGGGCTACTATAGCTTAGGGACAGTCAATAACCAACTGTCTCTCCTGGTGGCATCTAGGACAAGGGCCCTAAGGCTTGCGAGACTTGGGACATGTATGAGTCTGGTGACCTGTCTGACCACATTTAAAACAGGGTTTGGGTGGTCCCAAGGGATCCTTCCACAAGTCAGTGGAATAAGGGACAGATACTGAGGCTGGACTGATGGCTTGAGCCAGTGTCTGATACTTCTGCTTCCAGGCCTTCTTATCTCTCCCATTATACACAATAAAGTCCACTCCCAGGACCTCAGCTTGAGGAGTTAGGGCCCCCTTTCGAGGCACCTTAGTATGGCCTTAATATTGGGGAAACTCTGGGAGAAAAAGTAGGTCATTAGTAATTGTCTCCCATCTGGAGTCTCAGGGTCCAGATTAGTGTATTGTAATAAAGCCTTGGTCAGGCTATCTAAAAATGCTGAAGGTTTTCATTCTTGTCTTGGATTACTTCCTGGAGTTTTTCATATGGGCTTTCTAAGTCCTGCCATGAAGCAAGTAATGAATTGGTTTCTACTAGTTACTCCTCCAGGTGAATTATAATCCCGGCTGGGGTTCTGATCAGAAACTGCTTCAGTGTCAGTCTGGTGGGCAAGGAAGGTCTGATGTACCTCATCAGCATAATTTCTAGCTTGCTCCCAAACTTGCCTGCGCTCCTCATTCAGAGGGTGTTAGAAAAGATCATGTGGACATCATAGAAGGTCAAATCAAATGATTGAGTCAGATATTGGAACTGTTATGCCAGATTCATGGGTCCCCAATAGACCTCCAGGAGCCGAATGCGATGCAAGCACACAAGAGTCTTTATTGCAAACTCAAGCCTGGACTCACAACCGTTCCTGACGCAGTGGTCCCAGGGAGTGAGTCCTGGTCCTTTGTTCAGTGAGATTTTACAGGTTTTGGGGGGATACTATATGCGTCACAACATCAAATAGCAAATCATTCCATACCGCGGGAAAGTCAAACAAAAACTCTTAACATTGAGTAGCACATTCAATGGCGGGAACAAGTTGGGTAGGGGTGATTGGTTGGTACAAAAGGGGGATTTGTTTGAACTGATTGGTTTAGGCCACGAGGGGTGTATGTACTAAACTACATGGTTTCCCAACATGTTATCAATCACCATAAACTACTTGGGAGTCATCTGGCATTCTAGGTATTTTCCCTGTCTCATGCTGATTGGAGGTTGCTAGCAGGGTTACTATGGGTCTTCACCTAGCCTAACTGAGTCAGGGACACCTGGCGCCTCAGATCTCTCCTGTTATTTACAGACAAACAACTCAGCAGGGTGGGTATGTGCTTAGTTAGGAGTGCTCTGTGGGTTTTTTCAAGGACAAGGGTCACACCCCCTTCCTTAGGATAGGCCTTGAGGTAGAAGCTGCTATTATTTATTTATTTTTAAAAATGGAGTCACATTAATTTCTCAGAACTCTTTGATATATGTGGTGGGGCTTGAAGTATAGGACCCAAGCCACTTTTCTATCTGTGAAAGATCTGACAGAGAGAAAGGCACACGAATCCAGATTACATTATCTCCTCCAGCCCCCTTGTGGAGAGGACACAGAGATGTGGTTTGGGCAGTGACAGCATGAGCTGTAGCAGGAAGAGGAAAGGGTGAAGGGGCCGAGGGTATATTTGCTCTGGCAGCTTCAGAAAGAGAATTGTGGTGTGGGGGCCTCATCCACTGGGTTGAAGGAGGAGGAGTCCTGGGTAGTGTAAAGGTCGGGCGAACGTCGGAGGAAAAGACCACCAAGAGACTGTCTCATGCAACGGCAAAGGGTTTATTGGGGGTCCAGCATGCTGGGGCTCCAAGCTCACCTCGAAGGGGTAAAGAGCCAAGAGCCCCAAGAACAGCTTGAGCAAAGCTTATATACATTCTTTGGAAAGGGCAGGGACTTCACATACAGCATAGCAAATCATCACATGCCGCGGGAAAATTCTTACCAATGATTAGTACATTCCCTGGCAGAAACAAGTCGGGTAGGGGTGATTGGTCAGCACAAAGAAGGGTATACATTCGAACTGATTGGCTTAAGTCCTGAGGTGTGTACGTGTCGGACTGCATGGTTTCTGGGTGGGGATGGGGTTGTTTTTTTTACAGAGCAACCAGATGGTCAGGGGAGATTTCAACATACATTTCAGTGGCTTTTCCGGGAGTTGTTTTAAACTTCAACATGAATTTCAGGTTCCAAATACAACTTAACAGAACTTAAAAACTTTACAGAACTTGAAACAAATCTTATCTTTTACATTTCAATTTCTTTAACCTTTCAGTAGAAGCAGGAGTAGAGAAGGTGAGAGCTAAGAGGACTTGTGCAGCAGAACAAGATTTACAGAGAGTAGGCTTAGAACATAGAGAGGAGAAAGCCTGGATGTATGATATCTCTTTCCATTTTCCTCAACACTCAAAATAGTTAAAAAGATCCCTGATAATATTGGGATTTAGAGTGCCATTAAGAGGTTATTTCAAAGGATATTGAGTCCAGCCTCCCATGGTGAGACAGAAGAGGTGAGTTTAGAGGTGGGCTGTCCCCCCATCTCTAGCATCACCCAGTTGAGAGGACAGTTGCACTCAGGGGGTCGTCACCACTGCTGGCTAAGCATCAGGGACAGGTTCCATAGAGGCACGTAGGCACCCGGCTGGGATTATGTAGGGGCTGAAGCCCATAGAGTGAAAAACCAGCCTCTACCTCAGAGCAAAGCCTGTCCAAGGAAGGGACATCACCTTTGTCATTGGAAAGACCCACAAAGCACTCCTAGGCACATTCCCACCCTGCTAAGTTGTTTATCTACAAATAACAGGAGAGATCTGCTGCACCAGTTGTCCCTGACTCAGTCAGGCTAGGTGGGGATTCATAGCAACCCCCTAGTAGCCACCAATCAGCAAGAGACAGGGAAATACCTGGGATGCCAGATGACCCTCCCAGTAGTTTATGGTGGTTGATAACGAGTTGGGAAACCCTGTAGTTCAGCATGAACAGCCCTCTTGGCTTAAACCAATCAGTTCAAATGAATCCCCCTCTTGTAGTAACCAATCACCCCTACCCAACTTGTTCCCACCAGTGAATGTGCTAATCATGTTTTAGAGTTGTTATTTGATTTTCTCGTGGTGTGTGATGATTTGCTAAGAGATGCTATGATGTATGTGGGGGTCCCTGCCTTCTCCAAAGAATGTATAAAACTGCTGCAAACCCTGGGCTCGGGGCCTCTCAGTGTTACCAGTTGCTGTGTGTGCGCTTGGAGGACAGAGCTAGCTCTCAATAAACACCTCTTTGCTGTTTACATCTATCTTGGTCTCTGGTGGTCTTTTGGGGGTCCCGAATTCGAGCATAACACATACTTATGTACATTTTAGAAAAGTTCACAATTATATAATATATTTGAAGGGAAAGAGAAGAACGAGATGGGTAAATGAGAAATTGAGAAACTGATGTGACTCCATTTTTGAGAAACCAGCCTCTACCTCAGAGTAAAGCCTGTCCAAGGAAGGGGGCATGACCCTTGTCCTTGGAAAGACTCTCAGAGCACTCCTAGGCACATACCCACCCCGATGAGTTGTTTATCTACAAATAACAGGAGAGATCTGCTGCGCCAGGTGTCCCTGACTCAGTCAGGCTAGGTGAGGACCCATCGCAACCCCCTAGCAACCACCAATCAGCATGAGACAGGGAAAATACCTGGGATGTCAGATGACACTCTCAGTAGTTTATGGTGATTGATAACATGTTGGGAAACCATGTAGTTCAGCACTACTCCCCCCGTGGATTAAACCAATCAGTTCAAACAAATCCCCCTCTTGTACTAACCAATCACCCCCACCCAACTTGTTCCCACCAGTGAATATGCTAATCATGTTTTAGAGTTGTTTTATGATTTTTCCTGTGGTGTGTGGTGATTTGCTAAGAGATGCTATGATGTATGTGAAGTCCCTGCTTCTCCAAAGAATGTATAAAACTGCTGCAAACCCTTGGCTCAGGGCCTCTCAGCATCACCAGTTGCTGTGTGGGCAAGGAGGACCAAGCTAGCTCACAATAAACACCTCTTTGCTGCTTACATCAATCTTGGTTTCTGGTGGTCTTTTGGGGGTCCCGATCTTGAACATAACAAAATGAAAGACGGAGACCAGGCAGAAATACACACATGAGTTTATTTGTCAGAGCTGACAAACAGAGGCATCTCTCTATAGCAGAGAGAGGCAAAACATGCTTGGGTTTGGGGACTTTTATGGGGCAGGCTCAGGAATCAGAAGTGGGCAGGTCCTAATGGGGGGGCAGGGGTTAGGGGTTGGGTTGGTATGAGGGAGTGGTGAGCCTTTCTCAGAAACACCCTTGGGTGGGAAAGCAGAACTTTTTCCTTAAAATGGTGACTGCCAATTAAGATGACCATCCAAATGCTAAGCAAGGACCTTATAATATTAATTATATAATTTAAATTCTATGTTTTCACCTATATATACACATATCTGTAACCATAATATTATAATAAAAATTGTTTTTAAAATTCTTTTTGTATTAGTGAAGATTGAGCCCAGGACCTCATGCATATTTGACAAATATTCTACCACTGGGCTATTTCCTAGCCATTTTTATTTTGTTTTGAGACACGGTTTTCTTACTAATTTTCCTAGGATGGTCTTGAATTTGTGATACTCCCACCTCAGTAACCTGGATAGCTGTAATTATAAGCATGTACCAACATGCCTAGTGTAGCTGCAATTGCAGGCATGTATCACCATGTCTGGTGTTGCCAGAGGCATTTTAATAATTACTCAGAGGTAAATTGTCTTTAAATGCAAGCGTATATTTGATCACACCAATTATCAAACACAAACAATTAATGCAAAAAAGTGTTGCGTGTGCTGAAGCACACCAACTAGCATTGAATTCACACTAATTAAACACGACAAGCAGATCACACAATCTTAGGGCAACCATGAGCCCCAAGTGCCTCTGATGCCACAAGATGCCACATGCTTTCTATCAGATGAAGGGCGAATATTGTTGTTCAGTGGTTCTCTCCAGCCATGGTTGGATGGTCAGAGATGGTGGAATTGATCTGGGGACAGACAGTGTGATGTCTTCAGTGCAAAGCTCTCTGATGTGGCAGGACAAGCAGTTTATATACAGTTCCAAGTTGGTGCTCTTTGTTATCTTCTTCAGTGTTGTTCTGTTTCTAGAGGATGGTCCTTATCATTTGCCTCCAGACATGAATAAGCATGCCTGTGGATGCTGTCCCTTACAACCAGCAACTTAGTAAGTCCCAGCATTTCCTAGCATGTCTTATGGCAGATGCTCCATACACCTCACTTAAAATGATCATTTTTCTTTGAATATTTTTTTTTCTTCCTGTAAAATTAGAAGAGTGGCAGATGAGGTTATTATTATTTTTTGAACTGTGCCTGCAGCCCCTTATTACAATACTGTCATAAATAAGGAAACTGATTTTGATCTACATTTCTGAAAAAGAAATGGCCTTGCTTGGTCCATTAGAAGAAGATAAGACCCTTTTGGTAGGATTTTGGCAACCTCTCCATTCAAACATGTCAATAGTTTTTCTATTTATCAGATTCTAGACCATAAGCAATCAAAGAAATATCATAGAAAGCTTTTTTTTCCTTCTATAAATATAGACAAATAAGAATATCAGATCTGAAGGGCTCTGCCCAATGGTCATGTGAATGACCCTAGATGTGCTTAATATTAAATGTGCACCATCATCATTAAGAACACATTGGCACTTAAAGGCACAAGAGTAATTCACCTTCTGTCTGGAAATGGGAATGATGTTCCATGCCTCCAGGGACAACAGGAGGAACCCATCTTTTTAAGTAGCAGACTGGGAAGTAGGACATAGAAAGCCAGAAAATCTGTTTGCAAAAGCTAACCATCCCAACTAGGTACATGTGTAAGAGTAAAAGAAATTGAAGTTAAAGTGTAAAAAACCCGGGTATTGTAAAGTTTCTAAGCTGCAAAGCCTGAGTTAAAATGTAAAGGACCAGGTATTGTTAAGTTCCCATGCTACACCCAAAACCTGAAATTCCTGTAGCTGTTAAAACAATTCCCGGGACTGTCCAGTAGATAAATAACCTGGACCCTGTGCAGTTTGGCACGTAGGCATTCAGGGCCCAAACCAATCAGTTTGAATGTACCCCACCTTCTTAGGACTAACCTATCACCCCCGCCCGACCTGTTCCCGCCAATGAATGTACTAATCATGTTTAAGAATTGTTGTTCGATTTTCCCGCGCCTCACGATGATTTGCTCTGATGTATGCAAAGCCCCCGCCCTCCCCAAAAAGTGTACTTAAGCACTGCTCAACCCCTGCTCGGGGCTCTGGGCCGCTCTCCCTTGTTGAGTGAGCACGGAGCCCCAGCACGCTGGATTCTCAATAAACCCCCTTCTGCGGTTGCATGAGTCGGTCTCTTGGTGGTCTCTTCCTCCGTCGTTCGCCGGACCCTTACACATGAAATATAACAACCTGGTTTTTTTTTTTTATGAGTTAGATATTTTAAAACTTTCTTTAATTATTTATTTATTATTTCTTTTATGCTCTCTGTCCCTTAACACCTAGTGAAGTTATGTTTGAAAATGCCAGCCAGACTGAGGAGAACTCTGTGAACCTTACTTTTCTTTTTTTTTTTTTTTTAATATTTATTTATTTATTTAGTTAGTTAGTTTTTAGCGGACAC
Source organism: Marmota flaviventris (assembly GCF_047511675.1). NCBI lineage: Eukaryota > Metazoa > Chordata > Mammalia > Rodentia > Sciuridae > Marmota > Marmota flaviventris. The sequence continues at coordinate 23,933,847 of NC_092513.1, read as the reverse complement.
AACATCTTTATTTGTATGTGGTGCTGAGGATCGAACCCAGGCTGCACACATGCCAGGCGAGCGCACTACCACTTGAGCCACATCCCCAGCCCCAACCTTACTTTTCTTGTTCCTCTCCTTGCAGGGTTATTTCTGGTATGCCACAAACAGCCCAGACTCTCCTTTGCTGCTAGTTCTCTGAGATAGGCAAATCTCGAGACAGGCAAATCTCCTCCCTTCTTGTCCCCAGCCCTCTTCTAAATATGATCCTCTTTCTTACCCTCTCTCATACCAGTTCATTTGTGTTCATTTGGGCCTTTTCACACATAATACACTCGATAAGCAATGCTCACACTGAAAGTGGTACTGAAAACCCTCTTTGCATCTGTAAAAGTCTATCACTCTTCATTTAAAAATGTAAGCACAAAATAAACTTTGATTATGTTTCCTGTAATACCGGAAACTTTGTATTCCACAATTTCTCTGTTTATTGAGTGTTGGTGTATATTACAAAGGAAATTGCTCTCCTTATAGATGAGAGTTTTTGTTGTAGATTTGTTGTTGTTGTTGTTTTGCTGTATTGGGGATTGAACCCAGGGACACTTTACCACTAAGCTACATCCCCAGTCCTTTTTATTTTCCATTTTGACATTTTTACAAAATTTTTACAAAATTTCCCTGACTGGCCTCCAACTTTCGATCTCCTGCCTCATTCTCCTAAATAATTGGGATTACAGGAATGTACAACAACAGTCAGTAGGGTGAGAATTATTACTAGTAGTTTCCCCCTCTGTTTTACTCAACCGAGCATTTTAATCCATGACTTTTAGCTCAAAATATTTTTTATTTTCTGTTTAGACCTCCTATTTGACTCAAGTGTTATTTAGAAGTGTATTTTTTAATCTCCAAGAATTTAGAGATTTCTTGTTTTTCTGTTATTTTCAGTTTAATTGTATTGTGGGTTGACAGCTCACTTTATATAATTCCTAGTCTATTCAATTTATGAGATGTGCTTTATGGCTCAGAGTATAATTGATATTGGTGAATGTTCTGTGTCAGCTTGTGCAGGAGTTAAGTCACTGAAGGAGATGACAGAGAAGAGATGACACTGACAGAGAATACTGGGAATGGTCCACACATTGACATTTTATCCACAGGAGCAGGACCAGGGTATTTCGGACAGGTAGAATTATGTGTTTTGAATTTATTCTTTATATTTTTCTGTGCTGTTTCACTTTTCTATTAAAGACTCGTATTACTTCTAAATCAGAAAAAGCAAGAAGGAGTGGCGGGGAGAGTGGGGAAGTGAAGTTTAACTTCATAACCTTTTGGAGCATGTGGTGGGGTTCCTGCCTGCATTTTGTTTCGCTGGTGCCCTTGAGAAGAACGACACTGCCCTGCCATCTTGTGGTGGCTGGCAAATGAACCTTCCATTCAGCATTGCAAAATAGCAAAAATCTGTTTTATCAAGCTCGAAGGGGATGGCAAATCTACAGTGGTCTAGGTAGATTTTGATTTGGTTGAGGTCTTCTTGATACCAAATATTGATAAGGTATTCCATTTTAAAGTATTATCCTATTCTTTGACATCATCAAGGAACACAGCTTCTCCACTTGTAGCTTAAGAAACTACAAAGAGATTAAGTGAATATCCTTACCCATTCTTTTATTTTTTTATTGGTGCATTATAATTATATATAATAGTGGAATTTATTGTACCATATTTGTATATGCACATAGTTTGGTCAGTTTCATCCCCCAGTATCTTCCCTTTCCTGCCCCCCTCTCTCCCTGATCCACTTACTCTACCCTATTGATCTACTATTATTATTTTAATTAGTACATTATTTATACATGTATGTTTATATGTATGTGTGTGTGTATGTGTATATATATATATATATATATATATATATATATATATATATATAAAAATAAATTAATTGTGGTATATTTATATGTGAACATAGCATAATCTGTTCCCCAGTACTTCTTCATACCCTCTCTTACTCCCTCTCTCTCAATTCCCTTCTTGTACTCTATTGGTCTCTCTTCTTTTTTAGTCTCACCCATTTCTTAAACAAAATGTATTGAACACAACAAAATTTTGTTGAGAGCCACAGCCCAGTCAGAATGATGCCTGGCATATTGCCAGAGGGAATGGTTGAAAGGTGACACCAGCGAACCATTGAGATGATGATTTGAGTTAAGCTGTATATAATTGCTGTGAAGCTGGATTGATTGAGTTGTATATGGACCCTGCCCCGGGAGTAGGGAGTAGGGTGGCTCCGGGAATCTGCCTCGGACACCGCTACTTTGGAGTTTTCTAGGGGGGGGGGGTTCGGGGAGATTGGGCGCTCAGAGCTCGGTGGAAGGAGTGTGTTCCCGAGTAGTGTGTGTGCAGTGCCGATGAGAGTTGGGGAATAAAGAGTTGCTGTTTGAACCTAAAAGGCTTTGTGGCGGCTCGGTTATTTGTGCCCAGCCAGACTGCGGCAAAATTTTCCTTTAGAGATCAAGATCATTTATCTCCTCAATGCATAGAAAAGTTCCATCCATTACCAGGCAGAGATAATTAGTAAAACAAATGAGTCCAGGGAATGCTATAACAAAGAAACAAAAACTGAGTAACTTAATAGAGATTGTTTCACCTTTGTGGAGGTCAGAAGGCTGCAATCAAGGTGTTGGAAGGCCTGGTTTAGAATAAGCTCTGAAAGGGTTCTCTGATGCTATTGTTGATTCTTTTCCCTGAATACTAAAGTTCTCATGACTATTGCTGTTCCTTACCATCTTGCTTTCATTCATGACTTATATGTACATTGATCATAACCAATAAAACGTACAGTGTTTGGTTTTTGTTTTTTTTACCTGCCTTCAATACCTCCCCACTCCATCCTTTCCTTTACCCCTGTGACCTCATAAAATCACCTGGATTTTCGTTTGAGAAACTGTCTCAGCCCTCATGTTTTGGGTGTGCCTGACTTGGTTTCCAGCTCTGGGGCATCTGTCCAGTCAGATCATTCCATCCTTCTAAATGGACTGATTGTCTGAGGAGTAAGCCAATGACTCAGATCAGGCCAATGAAATGCAGTTCTGGCACTTTTGCACATTTAGGAAAGTGAGAATTGCTAACCTATAAGAATGTAAGTTGGGAGGAACCAGAGGTCATCCTGAGGGAGAACCTGTCTGGCAATGGAGCCAATATGGAGGAATGCAGAATGGAGAGATGGAGTGGGCTGCCTAATATTATATTTGAGTATCTAAGACCAGTCATACACACACACACACACACACACACACACACACACACACACACCACACCAGTTCTAAAAGCCAACAAAAATTATTTTGTCTTGCTTGTATCAATTTGGATTGATTTTCTGTCATTGTAATTGAAGGAGTCCTGACGAAACAGTCCTAGAAAGACATATGACATAGGCTATGAGGTCCAATTGCTCATTTCTGTATCCCTCCCACATTTTTCTCCCTTCAGGTATTTAGTGTCTTATGTGTTCGTCTTTATTTTCTCATGGGAAATAATCTGATAATGTCTGTCCTTCAGGCAGCAGGGTGAATTTCTATTACTGTGTTACTTTGTAGTCTCATATTTTGTCCTACAAAGATAGACTTTGTCCTGCTAGAGGAGTTTAGTTCAAAATAAGCAGGTGCATATAGACTAAAAGACTTTTAAAATGTATCAACCAAATACAGTGTGTAAACCTTGTTTGATTTCTGATGCAAACAAACTTTTTAAAAAAAAATAGATACTTTCATAATATGAAAAAAATTGGATATTTTTAATTCAGTAATAATTTTAAAATATTCATCTGATAATATTAGCGGCAATTTTAAAAGGATTTTTATCTTTAGATATAAATATTGTTACCGCTGTTGGCCGGTGATGCATCCTTGCTTCCCCAATGATGAAGAATAACACCAAAGAAGCACGCTGAGGCAAGGTCAGAGTGGAAAATTAGAAGTTTATTAAAGGACAGCAGGAAAGACTTCTCCCGGAGGAAGAAGGGGACCCAAGAGGTGGAATCCGTGGAAGTGCGGTTGTCTCCCCTTTTTATAGTTTTGGTGATGGAATGTAGGGGGAAGTGTTGGAACACAGGTAATCTGGGCAGGAAGGACTTCATTAACACTTCTTTGGGATGGGCTATCTTCAAATCTGCTGGGGCTGTTCCCTGGGTTCCATTAACGTTTCTTTGGGGTGGACTTTGGCCTAGGGCCTTTCCAGGACTTCATTAACATTCTATGAGTTGTCCTGGTTTCCTGGAATCATTGTCAGCACGGCCTCCATTTTAGATTTCACTCGATATGATATTAGACCCAATTTACCTAACTATACTTACTACCTAATTTTAAATCTGGCTTCAATATGACTATGTTTCTGAATAAAAAGATATAATGTTTGAGACTTGCTTGAAAATATTCTGGTAGATAAGGGGCAGGAGGGAAGGGGATATGAATGAATAAGTTAGTAATGGTTGAAGTTAGGTAAGGTTTGAGCGTGGAGTTATATTTCTCCTTTTTATGTTTGGAAGTTTTCACAATAAAAAGTTTTCCCACCTTTTTGTCATGTTAAAATAGAAAGCACATAATATTTACTATCTTAACCATTTTAGGTATGCAGTTCATAATGAATTCATAATGTTGTACATTCATTACCACTATTCATCTCCATAATTATTTTCATCTTGTAAAACTGAAATTCTATTTCCACTAAACAATAACTTCCCATTCTCGCTTTTCACAGCTTTGGCAATCACCAATTTTCTGTCTCTATGATTTTTTTTTTTTTACTAATCTAAATATCTCGTATGAGTGGAATCATACAGTATTTTTTCTTGTGACCAATTCATCCATGTTGTAGCATATGTCAGAATTACCTTCCTTTAAAAAAGCTGAATAATCTCCCATGGTATGTATATGCCATATTTTGTTTATCCATTCATCTGTTGATGGACTATTCATAATATGTGTCCATAATATGTGTCCATAATATGGACACATATTACGAATAGTGCTGTTATGAGTGCATACATATCTCTTCAAAATCTTCTTTTCTTGGGGCTGGGGCTGTAGCTCAGTGGTAGAACGCTTGCCTAGCATGTGTGAGGCACTGGGTTTGATCCTCAGTACCACATAAATAAAATAAAGTTATTAAAAAATTCCCCCTATTAAAACACCAAGAAGCAGAATTGATGGACAAATGGTAACTCTATTTTTAATTTTTTTGAAGAACCACCATACTGTTATAATTTTTTAAAATATTTATTTTTTAGTTTTAGGTGGACACAATACCTTTATTTTATTTTTATGTGGTGTTGAAGATCAAACCCAGCGTCCCGCGCATGCCAGGTGAGCGCGCTACCACTTGAGCCACATCCCCAGCCCCACCGTACTGTTTTCTACAATGGTTGTACCATTTTAATTCCTATCAAAGTACACACAAAGATTCCAATTTTTCGACATTCTTGCTAACACTTGCTATTTTCTGTTTTTCTTTTTTCCAATAGTAGCCATACAAATGGGTGTGAGCTGGTGCCTCATTGTGACTGTAAGATGTGGTCTTGCTACATTGCTCAAGTTGGTATTGACCTCTTGGCCTCAAGTGATCCACCAACTCAGCTTCCTGAATAGCTGGGTCATGCCACCAGGCCCAGCTTTTTTTGTGGTTTTGATGTATATTTCCCTAATGATTAATCAAGAGTCTTTTCACTTCTTCATTGGCCACTTTTGGCCATTTTTTTTTAAGAGAGAACTTTAATATTTATTTTTTAGTTCTCGGCAGATACAACATCTCTGTTTTGTATGTGGTGCTGAGGATAGAACCCGGGCCGCACGCATGCCAGGCAAGCGCGCTACCGCTTGAGCCACATCCCCAGCCCCAACTTTTGGCCATTTTTAAATCAGGTTTTTTGAGTTTTTGTTGTTGAGTTTTAGAGTTATCTATGTATTCTGGATACTATCACCTTATCAGAGAGACAACTTGTAAATATTTTCTCCCACTCTGTGGATTGCCTTTTTACTGTGCTGATGTTATCTTTACAACTTTAAATGTTTTTCATGAAGTCCAATTTACATATTTTTTCTTTTGTTGCCTGTGCCTTTGATGTCATATTCAATAAATCATTGCAAAAATCAATGTCATGAAATGTTTGCCCACATTTTCCCCAAAGAATTTTATAATTTTAGATCTTAGGTTTAGGTCTTTGATCCATTTTGAGTTAATTTTTGTATCTGATGTGAAGTAAGGCTCACAGAACTCAGGGAAATACTTGACATTTAATTTTAAAATACATTACAAGGGATACAGATATACAGCCAAGTGAAAGAGGTATATGACAAAGTATGGAGGAAATGGCATGAAATATTTATGTCTTCTTCACAATCCTCCCCACTCCCCACAATCCTCCAAGGACCTCCACATATTCAGCAGTGTAGAAGATCTCTGAACCCTGTGGCTCAGGGATTTTTATGGATATTTCATGTCTTAGTCTATTTTCTATTGCTGTAACAAAATACCTGTGACCTGATTGTAAGGGTCCGGCGAACGTTGGAGGAAGAGACTACCAAGGGACCGCAGCTCATGCAACAGCAAAAGGGGTTTATTAAGATTCCAGCATGCTGGGGCTCTGTGCCCACTCGAGAGAGGAGAGCAGCCCAGAGCCCAGAGCAGGGGCTGAGCACTGCTTAAGTACACTTCTTGGGGAAGGTGGGGACTTTACATACATCACAGTCTCCTTTAACAAATCATCATACACCACGGGAAAATCAAACAACAATTCCTAAACATGATTAGTTCATTTATTGGCGGGAACAGGTCGGGCGGGGGTGATTGGTTACTCCTAAAGCGGGGTACATATTCAAACTGATTGGTCCAGGCCCTGCGATGCCTACGTGCACGGCTACACAGAGTCCTTAAGTTATTAAACAACCAGGCGGTCAGGGGAAATATTTACTGGGCAGTTCCAAGCATTGTCTTAACAGCTACAGGAATTTCAGGTTTTACATGTAGCTTAGGAACTTAACAATACCTGGTCCTTTACATTTTAACTCAGGCCTTGCAGCTTAGAAACTTTACAATGCCCGGTCTTTTATACTTTAACTTTTACACTTTAACTTCAATTTCTTTTACCCTTACACTGATGATTTATAAAGAAAAGGGGTTTGTTTGGGCTGGTGGTTCTGGAGGTTGGGAATTCCAAGAGCATGGTGTCAATTGTGGGAGGCCATCCTTGCACGTGATTTGAGTTAGCTCCCTGGCTAGGCCAGAGGCGCTTAGGCACATCTTATGTCCAGAGCTTTCCCCACCCTTCTCAGATCCGAGGGCTTGTCCATGTGGAGGCATGTCTGACCACTGCCCTGAAGACCCAATCGTCGCCTCTGACCTTGGGATGCTGCCCCCTTTAATCTTCATTGGATGTGATTTTCTCCAGAATTTTTTGTTCCCCAATAAAAGTCAACTCCCTGGCGTGTTCTCTCTCTCTCTCTCTTTCTCTCTCTCTCTCTCTCCTCTTCAGTAAACCTCGCTACCACAATAGGTGACTGGAGGCTGGAGCTAGGAGGAGCCGTCCTGGAGCTGGTTTAAAGGTAATTAGAGTCTTGTCTCTTTAATTCAAAACTCCCTAGTGGTTTCTCACGTTTTGAACTTTCATTCATGAAGTGGGCGCTGGTCGCGGGCTAAAGTCAATGATAGACTCATGCTGCTTCAACTAATGGCAGAAAGCAGAAAACAGAAGAGCAAGCTGGCCCAGAGCAAGCTGAAGGGTAGCTTTACTTTGTACAACCCATTCTCATAGTAACTAATTCAGTCTCCCAAGAGTGAGAACTTGATCCTGTAAAAAAAATGTTAATCCATTTATGAAGGCTGTGCTCCTGTGATCCAAATATTCTCAATGCTAGTGCACTGAGGAAATCAGCTGACAATTTTATTGAGGATTACTTGTATATGACAAGTCACTTCTCTATTATTGCTTTCAAGATTCTCTCTTTATCTTTTGAAAATTTGATTATCTTATGTTTTGGCGCAGGTACCTCTGATTTTTAACTTAGAGTTCGTTGAGGTTTTGGGGTGTTTATAATCATGTCTCATAAATTTGGGGAAGTGTGTGGCCATTACTTCTCCCATTATTGAGCCCCTTCCTCTCTGCTCCTTCTGGACTCCCACAGTGCATAAGTTGGTTGACTTGATAGTGCACCGCATGCCCCTTAGACTCTGTTCACTTTTCTTCTTTTTTTCTATTTCTTAGACTCAATTTTCATTATCCTGCCTTTCAGGCCACTGTTTCTTTCTTCAGTCTGATTAAATCTGCCTTTGAATCACTTTAGTGAATTTTTAAAATTTCAATTATTGGGCTTTTTAGTTCCAGATTTTCTCTTTGGTTTCCTTTTAGGTTCTCTATCTCTTTATTGATGTTTCCACTGTGCTCATACATGATTTTTTTTTTTTTTTTTTTTTTAGTTTATCCACATCTTCCTTTAGTTCTTTGAGTATCTTTAATATAATTGTTTTAAACTGGTTTAAAGCAGAAATCAATGATCAGAATCTAGATCCTAGATATTTGGAGGACAGGGTCATTTTTGTCCACTGTGGCTGCTGCTAGCTTTGTGCAGGGTTCTCCAGGAACACATGATCAACTACCTATCATAGGGCTGAAGGTGGAAAATGGGTAGTTGCTACTGTGATAATAGCTTTAATTGATAAAATTACGCAATTTATCATCTAAGGCTTCCCTTGCAAGTTGCAAGCCTTCTGAAGGCTCCAGAGTAACAAAACTGTTAGATCAGTCAGATTTTACTAATTTATCTCTAGTCTAGGCTGGAAGACATATTCTGGTGTTTTTTACTCTATCATCTTCCCAGAATCCTAAAAAGTGTTTTTTCATACCATATATACAAATAGAGATTTGATAAATCGTGGTGTAAAGGTGTATTAAGAATTGTAATGCAAAAAAATTATAAATGTAATGCACTCCACTATTGTCATGTATGTAAAAAATAATAAAAAAATCATAAATGGCCTATTTGCCTATGGAAGGGAGGAAACATTTTCTTCCACCATCCTAAAGTCTCCGATTGGCACTGATATAAAAAAAAAGTATACACATTTTAATACATTTTTTTACATGTACCCAGAAGCCCTCACAGGAAAATGAACACCCAAAGAAGTAGTTAGACCTGAATGCTTATATACTAGATTGGGCAAAGAATAATAAATTGGGAACATGTGACAAGAGGTTGGGCTAGACTCGTTAATTGTAGAGAATGACTAGGAATATAAGGGTTAAAAAGGTTTACTTGTGTATATTTCACAATTTCTGTCAGCCTTAACTTCCCATCTCTGGTGATAAAATTGTCTCTTTCCTCTTGGTACAGTGAGGTCATCTTTCACATGGGAATTTCATCTCCTGCCTTCAGGGAGAAAAAAGGCCAGTGTGCCTTTCTTGTATTTAATGGCTTTAGGTGCCTTTAACAAAATAATCCATATGCCAGAGTATCTGTTTTGAGGTGATATGTTTAGTAGTCCTTCACCTACCCAGTATTTATGTTCTTGTTCTCACTTTTAAATTCTTTAATATTTTGAAGGCAATTTAAAAAAAAATTTAAAAGACTTTTCCCCTCACAGATGTGAGTGACTAGTGAAAATCAGATAGAAGTCATTGGATGCAGCTTGCAGGAAAAATCTTCAAAGGTTCTGGCTCTGCTGGTGGGTGAGCCTATCACCCTTACCTCTTTCTCCTTCTTCTGCCTGAGACAAGACTTGAACACAGAGACTGGAAAGACCCTCTTGTACCACAGCCAATTGAAGGCCAAAGTGCGGGATGGCAGAGCCAAAGGATGAAGGTACCCAGGTACATGATGACTTCGGATCTATCACCCTGGGATGCTTTAACTGTTGTGGTGTGAAGTGATAAAACAATCAATAAGAGTGTAAGTTATAGGTTATAGATTACTAAAAAATATAGATTACAGATATAAGATTTTGATAAGTGAGATAAGACAATTATAAAGCAAGAACTGTCATAGGTCTTAGACTCCATTTTGCTGCCTTCTATTAAAAAAAATCTATTACAAGAGCTGTTTCTGAGAAACTGAAATGAAAGTTGTTTTCTTATAATATATTGTTTTATGTACTTCGTACCCCACAAAATGTAATCAACCCAGGAAGGATATGGTGGTCGTGGTGACCCAAGACTTTGAAGTAGATTCTCACCTGGCTAACCACCTGCTGGAACTCAAGATAAGGTTGTCTAACACCTGCTCAGATCCAAGATGCGATTGTCTTGAGTTGTTGTGCTAATTGCTGTCTTAATCTTCTGTGACTGGCTTGCTTGCATGACGCTAAGAAAAGTCCCTAAGCTATAGTTTTTGTCCTTAAATTCCCAAGACACAGGCCAGGAAGTTGCTGTTCTCCCACAGAGCTTCAGTCTCTATGGGTGGGAGACAGTTCCTGGCCAGGTAAATAAAGCTCTCTTTGGTTTGAATTAGGACATAAGAGTATTTTCTAAAGCAGCTCCTCATAACAAAACCAAACTTTAGTTTTAGATATTTCCCCTTAAGAAGCCATAAGTCCCACAGTCTCTGCCTGTTAGCTCGTAATCTTGGCTGCTTTGGGAATAATGTGGGGTATTTTAAAACATACTAAGGCTTGGGCCTCACCTTCCAAGTGTCTGATTTTACTGATTCGTTCCCTAAACATTGACTTTGTAAAAGTTGCCCCCGGTGATTGCCCTCCGCTCAGCTGATTTCGTGAACCACGCGTTTCGCTTTTTTCTGGAGCGCTTGTACCCTGGCAGGGCGGGGCTTAGGTCTAAGTGAGTGACAGAGATCACGCGGGATCTTCTGGGGCCGACCAGGCCCCGCTCCCTCCCGCCCCGCCCTGGCCCCGCCCCCGGCCCCGTCCCCGCTCCGGAAGACACCCAAACGCGCTCAGCCGCCAAGCCGGCTCTGAGAACGCGTATGTGCGCCTGCGCAACGCTGGGCCCCGCGGGTCGTTTGAATTGCGTACCTGGAGCTGTTTCCCGCGATCCGGGTTTCCCACCGAGACCGGAATATCTACAGCTTGCTACCCAGCTGCCAGCTACCCGCAAGAGGTCGGAGTCTGGTGTTGGGGCGGGGTCTCTCACCTCGGAAGCACCGTTTGGCAGGTGGGGACGCGGGCAGCACCGGGTGGGGCGGAGCACCGGTTGGAGAGTCCTTGGCTTGGTTTAGTTTGAGTGATTACTTTGGAGCGGCCCCTTCTCACTTATGCTGGGAGTGACTAGAAACAGAGTTATTTTCCCTCTCTCCGCCTCATTACCAAACTCAGACAGTGAAGGCGCCACCCCGCCCACCCCAATGCTTCTTTGGGCCCATTTTGAAATTACATTGATTTTTTAAAAATGCATATGTATTTTGCATTTTAAAAGAAAGTACCAATGTTGGCTTATGTGGAAATAATGTTTTGGTCTTAACTGAATTCTTAAGGAAATGACCCAGGTTATCCCCTGTACCCTGTTTTGGAATCCGTTGACCGCAGAAGGCTGGCTCTAAGACTCGTCAGTACTGTGCTTTGGTTAGAAACTGAATTTTGTAGAATTGAAAGGAATTGTTCTTGAGTTTTATACTTTCCTTTCAAGGAACAGTGATTTACTCATATTTACTATTCTTGGATTCTGAAAATAAACAAATTTGTCTAGCTTTTCTTTTTCTAAAAAAATGTGTTTATATATTTTTTATTCAGAGACTTAAAGGATGGCTTCCTCAGATCTGGAACAATTATGCTCTTATGTTAATGAAAAGATTGGCAATATTAAAAAAACTCTGTCATTAAGAAACCTTGGTAAGTAAAAGATTCACTGACTTTCTATGTACAAAATGCATTGTGATTATTGTTCCTCTTTAAATGATATCTTATGACTGATTAAGTGAATGTATGTAAGGTAATTTTAGATTTTGAATAGTGACTTTTAAAACACTTTGTTGAATATTGCAGAGGATACTTGTGCCGATGAGCTAAATATTCATTAACTTCATTACTTATAGTTTTCTGGTGTGTGTGTGTACATGCCACTAGTAAGATTTGAAATGTATGTGGCATCCATGGTTCTCAACCTTAATATATATGCTAAAAGAAAAGGGGTGGGGGGAAAAAAAAACAACTGACGTGGAAGATTCAGAGATGGACTTAGTCCATAAACCATCTCCCTGCCTGCTCTGTAGAAAGCTTATTCCTTTATATCACAGAAACAGCTAATTAAAAATGAATTTTTCTTTTTTACATTTGCAAATTGGAAGTTATAACCATCTTTGAAAATATCTTGACATGCTGGGAAAGGATGATGTAATGAAAGTTCAAAGAAACAGATGATCCTTGTCAAGTCCAAAATGTTAAAAAAAAAAAAAAGGTTTCCCACAGCCTTGTTTAGAAGAGTTAAAGATTTGTTGATAAGGGCTGGGGCTGGGGCTCAGCCATAGTGCACTTGCTTGGCATGTGTGAGGCACTGGGTTTGATTCTCAGCACGGCATATAAGTAAATAAATAAAGGTCTATCAACAACTCAAAAAAATTTAAAAAAAAAATTTATTGATAGATGGAATTCCATCTACTGGGAAGATTATGATGAACTTTTAGTGTAGTTTGTGTTATGAATTTATAGTTTAGAGCTATTTTCAAATATGAAATTACCATGTTGAATATGCTCTTTTGATTTACACATACCCTCCCAAGAACTATATTCTCAATCATTATTGAGAACTTCTAATAAAGTTCCTTCCTCCATTTTAGTTATGGTTCACATACTCTAGAAAAGCTATAGGCACTATGTACTCAGTGTAGCAACCCCCATCGTTTCACACATTAGGAAACCGAGACTCTCAGAAGTCCAGTGGCTTGCCCAGTTCCCCAGCTCATGAGTACTCAGTTGGAATGACAGTTTGAATCTTGATTTCCAGTGTAGAATCCTTTCTACTTCTATGCCAATTTTTTTTTTTGGTGGGGGGTTAAAAATGATTTTTGGATTTTTAATAAGCTGCCTTGTTTTGGTTCTTTTTCTGTAGGCATGATTACAGTTGAATTAAAAGATCTAACTTGGAGATCTGTAAAAATAGATTCAACTGGCCACCAAAGCAGAGGCCAATCTGAAGCAGTCAGGCCTGTTAAACAGATTACTATGTACTGGGCAATTGTTATTTTGTAGATCGGGAGAATAATTTGTTTTCATAGCCTATTTATTAAAGCCAGGTAATTTGTCTGCCATTTTGGCTACTATAACCTATTAGCTGACTACTATCAAAGGAATGAATTTACTCAATTGATTATATTGCTTCAAATCAGTAAAAAAAAGTCCCTAAAAATTTAGATGCCTAAAAGTTATATGAGATACCAGTGCACAAGGAAGACATATTGTATCCAATTTGTTTTTACTCTTTGAAATTATTCTCAGTAGAAATTTTAGAACTTTTTTTTTAACCTTAAAAATGGTCAAAATTTATTTTAAAATGTGATAGCAAGATGGGGCTGTAGCTCAGTTGGTAGAGCGCTTGCCTAGCACGTTTGAGGCACTGGTTTGATCCTTAACACCACAAAAAAATAAAATAGAGGTATTGTGTCCATCTACTATAAAAAATAAAAATAAAAACGTGACAAAGAAGAGGAGAAAAGAATTTTATATGGGTACTAGAAAACATTTTACTTAGAGTAATGGATTTATTACTTATATTGGTTATTGTAAAGCCTAAAATTCGATAATTAATCATCAAAATCTCCATAGTTTGAAAAAGGCAAATTTTATAAAAAGGAGAGTATAGAAAATTCTAAGTAAAAGAACAAAATTAAAAGATATTCAAAATGAACTAATGCTCAGTGTGTCAGTAATGTCAAATGTTGGTGCTTTAGTAAGAAATAAAATTGAAAGACTTGAGACATAAATATTTATTAATTATATCTGTACTTATATGTATATGTGTACAAAGGTCCCTCATTAAATGATGGGCATACATTCAAAGATATGCACTCAAAAGTGATTTTGTCATTTTTGCAAATATCATGCTGTGCGCTGACACTTACATTTTAAATTACTACATGCCTATGCTTTATAATGTAGCTATCATATGCATAAAGTCCATCACTGACCAAAAGATCATTAGGCCAAACATTGCTATATGTTATAAACTCAGAGAAATCAGTGCACACCTCATAATGTTATGAATAGATAGACCTGTAAAACTAAAAAGAGAATCTTTAACAAGACATGTCCAATTAGACAATGATAAATGAAAGTTTCCACTGCTGAGAAGTAGAAAAATGACATTTTTTTTTTTTTTTAAAGCTGCTGGAACAAGGGGGTATCATTTCCTGGCTTTCTGAGTCCTCCACGTTCTCCCTATGGTTCTTTCAGCACCTGCGTAGCACAGAAACCAAGGGCTTCTGAGCCTAGGAGAGGGAGTCTAGAAACAGATTGCAAGAACAGTGGACTGCTGATATTCCACAACTTTTATTAATTTATTTTAATTGTTATGAGCTGAGTGTCAAAGCCAATTAGCGTCGCTCAACTAGATGGAATAATATACTGCTTCTTATTATGATGATGAAAGGCAGTTAGCATTCACTGAGTGTTTTACTAGGTTCCAGACACAGTACTTAGTCTGTCTTCTATATACTTTCATAGTGACCATAGGCCTAGGTACTGGTGTCTCTGTTTTCAAGTTTGGAGAATCTAGCCTTTTCAGTCTACTGCCTTTATAATCTACAAGTATGGCCAAAGTGTGCTTTTATTTATGTTTTTCATTGCTTTGTTGCTGGAAATGAAGACAGAGAGGTTTAATTATGACTGTAGGTTTTCTTTTGTGCTTTTGTTCTGCCCTTCATTTTTTTTTTTTTTTTTTTTAATTACTTCTTCTGTTTCTAAGGAGGAAGGGATTCTGGTTTTCCCATTCTCAAATTTATGAAGCTAGAGAGAGGCACTAGGAGGTGGAACTGGGAATATGAAAACTTGCTGCTTTATACATTTCTTGTGTGTGTTTCTTCTCTGCACCCTGGAGTTATCACTAGCCCATGACTTTTTATGTCACTGTCTCTTTTAGGACTTTTTTTTTTTTTCACTTTAAACACAGAAAAATTATTTTTTTTTCTGTCTTAAGGTTAAAGTCAATTTTTGACTCAAATAACACAAATATAATTCAGAAAGGAATTGATGAAAAGTTTGTTCAAGAAATGACAAATGTATATTATAGCCAAGTACACATCTCAATTCACAGTATTACTCTTTTTAAAAAAAATTTTTCATTTGTTCTAACTTTTTAGATAGTGTAAATATGAATCCCAGGCCTATATTACAAATTGCCATAGAGAACTCCTCTCAACCCCACCCCTACCCGCCACACACATACCAGAGGACTAATTGAAAACACGAGCTTGTGATTAGAATTTGGGGATTGAACTTTCACTGAAGATATATCCTTTGAACAGGGGTCCTGGCCTCCTTTGAGATACTAATTTCCAACCACCTGTATTTTGAAGCCACAAAGCCTTGGATCCTATCCTCCTTAAAGTGAAATGCATCCACTTGATGATGTTGACAGTCTCCTCCAGCATCCCTCCACACTCCCTAGGTCAGAGCTGCTGCAGCATCAGTTCATGTGCACTACGAAGAGCGTCTGTGGATCCCTCTTCACATTGGAACCTTTGGGAATTTATCTTATTGTTAAGAAGGCTCAGTGAAGCAGGTAGAGGGGTGTTTATTTTATCTAATATTTGTAGGTGTTTATTATTATGAAGGAATTTGCTAAAAACAAACGCCTCAGAGGATTCCTTGTATGTGCCTTTCCCCTACTTCTCTCCCATGCTTAGAAATGACATCTGTAGAGTCTCTAGGAAACAGGTCCCCGGCATGAAGCACCTCCAATGCTTCCAAGGCAAAGCTATCTGCCCCAAGAGTTTGCATGGTTATTGAATGCTATTGTTTTTACATATACTTTGTTTTCTACTTTATCTTTGTTTATAACAGGCCAGGAACCTACCTTGAAGTCAATATTAAATCAAATAGAAGATGAGATCATTGTAGTAAATGAACTTCTAAATAAATTTGAATTGGAAATTCAGCATCAGGAACAAACCAATACTTCACTCAAGGTACTATTTTCCTAATGAAGAAACAAAGTAAAAAGGCAACAAATACAAACTCCATAATTACCAGCTAATCTGGAAGCATTCTTTAAGTTTATAATGTTCTTAGCTTTGTAAATTATTAATGGTGTGAAGTGCTGTTTGTATTTTATGATCCTAGTATAAAGGATTCTGAGCACAGCTATTTCTTCATGCCAGTGGAATTGAACTTTACTAAAAAGAAGAAATAATTCTTGGTAGGTTTAATGTAAGCAAATGGTCCCTTGGGAGAGTGATGTGTGAAGAATACCTTCCTCAGGTGAGAAGACGTGGGTTCTCACAGTGGCTGCCTTTGGCACCCTCTGCCATACCAAGAAAGCCACTTTACCTCTTGAGATCTCAGGATCTGCATTTAAAAAATAATACTGGGTTATTTCTTAGCCTTTTTTTATTTCTGTATTTCTACATTTTTGTAAAATGTAATATAAGGGTTCTTCAGTAAAGGAAAATTTGAGCCTCACTTATATGTACATTTTGTTCTAAATAAGACTTCTAATTGACTTCAGCTAATAAAGGTGCTGTATACTTCCTAATGAAAAAATAGTCTGTACAATAATTACCTCTTGGTGTTTTTAGGGCCATTGACGTGTTCAATGGGGCTGAACAATCTGGCCTCTGGTCCCTGTCAGACTTGTAATCCTTATGTAAAGACTTTTCAGCTATAGGAATGGGTATAATCATATCTATCTATATATGTATATGTATGTGTGTGTGTGCGCGCATATATATATATACACACACACACACATACCTACACACACACACATATATATATACACAAACACACACACTATTAGTCCACATGAAATTAGTGTCTATGAGCATCATTTAACTCTTCAAAAGAAAAGCTGTCATAAATTCAAAATTGAAGCAGTATCGCTATTTCAACTCTATTCTATTCAAGAACGCCCAGGATTTGTGGTAAACCTAGAGAATGTTCAAATGAGAACTGAAGGATATTTGGAATTTCTGTTTACATTATGGTTGGGAGCCAAATAATAGGAATCTAATAGGTACAGAGTATTCTCATTAAAGTTTGCATAATTTCATTTCCTCAAATTCTAGCAGCAGTTAAAGATTTTTTAAAAATTCAGTTATGATCTAGTAGAGATATTCATTAAGCTGGAATGTATGCATGACCACATGAAATCATTCCAAGCAGCATTTCGTAGTTGTCATCTGTGTAGGCATTGTCACTTGGTACTGTCATATATGTAACACTGGGGAATGTGGGTTAAGTTAGCAAAAGCAGTTTATCAGAATGAAAAAAAGATCAGTCTTTCGTCTATTTCTTAGTTGCTTCCCAAGGTTAGAGTGTTGGAAAAACTTAAACTTCAATCTTGCTTTGTAATGTAGTTATAGTGATTTTTCTCTGATGAAGTCTAGTAGGGAACAATATTATATCACTGTCCAAAAAGCTCTAGAAGCCAAAACTCTTGTTTATTATTTATTTTTTTTCCTCTGGTTTCGGGCATCAAACCTAAGGCCTCATATCTGTGCAAGCTTTGTGGTTCATCACTGAGCTATAACCACAGCCCCTAAGTTTTTTTTAATAAATATTGCTGTACCCAGTGATTTTTCCCCTTTCATTCTGTATCCTCAAACCTCACAATCACTGTGATTATGGTTCATAGTTTTTTTTGTGTCTTTATAATATCTTATAACACACAGGAAGGAAATTAATGAGCATTTAAAAATTTTAGGAACTCTGTGAGTCTCTTGAAGAAGACTATAAAGATGTGGTACATCTCAAAGAAAATATTCCTTCCCATTTGCCTCAAGTAAACGTAACCCAGAGCTCGTAAGTATACTTATAATTATTTTTCTTGCTATCTGGACTTAAACCCATGAAAACAAATATCTCAGAACCATTTTCTCTATCATGTGCTTGTTATTTTGTTGGTTGTCATCCATTTTTTTTTTTGTCATGTGCAGTAGAAACTATATGTCCTCCTATTTTCACCAGTTTTCTTATCCTGCATCTCTGAGGAATATTTTTCCCTACTTGAAGTGCGTTTTTGAAATAAAATATTGGTGGCAGAGAACTGGAGAGATGGGAAAGGAGAAATACTAGAAGACAAAACACAGGCCCTCCCAAATTATAAAGACAGAAGATGATGGAAGATCCTACTCAAGAGTCAGGCAGTGAGAACAAGGGAAGGAAGGGCAGACAAAACCTCAGAGAAGCGTAATGGACAGTGATGGCTAAGAGACATGAGGCAGGCTTCTGAGGGGCAGGCTCCCGAGGCTCTCTACTCACTCGTTCTTTCTCTTAGAGCAGTTTCTCAGCCTCAGCCCCATTGCTGTTTTAGGCAGGTAGTTCCTTGTTGTGAGATTAGGGTATTCAGTAGCATCCCTGATTTCTACCCTCTGGATGCCAGGTGCATCCCTCCTCCATACCTAGTTGTGGCAATGATGGTCTTCAGGCATTGCCAAGTATCCTCTGCAGGCATATTCTCCCTGGACTGCTTTAGAGTAAGAATAAACTTGATAAACTTCTCTTCTGAAAAATAGCTAAAGAAACACTCAACTTGGCTCTTTCCCCCCTCCTGTTTTGCTGACCTTTCTCCCAGGAGTCCTAGTGCCTAGCTCTTCATTACCACCATTCTTATGAAACTGATGGCTTGCAGGTCACAGAGAGGTTGAAGTCCCTCTAGCCCTGGTTCTGCTTTCCAGGTCCTGCATTGTCTACCCCTTTAGAGATGCTGCTTCTGCACTGTGGTTGGTTCCTTAGCTGTTATCCCATATCTGACCCGGCTGCTTGCTTTCCCTCTGCCATTCCATAAATTACAAGTGTCTCCTGAAGCTATTTACTCTTGCTTAACTAACTCTATTGTTAACGCTCACAAATGTCCAGCTCCAGTCATGACACATCTTAGTTCTAGTGATTTCGTGGCCTACTGGGAATCTAATGAAGGAAATATTTTCTCTTCGAACTTTGCAAGTCTAGGGCAGAACTCACCAATTGTCTTATTACTCATCACCCAACCTGCTGGTCCTGTCCTCCCATCAAATAGCAGGGACTTGGCATCCTTACTTTGCCTCACTGTCTTGTAGCCATCACCGGTCCATTCTGCCTCTCCAGGGTTTTGTCTGTCCGTCCTTTTCCTTATTCTTACTGCCTGACTGTATAAGATCTTCCATCATCTTTTGACTTTATGATTTGGGAGGTCCTGTGTTTTCTCTTCCAGTATTTCTTCTTTCCCATGTCTTCTATTCTCTGCCACCAAAATTTTACTTCTAAAAAGTACTTTGAGTAGATAAAAACATTCCATGACCCAATTAAAGAAACAGAAAAGTTTTGAAATGTGTCATATATACAGAAAAGTGATTAAAGTATTACTTTTACAAATTGAAGAATAATGATATAAACATCCGTGTTCTACTAGCCAACTTAAGAAACAGAACATTACCAATACCTTAAAAATACTCCTAATGCAGACCCTCTCTCTGTCACAGAGGTACTCACTTTCCTGTCCTTGATGACAATCCTGCCCTTGCATGTGTGTTTCCACAAATAGTATATTGTTTAAACTTGGAAAACTGAAAGGCAAACAGTGAACCTTGCCACTAGGAAAAGAATTATAGTGCTGCTGATGGTTGAAGGTCTCCAGGAATGGAAGCTCTTCAGTTGTGATCAGCATGCCTGAGAATTTTCCTGCAAGAAGAGAAGACTAGTGG
Organism: Marmota flaviventris; assembly: GCF_047511675.1. Lineage (NCBI taxonomy): Eukaryota > Metazoa > Chordata > Mammalia > Rodentia > Sciuridae > Marmota > Marmota flaviventris. The sequence goes on along the minus strand of NC_092513.1, from coordinate 23,914,039 downwards.
ACAAGGTTATGAGAGAATACTAGAGAACAGAGTCATCACCTATATCTTCAGGATTGTAGAATGTGCCAGACTTTAGACATCTGGCAGGAATATGACAGGAGAACAGGAGTTCACTGAGGGTTGAAATTCTCTGGGGGTAGGTCAAGCAGAACCTTTTTGTAGGTTGAAATGATTGTTGTTGACTGATAACACACAACAGGGCTTGCAGGAGCAATCTGGCACTTACTTAGCATATGGTGAAGACAAGCAAGTATAGGAAAAAGTAAGGCAGTTTCTCAGTGGAGTCTCACATTAGCATTCACATTAGGATGATGATATCTTCACATTGGGCATCTTTATCTCAATAGCCCACAACAGCCATTTGGGCCTACCTGATTGCTCTCTGTCTGGTGCTCAGCTGTAGTCTTGGGGATTCCCTATGCTTGCTTCTGTGTTGGATTTGTTGTTTCCTGGTGTTTTCTTTCTTGTAGTGGTGAAGCCACTATGGCCACAGAGTTTTGTTCCTTCCCTGGCAGTTAAACAGCCTAGAAGCTACAGTCTTTCTTGAGCTACATCAGGCTTTTCATTAAATAAAGTTAGGCAGACTGAATATAGTGACCCGTGCTCATTGCTGGCAACTACAATGAGTCCATAATAGGCAACAACTGACACAAGCAACAGGGTGAATTAGAATAAATGGAGGTCTAAGATGAGTAATGTTGGCAGTTCAGAACTATGGAAGTTGGGAAGAGATGTCTAGCATATATCCTATGTAGTCTATGTTTCAGGTATGTGAGTAAATATAGCTGTATTATTGAAGAGTTGGGGACTTATTTTTTCTTTAACATTTCCTTCACTATTTAATCTTAATAGTGAAGGGATAGGAAAAATGTTGGCTATAAAATTATTATAACAGGATGAGTCATGTGTTTATTGATTATTTTCAGTTGGGAAAAATTTCCAGGATACTGCTTAATTTTGACAATTACCTGTTCATATGTACATCTCTATTTTTTAGGGTTAAAGGACCAGATCTTGACCCTGATGGACCAGTCAAAGTTGAGGAATCTGTATCCATAAAGAAGACTCCCAAAGAACAAAAAAGTATTAATAGTATTAAAGAAATGCTGTTTATAACTACTGATGAGTTCAATGGTGTTCCTGCGTAAGTTGTTTTTTTTTTTTTTTTTTTGGTACTGGGGATTGAACTCAACTACTGATCCACATTCCCAGCACTATTTTGTGTTTTATTTAGAAGAGTCTCACTGAGTTGCTTAGCTTTTTGCTGAAGCTGGCTTTGAAGTCATGATCCTCCTGTCTCAGCCTCCCAAGCTGCTGGGATTACAGGCATGCACTACAGTGCCCAGCCCAAGATAGATTTTAATGTTTAACTTTTGAATAATCATCATACATGATTATTTAGATCATAAGGCCTGATTATATTAATTGTAATATGTGGAGTACAAATCCTAGTCTTATCTAAAATATTTTTGCATTGTGTTATGAAAAGGCAGGAAATGTTTTGTTGAAAATGCTCAAAATCAGGTTTTTTTGTTTAGTTGTAAAAATCTCTTTTCATAGAAATTTAGAGATTTTGCTTATGTCTTCTCTAGGACCATTCTGTGATACAGATTTACCTAAGTATATCAGTTTTGTGGTAGTTTTAAATTGAGTGTGTGTGTAGATTTGAGAATTAGAACAGAGTACATGTGTGGTTTCCATTTGTCTCTTGTACCACATCTTGTTGAGTCTGTGCTATATTCTAAGCACCTTGTCACTGAGGAGACACAGGAATGAATAAGACGAGATGCCTCCCCTAGAGGGAGGTTTCCTTTGCTTGTTACAGATGGCAGTAATGGGGAAATAATTATGGAAATCCCTGCTCTTAAACTCTCCTAATTCTGGGGTTTTATGTAACTTCTAAGTTTTATATTATGTTACATTTATTGTTCCTTTTATTACAGATAATATATATAGAGTTAGAAAATATTTATTGTCAGAAAATAAAACTCATTTGTAATTCTACCACTCAGAAAAGACATGGTATTTCTTTCTAGATTTTATTTTATCACACACACATAACAGGTATTTCTGATTGTTTTTACAATGTAGTTAAACTATAATTTACTTTTTTTTAATCCGGAATTTTTTCTTCATTAACTATCACTGAAAACTTGGATTTTAATAGTTGTGTAATATTTCATTACATAACCATCCTATAATTTATTTAAGGATTCCCTTTTTTAATATAAAACTTTTAATTGGGTTGTTTATTTTCTTATTGTTGAGTGAAAGTTCTTTGCATATCTTTTCTTCTCTGGTGGTCCCATTGTGCGTCTGCCATATGCCATACATTTTGTAATTGCCTCACAGTGCTTGGGTTTTCTGTTCTGTCCCTTGCCCCCACCTTCTGCAATATGGTTTGAGAAGTTTGTATTGACATATCTTCAAGTTCACTAATTCTTTGCTTAGTTGTGTCTGGTCTGCTGATGAGCCCATCAAAAACTTCTTCATTTCTGTTACAGAGTTTTTAAATATCTAGCATTTTGTATTGATTCTGGAGTTCTCTCTATTTACTTTACCCATCTGTTCTTGTATTTTGTTCTTTTTAAATTAAAGTCCTTAGAATATTAAACAGTTATTTCAGTTAGCAGTTTGATTCTTCCAGAATCTGTTATTACTGAGTCTGCTTCTGATGCTTGCTTTGTCTCTTCAGACCATGCTTTTTGTCTTTTTATTATGCCTTGCAATTTTCTGTTGAGAGGTTAGGCTTAATCTCGAGCACACCTCGCCCCCCCCCCCCCAAAAAAAAAAAAAAAAAAAGCAAGCTGCATGGAGCGTACCTGGTAATAAGAACTGAGGCTTCTAGTAAGAGGGTTTTTGTTGCTGTGTTTAGGAGCTGGGCTGTTAATATTTGCTATAGATGTCAGAGTATTCAGTTTCTTACAGTTTCTATTGTTTGTCTTCCCTGTTGTCTTTGGATTCGCCTAGAAACTCCTTCTTGAATAGATTCTGACTTGTAGCTTGCTCAATTTTGATCCACTATTAACATTAGAGACTTGTTGGCTGGTGGTAAAGTATGGTGGTTAGGAAGCATTGTATCATCTGGTGGTTAATTCTCAGGCTTTTCGGTGGGTTTGACCAAGGGCTGACTCTGGTTTCTTAGCTAGAGGACCTAAAGTTCTGGGATTACCTCCTTCTAGGACCCATAAAGCTCTGTTAGTTTCTCTTGAGGACAGTCCTTTGGAGAAGAGAACTGCTCTAGGTATAATTCACAATAGTTATTTTTCCTTGAGCTATCTCAAAATGATTATGTTTTCCCTCATGCTGTTAAAAGAGAATTTTTCTTTGAACTGCACCATTAAAAGCTGGGAGGGGGAAGCTATCTTAGAGATAAAACTAATGAGCATGGGGGGCTCCCTAAGCTGGTTCCCAGGATTTTTTAGATTTCAAACTAATTCAAAATGAACCTAAGCAATTTATCAGTTACTGTTAAAGTATTCTTGTAGTTACTAGTTCAGTGGCTTCTCTTCCCAGGAAGCTGAATTTCTCTGTATTTCCTTGTGATTTCAGTTTGGGAGCCAATGCTTTGCCCTAGAACCTCAGTTCTCTGATGGATTGAAGAAGAGTTATGGTTTTAGTTTGTTCTTGAGAAGACTGGAAAGAGGAGAGGAGTTCAAAGTTCTTTACTATCAGAGTTCTACATCCCCTTTTTATTCCTATTAATAGTGTATAAATGAGAATACCCATCTTGTCTCAGCCTTGCTAGCGTTACCTACTGTCTTAAAAATTATTGCCAGGTAGTCCCTTGAAAGATATCTGCTACAATTTTGAGACAAGTATTGAGGCTGACATTTCTCTTTAGTCTTTTTTTGTTTTGTCACTCCATCATTTCCTTTACTGACAACTTTATTTTCACAGAATCAGTTTGACACTTTAATGCTGTTCAGTTTTGCTTGTAGTTATTGCTGGTCATCACCTGAGCTACAGGGAAGAGCAAATGGCCATGAGGAGCAGTGGACAAGAAGTTCTTAGAAAATGCTGTGTGTAGGGGTGAAGGAAATTAGAACAGTGATGGTAGAGGACTCATTTTATAGGAATTCATTATTTAATGAATGAGACACAATGTTAAAAGATTATGATCAAGAAGAATGTATTTCAAACGTTTGACTTTCAATTATTAATTTAAAAGATTTAATTCTGAGAGTGGAGTTAAAGTGGAAAACATTGGCAAAGATAGGGGATGGATTCAGAGGAAATAAAGTGATAATCAAGAGGACTTGGAGGAATTCCTAAGTGCATTGTGGAGAGCGATGGTATTCAAATCGAGTTTGGAAATTGTGTTTAGAAAAAAACTGCTGCAGAAGTTTGGGAAAAAGAGGAATAATGAAAATGAATGCTTTTGGAAATATGAGCTTTCTCCTTTAAATTCCTTTATTATTTTATATTAAAGAACTTTTTTTAAAAAATATTTTTATTTGTTGTTGATGGACCTTTATTTTATTTATTTATATGTGGTGCTGAGAATTGAATCAAGTTAGGCAAGAGCTCTGCCACTGAGCCACAACCCCAGCCCAATACTAAAAAACTTTTGATTGGAAAACTGCCACCTTGAGTAGAAACTCTTTGACAGAGTTCAACATGATGAACTCACCATGGAATGCCACCCGTAAATTATTTGAGCTTATCTGTGCATCTTCACTTGGCCTTGAGCCAGGAAGATTTTGGTTTGGCATTGCAGACTATTTTGTGACCCCTCCCACTCAATGGATTGCACAATGCATGTGACCTCTGTCTTTGCTTCGCTAGGGAGACCACTCTCATAGCTGCAGAGTGGGGTGTAACCCATTGGGAAATGGACAGCCCACCTCCTACCTTATTTGGTAAAAGACCATCCAATGAAAAACCTTTGATGCTTCCCACATATAAATAAAGCAAATGGGCTTTTGTTCTCTCTTTCCAGTGTGGAAGCTCGACCCCTAAGGTTGAAGAGCCGTCCCATCCCCACTTTCTAACATTATTTCCTGTGTTCTGTGGTTTCTTTGCTGTTTTTCTCTTTCTTAACTTTATTTCAGAGCCAGCTTGTTACATGCAGAGGAACCCCGAATTTCATTGCCCACAGAGGACGCGGGCAAGAAACACAAAGCAACAGCTTGTTGAGGGGAGAATGAGGCAGATGATTGAGTTTTGGTGTGTCCAGAACCCTCAGAGTTGAGAGTTTCTGATTTTTATATTCTGAATCCTTGGTAACAGGACAGACAAACATGGAAGAAACAATTCTTTGAAGGACTTTGAGGTAGCCAGTAGAAAGGAGCATGGATACAGACTGCTTTTGTGCTGAAATTCGGAAGCCTCTTATTCTTTATGTCCCCTCCCTAGCCGTTCTTCTTCCCTCCCGCCCCCCACCCCCCACCCCACTGAACACATACTGTTTTCAGAAAATGATGCTACGGGTTGTATACTTTCTCAACATTGAAATTTTTCTTTGCACACATTTTTAAATGCCTAAATAAATACATCTTGTGGTTAGTTAGTTCATTTAAATTAAAATTTGCCTATTTTGAGTGTAAATATTGTATAGGTAGAGAATAGAAATTGATTAATGCATCCAGATATGAATTAGGGAAGCTAGGCACTGGTATGTTGCCACCTCAATTTAATTTTTCAGCTGTTGAGATGTGTCTGGTCTATTTGAGAGTTGATATAAATTGTTTTTTAAAAAATATAAAGGATTTTTGGGCCGAAATTGTAACTCAATGGTAGAGCACTTGCCTAGCATGTGTGAGGCATTGGGTTCAATTCTCAGCACCACATAAAAATAAATAAAATAAATGTCCATCAATAACTAAGAAAATTAAAAAAAATATATAAAGGATATTTTGCTACAGTACAAATTTGTATTTTTCAAAGAAAGTAATTTGAAAAATATATATTTTTTTACAGGTACATGAAATCCCGCTTGACCTATTGTCAAATCAATGATGTTATTAAAGAAATCAACAAAGCAGTAGTTAGTAAATACAAGATTGTACATCAACCAAAATCATCTATGAATTCTGTGGCCAGAAATCTCTATCATAGATTTATTAATGAAGAAACAAAGGACACTAAAGGTAAAATGATATGCATATACATGTACCTGTCAACTGTTGGGAGTCTGATTAATCATGAGCAGCAAAGCTGATTCTAGAAAATTCTAAATCTAGATGGTTAAATCTCAACCAGGGCAGTTTTCCAGCTAACAACATTTGTCATGCTGGAGACATTTTTAGTGGTAGCAGCTGGGTAAAGGGTGCTCCTGGCCTCTAGTGGATAGGAGCTAGGAGTGCTGCTCAAACACCCTACAAAGCATAGGACCGTGCCAACATGGCTAATGCTGAGGAACACTGCTTTAGAGTCTGTTTTGAAACTATACCCAAAGTTTTGAGAATTAGAATTGTAATGATACTAGTTGGTCCTGCTTATAAAGCACTTACCCTGTGCCAGAGAATGTGCTGAAGTCTGATCCTCACACATCCCTATATCATTTTGCAGATGAGAGTTTAACTTATCCTAGGTCATCCGCTTGAATGGTAAGGCTACTCCATTCTGTTAACCACCACCATATAATGCCTCTCGATAAGTGAGTTGTTCAAGAGATACCATCAGGCAGCTGGTAATCTAATAAGCAGGGTCACCGTACTGAAATATGCAATTTTAGTAAGAATAATTAGTTTAGCAAGAATATAATTTTCTCACTTTGATTGGATAATGACAGTAAGAATGACTAATGTCATTTATATTCAAACTTTAATGCCTTAAAGACTCATCTTAAAAGTTGTCTTCATAAAAGTTAGCACTAACATTTTTATTTTCAGGACAGTATTTTATAGTGGAAGCTGACATAAAGGAATTCACAACTTTGAAAGCTGACAAGAGATTTCATGTGATCCTGAATATCTTGCGACACTGCCGGAGGCTGTCAGAGGTCCGAGGGGGAGGACTTACTCGTTATGTCATAACCTGACCCTTGTAAGCTTTGGAATTAAACAGTAGAGGATAGAAGCTAGTCCTGTGATTTTCTTACATATAATTTCTTTAGCTTTTCATTTTCTATTTGTTTCTTATAGAAACAAGATCTTTTTGGATAAAGTATGTATATTTTAAAGGTCACTTCTTTTCAGCAAATATTTAATCACCTACCACATAAGCCTCTCTACTAGGCACTTCATGGACTAAACTTGCTCATGTCTAGTTTTGTGCTAGACCCCGTGAAACGGGTATAGATGTGATATTGCAAGAAAAAAATCAAGAAGATGAGGTCAAGGATACCCAGGCCCTTTGAAACTAAATGTCATTCATGTCAAATTCCATCAAAGGCATTTCAGCCTCTAGGTGACTTCCTAGAAGTGGATTTGAAGGTGGCTTATCTGATAATTGTGCTTTTCCACATGTCCTTAGGGACCAGCTCACCTAAAATGTATTCAGTATAACCCTGTCTGTAGACTTCAGCCTGTAATGAAAGTATATCAAGATAATGTGATGTCATGATGTAATAAATTTATATTTGTTATTCATCCTTGGTTTTTTGTTCGGAGCTCCTAAAACCCTTGTAATGTCCTGAGGGATAGGGATACATCTTTTGTACTTACTGGTCTTTGGCCTCAGTTCCTGACACAGAGCTCTTAAATCCCTTTGAATTTCCTTGCAACAGGAGCCTTTTGAGGGGGCTCGGGTTGTAGCTCATTGGTAGAACACTTGCATAGCAAGTGTGAGGCACTGTGTTCGATCTTCAGCACCATATAAAAATAAATAAAAGAGAGGTATTGTACCCATCTTCAACTAAAAAATATATGTTTTTAAAAAGGTGCATTTTTTGTTATAACAAGACAATTCTTGATGGGCTCCTGGACAGCAGTGGATGGGGTCTAATCACAATGACTAGATGGTTGCAACTTGTAGCTCCCCAGCTATCCCCAGGAAGGGGAGAAGGGCTGGAAATAGTGTTAGTGATCAATCATGCCAACTTTATGAAGTCATAAAAATTTTTAAACTGTGGACTTCGAAGAGTTTCCAGGTAGGTAAACATATTGATGTGCCAGGAAGGTGTTGCACCCCACCTGTACAAGGACAGAAGCTTCTGTGCTTGAGGTCCTTCTGGAAGTCACTCTGTGTACCTCTTCAATTGGCTGCTTATCTGTATCCATTATAATACCCTTTATAATAAACTGGTAAACATAACTATTTCCCTGAATTCTGTAGTCTTAGCAAATTATCAAACCTATAATGAGGGGAAGTGGGAACCCCTGATTTGTAGCTCATTGAGCAAAAGTGTGGGTAACCTGGAGACCCATTAGTTGTGAGTGGTGTGTGAAATAGAGACAGTGTTGTAGGACTAAGCCCTTAACTTGTGGGATCTCTACTAATTCCAGGTAGTTAGTGTTAGAATTGAATTGTAAGACACACAGGGTGTCCAGAGAGTTAGAGAATCTGATGGAGTTATGGGTATGAAGCATCCCCCCAAAACTCCTGTGTTAATGCAGGAGTAATCAGAAGTGGAATGATTAGATTATGAAAGCTGTAACCTAATCGGTCCATGCTAGTTTGAATGGACTAACTGGGTGTAACTGTAGACAGGTGGGGTATGGTAGAAGCGGGTAGGTTACTGGGGGAAGGCCCTTGAAGGGTACTTCTTCCCTGCAGAGGTTGGGAAGGTCTTTCCTAACTGCTATGAATGGTGCAATATTCCTCCATCAAGCCCTTATACCTTGATATTTTGCCTAATTTCAGGCTCAGGCCCCAGAGCTATAGAGTAGGCTGACCATGAACAACTCTGAAACTGTGAGCCAAAATAAACTTTTGTTCCTCAGTATGGTTCTTTGTCAGGTATTTTGGTCACAGCTTCCTAACATATGGAGGGAACTCCACATGTTTGGAGTCAGAAGTATTATGTGAATGTAATATAGAAGAAAACAGTGAAGGTTTTCCCTGTTGAGATAAAAATGATGGCAAGATAATGTGTGCACAGGTTGATGGGGATGATGTGAATGTGAGTAATTGGATTTTAAGAATTGAGCCCTGTTCTGCACCTGGTTAGACAGTCTGGTCTATCGTGGCCGTGCCATCTGCTTGGCAAGCTTATCCCTGCAGCGGAGAAAAAAAATGTGTCATCTGGCCTCATGGCCTTGTTAACACCCTCACTAGTGACCACAGAGTATAGGCCCTGATTACTGATCCTTTCTCCTTAATTCACATGCAGGCAAGTTGTATTTTTATGCCTCAATTTAAATATTAATGATAGCATTATCCTTTATTTTGTTTTTAAGTCTTGCTTCATGTTTTTCTATGAATCATTTTTCCCTGTGAAAAACTTTCTCTGTTTAAAATATTCCTTCCTCCACAGCTGAACAACTGTGTCAGCAAGTTTGTTTCATTTTTTACCAAATGGATACTAAGATGAATAGTCAGTCTCTATCTTATTCATTAGCACATAATTGATTTATTGTATAAATTTAGGTACATTGTTGATAAAATTATATCCCATGAAGAATAATGATGGTATCAATTTTAAAATAAGAACTAATTTCTTATTCCAACTTCATTTTCAAGCAAAACAACAGGTGGTTCTTATTTGTTTCTTGAAAATCACATTTTTAATCGAATTTTGAGAGACTTTGTAGTCCTAAGTCTGTGCCCTCAGCTCATTACTGGCCCTTTCTTTGCTCCATCTGTTTAGGGAGCATGTCCCAGTGGGCTGGCTCTGACAGGATCTGCAGAGCCTGAGGCCACGTTTGCTCTCTCCTGTTCTCATCATGCTGTGGCAGTAGGCACCCAGAAACTTCTGTAGCTTCTGTGTATGTTGGTTGTAAGATACTAGTATTTATTTGATTTACAATCCAGAGGGTGAGTGGGGATGTTATCAGACCTCCCCACTTAATTGGCTACATGACAGCCCAGTTAAACCTAGAGACAAAGTGTTAAGTCAAGGAATGCAACTTTAAGACAGAGAACACTTGTCCAAAATCTATCTTGCTGGGAAGCTGATGTACAAGTAGTTTATATAGGAGGATGATGGGTGTTTGTAGACTGGTGGCCACCTTCTCTTTGCTGCTGAGGGTTCCAGGTTTATGACGAGATGATGCATGCCTGATTTTTTTTTTAGAGGGAGAGAGTACAGGGAATTTAACCCAGGGGCAATTACCACTGACTTACATTTCCAGCCCTTTTTATTTTTTATTTTGAAACGGGGTCTTGCTAAGTTGCTTAGGGCCTTGATAAGTTGCTGAGGCTTGCCTTGAACTTGCGATCTTCCTGCCTCAGCCTCCCAAGCTGCTGGGGCACACCTGATCTTAATTGCCCAGTCACAGGATGTTTTTTAGTTCTGGACATTTTAAGAAAAACAGTGATTGTTTTTATTCACTGATTAGATTGCTTGTGCACCATTCTAGGCATGCAGTGGACAGGCTGGAAGTAGTAGCTGGCCAGGAAAAAAATACAAGCATCCTCAACTTCTGGTAGGCACACCCAAACAAGGAGTTTATTCAAGCCAAAATGGCGGTGGCCGCCTAGGAAACATACGGCCCAGACTCAGTGCTCCAAAATGATGCCCTGGCCCAGGATCTGGTTGTATAGATGAAGAAGAACAAGGAGGGGGTTACAACAAGTGGGTCAGCAAGCATTGTACAGTCATTGATTTATCATTGCTCATTTATGTCATACATTCCAGTAAGGAATTGTGACAAGTGGGAAAGGCTTTTTTTATTTATTATCTTTATGGCGCCAGGGAGGTGGCAGAAATATGGCATGCCAAGTCAGAACAACCTAGGTGACTTGTTTCATGCCTCATGTTTTCCCTGGGCTAAAGAATTTTGTGGCCTCATTCTTGTGATACTTTAAATCCTTTATCATGATAAAATCTTCAGTTTGTTCTTTTATAAATTCTGTTTTTTTAAGGAAAGTTTATATATAACCACTCCCCTATTTTTTTTTTTTTTTTACCCCAGGAAACACAGGCTAGTTAGAAATGATCTTGGGAACTACCACCTCAATCCCATTCTATTCCTCCTGGGTACATTTTGTGCCCTATACCTCTCTTCGTTACACTGTGTCCTGGCCTCTCTCCTAGGCAGGCTCTACTCCCAAGTCTCTCCTAGGTACGTTCTGTCCCCTGGACTTCTCCTGGGTGTACTTTACACATGGCCCTGTCTTAGGTATGCCTGTCCTCCTTTATGTTAACTGAGTGTGTGGGTGTCCCTTCAGATTCTTTTGGCCTCATCTCAGTCTTGACTGGTGCTGCCCAGACACTGGCACACCTGACAGTCTCCTCTTCCCCTGCGCGATCGTCAGGCTCTGGCTTCCTTGGCACACACTATTGGCAGCCTCTGTGGTGCCAGTCCTCAAACCCAACCCAGCTAGCTGTGGAAGTTCTGGCTTCTCCTCCTGGACTCATGAAGCAGCTGGCCACAGAGTATGGGCATTGGCTTCCCGGGCAGCTGCTTGAGGAGGCCAGTTGACAACCCAGATTTGTGAGGATACACCCATAGAAGGTACTTTCCCAGTGAGAGAGGAGATGAAGTGGCAGATAAATTCTTTGTACCTCTTTTTGAGACACTGTTCCAAAGAATAGTTTTTCTAACCTGCCTGTCCAGCGACATCCTGTGTGATTGATTGGCTATGCTGATTGTGGGTCATGGAGCAGCGATGAGCTTAGGTGTGTTATCACTTTGGATTTGCTTTCCATCTTTCCCTGTCTTGGGTCTCTTTTCCCTCACTCTTGCTGCCCCAGATATGGAACCCCCAATAAATTGTTAGCCTTGCTCTGGGGACCTTTTGCCAAGATAAAGCTCACAGACCTGTAGTTTTATGTTTCCCAAACTGCATGTTTTGAGGACTAGTGTCTCAATATAGTAGGTGGTTTTTAAAAGGATTATGTGGGGGCTGGGGCTGTAGCTCAGTGGATGAGCATTTACCTAGCATGTGTGAGGCACTGGGTTTGATCCTCACCACCACATAAAAATAAACAAATAAAATAAAGGCATGCTGTCCATCTACAGGTATAAAAAATAAATTAAAAAGGATTCTGTGTTTATAGGAGTTTGTGATATGTACAGTTAAATTGAACAGATTTTTTTTTTTCTTGCCTGCTTAGGATCTAACCTAAGGCCTTGTGCATGCAAGGCAAGTGCTCTATGCTAAACTGTGCCCCAGCCCAAGTTAAATGGATTTTATTATTGCTTAACTTCTCATGTACTTCACTATGCCCATTTGCATTATAAAGCTCTAATAGAGACAATGTGTGTGTTATTTCTTTAACTGTTTTTGAGGAATACGTATTAATATCTCTGGCAGACTAATGCTCCATGAAATGCATTTTGGGACCTTGTTATAAGGCACTCTGTTTTGAAATTGTGCTCATTTTTATAAATGAAGTTCATTACCACAAGTCACTATTAGTAAATATATATATCACTTTCTGAGCAAGTATCATGTACTTTGGAATGAGAAGGCTGGTTGGAGTTTAAATCCTGGACATGCTGCTGATGAGCAGTGTGTAACCTGTGGCTAATGACTGAAGCAACAATCTGAGGTCACTAAAATGTCCTTTCTTCTAATGGCCCAAGCTGGTGAATGTGGTCTGTTCTAATTATGGATAGTTTTTAATGTAGTGATAGTAAGCTGTGCCTCATTTGTATAACTGAAGACTAACTGTAATCATTAATCAGGACTAAAACAATCACATTATTCCTTGAAAATGGTTTCTTTAAAAATTGTTCAGCAATATGGTGTGTCAAAAGGGACATGTTGGCACCAGGAAACCTGAGGTCTATTCCTAGCTCTAACGTTTAACTCTATATAATCCAAATTTGACTTGTTTTCACAAGCTCCATATCTGGCACCCTAGTCCCAAACAATGTCACCTCTCCCTGGTATTAAAACAGTAGCTTCCTAAGTGCTCTGATTTTTTCCTGTCCCTGTGACTGACTGTACTTCACATGAGTGAGTTAGATTAGATCACGCTGCTACTCTGAAGCTTCCTGCTTCTCACAGGAAAAGCCATGTCCTTACAAAGGCCCGCGAAGCCCTTCCTGGGTCCTCCTCAACCCAGGGCATCATCTCCTGTTCCCCACATTTCTGGCTGTGTTCTGGCCACTTAAGCCTCTGCTGCTTCCAGAGCAGGCCAGAGGTCACTACTGTGCAGTGCCTGTTTCTGCCTAAGGGACCTGCTCCTTCCTGCTCTGTCCCTTTGCTAAGTGCCCTCTGATCCCATGGGCCTTCTCTGGCCACCCCTTATTAAATATCACATTTCCCTTATGCACTCCTTGCTTTTTCCCTTCTCTGCTTAATTTTTATCACAGCCCTTACATGTATCTGATGGTTCTGATATTTTACTTTTTTTTTTTTTTTTTTTTTTGTCTTTCTCCTTCCACTAGAATATAAACCATATAAACAAGGAATTTTGTCTGATAAGTTCACTGCTGTGCCTCAGCCTCTCTAGCTGGGCTCTGCAGTAGAGGGCGCTGAATAAATGTTTATTGAATGTACATTAACTGAAACATTTGGTGATCATCGTCAGGTGACTTCACCTTTCCTTGCCTGTTTCTTCCTGTATGTACTGAGATGGTTGTACAAAAGTTTGTCTAAGGACCTGTAGTTTTGATATTCTACAGTTCTAATATTCCTAGTTTCTTCTGGGAAATACATTCATTTGAAATTAAAGGATATCCTTCTGTTTGACTGGGTCATAAAAAATGTTTAAAAATTCTGATAATTACATGAAATCTCATCTTTTAAGCAAATAATCTATAAATTATTAAGCTTCAAGAAATACTGAAATTCTGTTATTAATTACATAATTAAAAGTAAGGAACTTCACTGATAAGGGCCTTTCTATAAATTTCTTTTCAGCCAATATCTTTAGTTTTCTAATTTATTTTGCTTATCAGATGTGATTTCAGGATTATTGTGAAATTACTGCAGTTGCTTTTATGAAATATCTCATCTAATAAACAACTGGCATTGTTCCATAACTATGTAAGTAGCAAAAAGAGTTACTTAAGATATTAAGGGCTCTTCCTGGTATATTTTAAACAGACTGGAGCCAAGACTGTATATATGATTAGAAAGTAGAAATGTAATATAATGCAGTATCAATTTACTGTTAAAGTTAGGTACTCAAGGAGCATACAAAAGAAGTATTTCTGAGAAATTATAGTATCACTACCAAGTTGTACTTCAAATTCTTTACTTGGAGTAGTCTGCCCTGTTTCATTGCAAAGCAGTAAACTAGGTAGCTATGAGTAACATAATTTTTTAGTAATTGAGATAAAATATACAGTAAATGCACAGATCTTAAGGATATAGGTCATTGCATATGAACCCGTTTAATCCACATGCCTATCATTTTTTTTTCTCTTAGACTTTTCATTTTGAGAATAATTATAAATTAACACAGAGCTATAAGAAATAACAGAGAGAACTTTAACTTTACCCAGTTTTCCCTCCTGGTAACATCTTCCAAAACCATAGCACAATGTCACATCCGGATACTGACACTGAGACAGCTAGATACAGAACATTTCCTGTACATAAGGCCCCTCCTCTGCCCTTTTGTAGCTATACCCACCTCCCACCACCATCCCCTCCTTAATCCCTGGCAACCATTCATCTGTTTTCCATTGTCATTTTGTCATTTCAAGAGTGTTATTTATAAGGCCCAGCTATAATCCCAGGTACTGAGGCTGAGCCAGGAGGATTCTAAGTTCAAGGCCAGCCTCTGAAGTTTAGTCAAACTCGTCTCAAAATTTTAAAAAGGGCTAGGATGTAGCTCAGTGGTAAAGCACCACTGAGTTCAATCCACAGCACTGCGGGGGCTGGGGTGGGGGGTGGTTATAAGCAGAATGATAGGTATGAAGCCTTGGAGACTGGCTCTTTTCTCTCAGCATACTTTTCTGGAGATTCACCAGGTGTGTCATTCCCATCAACACTTTGTTCCTTATTGTTGAACAATGTTCCATGATGTCCCAGGTCATTTGATTATTCCTCTTTGATTGTATCCAGTTTGTGGCTATCACGAATGAAGCTATTTACAGTCAACATTCAAGTACAGGTTTTTTTTTTTTTCCTCGTGTGTGTGTGTGTGTGTGTGTGTGTGTGTGTACATGGATCTTATCTGGGTGTACAGTTCTCAGGAGTGCTATTGTTGGGTCCTCTGGTAGTTGCATGTTTAGTTGTTGGGTTTGTTTTCTTTCTTTTTTATTTTAATTGCCAAAGTATATTCCAGAGTGATACTGTTTTTTCCCTCTGAGTACTCTCTTCACTGCATTCCACAAATGTTGATAAGTTGTATTTTTATTTTCTTTCCTTCAAAATAACTTTAAATTTCTCTTGACTCTTTATCTTTGTGTTTAGAAGGTTTTTTTCCATTTTAATTTATTCTTTTTAATTATACATGACAGTAAAGTATATTGTGAAATATTTATACAAGCATGCAGCACATTGTATTCTAATTAGATCCCAGTCTTGTGGTTGTACTTGATGTGGAGATTAACTATGTGTGTGGGGAGCCATTCCTGAAAAACATAGGAGGATCTTCTCTCAGCATGAAGCTAGGGAGATTTTAGGTTTAACCTTGGGAACTATCCCTGCTTTCCCAGGAAATAGATTGCCCAGAGCACATGACCTTCATCTTCTCTCTGGTAGGAAGATCTCTTATGGTTGCTCGGAGATAGGGGGAACTGGAATGTCCACCTTTAACCTTTTTTGGAGAAGAACATTCTATGGAAGGTCTTTGATGTCCCCTGATAAGTAAAGCTGGTGCAGGCTCCATTTTGCCATTAGTATAGAAGCTCGATCCGTTAGATCAGCTTGCCTCCGCTTTTGAAAATATTTTCTGTGTCCTGTGGTTTTCTCATTCTATTTTTCCTAGCTTTTATTTCTCAGCCAGCCCATTCCACCGAGGGGAACCCCATTCCCACCCTCTGTGTGGGACGCAGGTGAGAATGTTGTATTTGTATAATACACACATACACACACACACACACTCACACAGGAAACTTACGTCTAGAAGTTTTTTTAGGAAAGTTAAGTCTAGAAGTTCTTTTTTTAATATAACTTTATTTCATTTGTTTATTTTTTTTATGTGGGGCTGAGAATCAACCCAGTGCCTCACATGTTCAAGGTAAGTGCTCTACCACTGAGCCACAAACCCAGCCCATAGAAGTTTTTAATCTCCAAATATTTGGGATTTTTTTCCAGCTATCTTTTTTATATTGATTTTTAGTTTAATTCCATGTTGATCTGAAAGCATGTTTTATATGATTTCTGTTTTATTTGTTAAGGTATGATTTATGGCCTTGAATGTGATTTCTCTTGGTAAATATTCCATGTGAACTTGAGAAGTGTTTGTATTCTGATGTTGTTGGATGAAGCATTCTGTAAGTGTCAATTAAATCTAGTTGATTGATGATGCTGTTCCACTCAACTCTATACTGATTTTTCTGCCTGCTCTATCTGCCGATTACTGATAGACGAATGTTGAAGTCTATAACTAGAATAGTGGATTTGTCTACTTCTGCAGTTCTATCAGTTTTGCTTCATGTATTTTGATGTTGTTATTTCGTACATCACATTAAGGATTGTTAAGTCTTCTTGGAACATTGACTCTTTTGTCATTAAGGTCTCCTGTGCCCCTGATAATTTTCCTTGTTCTGAAGTTGGCTTTGTCTAAAATTTATATAGCTACTCCAGCTTTTTTATTTTTTTGGAGAAAATTATTCTTTATTGAGAAATAACACTGACAGACTTTAAAGGCATTCACACTCCCAGAATACAGAGTGTTTAATACACTTTTTCAAACCTGTATGCATTTCAAACAAAGCATTTTTTTTATAAATCAAATTTGATAACCTGACTAAAAATATTTTCCATCTTTATTTAAGGTGCTTCACATTTAAAGTAGGGGCCATGAGGTGCGCAGGAGCAAAGGACAGAGGGTACCTAGGACTGAGCAGCAGTCGCAGCAACAGCTGCCAGGGCTTCAGTGCTGGGAAGGAAAGCCCTGCACAAGACGGCTGCCTTCCACTTTCTGTCACTAGCGTTAGCAGGGTATATGTGTCTTTCGCCATCTCTCTGATTTTATTCTGTCTTTATATTTAAAATGCATTTTTTATAGGCAATGTATAGTGGAGCCTTGCCTTTATTTAACCTACTTTGACTTATGATTGGTATATTGACAATTCATATTTGGATGATTAGCTACCATATTCATTATTTTTTCCTATTTGTTATATTTGTTCATTTCTTTTTTGAAAAATCTTCGTGCCTTTCTGTGACTTCTCTGGTTTTATGTGAGCATTTTCTCTGATTCCATTTTCTCTTTTTTCTTAGCAGATAAATTATACTTCTTTAAATTTTTTTCATGTGGTTTCCCTAGAATCCTATATACAATTGCCATTAATCTAAGTCCACTTAAAAAAAATTGAGTGTATTATGCTGAAGGTTTTTGAGTATATTATGTAAAGGTTTTTCATATTTATTCTGCTTAGTGTTCTCTGAGATTCTTTGATCTGTTGTTTAGTATCTGTCATTAATTTTGGAAATTTCGTGGTCATTATCATTTCAAATATTCATTTTATTTTTTTTCCTTCTGGTATAGCCATTTACATATATGTTTCCCATCTGTTTGTTCATTAGTCCTGCAACCCAGGTCTTTCTGGTGTTTTTAATGAAAAGCCAAAAATATTTGGTAAGATCCTCTAACTTAGCAAAGTTCCATATTCCAACTTTGTCTCTGCTATAGTGGGCAACAGCTGCTGTCTATTACCAACACTTATAGTCTTCCAGCTGGTTGTTCCCTGTGTGCTCCTTGAAGACCCCTCCATCCCCTGTGCCCAGCAAGTATCTGAGTGGAATATATGAAGAGATTTTGGGACTTCTTCTTTTTGGCTCCTTTTCATCTAGGACTTTGCCTCATTTCTCATTTCCAGCCACTCCAACACTCCCAGAGCCCTTCCTCTGATATCTCACACACCAGTAGTACTACAGCTTGCTTCCTGTTTTTTTAGTTGCCAGGCATACAGACTGGGGAATGCCCTCAGTGAAGACCTGTCTAAATGTGGAACTTTTTATTTATTTATTTATTTATTTATTTTTAGTACCAAGGATGGAACCTAGGGTGCTTAACAATTGAGCCACATTCCCAGTGCCCCCACTTTTAATATTTATTTTTTAGTTATAGTTGGACACAATACCTTTATTTATTTATTTATGATCCTGAGTATTGAACCCAGGGCCTCACACATGCTAGGTGAGTGCTCTACCTCTGAGCCACAACCCCAACCCCCACCCCAGCCCTTTTTTTTAAATTGATTTTTAAAAATAAATGATAGCGGAATGGATTACAATTCATATTACACATATAAATCACAATTTTTCATATCTCTGGTTATATATAAAGTATATTTACACCAATTTGTGTCTTCATGCATGTACTTCAGATAATGAAGTCCATCATATTCCAATACCCCCTGTCCCCTCTCTTCCCTTCTACCCCTCTGCCCTATCTAGAGTTCGTCTATTCCTCCCGTGCCCCCCCTCCCTACCCCACTATGAATCAGTCTCCTTATATCTGAGAAAACATTTGGCATTTGTTTTTTTGGGATTGGCTAACTTCACTTAGCATCATCTTCTCCAACTCCATCCATTTACCTGCAAATGCCATGATTTTATTATCTTATTGCTGAGTAATATTCCATTGTGTATATATGCCACATTTTTTATCCATTCATCTACTGAAGGGCATCTAGGTTGGTTCCACAGTTTAGCTATTGTGCACCCAGCCCTTTTTTTATCTTTTATTTAGACAGGGTCTCACTAAGTTGCTAAGGGCCTCGATAAGTTGCTGAGGCTGGCTTTGAACTTGCAATCCTTCTGTCTCAGGCTCCTGGGCTGCTGGGATTACAGGCATGTGCCACTGCACTTGGATGCATGTGGATCTTAACCCTGTGAACTCCTTTGTTTCAGGGAACATGTCCCTTCCAGTTCTGCTTCCTTTGGGTCATTTTACAGTCTTCAAATAGTTGGCTTTTTAATGTTTTGCATGGAATTTATAAATGTCATCTGTGGGAGATTAGTCCATTTTAAGCTACTCTTAAATCTAGAGACTGATTTAGGAAGCTATCTCTTGACCTTTTTGAAGAGAGCAGCAGGACATGCCTTTAATATATAGACATTAGCCTTATCTCCCTTGGTGGCTGGTAATCAAAAATGTCATGTACCTGCTATGTGCTTTTGTTCATTAGTATTTTCCTACCAAGTGGAGAGAAATGAGAATCATAAATCTGTTTGAATATTTAATTTTGGACGTGGGATTTTCTTCAAGCAGGACAGATATATAACTATACTTGATTTTGGCCTGTTGCCACAGCTTGGAAGAATATTTACTTAGGTATTAATTATACCTAAGTAAATTTAAATATATACTTTTATTCTCCAAGCTAATAATTGAGATATACCTTAGACAGCTGTCTTTTCTCTGGCCCTTTGTGTTATCAGAAACAGCTTTTGGTATTAGTAAGCTGGAAATAAATGACTCACTTCTGGTAATCACTTCCAACTTAGAGATATGATAAATCATAGCAATCGTTTGTTTTCCTGAATTGGAACACCCAAGCCTCTGCTGTTCCACGTGGGCAGGGCATGGAGGTGGGTGGTTCTCTTCTATTCTGAGGTCTCCTTGGAGGTGGAGTTGGATTCAGGGATGTATAGTGACAAATACCTGCGCCATTTATAAGTGTGAGCTGACTTCTCTGCTTGGGGGAGGAGTGAGAAGGACATTTGCTCCTTCTGCCTCTTTGACTCCCTCTGAGTAAGACTCCTGACATTTGATAGGATTTGGAGCAGCCCAGCCATGTAAACAGGCTAATTTCCGGGTTTTGGAATCTGTGTTGTCCTTTTGAGATTTGGTCAGCGGCAGTGTTCGAACCTATAGTCTGGGAATTCCTTTGTCCCATGAGATTTGTTGCCGTGTATCTCTGAGGCACAAGTTCTAAGTCCACTTTTAAATAACATTATACCAGTTCACAGGTAGTACAATGTTTTAAAACAATCTTTTTTTTTTTTTTTAAAAAAGTATTTCTTTCAACAAACAAAATATTGAACTTGAAGAACCTTGGTGGGACATAATGTCTAATTGTATGACTTTAAATTTTATGTCATGTTGAAAGATGTCCTCTAGGTGGCGATGATTTCAGATGATGAGATGTCTGTCCCCTGCTGAAAGGAATCCTGTGGGTTATTTCTAAGTATTGAAACCTACTGTCCCAGTTTTCTTAGCTACTAATTTCTCTTCCTTATCTGGATGAACCTCCTACTTTGCCCATTTCTGAGGCATCTTTCCTTTCTACCCTTTGGCTCATCCTCGGTTGCTAAGCCCAACCCTGCCCTCAGCTTGTCCTAGATACGAGTGGTCTGCACATCCTCCTGAGATGTGCTCCCTGGTGCCCCTGCAGCCAGTGTGAAGACCGAGGAGAAACTTTCACACAGTGCTTTCCCAACGTGCCCCCTACCCCTTCTCCAGGACACAAGATAGATACGTTTAAATATTTAACAAATATTTATTATCTTCCTTGGCAGAGGCACTATATTAGGGGTGGAGGGTCAGTGACATCTAGAAACATGAGCTTTTGTTTCCCTGAAGCTTATATTTTGGGAGGAATTAATTATACCCAAGTAAATTTAAAAAATGGCAGAGTGGGCTGGGCTTGTAGCTCAGTGGTAGAGCACTTGCCTAGCATATGTGAGGCACTGGGTTGGCTCTTTGGCACCACATAAAAAAAATTAAATAAATAAAATAAAGGTGTTGCATCCATCTACAACTTAAATTTTTTTTTAAATGGTAGAGTGATAAATACTTGGATGTGGATGCACAGGCTATTATACGGATGCACAGAAGCACCTAACATAAATATATAGGGACCAGCGATATCTTCCTGGGAGAAGCCAGAGGCCTGGGGTGGTGAGGAGGAGAGAGGATCCAAGCAGAAAGAGCAGTCTGCCATTCCCATGAAGGACAAATGCCCCAAAGAAAATCCAGCTATGTTCTATACCCAGCTTTTCCTTTCTTGTCATGTAGAATGCAAAGTGAGCAATAAAATCATAGGGATAAATATGAATCTTGTCTAATTTTTAAAAAGATAAATCATAAATTATTTGCAAATTGTCTATTAATTAAGAGTCCAGGTGTGACTCATAGAAATGTACTTCCAAAAGAGTTGAATATACCAGATGTGGTGCCTTGCACATAGCAATTAATAAAGGAAACTAGCAAAGCCATTTAAAGATGTATCACCTCCCTGAAGGTAATCATCATTAAAATGCATAATTCCATTTTTTTCTTTCCAAGTATGTATGTATTGTTAGATTGCAAAAGGCTCTTTTTGTAAATATATCCAGCTCTTTATGTAATACATCTTTTTATTTAATACAGGCATTCATCACTGCACCAGCTCCTTTAAAATTTTTAAGGAAAAAAAGGCAGGCATGGGTGGTTCATGCCTGTAATCCCAGCTTCTCAGGAGACTAAGTCAGGAGGATCACAAGTTCAAGGCCAGCCTCAGCAACTTAGAGAAACTCTGTCTCAAAATAAAAAATGACTGAGGAGGTAGCTCAGTGGTGGAGAACCCCTGGGTTCAATCCTCATACTGTAAAAAACCAAAAAAACAATAAATATAAAATTAATAAAAATTTTATTTAAAAAACCAAGTATTTTTATTTTATTGTTGGCTATCTGATTTTGAATTTCTTAATCTCTAGTACTTCAAGCTAATAGAGATTAGGTTACCTTGACATCCTTAGTAGTTAGCTCAAAGATAATGCCTTGCGCTAGAGATTCTTTGTCATCTGGAAACATCTTTAAGAAGCCATGTTATACAGACATACTTGATTTGAGGAAAGTGATATGTCTTTCTGAATTCCACCTGGGCCCATAGTTTTTCTTGCCAGAGTTAATAGTACTGTTTGGGCATTATATCCAGCTTAGAACACATCAGTTGTGCATTGGCCCCTGCTTGCCTCTCTGGCCTCCTTTCCCAGGGCTCCTTACTCTCTCTCTCTTCTGGTCATGTTGAGCCTCACCTGTATTCAGAACTCAGGTTCAAGGCTGCCCCTCATCTCCTGAAAGCTGGGCTGGTTAGCAGTGATCTGTGGCCCTAGAGAACATCTTCCTGGCACTTTTCTCATTGTTGCCATTGCTCCAGCATGCCAGGGTCAAAGGCGTAGGCAGCAGAGGATTCATCCTGAGGACAAAGTAGGAGGTAGGACCAAGTGTGAGCTATCCAAGTCCCCAGAACATGCTCCATCGTCCCACCAGACCTCAAAAATAAAATTATGGAGTATTTCAAGATGGTGCCCAGAGAACATTAAACCTGAGGAGAATGAGCCTCTCAGGAGGAGGAAGGGTCTGTGAGACAGCACTGGTCCCATCCATGAAGCTGGCCCTATGTTTATTAACCCATTTAATCCTTCCAGTAATCCCCTCGTACAGATGTGAAAACATACCAAAAGTAAGTAGCCATGCATTCCAGTTCTAATAAATGGCAGGGCTGGGCCTTGAACTTGGATAGTCCACCCAGTAGGTTGTTTTCACACTTTTGCTGGCTCATCTCTGCCTATGTTATGTGTGAGAACACCAGAATTCATTCTCTATGAGGTTGGAATTATAGAGAAGGCAGCCATTTCCCATGCTTCTCCCCCATATGCAGCTGGTCAGGTGATGAGTCAGGTCTCTGCTGAGGACTGATGGTTTCTTAACATTTGATCATGTTCATAAAAATGGCCTCTCGTGTAGCATTGTCTTCATCATCAAAAAATGTGTGTATATGTGTATGTAAAAAATATGATATGTATTTATATATGTGTAACATGTTTTAAAAATATTAACGTGGTTTTTAAAAAATTAGATCTGTATTGCCCTCCAGTGTTCATGAAAGTTTTAAAAGGGCAGTCCTTAGCAGTAGCCATTAAGTGCCAACCTAAAAACATCAACCACACTGCTGTTACTTATTGCTGAGGTGCAAACACACATCCACAGTGGCCAGGTAGGTGATGTCACAGTGAAGTAGGCTGGGACAACTTGGAGATTGTTCAACACCCCCACCCACCTAAAGCGGGGAGGCCTCCATTGCATTCCAACTCATGGCTGCCCTGGGAGAATGGAACGCAGTTGTTAAAGAAGAGCTCCAGACCCAGGAATGGATTTTTGTTTTTCTGATGGTGGGAATTGAACCCAGGGGTGCTTTACCACTGAGCTACATCCCCAGCCCTTTTTATTTTGAGAGAGGGTCTTGATAAATTGCCAAGGCTAGCCTCAAATTTGCCATCCTCCTGCCTCAGCCTCCTGAGTTGCTGGGTTAACAAGCATCTGCCAGGATGCCTGGTTCTCAGGCCCAGATATTTATGTCAAAGTGTCCAATGTTTAAATGCAGGCAGTGAACTAATCCCCCTCCCCATCTTCGTGTGATCCGTTCACATTTCTGTGGGGTAGATTTGGGTTGCAAATCCAGCCACTTGCTTACTTATAACCTTTGATTGCCACCTGCGTCCAATGGACAATGTGCTAATGACTTCACTGACAGTGTCCAAATTTGACCTGGAAAACAACCCTATGACAGGTGAGCCTCTTTTTATAAATGAAGTAAATAGGCAGAGAGAAGATACATTTATTTCCTGAGGCTACATGGCTGGTTAAATCCAGAGCTGGGCTTTGAACCCCTCCCTGATAACTCCAATGCCCGTGATTTTAACTCCTGCACTTACTGCCCTCCATGTGGTGTATAAGAATCATTCCATTAAGGGATATGTGTTGAGATCCTATGGCAGAAACTATTCTAGTTAGTAAAAATACTGCCGGTGGTGTGTCACTTGAGGAAAGAGAGGAGGAAAGTTACATGAGTCCTTGGGTGGCTTGGGGGAGAACAAGGAGACCGAAGGGGACAGCAACTGCCCAGGTCTTCAGGGGATGAGCATTTGGTGGATTCCAGGAGCAGCCGGGAGGCCATTGTGGGTGGAGTGAACCAAAAGACAATGAGAGAGGAAAGTGGGCCTGGAGAGCCAGGGCAAGGGCCATGGATTTCATTCTGAGTGTGATGGGAAACCCTGTGAGAGGCTTTGGCAAAGGAATTATAAGAAGAGTCAAGAATAAAATATCCTCCCAAGATACCAGCTGACCTTTAACTTACAAAGTGTTCTCTGATTGTGTGTGCTCTCGGGTGGGACCCCTCTTTCAGCTGATAAAGATCTTAGTTTGCTCAAAGTAACATATCCTCCATCCTTCTGCTTCTGCATGTGTGTGGCTCCCTCACCTGCACGTGCCCAACCAGGCCTCATCCATTCCCCCCACAGAACTATTTATTCTTCCTACTAATCTCAGCCCAGATGCCAAGTCAATTTGAGCTGTTCTTAGTTTCCTGGCTAGAGTTAGCAAATTCTTTGCTCTGATCTTTTGTCCAATAACTATCAAATTAAATTGAATTACTCTTTTCTCAAATTTTAAAAATATTTTATACAACTTTAAAAATTCAAAAATGCAACATATGATATGTGAAAAAGTCAAATGACCTGCCCATAATTCCATAATAATATTGTCCCCCCAGAGGCAACCACACTCTGTCCTATTGTCTTCTAATCTTTTTACTATCTGCACATTATATACTTTGTTCGACTGATTTTTTTCTACTTTAACATTATGCCATAAACATTTTCCTGTTGTTGCAAATTTGTTTATTATGGAAACTTTAAAACACATATAAAGTATAGAGAATGGCATCATCAGTTCCCATCACCAAATTTCAAAAATTAACAATTCATGGCCATCCTTGTTTTCTTTATACCCTCAGCCCTTTCACCCAGGATTATATTGAGGCAGATTTTGATATATCATTCAATTGTTAATTTTCCAGTATGTATGTCTGAAGCAGTGGTTCTCAGTGAGGGGCCACGTGCCTCCCAGGAGATGTAAGGCAATGTTTGGAGAGGGGAGGTTGCCACTGAGTGTACAGGACGAAGGAGGCTTACAGTAAACAGGACAGTCCCCCACAGGCAAGAATTATCATGCCCAAATATCAATAGTGTTGAGATTGAGAAATACTTCTCTAAAAGATAAGGCTTTTATTCAAAAACCTCTTATTGTGGTATTACATACATAACAGAAAATGCACAGGTCAGAAGTAAACAACAACTCAATTAGCATGTGTAAGCTAACTGTACACATCCAGATCAAGATACAGAATACTGTAGCATCCCAGAGATCCCTCCCTGCCCCAAGGTAACCACCCTGATGGCACTCAAATACTGTGCAGTACATGATTAACTCAGCGGGTCTGGGTGATCCAAACCCTGTATTCTCCAAAGGAAGGTTCGGCCCTTCTCCATCTCCCAGGAGATAACCTGTAAGTTCTTGGAATAGCCTGCCTGACACCCATGTCTTTATACCTAGGGCACTGGCCAGCACTAGATGGTTTATACTAACACTGTGATTTATGGTGGGGGTTTTAGAGAGCATGGCATCAGCTTGACTTTAGCCTTTAGGTCAGGTCTCTTGACCTGGGATGCTGAGGTAGGAGTATCACTTGAGTACAGAGGTTCAAGGCTGGGCTGGGCAACACGGCAGAACCCCATCTTAAAAAGAAAATAAAGGAAAGATGGAAGGAAGAAAGAAAAGAAAATGAAGGAAGGAAGAAAAAACAAGATACCTGTCACAAAGCAGGTCATCGCCTTGCAGAGCAGCAGCTGGAGGGGACACAGGTCTCTCTGTTATTTACTTTTTCCTGAAGTCATGATTCTGACTGATGACAATTTTATCTAACAATCTACACTTGACTCAACAAAATTCCATTTTCACTTTAAGTATTCAGAGAGTTCCCATTCTACCTATAATTTTTCAAATGAAAAAGAAAGTGATTTGGAGCTAGCCAGTGATATAACTGACTAGGATTCAAGTTTATCAACTCAGAGTCCACGTACTCTCCTGTTCTAAATGCTCCACACACCCTCCCTCCAGAAGAGAGAAAAGTGTGTGTGTGTTCCTGGAAGCAAGCCTGATTAAATTGCTGTTTTGGGTCATAGTTCAATGAGATCCTGTTTTGGCCGACAGCAGCAAATAAATATTGCTGATGAAATGGATATAAAAAGGCAAGGCCCAGACACCTCATAAAATTTCAGTACACCATCATAGAGAAGCTGAAACTCAACAATTTTGTGATGCCGTCCTTGGGGCAGGCCTTCATCTATTGCTGGAGCTCCCCCGGACAGCAGGATCCTGATTATCTGGGATAAAGACACTGAGTTAGTTTAGGATAACTTTATCTTAGTACTGCTATAATATTCTTTACTGCACAAATGACTTCCTTTTATGATATTCTCCTCCTGCACTGGTAGGAAGAATAATTTACAGAGTGTTATGTGTCTGGTTTTGTGATGGAAAAATGGGTGACTGCTCTGGTTTCTGTGGGTGAGGGTGAAAAGGCTTTGGGAGCTTCTTGCTCCGGCCAGCTAGCTAGATTCCTTGCCGAGCAGTTTTCTAGTCTAATTAGGATGAGTTACATAAAATGCAATTTGGACTGGGTTGCTTTCTTGCAAAGGTAACAGACTTTCTGCCTCTAAGCCTTTAGAATGGAAAACTAGAAATAAGCCAATTAAAAAAAATGCTTTTACCATTTTTGAAATAACAAAAAATTAAGTGAATGATTCTCAGCTATTAAAATCCTCTGAATGGATGGGCTGGGGGTATAGCTCAGTTGGTAGAGTGCTTGCCTCACAAGCACAAGGCCCTGGGTTCCATCCTCAGCATCACAAAAAATAAAAAATAAAAAGAATCCTCTGAATGGAAAGTGCCTCCTCTGATGCCTTTGATGACTGAGAATGCACTTAACTGGTGGCTTTGTGTTCGGTCAGGCCAAAAGTGAATAATAAAGTAGCTAAGGGCCTTGGCATGGTCCCTGACATTTAAACAGACCTTGCAGGTGCGGGGGACTCTAAAGGAACAATAGTGCTCAGCCATGCATCTTGCTTCTTGTTGAAGAAATGCCATAGCAACATCTCTGTGAAGTCTGTGTGGGCAGATGGGCCCGAGCCAACATCCAAGTTCATGCCATGTGTGTTCATGCTTTTCACATGGATCACCCTCGCTCATAAATCCTCATGGACTTCTATATATTTAGTCGCATATCCTTGCATCAGCCACCCCAAAGCAGCTTCTAACCGATACTTCCAGCTAAAAACAAGGAGTGAAACCGAATAAATTTATCAGTGAGGGGGCAAGAGTCAGCACACAAGCCTACGCTACCCAAGTAACGCTAAGAACAAAAAGGTACTTCTTGGCTTCGAGAGCACTCCAGACACGTAACCTATGTGGAGGTAGCAAGAACAGCAATAGTGTCACCTGCCAGAACTTGAGACAGATTTGGATTCTTTCTGTAGGTAGGACAAAACTCTGTAGTCCTTACAACTTAGTGATTCAGTTTCAATAACAGAAGATTCAAAGTAGTATAAAAGTTTTCACAATTTAGTGGCTTCAGTATGTGCCATTGACTCTTTTTTGAGGATTCATACAATATCCTTGACCTGTTTAACTGAAGACCAAAAGTAGGTTAGAGACAAGTTGTGGGAATGACAAAAACCCAGAAACCGTGAAGTCTGTTCACAAAAATGCTCACTTTCCTTGGATAATTGGAGAAACGATTTTGTCCCTCCCTTTCATATACTCATCCAACAAATGTTTACCATATCCCTACGCTCTGGGCATAGGACTAATCCCAGGAAATAGAATGTTGAGCCAAATGGATATGGCCCTTGCTCTTAGGGAGCTTATATACTAGAGGGAATATCTACATCAACCAGAAAACACACAAAGGTGATAAGAAATGGGGAAAAGGTAAATGATACCATGAAAATACTTAATGGCAGATGAGAGAAGTCTCCCTTAGAAAGTACAACTGAGCCAGGCACAATGGCATATGCCTGTAATGTCAGTGAATTTGGAGGCTAATGCAAGAGAATTGCAAGTTTGAGGCCAGCCTCAGCAGCTTAGTGAGTCTCTGTCTGGAAATATAAAATAATAAAGAAATACATAAGTCAGTGGTAAAGTGCCCCTGGTTCAAGCTCTAGTAGAAGAGGAGGAGAAGGAGCAGGAAGAGGAGGAGGAAGAGAAAGGAACAAATGAACCATTAAGCTGAGACCCTAAGAATGAATAAGAAATAACTAAAAGAAGTGAGATGACAGCATGTTCCAGGCAGGTGGAAGAAAGGACATGTGCAAAGACCCTGAGGTAGAAAGAACTGTGACTTGGCCGAGAGAATTAATATTGGCCAATGTGTTACTCTGGGTTCTTAATTGGAAACAACAAAAACTAGACTATTTTTTGCTGAAAAGGAATGTATTAAGAGATTGGAAGCTCACAGGATATCCTAGAGTACTGGAGAAGCAAGTCCAGTGATCACTTCCAAACAATTCCATGGACTGTGTGTGCCATGAAGTTACCACTGACACTAGTATTGCTGGTGCCCATCGGTCCTGGACACTGAACATCGGTCAACCACTGGAAGCCACACAGGTACTGTGGCCACCATGCTGATAAGAGTAAACTCCTGGCTTCTTTGTCATTAGTTGCTGAGTCAGTACCTGCCCAGATGTGTCCAGCTGGAAGACCTAGTTTCCATGTCTATACGCTTGCCACAGGCAGATTTGGAAAGCAAAGTGGACAATGAGAAACATGGCTTCATATTGTGCCTATCAGGAGGAATCCCCCTTCTGTGTGACCCATCGTATCACTCCATTGGGACCTACAAAGAAAGCACCATGTCCTGAAAACTCAGACCCTCTAGGAAACTACCCTTAACGGGTGAAGGCCAGTGGATGTGTCAGCCTCCTCACGACATATGACATTTAGTCGTGCTGCTTACGGACTCCAATATACTACACAGCCTTTCTTATCCAAAGTTGAGGATGGAAAATATTTAGGGGGGCCACTGTCTACAATGACCATGTACAGTCTTTTTTCCTTGTCATTATTCCCTGAACAACACAGTATAACCATGTTTTCCACAGCATTTACATTGTATTAGGGATTATAAGTAATCTAAAGATAACTTAAAGTATAGAGGAGGGTGTGCATAGGGTATAAACAAACACTACACTATTTTATTTGAAGGACTTGAGCATCTGAGGATTTGGGGTTCTATGGGGATTCCTGGAACTAATCCCCTGTGGATACTGAGGGATGGTTTTACAGTAGTTATCTATCACAATATAACAAACGACCTTAAAACATAACATCCGAAACAGCAAACATTTGCTGGGCACCTTGGTACCCACTTATATTCCCAGCTGCTCAGGAAAGTGAGGCAGGAGGATCAAAGATTCAAGGTCAGCCAAGGCAACATGGTGAGACACTATTTAAAAATAAAATAGAAAGTGTTGGGGGTATAGCTTAATGTAGATTGTTTGCCTAGCATATGTTAGGTTCTGGGTTCAATCCCCAGTAACATGCATACAACCTTTTATATTGTATAGTTTTTGAGAGACAGGAAACTTGGAATCTCATAGCTGGGTGGTTGTGGCTCAGGGTTTCACACAAAGCTGTAATCAGTGAGTCTGGTGGGGCTTGGTGGACGTGGAGGGCCTGGTGGAGGATCCACTTCCAAGATAGTCTACTCAATGGCTCTTGGCAGGAGGCCTCAATTCTTCCTTGGCTATGGGCCTCTCCATGGGTGGTTAGAGCATCTTCATGACATGGCAACTGGCTTATCCCAGAGCAGTCCAAAAAGAGAGAAAGCAAGGCAGAAACCACAGTGTTTTTTTTTATAACCTGGCTTCAGAATGTGCATATCATCACCTCTGCTATATTCCATTGGTCATCTATTCCAACCTTGTTACAATGTGGGAGGGGACTACACAGGCATGGATACTGTGAGGCCAAGACTATCGGGAGCTGTCTAACTACCACAGGCTGTTTCTCCTTGCTGATGGAGTGCTGTGGGCTTCTCTGACTCTGTTGCCTGGTACACCAGAATACATCCATTCAGTGAGGGGAAATTCACATGCTATGTCACTTGATGACTAGAAACTTCATTTCTACAATTTATATGGGTATTTAGTAGAAATCCAAGAACTGTTTTTCAAAAGGAGAATGGCTACTCTCTAAAGAGAATATGATCTTATTTCAGAGCCCTTTGGATGGCTGAAATTCTCCACTTGGGGCTTATTATAGGTACCTTTAGTATGCTGATATGCCACAGTTGCTTGGATCTCCTTGGCCAAAGGACCAAATGCCAGAACCAGTTGTACTGTGCCCTGAACCAGCTGAAGCAACTTTTTCATTTTGGGATCTATCAAAAGTGAGAGTTTATAAATGGGTCAGATCAACACAGCTACAAAAAGACCTTCCCAAAAAATCAGAATGTGGATATTCTATAAAACTCCGAGGGAATACTGCAGTTCCCAACAGGAGAAACAATTTTCTTCTTATATTTTTCCTTAAGGATAGATTTTTAACAAAGCACCCACTTGCATTCTGCATACCAAATTTCAGAGACTGCTAATCTGTTTTGATGGAGACAGGTTTTGGAGCAACAATTGCATATCATTGATTAAGCTGGTGCCTTTGTTCTAAGACTGAGCTGTCTTTTCCACTAACCAAATGTGATTTTAAAAGTGAAACAATAAGAGTTACCATTCCTACATCTTTCGATAAATCTCTTCAGATCTTCCAGGATCACAATATTGGTTTTGGTTAACAGTTTTAGCAGAAAGAGGTAGCCCCAGGGTCTTGTTTCTTCATATCATAAGAGCACCTAGATGCCCATAAATGCCCACAGGTCAGGAAGCCAGTGTCCAATTCTTGCCCATTGTGGAGCATCTCTTCCCAACTGTGCATTCAGGAACAGGAAATAATCTTGAACCAGTGTTGGAGTCTCACTGGACTCATCATGAGGTGGACTCAGACCAAACTTCACTCATCACCTGGCCATCACTGTTCCTTCTCTGACTGACCCACTGTGGTATTCTGGGTCCCTGAGAATTAGCTTTTGCTCACAATCTATGTCTGATAATCCCCAAGAAGTGTGGATAATTACCATTCCCCAATGTCCATTTGCCCTGTAAATGGCCATAGTTTCCTTTGGAAAGACAAAAAGGAGGGCTGGGAATGCAGCTCAGTGGTAGAGTGCTTACCTAGCATGCACGAGGCCCTGGGTCCCATCCCCAGCACTGCAAACAACAAAGACTAAAAAGGATAGTTTTAGTGTGTACATGATGGTTCACACGATCTTCTCCTTGCAAAGCCTCTTTATTCAAGGCCCACTGAGTCTTAAATTTAACTAACTCTGGTATGGGGTATAATTGCAAGCATTCTGTGTCCACCCATATCCCTTGTGTACTTTCTTCCATTTCTGTCACCTCTCCCCTGGTTTCTGGGGTTTTCTTCTAATGTCCCACACTGCATATCTCTTCAGAGCATTGCCCTTTGGCACTTAAAGACACTTTGGCCACATGCACAGGGAGCTGGAAGTACCTGAGAATTTATGACACCTCCCTACCTTGTGTTCCTAGTAAATGACTAGAGTGGGGCACAGTGTGAAAATCCAGCTCCCTTCCCTAGAGTAGGGACAGACTCTGAAGCACAATTTAAACTCCAGAGTTCCATTGTGGGATCGGGGGAGGCTGGTATTTGGTTTGAAATTGTGCCCTTTTGGGTTTCTTTCCCTCTTCTGGCATACTTCCTCTCACCTTAATAATTTCTCAGAGCACGTCCTTAGTATATCACATAGAAATCTTTATTTCAGGGTCTGCTTCCAAAGAACTTGACCTAAGATAGGACCCATGACTATTGTGGTGGCTCAGACCTCTGTTCATCAGACTTAGATTTTATTTATTTTTTATATTGATCTAGAAGGAACTAAGTGGATTGGCTTCCACTTCAGTTCTAAGGTGCTCATGATCAGCAGCCATTGCCAAGTTCCTTTAGGTCAACCATTCTATTACTCTGACCTCATGTTTTATTCAGTAACCAACCCCTCTTTGAATCTGGGAGCTAAATGTTGAATATAGGCTTTATCTACCCTGGAATCCCACCATTGTCACTGACATCCAGAAATCCATTTCCATTTCTCCCACCAGTACCTCAACCTATAGAGAGAAAATAGACCCTACCACTAATTTTGAAAATAATGGCAGCACTTTCGTCAGTGTAATTCTTGGAGTGGGAAAGGAAGTATCTTTAGACTTCTCCTGGGTACCTAGGAGACAGATGAGTAGAATCCCATGATGAGTCTACTTCAGTGTTCCCACATCCCCAAGGTATTGATTGGATCCTTTTTTAACCCTTGCTGCACTAAGTGTATGAGGACCAGGAATATTGGCATCACCTGAGATCTTGCTAGAAATTCAGAATCTTGGACTCCACCCCAGATCTTACTGAGTCAGAATTTTAATGAGATTCCCATGCTATTCATATGCACATTAAAGCATGAGAAGAACTAACTTAAATTTGGTATGCCAGCAAATTTCTGGCATCTTAACATCTTACAGTTAGGCCACCCCTGAGCCCAGGTATCAGTCAACTAATTGAAAACACAATGAAAATCACTTCCAGCTGCTCAACTGAGCATGTTGAATTCAGGGTTCCTGGTATATACATTTGCCATTAAATTCAGCCTGTTCTAAAATAATGCTTCTTTGTCCTTGGTCTAGACCCATATTTTGCAAAATTTTGAAAATAAAATACATATGTTTTGCTGTATAATCTCCTCCTAGGTTTGTCTTCTTATTATATCCTTGTCAGAAGCCTGGCAACAATGAGGGGTGCATGAGGAGAATTGGTTCACTTAGCACCTGCCCCAGCCATGAGTCCTCAAACAAGGCAGGAATAACTTCATCAGAAGGGAAAGGACCTTCCTCTGGAGTTTGGATGCTCAGGAGGTCTTATGGTTTGAATGTGTTTCCCAAAGTTTTTGTGTTTGACCCTTAATCCTCAATACCATTTGCAATGGTGTCCAGAGGTGGGACCTTAAGAGGTGATTAGGTGAGGAGGGCCTTGCCTCATGAATGGATTAATGCCATTCACAGAAGGGGGTTCATTATTGTGGGAGTGGGCTTCTGATCAAAGAATGAGTACAACTCCCTTCCCTTGCTCTCTGGCATGCAAGTGTGTGCAAGAGAGACATTCTTTGCATGGGACGACACAGCAGAAGGCCCTGAACTGATGCAGCCCCTCAATCTTGGACTTTGTAGTGTCCAGAATCATAAGCTAAATAAACTCCTGTTCATGATAAATCATATAGCCTCTGGTATCCTGTTATAGCAACAGGAAATAGACTAAGTCAAGAGGCATTGGGATTCTATTATATCCCATTTCGTCGCAATCCACTGATTGATGCCCAAGCTTTTACCTAAGAATGAATGAAGCTGTGAATTACCCTAAAGTTGGAATTCTGTAACCCATAGGATCAAATTTTGAGTTTAGTTTTTACATATCTCAGCATTGCAATCTTTTTTTTTAAGAGAGAGTGAGAGTGAGAGAGATAGAGAGAGAGAGAGAATTTTTTAATATTTAGTTTTTAGTTTTTGGCGGACACAACATCTTTGTACGTGGTGCTGAGGATCGAACCCGGGCCGCACGCAAGCCAGGCGAGCACGCTACTGCTTGAGCCACATCCCCAGCCCAGCATTGCAGTCTTAAGAGATGACAAGTTATTTCAGTATCACTTATTTCTATTCCTATATTTAGCTGGGTATTTAGAATATAAAGAGCATCATTCTTCTGGCGTTATTAATAAACAACCACCTCAGACCGGGGATATAATTCAGTGGTGGAGTCCTTGCCTAGCACGTACAAGGCTCTGGGTTCCATCCCCAGCATTTCAAGACAAACAAACCACCTCACTACCTTGTCTTGAATTATTTGTGCTTTTGATGACTGTTCTATGGCAGATGCCATTAAATCCTCAGAGCCCTACCCTTAATGGAAATTTTGTTCCATGTAATACAGACAACAATTTACCTGATATTTTCATCACTAGATACCACAACATGTTGATTTTCTGAACTTTACTGATTTCATCCTCAGCCATACCAAATAATCAAGTTCAGATCCCCCTTGTTATATGAAGCATCAATCATAAGCAATTATTCCTTGAAACCAAATCCTGTTTGTTTTCTTTCTTTCTTTTTCTTTAAATCTCAGGCAAAATAGGTTTACTCTGGATAATTTGAGCATAAAAAAGATTTTTTTTAGAGGCTATTGAGCAGTTTGCAAACTCTCCGGGAAGGTAGGAAAAAAAAAAATCACAGCCAGAAGGAGCATTCAAAATCCTGCTGTAGAAATGGCCTCAGGAGCTCTGCGGCTGCTTTCAGGAAGCACAGTCATTTCCACTGGCCCTGCTGACGTTGCCACTGGCTGATGCTGCTGTATTCCCTTCCTCTCCTGTCCCTGGACAACAACCATGACTTTCATCTCATCTCAACAGATTGCACCGCACTGTAATCCTTTGTGTCACAAGCTCTGGAGTCGGGTCTGGGCGCAGCTGATGGCTGGAGCAGAGGTCACATACCTACACCTTAGCTGCAAGAGATATCATGAAAGAAGTTTTTGGCCTTAGACGTGGGAGGAAGTGTCTACCATACTCAAAAATTCCTAGTCGGGAAATTACCAGACAAAGGGTGTTCAGATATTGGCTCCCACAGCTCATGTGGTTGAATATAGACAATAAAACTTAGTGTGGTGAAGCTGGAGAAATGAGCAGGGGCCACATTATTAGAGTTCAAAGGTTATATTATGGATTGAATTCTTCTAAATCAGTGGAAGACTTTACAAGGGTTTTAAACTGAGAAGCGCATTGTCACTTGACCAATGTTTGCATTATAAGAAGAAAGATCCTTCTGGAACACTGATTGGGTAAAATGAGAGAGGCCTGGGTATACCGTCAAGTTATTTATTCCGATGAGACATGATGGTAGGCAGCATGAGCAATACCAGGAAAAGATGAGTTCAATAGACTTGATGATTGGATGTGGGACAGTGAAGGAGAAGAAGGTGTCAAGAATGCCTTTAGGTTTGGAGAAGAAAGTGTCAAGAACGCCTTTAGGTTTCTGGCTTGTGTTCCTGGATGAACTGTGGCACCACTCATTGAAACTGGGGACAGTATGCCTGGGTTCAGGTTGGGGCAGGGATATGAGTTGTTTTGTGTATATCAGGAGATATTGAACATCTTCCATGTGCTTTTAAAAAAGCTGAACTTAAAGAGCCTTTTGGGATATCTAAAAGGTGATCTCAAGAAGACAGCTTTTGATACAGATCTGGATCTCCAAGGAAAGGTTTAGGGTGAAAATGTGAACTTGCACACCAGTGGTTCATAAGGTGTAGCATTTGAAAATAATATGAATGAGCTCATTTGGTGGGGGTATCCAAGGGCAGGTAAACATGGTTCCAGAAATAAGTCCAGAGGGATTAAATATTTTCATGGCCAACTTGGTGTGCCCCGTTGATTGCTTTCTTAGCATCAATGTTCTCCTTTTCCTAAGAGAGCCCCAATTTTGTTCAGATATTTAACTTTTCCTTATGCAGCTCTGTGTTTCTAGAGAATCTTCAATTCTATACAGAGTATGATGGGCATAAGGACAATCCTCTCCTTTTTCAGTAATTGGTTAGAGATGCCTATGTGACCTGATGCCTGCCAATGAGAGATGACAGAAGACCAGCTGTTGGGCTTTGGGAAATTTGTCCTTGTTCTCAAGAAAGAACCAGAGGGAAAGATGGTTTCTTCTGTTCCATGGTTTCTTGTATTCCTCTGGATTTCCTTGTGTTGCCTGACACTGCTGCACCTCTCCGGCAGCAGTGGACATGGGGAGTAGTGTGAGGAGATGGATACTAGGTAGCTGGGGCCTTAGAGTCTTTGAATCAACCGACCCTGAAAGCCTGTTTTAGTTCTGCACTTCCTTTTACAAGCTTGTTAGCTGGATTGAGTTGAGGTATCTGTTTACAGGGGTACACAACAGTGCCCAACTGCATGTAAGGATTTTGATCTATGGATGAGGAACATTTGTTCCTCCTGGGATTTGGACTCAGGTGTGTCTGAAGGTAAAACCCATGAACCAGATCTATTGCCCTTCCTATGGAAAGAGAACTTGGGTTTTTGTCAGTTGTCACTAGGTATTTCTAGAGCAGGGGATGGCAGGGGCCACAGTAAATATTTTAGGCTTTGCAGACCTCATGGTCTCTGGTTCAGTTATCCAACTCTGCTGCTGTAATGAGAGTGGCAGAGTAGCAGTAGACAATATGTCAACAAGTGGGTGTGGCTACATACCAATAAAACTTTATTTACAAAAACATGTGGTGGTTTGTCGAGTTTCTCAGCCACTGTTATAGAGAAAGGTAAAGAAAAGAAATCTGGATTAAGAACCTGTCATTTAATTACCAGTGTCATTCTATGAAATAGTGACTGAATCTAGTTTAAGTTCTTGCTGCAACATGTGAAATTTTCAGCACACAGCCAAATCCCATTTTGCATCTTAAAAAAGTTTTTTTTTAAAAATTTATGTCCTTGAATAGTGGAATTTGGATCAGCATAATGAGTGGACTTGTAAATATTGAATAAATAAGAATAGTCCTGAGTGAAAGGTTTGATCTACTGCACTTAAGGCATTTGCAAAGGCAGCAGAGAAACATGACGTGAATTGGCTGGCTGCCTGAGGATTCTGGGAGATGAGCTTGTTTTTCCCATACTACCTCCCTGATAGAGCAAGGGCTGATGGGGATTCTCCCATCAGACACTAGGAGTACCTGTCTCACAGGGCTCTGTGGCTGTGACTTAGGCATGTGAGTTAGGATCCCTTCCATATCTTGTCCCCAAAGAATGTTCAGTTAGTCCCAGATAATTAGATTTTTAAAAACTTGTTTTGCAGCAATTATCAGGGAATTAAATGCTATTTGTTGGGGAACATGCCTTTACATGGTTTTGAATTGGCTTTGAGGGGTGGGGGTGGTCTTACAATTTTCCCTGGCTGGTCTTATCCCACCTTTACCTCCCATGTAGCCAGGATTACAGGGTACACAACAGTGCTCCACTGCATGTAAGGATTTTGATCTATGGATGAGGAACATTTGTTCCTCCTCTTTGTTTCTATCCCAGAGCTTATAATGATAATCAAAGTGTAAGCCAATGAGCATCTGGTTCTGGCAAGGTGTTCGCCAGAGATGGAGAAAGAAAGGTGAGACAGGAAAACATCTGAAGCAATAAAGAACGGAATTTAATGAGCCTGCAGAAGCTGAGGATAGTGAGAAATGAAAAACGCTTCCCTTTTCTGCCTGGTAGGCATTCTCAGGGAAAGCGGTGTTTAGATGGATACTCCACAGAGCAGAGTACCTAATGCTTCAACTTAGCAGGAATACGGTCAAGAGCAGTCAGTAACAAGCACCACTCTCCCACTCGCCTTGAGGAAGGCGAGCTCTGGCCTTGGTTCTGTCAGCATTTGTGCTGAACCCTCTCCTGCTCCCGGCTGGCTTCCAAGCACCTGCATTGGGTTGGCTAATCTTGTCTAACACTGCTAGAGAGAAGCCCCAATGGGCAGCAGGCTTGAGCCCAGGAGACTCAAAAAACAATGAAGCCTGTTTAAACTCCACTATCTTGCAATGCTGGTGCCCATGAGAGCATGTTAATTCCAGCCAGGAGGACCCATGCAGGTAGCCCCTGAGAGAAGGTCTCAAAGCCAAACGTGACAAGCACTTCAATTTACAGAATGCTTTTGAAGCCTGGGTTAGTAAAAGAAGAGGTTTTAAAAGAGAACAATTAGTCCCCATCACAGGTGTGGAGTAAGCAAAGACACACCCAGGAGCATCATGGCTCTGAGCTGCATCACAAAGTCAAGGGTGGCCAGGAGCACAGAGCAGCCTCTTTCAAAGAAAAGCTTTGACTGAAAGTCATAACTTATTCATGCTCCATAAACACACACAGGCACTCAAGTCCCTTAAACCCAGCATGCTGCATCACTTCAATTAACAGCAAAGTGATGCCATTTACAGCCCAAATTCTGCCAGCTACTGGTGGTAGGGAGCGCTCCTACAAGGGGGCAGCTAGCTGTCAGGCCAGATATCAGAGTGACCAGGGCGAAAACAGCAAGTGCTCATCGCCTCAGCCATGGGAGTGGCTGTGTTTTGCTTAATTAGACTGGTAAACCATAAAGTCTTGACTTGATAGAGTGAAGTACCAATTAGAAATAGCAGACCTGTGCAAGAAGGTGAGGAAGCAGCAAACTCATTATCATAAGAATGGATGGTCTGTCAGGTGGGAACAAAGAGCTGGAACTTTTTACCTGGGCTTAAAGGCTCCAAAGCAATGCCTCATGCAACTATAGGCATTTGGATTGGGCAACACACCAACACCATAACCCAGAATACTCCAGCACACAGGACAGGCAAGTGGGGCTTACTGATAAAGATTTTGCAAGCCACTGTAGACAGAGCACACCCCATCTTTTGCATGGGAAATAACCTGAGAATAATCCTTTATCCCTACATTTATCAATTAGAATGCTGTGACTGGAAGGCCCTTCCAGAGATCACTTAGCTCAGTGACTCTTGGCACAGTACTTATAAACCCTAAGTGGATGTTGTCTGTCATCATCATTGATATGCTAACCACCTACCTAAATTAAGCCTACACTTGCAATTGAGGTTTCCTAGGATGTAGATTGGTAATATGAACCATAGCTTCTAATTCAAACACAAAAGAAGTCAGAAAAAAAAATACATGAGACCTGACATTTGGAATCTATTAATTCCAAACAGAATGTGTTGGCTTGAAAGGCCACATTTGGGGCAAAAGACCATCTGGTGTCTTGGTTGGTGGCATCCAGCAGAGTGCTAGAAAAATTATTCTTTGGTTCAAGTGTTTTTACTTTAGATGACCTGGAAAAGAGAGTAATCACACTTAGGTGTACCTAGAGGTGTGTCAAGTATTAAAGACAACTTGGAAATAACAAGAGGTTGAAAAATATTTGTCTCCATGATAGAAAAACAAAGTATGATTTGACAGGGAACGTTGAGAACGTCGATCCATGTTAATTAGCATGGGCTTCTGGGTCCCTGACTTGTTTGAAGTAATTTTCAAGTAGGCTAGGATTTTAATTAAAATGGAAAAAAGATTCACTGCATTCTCTTGAGTGATCATAATCAACGTGGCACTCATAAGGTTGGAAGAAACTGGTGAGCAATTTGCAGGTGTTTAGAATAAATTCATGAGGAACTTTTACGGCTGTAGAAGTCCTTAGAAATTAGCTTTAAACTATTGTTTTACACGAAAAGAAGCTGAAGTCTAGGGAGGTGATGTGACTTGCCCACATCCTACACAGTATGTTAGTGACATCATTCAGCCCCGCCAACCTCTATCCAGTACTCCTCTCACTTGTGCCATTTTAAGAAATCTTGTATAAATGCGTATCGGCTCCTCCCATCTCTCAGCTTTCTTCTATTTCTAGTCTCAAAAGAGGAAATTTTTCACATGCAGAGAATTTTTGATATGCTCATTATATTTCCTGAGCTTTTTTTAGGATTTGAACATTCATATATAATAGAATGATTTTCCACCATAGGAAATATGTCATTTCTTTTTCTCCAGGGTCTTCTCTATGAAATGTTCTCAAAAGTCATTTACTATGAAAGTAGATGTTTTGGGGGATGGGGTTATGGTTCAGAGCACTTGTCTAGCATGTGTGAAGCACTGGGTTCCATCCTCGGCACCACATAAAAACAAAAAAATAAAACAAAGGTATTGTGTCCAGCAACAACTAAAAAATATGTAAAAAACAAAAAAGAGAAGAAAGAAGTAAATAAGATGTTTTCACCATTAAAGGAGATCTCAGGCCTCTATGTCCTGTGAAACTCCACAGAAGCCTCTAAGCCCAGGCTTCTGGCTCCTGGGTGCCCTGCCTTGGCCTGAGGGGATCCATGCATCAGATGGGCTTTACTCTTGCCTCTTGCGTGATGCTGGGTAGTTGATGTCACTGCTCTGGGCCACAGTTTCTACCTCTGCCAAAGGGGAGTTGGGCATTCTGAAGGCCAAGGTCCAAACTCACAGCTGTTGTCCCATACTTTGTTTAGAGCCAGGCTTTGCTCTTGCAAACTTACTTCCCTGGCCAGTTTGAAATAGACTGTGTAATAGGATGAAATGTGAAATTAATATTTTTCCCCATTCATAAACTATACAAAATTCACAGCCATCTTTCCCCTATAGACCTTTTCTTTGGTGGTGAAAATTTCTCCCCTTCTGGTCAATGTGTCAGAAATTAAGCTAGAAAGAAATTAGGTGGAGTAAAAATTCATTCATACAGGAGGATGAGAATAAGTACAACTTGAAGCACATATATTGGAAACAAATCCATTGCTTGACACTTCTTGTTCTTTTTCTTTTTCTTTTCTTTCTTTTTTTTTTTTTTTGTACCAGGGATTGAACCCATGGGCACTTAACCACCGAGCCACATCCCCAGTCTTTTTATTTTTATTTTTGAGAAATGGTTTCACTAAGTTGCTTAGGGCCTCACTTAGGTTGCTGAGTCTGGCTTTGAACCTGCCTCAGCTTTCCCAGCTCCTAGGATTAAAGATGTGTGCCAAGACACCCAGCAGATACTTCTTAGTTAAAAGCAAAACACAAATAACCCTCACTTAATAGGGGCCACTATCACTGTCACCACCATATATCATTGCTATCAAGCAGGGTCCATCTCTGCATCCCCTGAGCATGGATGGTAACAATGTAATCTTGAGTTTGAGGCAGCATGAGTTACTTATGGCAATAAGATGTATTTTTGGTATGAAAATTCAAGTCCAGAAAGCTCAGAACACTTTCTTTCACTCCCTAAG
Source organism: Marmota flaviventris (assembly GCF_047511675.1). Classification (NCBI taxonomy): domain Eukaryota; kingdom Metazoa; phylum Chordata; class Mammalia; order Rodentia; family Sciuridae; genus Marmota; species Marmota flaviventris. Next base: position 23,873,181 of record NC_092513.1, on the reverse strand, counting down.
GTTTCCTAACTAGCCAGAGCAGCACAATTGAGAATATGTATAAGGTCAGACCCACAACAATCTTTAGTTCTCTTAGAACTGTATTGTCTCCACCCTGAAGTCTCTCTCCAGCTGAAGTCTCTGTTCCTGGAAATTCTGTGGAGAAGCTTCTAGATCCACACTGAGTTCTCTGTTTTTCTGCTCCCAATATCTGGTACTTAAACACACTGCAAAATGGATAGAGAGGGAGGTGCTTGGGACCTGAGCATAGGGAATCCTTCTCCTTTCTGCACAGGTCTTTGACAGGAGGTTCCCAGGATTCTATTTAGTTGGAGAACTATGGGATTGTTCACTCACGTGCTCAGCACCCTAAAATCTCAAAATGGTGTGGGTGGTTAGATTGGAGAGAAGGGTAATGTTATAGTATAAATATAAGGTATGCCCCCAAAACTTATAGGTGAAACAATGCAAGAACATTTAGAGATTAAACGATTGGGTTATGAGAGCCTTATCCCAATCAGTGATTTAATCCCCTGATAGGGACTGAATGGTAACTAAAGGCAGGTAGGGTGTGGCTGGAGGAGGTGGGTCATTGGGGCCCAGCCTTTGGGTATATATTTTGTATCTGGCAGTGGAGTCTCTCTCTCTCTGCTTCCTGGTGTCATGTTCCCAGCTCTTTCCTCTGCCACACTCTTCCGCCATGATGTTCTGCCTCACCTCAGGTCCCAAAGAATGAAGCTGCCATCTGTGGACTAAAATCTCTGATACCATGAGTCCCCGAATAAGCTTCCTCCCCTAATTGCTCTTGTCAGGTCTTTTGGTCACAGCAGCAAAAAAAAAAAAAAAAAAAAGCTGTCTAAAGTACGTGGTAATAATATCAACAGTACCATTTATTGAATGTTTGCTTAGAGCTTGGAACTGTGCTAAACAATTTATGGTCATCATTACTCAGTTCATATAACCCAAGGAGATCAATATTATCCCCATTTTATAAGTAAATAACTTGAACTCAAAAAGATGAAATAAGCTGTCACACAGCACACAGTGGTACAGATGTTAGACTGTCTGACTCTGAAGCTACTAGGCTACTAGTTTCTGCTGCTTCCAAATGTTATAGTTTCAAATTCAAACTTTTCCTTCAAAGGCAGGAGCAGTGGCACATGCCTGTAATCCCAGCAACCTGGAAGGCTGAGGCAGGAGGATTGCAAGTTTGAGGTCTGCCTCAGCAATTTAGTAGGAACTTATCTCCAAAAAAAAAAAAAAAAAGACTGGGACTGGGATCTAGCTCAGTTACAGAACACTCCCACATTCAATCCTCAATATCAATAATAAAAAATAAATAAAAGAAGGTTGATGGGAAAGACCTAGAGGCACCAAATCCCTTAACCTGGCCAGCTAGCTGAGACCAAGGGCTTCAGGCAGGCCCACTGCCCACACTTGCAAAGCTTAGGACAAGGTTGCAGAGGAGGTCTACGAGAACTTATATACAAATATTTTAAATATATAAAGTCAGCAGACTTTATAACAAACTGTTAATAAATTATGTCCAGTCCTTCTGCCTTAGCAAATACACCTCCAGAATTCCAAAACTGAATAATATGTGTAAAGCTAGGTTTTGAAAATGACCAAGTGGAGACATGGAGGCACACAATTTTGATCGTGACTTGTGATCTCTGGTCCCTCAAAATGCGGAGCCATGTGGGGGCCACTCTTACCCAGGTCTACCAGTGGCACTAGCCTCTGGGGACAACAGGATGGTCAGCACAACCCTCACTCTAAGACCAAGAAGCAGGGTTCCAACAGTGCCATCCTTACGAAGGCAACTCACCCTGGTCTCCTGATTAATTTGGAGAAAGTCACAGCAAGGCTTCAAATTGAACTCTATGGTTTGACCTCATTTTTGCTGGAGTAATTCAATTCTTAAATTACCATTCAGAATGAAATTACTTATCCCCAAACTCAGGCAGAACAATTGATTTTTCTTATCAGAGTATTTAAATTTGATTAGGCAATATAGGTTTGAGCTGTAAAGCTTAACAGAAATAGTTTTACCTTCAAGGAAATGTGTTGGTGACTTTCCATCCTTGCAGAAACATTGCCATTTGCAAGGAACACTTCTCCAAAGGAATGCATGGCTTCTGATTGTAAGGATTTCAGGTTGAAGACAGAAGATGGATTTCCTCTATGTACATAGAGCTTTTACTAGTAAGATAGTGAAATATAGTAAAAGACAAGAAAAAGACAAAAATAAGAAATTCACCAAAGAAACTTAAATGCCCAAAATGTAGATAAAAAGATACTCAACCTTACCAATAATTTATAATTGAAAATCAATATGACAGGCACTCTTGTTTATCACTTTGAAAAAAGGTTAGATTGATGGAGGAGCAGGGGTAATATGAAAAGACAGGAAGTATCAACTAGTCAACTATTTTTAGGGCACGGGGACAGTGTAGTATAATCTATTATAATTGAAAATGTTTGACTTCTAAGAATTTGTCCTAAAGAAACATGCCATTGACCCAATATGCATGAACAAAGATGTCCTCACAACAATGATTATTAGATTGTGTGTGGGTGTGTGTGTGTATGTTTGTGTGTGTGCATGCTAGGGATTGAACCCAGGACCTTGTGCATGCTAGGCAAGCACTCTACCACTTAGCCATACCCCCAGTTTACTACAAATTTATTAGAGTGTAAAATTGCACAGTTCAGGAGTCCCCAAATCCACCATCAGTTCTGATACCAACACCGTTTCGGAATCCTCAAAATCACTCTAATTTCAATAATTTGCTAGAAGTACTTGCAGAACTCAACAGGTATTATACTCACTGCTATGTTTCTTTGTTACAGCAGAGAATGCAGATTAAACTCAGCCAAGAGAAGAACACAAAAAGCAGGGTTCTAAAGACACGGAGTTAGGACCTTCCAGCTGTCTTCTGCCAGCTGAGTCCTGCAGACGGCACTGATTTCTTCCGGAAACAACCAGCAACAACGTGCTTGGAATATCGACAACCAGGGAAGCTTGAACACCTTGGTTTCTGCAAGGATGGAACTCAGTCACATAGATATGACTGACCGTAAGTCTTTAACTTCTCCAGGGGTGGCTCAGGGCTTTCCACTGTCAATCACATTGTTAACAAAGACTATCCAGCAAGGCTGAAGGCCTCCAGGTAAACAAGGACCCTCTTCTCAGGCAGGGCATTTCAAGGGCTTATAGGCTACCTACCTCAGGACTCAGGGGCAAGGGGTTCAAACATTTCCTTGGGCAAAGCTTATCTTTTACATAAAAAATAGAAAATGACTAAAATGTTCATTAGGAGTAGATTGAATGGGTAAATTGTGTACACTCAGTGGTGAAATATTTCATTTATTAAAAAAGAAAAAATGAAGTAGGTCTAAATACGTCAACAAAGAGGATGTCTAAGACATGTTATAAACCACAAAGAGCAAGTTGCAAAATATATGTATAAGTGTGACAGCATTTTTTTGTTAAAAACAAGAACAAATCTCCATGTTAGCATATGCATAGAAAAAGTTTTTGAAGAATATGTACAAAATCTTTAATAGCAATTACTTCTAAGGGGTTAGAATTATGGGAGACATTAGCTTTCTGGTTTCTCTTTTTCTATATATTTTTTTTGGTACCAGGGATTGAGCACAGGGGCTTAACCACTGAGTCATATCACTAGCCCCCTTTTATAAAAATATTTTTATTTTGAGATAGGGTATCACTAAGTTGCTTAGTGTCTCACTAAGTTGCTTAGAGTCTCACTAAGTTGCTGAGGCTTGCCTTTAATTCATGATCCTTCTGCCTTAGCCTCCCAAGCGGCTGGGATTACAAGTGTTCGCCACCATACACAGATTTTCATAATTTTTTAAAGTAATAAACATGTTTGAAATTTATAATTAGAAAACTAATGTTTAAAATAAAACTTTTCCAGGAAAACAACTTTCCCCTCTTCACTCTATTTTCACAAGAAACTCTTTCTTGATTTATATGGTGGCTTAAAACTTTACCAGGGATTAGTGGTGGGGATGTGGGTTTAATGTCACTTTTCTTTGTATTTTTATGTTGTTTAAAAATATCCATAAGCCCTTGCTCAGTTGTGCGCGCGTACACACACACACACACACAAAATGAAAATTGTGACAAATGCAACAGACATTCTTGACCCTTATATTAAAATGTTAAGAGAGATATCTATAATTTTTCTGAACACAAAATCCATAAAAAAGAGATTTTAAATTCAGATATTATGGGTGATTATGAAAGTCCCTCATGGTCTTAGGCCATTTAGATTGCTACAATAAAGTACCATACTGGTTTAAATTTCTTATTCAATGATAGAAATTTAGTTCTGGAGGCTGAAAAATCTAAGATCAAGCCACTGGCAGATTTGGTATCTGGAAAAGGCCTGATCTGGTTCAGAAATGGTGATTTCTTTGTGTCCTTATATAGTGGAAGGGGCAAGGAATCAGTTTCTCACAGGTCTGTTTTGTAAGGTCACTAATCCCATTCAGGAAGATTCTGCCCTCAGGATCTAATGACCTTTCCAAAACCCCACTTTCTAATACCCTTACCCTGGGGGTTAGGATTTCAACAAATGAATTTTGGAAGGATATAAACATTTAGACCATAGTTTTTATTCTGTGCCCCCACAACTAACTAATGTATTCTAATTTTGGTGACATGTAGTATAGATATAAATATACAGAGATAGAGAAATGTTGAGTTTCCTTTGAAATGAGGTTGTGCCACAAAAAATAAAATGTCTATTGAAATTAGTGGTTGCCTAGCACTGGAAGAGGGTGGTAGGGTGCCAAAGACTGAATGTCTATGTCCCCCCAAATTCATATGTTGAAACTCTTTCCCCTAAGTAACGATATTGGAGGAATTAGGAGGAGTGACTTGCAGGGCCAGAGGCATAGACACATTAGGTTGGGCTAGGGAGCTCAGATTTCATCCTGTAGTGAAGAAATTCAGTGAAGAATCTTACAGAGGGTCTACCAGGATAACTTGTACACTTTGAATAGAACATTCTGGCACGGTAATAATGAGTTGGAATTGAATAAAGTTGAAGGCAGGGAGGCCTTTATACTTACCTAGGTTAAAGATGATGCAAACAGAATCTCCATGGTTGTGAAGTCCTGCTGTCCAAAGTAGCTGAGGCCTAGCTTCACATACACATCCAGAACAAGGCTGCCATCATATCAAAATGCTCCTTTCCATTGGAGTGGGGTCTGGAATTAATCTGGTTGCCAAGAGCTTAGTTTCTGGGGTGTGCAAAATGAACTCCAGCCTTCCTCTGGTCACAGCTCCTTTTGTGTTTTCTGCATTGCTGTGCATTCCTCTGCGTGGTACCCCAGAGCAGAGCTGTGAGACCAGCTGTTGAGCTGGGCCAGCCCACTTTGGCATGAAGGACAGTCCACCCTTCTCTCTTCACTTCTGGACATTGTTTTGCTCCTCATAGAAAACATGAATTCTGCCATTTGCCCAACTCCAAACCTCTATCACTGTCTAGAGGAGAATGGCTAGTGTATGCTCTCTCTCTCCCTTCTCCTAAGCCCATGCAAATAGTGCCAATGCTCTTGGTAATCTTTCCCACAAGCATGGGTGCAGCTTCAGGGTCCTCTTTTTTATACATCCCCAGATAGTCACTCATGGATTAGTGTTGATCATCAGGATGAAAGTCACTTGCCATTCATGGTTAGAGGCCCCTCCGGTTGTGATCCAGTCAGTACTATCCAGGATGGTGCACACTTCATTACAATACTCTAGTTTGGATTGTTGGCACTTCCGGGGCTTCTGGCCTTGGGTACACTTACACTTGGCCTCTCCCATCTCTCTTAAACTTGTGTGTCTTGAGGTCAAGCCCACTTGAGCCACAACATTTCCAAGAAATGAATTATGGAGATAGCTCATGCTTGTGGGAATTTTGAAATATTTGAAGACACATCAAGTTTTTAGTCATCCAATATTAAGTGAAGTCCTGCTCTCATAACACTTGGGTGTAGCACTCTGCAGGAGAAAAATGGCCTAGGTGACATCAGCTTGGACTCTAGGAATTTATGAGTTAAAGAAAGGTGACATGGTACCTTGAAATGAACCTAACACTCCAGGCATCATAAGCAAAATGCTAAATGAGCAGAGAGGATGACAAACGTCAGATGAATCCAAAACACACAGGAGCAGATATTTTTGGAGACAGCAAACAGGGCTCTACCCCGGATTCATCACTCAGTCACTGGCTCTGATTCTGCAAGTGCCAGATGATGGGGAGGCAAAGCCAGGTGCTGTGGAATGAGCAGACAGGAGGAGAAGGTGCCCTACTGGCCTGGCTGGGCGCACAGAGCTTTGGCAAGGCCTCCTAGAACTGGATGAGGCTGAGGGAGGCAGGCAAGAGTGGGCGAGCAGCAGGCTCACTCATCACCAGGAACATCCACGTGATTCCCTTGTCATATCTGAACTTAGACTCATCTATACCCACACCCACAGCCCCCAAATCCCCAGGAGGCAGCAGGCAGAGGAGCCATTTCCAGCGGGGAGGAGGTCGTGAGTGCTTTGTGAGGTTTCTCCCGACGACTTCACAGCAGCGGATGTATATAGGCTAGAAAAATGAAGAAAGTAGCTGAGGCAGTAAGAACAGAAAGCCCCAGATTCCTACACACTGGGCCTAATCATGGACTATTCTGGGGCCTCAGGGGCCTGAGCAGAGACATAGCATTTTCACTTCCTGATAACTGCTGAGGGCCTCTGTGGGGCCTCTTGATGGGAGGGGGCCTGGGTTTAGTGGATTCAGGAACCCTAAGGATTTGCCACTGACAAGTCCAGCCAAGACTATTTTGGGGTGACAGAGAAAAATGCAAAGAGACTGAGGTGAATGACACTATGTGCAATTCCATCTCTCTACAGTACTTGTACATAGTGGTTAATTGGGCTAATATGAGCAGGAAGAATGAGCTGAGAAGAGCAAAAAGTAATTGGAGAAAGAGGCAATGCCATTCCTTCACTCTAAGAATCCCTTTCTTTCCCACAAGAGAGACCCATGGCATCAGCTCGGAAAGGACTTTCAGAATATCCTGACGGGTAACTGCAGAAGACCAAGCAAGCGAGGCCATGGACGGCTTGTTCCTTAGCCTTTCCTCTTACCCCTCATCTCAATCCCCTCTATGGGCTCCTGGTGAGATGCTGAGAGACAGGTCCTGCGTGGGGCACCATCTGAGCATCTCTCAAATCAACTCCTTCCCCACCTCTATTGCCCCACCTTAATCAAAGGCACAGCCATCTCTTGCCTGTACTTCTAAAATTACCCCCTGATTAGAATTGGAATCCCTGATTCTAATCATGCCTCACAAATAAATAACATGGATTTTATGTTTCCCTTCTGGAAAGACAATCTGTTAGAACTACAAAGCTGTTTGTGCCACTCTCCTGTTTAAATCCAACCTCTTGCCCTTGGGTTCTAAACCTCCAAACCACCTGGTCCTTGCATACACTTCCAGGACCTCCTGGGACCTTATTCCTCACCCTGGCCATGGTGGCTCCCACTCACTTCCTCAAGGGGTCCTTCCCACCCTCTCTCTCTTTTTTTTTTTTGGCCTTTGGACTTTGTACTTGCTGATCCCATTGGCTGCAATGTTCTCTCCTCTGTTTTTGGCACAGCTCTCAGTCTTCAGAACTTAGTTTAAACAGAGATCTCCCCTGACTGCCTTATCTACTCTATATCATTAAATCTAAGACAACATCAGTTGTAAGATGTCCCATTCTTTTATGTATGACTCAGAAAGTAAAAATGCTACTCCTTATCATTTCAAAGCCCCATCTTAAGTTACATCTTAACATCAGAAATATTAAAATACTAAAAAGTATGCCCGTGCCAGGTGTAGTGGTGCACACCTGTCATCGTAGTGACCTGGGAAGCTGAGGCAGGAGGATCACAAGTTCAAGACCAACCTCAGCAACTTAGCAAGGTCCTAAGGATTTAGTGAGATGCTGTTTCAATAGGAAACATAAAAAGGGATAGGGATATATTTCAGTGGTTAAGTGACCCTGGGTTCAATCTCCAGGACCAAAAACATAAAAGGCATACCCAGAAACAATGAAATATGGCAAACAGGATTTCCACATTATTACCTATCATTGACCTTTGTTCATATCCATCCTAACACTTATCACAGGTGTTAATAATATGTATGATTATAAACATATTATACATCTAAGACCTGGCTATTAACAGGAAAAAAAAAAACACATATCATATCAAGAGTATGTCTGTCTTATCAAGATTCTATTACCAACAGCCATTGCAATTCCTGGTCCATAGCAGATGCCTCAGAAATGGTAACTACATGAATGGAAAGTGAGAGACCTGGCTCTGTTCTTAACCATAACCCTGAGCCAACCACTGCACTTCCCTGGGCTCTTCTTCTTCAGCTATACAGTGAGAAGGTTGGACCTGACGTGTCCCAAGGCCCCTTCCTGCTTTAACATGCCAGGAACTAAGTGAAGAAACCTTTTTCAGTTGTCTAGTTTGCATTTATGAGAAGTATCTTATTTCTATAAGTGCAAGAAGATCTGCACATTTGCTGCCCCTTCAGCACACCATTGCATTAATGGAATTCTTTGAATCCAGAAAAATTAAGCAGGGTGTAATGTAAAGGGTGTGCTTCAATAAAACATTTTTGACAGAAACACGTGATGGGGGTAGAGTTGGCCTATGGGCTGTAGTTGACAACCCCTGCTCTAGGACCCCACATTCAGAGTTTTCCAGGATTGTGCATTGACTTCTTGGGCCATACCTTAGATTGCCCAGTTGCAAGGATGCATCCTGGCTTATCCAAGGTCACACAGTTAAGAAATGAGGACAGAGCCCAAACCAGTCCCTATCCAGTGCAATTTTCACTGCAGGGAACAATGCTGCCTCCTACCCTTCTTCTAATGTATCTACTCTCTTCATTGATAATCCCAATACACTTAATTTTTTCATCAGTGGGAAAATGTGTGTTCTTTAGGACAGAAAAAAGAATGAGGCTTAAATAAGCCACTTACATCCCATTTTAATTAGAAAATTTAGAAAAGAAAGGTTTATCAGGCCGGGTACCACTGGCCCACGCCTGTAATTCCAGCTGAGATTAGGCTCACGAGGTGGAGACAGGAGAAACTCAAGTTCGAAGCCAGCCTCAGCCAAAAAAAAAAAAAAAAGAAAGAAAGAAAAAGAAAAAGGACTGGGGATGTGGCTAAGTGCCTCTGAGTTCAATCCTCAGTTACCCACCTCTGCACCCGCCCCCAAAAAGATTTATCAATCATCCTGAGTTGCCTGGATTCTAAAAGTCCAGCACATGGAGCCTCTGAACTGGGCTTAGGGCCACTTTTCCTTTGTCTCCTGGATGGGAGCAAATCAGTGTTCTTCAGGAAAAGTCTCCATTGTCTGTGTCTAAGTCCACCTTTCCTGGCAGGAACACCTTTTGCTGCAATCAGAGTAGAACAGGCGGAATGAAGCTTGTTTTGGGAAATTAACTTTGGTTTATCCTGCTGTTATGGTTTGGAGATGAGGTATCCCCCCGGAGCTCCTGTGTTAAGCAGGAATATTCAGAGGTGAAATGATTGGATGATGAGAACTGTGACCTAATCAGTGCATCCGAGTTTGAACAGGGGTGGGAACTGTAGGCAGGTGGGGGTGTGGCTGGAGGAGGTGGGTCCCTGGGGCTGTGCTCTGGAAAGATTCAACCTGCTGCTCCTTCCCCTCTCTCTGCTTCTCCACAATACCCTTCTGCCATGAGGTTCTGTCTCACTTGGGCCCAGAGCAATCTAGTGGGCTGACCATGGACTAAATCTCTCAGAATTTGAGCTCAAAACAAACGTTTCCTCCTCTAAGTTGTTCTTGGTAGGTAAAATTTTGGTTACAGCAATGCAAAGCTAACACTTGGATTTACTTGACCATAAATATGCAGTGTCTGACTCTAATCTTACTCTCTTAGAGTTCCTACTATCTCATTGGAAAAACAAGTCATAAATATGTAAGAAGTTAAATAAAATGCAAGACCTGACAAACATTTCAATGAAATAGGAAAAAAAATTTTTCCCTCTCTCCTTCCCAGTGAGCAAACAGTAATTATCATTGACTGTATATAGTACTATGCTAACTTGAAAAAGAAAAACTTATTTTTCTTGAATATAACATTCTCTGTCCCAACTCCTCCTTCCTTCCTGCACTTTCTATGACCTTATAGAGCAATTTCCCTGTTTTATTTCCTGCTTATAGACAAGGCCCACAAGTCCAGGGGTCCAAGGAACAAGGGCCACTCCAGTGCCTTGCCAGACAAGGCCAGACATCCATATCTGTTGGACACCTTTAATTGCTTAAAATACAAACAAGGATTAGAAATGAGTCCCTTCCTTTCTTTTGAGGTGAAATTCTAGCTTTTTGGCAAGCCAGTTTATTAGAAAGGTATTTTTCATTACAAAAAAAAAAACTCTATAAGGGTTTGTGATCTGCCTGGCCACATTAAAGGGAAGGGGCAAATTCCTACCCTTGGCACTGAAATGAAACACTGGATGTTACATTTGTTCATTTGACAAAAATAGGTGCTGTTGAAGGTACTGTGAGTTCCTGGGTGTGTTTTGGTTCTTGATGTGTTTCTCCTGTAGACATTAGTCTAGCACCTCCAAGAACAGGGTGGCATGAGAATAGCTGTATCCTGTGCTCTCATGACAAAAGCACAAAACTAAGACTGTGAAGAGAGCAAATCAGGACTTCCTTGGTTTTCACCTGACATTTTACATTTTTCAGTTAACGATGAAATTACCAGCCTTCCCCTAGGAAGCAGCAGAGCAGAAAGAGTGGTGCAGCCCTTTGCTCCAGGTCATTTCCCTAGAGAGCCAGGTGTTCTCTGGTTCAGGGAGCACGGTTCAGGGCCATGTCCTGCCCACCAGTCTCCAGCCTGGGAGTACTCTCAGCGAGGCCCATGGAGAGAGCCTCAGTGATGAAAGAACAGATGGAATGATGGGAGCACTGAGGTGCTTCCAAAGATCATCTGGTTCTATCCCTCCTCTGAGCTGCTGCACAAGGCTCTGCCAGGTCAGTGACCATGTTAAGGCCAGAGGGCAGGGCCAGAGCCCAGAGCTGACCTAGTAATGGTGGGAGAGCACTGCTTTGGGGCTGGCCGGTCTGGCCCTGCCTGGCACCTGTGTGCTGACTACAGGAGCAGGGGTTCTCATTTCCAGTCCTCCTCCAGCTGTTCCGTACCAGAGTCTGGACTTCCTTTGACTCACTGTCTGCTGGATGACCTTTCAGCTTTCCACAAACAACCCTCCTAACAATGCCTCTCCAGTTGCTTCTTTTCTAAACTTGGTAACTAGGGATTGTGGAGAACAGACTCCAGCCCCACTAATCCCACATGAGTTCCCTTGCACCCTAGCTCAGGCATTATGAGCAGTCATTATTCTGGGGCAAATCTGGAACTGAAACCTCTGGCAACTTTGTATGAACAGTTGCACACACTAAGGGATAACCAGGCACTGTATTTGAAAGTGATTTCTTTAGCCAGAGGTGTAGAAAGACAGACTTAGTGATGGAAGCCCTGGGTTTCCTTCTGTCTCTGCTTCATTTGCACTTGCTGTTTCATTTCATTCATTCATTCATTCATTCATTTATTATTTGTCATACCGGGGATTGAACCTGAGCCTTCCACAGGCTAGGTAAGCACTGTATTTATTCCCAGCTTGCCCCTGATACCTTTTTATTTTAAATTTTTATTTTAAGAGTCTTATTAAGTTGCCCAGGCTGACCTTGAACTTGAGATCCTCTTGTCTCAGGCTCTGCAGTCTCTGGGTTACAGATCTGCACCACTGGGCCTGCCTTGCATTTGTCATTCTGAAGAGACAGTTGATGAAGATGATGTTAGAGCCATGGTCCCATGGACCTAGCAGTTCCTGGATTTGCACCATGGATTCAGGCTGCCCAGATGTCAAAAAGTCGAAAAAGATGTTACGATCTTGGATGTTCCTGTCTTTGGCATAAAAACCAGCAAATAGATGTTAGCTCCCGGCTTCTTGGTTACCTCTCATTCCCACATTTCCAAGGGATGTCCAATCTCTTTTCCTTTGCTTTGCTTCCGGATCTTATTGACCTGTGTTCCTGAGTGTGAATCAATCTTGGAATGCACTCTGGAATGCAATTCTATCCAGTTTGTTTTTAAAAAAGAATAACTTTATGACTTTAATAAAAATGATACATCTCAGTATTTGAAGTAAATTCAAATAATACAAAAAAGTACTTAGAGAAAAATTTTAAAACCACCTGCTCTTCAGTTACCACCCAGAGCAAAATACTATTAACTTTTTGGTAAACATCTTTTCAAGCATCTACCTAGATCTATGTTGTGCAGATACAATTTTATGAAATTGGAATGGTACCATATATGCAGTTCTGTGGCCTGCTTTCTTCACTGAATCACATGGTATTATTGGGTGAGATGGTTCTCTGTGGTTCTCTTGTGCTCTTACATATTTTACTGGGTATGCTAAGAATGGAAAGTCATTTCTCAGAGTTGTGTCTGCAGCAGCAACCTTGAAGGGTGATGCGATGTCTTCCTCCTGAACAAAGGGCAGGTTTGCCTTCTGCTTGCAGTAAAACAGTGGGTTCCCAAGCTCATGGCAGCAGCATGAGTTCCCATGGAATGTGATGCAAACGCACTTGTGTATAACATCCATCTTGGCTGGTGACATTGCCCCCAAGGTAACATGCAAACATGCTGATACTTATGCTGCTGAGGTGCCATTGTCCTTTGTCTTTAACCCAGGAGTCTCATGTCTTCTGTCAATATCCGTGAAGCAGTAACAGACTACTTATTAGCTTGTAGTGTGTGTGTGTGTGTGTGTGAATGTATTTTACTAATCCCTTATTGTTGAACATTTAAGTTTCTTCCAGTTTTTCCCTCTTTCCTTTTCTTCACTTTATATTTTATGAACTACTACAATAAATATTATTGTGCAAATATCCTTTCACACTCACACAATTTTCTCCTTAGGGCAAATTTCTAGGAATAGAATTGCTTGATCAAGAGTATGCTCATTTCTGCACTTATAAAAATATGGTGGATGAAGTCCTAACAGCTTACTAGAGGAGCCTGTCCTGGGTACAACACAAGTTTTGTGACTCTTTGCTCTTTTCTCTTGATTACTAGTCACACTGTTGTGTCTGAATTCTGAACTGATCCCTTATAATTGGCACACTTAGCACAGACTGTTACTTACATTCAGGATATTAATTTATTATCAAAAGAATTAGAGAGGTTAGTTATTTGTATATAGAGAAATTAGCAACAGTAGCAACATTTGAACCAGAGGCCTGATTCCATTCCTGTACGTGGTCCACTGTTTCATAGTGTACACAGAAAAACAGTGGCCAATGATGTTTGCCATTAGTAGTGTTATTGTAATCATATTTACGTTTCTGAACACTGAAACCAAAGTTATGAGTAGACATTAAAATCAAGATAAAGAATTTTTCTTTTTTTAAAGATAAAAAGTGATAAAATTTAATTGAAACCATTCCACAAGTTATATTTATATATATAATTTTAATGAACTAAATGGCCTAGAAATTTCAATTATAGGAATGTAATGTATAGAAATACACATAGATAAGTGCAAAGACATATTGTATAGATAGAACTACTCGCACAACACCAGACAAAATCAGAAATGACTGGAAACAATCCATAAGGAATTAGGGGAGTAAATTTTGTGTTTGTACAACCAAATTTTTTGACAAAGAATGAGGTCTATGTATATGTGCTGATATACAATGATTTCCAGGATATATTATATGGATTTGTTGTCACAAAGGGAACATGGATATATAGATTATTGCTAGAAGGATAATGAGAAACTAATCATAATATTTCTATCTGGAGAAAAGATTCCATTTTTGTTTGTATTTCATTTTCAAAATATCATGTGCTTGTCTAAATGCATTTCAGTTTTCAAAGCAACGCTATTATAGGTAAAGCAGGAGTGATTTAAAGCACTGTTTCCACAAGCCAGGCTCTATGTCAGAACCCCACTCACTCTAGACTGGATGCAGGTGGCCACAGAAGGGTTCTTGCTCTCACTTCTTTTCAGTAACTTAGATGTGTGCACAAACCCCACAGTGAGCACTGGAGCTTTTCCCACTCACCCTTTTTCAGCTGCTCTGATGTTACTTATCTGCTGTGGAACCCCTGGTTTCCTTGGCTATACTTACCCCTAGTTATCTTGCTACCTCTCCCTATCCTTGGCTTTTCTGAACTACCTGAGGGAAAGTGCCCCAGGAGTACAGACACTTCTCTGTTTCCAGTTCTCTTTTCTCTTTCACATTTTGGAAGAAAAGAACTATTAACTTTATAGGGTGACTTCATCTCCACCCAAGTAGGATCTTCTTTTTTAAACCAGAGTCAGCGGGTTTTTTTTTTTTTAACTCTTCCTTTTTTTTCCCTATCAAGTACTAGTGTATTTATTATGTACAACTTATTGAGACTAATTCCCATATGTATTTCCTGGGGTCATTTCTTTAGTTTCTTGTTCTGGAAAAACACAATATCATGTCTAAGGACTGACCACAGCGGAGACCAGGGAGGAGGCAGACAGATCCAGTATTATACAAAATCAAACTATTGGGGATTTATTAATGGAATTCTGTCTTGGGTTGGCAAAATGGGTGGATCCCTGTGCTTTGGGTCAGAGGGAGGGGGGCTTTTATTGTGGGCAGGACAAAAGGAACTTTCATCCAAGCTGAAATATACCTGGTTTGTCTCAAGCTAATGTCAAAGATCACAGGCACGTTCCTGCCACCAGGGTCCATATTCTAATTTACAGTGTCCTAGAAGACCATGTGGGGAAAACAGACCAGGGTTACTCGGGGCAGTAGTGGTGGTTATGACTCAACATGGCTGAGGTCAAATCAAGCTTGAAGGCAGTTCCTAACTTCTTTTTAACATGCACCCATCTGTGGATTGCACATTTAGAATGAGGTGTCCCTGTGTTGGGTGATTGGTTTAGAGGACCCAGGTGAGCCCACTGGACTTCTGACCTATAGAAACTATGGGAATAGTTTAATCTGTGCCATGTCAAGATGCTAAATTTGAGGTAATCTGTTTCAGGGGCAATAGGAAATGAAGACACTGGGAGTTCATTCTTGAAACTGGCAGTATTGATTTTGCCCTTCTCTTGGAAGATACAAGGTTCTTACATGTTGATGCCCCAGTGACTGAGACAGAACTGAGCAGACTGTGCTGAGCTTACAAAACTGACAAGTAGGATGGAGAGAACCACTGTAGTCCCAGAGAAAGAAAGTGAGGCTTGAAATCAAGAAATCTTTCATTTCAAATTCTGGCTCCATAATTCTATAGGTTTTTTTTTTCATCTGTAAAAGGAAATAATAATTCACCAGCTAAGGTGGTTGTGAGCTTCCTGCTCTAATATTATTAAGAGCCAATCTGGCTTCCGCAAAGTCAGGTCTGGGAAGCCAACTTTTTCCTGCCCCACTTTAACCCAAACAGCAATGCCTGAGTGCCTTCGTGCGCCCCCGTGTTGGAAACAAACAAATCCCCACCTCTCAAACCCAGGATTCTGAAATCAGGCCAAGTCTCCTTCTTTTCTCTTGCCTCCACATCTTATTATTCTCCCCATTCTTGGCAACTCTCTCTTCCAAACATTGATCTCTCCCGGTCCAGTCCCTGCCTTGGTCAGTCCTGAGTCACTTCTCACCTGGGCCACTGCTGTGGTTTGAGTGTGTCCCCCAGTGTTCATGTGCTAGAAGGTTGGTCCTCAGTGTTGGGAGGACCAACCTTTTAAGTGGTTGAGACTAATAGAGGTGATTGGGTCACTGGGACCACCACCCTCAGAGGAATTATAGTTCTCCCAGGAGCCTGCTGAGTTCTTGAAAGAACTGGTTATTATAAAAGAATAAGTCTGGCCTTTGGATCCCTCTAGTTTCCTGTCTTGTCATTGAATCTCTTCTGTACATGATCTTGCCATTATGTGCTGTTGCCCGGGATCCTCACCAGAGGCCAAATATATAGGGCTGCCCAATCTTGGAATTTTACCTCTGACTCTGTGAATTCAATATGCTTCTTTTCTTTATAAAGTACTCAACCTCAGATATTTTTTAGAGCAATGGAAACAGGCTAAGAAAGCCAACATGGTAGTTTCTAACTATCTCTTCCCTCCACCACGGAACCTCCCCAAGACTCATTTATAAACTTTAGACATAACCCTTCTCAGGTTGCAGAATGAAATGATAATTGTGAATAATCCCTGTGAAACTTAAAACCCTGAGAAAATATGGTATAAACAGAATGCACTTGCCCTAGATTAAATGGGAAACATGGCACCCAAAGCCCGCCAGGCTCTCAAGTTGCTCCTTGCTTCATTTCTCTCCTTCCCCCCTTGCTCCCTCTTTCCACTTCCTCCTCTCTTCTCCTCTGCATCTCCCAGATTATAGGGAAGAGCTTGGCCACCTCCAAAGTCTCCTCAGTGACTCGCTTTCCTTCCATCCTAAGAAAACAGACACTGTTGTCAGAGTATATATTTTTAAAAGCTCGTCTTAAACCTCAACAGTGCCCTTGCATGGTCTAGAAGCTGAGCTGGAACATCTTTTCCTGCACACAGCACACTCGGCTTCCCTTCTTTCTCAGCCTCTGCCTCACTTTGCATCCTGCCCTCCGCCCACTGAAACCTCTTTTAGTCTCCACCACAGTAGCTGGAGCTCCCTCCTTCTGGAACACCCTTGCTTCACCCCCTCTGCCTGGGAAATTCCTTCCTAAATCCCTTCCCCCTTTAGAGACCAGCCTGGAGTATTGTGTTCTTCATTCTTGCTCCTCTGAGCTCCCAAAGTCCAGGGTCCATACTATATTGTACACATACATGCAGGTATATAGTGAAGCGTATACAGGTTGGATATTAGAACGTGTATATGTTGAAATAATTCTTTTTAAAAAGGTAAAATCATGGCCCTCCTACAGATCTCCTACAGATCTAAAAGGCACCTGTGTTAAAGATTTTATTGATTCATGGGTCGATGAGGGAAACAGATGTCCCAACCAGTTCAAAGAAGAACATTTTTAAAAGCACAAATTTACGGGAGTGAAGGAATGTGAAATGAATGCACATGTGGAAGCCGAGTGAGCTTCTTCCATGGTGGAAGAGGAGAGTTAGTAGAACCTCCACCAGACAGGGCAGAATTTGCATGTCTACAGACAAGAATCATTTTCCATTGCCATCGGTCACCCACAGTTTATGAAAAAGTAAAACAGTTTCCACAAAATCAGAATCAGACCATCCAGGGTGGCCTTCAGAGTCTAGATAATATACATTTTCCCACGGAAAGCACATTTCTTCCTATAGCAGCAGCACAAGCTTACCACACCCCGGTCAGCTCTCTGAGGGGGCAGCTACTAGCACCGGAGCCAGGAGAGAAGACGGGAGAACACCCGAGGGCTGGGTTGGTTTCCTGGAGCCCAGAGAAGAGCTGCTTTCAGTTTTTCCCAAGAGCAGGTTGGTTTCAAGGCTGAGGGGACAGGGGGTGATGTGGCTCAGGGACGGGAGGGGAGAAGAGAAATGTGCACAAGCACTGTCTTTGTACATGGTGGTAGTAGGTTTCCTTGCAAACTGATTTGAATTTCATGAAGCAAATGTGATGCCCTGTCAGGTTTATTAAAATGGAGTTTTAACCAATAAATGAAAACTAAAAGCAGGCAAAACCTAAAAGGAGTATGGAATTTGGGGAAAGGGAGCCAGGCAGAGCTATATTCTCCCTTTTATTGCCTCTCTCAGTCTCAGTCTTACTTCCAGACACAGTTTTGGCCTGTGGAAATGCCCACACCTGAGAGGTCTGAGACATGGTAGGAGTCTCTTTTTAGTGCCTTTTTCATGTAGGGGGGGGGGGGGAAAGCTGGGTTGTTTGGCCTCAGACTGGCCAGGAAGAGGCCGTCCTTCTTTCTCCAGCCCTGGAGGCTCTTCCTCCTTCAACAGAGCTGCATTTTAATGAGGCCCCAAGGGATAGACTGGGAAGATGCAGGGAGCCAGCACTTCAGTTTAATTTAAGAACCTGGCTCTTTTTACCTTAATTTTTTCCTTCTGGGTCTTGGGCAGCTCTTCCAGTTTCCACTAAGGAGCTTAACTGCTGGTGCTCCCCTTCAGGTGCCCCCCCTAACTTCTGGAACCCTCTGGGTACCCCATAACTCCTGGATCCCTCCAAGTGCTCCATGTTCTGAAATACCAACTTTGTGGCCTGGGAAAAAGTCCTGAGGAGTCTCAGGGACATGAGAGTGGAGTGTTCAGTGGTCATCAGACTGGCTTTAAAAGCAGCACATCTTGTTGGTGAGGAAACTTTCACCTTGGACACTTGTCCTTCAAGGCCTGATTCATTCAGCAGTATTTATTAAGCACCTGCCATAGTTTACAGGACTTCCTAGATGAGCAACACAGAGCCCTTCCAGTGGGGCTGTGGTACGTGATGCACACAGACACCGAACACACAAACAGCCTGGAGGGGCCAAAAACGCAGGATTAAGAAAAAAAGTGAGGGGCAGAACTGCCCCTGTGACACAATCCTGTCTGGTAGCAAGAAATTTTTACATATATAGAGGACGTAAGCACAACTGCTTACAGATACACTGACCATTTCTGGAAGTAATCTAGGTTCTGGTCACCTCTGGAGCCTGGCTTTGAGGAGGACAAGAAGGTGACATATACTTTGCACTTTATACCTTTCCATATGTTCAAAAGCATTCTTTCTGTCTTGAGCATTCATTACTGATATAATAAAACAATGTAGCATGGCAGTGCCATCAAAGAGACCTATAGGGGAAATACATAAACAATTAAACAAGATGCTAGATCCAAGTCCAAGAGTTTTCCCAATTTTTCATTCTTCTAAATAGTTACAGATTTCTGCTTACATGTTTATGATACCAAAGCCTGCCTTCTCTGTTTTCTCCCCTCCCCTCCCCTTTCCAAGTATTTCTTGAGATGCTGCAGCGTGTCAGCTAAAATGACTCAATATTGTATTTAGTTACGGTCAAGTTTGGAAACATGTGACAGAAAAAAATACTAATAAAGTGGCTTAAAGAAATAGAAGTTTATTCCTCTCATACATGAAAAGGTCCCAGAGCAGGACTCACTCCAGTACATGCACAGTAGCTGCACAGTCGTCAGGGACCCTGGCTCCTTCTAGTTTCTGTTCTCCCATCCTTGGCATGACACCTTGGGGTCTAAGTGGGTGGCTGGAGCCCCAGATCCAGTGTTTACATTCCAGCAAGCAGGGAGAGAGGCTCTGCTCTCTCTCTGAAGGAGACTTCTCAGAACTACCACAGTACACTCTGTTTGTATCTAACAGCCCAGAACTGGTTCACAGGCCACACGGGGAGAAAGGGACATGCACAGCAGCTGGGACATGTAGTATTTTAGCTGGATGCATTGCTGCCCTCAATAAGTCCAAGAATCTTTTTCCTATTAAAAGGTGGAGACTAGACATTGGTAGGTCATTAGCAATGTCTGTGGCATTCGGAAGCCATATCAGAGAGCTCTTGTTCATAGGGCGCATTTTAGTTGGGGAAATCAGACACTAATCAAATATTCACAATATAATTGTAAAATCACACTTGTAAATTAGGTCAAGAAAAAATTCATGGGTTTTAGAAACATAATGAAAGGGCCTGACCTCCTTTTGGGGAAGACTTTTCTGAGATAGTGTGAACCACAGCAGGAGACTTGGCAGAGGTGTGTCACCTAGGGCCTTGTCTATGTCAAGGTATTCATCTTTATCCTAACAAAGGCCAGTCATGGAAGGCTTCAAGCTGGTTTTTCTGTCTTATGATTACGTTTGGACAGATTTCATTGATAGCTCAGTGCAAAATGTGCTAGGAGAGGAAAAGTGAAAGCCAGAGGTCTACACATTAGCAGATGGGTGGCCCTTAAAGTCCAACCCAGCTGGGTGCGATAGCACATGCCTGTAATCCCATCGGTTCAGGAGGATCTTGAGTTCAAAGCGAGCCTCAGCAAATTAGCAAGGCCCTAAGCAACTCTGGGAGACCCTGTTTCTAAATAAAATATTTTAAAAAGGGATGGAGATGTAACTTAGTGGTTAAGTGCCCCTGAGTTCAATCCCCAGTATAAAAAAATAAATAAATAAAAAAGTTCAACCCAGTTCAGGGTGTCTGTCCTTTCTGGAAATTGACAGCAGCTGGTGATGGCGCTACTCAAGGTTGTACCCTTCCTCTTGCCCTGTCTTATATAAGCAGAATACAGGGCCTATGACCACTAGAGAGGACCATCTGCATTGAGTGGGACCATGTGTGATTCATCTGTGTCCTTCAGAGACAGCACAGCCTGGAGAGCATTGCTGGCTGCCTGCTCAACAGCCACCTGCCCACCTGCCTCCTGCTGAAAACAAACAAACAACAACAACAACAATAACAACAACACCAGATTTACCCATTTGAATGGTGAAAACCCTTTGACCTCCGTAAGTAGACCCCTCACCTCAGGGGATGACTCCTGATTGGCCTAAAACAGGTATGGCACTCCTGTACCTCTCTTCCCTGACACTTTTCCAGCCTTTCTGTAGCTAGGGGTGAATATGGGACTCAAGGATATGAAAGGGGGGTTCTGGGACCATTTTCCTCATGATAAGAGAAGGTGTTGGGGGACTGTTCTACAATCTTTTCCCTCTTTCATGCTTGAAGAGAGGAGGCTGAAGCCATGTATAACTGAGGCTACAAGCTCAGACACCCAAAAGCTGACATATTCATGGCTGAGCAGGATAGTTTTTTTTCTCTCCAGGTTTTTGAGGACTTTATGAAGCAATAACAATAGCTCCACCAAATCATCAAGAATACAAAGCAATTATATGCATCTGTTCCTGAAAAAAATACTATTCTAGTATTGTTTTACTTGCAGCCCAAGGGATCCCGACTCTCATATTCAGTAAATGTCACAATGAAACAAATGAACCAAGTTTCAGCTCAATTCAGCACTTAAACTTGGGTAACCTTGGGCAAATATCTTCACCTCTCAGATACCAGTTTTTTTCTCCTCAAAATGGGCTGGTAACTCTGTCTCAAAATACAAAATAAAAAGGGCTGGGGATGTAGTTCAGTGGTAAAGTACCCCAGGTTAATCCCTAGTACAAAAAAAAAAAAAAAAAAAGCTAGTAATGTTAACCCAGAAGATATGTTCTGAGAAGTAAACACAATAATACACATAAACACAAATGCCAAATATAACAGATTGGAATACTGTTGTCTGTTGAACTTCTTAAGTGCTTATAGATATTAGTATTTTAGTAACTGAAAGCAGAGCCAATTCTCTTATTGACATTTTTCTATTCAGCAAAGTAGATAATATAAATTTCTTCATTGACTCTCAAAGTCATTTTTAGTTTTCTTGGTAAAAGAAGTAGCAAACATGAGAATCTTTCCTAAATTAACTCCTATACTAAGAAGAGAGAGCACACAGAAAGACTTATATGTGAATACTGAACGTTGACAATTTACAAGCTTTGTGATCACAGGTCTAAATTAGTCAATCTCTGTATGTTATGCATGTTGGGAATGATAATGCCTGCCTTGCTGTGTAGGAGATTCAGAGGAGATGACTGAGGATGTTCCACATTTTCTCACAGCCCTGGCCCTCACCATTTCCCACCCATTTAGTTACCACCTCTGAGCTAACTGCTCCATTAGAAAAAGTTGCCATTTCTGATCAGTGCCTTTGGTTGATCAGAGGTCAAGTTATCATGGGGCTGCATTTCATTAATACCAAGACATCAGTTCCTTCAATGGTAATTCTTGCTCTTCTGTACTTAAAAGAGGCAGGCAGACTTTTTTTTATTAAAAAATTTTAATTTTATTTATTCTAATTAGTTATATATGACAGCAGAATGCAATTCAATTCCTATTACACAAATAGAGCACAATTTTTCATGTCAGTGGTTGAATACAAAGAGTCACACCATTCATGTTTCATACATATACTTAGGGTAATGATGTCCATCTCGTTCCATTGTCTTTACTACCCACACCCCTCCTTCCCCTCCCTCCCCTTTGCCCTGTCTAAAGTTCATCTGTTTCTCCCATGCTCCCCCCACATTCCCATTATAAATTGCATCTTTATATCAGAGAAGATATTCAGCATTTGGTTTTTTGGGATTGGCTTACTTCACTTAGTATTATATTCTCCAACTTCACCCATTTACCTGCAAATGAGCAGGCAGATTTTTAAGATGTCTCATCCTCTTGACATTATGAGCTTGCACAGAATCTCAGCCCCTTGTTTGCGGACTGGACCTGGTGACTTGTGTTTTTGTTTGTTTGTTTATTTTAACAGCTCCGTTGAGATATAATTCTCATGTAACCCATCCATTTAAAGTATGAAATTGGGGGAAGAGTGGTGGGGAGGGATGTTGGCCAAATTATATTGTTATATTGTGTGCATATATGAATATGTAACAACAAATCCCACCATCATATATAACTATAATGTACCAATAAAAATGGGAGAAAATTTTTAAAAGTGTGCAATTAAATGGTTTTATTTGCTAAAATTCAATAGTATATTCAAATACATATGAAACCATCACCAAGGTCAATATTTGAACATTTTTAACACCTCAAAGGAAATTCCACACACTTTAGCTATCAAGTCCCTATTCCCCTATTCCTCAGTAACCACTAATCTACTGTGTCTCTCAGTATTTGTCTGTGCTAGACATTTGCATATAAATAGAATCATATAATGTGTGGTCTTCTGTTGCTTCTTTCACTTGGCATAATGGTTTCGGGATTTATCCATTTTATAGCACATGTCAGGACTTTATTCCTTTTTATGAATGAATAACCTTCCATTGTATGGATATACCATACCAGTTTATCCATTCATCTGTTCATGAACATTTGAGTTGTTTCCACCTTTTGGCTACTATGAATAGTGTCACTACTGATATTCATGTACAAGTTTTTATGTGCTATATCTAGGCTTGAAATTGTTGGGTCATTTTGAAACTATTCAATTATTTGGGGAACCACCAGACTCTTCCAAAGTGGTTGCCACATTTACATTCCCTCTAGCAAGGGTATGAGGGTTTTGATTTCTACACATCCTCACCAATGGTATTTTCTGCTTTTAAAATTCTGTTTCCTCTAGTGGGTGTGAAGTGGTTATCTCATTGTGGTTTTTATATGCATTTCCTTAATGAATGAGCTTATTAACAATTTGTATATCTTCTTTGGAAAAAATGTTTATTCAAGTCCTTTACTTATTTAAAACAAAATTTGTCTTTTTATTGTTGAGTTGTAAGAGTTCTGCATATTTTAGGTAAAAGTCCCTTCCAGAAATACAATTTTCAAATATTCCTTTTCATTGTGTGGATTGTCCTTTTACTCTCTTGATTGTGTCTTTCAGTTTTGTTGAGATCCAACCTATTTTTTCTTTTTTTGTTTGGTGTCATAGCTAAGAATTCATCGCCAAATTGCAGATTTATCCCTATGTTTTTTTCCGAAGAGTTTTAATTCTTATGTTTTGATCTTTGATCCATTTAGAGTTAATTTTTTGTATATGGGATGAGGTATTTTCCACATAAGTGTCCTGTTGCTTCAGCACTTTCATTGACTATCTGCCCCCATCTAATAATTGTCTTGCCCCCCCCTTATTGAAAATCAGATTACCATAAACACATATGCTTATTTCTGGACTGTTAATTCATTTCTGTTGATCTCTATGTCTACCTCTATGTTAGTGCCATACTATCTTGATTACTTGCTCTACAGTAAGTTTTGAAATCTGGAAGTGTATATCCTCTTACTTTGTTCTTCTTTTTCAAGATTTTTTTTCTACTGTGGGTATCTTGCAATTTAATATGAATTTTATAATCAATTTCTATTTGATCAAGTGTTCTGGTAGGATTCTAATAGAGATTGCATTGAACTGGTAGATAAATTCGGAAAGTATCACCTTAACAAAATTAATTCTTCCAATTCATGAACATGAGATGCTTTTTTTAAAAAAAGGTTTTCTTTTCTTTTCTTTTTCTGGTACTGGGGATTGAACTCAGGAGTGCTTTATCACTAAGAGACATCTTAAAAATCTGCCTGCTCATTTGCAGGTAAATAAGTGGAGTTGGAGAATATAATGCTAAGTCGTAAGCCAATCCCCAACCATTTTTATTTTATTTTGAGACAGGGTCTCACTAGTTACCCAGGCTGTCCACAAATTTGCATTTCTCCTTCCTCAGACTCCTGAGTAGTGGGTTTATAGGTGTGTGCCATCATGCCCAGCTAATTAAGATTTGCTTTAATTTTTTTCAACAATGCTTTGTAGTGTTTACAGTGAAAGTTTAATTCTTCTTTTGTCAAATTTATTCCTAAGCACTTTATTCTTTTAATGCTATTACATATAAAATTGTTTCCTTAGTGTTATTTTTAATTGTTCATTGCAAATGCACAGAATTGCAGTTGGTTTTTGTACATTGATCTTGTATCCTGCAATGTCGCTTAACTAATTTATTAATTCAGATTTTCTTATCAGATTCCTTAGGATTGATTGGGGATTGATCCCAGGGGCACTTTACCACTGAGCCACATCCCCAGCCCTTTGTATTTTTTATTTTAAGGCAGGGTCTTGCTAAGTTGCTTAGAGCCTTGCTAAATTGCTGAGGTTGGCCTGGAACTTGTGATCCTCCTCTTGAGCTGCTGGGATTACAGGTGTGCACCACTGTGCGGGGCAAGGATTACTATATACAATATCATATCATCTGTGAATAGAAATCTATTTTTTCCCTTCTAATATGGATGTTTTTTATTTATTTTTATTGCCTAATGGTCCTGGCTATAACCTCCAGCACAATGTAGAACAAATGTGGTGAGAGTGGGCATCGTGTCTTCTTACAGATCTTTGGGGAAACTATCCAGTCTTTCACCAAGAATGATGTTGGCTGTGGGCTTCCCCTGCCCTTTGCCAAAGTAAGAAATCTCTTTCTCTCCCCAGTTTGTTGAATTTTTTTTTAAACCAAGAAAGCATACTGGATTTTGTTAAATAATTTCTCTACATCAATTGAGATGAGCATGCAATTTTTTTCCTTCATTCTATTTATGTAGTGTAGTATATCAGTTGATTTTCTTGTGTTTAACTACCCTTGTATGCCTGGAATAAATCACACTTGTTAATGAAGTATAAATCTGTTCATATATTGCCAGATTCAGTGTATTAATACTCCATTGAAACTTTTGCATAGATATTTAAAAGAAATATGGACTCATGGTTTTCTTATGATGTCTTTGTCTTGTTTTGGTGTTAGGATAAGACTAGTTTCATAGAATGAGTTTGGAAGTGTTTCCTCCTCTTATATTTAAAAAAAAATTGAATTTGTGAAGAATTGGTATTAATTCTTTTTCAGATATTTGGTGGAACTTTGCAGTGAAGCCATCTATTCCTACTTATCATTTGGTGTAGTTTATTTTCTTTTTTATTACCAACTTAGTCTCTTACCTTATTATAGGTTTATTCAGAGTGTCTATTTCTTCTTGAGTCAGATTTGTTAGTCTTTATCTTTCTGGGGGCTTGTCTATTTCATAAAACCAGACTCTCTAGGGGTTTTAAAATCATATGATTCCATTTGTTTTGCATACATTTCCCTTATAATCTACATTATTTTGGTAAGTGTGATCATAACATTCACTCTTTCATTTCTAATTCTAGTAATTTGAGCTCTCTTCCTTCTCCTTCTTCTCTTGGTCAATTTAGCTAAAGTTCTGTTAATATCCACTTTTGGTTTTTCTGTCTTGGTCTATTATTTTCCCCTAATTTTATTAATTTCCATTCTAGTCTATATTTCCTGCCTTTTACTTGCTTTAGGTTTTCCTTTCCAGTGTCTTGAGATTGATTTGAGACCTTTTTTTTTTTGGCCCAGATATAGAACCCAGGGGTGCTTAACCACTTAGTCACTTCTCTAGCCCTTTTATGTTTTATTTTGAGATAGGGTCTCACTAAGTTGTTGAGGCTGGCTTTGAACTTGCGATCCTCCTGCCTCAGCCTCCCAAGACACTGGGATTATAGGCATGCACCACCACGCCTGGCAAGACTTCTTTTTAATATAGGCATTTGTGACTGTAGATTTCACTGTAAGCACTGATTTAGGTACATCCCATACATTTTGATGTATTCTATTTTCATCCAACTTAAATTATTTTCTAACTTTCCTTTTTTGTTTCTTCTTTACCAATTTTATATTTAGGAGTGTGTTGTTTTCCTGCTTAGTTTTGAATTTCCTAAATGACTTTTGTATTCTAACAAATAAAATATGACAAAAAGGATACATCATTCTGGAATTAGATCTCAGAAGCCTGTCAGTTCCACGTTGCTTGCATATACATTCTTCTTGGCTCTACCCACTTGCTTTCTCTGATGAAGAAAGCTTATGGCATGTATCACCCATAGAGAGGCCCATGTGTTAAGAACCAAGGGCAGCCTCTGACCAGCAAGCCAGTAAGTGACCGAGGCTCTGTCCAGCTGATCTCAAGGAACTGAATCCTACAAACCACCATGTGAATGAGTTTGGCTGACACCTTGACTGTGGCTGTACGAGGGTCAGTCAAGACAGAACCAGATATTGGACTCACAGAATATGTGAAATGATGCTTTGTTTTAGAGCCACTAAGTGTTGGAAGGAATTTGGTTTACAGCAGTTGAAAACTAATACAATGTGGTTGATTCATAAGAAGGGCTTGGATAGGCCAGCCATTCCTCTTTTTATTTCCTGTATCCTTCTTAGATGATATCTAAGAAGCCTAGGCAAGACTTGTTAACACAAAACTTTTGAGACCAAGGCATTTCTGAAATAACAGGGTTTATTGAGCCATTATGGATGCTAGCCTAAAAAATGCACCAGGTCCTGCCACAAGTTCCTGCAACTTCACCAGCAAAGCTGGGTAGCAGTAAGAAAACATAATGGGAATTTGGGAAGGAATGCATGAGCTGTTTATGCTAAACATACATTGGCTAGAGACAAGAAGAGTAGGATTATAAGAACCAGGGGAAACTCTGGGATAGGAGGACATTCAAAATGCAAAGTAATCGTTCTTCTGGGTTGATTGGGTTTAAATGCAGTGTTGATGGGATCTGAGTTAAGGTTTAACATATTACATTCACAAATGTAAAATGATCTTGTGTTCTTTTCAGCCTGTAGCTGTTTAACTGATTAACCTCTCCCATCTCTCTTTCCTTCCATCCTCTGGTCCTTGGGACATCTCAGAATTTCTTCTCTCTCAGGTCCTACGTCCTATATTCTCCCTGTGTCCCAGCATCTCTACTGGGAACTGAGTAGCAAATCAGGTTGTATATTCTCTGGAGCACTGACCATCTTAGACTCAAGAGAGGGAGAACCAAGAATCCTCTCTGTGAGTTCAGTTCTCCATAGTGGGTCAGAGTGAAGGCTGCTGCTTGTAAAGTGTTTCTTTATTCCCCCCTTGGTCATTGTCCCTTATGAGTAAATTTGCTTATTAACAATCTGGAAGGAGTAAGGGGGAAAGACAATGAAATTACCAAACCTTCGACTGAGATAATAAGAGCAGAGCATTTAGTATATAGTAGATATTCAACAAAGGCTTTTTATTGTATAATGATCTTCTATCTTACCCAGTCTTCTAACCCCACTCAAGCTGCAACAGGGGAAAAACTCAAGCTTTTTGCATTATACTTTGCAATCATCTCCCAATTGGAGGTAATAAAGCTCCAGGTTTGTCAACAATCAATGTGCTTGTTGAAGACCATTACTGAAAGAGGAATTCAACAAAATTCAACCCAACAAGCATCTAGGTGATGGGCATTCTGTTGAGACTGCATAAACAGATAGTTAGAAGACAATTTCTTCCTTCAGAGCTGTCAGTCTAGAACTACTCCTGGGATAGGGGAAGTTCGTCTTTATAGGTCATTTCATAATTTGAAGGTCAACCAGTAGGAATCCACTCATTTTTCCCCAATCATTCCCCAACCCATACTACTGAGGAATAATGTCAGGAAGCTTAACACTTCCTCCATTTCAGCCTCGGTCCTGGGTCTTCTCTGAGGTCATTGCCAAGTATTTCCTGGGTCACCATACCTGGAAAGAGACCTATCTGGGCAGTTGTTCTATTAGCCAATAAGGCATCTCTGTGCACATGAGAAAAAAAGCCCTTGAACTTCAAGTCACTTCACAGCCATTTGTCACGAAATATTCAAAATGATGGCGCCACTCTATGATGTCTACAAAGTGAACAGTTCCGGCATCTGTGGAACACACCTTTGCAAACTGTCAGAGAGAAGGAGCACGATGGGCATGTGATCTGTGAAGCCGGAACCCAGGGATCCCAGAGAAAGGTGGAGCTTGGGTTCAGGAACAGGAATGAGAGGACAGGCTGTTCCCAAGCCTCCCCACCACGTGGGCACACCATGCCAACAACAACACAAGGATCTGCTGGCTCACAGATGCTACCTGTATGACTGCAGGGTTTCCAGTGTCTACCAGTTAATTCTGTTCTTTTCTTTTCTTTTTTTTTTTAAGAGAGAGAGAGAGAGAGAGAGAATTTTAATATTTATTTTTTAGCTTTCGGCGGACACATTTTTGTTTGTATGTGGTGCTGAGGATCTAACCCGGGC
Source organism: Marmota flaviventris (assembly GCF_047511675.1). Classification (NCBI taxonomy): domain Eukaryota; kingdom Metazoa; phylum Chordata; class Mammalia; order Rodentia; family Sciuridae; genus Marmota; species Marmota flaviventris. Next base: position 23,844,530 of record NC_092513.1, on the reverse strand, counting down.
CGCACGCATGCCAGGCGAGCGCACTACCGCTTGAGCCACATCCCCAGCCCCAGTCTACCAGTTAATTCTGTTGTGTGTCTGGTGTGTCCTGGACCATTGAGGTCCCCAGCCCACAAGCCACTTGAGGGCAGTGTCTCACTATTGCAGCAGCTGCCAGGGCCACTCTCCAGGAGCTGCATCCCCTGGCCGAGGCTCCTCCTTCTGGGACTCCCAAGGCTGCAAAGCCCTTTGGATGCCAGCAGTGGTGTCTGGTGGTCACTTTGTGATTGCCCACACCCTGCCAGAACCACACTGCATTGAGGGAGAACCCTCCAACCTGGCTGTGTTTGGCTCTTAGGCCCTTCTGCAGCAGTGCTAGTATCCTAAGCTCCTTGATGTCCTTCTTATAAGTCTTCTCCTCTAGTCTCTTCCCTGGAACTTAAAATTAAAACTTCTGCTCACAGACTGGCCATTTTCTCCCAGCACACTGACTAGTACCAGGATGTGCCCACCAGTTTATTAATTCTAGATACTGCCATTACACCTGTAGTTATTCTGTAGTAGACCTTTCCTTCAGGGTAAGAAGGAATCTCCAAGGTTTTCTGTAAGTCAGAATAGCAATCTTTTTCTTTCCTGCAGCCATATTATTGGTGCTATAAAAAAGCAGACATGGATGAAAGGGACTAAAATCTGAGCACCTTGCATTCGGGTGACTGTTTGCATCTGGGCGATGTTGATCCATGTGTGCCAGATTAGAACGGAAGCCTCTGCCAGCCTCACTCTTTCCCTCCTGGAAATTCCAGTACACCTGGGGGGAGGATGGAGCAGATCATGGATCGCAGAAAGATGACCAAGGACATCAACCAGTTTCCAGAGCAACTGAAGGGAGCTTTGGAACCTTCCCTGAAGGCGTTTCTGTGCCTTCAGAAGAAAAGTCAGACATCCAGTTTCCAGGGCGGTAAGGACTATATTTGGACCAATAACTGTCAGACGCTTGACTGAAAATATTCCAGATTTCTTTCTAGTCTTCTAAATGCATAAACATTTGCCTTAAACTTTTCTAGGAGGCAGTTGTTTCTAGTCTCACTCAGCCCAATTCAAAAGTTAATGCATGTTTAAAAAAAAAAAAATTCATGAATGAGCCTGTATGGGAAAGTGGGTAGAAGAGAAGAAAATTGAACCTAGGTTGGAAGACCTCAAGCATAGTCTCTGTCATTGACTATTAAGTGCTGCCAAGCAAGTGAGGTTCTCTGAGACTCAATGTCTATACCATCAAAACTGGGTTAAATGAAATTAGAAGTTCTTGAAGGCAACTTCCAGTGTGAACCATCTATTGATGCTCCTGCCCCCTTATCCTTCCCCCCACATTTACCTCTCTTGCCCTCTTTTTCCTTCCTTTTCCCCTTCACTCTTCTTTTTCCTTTTCTCTTATGTCTGCTGTTTTTCTTCCCAGACCTTGACACAGACTCTTTTATTTTCATCATCAGGAGATTTGTGCCAGCGAATGTGATGCAAATAAAGTTAGACAGGATTTTGGTTCTGGCTGAATAAGAATCGCTTCACTTGAATTTATAAAACAACAACAACAGTAACCCAGTCCCTCTCAACTGATTCTATTCAAAATTTCTTGGCTTCTGAATTTCAAGAACAAGCTGTTCTTGTAGGAGGTTAATTATAAAATGTTTGGCCCACCTCCTTCCCCATTAGTGACCAACACCAAATGAATCCCCAGAGAAGTGTGCAACGTCGGAACTGCCCTCAAAAGTCAGGACTGGCCCCTCTCCTGCTAGTTCAGGAAACCCAAGTTTAAAATGTAAAAATTGTCTACAAAGCCATGAGAGAAAGATTCCCAGAAATGGTTAGTATTCACACACACACACACACACACACACACACACACACACACATGGCTTTAATAGTTCCTCTCAAAGCAGACCGACTTTAGCAACTCTGACTTTCTAAATGTTCTCCTTTGCTTCTGGAAACAAGTGGCAGTGGTGAGCTGGTGGCTTTGAGAGGAACAAGAAAAGCTACACAAATAGGGAGCATCTTGAAGCTGAGACATTTGGAGACCAGAAAGAAAAGTAAGTGCAGTGGATTCAAACACATAAAGCATATACAATTCCATGAGCTTACAATGAAAGTAAAAATAAAAACATTGTTCATCTTTGGAGGTTACTAGGGTGCTAATTCCTTATACTGAAAATTGATAAATAAGGAGAAAGAATCAAGCATTTATTACACCTGTCAGGATGTATGCTCCTTTGCAGACAACCTGCAAAAAGTTTACGAGGAAAATTATTCTTCATAGATGAGTCATAGGTAATCATTGCAGCAACAGCAAAGAATTAGAAAACTCACAATCTTAAGGCTTAACAAAATAATAGATATAGGCATTTCTCATCAGTGATTGCTAAAAGCATTTAGATGAAAGATGGGATCACAGAATGGATGAGATAAGACTTCATATGAATGCACTGGAAGCTTAGTGTCGCTAAGTGGAACCTCTAGTCGGTTAATGCATCCTGATAAGACGTGTAGGAGACAGTACTTCCATGAAATATTCTTGCCCTTTCCCCACATTGGACCTAAATCCAATCAGACTCTAGGTCTACCGGAGAAATACAGGAGATAGTGGCACATGTTCAGCAGCACCACAGAGATGCAGGCAAGGCCTCAAAGGGGTAAATGCTAAGTTGTACAAGAAAATCACCCAGTTTAATAAAATATATGTGGCAGACACAAAGAGAGGGAACAGCTGTAGATAAAATGAGACAACATACAAAGGTAAAATGCAATGTCTACATGGTATTTGGATCTTGAACTAAGTATGCCAGCTACATTTTTAGATAATCAGGGACTTAAACATGGACTATTAGATAAAGCTGAGGAATGATTGCTATTTTATTGGTTGTGACACAGATTTGTGTTTGAATTTTTTAACGTCTTCAAGAATAGAATAGCGGAAAGCTGATGTTTTGCATTGGAATGGAGATGAGGAGGTTCCACTTTTCTGTGTATTTGAATTTTTCCCTAATGGAAGGTTAAAAAAAAAAAAGACAGCTTATGTAAAGTATCTAACATTGCTCCTAGGAAGCACTCAAACATGTATGATTAGCTATAATCATAATAATCATATGCATAAAAATATTCCATTTTTTCTGACAAAGTTAATAAAAGACATTGAAGTTGCTAATGTTGATATGGTTTTGTTTAGAGTCTACTGTAGTGGGGAGAAAAACACTTAAGTTAGGGCTCTGTGGCTCAATTTAACATATTTAGTTGATGTCTCAAGTACTGCATATAAATAAGCTCTTGGACTGTGAATAAGAAAATTAAAAACAAAATTCTTAAGCTAGCAGTTTAAAATTTTCTTGGTTTAATGTTTCTGGAGGACAGTTTATTTTTAGCATATTCTGCTTAAGTAATTTTATCCTTTTTATTTTTAATATCCTTATATTTTCTGAACTCAGGTATTAAAAAAAGAAAATTAAATCATCTGGAATTTTCAAATTACTGTTAGGAGAAAAAAAGCAAAAAAGATATCTTATCACATGATATATATGATAAGATATGATGTCTAGTGTCTTTCACTCTTGGGATCCATTTCACATGTACTCTTTTGCTATACAATTAACCCAGCTAACTTCTGATTAGCCTCTAATATGTTAGGAGGGTTCATTACATCTATAGGAACTTTTGCTTTCAGAAAATAAAAACCTCCCTATATCGCCCACATCTACTCCTCCTCACATGTGGGTTGTATAAAAAGGTGAGAATAAAAAAATATGTTGAGATAATGCTGTGGTCCATGAGCTTCAAATGCAGTGTCTGGAAATATCCTCTCCAAGCCCTGGGTAAGCCAAGTCCCTAGGTGAGACTGGCCACCTTAGGGAGGCTTAATGTAACCATTAACTTCCAACTTTCCAAGTCTAAAACCTTCTGGAACTCCTTCTATTTTTAGATGATAGCCAGGTGTGATGGTGTACATCTGTAATTCTAGTGACTCAGGAGGCTAAAGCAGGAGGATCCACAAGTTCAAGGCCAGCCTTAGCAACATAGTGAAGCCCTAAGCAACTTAGCAAGACCCTGTCTCAAAATAAAAAATAAAAAGGGCTAGGGATGAAACTCAGTAGTAAAGCACCCTTGAGTTCAATCCCCAGTACCACCAAAGGAAAAAAAAAAAAAAAAGGAGAGAGAGAGACTAAAACACAGTAGGTCCTCCACACCCTTAAGTTTTATATCTGTGGCTTAAACAAAATTAGAAAATATTCAGAAAAAATATTTCTGTACTGAACATATGCAGACTCCCCCCCCCTATTTATATAACATTTACATCATATAAAGTATCAGGTATTATAATCTAGATATGATTTTAAGTATATGTGAGGGTCAGCCTTGGCAGTGTACACCTGTGATACCAGCTACTGGGGAGGCTGGGACAGTCTGAGTTTGAGGCCAGCCTCAAAAACTTAGCAAGACTCTGTCTCAAAATAAAAAATAAAATGGGTTGGGGTACACCTCAGTGGTAAAATGCCTCTGGGTTCAATCCCCAATATGCAAAAAAATAAAAATAGAGTACATAGGAGACTATGCCTAGGTTGTATGTAAAATATCAGGCTATTTCATAAAAGGGACTTGAGCATTGGTGGGTTTGGGTATATGAGGAGCGTCCTAGAACTAAAGCAAGTCAGAAGAGGCTGGACACCTGATCCTACTTTGGAACCAGTCCCTTGCTGATGCAGAGGAACAACTATGCGGTAAGAAAGAGGAGCAGGAAAATGCTTTTCAAGATCACAACTGCCTTCATGCTGTGAAAGTCAGAGCTACCAGAGTATTTGCCAGTCTTCTCTGGAATGGTTAATGAGCCCTGCTTTTCCACTGGGCACCATGATGGCTGTTATGGTTCAGATACCATAAAAGCTCATGTGTGAGATAATACAAGAATTTAGATATTAAATTTTTGAGTTATGAGAGGTATAACCTAATCAGGACCTTAGTCCATGACAGTGATTAACTAGGTGGTTAGAGGCAGGTAGGGTGTTGCTGGAGGAGGTAGGTCACTGGGGCGTGCCTTTGGAGTTTATATTTTGTACCTGGTGAAGGGAGTGAGCTTTCTCTGCTTGCTGGTTCCATGTCCTGAGCTGGTTTTCTCCACCACATCCTTCCACCATGATGTTCTGCCTCTCCTCTGGCCCAGAGCTATGGAGTTGGCCATTTGTTGACTGAGACCTCTGAAAATGTGAGCCTCAAATTAACTTTTCCTCCTCCATGTTGTTCTTGTCAGACCTTGGAGTCATAGTGATGAAAAAGCTAACAACAACAATGGCTGTTGGTTTGGGTTGCTGCAGGCGTAAGGAGTAGGCGCTGAAGAGAGTTGAAGTGCGTATTTTAATCAATAAGAAGAATAATTTGTGATTTCTGGGGGCAATCTGGTGGGGGGAGGGAAAGGTTAAAAAAAAGGGACTAGATGGGCAAAAGAGAGCTAGATAGTTGATATCAGGTTGGGGCACCATATATGGTAGGGAGTCTGTGGCATAAACAGCTAGTGGCATAGTTGCCAAAATGACCTTTAGGAAGAGAGAGGGTTAACATGCAGTTTCAAATTGTGTTTCTGCAATATAAATTTTTTTTCCCAAGCATTGCTGTAACAACAAGGACTTTTATGATCAGACAATGTCTATGTCTTATTGCTTTCTTGGTAGGAAAGGGGTGTAAGAAATCAAAGAAACTGGCTCAGTTCCCTATCAAGTTGGGTGGATCCAGTAAGGAATAGTGTAAAGTTCATAAACTCAAGTAATTCATCACAAGAAAGAAATTAGAGCCAGGGGTGACCATCAGGACATAAGTCTTCAGGAATGTTCAAAAGTCTGAGGTAAGAGCTTAGACTTTCTACAAGCTGTGAACTGTGTATTAGAACCAATCTTCTCTTGCTTTTAAGAGGCTGGGTTACCTCAGTTGATAAGGAATTGCAGGAACCTGTTGTATGTGTTTGTCATAAAGCACCGCCCAGCCTTCAAGGAGGTAATGTCTAGTTTTGGTTTGTTTTCTTGATTTTGTCCCCCACTTTTTTGGGGGGGTGTCTAGGGATTGAACTCAGGGGCACTCAACCACTGAACCACATCCCTAGCCTTTTTTTTTTTTTGTATTTTATTTAAGACAGGATCTTGCTGAGTTGCTTAGCACCTCCCTTTTGCTGAGGCTGGCTTTGAACATGAGATCTTCCTGCCTCAGCCTCCCGAACCTCTGGGATTACAGGCATGTGCCACGGTGCCAGACTTCCCCCCACTTTTTTGAGAAGGGTTTCACTGTGTTGTCCAGGCTGGGCTTAGGTGATTCTCCTACCTTAGCCTCCCTAGTATCTGGGACTACAGGCACTCTCAATGATGCCTGGCCATAATGTCTACTTTCTAATGTTGAAATGAAAGCTAAGTTTGCTTCATTAGTCCCCTTCAATCTGTTCCCTTAGAGCCTAAATAGTTGTAATCATTTCAATCCATCTTCATATGAAAATAGTTCCATCTCCACAGGCGTTTTAGTCGAGCTTCTCTGATTTGTTTCTATGATGACTTATTTCTTGTGTAAGCTTGTGTTTAAAACAAATTTACCCAAATTCAGTGCTTCTAACCCTACTGCTGCCATCAAAAGGGCTGAGCATGCAGTAGATTTTCCTCATCTTAGGAAATGATGAGGATTCCGGACCAGGAATCTGCAAGTCTCAGCTTGGGGTCTCAGCTCTGCCACTTAACTCACAGTGTGATCTTGAACCTTCAGTTTCCTAACCTGCAAAACAGGACAACAGGGATGGGGGTGTAGCTTGGTGGTAGTGCATGGTGGCACTTACCTAACATGCATGAGACCCTGAGTGCCATCCCCAACATGCCAAGAACAAAAAAACAAAAATCCTGCACTGTCAACTTCACAAGATTTTGTAGAAAATCAAAAGATAACACACCAATGATCTTATTCAGAATGTGTTCTGAGAGTAAATGAGAATAATAATTGGACTGATGATAGTTAGAAAACAAGGATAAAGAAATGCATTTCCTTTGTTTGATTTAGTGGCAAACCTGAGAAAAGAGTTCCTGAACCCTGAATGTTCTGAATGTTTTTTATTTCTCAATGAGTGACCTGGTGATGGTCTAAACAAACAAACAAAAAACTGGGAACCCCTTTAAACCTTTCTTTTAGCTAATTTTATTTCAAGCTGGTCAACAACCCAACTAACTTCCAATTTCTCTCTGATGAATGAATTCAAAGTGTTCTGAGAATTTCAGCCAAACTTAACTTGAGCCACTGCTACCCTGGGGTTCTTGGTGGTTCAAGAAGTACTTGGATAAGCCAAGAACCAAATCTTTGGAGAGGGCTGATCTCAGTGAAATAGCTTCAGGACTGTAGGACTTCACTGCAGAGGAGAAAGCCAGTTCCCAACAGTGTCTTCCAGCTCTCCTGCTGGATCTGAGCCTTTGGTTGCCTTTCTCTGCTGTACTTACTCTTCCTTGCTCCAGGGAACAGGGCTAAACCATGAAATGTTTATCAGACTTAGATACCTGGGCAGAGCTTTTTATGATAGGGTGGGGAAAGTTACTATTGTGTCTCTGTAAATACAAAGAAATTCAGAACAAGCTCCCTATGCATCACTCCTGGGTACTTGACTATTCTGGGAGAATGGCTGTGAGTCTGGAGCCACCATGGCTTGACCTTGGTTTCCCAGACTCTCATTCCTGAGCATGTAACAGGTACTGAATGACAATTAAGGCCCCATACTCCCTGAGAACGGATCCCCACTCTGTTCCTCCTTTATTTTTCTCTGTTACATTCTTTCCTCAGGCTTTCCTCTTTTCTCCTCCTCCTCCTCTTTCCATTCCCAACAAGTCCAAGTGTGATCTACTTATTCCTTTGCCGGGTTTCTGTTCTCGCGATTAAAAGGCTCAGGGGTCACTCAGGGCTGACTGGGCTGTGCAAAATAACCACACAAGAGACACAATTACCTTTTTCTTTGGGGTCACTGTGACGGCTCCTCTGACCTTAAGGGTCCGCAGGAAGAGAGAGAGTGAGAGCACGTGCTGACCCCCTTTATTGAGGAGAAGCTATTCAAATGAGGCAAGGGGTCAGGTTTCAGGGGGCTGAGTCTATCTTCATGATGTCCACTGTCAGCAGGTTGACTGACATCTGGGTAGGACATACCCAAGGGCACAGTAAGAGAAGGGGACACACACAAGGCGCTTCCATGGAAGATTCTATGTGGGAAGCCGTTCTCACACGTGATTGGGTACCTCCCTGACTGGGTGTGAGGCGCTCAGGCCAGCTGTGTCAGAGCTTATCCCCACCCTTTTTAGGTACGAGAGCCTGTCCGTGTGGGGGTGTGACTGACCATTGACCCTGAAACCAATCACTGACCCTGACCTTGGAATGCTGTCCCCCTCGACCTTCCTTGGATGGAATTTTCCCCTGAATTTTTTGTTTCCCAATAAAAGCCCACTCTCTGGCGTGCTCTTTCTCTCTCCTGCTGGTCTCTTGTGTAAACCTCGCTACCACATCAGGTGGCTTGAGGCAGGAGCCAGGAAGGGCATTCTCTTAGCTGGGCAAGAAAAAGGTAAATTGAGTTTATGTGTCTTTATTTTGATCTCACTAGTTAACTTCTATGTTTGGAACCTCTAGTATGAAGCTAACGTCCTGGTTGTGCAGCAGAATTCTATCCTAAACAGGGCAAGGGGTTATATTACAAAGGAACAGGTGAGCATAGCTTCACCCATGGGGCTGTAGCAAGACACACCCATGCACGAGACACCGACCCTCGCACCTAAGAAGGGTGGGAAAAGTTCTGCCACATTTCTGCAACTGAGCGCCTAGCACCCAGCCCGGGAGTGTGACTCAGTCACGCATAAGGTTGGTCTCCCACATTTCTTTATTGTTCAAATACTATCAGCCCAACTTTTAATCATAGACCCCATAAAGCAAGTCAGTCAGAGAGCAAGGAACAGATTCCATTTTGGTTATTCTAAAAATGTATATTTGGGGAAAATGAACAGTTGGAAGTAATTATAAGGCTTCTTAGAAGAATAACTTTTTATAAAATAATAGATGCTCATTATAGAATTTGGCAAGAAAAAAATCTGAATAGCCTTAAAATCCTTTCGTTGGATATACGTGATTGTGCATTTGGCTATGGATCCCAGATGTAGACCAATTGTACCTTACCCCAGAGACCCTTCCTCTCCACCTAGTGCCCATAGGAGGAAAATGCCAAAGGAAGCAAGGCCAAGAAAAGGAACTCCTTACCAAGAGGAGGGGTTTGGGCTCTGAAGCCAAAAGTAGAGAGGCTCAGTACCTGCACTGGATCACACCAAGTGCTTCATCTTCTGGAAATAATTGGGCCCTGATGGATTTGAGCCAATGCCAGCTACAAGCTGTTGCATCTGGGACCTCCAATTCTGACCCAATGGGAGTGACAGCTGAAGCTGGAGCTGTCACTTCCTCTTCTTGGAGTCAAGGAGAAGAAGAGTCAGAATAGGGGCTACTTAGGCCACTGTTGCAGATTTCTGATGGGCAGAGCCTTGGAGAAAGAAAGAGAGGGACCTGAGTCAGCTAGGCCCCCACTCAGCCGTGCATGCTGGCTTGCAACCGGACCCCTCCATGACCAGAGCCCCACTGGGTGCAGAGCCCTCTTGTCTTCCTAGGGGTACAATGAGGAAAGTGCAGGGCTGCGGAGCAGGGTGTGGGAGATAGGGGAGGAGTGTTCCCCCAGAGGCCTTTACCTTTGGCCCTACACTCTACTTTTAGGAATTCAAAGGAAATAATCAAGTACATGCAAAAAGCTTTGGCTTTAAGAATGGCGAGTACAGCATCATTCATGACATCTCAAGTAATTTGAACGTTAAGTTCACATAAATTATGGTAACTAAATTATGAGGCTTCGAAAGGCAGACTCCACTAGATCACTGGGTCCATCACTCTATCAAAGCCATTTTCTGATGTCAAGGCTATTTTCAAGGAGTTCAGCCCATAGTTCAATATTTATTTTTCTAAATTTCGTGTGATCAATCTATTTTTCCAACATGTTAAAAAAACAGGGAAAAAGGGGCTGGGGATGTGGCTCAAGCGGTAGCGCGCTCGCCTGGCATGCGTGCGGCCTGGGTTCGATCCTCAGCACCACATACAAACAAAGATGTTGTGTCCGCCGAAAACTAAATAATAAATATTAAAATTCTCTCTCTCTCTCATCTCTCTCTCTCTCTTAAAAAAAAAAAAAACAGGGAAAAAGGACAGAGAAATAAATGCCTTTATTAGATCCAAAGAGTAGTGAAAAAGCCAACAATATGAACATTTGGAGCTTAACATAATCCTGGAGATAATAAATTGAATAAATAATAATTTATTATCAATTATTTATTATTAAATAATTTATTATTAAATAATTGATAATAAATTGAATTAAATATCCCTCATTATGCGGATAATAAAATGAAATCCTAGCGAAGGAACGTGACTTACCTAAGCGTAGGTTGAACCAGAATCCTGTTCCTTTGATACTCTCTCTCCCCAACCCCAACCAAGGGCTCCCTGGGCTGCCCCTCCCTGAGGCTGTAGGGCTTGCATTCTGGCAGAGATTGGATCAGGCCCCCTCTATTGATACAATCTCTGATTAAAATCAGCATTCAGACAAAGATGCTCAGTTTAACAAACACAAATACACAGTAAAATCTGAATGTCAGATAAACAATAATTTTTTAGTGTGCACATGTGCACTTACATTTATATTATATATTATTTATAATATTTATTTACATATGTATACACATTAAAATTATTATTTACTTGAAATTCAACCTGAAAATTGAAATTTGAGTGTTTATTTTTTTAAAAGTGCATTTTTGGAGGCCAAATATATTTCCTATATTCAAAAAGAGATGAGTCAAAGATTGTTAGGTTAAGAAATACTAACGGGGTTGGGGTTGTGGCTCAGCGGTAGAGTGCTCGCTTAGCATATGCGAGGCCCTGGGTTTGATCCTCAGTGCCACATAAAAATAAATAAATAAATAAAGGTATGTGTCCAACCAACTACAACTAAAAAATAAATACTAAAAGAAAAGAAAAAGAAATACTAACAATTCCATTCCAATTTCAGGACTTTTAAAAAAAATTTTTTTTAGTTGTAGATGGACAACATGCTTTTATTTTGTTTATTTTTATGTGGTACTGAGGATTGAACCCAGGTCTTCATATGTGCTAGGCAAGTGCTTTATTTCTGAGCCACAACCCCAGTCCAATTTCAGGACTTTTTACAGATGAGAAAACTGATAAGCAGAGGGAACAGTGTTTTGCCCAAGGTTCCATAGTCGACAGATGACCAAGTTGAGACTAAATTGTGGATGTCTCCTCGAACACACCACCATGTGTGTCTTGTCATAAAAAAAAGTCCACTTTGTTGGGCTGGGCTGTAGCTCTATAGTAGAGCACTTTCCCTAGTGCATGCAAGGTCATGGGTTTGATCCTAGTAATAGAAAAACACACACACACACACACACACACACAATTTGTAAATCTTTTTAGGCTACAGCATTACAATAAATGATTTCTTCATTGCCAAAACATAAAGTAGCAGAAGATTTTTGGAAGATCTTTTAGCTCTCAAATTCCAGCATGCATCAGAAAGAATATCATCTGGAGGGCTTGTTCAAACATACATGGCTAAATCCCATCCTCAGAGTTTCTGAGGCTGGTGGTCTGGGATAGGGTTTAAATTTGCATTTTAACCAGTTCTGGTGGAGGTGGGGAGGGGTGTGCTGTTGCTATCCGTTCAGGAACATTGGAGCACCATCGGTTCAGTCAATGTGAATGTGCCCGATCTACATGAGTTCCCTGTTTACACGAGTAAACAAAAATCCTTGTGATGAGAAATATCATATCTTGATTATAGAAAATCATTCTCTGCACTATTACAGACACTTTTTTTTTAGAGGCGAAACCAGTCCAAATAAGTTTGCTGACCAATGAGACTGGACTAGAGCAATGAGTTAAATGATAATGAGGCAAATTTAGCTAAGGGAAAGAGAGAATAGGAACAATAAATAGTGTCAGAAATGAGGAACCACGTGAACAATATGAAAATTTGCTGCACTCAGACTGTTCTGTGACCATTTCATACCTTTTTTTCTCCCCCTACCCCAACTTAGCTCTTCAATTATGTGGCTAATTGCAGCTGAATGAGACATTTTGTTGAGATTATTATGGCCATACACAAAGTTTTGAGGCCTTTGTTCCATTGCTCCCGTGGGAACACAGTGCCCTAGTTCTACCATCACAGCTTCCTGCTCCATTGCTCCTCCCCCACCAGGGCTGCCTCTACTGCCCCTGAACAATGACCAGATTGTTACACCTCTTGGCTTCTGAAGGATCCCAGAACTGAAGTTCTCAAACCCACCTTCTCATCCTTGTCCTTCTTCAATTGGCCCCTGTGCAGCTCTGAGCTTCCAGGCCCAGAAGTCATGTAATGATGGCATCTTGTACTTTGCATGTAGCAACACATGTATGTGATGGGCATTTCATCTTCCACCTGATGGCATCACCCGATTCTAAAATCACTGGGGAAAATGCTATTAAAACAGTCAAATTACATCTCCAAACTGAGAGGTCTGAGAGAGAGATTCACTTGGAAAGAGCAGTCTTTTCTGAAAAACTCAGGTGATTGTGGTGTAATTCTGCAGACAAAACTTAATTGGAAAATATCCATGGCAGTAAATAAAGAACAAAGGAGAAAAAAAAATCCTCCCCATTCTCCAACACTCAGGCGGAGAGGAGAGCCAGCCCTGTTCAATGCTTACGGATCCCCAGGAGCCGATTTCCAGCTTGCCTGAGGCATAGTCACTGGCCCCGAGAAAAGGGAAATATTTCCCTAAATGTAACTGGCAGCCTAGCAGCCCTCCCAGGAAACAAATGATATTTCACCCACATGGAAAGTGCAGTAAAAGCAGATTTCAGATCTCAGCTGGGAATTCAGGAGATGAAGTTAGGATTGATTCCTTCAAGTATACAGGGTTCTGGTTTCATCTCTGCCTCTCAAACACCAGGACTGTGATTCCCTGCAGAGGAGGCAGAGAGGCCAATGGAGGCCAGGAATACAGAACTGTAATAGATTCCTAATAAACAAGCCTGTGAAGAGAGCAGCATTGATGTTCAGGATGAAAGCAGTGAAAGGAGAGGTGGGCTTGGCCCCCAGACTCTCTCCCTGCCATGAATCAAAGTCGTCATGGGGGTGGGCTGATATTTCTTGGGGAGGGGTTACATATTATTTAACAGGCCACAATTAAGTGTTGGTCAAATTGATCTACAAGAATAAACAGTCTTGGAGCTGAGAAGCTAAGCAACCCCTCAAATGTGGGCCAGAGCAGGCAGTTCAAAGGAAAGTTACCTATACTTTAGACCTGGACCCCAGGGACCAGCCTTCAAAGTGTTGGAAGGCCATTATAGTGGCTTATGAAATCAAGATGACTTTACCAGTGGGCCAGAAACCAGCTGGGTACAAAAATTGATTTAAGGGCCCTATGAAGATTTTTGTTGCCAAATTCTCGTTCTTGAAACTAAACTCTATAGTCTTTAAAATATAATCCCCCTTGAAAGATGGTGGCTCACCATCTCCATGGGCACTTAGCATATTTTGATCTTCTGGATAATTTCCTCAAAAGAGTTGAAGAGATCTTACACCCACCCCTACTGTCTGGTGTCTTGGGGCCAACATCCTATACAGGGGCCAGTCACTTGCTCTCTCCACCCAGTACATCATGGACTAGAGTCAGTCGTAGCCTAAGCACAGCCAGGGAGGGAGCTGCCTTCCCCCAGGTCTCTGGACCTGGGAAGAGTGTTTTGTAGATACAAAGACTAGATTTCTACCACAGCAGCAACAAGCAGACTCTGCCTGCTTTATGACCATCTCTAGATCCTGCAACTCCTCTTCCAGGCCTGATCCTCCAACATCTTAACTTTTCTGAGCCCCAATAAATGCTTTCTCCTCAAATGAACCAAAATTGGTTTCTGTTGCTTGTAGCCAGACCACTGACTAATAGAGTCCCTAACTAACTCCCGCATGTGTTTATGGGGCATTTGCATCTCTTAGCAGTGGGATGAGTTCATTAGGGGTGTGACCAAGAGGAGTAGCTGCCCAAAGAAGCCAAAAGGAACATACTTGGGAGGTGTGGCCTGACAATTAACTCCCTGTCAACTTCATGGAACTGTCCCAGGTAATGATAAAAAGGTGATAATATGTACTTCCGAGATTAGAGAACATCTTTACATATATCTTCTGATTTGATCCTCAGAATTACCCTGTAAATTGGACAGAAGGAGAATTATATCCACTTTTTAAAAGGAAAGAGGTTCAGAAGTTAAATATCCTACTAAGTTCCAGCAGCTCTAATGGCAGAGTTCAGACTTGAATTGAGGTCTTTGTCTCTCAGCTCATCTGTGGTCCACACCAGAATACAGTCATGCACCAGGAAAAAAGTAGGCAAGATAAAGGAGTCAATCCTTGGGTTTAGAATTAATGAAGAGAATCAGCATCATGTCTTTCCAAGAGTAATTGAGCTAACGGCATTTTGAGCAGAACAGGTGAATGAGAGAGCACAGGAAGGATGTAGAGTAGCCAGGGACAAAAGAAAGAGCACAGAGGATTGAAGGCTGGAGAGGAAATGAATAAGAATAGGAGCAAACACACACACATACACACACACACACAGTTGCTAAGGGCTTTACCTAGGTAAGTCATTTTTACTTCATAATCCTGCAAGGAAAGTAGATATTGGGATCAATAAGAGAAGGTAATAGCAGTATTGTCATTTCACAAACAAAAGTACAGGGAAAGTAATTAGCTCACCCAAGTTCACATTGCTTGACTAAACTGCTAGTAAGTAGTAAGGCTTAGATTTGAACCTGTGTGGGTCCTTTCACCCTCTTGCACTTAACCACCATGATTTCTTGGTTTTCTAGTGTGTAAGTCAGCTCTGGAGTTACCATCAAAGTAGAAGGACACTGAGGTGTCTGAGGTCCATGTGAAGCCTCTCTAGGTAGGACTAGAGGAGTAATCAAGGATGAGCTTGGTAGGTGGAAGAGCAGAATGACCTGTTTCCCTGACCAAGCCTTATTAGCAAGTATGTCCAAGTAAAAGGAGCATGGATTTGGACCCTGCTCTGCCTCCCATGAGCTGGGTCATCCTGGACAAATCACACATCTTTAGTCCTGAATTCTTCATCTAAATAATGAGTCAATAACGCCTCTTAGTGAAGAAACCAATATAATCCTTACAATATGGAGTAAGTAGTAATTAAATAACGCTGCCCTGTTGCTCTCCTGGGGATATTTAATGGTGTTTCACAGAAAGTGTCAAGGAATTGAGTGATGGGGGATTGCATTTTGAATCCCTCTCCAACCCAGGAAATTATTTTTCTCCCCAGGAGAGATTTAAAACACTCATCTCTTTGCCACCATATGCAAAGAAAGGCTGGCCCTGCAGAGAGGAAGCAGCCAACAAGGAGAAGACACACAAATTATCTGTATTAGACAATCAGAGAGGCACTAGTCCGTTTATTACTGAAGCAGGCAGACAACATCTCCCAGAAGATACTGATGGGAACTGACTTTGTAGAATCCACTAGATAAAGGTTATAGTAGTCAGAGTTCTCCAGAGAGACAGAACCAATATAATGGATGAATGGAAGGATGGATGGACAAACAGACAGATAGATAGGAGAGGAGATTTATTAGGGGAATTGGCTTGTGAGATCATGGAAGCGAAGAAGTCCCACAATCAGCTGTCCACGAGAACCAGGGAAACTGGTACCATCATTCAGTCCAAGTTCATAGGCCAAAGAACCAGAACCAGGCTGAAGACTCAACAACCCATGTGTATACTGGCACAAGTCCCAAGTCCAAAGGCTAGAGAGCATTGTGATTCTGTTGTCCAAAAGCGGGAGAAAAGGGCATCCCAGCTCCAGGGGGTGGAGGACAGAGAGGGAAGGGAAGGGGAGGGGTTGGAGTCTGTCAGGACTCCCAGCTAATTAGATGGTGCCCACCCACATTGAGGGCAGATCTTCCCCATGTAGTTCACTGACTCACATACCAATCTTCTCTGGAAATGCCCTCACTGACATACCTAGATGTAATGCCTTAGCAGCTCTCTAAGTATCCCTTAATCCAGCCAAATTGATGCCTAAAATGAACCACCACAGAGGCTGAGTTTGGAGGGAAGTTTGCTCACATTTGGTGGGAAGCTTGCTGCTGAGGGCTTTATCCGAAGCATGAAGCAGGCGCCTCAGCACACAGCCAGGGAAGTCCTCCAGCCGGGCCCAGCAGAATCTTGTCTTGGCTATGGACCAAGGCTCACCAACCGATCCTGGGAGAAAGTGCTGGAGGGTGGCATCAGAACTCATGGTTCTCCCCGTAGTTGCTTTTATGTAGCCATATCAAGATCTATGTATCAATCTATCTCTTCATAAATGTACAATCCACACAGAATAGGAATTCAGTCCTCTTGATGTACAGGCAGAAAGTTAAAAAAAAAAAAAAAAACAGCCAAAAGATTACATGTATCTGTCTAGGTTTGGTGAACCCCTTTAGTCACAATTCTGTGCCTATGATGGAGAGAACAGGCAAGTGGCAACCCTTAAAAACTCCACATTGGTAAGATTTATTGCTATTTTACAACATTAAATTACTAAGAACAAAGCACTTAAAATATAATAGTGTTTGATTGGGGCAGGTACTCTATAAGCCACTCTCTCAGGCTGCCTCATTTCCCAAGTGCCTTAGTGACTGTATTTGACTTGGTAGAGACTATAAGGAGGCTTGGGCTGACGAACTATAGCTGATCACACACATGCATCATCGTCAATGGCTTGCCAGGGTGAGAAGAAAGGAAGGGTCCCATGAACCCAGCAAGGAGGAAATCTGGTCAATGCAGTGCAGGCAGACAGTTACAAAGCAATGGAAAAAAGGGGGTTTCAGGTTAAAAGAAGGGGATACAGAGGTGCCTGAATTCTGGCAGAGGCAGGAGATAGATTAGAACACAAATATGACATGAGCTAGGTGGAGAAAGGGATGTCACCAGAGAAGCTCAAATGCACAGTGAGGGATGAGATCAGGGTGGCTCGGTCATACACCCAGAAGAGGCCTCCAGCAGGATCAGAAAAATTCTGTACCTTAAACAGGACACAGAGATGAGCTTCTTGCCAAGGTTGTGATAGGTAGGAAAGTGACAAACACTTCCCAGGAGAAAGAAGGACGAATCAGGGCAGGTGCAGAGCAAGGATTCCCAATAGATTCTGCAGGAGGATATGAGCACAGCCGAAGAGCTGATATTGATCCCTGGCTACAGAACAGCCCAGTGTGCACATGAGGCCGGATGATGTCATGGGAAAAGAGCTGTGTGTGTGTGTGTGTGTGTTGTGTGTGCATGCACATTCCAGGGAGTATTTGGGTAGCAGGAGAAGACATTGGGTTTTTCTGTGGGAGTGTCAGGGCCCAGCCAGGTCATTTTGGCCATCAAGCCGAAATAGACAAGCATGCAAATAGGGAAGAAAAGGCCACATAGAGAAGGAGAGATTCCATAAGTGGTGCAAGAGTCTCGCTAGAGGAAGTGGCAGGACCAGAGGCTTGTGGTATGGCTTTTGAAGGAGAAGCAGGAAATCGATGAAGAAGAGAACATTCTGTTTGGTGTTTCAGTTCTCTACTAGCAGGTCTCAAACTTGAGCACCCATCGGAATCACCTGGAAGACTTGTTAAACAACTTTCTGGGTTCCAACCCTAGAATTTCTGATTCAGTTCTGGGACTGAGCCTGAGAATTCACATTTCTTGCGAGTTCCCTGATTTAAAAAAAAAAAAAAAAAAGACATTGCTGGCCTAGAACCACACTTTGAGAACCATTGATCTGAAGTAATGGTGTGGAGAATAAATTTGAAGTTTTACTTTGTGCCCTTGGCAAATCAGTGTCCTTCAGAGAGAAACGATTTGGCCTGGCCAGGGAAAGGAGAAAGGAAACTTCACAAACCAGGATGGTGTTGGTAGAGGAAGGTGCCAAGGATTCAAATCCCAAACTAACTGAAGAAGCAGAAGGACCAGGGGTCAGGGCCAACCAGGGAGCCCTGTCAGACATGGAGAGTCTGCTTCTGCATTCAGTGGAATCGAGGGACACTCAACAAAGGGCAACTGAAACCAAAGCAATTTCTTCCCATTTTTACCTGGGAACTTGCAAGAAATGCAAATTCTGGGCCCCATCCCTGACCTGAATCACATTGTCTCAGGTATTTGAAATCCTGGAATTAAGGTTCATTTATAGTAACAATAACAACTAAATTTCCAGGTACTTCCCTCTTAACTGATAAAGAATTCAACCAGAGCACAGTATAATTTTGTCCACCCTGGATCCCGCCTTGCACAGGAGGTGCTACCCTCCTTTAGCTCACATCAGCAGCTCCCCACCTCACACCAGGATTGTCTGAGCGCTTGACACAGGAGACCCTTCAAGGCTGAGATCACTTTGTTTCTTGCCCTACCCCCACTGTGGGAGTAGAGAGTTACACACAATTGGTTCTTTTAAATAGTTAAGAGTTGTTAAATATTAATAGTATAATAGTTGTCGAAGTACACCAGTACACGGGAACTCTGTCATAAGACAGTCTGATTTTGAACTGTTATGTTTTATGCACACATTCACGTGGGACAGTTTTAAGTGTAGAGAGCTGGACTTGAAGTTGCATCTTGGCTTCTGGGTCCAGCTCTGACACTGAGAAGCTGGTGTGGGGGGGTGGGACTTGGCACCTTTCAGGTTATTTGATTCCCCCATCAGTTAACTGGAGACAGAAAAAGATCAAGTAAGTGTGGAGAGCCATTCTCACGCATGACTGGGCGACTCCCGGTTTGGGTCTGAGGCTTCTGGCTGTGTAGGAACTTTCCCGGCCCTCTCCTGATGAGAGAACCCATCTGTGTGGGGGTGTGACTGACCACTGACCCCGGGGGCCCAATCACTGACCCTGACCTTGGAGTGCGGCCCCCCCTCAACCTTCATTGGATGGAATTCTCCCCTGAATTTCTTGTTCCCCAATAAAAGGCTATTCCCTGGCGTGCTCGCTCTCTCTCTCTCCTGCTAGCCCTGAGTAATCCTTGCTGCTCTACAGGTGGTTCAAGGTTGGAGCCAGAGAGGGGAACCGTCTCGGACCTGGTCATAGAAAAAGGTAACTGAGTCTGTGTGTTTTATTTCGATCTCTGCTAGCGAACTTTTATGCCAAGAACCTCATTAATGAAACCAATGCGCAGGCCGCATGGTGGAAGTAAGATGAGTGGAGAGGTCTTTGAACTTTTAGGAATGCCACAAACACAGTGGGGGTGGGGTGCTTCTTTTGACCTGACTTCTCTCTATTATTCCCTTTGGAGAGTATATTCTTGTCTGTCAACTTTGATCCAGCCATTATATGACAAGTGGGTGAGACAGAGATTCTCCTGTCCTGGCCTTGAGAAAGGAAGTCAACTTCCTTTAAAGCCCTTCAAGGAAATACTTAGTCTGTGCATGAACTGAGATCAAATCCCAGAGCCCTGTGAGATCTGATAATAGAATTAATAGACTCACATTAAAAGGGCAGCAGTGGTCATGCCACATTGACAGCGGTGGATATTGTTACACGGATCCCTTCAGAGTGAGGTAAATAATTATTAACTCAGAAGGTTCAAAGTGCCACTCTAAGCAAGACCACATCTTTCTTGTATTTTAGATGTGCAGTTGTCTCTTTGGGCCAATGTACAGGACCTTCTCTTTATTATTATTTAACTTTATTTCCTTGTGGAAATATGGAAAAAATATGAGCTAGATGCAAAGAGAGCTAAATTTAGTGGTGACCATTTGGAGACAGGCATAGGCTAAAGCTAGAGCTTGAGGAATGTCTCTCCCAGGTGGTGTTAGTGCCATTAGTCAGGTGCTCTTGGGTGTTCAACCTAGCTGGGCTGTCCACTGTCTGATCTATTTCCCAGCCCTGAAACCCTACCAAGGATGGAGATGAGGTCAGGGTTTTCAGGCTGGGCCTGGGATTGCTGCTTCTCCTCACACGGCCCCACAAACCATGACTCAAATCCTCTGTATTGACATTAAGTTCAGTCCATTTATAGTCTTCTGGCACATCGCTCCCTCTCCAGGGTCCTCAGAAGCATGACATGGGTTGATCCATCTCTCCCCTGTCTGCTCCAGATGCAGCCTGTCCATGCTGGGAGGCACTAGGCCAGCTCAGCACTCTCAGACTCGCTCTTCGCTCTTCTCTTCACTCCTGCTCACCCCCGCTGCCCTCTGCAGTCCATGGCTTGTCCTTCTTGGTAGGGGGAAAAATAAAACAAAAACAGAAACATAAGGGAAAGAGCAATGGAGTCTGTTTACTCGATGTCGTTTCCATTGTTTTTTGCTTCAATCTCCTTATGGAACTCATTCTTCAGTATCCCTCACTGATCCTTGTTTTCTGCGAGATGTACAAAATTCTGAGGTCACCTGAACCTCCATCCATTGCTATAGTTGAAATGGGGCTGCTTTTGGTGCCTGGTCTCAGCAGGGATTTCTATCCCACCTCTGGGGGGTCCTGGCTGGCACCCACTGGAGCTAACTTAACAGAGGGACCTTTGGCAATGAAACTATAGGCAGGTAGAAAACAGAATCCTCTTTGGTATGACAGTGTTCAGGAAACAAATTAGCAGGGGCTTAGTGCTGGCAGGATGAGAGCTTTGACTGTTCCTCCATCTCTCAGCCGGAGGTTAGATCACACTGAGGGTCTCCCCCTTCACCCCTTCCTGATTAGAGGAAGTGAAGTTTCTCTGGCCCCTGCAAGCAGGTGGGCACTTGAGGCATCAGAGAGTCCAGAAAAAAAGACCCTGAATTTATTGAACAGTTTAGGAGGTCAAGTGGAATGGACGGTCCACTCCCTAAATTCCACACTCCTGGCAATGTTGTGTGTGTTGTAACATGACTTTCAAGGGAGCAATGAAGGACTGCTCACGCATACATTCCTCTGAGGCCCTGAGTGTGTTCAGCTGGCTCAGAGTAGGGCTTCCTGGTGAGGGATGCACCTCTCCAACTCCCATCACCCCACCCTGTTCCTGTGATAAGGGGCAGAGCTAGCGATTCACTGGGCCACATTCTTTCTCTGGCACGCTGCTGACTCACTTTTACTAAGGTGCCAGCTGATTACTATGATGTCTAGGAGGAGGCCTGATTGCATTCGATAATATCAAGCCCACACATAGGTATCACCTGCTGGCCATGTGTGGGGTCTACCATCGACACTGGGGCTATAGCATAGAGTAAGACAGTATCTACTCCACAGGCTTCACATTTTAGAGGGGACACTGAGTGATCAATCATACATTTTAAACTATAAGAGGAATGTGTACTATAAAACAGGAGCTCTAGGCCCTTGGAAAGTCCACACAGGGGAACTTAACTGAGCTTGGGAGGCCTGGGAAGTCTTCCTTCAGGAAGCGACATTTCATCTGAGTTTTGAAAACGAGTAGGACAGAAAGAGGTGAGCCCAGATATGACTGCACTGAAGTAAACAGAAAGAGTCTGCTATGACTGGAATAGAGAGACTGAAGGCAAAGATACAGAGGTGGGCAAAAGCCAGGTCACACAGGGCCTTGCAGACTGTTTCAGTGCTGGAGGATTTTATTCTAAGACCAATGGGAAGTCAACTAAAGGCTTTAAATAGGGGAGTGAAAAAGTTAGATTTGCATTTTTAAAATGCTGGTGGAGGGCTGAGGATGTGGCTCTGTGCCTGGCATGTGTGAGGCCCTAGGTTCAATTCCCAGTCTGGGGCCCGGGGGTGGGGAGGTGGGGCATGTGGATAGAGTATGGAAAACAGACTTAAAGGGTTAAGGGAGCAGGCAGTGAGACCAGTTTTTTAAAGATCAAGGTTGACACGATGAACTAAGGTGGTGGCAGTGACAAAGAGATATGAATACATTTCAAAGCCACTTAGAAGATCAGTTAGCCATACAGAGGCATAATTACATATATGATGTGAGGGAACTGTTCAACATGGCACGTGGAAATGGCCTTTGCTGATGTAAGGATGGTGAGGGAAAGCAAGTATGGGAAGGAATCATGGTTATGCTTTGCAAATGTTGCATTTGAGGGATGCTAGAAACAACCACAATCTTCATGTGACAGTCTGAACCTGCCATCAGGACCATGGTGCATGCCTGCCAGAAATAGGCCTCCAATTACAGACCAGCCTATCTAACAATTCTGGCACCTGAAATTACTGAAGTGTGGGTCTAAAGACAGAGAGGAATTGCTAGGAGAAGTTGCAAAATCACCACATTAAACTACATAAAAGCAAAGCCCCAGCACACTGCTTAAAAGTTCATTTTGTAATGCACCTTTTTTTTAGATAAATTATACAAAATTTACCTTTTAACTATTCTAAAGTATACAATATAATGGTTTCTGTTCATGCACAATGTTGCACAGTCTTCACCACTAATTTCATAACATTGTCAGCATACCCAAAAGAAACCTTATAGCCATTAAACAGTCACTCCTCATTTCCCCTCCCCTCCGCCCTCCTGCAACTGTTAGTCAGCCTTCTGTCCTATGGATATACCCATTTTGAACATGTATCATATACATGGAATCATGTAGTATGTGGTTTAAGGGTTTCACACAGCATAATGTCAAAGTTCACCCATGTTGTAGCATATATCTACCTTCACTCCCTCTTAAGGTTGAATAATAATTCATCATATGGTTATACAACATTTCGTATATACATTCATCTGTTGAGGGATATTCGATTTTTTCACCTTTTGGCTATTGTATATACTACTGTGAACATTCATGTACAAGGGTTTGTTTGACTACCTGTTTTCAATTCTCTTGGAATGCACTTGGGAGTGGAATGCTGGACCATATGGTAATTCTATGTTTAACTTTTTGAAAAACTGACGTATTTTTCCCACTGTGAGCTACACCAATTCCATCAGCAATGTATTAGGATTCCAATATCTCTTCATCCTCCCTCCTGCTCTGGTTTGAATGTGTCCACTGTAGTTCATGTGCCAATCATTTACTCCCCAATACAACAGTGTTGAAAGGTGTGCCTTTTTTTTTTTTTTGGTACCAGGCATTCAGGCATTGAACCTAGGGGCACTGAGCCACATGCCCACCCATTTTTTATGTTTTGTTTTACATAAAGGTCTCGCTAAATTGCTAAGGGCCTTACTAAATTGTTGAGGTTAGCTTTGAACTTGTGATCCTCCTGCCTCAGCCTCTTGAGCTTCTGGGATTACAGGCATGTGCCACCACACCTGGCAACAGGTGGGCCCTTTAAGAGTTGTTTCGGTTCATAAGGGCTCTGCCTGTGGCAATGGATTAATGCCATTCTCATTTCATAATGGCATAATTCTCATAATGGCATCCCGGTAAAAGAATGAGTTCAGCCTCCTTCCCTGCTCTCTCCTACTGTTTTTATAAACGGTTAATCTTTCGTAGCTCCCTGTTCCATCATTTTCATGGACAGTGTGTCTTTGTCTAAAAGACTTACAGGCTTCAAGTGTTGGCAGATTCCATGGCTGGTGTGAAACACAGAAGCAGAGAAGCTAAATACTGCCAGTAGCTGGCTTAAGGATGGGTAATGTCTGGGAAGTGGGACTAGGGACCAGGGTACAGGCAGACCCATCCAGTGCAGACCTACAGATGGGGTGAGGAATCAGCAACCTGGGAAGTACTTTTTCCCACAGCCTTGCCAATAAGGCATGACAGGCACTTTCCTAACAGTAGGTGAGAAATTGTGGCCTGGCATTAACCACTCAAGAGTCACATAGAAACTGGTCCTCAACTGCAAACAAACAGGTGTCCTTTGGTGGGTTCTCCAGTGCTGCCTGAGCTGCAGGTGGTTAACCTTCCAGTGCCCATCCAAGAAGGAATCCCACCAGTGGCAGCTAATACATCCCTCTGGCCACCCAGTAGGAATGCTGTCTGCCCAATTGAGCCCCCAAACTCTTCTCAGTTCCCATTTGGCTAACTGCACACCATCACCCGGCCCCCTTTCAAGATGGAGGTGCTGTGGAGCGAAAGGGAAAGGCACCTGCCCCCTGCACCCACTCCTGACTTGTGTGGGACTGATACAGCACCCCTGTTATTGCCTCAAGGTGGACAGATGGAGAGGTAAACAAAGGATCAAGGACCTGTATCAAACACAGGCATACTCAACTTTCTCTTGAAAATTAAGTCAATGCCTGTTAAATGAACATCTCTCCTTGCTGAGAATGCCACTTCCTACTCACGGAAACTGTGGAGCAGAACTTAAAGGGAAAGGGGGACAGTCAAATTTGCCAGTGGTTAACTTTCAACTCATAATTACTTTCCCAATCTGTGCAGCTTGCAAGTACAGGACCATACAGGAATTTAATACCCTTCTATGGAATCCCTCTCAGGAAGCATGGCTTAGGTGCCCTTAAATCCCTGACCTGTGACCCCCCCTTCCTGGGTTGTTGATTGCAGTCCCTCCCCACTAACTGCAGTTACATGGTACATCCCTAATGCTCTGGGTTGCCTCAGAGGCTGCTGTACATAGAGCATTTGTAGAATTGGTTCAGTGGGCCAAAGACAGTCTTAACATTCCATGTGCATGAACAAGGAGGATTAGCCCCAGTGACCTTTCAAAACCCTTTGCAGGATGCAGTCAAGACCTAAGTTACTGCCCCAACTTTGATTTCCATTGTTACCTTGACTAGAATAACGCTGTCCCTTTCACTGCCACCACATATAGTATTCATTCCCATCCACTTATCTTTGCTCTTCCACCCCCACCCCAGATTGGACTGTCCTCCTGACCATGCAATTTCTGTGCATCCTTTGAGGTCAAGGTCAGCTGCGTCTTCTCCAGGAAACTTCTCTGACCTTCGGGCCCCATCAGTCTTCCCTTTCCATCTACCAGCACTTTTGCTGGGATCCTCCCCTTGCTTGTCTCCTATTGCCTTGTGACATGGTTGTTCTGATGTGCCAAATGACAAACTTCCCTCCCCTACTATCTTTCAAGTGTATTCAGTGTGAAAACCATAGATGACAGATTGCTTTGTTATTTTACCCGATGTCTAGAATTCACTAGGCACCCAGGAAGTCTGCAGCAGACAGGTGCCGAATGAACCAGCAACTCTGGCTCTGCTCCAGACGTGGGAACCATGGCAGTGAACACAGGTCATCATTGCACATTAGTTTTGACCCCAAACAAAGCTTTTACTCACTGCTTCCTCACCCATGAGGTCTCAGAATATGCTTGAATCATTCCTGATCAATCAGCACCTGTGGCCCGTTCTTTCTCATTAAGACTCCAACCTAGTTCCCTTTGACAACAGGAGTCCCAGAAATGTGCTGTTCTGCAGGACCCGCTGGCAGGGCCACCTATCTCAGCAGCCACCTTCCTGGGTCCAGGCTCTCCCTCCCTGGCTTTTATCCCTAGAGATGCCGAATATTGATGCTGAAGGGAGCAGCCTTGTTCCCCAGACTCACGTGCCCTTCTCAGCTGAGGCTGCTGCTCTTTGTGACTTTAAGTAACTACTTCAACAAATACTTTCCAAGCATCTGAACCCTATCAAGAGAGGCTCCTCTGAATGCTCCCATTTGCCTTCTTGCTTTCCTTTATATAGAAACCATTGCTTGCTCTTTCTTTGGACCTATTGCAGGATTTTCAGGAAACAAACAAGGAATTTCCAATCTAAATGATAACCTGGAGGCAAGCCATTTGCTGAAATAAATGGAAAGCGATACCAGAGTTCTAGGATAAGTTCTTTGCTCAAAGATTCCCTCAATGGCTTGGAGTCAAGAAAAGTAAAACAGGACAGAGCATCCATCCATTATAGACTTTGGCTTCCCATCGAGCAATAGTCAAAACAGCACATGTTCACACAGCTTCTCATGGTTTGCCAAGTATTTACATATTAATTACTTCACTTGACCCTCAGAATCACCTTGTGAGGTACACATGGGTAGTTTTGTCCTGTGAGGAGGTAGGGACCTCTCCAGGGTTGGGCACCTGTCTCCCTTCCATGGACTTTTCTCCCTACATGGAGTATCACAGCATTCCCTGTGCACTTGGAGAAGAATTAGATTTAAACATGGGATAATGGATGGCCTAATAAATGTGTTCCTCACTTGTTCTTAAGGAAAGCCAGAGAATCTTCTAGAATGAAACCTGTTCAGAGGAAATGACTACTATATCACTGCCCATGAGCCAAATAACCCAAACTGAGATATAAGAGCCTGGAGCTGTGAAGGAGGGTGGGTGGATGGGCAGGGTGTTTGGATTGCTGTGTGTTGTGACACAGCCCCCATATTCATCTGCAGTGCTCCCTCCTGTCCATGCACTCTGAGGACCAGCCTCTGCCATGCTGGGCTGATGTGATGCTGCCACAGATGAGGCAAGAGCCTCTCTTCTTCCCAGCTTGATGCCATGCAGTGTGCTCTGAGTAGCTGGGGCTAGTTGTTCATTGCTGAATATTATTTTCAGTCTATATAAAGACCTCTGCCTGAGCCTTCTACCTGTGTCACTTGGGCTAAAGGAGTTTGGGCTGCAGGGGAGGAACCTGACCCCTCCTAGTGCTAATTATTCAGTATGGCTCTTCTTATTTTTGCAGAGGAGAACACCAGGGCCCCAAGAAAGGGGATAAACCAAATAAACCAAGAAAAGAGAATAATAGACCTGTGACTAAACATCACATTTGCTTCCAGGATCCTTGGCTGCCTGAGACCAAAGGGAAACATGATGTTTTGCATAGACCTCTGCAGTGGTTGGATCCTAAATATCCTCCAAGGGCCCTGTTTGGAAGGCTTGGTCCCCAGCCTCTGGCACTGCTGCGAGGGGGTGGAACTTTGAGGAGGTGGGAAAGAGGTTTGGTTTCTGAGAGTCACTGGGGGGTGTGTTCCTGAAGGGGATCTATAGCCCCTTCGTCTCCCTCTCTGCTTCCTGGTAGCCTTGAGGTGAGCCCCTTTGCTCCACTACGTGCTCCCTGCCACGATATTCTGCCTCGTCCCAGGCCCCAAACCAACAGGGCCAAGAGACCCTGGGCATTAACTCTGACACTGTGAGCCGGTATGAATCTTTCCTCCCTTTACCTTGTTTCTCTCATACCTTCTTTTTGGACACTCAAACCACCTGCTGGCTTTTCAGGTGTATGTACTTCCAGGGCCAACCCCATACCCACTACCCTATTGCCTTTCCTTCAGAGCAAATTTCATCATTTTTATTCATTTATTTTTTAAATGACAATTTTTGTTTTCATTTGTAGTTGTAGATGGACAGAATGCCTTTATTTTGTTTATTTTTATGCAGGGCTAAGGGTCCAACCCAGGGCTTCACACGTGCTAGGCAAATGCTCTGCCACTGAGCTACAGCCCTAGACCAAATTTCATCATTTTAAAAAAATAAAATTTTCTGATTATAAAAACAATAAATGCTTACTTTAAGAAAACAAAAAATGCAAAATTTAGGAGGTTTCCCTACAACTTTGATTTTTAAAATGTTTTCTTTTTTTATTGTAGATGGACACAATGACTTCATTTTATTTATTTATTTACTTTTTATGCAGTGCTGAGGATTGAACTCAGTGCCTCACACATGGTAGGTGAGTGCTATACCACTGAGCCACAACCCTAATCCAAACCCAGGGTCTTGAACATGCCAGGCAAGCACTCCACCACTGAGCTACCTCCTCAACTCTTTCCTGCCTTTTTCTTTGCATATAAATAGAATATATTTATACATCACAAGTTTATAATCATATTTTATAGCCTGCTTTTTTTTTGCTTCAATTACAAACATTACTCCATGTCATTAAAACATTCTTTCTCTATCATCAATATTGGTTGGAACAAGATTC
Source organism: Marmota flaviventris (assembly GCF_047511675.1). Classification (NCBI taxonomy): domain Eukaryota; kingdom Metazoa; phylum Chordata; class Mammalia; order Rodentia; family Sciuridae; genus Marmota; species Marmota flaviventris. The sequence goes on along the minus strand of NC_092513.1, from coordinate 23,816,656 downwards.
CATTCTGGAAACATACCATAACTTATTTAATAATTTTGATGCTGCCTGATAGTCACATTGTTACCAGCATTTGTCTATTAGGAATAAAGTAGCAATGATCATCCTTGTACCCAAATCTTTGTTAGTATCTCTAATTATTTCCTTGGAGTAGAACCCTGGATATAAAAAATCTAGTTCACAGCTTGGCAATATTTTCAACGTGTTTGTATGATACACTCCCTTGTAAGGAGTGTATGAGACGCCCTCAAAGCTACTTGAAAGAACCGTCTCTATTTGATGTCTCCACTTCCTTCTCCCTTTTCTCCTTGACCCAGTGAATCTGACTTTTGCCCCCTCAGCTTCTCTAAAATGGCACCCATACTTGACCTTGTACTTGAAAAATCCCAGGTATTTCCAGTCTCATCTTACTTGACTTCTTTGTAGCGTTTGTGCTGTCAATCACTCCTTCTTCCTTTTGAAAGCTCAAGAGGAAGAAGGAGTGACTTTTGAATCTTTGTCTTTCATGTTCCTCTTCCTAGATTTTTATCATATCTTCATAGGTTTAGGAATGATTTGGGCTACCAGTGACAAGTGAAGAAGGATTTATTTTTCTTACACACAAGATGATGGATAGCTGCCAAAACTGGTTTAGTAGTCCACTGATGCTAGAGCCAGCATTTATGAGATTCTCCTGTCTTTCCTGGCATACTTGTCGCCTCAAGATCACAAGCTAGCTGCTGTAGTATCAGACATCACATCTGCATTCAAGATGTGGCAACTTCTCTGGTTCTTGTTTGTTTGTTTGTTTGTTTAATCTAGGAAGAAAGTTCTCTTAAGGAGACTTCCTGCTATTTTTCATCACCCAAAGCTGGGTCACACATCTGATTTTAAGCCAACAATAATCCATCCTCTAGAGGCCAGGGAAAGTGTTAACTTCTTGAGGTCAAGAGACCTTTACCCACTACCCCAACAGATCAGTGTTATTTTAGGAGGTGTGGTCAGCTGAAGAGAATGGCTTTGCATGGACAATGGAGAGCATGGGTGTAATTGGTGATTTTAGATTCCTTTCTCGACCCACAAACACAGATTTCTCCTCCTGCCCACAGTGATGACAGCTCAAAGCCTGTATCTGCAGCCCAGGGTGTAGCAACTCCCTTGCCTCTCTCTGGAGTTCCTCAGGCACCAGCGTCCCCTTCATCAGAGACCCACTTTCTCCTCTGGGATGACTTCTCCAAATTTATCCCAATTACTTATGCCAGGAGCTTCTGAACATGTTCTAATGTCAGAACATTTTTGTTTTATTATATTACTTATTTATTTTTGTGGTACTAGAGATTGAATCAGAGGTAGGCCCCTGAGCTACATACTCAGCCCCTTTTAATTTTATTTATTTATTTTGGTACTGTGCATTGAACTCAGAGGCAGTTTACCATTGAGCTACAACCCCAGCCATTTTTATTTTTTATTTTGAGACAGGGTCTCATTAAATTGTTCAGTCTCGACTCTAATTTGCAATCCTCCTGCTTCAGCCTCCCAAGTCACTGAAATTACAGGTGTATGCCACCATGTCAGGCTTAGAACTTTTTGTTTTCAATGAATCCTACCTGGAAAGATATTACATAAAACTGACAACTTGACTTCTGTCTGGTGGTCCTATGGGGGGTGGGGGATGGGAAATGAAGGTTGAACATCTGCAGTATTCCTTGGATGCTGATGAACGGAGGTGATCCTGGAGACAGCCTGAGGTCCCCAGGCCAGAGCCCAGGATAAATGCTTATCTTTTGCTTCTATACTAGGAAGTGCAGCATGTCAGAGAAGCCAATGGGGGAAGGGGACTAGGATTGGGAAGGAGGGAGGAAAGGCAAGGATCACATGAAGGAACCTGCTAACACCCGGCATCAAGTTCAAATACTTGCTGCTTCTTGCTAGACCCTCTTCTGTTGCATCTCTCTCTGGGAATAAGGTGAGAAGAATGTGCCTGCTGGCTCCTACGACCCACAGACCCAACATCTTCATTCCCCTGCCCATCTGGTCTGTTGTATATGAAGGTACCCACTGAGTCTCATGCTACACCTGCTTCAGGGGCATCAGGAGCAGGTGGCTAGAGAGGCACAGCATGATAGCAGGTGAGGTGCTGCTGGGGTACCTGAGCAAGGACAGCCCTTAGGTTGGGCAGCCAGGCCAAGGTGAAGCCACAAAATCTGAAATGATGCGCAAGAGGTCTTTGATATAGGTGAGCACTCCCCTCAAATAGAAGAACTCTGTAGCCCAGCGAGGGGAAACACCTTTCTGGGTGTCATCCAGCTAATTAGTGGCAGAATCTGCCCCGTAGACTTGATCCAGAGCTCCTTCATCACATGACACTGTCATCGCATGCAGTTTTTGTCTGTCTTTCTCCCGAAGACACAAGCTGAGCATCATTAAAGCCCTGTGCCCGCTCAGCTGAATCTCCTAAGTGGCATTTACTTCATCCACCACAGACTGGTGCATATATGTGTTGAGGGCCACAGCCGAGTCCGGATGACGCATGGCATTTTTGCCAGAAGTTAGTGGTTGAGAGGTGACGCTACAGAGCCATTAAGATGATGACTTTTGAGTTCTGGTGGAGTGCCCGTTGAGTTCCGCTTGAGCTCTCGCGGGGATTCCCGGAGAGTTCCCATTGCTTGGGGAAGTGCCTGAGGAGGGATATTTCCGGTTGCTGGTTCCTGGAGGAGCTGCATGGCGTTCGGGGGAGTTCCCGGGAGTGTGTGTGGAGTGTGCTGGTGGAGTTCAGAAATAAAGTTTGTTCCTGCTTCAGTGGCTCGTGATTTGTGCCCAGCCAGACTGCAGCATATATGAACTAGATTTTTTTTTTTTAATTTTTGTCAGCCAGGTTCCTTTGGAGTCAAGGAAAGCAACTCTTCGAGGGCTAAGTGGAAGTCTGTCACTATCAACCACACCTGCCAATACCTGGCAATGACTTTCTCTACCTTGCCTGCCAGAATTGAGCAGTACCTGTCCTTATTTAATAAGATGCTGAGGATAATGCTCAACCAAAACTTCCGTGAGTGCCTAACCACTTCACATCTTTTTAAACACATTACCTCATACCACTTTCTGGAATTGAAAGAGTATAATTCAGGCACAACTATAATAATCATAAACAGATTTTCTTCCAGAAAACAAAACCAAACTGGGGAAGAGGAATTAACAATTCATAAATAAGTCCGATTTGTAGTGGCACAAAGATGGTCATTCACTACTTCGTTCTAGAGCCTGGACCTTCCTGAGAACTGTTACTCTGTAAAATGGTTTCCAGAGGTGGGTGCCTCCTAGGAAATTACACTGAGGAAATTCACACTTTCTTGGAGAATTCGGGCACAATCCTACTAATTGACAAGCAGCTGGTAACAGGCACACCACAGCAGCTGTGTAAAAACAAACCAATGACGATGGTGACCAGCATGCAGGGTCACACTCCCAATAAACTCACTGGTCCTTGCTTTCCTTCCTGGTACACACATTTCCTAGCTATGAGTCAGCCTTTATGTGGCTCCAGGTTTGTGGGAATTCTTTCCCCAAAGTCATAGCACTTCCTAAAATAGTTGAGGTTGTAAGATTCTTGAGTCAGTTGAGTAAACGATGTGTTCTGATCTTTGATAGCTGCCTGATTGCCCTGGTGAAATAACTGGAACTCATTATGCTTTCATTGGAGACGTGTGTGTGGTGTGAGTGTGTTGTGTTTGCATGTGCCTATGTGCGTTGTGTGTGTGTTATTTACACTAAAAGCATAAAAACCCCCACAGTTTATATTTGATTTACTCAGCCACAATTTTCTTCTCTTTTCTTTTTTTCAATACTGGGGATGAACCCAGGACCTCATGCTAAGCAAGTGCTCTGCCACTGAGCTACTAGCCCCAGTCTCACAATTTTTTTTTCCATGAAAATTACTTACACAAACTGGATTGATCATAAGAAGTACCATTACTAGTAAGTTTCTGATACCTAGACACTATGGTATGGCTGGGGTAATTGAAACTATATTTTATTTCCAATTATGCAATCATTTTTAAATGATGGTCTCCATACGGCCAGGAATAATTTCTTTTCACTTTTGAAGCAAAAATTATTTCAACACTTAGAAAACAAGTCCTTAATGTCCCTTGAGGTTTATTGTTTGTTAGTTTGTTTTAGTTCACAAACACTACCATCAACAACTGTGGCACGCATGTGCAATTATAACTGCATATTTCTCTTCTGGCTTTGATAGAGGTGGGGGTCGGAGATAGTGATCCAATTCCACATCTACTGTGTATGGGAACCAGTGAATGACTGACTTCCATATTTGTTAAATCCACAGCCATGTTTGGAAAATCTGGGGTCACAATAATGCTAGCTTTGGGTAGAGAACAGAGGCAGGGGAGGAAGAGAACACAGATTGTTATGGTTTTGATATGAGGTGTCTTCCAAAAGCTCATGTGTGAGACAATGCATGAACATTCAGAGGTGAAATGATTAGATTACGATTGTTGTGGAATAACTGGGTGGTACCGTAGGGACATAGGGTGTGGCTAGAGGAGGCAGATCACTGGGGCATGACTTGGGGTTTTTATTTTGTCCCTGGTAAGTGGAGTTCTCTCTTTGCTTCCTTGTGCCATGTCCTGCGCTGCTTTCTTCCTCCACACCCTTCCACCATGATGTTCTGCCTTATCTTGGGCATAGAGCAATGGAGTTTGCCATCTATAACTTTTCTTGCTCTAAAATTGTTCTTGTCAGGTCCTTGACAAATCATAGTGACAAAAAAAGCTGACCAAAACACAGACCAAGTTTAAAAAGTTAGACAGCCAGTACTCTTTGTTCAATGGGTTAAAGTTGTCAGTGTGCAAATACAGAATATTGTTCCAAGTACGTAGTACACGCTCAAGAATTGACTGAGAGGGACAAGTATTTCAATTGTCCTCTAGGTCCCTGGATGCCAGAGACCACCCTACCTAATATACTAGCTTAGCATAATGCCAGCCTTTGTTGGGACAATGTTAGCATAGTAGTTAGCTCACTGGGTACCAACAAGACACGGGTGGTGAGCTTTATGTCCTTATAGGTATAGATTACTCAACAAACCATGAGCATTTTATGAGTAATAGCCACTGCTGATAAGGAGGAGAAAAACTCAAACTAAGCACCATGTTTAGGGGAAACACTCAAATATATTCCAAGAACAGTGGGTTGTTCTTGGAGAAACAGGGTATCTTAACAGACCCGAGGATGAATAAAACTGACTTGAAGAATGGAAATGAGGTGAGAGAAAACAGAAGGGTCTCAGAAAGTTCAAGTTTCTAACCAGAGCTGATGAAACTTTTTGAGATCATGACCCATAATTGATAAAATTATCTCATGTTGTCACCTGTGGTGCGCACGTGCGCGCGCGCGCGCGCGCACACACACACACACACACACATCTGGTATTAAAATGTCATAAGGTGATACTTTTGTTACAGTGAACTCTAATATTGTCTGTTCTATTTCATTGTTTCAAGAATACTGGCCTGATCTGTCTCACTGATTTCATGGCCCGTGAGTGATGATTGGTGGTTTGGAAAATGCAGGACTACATGAAGTCAGGCCTTGGGGTAGGGAACATGGAATTGGAATTTTGGCCAGGTCTTATCTATCCAGATTGACAGAAGAGAATGCTGGGATGGTCCAAGCTCCTCAGGAAACTTCTAGGAAGTAGCCTGAGAGGTCTGTCCCGTCCAAAGGGATGAGGTGAGAGTCCGTTGGGCCCTGAAGTATTGGATACCTGTCATCTGGGTTGACCTGCATTGGAAGTGTGGTAGAATTTCCAATGAAACCTACAAGATATTGAGCATTTAGGGAAGAGGAAGAGCTGTGTCACTGAACAGTGATGGTGACAAGAGATCCTGGAAAATGCTCCCTTGCTGCAGTTACGACTTTTGCAGACTTTATAGAGGAAGTAGTTTCCAAGGGAGAAGCTCAACTCCTCCCGGCTCAAAGTGCAGAAAGGGCTTTCCACAACACTCAGGATAAAGGGCAAAATCCTTGTCATGAGCCACAACTTATATCCTGCCTTTCTTTCTGGCTGCTCTTGGCCATCTGTCCTGCCCTCCAGCTTGTGTGACACTTTCCAACACTTTTTCCTCAGGATTCTCTCAAACTGTTCCCCTTGCTTGAGACACTTTTCCCTCTTCTACGCCCAACTTAATATTTACTTCTTCGCAAAGCCTTTCCTTGTAAGTACTGTGCTAACCAACTGCTCCTCATGAAGTTTCATTTGAGGTTAGGTCTCGCGTGTGGTTAGGCCCTTCATACAAGGCAAATCAATCATTTGTGTAAACATGTATTTGATAAATATAGTCCCCAGTATTGTGAGCTCCATGAAAGTAGGGGGCATATCTGATAAAAATAACAACAGCCAGGCATGATGGCGTGCACCTGTTGTCCCAGTCACTCTGAAGGCCGAGGCAGGAGGATCACTTGAACCCAGGAGTTTGAGGCCAGCCTGGGCAAATAGGGAGACCAATCACAAAAAGACTAACAAACGTAACCACTCTAAAATCATACTAGGAAATAATTCTCAAATTTCTTTGAAAAAGTTTAGAATATATTTCGACTCCATACTTACATCACCCTTTTCATTGACAATATTCTTATAATTTCTTTCTCTTTTCCTTAATCAGACTTCTGAGGAGTTTACATACTTTATTTTTCTCTCCAAAGAATTGGCTTTTGGTTTTATTTATTTTTCCTAATATTTCTAGCCACATTGCCACAGTCCCTTGGTTTGTTTGTTGTTGTTGTTTAGCAGTGCTGGGGATTGAACCCTGGGCCTCGCACATGCTGGGCAAGTGCTCTACCACTGAGGTGCACCCTCAGACCCATCTGTAGAGAACTTTTGTCTCTTCCTTTTCCATGCTCATATCTATTATTGCTTTTTCATGTCTTATTGCTTTATTTTAGCCTCTGAAACAATGTTAATAATAGTGGTAATAGCATGCGCCTCTTCCTCAATTTGGTGTAAATGGCTTTTAATTTTGTATGTTGTTTACTTTGTTGTTTTGAGTTACTAGAATTTATTGCTTCCTGAAAAGCAAAGTCAAATACAAACAAGAAGGTCCTGGGAACCAAGTGAAAAAGAAGAAAGGAGTGATTAACTATGTTGACTGCTAAGTTCTGAGTAGGTCAAGTAAGAGAAAGCCTAAAGAGAAAGAGAAAGCCTGTTTTTAACCTAATCACTAGGTTTAAAAACACGGAGGTCACTGGTCCCCTCCACAAGCATGGTTTCCACAGAGTGATGGTTGGAGTGGGTTTGAGAGGGAGAAGAAGAAGTGTGGACAGTGAGAGAAGGCAAGTTTTGCTTTGCTGGGTTTTGTTGTAAAGGGTGAAGAGAGTTGGGCAGGGATTGGAGTTGTGGCTCATCAGTAAAGCACTTGCCTCTCACGTGTGAGTCACTGGGTTCGATCCTCAGTAACACATAAAAATAAAATAAAGATGTTGTGTCCAAAGAAAATTAAAAAAATAAGTAATAAAAATTTCTTTCTCTCTCTCTCTCTCTCTCTCTCTTGCTTAAAAAAAAAGAGAGTTGGGCAGTGGTTGGAGAAGAGAGGAGTCAAAGGTATTTTTGTTTTGTTTTGGATTTGTTTTTTAAAATTGCTGCTTATGTCCTAGTAGTGAGAAGTAACTGATGGTCAAAGGGAGAGAAGAGCATTTGCCAAATGATGTCCTTGTAGTGAAGGGAGAGTGTGAAATCCTTGCACAAATGGAACGTGACTTCATATAGAGCAGGGACAGTTTATTTATTTTTTATTTTTGGTGCTGGGGACTGAACCCAGGGACTCTCACATATCAAGCACCTTGCTCTACCACTGAGCCACACTCTAGCCCCAAGAAATGACTCGTTGTTTACAGTAAGAGGAGGGAAGGCAGAATATGACAAGCAGGGACAGATGTTGGTAAGTGGGTCATCGTGTCATCTACTGCTTCTTTTTCTCAGTGTCCTTGAAGATTTCCTAGAGGATTCTTCCTTTAGTGAACATGCAGGATTAGAATCACCTGCTTATAGCTAGAGCCATGCAGTCCAATGAGCCTGTTGCTTTCTTCCCCCAAATCTACACTTGCATCTTGGATTGCATCTTTCTGCTGGAGGGAAGACATTTCCAGGGTAGCCTGAAGCAACAGGGAAGAGGGAGGGATCTCTGATTTCTAGGTCTTAGGCTGCAGGCTGTGAGACTACTTCAAGACAGTCTCATCTTCCTGGCCAGACACAGGGGCACCATTCATGAGAGGAAGAAAGACACACAGAGTTGTTTCTAGTCCTGCTGCTGAGGGGCTCCGTCATCTAGAACTCAAAGTCCAGTTGGTTCCTCAAACACAACAAGTCCTTACCCATCAGAGAGAGGCAACATTTTGGGGGCCTGCAATGATGCCAATTCCTCCTTGGTGTAGAAGGGGTGGAATGGGGTGGGGAATAGAGTTTAATAATCTAGGTTGCTTCCCCTCCACCACTTAGTCAAAACTGGAGAGATTAATTGGTAGGCATGGTACTTTCCTGCTCCATGCAACAGCCCCTTTCCCCACAGCATACCTAGCCACCATAGACGCTGGCATCCCTGGTCTAGCTGCCAAGGAACAGTTGTGATGTCCAGTCACGGGCAATGGGGAAATGCTCACACATTTTTTTCCCCCAGAAAAAAATGACTCGGTGACCTTCCCAACACCTGGGTTTTATGCAGTTATTTTCTGTTGATTGACCTCTACCCTAGCCAGTTGTTTTCTGAGAGCAGAACACACAAGAGAAGGACCCCCATGTGACACAAGTGTGATGGAGGGCACCCAGATAAAATGCCCAGTTCTTATTTGTTCCCCTGCCATTGTGCAGTAATGGATTCTGATATTAAAACGCATATTTTATAGTCTATTGTCCCACAACTTGGAGGAGGGCCATTCACCATGCATGAGCCATTCACTCACACTCATCATGTGGAGAAAATTACATTTCCCCGGTTGCCAAATGGAAGAAATAGATTAACTTACGTGGACAAGCACATAGCTCCCAAGAGCATTTTCCAGAACCCAGACACTGAGCTAAAACACCCATAAGGGAGACTGAGCTTTTCTGGTGTCCTGGGTCATCCTCTTCATTTGAACTCACTAGATCCTCATCTGGGTTTACTTTGGTGGGACACATGCCCTGTCTCTTTGGATAATATGAGCATCTTGGGGCCTCTTGTTCTTTCTTAGAAGAGATGCTATAAAAATGAATAAATCAACACAGAACATTTCATACTTAGGCATACTTGCTGAATTGATAATACTTATTTGTAATGAAAATTAAGCAAGCAAAATGTTAAAATGTTCTCTTTGGGAAAGACACATTGGAATGTCTTCCCACAGATATACACACATTTGCTTGTTAAACACGTGGTCCTCATCCCTACCTATTCTCTTAGGTTAATGAAGGTCCAGATAACTACTGTCTCTAATTTAGCATATAATCCTAAGCCTCTTACATATCTACATACATGTGATTTCGTGGCAGTTGTATCTGCATAATTACAGCCAACATCTATTACCTATCACATGACCATCAATATACTAACAACTTACTTCATTTTCCAATATGATACCACAATTTTTAATCTTTTTTTCCCACATAAAAATTAGCCCAGTTATATGATTCGCTGATTAATTCTTTCAACAATCACTAAGAGTCTATTAAAACACCTGAAATTGTAGAAGACTGGGAAAGGGGATGAAGCAGAAATAACCGTAGTATACATGCAGCAGACCCTATGAAGTTCCAAGAGCTGTTCTCACTTTGAATGCTTTGGTTGGGAGAAGAGAGGGCTCATGGACAGCTAAGCCACTAATGACCTCATTATACAATATTTAGGTTATCACATTTTTCTCTGCCTATGAAAGCAGCTCTCCAATCACTCCAGTGGGATACTGGCGTTCAGTGACGCATCTACTTGGTGCGGACTTCTTTGGCTTGCTAGAAGGCATCGCATACGCCAAATTATTACCAAAGTTATGAATCTGGTGGCTTCTGTTCATTTTTTCTGGTTTCCAAAGTATTCGTTCCCTTCTATTCGTTTTATTTCGGCGGTGCAAATGAGCACGGATCACAGCCCAGGCGCTCCGCGGTGAATACAGGGTAGACACGAGACTGGCGCACGTGCGTTCTGCATCCCCTGGATCCTGGACCCGCTGTACCCAATTGTCCACGCGGGTCTCCCCGGGCCTGGAGCCGTCCGGTTCCCGCCGGCTCCTCTCCCCGCCCTCTCTCCTGGCCACTACCACAGCGCCAGCTGACCCGGCGAGGTGGGGTTTCTGTCGGGTCTCGTGAGGACCCCATTTCCCGCCTCTCCATCTCTCCCGGACAGAGCCTGGGGGATCCCCTCCCGGGAAAGTAGCAAGGACAGGCTTCTAAGGTGACAGGGGACCCTGGAGAATGTGTGTCCAGGAACTGTACTGTCCAGGTAAGGCTGTCTCCGGGGCTGGGTTGGAGAAGGCCGTCTACACGGCGCATACTGGGTCGGGTAGCAGCGCGATGGAGCGGCTGCGAGGCTGCAGGGGGAGGAACAGGGCGCGCGCGGAAGGCTGCCACCCCCGGCCGCCCTGGGCCCGGCTGCCCCGCGCCGCCGCCGCAGCAGGTGGGGGCCCGGCGGGCCGGGGGCGGGGCTCGAATCGGGGCGGAGCCGTGGCGGCGGCGCGGGCGGGGGCCGGACCCAAGCCCGAGCCCGAGCCCGAGCCCTAGCTGGAGCTGGAGCGGCGAGCTGGGCTGTCCGGGCGCCCGCGGGAGCTCGCCGCGCGCTGGGGCTGGGACCGGCCTGGCTGAGCGCGCTGGCGCCGCGGCTCCACAGACAAAGGCGCCGCTCGCGCCCGGGCCGCCGCGCTCTCCGGCTCTGCCTGGGTAAGTGGCTCCCCCCTTCGCAGGCTTTCTTCTCCCGTCGCCCGCGCCTCTCGGAGTTCGGCGGGCTCCGGAGAAGCTGGGAGAAGGAAGAAATGAGAAGTCCTCGCTCGCTCTGCACCCCCGCCTCACCTTCACAATAAACCCTTAGGCCAAGCAAACACCCTGCGAGCGAGTTTGCGGGCGGTGGGTTGTCTCCCGCGGGACCCACCCTGGCCGCCCTCGGTGACCTCTTCCTTCTCGGACCGCGCGCGCTGGTGCTGTTCCTAGAACGCTGGTTTGGATGTGAAGGTTGCCGCTGGGCTTCTCCGTGTGGGTGCCTTGGGGAGGAGGTAATAGGGACCAGGTGCCGCGGGGGGACCCCACCCCCAAGGACAGACTCGCGCGATCGGAGTCTCCGAGGGGCGGTTCGCACTGCGAGTTCAGATTCGGATCTCGGTTGAGGGGTCTGCCTCAGTTCCCTATTATCCTTCCTTCCCTCCCTGTTCAAGGGTTAATACAGCGCCCTCCCCTCGCCCCACCCGATAGAGGCGCCCACTCTGCGGGTCCTCGGGAGGGAGGGAACCCCGCTGCTTTCCACGGCTCGGCAATCCCCAGCCCGAAACTGCTAGGGAGGGCGGGCGGTGCGGGTAGTGGCTGGTTTGACATCACAGCTCTGTCCGGGCCGGCCCCCGCTGCCTCCTCCCGGATTGCTTTCCATCAGAGAAACAACCGGGATCCCGGGTGGCTTTTGCTTTTGTTCTGCTCGCTACTCTGGAATCGGTGGAGAAGCCCGGTGGGCGGATGCCCTGGAGGAGGCTTTGGTGGGAGTTCCAGGTGCGGCCGCGAAGTGACAATTGAAAGAGGCAGCGGTTTCCTGCCCCTGGATTGGGGAACGGATTCCGATCGCTAATCAATACCCGGGAACCTTCAGTGGCGGTCTGTAATGTCCGGAATGAGCGCGGTACCTACCCCCCACCCCCCACCCCCTGCTACGGCGCACTGTCACGCGCTTCCCCAGCACTCTAGAAAGCGCTGCTTCCAGACGCGCATTTCCATTCATGGATCTGTGCCTGGGATTTGATTAATGTCACCTCTGCCTGGTTTCTCTAAAGAGTGAGTGCTACTATTTGATTTCATAGCCTTTTACTTGAGGCCTACTATGTGCAAGGCAGCTGTACTAAGATCAGCTTAATTTAAGAGACATTCATTGATCATCTACTATGTGAATAACTGATGTGCCAGGAGGTTCTCAATTTAAAAGATATTTAATGAGTACCTACTATGATCAAGGTAGCTGTGTTATAGACTTTGTATTGTAATAGATATTTACTGAGCACTAGCAAAGTGCAAAGGACTTTTTTTTTTTTCTGAAGGATTGTCCATTGTAGTTTTGAGGGGCATATGGAAACAAGCAGGTGAGAATGTCTTCTGGCCCTTGAGTCTGTATCTCCTCAGTAAATTGCATTTTGACCTTCTGGACTTCTTAAGGTAGGACTGGGAAGAGCCGGGACATTATCCTCAACTTCCACAGTTGAGGTTATGTCCCAGTTTGAGGGTTTGTCAGACAGGAGCTGGGCAGAGTAATGAAAAGTCATACTCTGGGACCTCTCTACGATTCAGTTTCCTTATGAGAAAGAGAGGAGAGAGAGAGAGAGAGAGAGAGAGAGAGAGAGAGAGAGAGAGAGAGAGAGATATTAAACGCCAGTTTCTTTGAAGAAAGCACTGGTCTAGTTATTACAGGTAATGAAGCAAAGGTTAATGAAGCAAAGCCCTGGTGCTCAAAGGGATGGAGAATCTGTGGTGAGGACAGAAGGAAAGACACTCAACTAAAAAAGGAATGAATGAATCGACAGGGGAGGGGAGAAGGAAGCATGAGGTTGGGGATGGCTGGACCTTCAGCCTCTACCAGCACACTAGCACCAGGGGTGTTGGAGTGATAGTATTTTAAAACATCCCATCATTGCACATGGCTGAGGACGGTAGGGCTGTATTGAATGGTTTGAGAATCCTTCTGCTAAGAGATTTGATTAATCTGTTAGTCTGATTATCCTGGGAACTTGAAACACAATAGAATAACCAGAGTGATAAGCAAGTTGTGCATGTCATAGGCCGTTAACAAGGACCTATAGTCCCAGAGACATATAGTCTTTGTCCACAAGGATCTAACAAAGGTCTTCAGAAAGATTCATAAAATGACAAGTTGCGCAGCATATATGAAAAGCCAGGAGCAACTTCCTCCTAGAATTACTGTCAGAAAAATAAATTCTGACTTCACGGAATTAAAACTTTTATTTTATCAGACCTTGAGAATGCTCCGTATGCCTCATATGTTTATCTTTTTGCATTGGTTTCCGGCAGTTTCTGATAACTCTTTATCCCAGTCTCTTGCTGTGGTGAACTTTTTCTTCATAAACTATTTCTGGCATCCATTTTAAATTCTTTTTAAAACTACATTTTATTGTTTTTGTTGTGAACTTAAAAGCTCCCCCCCATCTTTTCTGGAAGTAGGACTATTATGAAAGATATTTGGAAAATATGGTAAGCACCAGATGAATGTACTTGGAGGCCTCTGCTTGCTCGTTAGAAAAGGGGAGAAAAACCGAAGGAGAACAACACCAGGAATTTATAGAGAAAACCTAAACTGGCCTTGCAAGATGAATTAGGATTCTCATGGCAAAGACTGAAAAGGATCCCCTCCCACACTGAGGGAAACAGTGCAGCAAGGGTGTCAGAGAAAACAAAGCCAATCTAGAGCCTCTAGGAATTTGATGGATCTTTATCTAGAATGCTTTCTATTCGCTCAACAAAGAGACGCTGTCTGAGTATTTTATTGTGTGTCAAGGCCTGCGCTGGGGATCAGGCAGGGGCTTCACTCTGCATAGTTTGAGATTCTTGGAGACCCCACAGCTGCAAGGACCCTTGCTCATCTCCTGTTCCAGCTGCCAGGTCACCCAGCGTCCCCACCATCATTCCCTCATGCATTCCTAGAGTGTTTTCACCTGAGCCAAACTTGACTGTAATCTTCCAGGCCAGGAATGTGACTTCTTTCTACATCTCTCCTTGCAAGTTCCAGCAAAATCTGAAGAGTAGGTGACACTTATTTCAGTGCCCTCCTCTGCCTGTTTTTTTTTTTTTTTTTTCACTTTTCCTTCCCTTCTCGGGGCCTGCGATCCTCTCCTTGTTCTCTTCACCATTTTCAGCTGCTCCAAAGCCTCTCACTATAAGAAAACTGGTCTCAGGGGAAAAACAATCTGTCACCTGTCACTTTGTCTTGAATATGAATGCAGGTCACTGTGTTTTCTCTTCCAGGGGTCTTTGCTCTTTAAGCCTCATCATGGCATGAAAGGCTGCAGTGAGAGGGCATCAAACACGGGCTAGTGGGTATTGGAGGTAACTAGGGGGACAAGGAGCCTTTTCTGGTGCTCCTGCTATGTTGCCACTACCTCCTCACAGAGCTGTGCTTGGCTAGGGTCCTTGAATCCCGTGATCCATCAAAGTCTGGAGTCTTCATTGTTTTTTATCATGGGATGGTTTTGGTGGTAGATGTCAGACAGTAGCTCTCTTGGAGTCACTGCAGGGAAGTGGCAGGAGAGGCTTCAGTTCTGCAGGAGCTTGATGCTTATCTAACTGGGCAGGGGATTGGCTTTAAGAAGAAGACAAATGTCCAGGTCTTGGAGTGCACTGTAAGGACCAAGTGAAGGGCTCTGAGTTTATACTTTGTTAGCTCCAAGGCACATGGATCTCTGGGAAAGGTTTCGAGAAACGATTGGACAGCGGTGTCTGCAAGGGCAGGTTACTAGGGGCTATCTTCCACTTAAGACTGGCAAAGCTCAGAGAAGCTTCTTAGAGTATTGACTTAAATTGAGAGCATGGATCAAAATAGAATTGTTAATTACAAGGTGACCTGTACTTCTGTTAATATCCACCCTCAGAAGTAAGAACTTCCATCTCTTCAGCAACTCCAGTGAGCATCAGCACCAGCAGCATCTCTGTAGGATGGAAAGAGGGTAAGGTTAATTCCATGTGAGCAGGAAGCTGAGTTCCATAAGTGAGTAAAAGTAACTTGTTGCATCATGTAAGTGAATTTAGGCAAGGCCCAAGTTATTGCTTCAGAAATTGTTTTTCAGGTCGCTTGAATGGTATTTGAAAGCCTTCAATGAGAGTTCATTTGATTTCAACTTCTCTTTTGGAATACCCAAACCTGAGGTGAGACTTGACCTTGTATTAAAACAGGCCAAGCAGAAAATATTTGTCCTCCCTTTCTTTGGGATGAAGGGGTGTAATTTAAGTACTTTAAAATGATAAAACTTTAAAAAGAAACTTTATCATTTGGACTTTTTATTCACTCATTATTTAGTTAATTAATCTTTTTTCCTTAGTCTAGATCAACCTAACTTCAACGAGAAAGCTTATTTAAATTGTCACTGGACTCTGTGAGGCTGATCGGTCAACATATAAAAGTCTTTATTACCAAACATTGAAAGGCTCTCTGTGTGAAGATTTGCTGTAAAAGGGATTTTTTTTTTTTTTAAATTGCCAGTCTTTAAATTGTATTTAAACTGATTTGATTTGTATAAAGATTTTCAAGAGTTGAGACCCATTCAGAGATTTTTGGGTTGTCTGCATATTCACAGGAAATAGAACTAAAAGAGATTTTAGGGGACCCTGACCATCCCTCCTTGCCCATTGTTTACATGGGGAAACTGAGGCTGAGAGCAGTTAGATGGTTTGCCAAGGTTACACAGAGGTCAGCATGGAGGCTGGGATTAGAGCCAGGAGTTTGCCCCTTCCCTTGACACACAGTGCTTCTGGGGGATTGTTCTGTCTTCGTAGTAGCCAGAGATTGTTGGTGGAGGGGACCAGGCAGGAAAGGGCCTTAATAATTTCTCTCAATTCCAGAGTACCTAGTCCTGGGAGAACTCCTCAAAGATTCAAACTAATTTACCTCTACACCAAAGATCTGTGTACACGTAGCTAGTACTGAAATGAAAGAGTTGGATTGATGGAATGAGATTATTTAAAAAGCTTCCTTCAATGTTCTTTTATATCATCTTTTCAGCAAATAAATTATAATGGGAACTTTTATTTTTCTGTTTAGAAAAGTAATGCATATTCATTGTGGAAAGTAGCAAAAAGAATATACAAATCTTACCTGTGATATTTTTGGGCCCACTCACATTTCACTTTATTTTTACTATTTTTTTGTCTCAACTCATTTTTAAGCACGAATGAACATGGAGACCATACTGTCCATGTAATTTAAATTTTATCTTTGTTCAGTTAATATTAGAATAAACAATATTTGTCATAAACTCTTTTGTAAACATGATTTTTAATGGTCGCATAAGTCAATATTTGAGAGGTCCTGAATTTTTCAGAACACTTTGCTATTAGTGGACATTGTTTGCTCCCGGTTTCTCCCTGCTGTATCATTGTGTAACTTGGTGTCCCTGCTTTTTTTAACTATTTGGAATGTTTTCTTGGTGTATATTCCCAGACCATGAGATTAGCTAGGGGTGTGAGTGCATTGAATGATTTACAAAAATGGTATACCGGTCTACCCTACATTGATAGCATGCTGTGGGTGATGGAATTTCAGCACATCATTGAGAGCATACAGCACTTTGTATTTTTGTAATTGCTTGTTTGACAAAGTTAAAAAAATATATCTTTATTGCTCTCATTTGCATTTCAGTTATCAATATAAGATTGTTTCCTGTTTGTATTTTTTTGGGTGAATTATCTATTTTTCTATTTGGGTTTAGTGGTTTTTAAAAGTTCATCTGAAAGCCATTTCTCAAAAGGGAAAACTGATTTCCAAGGTATAATTTTAGGAAATTTTATGAAAAATTCCATTTAAACCTGATGTTCCATGTTTCTAACACCTTGAGTGCCATGTTTCAGGCTAATTTGTTCATAGTTGTAGAGCTGCCCATTAGTTCCTGAAGCAAGCTTAAATGGAGGAGGGTGCTCTGGCCCCTTGTGGAATCTAATGTCCATTGAGCATTTGCTGAGTGCTTCACAGATGTTAATTCTTCATTCCTACAACAGCCAGTGACATGGGTTTGTCAGTCACCTCCATTCACATATAAGGAAAGTGATATATGGAAAGGTAAAGTAACTTACGCATACACTTTGAATCATTGCCAAATACCTCTGGATCATTGCCAAAGTGGCCTATCTTCCTTGTGTAATTGGTCTTTGAGGGACTTGGAATATAGGCAACTTCCTCTGAACTCTGCTGCCTATTTCTGGGAGAATTTTGTGGTATGGGTTATTTTGCCATCTTATAAAATTTCCTCACTTTATCTTCTGTATATCTTATCTGCTCCTATGTTTTCTGTCCTTAAACAAAACAAAACAAAACAAGACTCTTCAGGCTACATTCTGAATAATTTCTTCTGATCTGTTTTCCAAGTCATAATGTGTCTCTTCAACTTTATCTACTCTGTGGTTAAATCCATCTGTAAGTTGCATACTCACTTTTAATTATTGAATTTTCATTGCAGAATTCTAATTCTTTTCCATGTCTTTAGTGTTACTTTATATAGTTCCTGGTTTCTTATAACTTTTAAGTCCAGCTTTTATCTTCATGAGTATGCTAAGCATCGATGTTTTACATTCTGTTGGGAAATTTTTTCCATCTGTAATACCTAAGCATCTGTTTTTTCTGTCTGTTGTTTCTTTTAATTTTCTCACTGGTACATATTTATGTTGTCATGTCTCAAGTGCTTGGTTATCTTTAAATGTTTGCTGAATATCATTTTGAAAAAAAATGTATGTATAAATACCATATTTCAGCCATTTTATGTTGCATATTTTTACATGTTAATTTCTGAAATTGGGATGTGTTTTACAGTTAATAGAATCTGACATTTATTCTTGATAGCATTTTAAAATTTTTCCCTGGTACATAATGGTGCACCATATAATTAGTGATATTTACATTTGATGATGTGATAATTTGTGGCTTTGGATGAAGATGATAAAGACGACAAGAGTTTAGAGAGGATTTTAATTAGTTTCTGCAGAATTTCTGGGGGGTCAGCAATAGTGGGTCAATTTGGAGACTTGAGATTTTCTAGGCTGCCCAGATGACATGAAGCCAGACGAGTTTATTTTAAACTCTCTCTTACTCATATCTTGCTCTTTGGGTCCTATCCTAAGTGTACAGTGGCCTACCCTAGGGAGGTCTTGGCCTCCTGGCCCATGAAGCTGTCAGTGAGCTTCTCAGCTTGGGCTTCCTCTTCTGGATTGGCAGGTTCCCCCAACAGGCTAAAAGTGCTTACTCAGGCCCACATGTGTAGGTCTTATTTTTCTCCCGTATCTTAAATCTGAAAATTTCCCCTATCTTCTTAGCTCTTTCATGCTTTCAGGAAGTTTTTTATTTTTGTTTTTTAAAATTTCCTCCAGGTTTTATTCCTGTGTTCACTGGGGAGGTTGGTTCAAGTTACCTAGTTCAGTGTTGCCAGGGAGGAGGTAGGACCAAGGTCAGTCAATCTTGGAGAATGACCAGAGAGAAGCACAAGTCACCAGCTGCTCTTGTCCTGCCTGTGACTAGAGACCTTTCTCCATCTGCTCCCAACACATCTTCCAGGTGGGCAGCTGGAAAGCAGGAATTGGGATGAATAAATTTCCACAACTGGACACAACTCAATGTAGATGTTCCTCTATCTAATTCCTCGGGCTTTTCCCAATAAGGCAGGTGACCTGTCAGAGGGAGTAGTCACAGGAGTGGATCTGGAGTCCCATCTGTCTCCATCTGGATTCTTCCTTTTTTGTCCATTCTGTCATACAAAAAGATGGGAAGTTAGAGCCAAGGGAAGCTGTGAGGGAGGAGGATGCTCTCTAGGCTAGCAGCTGTTAAGAAGTGAAATAAGTAGACTGTATTTGCCGGCAGGGCTTCTTCCAATCGGCCTGGTCCCCTAACACTTCCATATGGAAGACAGAATTTCTCATCCTTGGCCAGGGCTTCTCCTTGTAGAGGCTGAATGATCCTGTCCAGGCTTAGGACTCAGGGTGGCCTTCCCAGGTGACTGTTCTTGGTTCTGGTGTTTCAAAAGAAGCTTTCTGAAACTGCATAGTCAACCATGTGTTATCGAGATCAGCAGTCAAACGTATCTTCCCCCAACCCTGTTCTAATCCCATTGTTCCTCTCCAACCTTCATGAAGCTGGAGAAATTTGCCATGAGGAAAATGTAATCACTGAGTTTTAAAAGGTTGGGAACAAGGTTATTGAGTGGTGGCAAGTCCAGGGTTATTGAGTGGTGGCAAGTCCAGGGTTATTGAGTGGTGGAAAGTTTGCTTCCCTCTTACTAGAGCCTGCATGGACACTTTCTGGGGTAGGGAGGAGATTCACATTTTTATTTTTGAGTCCCTTTCCCCCTAGAAACTTTAGGACTAAGATATTCTCTCTCTCTCTCTCTCTTTTTTTTGTACCCTACTCAATGAAACACTGATCCTCTCTCACCTTTCAAGGGTATAGATAAAGAGGCAGAGGGTGTGGGCAGCAGGAGTCTGCCCTTATAGAAAGGACCTGTTTGGGGTGGCAGGTGTCCCTACCAGCCTTTTGGAGACCACCCATAGCGTGGAGCCTTTTTTGTATTCCATAATGATTTATCCAGTTGATTTTTATTTTTATTTTACGATATTTAACACATAGGAAGAATATATATAATTTTAGTCGATCAATTTTTTTTTTTTTGGTGGTGCTGGGATTGATAACTTTAGTCTACCCTATTGCTAAAAATAGAAATCTTCCAATTAGGTTTTAATAACTGTCCCTGAAAGAAACAGATCCATCATTCCACTCCCATGTAGTTCTAGATTGCGATTGATCCTTTTGAAGAAATGATAATGGCTTAATTAATTTTGAAGAGGCAGATTTCCTATTCTCCAAGAAAAATGTACCCTTCCTTGCTAATTTTTAGGGGCATAATCAATAGAAAGTTCTAGAATTTATGAACCATGATGTGTGAAAACTTTTCAGCCTGAAATGAAGTAAGTTGATTCCCCCAGCAAGTACAAGCCCAGATTTATATTATATCCCTGACCCAGGCTCTTAAGCTGATTTTTCTGAGGAGATATAGTTATTTGAGATTCATCAAGATGATTATCTATATTTCTTTTGTCAAATTTTCCATTTATTTGGATTCAAATTTTTTTTCCTAGCCATTTTGAAACCATCTAGTCTGCTAATAAGAGAAAATATGTTGCAGTTTCATAAACATATGGGGAAACCATGGGGAGTTCAGACAGAGTTAGGTGAGCAAACTCCTGTACATGTACAGGAGACCAAGATATTGGCTTCAGTGTATGGTGAGTTTTTACAAAATGTCCAGAATTTTTTAGAGAACTCAGAACAGTAAAGTATGATGACTCTTTAAACAGAAAAAAGTGGGGAAGGGACAGAAAAGTTCAGAAATATGAAATGATATTTTTTTGTAAGAGAAGAATAAGGAAGATGATTGCAGTAACATAACAATGCAGTAGCTACAGTAGCCTGCTCTGAGTTTCCCAGGTTGGAGGAGAGAAAACGAAAAATTTCTTATTATGTAGTTCCACGACCTGCATGTCAGACTCAGAGAGGGCTTTAATGACCACCCATTTACTATGTAATACAGCCCTTGAAAGGTGTGCCATCTGAGCGACAGAGAGAACATTAGGGTATACAGAATCAGGGGTGAGCCTTTTACACTGTGAGCGAGCGTACGTCTGGTAAGTAGTTCTGGGCTCATCGTGTCCTGAATGTCTATTCATTTTTGTAGGCATCCTCACTTTCTCGTATTGAATGAATATTAAAGATGAAAGGAAGAAAAAAAGACTCAGGTGCTTATTGGTTTTGTTGGGTCTCTGGATGGAGGAAGATCCATCAGTTCAGAGTGGAAATTCTCTTTGTTTAAGAGTTAAAGGTTCAAAATACTGTTTCACACTTTATTTATTTATTTGAGATTCATCATTATTTTTTAGTTGTAGGTGGACACAATATCTTTATTTATTTATTTTTATGTGGTGCTGAGGATCAAAACCAGTGCCTCACATGTGTGAGGCAGGCACTCTACCACTGAGCTACAGTCCTGTTTCAAACTTTTTTGTGCATACTTCGTTCTTCAAAAGTTCTCCAGTGAGTCTGTTATTCCCTAAATCTCTCTCTAATGAGTAGTTTCTGAATGTGAACCTGGAATGCATTTGTGCAGCAAGAGGTAGTACAGCTTTCCCCCTTTGGTTTCCCCCTCCAGTTTATCCAGAAGCAGATCCCCAGAACCAAACATCCATCAGTCCTTTACCTGTTTGCTTTTCTCTCTTATTTAACCAACAAACAATATAATGCTTTACTTCATATTCCTGAGTCCCGGATTTGGCTTTCATAATATAGTTAAATAACCTTCTAGTCTTCCATTCTACCTCTTTGTGGGTGGGAAATAATAATAGCATTCTTATTAAATTATCATCACCAAAGGCAATGTCAGATTTCAGTAATCTAAAACTATATTGCCTTAAACTTAGATTATTTGAAATAAGACCTTTCCTCTTCAGTATTGAGTACCTAGAAGAGAAGGTACCTACCTGTAGATCCAGGAGACAGACCCAGTGACATGTACATCTACATAAGCTTTTTTTCTAGAAGGACACAGTTTACATTGTTAGTAGAGATAGAGTAACATTGAGTTGGGGAAAAGAATTCTTTGTACTTTTTATTTTGTACTTTCTATACCATTAAAATTTTAAAATAAAGCATTTAAGTGACAGAAGAATATTAGATTATGCAGAGTAGGGAAAGAGTTTTTACACTGATTTTACAAATCATTAGACTGAAATCTCTAGACGCATGTGGTCAGTATATGTCATATATATCCCCCATGGTTTTGTGTAACTTTATACATCCTTTTATAAAGACCTCTCATGACGGTGTCTTCTTTGAACCTCTTGGTAGCACTGTCCAGTAACTCGGACCAACATTATATGATTCCCATTTTACAGAGGGAAAACTTAACTTTGGGGAAGGTGGGTGGTTTGTCTTAGATGACATAGTCACTACCTGCTAAGTCTAGAACCAGAAGCCAAGTTTGATTCCATGTTCAGTATTCTTTCATCCCTGATAGAACAATTTTACTATTTATTCTGGACATTTCTTTTTTAAACACTCTGAACTACCTCCTTTCTGGTTTCTTGCTGCATCATCTATTTTATTCTCTGTTGGATCACAGTTAGATGCATAATTGTTCTCATTAATTTTGTCCACACAGGCTCTCTCTCTCCCTTTTGTATTCTGACTGTGTCTAGTATGTTATGTGTATATATTGGACGCTTAATCTTTGCTTTATGGAATTTTATACTCAAGGTACTTTCTTCCGAAATAGTTATCCATTTCTAGGAAAATAAAATTAATACACTTAGCCATTGCTACAAGACTAATGTTATTGTCCACAAGGGAATGAGAACCACATGATGTTTGAATTGGAAGAAAACCATCTTTGAGAGTATTTATTCTCTTGTTTCATAAATAAGAAACTGGAGATCATATAACTTGCCCAAGATCCCACAGGGAAGTAGAGGTGATGCAGTACACAGAGCCCAGTTCTCCTGACTTCCAGCCCAGCCTCCCTCCTGCTGCAGCAGTCATTACAGAGGACAATTGTCCTGGTCATTGGGTCTTAGATAAATGGTCAGTACTGGCAAAAAAACAGGTCACACTGAATGAAAATTCCAACTGTGAAGAGAGGTCATCTGAAAAAGAAGAAGCTGTTGAGCTTCTTTTTCCAAGTTTTGAGGAATGATTTTGCAGGCATACCTCTTTATAAGCAGACTTGCTGTATCAACATCAGTATTTGCACAAAAAGATTCACTATAGGAATTATTTAGGTGATGCGTGTCCCCACCATGTGCATTTTTGTTAGAGTGACATCACATCACTTATTGGGTAAATCCAGGCACCTGGCATCAAAGTTGTGAACTGAGGAATAAATAGTATTTTCTGTCTTACCTCTGGACTTTTAAAATATGAGCCATTATGTGGCATTATGTTAAGTGAAATAAGCCAGGCACAGAAAGACAAAAATTGCATATTCTCAGTCATATGTGGAAACTAAAATAGTTGATCTCATGGTAGAGAGTAGAACCCTGGTTACCAGAGACTGGAGAGAGCAGCAGAGAGGGAGGAGGTTGGTTAATGGGTACAAAGTTACATTTTGATAGGAGGAATAAATTCTAGTGTTCTTACAGCACAGTAGAGTGCCTGTAGTTAACAGTGATTTATTGCATATTTCAAAATAGCTATAAGAGAGGAGTTTGAACGTTCCCAACACAAATAAATGATGTTTGTTGTTGTGATATACTAATTACCCCAAGTTAATCCCTCTGCATTGTATACATGCATCAATTTATCACATCTGTTGCTCTCCCCCCATCAAAGACATCACCTGGGGGCTGGGGTTGTAGCTCAGAGGTAGAGCACTTGCCTAACATGTGTGAGGCCCTGGGTTCGATCCTTAGTACCACATAAAGATAAATAAATAAAATAAAGGTATTGTGTCCATCTACAACTACAAAATTCTTTTTTAAAAAATATATCACGGGGCTGGGGATGTGGCTCAAGCAGTAGCGTGCTCGCCTGGCATGTGTGTGGCCCGGGTTCGATCCTCAGCACCACATACAAACAAAAGATATTGTGTCCGCCGAAAATCTAAAAAATAAATATTAAAATTCTCTCTCTCTCTCTAAAAAAAAATACATCACCTGGAGAATATATGTGTATGTGTATGTCCATGCATATGTGCGTGTGTGTGTGTGTGTGTGTGTGTGTGTGTGTTAAGCACACATGTTCAGGCTGTAGCCCTAGAGAGCCTCATCTCTGCCGACTGGGGTGGGGTCCAGATATCAGTATTATTTAAAAGCCCAGATTGGCTTTATATGGGAATCATCTAGGGAGTTTCAGAGATACTGATGTCTGGGTCTCACTCCAGCAATTTCTATGTCGTTGGGTCTGGAGTCTGGTCTAAGCATCAGAATTTCTTCAAAGCTCTTCAGGTGATTCTAAAACACAGCCCATATTGCAACTCTCCAGGTGAGTAAGACAGACCAGGTTTACCTTGAGCATAGTAGGTGCTCAAAAACCGAGTACATGTGAAATGAAAGATAGTCGGGCATCTAAGAATGTTAGTGTTGAAAGTGGTACATATCTGGTTCTTCGGTTATTTCCGCAGGCCTAGTGGTATTATGCTGTGGGCAGCAAAACCTAATCAATTCAGCTCATGGCAGTAGCCTTCATTGTGGCCAACCAGGGAACTTTGAGCTGAAACTGACAGTCACAATCTTCCTAATTGCCATTCCATTGTCTCTCCATGGTAGGTGTGGCACATCTGCCTATCACACTCCTGATGTATCTAACATTGTTCTCCAGAGAATAATAACCAGAAACTGGCATCTGTGAAATGAAGATGCTCCAATCCTGGCTTTAGCCTCAGGTGAACTCTGTCCAGTTCAGCAAGTATCTACCCATCCCTCCCTTCTGCCCAGGGCTCCCTGGAGCACAAGAGCTCCCTGGAGCACAGAGTGCCTGTGTTGCTTGGTTTCCTTTGTTCCCTAGATGATTCTTGTTTAGTTCAAAGGAAGGGGAAGGGAAGTATTTCCAAATCTGGCCCCTGGGTGAATACAAGTGCTTTGAAATACGAAAAGACTCAGCTGTCCTGGGAAAGGGCAGCGGCCAGGCAGAGGGTTCATTGTGGCTCCTGAGTGCAATCTGAGCTGCTTCTTGTGGTCTCTGAAGGGCTTAGGGTGGTGGTTCTCTAACCAGTGCCATCAGTATCACCTGGAGGGCTGTTAAACTAGAGTGCTGGAGGGCCCCAGAGTTTCTGCTTCAGTAGGTATGGGGTGGACCCCAAGAATGCACATCTCTAACACCTTCCCCAGAGATGCCAATGCTACTCACCCAGGGACAACCACTGCTCCCAGAGGAAGGGGAGGAAGGACGTGGTGACGGCACTGTGTTGTTTATGAAATGGTCAGAAGATCACTGTATAAGGAATTGACATGACCTCTCAGCCAACAAGAATGATAAATTAATTGATTAAAAAAAACTCACGAAACAGCTACTACCTGCTAAGTATTGTGTAAGCTTTACTGCTATAAGAAAGAGAAAGATGCAGTTACTATGTGAATCAGCTTGTCTAGGGGATGCTGGGCCAGTCAAGGGACCACCACAGCACTGTTCCCTTTGTGCTCTGTAGAGGGGGCTCCTGGGGCTTCCAGGGACACACATGTGCAGGTGGGCACATGCCCACTATAGCTGCAAGCCAGCTGTGCACGAGGGAAATCAAGAAGAGGGCAAAGAGGTCTAATGGTTGGTTGGGGCCAAGTGCAACAGGAGCCAGGAGGCTTTTGGGATCAGGTGAGGCCTGGGTGGAGTCTTGGAGGATGACCAGGAGTTTGCCAGGGGAAGAGGGAGGGGCCGTAGTGCAGGAGCAGCGAAGGTGCGAGAGAATACAGCCTGCGTGTGGCACTGTGCGTGGCTTGGGATGCTGAAGGCGGTCATGGAGAGGGAGTTTAGTCAGCACCGGCAGGCAGAGGCTGATCACAGGGCCCTGGCTTCACATGGAAGAACCTGGGCCCATCTGAAGACAAGTGCAGTTTTTAGGGGTGAAAGCAGGTGAGGAAGATGATCTGATTTGCCTGCTCACTGCCTGCAAGTTGGAAAACAGACTGGAGGGGACACGCGCCTCCAAGAGACTGTCACAGGAGTCCCTGTGGGAGGTGATGAAGCCACAGGGGACATGGCCTTTACATCATCTTGTCCTTGCATCACCCTCTGCCTCTGCTGAGCATTGCAGACTTTCCAATGACTATATGCTTTCAGAGTGCCACCAGGCAGTCATTCTGGGTCCCCCATACAGATATTGGTTTTTCAAGGAAAATGAAGTTACAGTGAATGTCAGGGGAACATTGGAGCAGGTGAGCCACAGGAATGCAACCAAATGAGGGGTGTGTGTGGGAGGGAGTGGGCCAGTACCACCTCCTTGGCTTAGGGGAGGTCGGGGAGGGATGCCTGCGGTGTCTCTGTGGGGAGCTCCGAGTGTTCCTCCTTTGGCACTAGCTGGATGCCGCACTTCTCTCCTCTCCTCCTACCTTGAGGCACATTACAGTTGTGGCCCAGCCACCTGCTGGCAGCCACATCTCCCCACCTCCCAGCTCCATCCGCCTTCAGTTTTGGGGTGCAACCAGGGCAGGCTCCTAAGTTCATAGTGACCTCGGGGTGACTCAAGGTGGGCACTGCGGAGGGAAGAGGCCACCCTGAACAAATGAGGCCCACTCTATGCCCACCACAGCTGCAAGCCAGCTGTGTGTGAGGGAAGTCAAGAAGAGGGCAAAGAGGGCTAATGGTTGGGTGGGGCCAAGTGCAACAGGAGCCAGGAGTGGTGAGTCCTCCTCTCTCCCTGGCCCCTCTAAAAAAAAAAAAAATCCACAGCGATGGATTTCACTTGTGCTTCTCCCTTCAGTCTGGTAATGAAAATTTGATTTGTGGTTTCCTCTCACAGGGCTCTTCATCACACAGTAATTGATATGCCTCCAACAAGTGGCTCTCGAGGAAATCAATTCTGACAGGTCTCATCAGCACCTGGATGGTCTAACAAGGAGCTTTGCAGACCCTGTCTCCCCTGTGGTGCCCCTTCCTCCTTCAGGAGGTGGGGTCACCCCAGTGGCTGAGTTAGGGACTCCCTCAGAACCCCTGAGGGGGCTGCTAGAGGAAGAGGTGGCAAGGATCCCATGGAATAGATGGATGAGCAGGCAGACTCTGTGCTCTGAGCAATGGCATCAAGATTTAGATGTCACCCTTGTCAAGGTGGCTGTGCTGCCTCAAACCAACAAACTGGATGTGGGTGAAGGGCAGGATGGGAACTGGCAGCCCCCCTCAGACTGGAAGGAGGTGAGAGCGAAAGCCCCGGATGAGCTGCTGTCCTGTTTGTCCTGGTCTGGGAAGGCAGACGGGACCTTGAGTGCCTCACACAGGGAGGGGTCCCAGACATTCTTCTAATAACACGCCCCACTGGGGTTCTCTTGCAAGCCTGTTGCTAAAACTGCTTGGCCAAATGTCAGAGGAGGCTTTCATCCACCTTTGGTTGGCCAAGGTAGAGCTACCTTTTCCTGATTCCATCTGCTGTTTGGCTCTGGATGAAACTCAGCCTCCAACGCGTGTCACTTGGAAGTCTGTCCTTGGATCACTTGAGGCGGTACCGCCTTCTCCCTCTTTCATGGTGTTTACTGCCAGCCCTGCTCCATGAACCAGAATATCCACTGCCTTCTCAAATAATGTCAGTTGTGTGGTGCTTGTCTCTTCAGATACTTAGTAAACCTTAAGGCAGGAACTTAAACCTTTCACAGAACTTCTTTTATACCACTCCCTTGCTTCCCTCAGGTGCTGTCATGTGGCTGGATGCTAGACTGACGTGTCTGAATGTCCCTCAGCTCTGAGTTAACTCACGGTCTGAACTCATCTTCCTTTCTAGTGTCTATCAAGTACGGCTCATGGCCTCTCCCCTGTGACTCACCCAGTAGGTCTGCTTGATGCATTTAGTCATCCTTTATTCTAAAAGTCATACTCTGCATGTTCATTCTGGGTTCTCCCAACATCCCCAAATGCACTAGTGCTTTTACTTAAGAAGTGAGGAAACAAAATGAATTAGTTATTCAGTGATGTGTTACAAACACCCCCACTACTCAGAAGCTTGAAGCAGCAAATGTTTACTAAGTCAGGGATTTGGAAGCAGTTTAGCTGGGTGGTTCTTGCTCAGGGTCTTTCATGAGGTCATTGTCAAGATGTTGACTAAAGGCGGTTGACATCTGAAGGCTTGTCTTGGACCATGGGATTGGCTTCCAAGGTCACTCAAACTGACTTTTGGCCAGAGGCGTCAGTACCTCTCCATCTGGGCCTCTCCATAGGGCTTTACGAAATGACAGCTGATATAAGGAAGAACTAGTGGGAAGTTGCAGTGTCTTTTATAACCTAGACTCTGACCTTTGGTATCTGTCATTACCATTTTCTTTCTATTCATCACAAGTGAGTCACTAAGTCTAGCCCACACTCAAAGGGAAGGGGAATTATGCCCAGCCTTTCGAAGGGAGTGTCAAAAACATTTTAAACCACCCCATAAAGTGTGGCTCCTGGTTCTGACCATATGGGCAAGCAGAACAGTTGAGTCATTGCCTGCTAAAGGTTCCCCTCCTGTGTGGAGGGCTTGCTGCCCACTTTGGAGGGTTCATGTGCCTGTGAGTTGAGAGTGGAAGAGGGTTGGATCTGCAGTTACATAACTTAGAGTTAGTCTGACAATAGTTATTGACTTGGCAATATTACATGTTCTAGGACCAAGGAAATTTCCATGTGGTTCTTTGCCTTCACAGAGCTCATAGCTAATGATGCCTTTAACAAGCACCATATAATTACCACTGTTCTTTCGAAGGCTTTATCTATTGACTAGACTTCTAGTCTTTCTAGAAATACAAAGAATGGGCAGCCTAAAGAAGTGGGTTTATCTCTTGGAGGATTTAGAGACCCTTCCTTCTTTGGGGCCTCAGGTTTCTCATCTGAAAAATGAAGTGTTCAGTGGGTGTACCCCGAGTGCTTGTTGGAATCACCAGGGGAACTTAGAAAGAAAATGTCCTCAGAAATTCTAATTCACTCAGTATCAGGGAGGTCTATGCATAGGAGTTCCTCTGATGAGACCCACCAGGCTAGCAGATTATGAAGATCCTATAGGCTGTGACACTGGGTGGCTTTGGTGACTCTCTGGTCATCTGGTGTAGAAAAAGATGCACAGATGCCCTTGTCGAAGAGCCCAAATCCTGAAACTACCACCCTACTCCCAACACCGGTCATCCTCAGTGGCCTAAGAAGGTGCTGGACTATCTTGGGAGTTACTCAGCTCCCTGTTGCCACAGTAGCTCAGCCTGTGCCCATATCCAGGGATCTTAGGGATGTTGTAAAAGGAATTCCTGCATTGGCAGGTGGCTACACTGGGCCAGTGGTTCTCAAAGTGTGGTCTGTAATCCAGCAGCAGCACCTGGAAGATTTTTTTTTTTTTTTTTTTTTTTAGCAATGCTCATTCTCCCTTCCTGCCACACTAAATCAGAATTTCTGGATCTGGGGTGATCCCTGCAGTTGCTCCTGATGGAAATAAATTTAGAGAAGCACTGAACTAGAGGACTTGTCAAATACCGCTGACCCCCAACTTTCTTCTCTGCAGCAGTGATTGGGGGCATGTCTGTCTTGCAAACCTCACAGGGAGTATTGGGGATGGAGCGACTTCGTGATCATCACAGTGGCTGTTAACTTCTGCCAGTGAACACCTGAAGTCATCCTGCTTCTTAAGGACTGATGCCAGGCTTTCAGCTGGGAGAGATTCCTGGATAAAAACCACACAGAGCTTGTCACTCGTAAGCATCTGTGTCCCGCTTGCTACTTTACAGCATGTCTTAGCTCTTGCTTGCTGTAATCCAGGGAGTCTACCTCAGCTCTTTGTGGCTTTTCTTTATCTTCAAGAAGAATTGCAGCCAGGTATAGTGCTGCTCACCTAAAGTCCCAGCAACTCTGGAGACTGAGACAGGAAAATCACAAATTCAAGTCCTGCCTGGGCAACTTAACAAGACCTGCCTCAAAATAAAAAAGTAAATAGGGATGGTCTTGTAGCTCAGCGGTAAAACATCCCTAAAATCAATCCCCAGTATGTGGGAGTGGGTCGGGGGACAGTGTGGAGATTGTACACACTTACAGTAGTGTTCTGGGGATGTGGCAGAGTGGTCAAATCAGAGTGTGCAAATCCTGATTCCCCACCCACTTTTTTGTGTCTCTGGCAGTGACAGGATATGAAGCTGGAGGAATGGAACATGTCCACAGCATATCTCATATTCTTTAAAAAAATGAAATATCTACTTTTTAAAAATAACTTGAGCAATTCAGGTTGTTTAATTTGAAGAGAGTAAAAATATGACTGAACTCTATCTACTTGGTCCATTAATTTTGTGTTGTCACCTACTCACAGAGTCCCGATTCTTATCAGTGATCCAGTGCCCTTGTGGCATGTGAGGCAAACCCAGCTGGCAACAGTCTTGGGGGGGACTATTCTCCAAGGCCCCTCTATTTCCACACCAGAAGGTCTCAACTGCACTTGTCTGTGGGAACAGTCCCATGTGGTATTTATTTTTGGTAATCACCGAAGGAGTTATTTTAATTCAGAAGCTTACAAGGGTAACAAAAGGATTAGATGACAATGACTGAAGTGAAACCAAGAGATTGACCTGCACACGAAATGCTAAGTAGTCAACAAAGATGCAGATGCTAACCATGAACTACAAACACAAGGAGCAGTGAGTCCAGACTCCCCACCCCAAGGAGCTCATGGCACCCATGGCCTCGCACAACTCATGAGAATGTCCTTGTCTTGCTCCTGTAGAAATCTTTCTTGCTTGTCATTTTGGTTCTGTGATAGAATGGCCATTCCTATGGGAAAGAAGGAGAAGGAATTTTATTGTAATCTCAATTTATGCTGCATTTCTTTTTTGGGTGGGGGGATACTGGGGATTGAACTCAGGGACACTCAACCACTAAGCCACATCCCCAGCCCTATTTTGTATTTTATTTAGAGACAGGGTCTCACTGAATGGCTTAGTGCCTCACTATTGCTGAGGCTGATTTGAACCTGTGATCTTTCTGTCTCAGCCTCCCAAGTTGCTAGGATTACAGGCTTGTGCCACAATATCTGGTGCAAATTATGCTGCATTTCTATCAGGTGTATGTTTCTCAAGCTATGTGATCATCTTGGTTATTAAAACAAAAACAAAAACAAAAACAAAAAACCCAGATGCATGGGTTCCAGAGGTTCTGATTTGATGGTCAAGGGTGTGGTTCACAGTTCAACAGGACTGGTATTTTTATTTTATTTTTTTATTGGTTGTTCAAAACATTACAAAGCTCTTGACATATCATATTTCATACATTTGATTCAGGTGGGTTTTGAACTCCCAATTTTACCCCAAATACAGATTGCAGAATCACGTCGGTTACACATCCACATTTTTACATAATGCCCTATTAGTAACTGTTGTATTCTGCTACCTTTCCTATCCTCTACTATCTCCCCTCCCCTCCCCTCCCATCTTCTCTCTCTACCCCATCTACTGTAATTCATTTCTCTCCTTGTTTATTTTCCCATTCCCCTCACAACCTCTTATATGTAATTTTGTATAACAATGAGGGTCTCCCTCCATTACCATGCAATTTCCCTTTTCTCTCCCTTTCCCTCCCACCTCATGTATCTGTTTAATGTTAATCTTTTCTTCCTGCTCTTCCTCCCTGCTTTGTTCTTAGTTGCTCTCATTATATCAAAGAAGACATTTGGTATTTGTTTTTTAGGGATTGGCTAGCTTCACTAAGCATAATCTGCTCTAGTGCCATCCATTTCCCTGCAAATTCCATGATTTTGTCATTTTTTAGTGCTGTATAATACTCCATTGTGTATAAATGCCACATTTTTTTAATCCATTCATCTATTGAAGGGCATCTGGGTTGGTTCCACAGTCTAGCTATTGTGAATTGTGCTGCTATGAACATCGATGTAGCAGTATCCCTGTAGTACGCTCTCTTAAGGTCTTCAGGGAATAGTCTGAGAAGGGCAATAGCTGGGTCAAATGGTGGTTCCATTCCCAGCTTTCCCAGGAATCTCCATACTGCTTTCCAAATTGGCCGCACCAGTTTGCAGTCCCACCAGCAATGTACAAGAGTACCCTTTTCCCCACATCCTCGCCAGCACTTGTTGTTGTTTGACTTCATAATGGCTGCCAATCTTACTGGAGTGAGATGGTATCTTAGAGTGGTTTTGATTTGCATTTCTCTGACTGCTAGTGATGGTGAGCATTTTTTCATGTACTTGTTGATTGATTGTATGTCCTCCTCTGAGAAGTGTCTGTTCAGGTCTTTGGCCCATTTGTTGATTGGGTTATTTGTTTTCTTATTGTTTAATTTTTTGAGTTCTTTGTATACTCTGGATATTAGGACTCTATCTGAAGTGTGAGGAGTAAAGATTTGTTCCCAGGGTGTAGGCTCCCTATTTACCTCTCTTATTGTTTCTTTTGCTGAGAGAAAACTTTTTAGTTTGAGTAAGTCCCATTTGTTGATTCTAGTTATTAACTTTTGTGCTATGGGTGTCCTATTGAGGAATTTGGAGCCCGACCCCACCGACTGTAGATCGTAGCCAACTTTTTCTTCTATCAGACGGCGCGTCTCTGATTTGATATCAAGCTCCTTGATCCATTTTGAATTCACTTTTGTGCATGGCGAGAGAAAGGGATTCAGTTTCATTTTGTTGCATATGGATTTCCAGTTTTCCCAGCACCATTTGTTGAAGATGCTATCCTTCCTCCATTGCATGCTTTTAGCCCCTTTATCAAATATAAGATAGTTGTAGTTTTGTGGATTGGTTTCTGTGTCCTCTATTCTGTACCATTGGTCCACCCGCCTGTTTTGGTACCAGTACCATGCTGTTTTTGTTACTATTGCTCTGTAATATAGTTTTAAATCCGGTATCGCTATACCACCTGATTCACACTTCCTGCTTAGAATTGCTTTTGCTATTCTGGGTCTTTTATTTTTCCATATGAATTTCATGATTGCTTTATCTATTTCTACAAGAAATGCCATTGGGATTTTGATTGGCATTGCATTAAACCTATAGAGAACTTTTGGTAATATCGCCATTTTGATGATGTTAGTTCTGCCTATCCATGAACAGGGTATATTTTTCCATCTTCTAAGATCTTCTTCTACTTCTCTTTTTAGGGTTTTGTAGTTTTCATTGTATAAGTCCTTCACCTCTTTTGTTAGGTTGATTCCCAAGTATTTTATTTTATTTTTGAGGATATTGTGAATGGAGTGTTTTTCCTCATTTCCGTTTCAGAAGTTTTGTCGCTGATATACAGAAATGTCTTTGATTGTGCACCATGATCAAGTAGGATTCATCCCTGGGATGCAAGGATGGTTCAATATACGGAAATCAATAAATGTTATTCACCACATCAATAGACTTAAAGATAAGAACCATATGAACATCTCAATAGACGCAGAAAAAGCATTCGACAAAGTACAGCATCCCTTTATGTTCAAAACATTAGAAAAACTAGGAATAACAGGAACTTACCTCGACATAGTAAAAGCTATCTATGCTAAGCCTCAGGCTAGCATCATTCTCAATGGAGAAAAATTGAAGGCATTCCCCCTAAAATCTGGAACAAGACAGGGATGCCCCCTATCACCACTTCTGTTCAATATAGTTCTCGAAACACTGGCCAGAGCAATTAGACAGACGAAAGAAATTAAAGGCATAAAAATAGGAAAGGAAGAACTTAAATTATCACTATTTGCAGATGACATGATTCTATACCTAGAAGACCCAAAAGGGTCTACAAGAAAACTACTAGAACTAATAAATGAATTCAGCAAAGTGGCAGGATATAAAATCAACACGCATAAATCAAAGGACTGGTATTTTTAAAAGCTTCCAGGTTGATTCTAGTTTATGGTTCAGTGTGTGAACAACTGGCTTAGAACTTTCACAGTTGCATTCCTATGGCTTTTGATATGATTTCCCCTAATTTGCGACTGTCTGATTCATCCCAAGCTGACCATTGAGGATGTTCCCTGTTTTCTAGTGTGTGCTCTGCTGGGCTGGTGAGGGTCTCTCTCTCTCTCTCTCTCTCTCTCTCTCTCTCTCTCTCTCTCTCTTCTCCTCTTCTTTGGCCTTTCTTTGAGTTCTGTGTGCAATAGTGGAGTGAGTTACATGTTGACATGTCTGGCTTTAGCTACAGAGAAAGTTAAAGAGAATGGCACTTGAAAATTGCCTCCAATGTACAGAAAGATGACTTTCATCTTGCCTGTTATTTCTAGACCAGAGGCAGCATTCTGCATTGATGTCTGACTATGCACAGGGTGCCCTTGTTCAACAAAGGGTTCAATGAGTGGATGTAACCATCTCCTGAGTGATTCATGACCTGTTGCTATCAGTGAAAAAACAAGTTGAGGATCCTGGCTCTGTATTAACAGTGACATCTATATCTATTCACATGGACTTGTACAGGGTCATCAATATTTGTGCCCAAGAAGCTTTTGAAAATTGAATTCATGACATTTGCTTTTCTATGTCAGAAAACAATTCTGAGCAACTTCCTAATTGACACTGACTTGTCAACGCTGCTGGATTTGGCTCAATCAACTTAGCTAAGAGACTTTTAGTTATTACCAATTGTCATCTTTTAAGCAAATTACTCTTAGCTAGAAATCCTATAAGAAAAGCCAATTGTAAGGGAGGAAGGGTACTGAAAAATTAAAGTGCAAAAAGCACTCCTGTTTGCTTGAGGAAAGCAGAACTAAAGGAATTTGAGTTTTGGTGGTGAACTATTAGACCTGGAGTCCATCAGCTTGGCTGTGAATTCCAGCTGTGGAAGAATTTACCTGTTGGGCAGGTAATTTATTTGGGCCTCAGAGTCATCATTTGTAAATATGGGGTTAATGATAGAAGTTTTCTTAGAAGGAAATAAGAAAATCCAAATAAAGCTCTTGGAACAAACAGCACAGCTCATGGTAAGCATTCAGTCTAGGTTAGCCATTTTTATGGATGCATTTGTTTTCTTTCTGCTTATTATGTTAAGTGCATAAAAAAGAAAAAGGAGAGTTTCTTTCCACAGGGCTAGAGCAATACCATCAAATGTTCTCAATACCATCACTCCAGACAAGTTCTTCTATACATTGTAAGAACATGAAACTCATTCTTCTTTTTTTATTTAACCTTTACTTGGGATTTTGGAAGACACTGATTTATGAACAGTTTCCATCTGCTGGTGAAACCCTCAAATTGTAGGGTTTTTTCTTTTTGAAGGATGAATAAATCTTAAAGAGTTTCAGTCTGAAAAAACAAACTATGAAATGACAGCTGGTAAAAAAAATATGTCATATTTTTTAGAGCTTGTCAACATAGTCTATCTAATTTGGCTACTATAAGAAGTCTGTAGAGTAAGTTATCCATCCTGAAAATGCAACACTCAGAAGAGATTGTTGTAGTCTGAATGTTCGAGACTTCTCAAAATTCAGATGCTGACACTAGTTCCCGGAGTGATGATGGTATTAAGAGTTGGACCCTTTGGAAGATTAGTAGGTTTTGAGGTCTGTGTCCTCATGAGTGGGCTTTGTACCACGTGAGGATGCAGCTAGAAGGTGCCATTTGTGAGGAAGAGGGCCTTCCCTAGACACTGAGCTTTCCAGCACCTTCATCTCAGACTTCCATAACTTTCCTGACTGCAGCCTCCGTAACGGCAAGGATTACATTTCTATTGCTGATAAGCCCCTCAGTCTAAAGTACTTTATAATAGCAGCCTTGACAGACTAAGACCGATTAAATGCTGCTAGTCAGCTTTCCATCACTATAACAAATATCTGAGAGAATTAACTTGTAAAGAGCAAAGTTTATTTTGGCTCATAGCTTTGGAGATTTCAGTCCATGATGGACAAGCCCCGTTGTTTTGGACCTGTGGAGAGGTGCCACATCATGGAGGAAGTACAGGGCAGAGCATAACTGTTGGCCTGTGGCCAGGGTGACAAAGGGAGGAAGAGGAAGGGGCTGGGATTCCACTGTCCCCTTGGAGGGCACATCCCCAGTGGCTTAGAGAATCCCCAATAGGCCCCACTTCTTAAAGGTTTAACTACCTCCCCAGCTTGACTCTAGGGACCAAGCCTTCAATGGATAGGCCACTGTAGGACCTTCAAGATCCAGGCTGTACAAATGCCTTGCCCAAAGTACAGGAGAAATCAAAGGGCAGAAGTCAGAATGGGAGCTGAGGCTCCGCAGGCTCTTCTGACCTCCCGCTAGGCAAAGCCCTTATATGATACCTGGTAGGGTTTTTACAAACAGTGTTTATCAAGTCAAGCAGGAAAGTAGGAGCACACTGAAGACAATTTAACTTCCTAGACTGTGCCTGGATGATTTTAGCTGTTTACTGCACAGGTAGTTTGGAATTCTCTGTCGAGATGGTTGATGGTGCCATTTATGTTAGTATTATTGTCTTTTTGTGACAGAATGCAGACATTGCTATTTTAGTTATTTGCTGAGAAATAGCAAAACACCCCAAAAATTGATGTCTTAAAATGACAATGGTTTATTATTTCTCGTAATTCTTCGTTCCATGTGGCATCAAAAGGTGTCACTCATTCGGCTGCTCTCAGCTGCTGGCTGGGTTAGGCTGGGCCAGAGGGTCCAGGAGGCCTTGCTCACATGCCTCACACCTGTGTGCTCTTTCCTGTGACCTCTCTCTGTGTCTAGCTTGAAGTTCCACAGGGTAGCTGGACATCTTCTGTAGATCCTGGCTTCTGAGAAAGGAGGCACAGTTCACTAGTTCTTATAAGACCCACCTAGTCTCAAAGTCCCGGAGTGAACATCATTTCAATCACCTTCTGTTGGTCAAGACAAGTCACAAGACCAACCCAGATTCACAGGAAGGGGAAACAAATTTTACCTCTTGATGGTGATGGTGGTGGGGAATTCTCATAGGGTAATGGGAGGAATTTATGGCAGCCATAATAATATCCATGTATCACTTGCTAAGAGAAGCAGGCATTTTTAGTAGCATGTACCATTCACAGGTACAAAGAGGACTCTGTTAAATCCACTAAGTATGCACAAGGAATATTTCTAAAATTCCAGGACCAACCCATTCAATCCAAGGTAAAAATATGGTAGAGGAATGATACTGGAACAAAGATCCTCTGGCTATGGACAGTCCAGGTCCCCATAGGCTCCTATTCTGGGACTGCCCATAGCTTTAGGAATCATGTCTTGGTCTTAAAGATTACTTAATGCATCTAATCCAAACTCAATTTGACAGGCATTTGTAGATAGAAGAAAAATGGGAGACATGACCCCATTAGATGGTAGAAAAGTATTAGCTCTACAGGTGTAATGGCTTTTCCAGAGCCTTCTGCAGCCAAGTTACAGTTCATATCCAAATGCTCTGGTCAAATATGCACTTCTTCAATTGCCTGTGCTAGAACATGGTTCTCTCTCCATTTCTGTCCTTCCATCCAACTGCATTCTTACTTCATAAGCAAGTTTCTGTTAGTTCCTAATTGCCTTGCGAGAACTGGGCTACAAGAGTTCAACTTGCAATTAAAAGAGAATTCACAGCTGGAGCTTCTGTTCTGTATTGTGGTTGTCCTCTCACCTGCAGATCTGCATTGCTATGTATTTGTGGAATAATTAGTTCTTTCTCAAGAACTTTCAGAGGCATTATTATACTTAATTTTCTTGGCAACTTCATAGGATAACACTCAGTAAAATTGCTCCCTGCAGAAAGAAGAAAGCTGGAATCCAGGGATGCTAAGAATTTGATCAAGAGCGGCAAAGCCAGACCTAGGCCCAAATTTCCATGCCCTCCCATCTCTTCCACACTGCCAGCCTGTGCCATGCCTATACTAATGCTCAGCTCAGGGGGAGCAGCTGTGATGAGGACTAAGGGCTCTGATAGTGACTTAATAATGGCCTTGGTCATGAAGTTAGGATGCGAAGATATATAATTTTAACTTGAATCTCAAAGAGTGGCAAATGAAGGAACTATCAGGAAATGTGTTTTTACCCAACCCTGGCAGTGACGTCTCCCTAGAGGAGGATTTGAACACCTTCACTCACAGACCTGAGCATCATGGAGGGTAGGAACCAGGGCAGCACAGTCGCAGCTGCAGAAGCACTTCCATCTGCTCACTAGGATCAGAGCTGGGCTGAGTTGATGGTTTCCAGGCCTGTTAGCAGCCCTGTGGACCTGGGAGTCCAGCCCACAACAGCTCACGCAGCCTAATGAGGAAACTTTCTCAATAACAACTAATGGGCTTTCCTGCTGGGCTGAAATTAGACCTGAAAGGTAAACACAGATATATCACTGGAGTGGAATAATAAGGTTATGCCATATGGGAAAAGGAGTGTGGCTGAACACTGCTTTTGCCCTTGGAGTCCATCAGAGCTCTACTATGAGCTGTGTAGACAGGGAACTGCGCATTCTGCTTTGCCAAGGACAGTCTCAGCACAGCTTGTCATCCTGACATAATTCTTCATGTCCTCTTTCACTCTTAGGTGCTCAGGTTTGGATGTTGAGTTACACGGTCCTCTAATACAGGGGGCTTTGTATGTCACAGGCATTCAGGAAAGCCAAGTTCTCTGACTCCATAAGCCAATACTATGTCCATGGAAGTAGCCACACAAACAATGTGCATTTTGTGTTTTTAATGAATCTATTCTTCTTGACTCTAGAAGTTGAAATCAAAGCTTTGAACTTGATTAATGTCTTCCTTTTAAATGTGAAAGTGTTTATTCAGATTTATAATGATGCCAAAAAATTGGCCTGACTTCTGCGGCTTTGCATTCAATTGAGCACATTAGAAGGAGTCTCTGGTTCTTTGCAGATGAATCAAGAAACTCTTCATACTGTTGTCCAGGGTATTCATACTTAGTAAGTTGTTTCTTCTCTTTCTTGACTTTTTGTTTGAGATGGGGTCTTGCTGTGTTGCTGAGTCTGGTCTCAACCAATCCTCCCACCTCAACCTCCTGAGTAGCTGAGCTATAGGCATGTGCCACCACACCTGGCTTGTGTGTGACTGTATTTTCTCTCACTGCAGCCCTGTTCAGTGTGAGAGTCTCAGGAACTGGAGACAAAGACAGGATTACCGATGGGCTTCGGATCCCACAAATAAATGAAGAAAATCAGTGAAACTGGACCTGAGTGAGCCTCCTGCCTTTTTTTTTTTTTTTTTTACTATTATTTAAAAAAATTTTTAATTTATTTTTTAAAAATTATGATAAAGTGAACATAACAAAATCTACCACAATAATTTAGTGACATTACACATTGTTGTGCTGTTGCTACCACCATCCAATTACTGAACTCTTTTCATCTATAAAACTGAAATTCTGATCCCATTGAACCCAATACTCCATTTCCCCTCCCCAGCCCCTGGCAGCCAGCATTTTCTTTTCTGTCCCTATCAATTTGACTACTCTGGATACTTCAATAAGTGGAACCATACAATATTTATATATTTGTAACTAACTTATTTCATAATGTCCTTTAGTTTCATTCATGTCGGAGTATGTTAGAATTTCCTTCCTTTCTGCAGACTGAATGATATTCAATTGTTTATTCACACCACATTTTATTTTTCCATTCATCTTTTTGTTTTTAAACTCTAGATAGGGCAGAGGGGAAGGAAGGGGGCATGGGGTTAATAATGACAGTGGAATGTGATGATCATTATTATCCGAAGTACAGGTATGAAGACTCGAATTGGTGCGAATATATTTTGTATACAACCAGAGATATGAAAAATTGTGCTCTATAAATGTAATAAGAATTGTAATGCATTGCCCTGCCTTTTGATTCTACCTCCTTCCTTTAATCCTGTCTCGTGCAGATGTTCCCAGCAGCAGTGTCTGGAGTGGTCATGTTGACTTAGGATGATTCTTTTAGTACGTAATAAATTTAGGACCCAGTAAGATTGATGAGGACGTACTGACCTAGGTGACAGTGAAGACCTTGGTGATGCTGGAACGTGCATCATTGCTATTCATTCAGTGTGGCCAATGGGCAACCACAGACTTGTTTAGCATATGTATGGTTTGCAAAACCTGTATACATAGTGTCTGTTTGTGGCCATCTGTTTGATGCATCAGAAGTAGAAGGCCCAGGGGAACAGTAGAAGTCTCACAATCACCACTTTTTTTCCTCTTTCAGAGGAAGAAAAAGGCTCAAAAAAAATTTTTTTAAGTGAATTTCCCCAGCTCACAATCTGGTAAATGACCACATATGGTACAGACTTCTGATCTCTGGTCCCTCCATGAGCTCCTCATGCCAGGCTGCTGTCCAGGGGTTTCTCCTCCACATTATCAAACTGAACTGCAGGGCTCCTAATGAGCATCTCTTGAAATGCTGAGATGGTCCTCCTCTGTGGAGGGGAACAAGTATGGTCTCTTAACTGCTGCAGTGATTAAACATACAGCAGCCTTGTTCATGGCATGAGCAATGTTTAATGGCCAGAAAGACCAAGAAGACCAAGAAGTGCTGGGAATCATGAAGCAGCTCATTTTCAAATGGAGCCAAGCAGGCTGAAGGCAATTAGAGGAAGGGAAAGACTACCCACGAGGATAGAGAGCCTTAAGAAAGGCCCAGAAAAGGCTGCAAGGACACACCAAGTGACTTCTCCTATTAGGACTCACCAATATGGAATTGAGGACAAAAATCCCCACGTTTCCCTAGTTTGGATGAGGACATTCCCCCTCACCACGGTCTTTGACAGATCTCAGAGAATCAGAGACACTGGCTCTCAGGCAGCCGAAGCAGCCGGCTGGTGTCAAGAGTGAGTTACTCACCAGCGCTCTGCGTGGCGCCTGGTCTTTCTCTATTACTTTCTACCACCCTGCATCACCGAAGGCACACACTGATTTAGATTTTCTTGCATCAATTAAAGGCTTTGGTTTCCAAGCAGCATGGGGATTTATTGATCAAATAAAGTGAGAATATTGATTGATTGAGGAGAGAAAGCCAGCAAGTCTGTTATTTGTACATACTTGGTGTTTGTGTGTGTGTGTGTGTGTGTGTGTGTGTGTGTGTGTGTGTTGGGGTGCTGGGGAAGAAAGCCAGGGCCTTGCATACCCTAGGCCAGGGCTGTACCCCCAGCCACATCCCAGCTGTTCAAAACTTTTGAAGGAGTTGACTTGGAATCATTAGGACTGAAGACAGGAATGGTAGAGAATGTGTGGCCCAACTTTTCAGCTAACGGAGAAGTCTTTTCTGAAGCTTCTAAATAGATGGCAATTTCAACATACTTGAAATGCTTTCAGAGTTAAAACTTATTGTCTCACAAAATCTTCCGTTCCATTTCTCAACTTTTTACTTTTTAACCCACATCTAGCACCTCCTGTATACAAAACACTGGTGTGAGTTCTTTACAATAACTGTCATTAACCTAGTATTATTTGTATTTCAGTTTTACAGATGAAGAAATGAAGACACAGAGAGATTAGGTGACTTGCCCAAGATCAAACAGCTAGTAATTGATGAGATTAGAACTCAGGTAGCCAGTCTCCACACTCTGTGCATTTAGCCACCAACTTTGCTGTCTCTAGGATGACAAATCTCTAGTAATTAGGGGTACTTTTCCTTATTTTGAATCATCAAAATGGCCTCTGGTAATTTTTACCCCAGAGTCTTTCACATGGTGATACTTCAGGTAATTTCAGATAAACCGTCATGTCTTCTCTTCATTGTTCCTCCTCCTGGCTGGCAATCCTTAGTTCTCACAACAGTCTCTCCTGTGTCATGATTTCTGGCCTCCTGATACTTTTCCTCAGTCTACATGCTGACTTTGCATACCCTGGTGAGAAGCTGCTGAGATTTATGGTCAGACCCACCTGCCCAGCTTCTCAGCTAACTATAGGTACTCAAGCAGATGCTGCTGTGTCTTTCTGAGAGGAGGGCCCTCCATTTGTGAAGTGGGGCTTAGAATTAGTCACTGGGTCACTGTAAAGATAGGCAAAGGGCAGACCCAGGGCAAGCCCCAGTGAAGAGTGACCACTGCTATTATTATAGGCAGTGACAACTATAGCATCCCCCTAATGGATCTGGACATTCATGAAGTCCTAGTGAAACTCTGGCAGGCTAATTTGAATAAATTGGCTGATTATAACATTTACATGAAAAGACAGAGGATGTAAAATAGCAAAAAAAAATATATCAAAAAATAACAAATTTGGAGGACTCACACTACTTGATTTCAAGATTTACTATAAACTATAGAAATAAAGACAGTATAATGCTGGCATAAAGGTAGACAAATAGATCAATGAAACAGAAGGGAGAGGCTGGAAACAGATCCATTCATGTATAGTCAATTGATTTTTTGACAAAGACATGAAATCAATTCAACAGGAAAGGCTTTTTATCAGATCATCCTGAAAAAATTGGTATCCCTCTATAAATAAAGCAAACCTTGATCCACAGCTAACTCAATATATGACAACGAATTTGAAAAGTCTTTTTTTGTTGTTGTTGGTCCAGGTAATTAAATCCAGAGCCTTGCAGGAATTAGGCAAGTGCTCTACCACTGAACTTCATCCCTAATATGTCAACCAGGTTGAGATATATCATAGACTTCATGTAAAAACTAAGCCAATCTTACTGGAGTGAGATGGTACCTTAGGGTGGTTTTGATTTGCATTTCTCTGACTGCTAGAGATGGTGAGCATTTTTTCATGTACTTGTTGATTGATTGTATGTCCTCCTCTGAGAAGTGTCTGTTCAGGTCCTTGGCCCATTTGTTGATTGGGTTATTTGTTATCTTATTGTTTAATTTTTTGAGTTCTTTGTATACTCTGGATATTAGGGCTCTATCTGAAGTGTGAGGAGTAAAAATTTGTTCCCAGGATGTAGGCTCCTTATTTACCTCTCTTATTGTTTCTCTTGCTGAGAAAAAAACTTTTTAGTTTGAGTAAGTCCCATTTGTTGATTCTCACTCCAGTAAGATTAGCAGCCATTATGAAG
Source organism: Marmota flaviventris (assembly GCF_047511675.1). Lineage (NCBI taxonomy): Eukaryota > Metazoa > Chordata > Mammalia > Rodentia > Sciuridae > Marmota > Marmota flaviventris. The sequence continues at coordinate 23,774,178 of NC_092513.1, read as the reverse complement.
TCAAACAACAACAAGTGCTGGCGAGGATGTGGGGAAAAGGGTACTCTTGTACATTGCTGGCGGGACTGCAAACTGGTGCGGCCAATTTGGAAAGCAGTATGGAGATTCCTGGGAAAGCTGGGAATGGAACCACCATTTGACCCAGCTATTGCCCTTCTCAGACTATTCCCTGAAGACCTTAAAAGAGCGTACTACAGGGATACTGCTACATCGATGTTCATAGCAGCACAATTCACAATCGCTAGACTGTGGAACCAACCCAGATGCCCTTCAATAGATGAATGGATAAAAAATATGGCATTTATATACAATGGAGTATTACGCAGCACTAAAAAATGACAAAATCATGGAATTTGCAGGGAAATGGATGGCATTAGAGCAGATTATGCTAAGTGATGCTAGCCAATCCCTAAAAAACAAATGCCAAATGTCTTCTTTGATATAATGAGAGCAACTAAGAACAGAGCAGGGAGGAAGAGCAGGAGGAAAAGATTAACATTAAACAGAGACATGAGGTGGGAGGGAAAGGGAGAGAAAAGGGAAATTGCATGGAAATGGAAGGAGACCCTCATTGTTATACAAAATTACATATAAGAGGTTGTGAGGGGAAAGGGAAAAAAAACAAGGGAGAGAATTAAATTACAGCAGATGGGGTAGAGAGAGAAGATGGGAGGGGGGGCATAGTAGAGGATAGGAAAGGTAGCAGAATACAACAGTTACTAATATGGCATTAGGTAAAAATGTGGATGTGTAACCGATGTGATTCTGCAATCTGTATTTGGGGTAAAAATGGGAGTTCATAACCCACTTAAATCTAATGTATGAAATATGATATGTCAAGAGCTTTGTAATCTTTTGAACAACCAATAAAAAAAACTAAGCCAAAATCTTCAAGAAGAAAACATAAGAGAATATCTTTAAGATGTTGGTTTTGTCAGTGATTAGGGGCACAAAAAGCACTAGCCATAAAAGGAAAAAGGATTAAGTAGGAATTTGTCAAAATCAGGTATTTCTGTTTATGAGGTTATTAAGAAAATGAATAGGCAATCAACAGACTGGAAGGAAATATTTGCAATACATGTAACTAAATAAGGCTTCAAAATGAAATATTTGTAGAACTCCTACAAAGGAATAATAAAAGATGAACAACCCAATGAAAACATTTACAAAAGACTTGATCAGGCATTTGATATTCAAATGGCCAGTGAAGGGATTAACGTCACTTGGCATAGTGGAGCTAGAAATTAAAACCACAGTGAGATATCATTCACAACCTATAGAAGAGCGACAATCAGAATGACTGGCATACGGAATGTTGGCAAGGACAGGGACAGCTATCGCCTGCAGCCTGTGGGAACATGGAGTGATGCAATTCCCTTAGATTACTGTTGGCAGTTCTTATAAAGTTAAACATACACCTACCCTTGGCCCAGCTAGTTTACTCTTAGACACACAAGAGAAATGAAAAAACACATGTCCATAAAAAGACCAAATGAGAGGGCTGGGGTTGTGGCTCAGTGGTAGAGTGCTCGTCTAGCATGTGTGAGGCACTGGGTTTGATCCTCTGTACCACATAAAAGTTAATAAATAAAATAAAGGTATTGTGTTCATTTACAACTAGAAAATAAAAAATAAAAGACTGAATGAGAATGTTCATAGCAACTTTATTTGTAATGTCCCAAATTAGAATCAACCCCGGGCCCATCAACTGGGATAAACAAAGTATGATCATGGAAAATGAAATAATACTCAGCAACAAAAGGAACAAAATACCCAGGCAATAGACATAATGGTGAATTAAAAAAAAAATCCAGGAGACAGAATAGCCCCCAGGTGGATCTAGCTACGTGAAGCTTAAGAGCAGACAAAACTGATAGATGATAGAAATCAGAGCCATGGTTGCTTTTGAAGAGGGTGGGGGGGGGGGGTGACTGAAAAGGAAGGAACTCTCCCGGGTGATAGAAACATTCTATTTCTTAATCACAGCGACCATCACATGTGCAGACACAGTCAACAAAACCTGTTAAATTGAACACATCAGATCTGAGAGATTTCTATTTAAATTTTATTTTTAAAAAATCAGTGATAATATCTGAAATGGAAGATATGGAGATTTACTCTGAACTGCGAGTGCAGTGGGACTGTTGTTATTCCCGTGACTTGAACATTCTGCCTCTATTAATGGGGCCTGGGATTTAGCTGCTTCATCACACTCTTGCCATTTCTGGAATTTATGGCTAATGGTAACAGCCCAGTCTCTCTTTATAGGAATGAACTGCTACCAAGCAGGGCTGCTTTCTCAAGTACCTTCTTTGTTTATCTAAAGGGGTATATGCAGCCCTTGAAGGAACGAATAGAGCTCGTCCTCTTCTAATTTTTACCCCAGAGTCTTTCACATGGTGATACTTCAGGTATTTTCAGATAAATTGTCATGTCTTCTCTTCGTTGTTGATGAATACAATTCTATTCCAGAACAGATAGCGCTGTACATCATAAAAGCAGCTTCCAATTAAATAGGACTGAGTGCCGACAACTCTTCCTGGGCTAGGTGCTGCCATCATCCCCACTTTATAGACGGGTCCCCTTGAGGCCCAGTGAGGTTAAATGACTTGTCTGGCACTGGATTGGAGTCCTGGTGAGTCTGGTGACCTGTGCTCTTACCCCTAGGCTGCATTCTGCCTGGCCCTGGGTTTGTGTCTTCTGCTCGATGCCTTCACTCCAGTTGACCTGGGATTTTATGTGTCTCTCTTAGTCCTCTCACAACAGCTCAAACCGAGGTCACTCCCCTAAGGAACGTCATACTGGGACACTTTATGAATGCCTCACGGGACTCTTGTGGAAAAACCTGTTTATGAAGGTCCCTCAGGGGACTGGCTCTCAGGAGCTCCGTGGCCTCACAGCGGTCTCTCTCCACACACCAAAGTTCAAAGAATTCCTTAAACTGCATCAGGCAGCCGTGGGGTGCACGCTGCTTTCTGTGCATCCACTAAAATCAACACCAGTGGCATGAAGTCACATGGGGAAGCACTGCTTTTTTTTTCAGCTTGTGCCTAGGAGGAAGAGAGGCTCAGCAGTTATCATTGACCACAGATTCCCTAAATGTCGGTGAAGCTGCTAGAAATACCAGCAAAACTTCCCACTGTCTCAGTCCCCATGGATAGAAATGGAAAGTTCAGATCACAGGAACGACAGCCCTGCTTCACTCCTTTACTGTTTAGAGTAAATCACAACATGTTCAACTTCAGATGTCATTGTTGCATTTTTTTTCAAAGTTTAGGTAGGATATGCATAGATCTTAAATGTTCGGTTTAGTGGATTTTGTCAACTGTGCCCACCCATATAGCCATTACCCTCAATCAAAGTAGAGAATGTTTGTGTTCCGCAGTTCCTCTTGTCCCCTTCCAGTGTGTTCTCCTTCACCCCTGGGAAAAGTGTACTTTGATGCAAAAGAAGAGGTCTTCTGGACCTTTACCAAGCACTTTGCATATTATAAATCTGGAAGAGTCCCTGGAAGTGGATGCTGTAGGCTGGTGACCGCTCATGGCAGAGGCAGAGGTCCTACCAGCTGGAAACCCTGTAAGCCGATGTCTGCTCGAAGCAGCCAGTCCCAGGTGATCTCACCCATCTCTAGATCCTTATCCACCTGTTCATGTCATGACCAAAGGCCCCAGCAATCTTGCTGGAGCAAAGCTTAGGTTTGTGGTTTTGTGTCTCAAAGAAAGCTGCCAAAGAGTGTGTAATTAACTGGAAAGTTCCAGGTGGTGCTTTCTAAGTCTTATTTAGACCTTTTCAGCGATCAGCTTTCTCAATGATCTGCCGTCTTGCCTACTACCTTTAAGTTGCTTAAAGTGAGACAGAAAGAAGACACGAGATCATACTGGACCAAGAGGCACCCGTAGAACATCGCATGGTATTAGGGACAGATATATTTGCTTGCAGAAGAAACTTATCACCAGCCAGCCAAACAGGCGATATGAGCTTGGTTCAAAGGAGTAATATGAAATATATATATCAGTAATTATGAAAATGGTGAAGAAACCACACAGCACACAAACTTAAGTTTCTAAGGCAGGATGGCTCGGTGACCCCAAGGGTCAGCTCCAGCACTGGAAGGAGCAAGAGAGTAAGCACACCCTGAACCTCTGTTTTTATTTAGGGGAAAGACATTTGAGAAAGTTCCACCCAAATAAGGCAAGGGATTGGGTTTCAAAGGGTGGAGTCTTGCTTGGTGATATCTTGTGGTCAGCAGATTGACCGACATCTTGGAAAGCCACACCCATCTCAGGTACTATGTGGGATCACAGGCAAAGCAAGAGAAAAGGCACACATATGTCACACAGCCCAATTGGGCAGTAACATCAGGCCAGTCCCCTCATAAGCTCAAATGCGCATAGCTCACATGCACAGCCATGGATGGCTCACGACAGAAACTATAGCTGTTTTTCTCTCTGGGGCGCCATTATAGTTCAGCTCTAAATAGATACTTAACTTCATTGGGCTGCAAGTCTTCTTCCAAAGACTGAGATTAATGCTGTTTCTCTACCTCAAGGTTATGGGTAAGGTTAAATGAGATGTTAAGTACTTAGAGTTCTGAGAAGGGGTAAAGTAGTATGGCATGAGGAGGCATTGCCCAGTAAATCCCTCACTACAGCTTCTCCCAGAAGCTGAGCTGAAGAAGCCAAGCACACAGTGGGGTTGAGAGCCTTAGCTTTTTCAGTCCCTCTGCGTTGAAAACTCACCCCTCACGTTTGTCCCTTTGTGCTTCAAGGCCCCCTCCATCCATCACCACTTTAACCCCGCCCCAGCTGAAACTTTCTAAGAAATATTAGACCTTGAAACTCGATCTGCAAAGTGGAGACAGTGGACTGTAATATTAAACATCTCCTGCACACCACGCACGGTGAAGAACGAGGAAGAAAAGCTTCAGCCCTCTAGGAATTTGCAGCTTGATCTCATCGCTTACAGCAGGACACGCCCAAATTTGCCGTCCTGGTTTCCTTGGCTGACCACACTGTGGGCTCCTGGCAGTTTATCTTGGTCTTTGCTTTTTCACACATTAAGTAATTCATTCTTGAGTTTCCTGTCTACAGTGAGCAACGGCCTAGCCAAGAAAAATCCTTTCCTGAACTTCTAAGGCAAGACATAAGAGTCAGTAATTATGTATCTTTTGAAAGAATCATGAATAAACTTATGTTATCGTGTTCTTAGTTTGTGATTTAAAAAAAAATAAATTTCCACACACCTTTATCTTTATAATTCATACCTTAGACCGACTTTTTTCTCTTAAACTAAACACACTTTATTGGAAGCCATCACCTTTCCATTAATGTCTGCTCTCTGTTCCGGGCTCAGTCTAGTGTTCAGCATCTCACTTGATGATCATGTGTCCCCAGGCTCCTCTGGTCTGTGACAGTTTCTCAGTCTTATCTTGTTTTTCCAGGACTTAAACATTCTTGGGGATTACTGGGTCTGATATTCCTAAATCTAGGTTTGTCTGATATTTTTCTCATGATTAGATCGGCATGAGAGAATTTTGGAAAGGAACGCCACAGAGTTGAAGTGTCCTTCTTGTCATATCAGGCAGAGGTGACATCCTCCATCTGGGATGTAAATCTTTATCACTTGGTAGGATTTTTGTCAGGGGACAGCATTTGCCAAGTTTTTCCACTGTAAAATGGCTCTCTGTCCCTGTTCATATTCCATTCTTAAGTGAGTCCCTAAGTCCAGCACAAAAGCTTCACCTCCTGGAACAGAGAGTATCCACATTTATTATTTGGACGAATGTGTTTTGAACAGAATTAATAGTCAGGATTCCTACTATAGTACATAGTCCAACCTCACACTATATAGTTCACTCTCCATCTGCCCTTTGAGAACATTAGCTAATTAATCCTAATTAGAAATTATAGCAGAATCTCACTAATTCTCACTTCACTGATCTGCAAACAGAACAGCTTTTCTAAAAACCCATCAGTCTTCACTTCTAAGCTGAGATTTATGTAGCTAAAAGTAGCCATATATGCTTAATCGACAAAGTCCCAGTCTCTGAATGTATTTCTGAAGGGCTTCTCTGCAGAGACTCACCATGAGGAACTTCCCCCAAACATTTTACTTTGTATTTTCAGCCTTCCTGTGGAGCATTATCCTAAGTCGTTTAAAGAGAACATATTTGTGAAAATAGCCTTGGAATTTAATCTTTTTATTATATTACAGCCTCTAAATGGAACACCTCTCTTAAGGAGTGCAAAGCCGATTAAGATATTTAATTAAGTAATAATCTGTATTATTGAAAAACTCCCATCTTCCTGTGAGTTGGTTTCCATTAGAGCAGAATTTCGTTTAGGATGCGTCTATCTTGGATTCTGCCCAGTGGGCAATCTGATGGAAGTGTATATTATAATTATTTCCCCTAGCCACACCGAATGATGTGAGAATAGTCTGTGACTTGCACCTCTGTCTCCCACAGTGTACAAGTGGCATTTACATAGGTGTTTCTGGTTGCCTTTCCAACTTCTATTTATGCCTTTCCTTTTGTCCAACAGAACCCAACTTATTCAGTTCCTCTCCCCCTTCCTAGCCAGGGATCTCAGGGGAAATTGACCACCCTGAGCTTCAGGGATGGTTCTGATTATGATACCAGTCTTGAAAATCAGGATTGGGCCTTGTTCCCCAAGTATTGAAAATTGAACACCTGAGAAATGCTGAGGCAAGAGTAGAAAGTAAATTTTATTTAAGAGACAGGAGAGAGGGAGAGCGAGAGCGAGAAAGAGAGAGAGAGAACCCTCTAGAAAGGAGGAAACCAGAGCTGGTGCCTGTGGGAGTGGGGGTGTCTTGCCCTTTTATAGATTTTAGGTTTCCTTTCTTCTCATGCCCCCTCCTCTTATCTTGCCTGTGTGACCAAAAGGCAGGTAAAGAGCCACCCAGGAGGTGATTGCTTGTATTGGAAAGTATCATCCTTCTCTCCCCTGGAGGTATTAGCAACAAGTTGATGGAGAAGTGCTATCTCCTCATTTCCTTTTCTTTAATAACCATCTATCTGTAAAAGTTTTGCTTTTACTGAGCCTAACTTTAACTCCTGCCTCAGCTTCCCAAGCTGCTGTTATTTTGGTATGTTAAGCCTTAGCACAGGAAGTAAATTTCTTTTTTTTTTTTTTTTTACCATTTTGTACCTCAATATTTCCTGGTTAATATTACCCAGGTGTATTTCCTACTATATACATATATTAAATATATATATAAAATAGACTTTTATTTATTTATTTATATATGGTGCTAAGAATCAAACCCAGTGCCTCACCCATGCCAGGCAAGTGGGCTACCATTGAGCCCCAGCCCCAGCCCCTGTATCTCCTACTTTTTAACTATTTATTTCTTAAATTATCTTTCTCAGAATATAGTTCTTTAGGGTGCTCTAAAAGAAAAAAAAATCCAAAGAGAAAGTAACTTGAGAAATGCTGTGTACCCAGAGAGTCAGCAAGTACCTTCTAGGTTCAGATAAACCCTGTTTAACTTATTTGGCCATGACTCCCTCCACCTCTCTCTCCTTCCCAACTGGGTCTATTCCAGAACCTATGGAACTCACTGAACAGAGTTTTCAAACGCTCACACCTATTTGAACTTTGCTGACTCTAAGCAGGGTTTCCCTTGCCTGGAACTCTCCAAACAGCCTCCGTAGCTATCTGTCTGCGTGAATGGCCATCCCTGTGCCTTGAACCTATCTCAGATAAATGACTGCAATAGTTTGCTTTAAAATTTTTCCACATAAAAAGTACAGCAAGATCGTGTCCACAACTTTACCCTAATCCATGCCCTGAGGTGTTTAGCATTTGAAATATTCTAACCAGGATTCAACACTTCAAAATAGTTACTCAGCTTTCAGGTATGCTTGAAACCTATCCCAGAGGGCTTGTGAATTAGCATAAGGTATAAGAAATGAATTTGCATTGGTGTAATGAATGATGAGATCAGTGATGGATTGTAAAGATTGTCCAGGCCACACCCCCATCATAACCAAGGTATGAGAATCCGAAAAGCCCCAGTGTTTGGTACAGCGCTGTAGGCCAGTGCTGGAGGGTCTTGAGGTCCTCTGCTTCATGTCAGACCCCTGGAGCCTGAGTTCCCTACAGGACTGGCCCATATTATTATTGTGCCTTTTGAGATGACGAGTGCTGGCCCAGGTGTCAGAGGGTCATGAAGGGCATTTTCCTAAGCTGAGAAAACAGTGATTGCGATGCGTACATAGAGTGCTAATAAATATTAACAACTGGCTGAATTTCACTAAAGTTGTGCTTGAATCATGCCCTGCCTCTGGGATCTCAGCTAAACCAGAGCTGCAGAGTGTTACCAGAAAACCCTGTCAGGGCTCTTCATGCTAGGTAGCTGCATACAGTTTTCCTGCCTGTGTTCCGCCCTCCTCCTCCTGCCTCCACTCTGATACACACACATGTTGGGGTTCCTTTAGCAGCCATGCTTGTATCCACAAATGCCACAAATTACCTTCTCTTCTCTGTTTTTCTTTAAGTTATTATCAAAGTTCTGACATAATAGCAGGCTCATTACACTAGTGTGGAATCGATGACAGCTTTCTGATAATCAAGCCAGATGTCACAGTTGACCTACTAACGTTCACCTTTTGAGTCTGTTGGGCCCTTGCTCAGATGATTTGCTCTTGGTTTGCATGGAGTTCTAATAAGCTTGATTTGTCCTGCTTCACAGAAGATCAGAAACAACAAACTAGAAGGAATTTGAGGCAGGGGGAAACTCAAAAGCAGCAAGAAGTGGATTGCTGGTAGTGAAGACTGATAAAAGCATAAAAATCAGACAAAAGAACTCAATTCTGTGATGGTTTAGTTAGAAAAAGTCAAAGAGCCCCATACCTCAGTAGTTCTCCAACAATGTCATTGTTCTAATGCCCAGGGTAATAGTTGATGTGTATCAAGGGATGCTTTATGGAGAGATTGAATGAAGGATTCTTAGCATGCTCTGTTTAACCAGGCGGGAAAGCATGTGGAATGCTTTAGAACTTCCAATAACGTGGCGAATGTTAAAGTTTTGATGCTGGAAGTAATCAGTCATGGTCTTGTTATTTGTTAAAGCAGTTTATCTAACATCCCGTTTCCACATCATACAGGATGAAGGGGGCATCATTTTACATGATTATAGCAGTTAGTAATTGGAAAATACCCACTAACCCATGAGGTACAAGCTCTTTATTAGAAAAACAACTCCCAGGTGTGACTCTTGTTAAGTTCCAGGTAGTTTTACAGATTCAATGAAGACAAATGGAGCATGTGGGAGAACAGACCTGAGGATGCTTGGAACTAAAGCAGCCCCTTTGCTAAGTTCTATTTTTAACTTCTACTTTTTGTCTTGCCCCAGAAGGCCTTAGCCACTGTTATGTTTTGCTAAGTTGGGAGCAGATGTATTTCAGTACCCGGGAAAGGCCTGTGAATATTTTGCTTTGGGCCATAGAGACTGTCCCTGGATCGCTGTGCTCAAGTTTGCCCTTGGCTGATCAGGAATGGCTGATCTTGAGGGGCGCCTGGGCTCACCCCACCCCCTATGGCTTCTGCCTGCTGTAGTGATACCTCATTGGTTAACAGGTAAGGGATTTGAAGGTCTGCAAACAGTAAAGCAAGAGGCAGATGTTTGATTACTAGACATGAAGGAAGAGGAGAGGGTGTAGGAAGATGGGATCTACAGCCTGATGTTACTGCTGTGGCCAGGCACCATGTACACTGCAGCACCTTACTCGGATGCCAGCAACTCTACAAAGTAGGTACTTTATGTAATGAGGAATTTAAGGCTCAGAGAGGTTAATTGACTTGTGAAAAGTCACATAGCTAGTTAGAGAAGGGGCTGAAGTTGATACTCAGATCTGTCTGCCCCTAAAGGCCCTATTTTGAACCCTTAGATGAGCACTGGGGAACATCCTCTTACCCCTGGACCCACCCAACCTTAGTCCTTGGAGGAAAGAGCCATGAGAAGGCTCCCAGGAGAAATGCTAGGGGCAAAGGTATGGATCCAGAGGATGGGGCCTAGATGAGACACAGATTGTAGCCCTTCTCCTGGAAGTGGGCCTCTGTTCTGGGGGCCGGAACAAAATCAGGCTGCAGTTGGAGCCTCTCTTCCCACTGGGCAGGGAAGCCCCCTATATCCCTGCTCCTATGACCAGTGGTTCTTTACCCAAGGGCTTTCTGAGGGTCACTTCCAACTGGGCCGTTTGGCTGCTGATCTCCTTAGGTATTCAGCTCAGGCTTGAGTTGTCCTTTGGGATGGCTCTCGGGGAACTGCAGAACTGCCCCTTCTCCCAGGGCACAAGCAGCAGGAGGTGGAGACGAGGAGGACCAGTGCCCAAGCTTCCTCCTAGCAGGGGCTACCCCCCCGCCCCAGGCCTTGGCCCTCTGTTCCTATTTCCAGCTGACTCAGCTGCCCCAGGAAACACGACAGCCTCTGTCCCGGCCTTTTCCTTGTCCCAGTTCCTCCCGGTTCTTGTCCTTTAGTTAAACGGCAACCGGAGGGAAGCATTAGAGGTGGATGTGGGCCCTGTGCTCCCAGGACAAGAGAGGTCAGGGCAGAGCATGGCCCAGTCCAAATACTCTGACTGAGCTTCTGACCCACAGGAAATTCTGAGCCAGAAAGAAAATTGGGGCTTATGTTTCTAATGGGGTTCAAGAAAAAGTGGGGAAGTCACAAGTATCATGGTAAAACAAGAGCATTGCCGAGGGAAGAGGAATGTGCTCTGGAGCCAGGCAGACAAGGAGAGATTCTGGCCTGCCTCTGGCTCTGTAACTGGGGACGTTTTCTTAGTTTCTGAGAGAGATGTGACAGATAGAAGAAAGGAGTCTTGGCAAGGAATAGAGTGGAAGTATTACAGGATAGGTGAAAGGGGCCAGATTTTTGAGTGTCTAAAGTGTCAAGCAGAGGAGCTGAGATTTTTATCTTTAATACACTAGGAATCCATTGAAGGTCATTGAGCAAGGTCACCTGATCAGAGTAGTGCTTGAGTGAGATTAGCCTTGTAGTGTTACATTCAGTTTGAATCTGTGCCCAGGCCTAGAAAAGTAGCATTAAAAAAATACTGCCCTTTTGATAGCATGGTGTGAGGAGCTGTGGTCGTCTCCAGTGCTGTCCCCCAACTCTTGTCTAGCGAGTGCTCTGCTTTCTGGAACACAGTAAGCCTGTGTTTTCCTGTCTAATTCAAAGTTAGGCATGACTGTGACTTACTCAGACCAAGGCAAGGGTTGGCAAACTTTTTCTTGAAGAACTAGATGGTAAATGTTTTCAGCTTCCGGGCCATATAGTCTCTGTGGCAACTACTTGACTTGACTGTTGTGCAGAAGCAGCCACAGATGAGAGGCAGAGGGGAGGTGTGGCCAGGTTCCAGTAAAACGACATTTGTAGAAAGAGACGGCTGGTCTGTGGACAGTGGTTTGCTGTTGCTGGACCAAAGCTTATGAATGGAATTAACCCTTTTGGATAGAATCTCCAAGAGCTGGTGCCTGATTTGTCACCTCTGCTGTGATCCTAGAGGCTCATATGGAAGTGAAGCCTCGTCAGCCTGAGATCCCAAGTGACCCTCTGGACCAACTCCCTGCCTATGAGCCTTGCACATGTCACATGCATGAGAAGTCAACCCAGCAGTGTCCGGCCATGGAGACTGTGGCTCTGTTTCTTACTCTGTCACCACCTCTCCACTGTGATGCAGTGCCATCCTTGCAGACAGAGCATCACTGTCAGTGGCAAGTCCTCATGGTCATGGCTGATATTTCCTGACCACTTACCATGTGTCACATAGAGGACTCTGTCAGCCTCGTTTCCATAATTCCTTCCCACGTCATAGGCCATGGGTGTTGGTATTGGACCCATTTTACAGAAAAAGAAAACAGAATGTTAGAGAGGTGAATCAACTCACCCAGGGTCTAACAGTTCATTTGGTGACTGAGATGCAGATGTTCTGACTCTCACTCCTAAATTCTTAACCTTGGTGTCTCTTGCCTTGAATCTTGGCCTTCTGTTTCTTTTTTCTTTTATTCCTTCATCCTTTTGCTGCTTTGGTCACTGTTCATGGAAGTATGTGCTGCTTTGTCATGATCCACAGTGGTCGGCCACAGGGCAGGAATGAAGAATTGTGCTTCCAGAAAAGCACCAATCTGAGCAGGGGAGGAGGTGGATGGAAATGCCGGAAGGATGACTTGGATTGGATGTTCCGATACCCACAATAAGATGCCATGTCAGAGAGTGGCAGGTCCTCGGAACCCCTCAGTCATGTACCTATGTATTTTTGCCCATCATCTTCAAAGTCTGTTTTATCTTTCCACTCTCAGCCATGTTCTTGTCTTTCTTTGAACATAAAAAAATAATTTCTATTCTGGAACTGTCTTGAGAAATCGTGTTACTCCCCTTCCTGGTCTGGAGGAGCAGTTAATAAGCTGTGACTGTCACCTGCAATGGCCTTGAGGTAATTTACCAGTCTTGAGTCACAACAGCCTAACTCTACCATGTAATAAGCCTCATTAATGAGTTCTTGTAACTTCTCAAGAGCTACCATTGAAGAGACTATACATCACGCTGTTCAATATTCTTTATTTAAAGTCCTGTCTAATTAAAATTTTATGTAGTGTCATGGAAAATTTCTTTCAATAAGTAATACTTTCCCAAATCAGAATGAGAGTTGCATAGGCGATTGTATTTCCCCTTTTACCTCGTCTGTTGGGAAACAAGATTTATTTGATACTTGGACCTAATAAGCATTGCCACTGAGGATCATGGTAGAGTATGTTTCCTTTCCCTCCACTCCTCCTCTACCTTTGTGGGTTCAGATCTTTGTTTCTGACTTCAAGTTTTCATGTAACGTTTATTATTGAAAATTCTTCCTGGAAATAGATGTCAATCAGAATTTATAGCATTGTTTGGCCATGAGATGGCAAGTCTTGGTGTGGTGCAGAATTAGCATTTAGAGCTCTTGCTTGCCTCAGCCTAGTTGGAAGTTCTGATTGTGTATCATCACAGCCAGAGTTGTGGTCCATCAGAGCTTCAGATGCCTTACATGTATAGATCTACTTCCTTCCACAATGGCAGCTTGAAGGGATCCTTGTTCTACCTCACTGTTTGCATGTACCAGTGATCTAGAAGGAGATTTTTGGTTTATGAGATTTGATAAAATCAACAACAGCAGCAGAAACCTTTTATTTAACACTTGCTTGGCAGATACTGCACTGAGGACTTTGTGTTCTTTAACACGATCAGTCCTCTATCCTGTGTGATATTTTATTACAGGGTTGGGGAAACTGAGGCTCATATGGGTAAAGCTCATCTAGGTAAACTCACATACAGTGAGCAAGAAGCAGAACCAAGATTTAAGCACAAATGACTAAGAATGAGAATTTGCCCTTTTCCTACTTGGATACAATTGCTTCTTATGGCGATGACTACAATGATACCATCATGGAGACCAAGTGCTAGTCTAAGTGCTTGATAGGTGTTACTGCAGCCAACACAAGATGTGTTATTGTAACAGAGGGAATTTATGAGAGGGGACTGGTTAAGCAGGTCTACACCTGCAAAGGCAAAGGAGGACCTGGGAGTGACACAGAGACAGCTGCAGGAACAGCAGCTACCACTCTTAAGGGTAAGGGCACAAAGGAAGAAAACTTGGAGAACGTGGCTTTTGGGACTGTGGCTCAGACTCCAGAGGAGGGACAGCCACTTGACTGGTGCAGGTGTTGTAGGCCTGAGGAGGAAGCTCTCTTAGAGCAGAGACTGGTCCTTAGGGAAGTGGGCCCTGCCCAGATGTTGGCTCTTTGGAGGGTGCAGGGAGGCTGGTGCTGGGAGTACGGGAAAAGGGACACTAGAAGCAAGTCCAATGCCTGCGTGGAGAGCGTTGCTGGGACAGTGCTACAGAAACAGCCCTCCCTCTACTGCCTCCTGTTGTCAGAAACTAACAGAGCAAGCTGTCAGGGAGCCGCGTGATTGGCTGATTGGCTGATTTCTAGTCCAGCATCACTGACCGGGTAATAGAAGGGCTGGTTCAAAGCTGAGAGACAAGAGCTTCCTAACAGATACACCTTCTTCTTCTTCTTCTTCTTCTTCTTCTTCTTCTTCTTCTTCTCCTTTTCCTTCTCCTCTTCATTTGTAAAGCAGTAAGTCCGAACAGATAGGGTACAGGGGCCACGTGGTACTCTATTTACCCGGTCTCCCAGGCTTAGCAAAGGGTGTAGCTAACCAAGCTCGTCTTCTCCCCTCCCCTCTCCCTACTTGGTGGTGAGTGACTTGAGGCCTACTGTATCCTTTCCTCCATACTTGTCTGGTGCCAAAGGTAGTTTCTGGTGGGTTCTGCTCATTATATGCTTGAATTATATAATTATCAGTATAGTTAAGTCACCACATATTCAATGACCACAGAAGGTGTACCCAGCCAGGAGACATGGGGTGATTATGGATGAACTTGGGGAGGGTAAGGTAGAGTGTGATATCAGGGAAGGGAGAATGGTCATATCACTTGCAGTAGGAGATTGTTGTGAGCAAAGTGTTTTTATCAACCTCCAGTGTACTGATTAGGAAACACAATTTCTCCAAAAATGTACGTGCTTAGAGAAGGTGTTCATTCCTTTTTGTCTGAGGCTTCTTATTTTGTGCTCTTCTTCAGCTTCATCTTTTCATCATGAGCCCAATAGTGTAAAACTTCCTTTTTTTTTTTTTTCAAATGAATGAGGAGTTACCAAGGAGAACTCCACAGTTACTTGTTCATGGCAGCAGAAAATCTGCAACAGAGAAGTCCCCATTGGGACAGACCTGGGTCATCTTCACACACCTCCAGCAAATGAGTGAGCAGAGTGTGCCTTTGCTAAAAGCTACCCTTGAGCTCCCTATCCAGTCCTGGACCAGAGAGTCACCTTGCAGAAATCACCCAGGGAGAGCTGCCGCTCCTTCTGACAGCTAAGGCCTTGTTCCCTGGCCTCAAGGGAGGCTTCAGAGAATCATCTAATGATGCAGCGTCTGATCTTCAAGGCCTACAGAAAAAAATAAAGTGGCCCGAGGAAATGAGAGGGATTGTGGCATTCCTCTGGAGGCACCTGCATGCATCAGCAAGACCGAGGAACACTGGGTTGAGTAACTGAGGAGTACACCAAGGCCCTTTCCTTCCAGCTGATCACACGTTGACACCATCTTCGCTGACAGAATGCTGACTCCTTAGAACAGGGCTGTCTCCCAGACACTCTCCCTTTATCCTAAGTTGAAGTATCAGTTACATGAAGAAAAGCTCATGAATCTTAAATGTACAGATTGATGAATTTTTTACATGTATGTATGCAATGTGACCAGCTAACCTATTCTACTTCTAGATGACTTCATGTCCCCTCCTAGGAAGTCTCTTCACCTTCCCAATCTGACCATATATTAGTTTTGTCTGGATTTGCAGTTAATATAAATGGAATTATAGAAAACACACATGTGTGTTTGGTTCTTGGGCAGATTATTGTTTGATTCCATTTTTTACTAATGAGAATATTGAAAACGAGTTCAAAGAAATGGCATGTCTTGAGCGGGGTTTCACTCCTGGCACCCTGGGCTCTTCCCCTTTACCCACCCCATTTATTATGACCCTCCCATTCATCCATCCATCAAGCCAAACAAGCATTGAGAGACGGCTTTGTGTCGGGGATGATTCTAGGTGTTAGACAGGTGCATAGAGTAAATTTTCCCTGTCCTCAATGAGCTCTTGGTACAATGGGAGAGAATGTCCTCAGGTGGGTAATGGAGCAGGACTTGTGAGGGCACAGCACTCTGTTCAAGAGCCTGTGTGTTCATGTGGCTGTCCAGAGGAGGAGCCTATGACCAAAGGGCTCAGAGAGGAAGAGATGACACTAGAACAGAATTGCATTCTTGGACAGTCTTCTTGCCACCAGGCTGTAAGATAAGGAGACAGGTAAGATTGGCAGTATCTTTTGTATATATTCTGTGGCATGTTGTGATCCTGGCAGGAAATTGTTGCTGGATTCATGACCCACAAGAACCTGAATAAGCTTGAATCTAACCTAGTCAAGGGCCCAGGTGACAGCACAGGCTAGCTGACACCTTCACTGAAGCCTTGTGACCCTGAGCAGTGGACCCAGCTAAACTGTGTCTAGACTTCTGAACCATGCAACTGTGATATTATAAATGTGTGTTGTCTTAAGCTGCTAAGTTTATGGTAATTTATTACACAGCAAAAGATAACTAATGCACACACTTACCTGAAAATATTGTCAAAACAACCCAAATGACATGTGGCTCTATAGGCACTATGAATCCTGTAGGCCATGCAGAGAGATAGAATAAAATGCCAGAGAGGTGGTTTTTTTTTTTTTTTTTTCTCTAATTTCCATTTAGCATTTTACTGTCACACTGTTGGGAGCTCCGACTTGTCAAGATGTAAACAAGGGCATTACATTGTTTAGGATGTGAGTTTAATCGTTCTAAGGCCCTAAACCAGCCCCTCTCCTAGCATTTGTAGGGCCCAGGGCAAGAATAGAAATGATGGAATACCACATGTGTAAAGAATTGAAAGTTATAAAATCACTGTTTAATATTTTCTACTATATTGCCAATAAACCTCCATAATGACAGCATGTGTAAAGTGATAGTCTCATAGCTTGAAAGTCAACAAAACATTAGAGATAAAGGAATTTAGTTGCTGTTATTCTGTATGTGGAGTATTCTACTGATGGACAGTGTTTGGATAGATGGTTAATTCAATAAATGTCAAATTTTAAAATTATTTAAAGCTGAAACTATTGAATTTCTGAAACATTTAAAATGAATTCTATTAAGCATTTTTATAAAAATAAAGCTATTGGAATTTGGAAGTCCATCCAATTTTCATTGGAAAGGTTTAGTTCCCCATGTCTTATGTTTTACCCCAGACCTGCCCAGAGGTGTGTAAAGTTAAAAGTTAAGTGAATTAGTTATTGGTGCAGACTGCCCCTCCATTTCCATCTGCAACTTTTGTGAATACCACACTTCTTCAGTGGTGTCCACAGCACCAAGAATTGGAGGATGGATAAAAACAAGAAAATGAGTATTCCACCCGCCTGTGAGACAACATTCTTCATTTTGGAGGAGCCTGTTGCACTGATGGTATCTGAGATGAAGGAGTCAATAGTAAACACCTAAGAGCTGGTACCCACCAACTTCTGCAAACTGAAGTAATACCTGTCCCAGATGCTGGTGATGGCATGATCTTTCACAACACTTAACACAGTAGCCATTTTTCTTTTCTTTTTTCTTTTTTTGAGTAAGAGATGTGGAGACATATTTCCCTGGGGCCAGAATGATGCTAGTCACACAAGTGGATGTTCAGATTCCCATTCCTGCTGTGTCGGTGCTCAGCATTGGGTGCTAAGTGACTGGTGCCTGTGCATTCTCTAATAATTGCATGTGTTTGTGTGTAAGAGAAACAGAGAGACAGAGCATGTGCAGTCTCCAGGACTCCCATGGGTGGAATCCAGTGCACATGCCCCTCTTGCATCTAAGTTGGGAGGGGGGCAGTACCCCCAGTATTAGTTGTTTAATCACATAGACATTTATTTCCTTCTCATATAACATTTCAGGATAAGAAGCCCACCCACCATGGTATGCAACTCCACAGTCTCAGGGACCCAGGCTGCTTCTATCTGGTTGCTCCTCTTTTCCTAAGATGTGGGCCTTATCTGCACGGCTTGAGATGATTCCCACCAAGCCTGTAATTTAATCAGAAAGAAGGGAAAGGCTAAAAGGCATGGCATGCCCCTCTGCTTAAAGACCTGACCCTGAAGTTGTGTGATCACCTGTGTCACATCTCATGGCCACAACCAGCTGAGAGATGGAGTCTTCCACAGGATTCCCATGTGCACAGCTAAAGTTGTTTTTATGGAAGAAAGGGAGGAACAGAATTTGAGTGATGACTAGCAATCTCTGCCACAAGTCGATTTTAATATAAATTTGGGAGGGAGATGACAATTTGGAGGAAAGGATACACAGTTGCCTTAGTTTAACCAACAGACGCAGAGGAAGGAGCTTTGGATGGTCTTAAGAACAATTGCAGGCCAGATACTACCTGAAACATTAAGCCAAGTTTTCTAACTCTCAGAAAAAAACTGGACTGGGTTCAGATCCACAACCAGCCACAAACTAATACAGTGACTAGTTTGGTTGCATTATTTCTTAGCCTCAGTTCTCTTCAGTAAAATGAGGGCTTTGCATTAGATTCCCAGTTTGCAAACAAGATTCCAAGGAAGCTTAAGATTCCTCAGAGTCTCTTCAGGCACTAAGGGCTGGCTGTGAACTCTTCTTCCCTATTAGCAATAGCAACTCCATTTTGGTTGGTTGGGTGTCTTAGCTTTGCATGAATTTTCTTTTGGGGGAAAAAAAAAGAGGCTGGGAGATTTACTGCTAGACAGAGAGTTTAAAAATGCCTGGACACTGTGACACTTGGTAGAGGCTGCATGGTGTGGGGTCAGGTTTCCTGGATTTAAATCCCAGCTCTGCCACTTAACTGTCTGTGGCACGTCGGTCAGAGCTATTGTTTGTTTGAGCCTCAGCCATGAAATATTGTTTCCTTACCCATAAAATACAGTCACTGTTACATACCTCTCAGGATTACCTGGAGGCCTAAATGAGATATTATTTTTGAGAGAACTTAACACAGAGTTTGGTGTGAAGGACATATTTAATAAATAACAATGATTATTATTATCATTGCCCCTACCATCAACTTTAGCACTGAGGTTTTAGCTCTGGGCTATAACGTGTTTTTATTTTTTGTCTTGGCAAAATATTGTGCAAAAGAAGACCCTTTTTATGAAGTGAATAATTATTAGAGGATTTTCCCCCTTTGCTCCTGGATTTTGCACATTTTTCTCAAAACAAGGCATGCTAGAGTGAGTCCATTGTGGATGAAGTCATTTGATCCTAAGTAAGATGGATGGTTCCATCATTTCGAAGGCATTATTTAAATAACTTTTTTTGTAAAACAAGAGAAAACAATTTTGATCTTTTAAATCAGGGAGGAAAGTAATTCCATTTTAGTGCTGCATGATAGGAAAATAGAGTGTAGAGTTTAAAGCACTTTAAATAAAGAGAAGGATACACAGGAAAAACCTATGTATTGCTTTTTGTCAAACATGACTTTCTAGGATTTAACCTGACTCTGACTTTAGACCCTGCTTATTCCAGTTGATTAAACCCTTGACAAACTTAAGGCTGTTGGACTCGGTCATTCCTCACGAGAGGGTCACGCTGGTCTCTTTTGCAGACCAGGGAGCTCTGGTGATGATCCTTGGGAGCCCAGAGCTCTTCATGCTTTTCTGTAGCAAGGGTGGCTTTCAAACATTGTTTTGTAGAACAGGTTACAAATTGGGGATTCCCCAAGACCTTCAGGCCTTTTCCAGTGAGCATTCCTATATTTCAGATAAACCTGGAGGTAAGTACTGCATTTTAATTTTTTCTTGTTAAATTTCCCTTACCTTTTTTTTTTCCCCCGGGGGATTGAACTCAGGGGCACTTGACCACTGAGTCACATCCCCAGCCCTATTTTGTATTTTATGTAGAGACAGGGTCTCACTGAGTTGCTTAGTGCCTTGCTTTTGCTGAGGCTGGCTTTGAATTCATGATCCTCCTGCCTCAGCCTCCAGAGCCACTGGGATTATAGGCATGTACCACTGTGCCTGGACAAATGTCCCTTAGTTTTGGGGATGTCTGTGTTTTAGAATCATGTCTAAAATTTGTCAGGGAGATTAGCACTCTTTAGTAAGAGTATGATCATCATAATGGAGCAGGACAGGTGTTTGAAGGGACATATCAGGATAAATGGGACCATCCCAAACCCAGAGAGAAAACACAAAGATTGTACCCTGCAGAATACTATCTGGAAGTCAGGGTGGTGGGCACTCAACCCCTCTGAAACCCAGACACCTGGCCTTAGGAACTACCCTTCTATAGCATGTCTCTCTGTGACCCAAGCTGGCTAAAGCCATTATGTGTTATGTAAGAAGGTGAATATAAACTGAGAAGTGGTAAACATATCCTTTGAATTAGGCCATCTCCCTGCAAAAAGAACGATTTGAAAGATTTCTTACAAAGACTCAAATTTCTATAAACCTGAATTAACATGACCCAGCCAGAGATTCCCAGCTTAAGGTGTACGAGGTCCTGATATTATCGACCAACTAGTTTGCAATTATGATACCCTTCATCAGAAAAAATGAAGTGATCAGCTCTGATTTGTTTTTCTGTGAGTCATTACGATGTTTACCCAGCACATCAGAATGTAGTCTAAAAGCCTTGAATCCCTGACTCACCCCTTGAAGCAAGCAAATCTCTGAGATCATCAATGACTGCCCCTCTTTTCCTCTTCTTCAGTACCCCGTTCTTTCCCAGTGCAGCGAGCCGATTCCCACTTCATGGAAACCCACTCAGGATACCGGACCTCCTTTTAACCACTTCGTCCTTTCACCAAAGCTAAGCCACATCAGTGATGTTTCTCTCTCCCCCATGCAGTCCTTCCTCTCGGAGAGGTGAGGCACAACCCCAGGATGCTGGGTTGTGTCACAGAGCTGCCAGCTGTGGCAGGAGCGGCACGCTGGCCCTCCCCTGGACTTGCAGGCCATGCAGCTTCTCTGTTTGGGTTGGCAGCAACAGACATGCACTTCGCTTTTGCTGAGGCTCGATCACTTGCTGAGTATTTATTTGTTCCAAAGATTATTTGGCTATCCTCAGGAATCTAGGCGTTCCCGCCAACATTTCTCCTTTGGCATGGATTCCCAGTGGGGAATGTGAATGGCCCCTTCTCCCCTTCAGAAGGGGCCTTCATGACCGTTGGGTTGGAAGTGTTAGGGTAGAAAAGCAAAACGGGACCCAAGAGAGATGCATGACTTGCTAAGATGGCTCAGACTAGAACTTGGATCTTCCAACCCAGTGTTCTTCCCAGGAGAATCTCTCAAACTTTTGGGAGCATATCATTACTTGAGGAACTTGTTTAATAAAGTGCAGATTCTTCCCAGGTTCCTTCATTAGAAATTCTGATGCCAGATCAGCTTGTTTAACATGCACCTCCTCTTGGCCACGATGTGGGGTATCATCAGTGTGCAAGAGACCACTAGGCCTCATCAACACCCAGTCCTGGTTGTATTCACCCAGGGAGGGAAGTGGTGCTATAGGTAAATATGAAGAAGGCCATACAACTTTTGCTCATTTTTAAAAATATCACATGATCTGGTGTAGTGGCATATACCTGTAATCCCAGCAACTTTGGAGGCTAAGGCAGAAGTATCACAAGTTGGAGGCCAGCTTCAGCATGTTCAAGGCTGGCCCTGACAATTTAGCAAGACCCCCATCTCCAAACAAAAAATTAAAACTGCTGGAGATGTAGTTCAGTGGTAAAATGACCTGGGTTCCATCTCTAGTACCATAAACACACACTCACACATACACACACATTTAATATAAAAATTATAGCATAGAGAATATTATTCATTAAAGTAGCTTTACAGAAAGGAAAAAAACATAAACTAGTCCTCCATCTAACCATCTTTCGACTTTCCAGCTTTGGAGGGATTGTCCACGCATTTAAGTAGCTATCAGTCTAATAATTATTTTGTTTTATTTTTACTTCATTTGGGCCAAGAAGTCTCTTCATTGTGTGACTTTCTAGCAAACAGGACCCTTGAAAGCTGTTAAAGAGGAAAAGTAGCATTTTCCCTTATCAGCATTTGCTGTGTTACTGAGCACCGTGCACAGTGCTTCACATCCATGCACTCTTTTCATCACATCCCGATTATTACCTCCGTCTTCCAGATGAGGAAACTGAGGCTTGGGAAGGATAAGTAGCTTGTACCTCATTATAAGCTGAAAGTCAAACCTTCTGACTCCAAAGCTCATGCTCTTCCTCCCCTGTTGCATTCCAGACCTGCAGGCAAGAGGCAGAAGGTGGCCGACTTTCAGGCACCCTGCCCATGAGGAAAGCAGGAATCAACCAGGGGACAGGAATCACAAGTATACCTAGTGCTAAGACATCCGCTAAAGACACAGTGTTGCAGGAAGTCAGCAAACACCTGTGTGAGCTGCAAGCCTTCGATGCAAGGGAGGAAAATGGGACATTACCCTAATGGCAAAGCCTGTCATAGGTTTGGGGAAAGCAGGATGACTCAGTGAAATGACAAGTCACAGAGAGCCCCTGTCTTCCACGCAGCCATCAATTTTGGCTGATGCTTCATGTAGCTCCTTCACGGGGGCCACTAGGGATTTGAGATTTAACTCTTCAGAGCTGAGACAAGACCCCAAATGGTGGGAAAGATGGGTGACAAGCTGGAGAATCTTGTTCTTAATAACCAAGAGGGCAGGTGTTACTAGGAACAGCATGTTTCCCAGAAAGGAAGTCTCCATTGTCACCAGAGAGTTGGAGAGTATTATGAAAGCTTTTCTTATGATTTCCCTGGCATTTTCTCAGTCCTTCTCCATTTGCATTGAGAATTAACAAATGCTGTCATTTGACAACGTCTGCTGGCATTTGCTCTCTGGGCCCTGCACTGTGGAAGGCATGGAATGGGACTGCCTGCCCTTGGGCATTTACTGTCTGGGAAGACAGCGTTCATCTGCGATCCAGCTGGAGCCGCCTTGAGTTCGCTGCGATCTCAGTGGACTTCAAGGTAAGGCAGGATCTAGGCCAACAATTGAGAGGCCAGAGGGAAAGTAGGCCAGACAGGGGAGGGAGAGGCCAGGAGGCCTGGGTGTGACCTGGGGCACCGGGGACCCAGCAAAGAGCCTGGAAAGGAGGCTGTGCAGGGGCTGGAGTCACAGGGAAGCTGGAGCTAGGTGCCTCCTGCAGGTTTCCCTGGCTAGACCATAGCCTCTGGGAGGGGTGCCGGGTCCAGCTGACTCCCCTGGGGCTGGCTCAGCATTCCCCATTGAGGCCCTTGTGGGTGACACCATGGGGAGCAGCCTCTGCAACAAGGTTCGTGGAGAGGGCTTTTATTAGGGAGCACTCCTGGAATTGAGGCTCCAGAGAGGGGAAAGGAAGAGGGAAGTGGGATCCAGAGGTCGTTGGGGAGCGACGCAGTCCCAAAGAGAGCCTCACCCGCTCAACACTCTGGGGACTTCCCCAGCCGAAACGGTCTTTCAGAGTTACCCAAGTTGGAGGGCCTTTGTAGTCTCAGGTCACCTTGTCTTTGGACATGGGCTGCCCCGGGGAAGAAAGGTGATCCCGCTGGAGGTGGCTGCACTCAGGGGGGACAGTCGCTGCTGGCAGCACCCCCAGTAGCCGGGCAGGAAGGCCTCGTTCTGGAAGGGGACTGCGGGGCCCAGGCAGGAGCATCGTTCACAGTGTGAGGAGCACCAGTGTTCCTGAGCCCAGTACTGATTGTTGGGGTGGAATTAGTGACCGGTCCAGTGAGATGGATGGCATCAACTCAGATAGTGTCCCCAAAAGATTTTCATTTGGGGGGAACAGAGCCCTTGGAGTAAGATAATTACCCCTGTGTCCACCTGCAGTCACAGGTGTTCATTAATTCAAGAGACCACGTGTCAGTCTTCAAGAGAGCTATCGGGTTCAGAAGGAGGCGTTTATTCCACCTGAGCTTGTCAGAGGTGGGGGGAACCCCACGAGAGGAAGAGGTCCCCTCAAGTCTAGGTGGGAAGCCGCAAATCCAGAGCCAGAACCTGGGCCAGCCAGGCTCCGTGTGTGAAGCACTAAGCTCCCTGGGGCTGGGGGAGGCGGGGCTCAACTGGGCAGCAGTAAACACTGGGCAGCAGTGTAGCATCTTCTAGAAACTCCTTTAGACTTATCCCAAGTCGGTTTGTCTCCAGACTCTCCAGTCTGTGTCAATAGTACCAGTCAGGTACCCAGCCAGGCACACAATGAGGAGTCTGCCTTTAATTCTCCCTGGCCTCCGTCTTAAAGCAACTCCATAGCAAATCTCCTTAGAATACATCTCACATCTCACATCTCTCCACCCCGCTCTGCCACCCTGACACTGAAGTCCAAAACACTTTTGTCACCTACCTGGATCACCCTAGTGGCTGCCTGACGGCTTTCCCTGTATTCATTTTCCCCCCATGTTCATCCCCCCCGCCCAGTACATTTGTCACATTTCAGGAATTGGCCAGAGGGAACTTTTGGACCTACAGATCAGATCACATTACATCCTTGCTTGGAATACTTCAATGGCTTCCCAGTACCCCTGGGATAAAATTGAAAATCTTCATTGTGACATACGAGGCCCTACTTGATCCACCTGTGTTTTCCTCTTACCTTTCATGTCTTAGGCCACATGATATCTTTTCAGATAGTCTTCTAAGCCAAAAGAATTCATTCCCTGAGATATGCTACCACATCTATGTTCCTGTTTTTTGTTTTTTTTTTTAACCTTCATGACCATAAGTGCAATCTGATTTTATTTTGTCTTGTTTTTTTAACTTTCTTCTTTGGATTGTTTGCCTTTTCTCACTCTGGTATAAGTTCCACCACAAAACCTGTTTACTTGTTTACTCCTATATCTCCAGTGCTAACACAATAATGAGGACGGAGCAGGCCTTTGTATTTGTCAACTCTTCATCATTATAATGAAACACCTGATGCAGGCTGCTTATGAAGACAAGAAGTTGATTTAATTCACAATTTTGGAGACTGAAAATCCAAACATCATGGCATAGACTGTGGCAAGGGCCTGCTCCTTGACAGCATCACCTTGTGGTGAATAGTAATGGCGGGATCACATGTGAGAGGGACACATCACATCTCCAAATAGGGAGCCAGAGACTGGGAGGCCAAGCTCAGGTTTCTATAAGAGCCCTCTGGCAAGAACCATCAAGCAGATGCAGGAAACCCCTTTACACCTAAGGACCTCTCGAAGGGGCCACCTCTTAAGGCTCCACCTCCTGGACACCTTGGACCAAGCTTCCAACACCTAGACCTTTGGGGAAAACAAATTTAAACTCTAGCTAAACCATAATTGCACGAATCAGCATTTGGTGAGAGAATGAATGATGGCTTTGTGTGGCCTGTTGTACAATCGGAAGCAGAATACAAAAGCACCTGCCAGATTATGATTTCCCAATTACATTCCTAGAGATTTGTATGGTGACTTATAATTTGCGAATATTTTACTTAAAATTCTAGAAGATTGCACTATTTAAAGGCGATCAACACAGAGTAAATTGTAGTATTACATGATGAAACTGTGGAGCTATTATGGGAGAAGTGGTCTTCTGTTCACAGAATGTTGATACAGTGTATCACTTCAACAGTATATTCTTTTATGGTGAGGAGGGTGTTGCTGAGGATTGAACCCATGGCCTTGAGCATGCTAGACAAGCACCCTACTGCTGAACCATATCTCCAGCCCTTCAGAACAGTATATTCTAAAGGATCCTATTTTCTTTTAAAAAGCAAGCAAACAAACTATTATTTCATATGCAGAAAAGACTGGAAGGGTATTTGCAAAGTATTGGAGTTGGGGTTATCCTTGGTATTATAGTTATTGTTTCTGTTTTGCCTTTCTTATTTTATTACCTAGTGTTTTTATGATGGATTTGTGACTTTTTAAAAAGCAGCAATTGTTTTTGTTGTTTTACTTTTTAAAACAATATCAATGGCAAATCCTTTTGAGGGTGAAAGAATGATTATCGTATTCATGTTGCCCAAGTCCAAATGTCTCTACTTTTGTTTGCATGATTTTTATAAAGAAGTTCAGAGTCAGCAGTTCTGTGGGGTGGGGCGGTGTCATTGGTGATTATATTGTTTTGAGACAATCCTAAGCTGTGCAGGTGCCCTTGCTAGAGGGCCCCACCTGATCTGCTTTCCTGGGGGTAGCAGCCTGGGAAATTCTGGCTGCCTGAGGTCTTTAAAGATCTTATATCCAGAACGGGACACTTGAGAGCACCCGTGGCATGCTTGAAGAGTGCCGAGTCAGCTCTAAGTTTTGTCAAAGCGCAGGGCCTGCCTGGCCAGGGAGCCTGTTTTCTCCCTCAGCCTGGGGCACTGAATTCCATGCCCATTCAGTCTCTGGAGTACCTGGAACATGAAACTGACATCCTGGCTGCGTGTGCTCATTCCACACACCAGCATGGAGAGGCTGAAGCCCAGGCTGCCAGAGAACTCAGACAGTGCTGTGCTTTCCTGAGCTGACTGCAGGCACAGGGGAAGGTGCTGGAGAGGGGGCAAGTCAAGAGGACTCAGAGCTAGCCCTGGAAAATACAGTCTGCCAGCCATGATGGAGACCAAGCCCTGGTGACTTGGGATGTGAAGGAACAGAGAAAGTATTGGGCATGAATTGTGGTGAGATTGTTTCCTTCCTCCCTTCATCCTTACTTTCTGTCTGTATCCTTTCCTGGGCCCTCAGCATTATTCTTTGAAAGCCTTTCCTAGCTTCCTGCCTCCATGGGACATGAGAAGCATCACTCTGTGAAAAAATGTGTACCAGGTGCTTAGCTCGTGCAACAAGGGCTTTGGCACAGACCATAGCAGAGACTGGGGAATAGAATCACAGTCCCATCCATCAGAGAACTTCCTGTGAATTAAGACAGATATATTTTTGTGGACAAGACCAAGTGTAAGGCATGAATGTCAGAGTGGACCCAAGATGCTAAATACTAGCATCCAAAGGCTGGATCCTAGGCTGGGGTTGTGGCTCATTGGTAGAGTGCTTGCCCGGCATGCACAAAGCACTGGGTTTGACCCTCAGCACCATATAAATGTAAAACAAAGATATTGTCCACCTGAAAAACTAAAAATTAAATATAAAAAAAGGCTGGATCCAGGATAAATAATATAGGGGCAGGGGCCCTTAAAGAGATTTGAAATTGTTAGGGCTCCTCCCAGGACTTGGAGCTCCCTTGAGAGCTCCCTTGCAAGTGGGGAGCTCTCAGCTTAGGTTCCATAAGTTTCTAATTATTATTACTGTATTAGTCAATTCTCCAGAGAAATACAACCAAGGGTGAGTGTGTGTGTGTGTGTGTGTGTGCAGAGAGACAGAGAGAGAGACTGGGGGTGGGATTTCTTTTAAGAAAGGTTCACATGCTTATGGAGGTAGGCAAGTCCAAATTCTGCAAGATGGGCCACAAGAAGAGTTGATGTTACATTGGAGTCTGGTGGCCATCCACTGGAGAAGGGCCTCTTGCTCAGGGGAGGTCAGTGTTTTCTGTTCAGGCCTTCCATTGATTAGACAAAGCCTGCCCACTTTACAGGGGGTGATCTGTTTTGTTCGAAGTCTACCAATTTCACTGTAAGTCTCATCCAAAAATACCCTTACAGGAACACCCAAAATAACCCAACCAAGCTGACACCTAAAATTAACCTTCACACCTGGTAAATCCACCTCTGAAGGTGAGGTCAGCATCTGAAAGGAGTGCTCTGAACCAAAATGGTCAGAGAAGGCTTCTTGGGAGAGGCGGACTTGACCCAGCCTCAGTGGGTGGAGCTGGCTTCATGGCACCTGCTGTCCTTGCTTACTGAGCAAAAGGAGGGACTGGTGAGGGTATGTCCCATGGCCCTGAAAAGTGCCTCACCACAGGCTGGAAGGATCCTGGGATAGTTAAAGCATCAGCAGCCTTTGACTCAAGTGGTCATCAGCGTTATAACTTGAGGCCCACCTACCCCCACAATGTCCCCCATGGGAACCTGCTTTTTTCCTTTTGCTTGTCCCCTCTCTCTTTTCTCTTTTCTCGTCACCCTTTTGTCCTGTCTTTAAGCTTCTGCCTCAGGTTAAATCAGGCAAGGCTCAGAAGAAGTCACAGGGCGACTCTAGGGAAAGACCTTCATTTCCAGATCCTCAGAATGAACCACAGCCTCTCAGCAGGCCCTGTGATCCCATCTGCGTCCCCACCGCCCGATGTTCAGCAAGAGGCTTGGTCATGTGTTCCCCTAGCCTGTGGCCCTTTGCTGATGTGGTGGTGCACAGTGCCATTCATCAGGCAGGTGTGATTTATTAAGGGAGCCCTCTGTGCGGCTACACAGGGAAACCACCTCCTGGCTGTCCAGTCCCCATCCATCTGTAAGACAAATGGGTGTTTACATTACACCTTGTAACTGAGGGAGGGAGGGGAGCAGGGACCAGTCCAGCTCTGCATTTTGTATGTCCCCCACCCACACACACATGCACACAGCTCATTTTGGTGCAGGGGCCTCCATCTTAGCTCCTGCTGTTTCTTCAGCTAGATTCTGCTGGGACTTCCCTCTGCAGTGGGTGCTGAAAGCAAGAAGCTGACACAACCACCTGAGGAGGGTACAGGGAAGGACAAAGGCCAGTGAGGCTGCAAACCCTGCCTTCAGGACATTCCTTCCTGCTGGCCACCACCAGCCTCAGGTTGGCCTGGACTCTGGGGGAGGAGAAGCCTTGGCCATGCTTCCCACTCCATGCCAGGACCCAGTGCTGAGATCCTTTGGTTTGAAAGCAGAGCCTCAGCACTCTGCCACTATGTCGGCTTCAGACCAATGTTGAGTGGTACAGTGGTCCCTAACCTACATCTAGCACGTACAGGGCTCCGTGCTTTTGCTCACAGAAACCTGGAGGACACCGCATATGCCATCATCTCATGTTAGAGAGGTGGAGAGAGGCCCGGGGCCCCATGTTGGTTCAGGTCAGTGCCAGGACATGAAGCAGACCCCTTGCCTAGGACTGTCTGCCCAACAGAACACACAAAGCACAGGGGTTGGCCATGAGTTCGGATGGTATTTACAGGCCACACTGGAGACCTGGCTGCATAGGGTCCTTTTCTAATTACCTGGAGCCAGATGAAAGATTTTCCATGGGGTAAGTGGCTACATTTGGCCATGTTCATGTCTAGTGGGAGCCCCTGGGGCCTGGAGTGTGGGGAGTCAATGTTACCCTGACTGGGAAAGGTGATCCAGGGTGTTTGCTCAAAGCAGAGGAAGCAGAGACTGAGTCAGGGATCAGCTCCCACCAGGCCACCCCCACCCATCTGTCCCACTTGGTGACTTCTGGCACTCCCTCTGGGGTAAGGTTCCCAAGTACTGGGGGCTGGGTGGGAGGGAGGCTTGGTTCCCACTGTAGCTCTCCCCAGATGCCAAGTTGCAGCAAGCTCAACTAATTGGCAAGAAAAAGAAAAGCAAAAATAGTGAAAATCTGTGAATTAATAAAACAGCCTTGAAGCAACCGCCAAAATGTGTACAAATCATGAAGTAATTAGAAGTGTGAAGAATTCTATCGGGTCGGCTGCTTCCAAATCCAGCATCTGATCACTTTAGGGAGCCAAGGGCTGGAGGCCACGGGGAATAGAAATTCTTTCCACTGCTTTCTGATTTTGCCTCCCTGGGAGTCTGGGTTCCCTGGAAATATTTTCAAAGGTTCTTGCAGTTTCCATGTGACCAGCTAGAATCAAATGTGGGCCTTCCAGGGAACCTGCTAAGTACAGGCAACGCCTTGTCCCAGTAGCTTCGTACATTTTAGGATGAAGCTGTAAGATTTCTCAAAGTGCTTTTTGGATCCATGGTCTTATTTAATCTCACTATAACCAAATATTTTTATCAGTGCATTTCAGAGGTGGAAACAAAGGCCCAGAAAGTGAAGTGATATAAACCCAACTCCAAGAACTAATCAGTAGCAGAAGCAGGGCTAGAATGTAGAATCAGGGTCTTATTATTTGCTCATTTTGACATCATTTTATATTCATATTGGCTTGAAGCCAAAAAAAAAAAAAAAAAAAAGCCTTCCTAATCCTTCTGGAAACTTGTTCCGAAAAGAGGTTTCAGGATCTAAGTCTCATCATACACCTGGAGGAAAAGGCTAGGAACAACATGTGGTTAGAGTTTCATTGTTTGGCTTTGTTCCTTCAGTCCTGTAGGGCTTTCTCAGGGGTAAGTGCTCCTGAGGGCAGAAAGGCATCACTTAGGGCTGAAATGCAGTGTGCCAGGTTTGAAATGCTGAGGGCAGAGCCCTGAGAGAATCATGTAACGAGCTTGACGTGTGTCGTTAATTCCCCAGCCGGTAGCGGAAAGCTCCGGGGAGGATGGAGTTTACATGCTTTAAGGCCAGACTGAGCAAACAGTGTGATCAAGTTACACACATTAGTTGGCTCCATAACCAGAATAGAAATGTACTTGTTCGTTTGGGATGGAAAGTTTTCAGCTAAGCACTTGCTACTTGCACAGACTTGTCCCTGTTCTAAAGTTCGGCCAATAGCAAAACAGCCTGTGGAAGAAGTGTCCTGGGAGTCAGAGGGGCCTGGCTGCATAGCTTGTGGGACACTAGTGCAAAAGGAGATTAAGAATTCCAAGACAGTGACAGTCGTGCATCAAATGAAGTGTGCAGCCCTTCTGAGTGTGAGTGGGGCGTGTGTGACAGCACAGTCATACAACATGAAGCTGGCCCAGGCTGGAAGCCACAGGAGACGTGAGGGTATGAGCCCAGGGCTGAGTGGCCCTGAATGATCCAAACACAGCTCAGCATGATAGAGGTGGAGACCATATACAGACTAGCTTGAATGCCCAGTGCGTGTTCCCAGAGTAGTGAGCAAGCAAAGCCAAGAATTTTGGCATTAACCCTGAGGGGTTGAAGCACTCTGCCTCCTCATAATTCATGGATTCCTTATTTGACAATCTGCAAACGGCCTTCATAATAATAATACCCATTGCTGCTGAGGACTCAGCACATTATTAGGCCTGTGCAGGTGTCTAGACTCATTAAGGGCTTTACTGAACATTAGCAAGCAGGCAGTAAATAATAGTGTGAGATGGGGAGCCAGGGCTCCAGCGTTGGAGAACCTGTGGGGCAGGCCTACCTTTAGGGCATTCATCCTGCTGGGTCCTGGCTCAGTCCTTTGTGCATGGATGCTGAGACTCAGGATCTTAATGCCACAAAGCCCCTTTCTGTCTCTAGACCAGCCTCTCTCCATTCTGGGAATCTGGAGGCACCAGGAGATGGGTGCAGACCAGCTCCTCTGTCCACAGCATTTCAGCTGCTGGTCCATCCTAGGCATCCTGAAATTCTGCTCCGTTCTGGTCCAGCACGAGCCAGGTTCTTAGTGTTCAAGCTCCTCATTAAAGCATTTGCAGCCCTCCTCGGTGTGCCCACAGCCACTTCTCACTGTGCCCACCATCTCTCCATCATGCAGAGCCAGCTTCCCACTCACCCCTCAGGAGCCTCCACTGTGGCTTTTCCCACCTGGGAGTCTCACCTGGCTTTGAGGCTTCGGCTCAGTTCCACAGACAGTGCTGAGTGCCTCTCCTCCATCCTTTCTGGAACGAGTACAGTCAATCCTCATAATTCACGGATTCCATATTTGACAGTTTGCCTACTCACTAAAATTTATTTGGACCCCCCCCACCACCACACACACACACACCCATAAATACCAAGTATTCATGGTACTTTTAGTTATTTATGGGCAGGCACAGGATGGTGAAAATTTTTCTTGGCCTGACTGGTATATTCCCAGCTGAGGACAGGGCAATACTCTGTCTTCTTCTTATTATTGTCCATTTAATGCCACATTTTTGTGATTTTTTGTTGTTTTGCAGTATAACATGGCCCCTAATCATAGTGCTGAAGTGAGGTCTTGTGTGTCTAAGTGCAGGAAGGCTACAAAGGACATATGTATCACATACACTCGTGGTAGGCATGAGCCAGTGCTGTGGGCTGTGAGTTCAGTGTTAATGAACCAACACTATCATCAAGAGGAGGAAGAGGAAATTCCCTCAAATGGCTGTGAGGTTGCTGCACTGGCGTGACCAGAGGTGCCTAGGAACCTAACCTGTGTTTCTCCTGGGAGCAGTGGTCTGTTGCCCACTCATTCAGAGTTCACCATGGCTTTGTAGAATATAGATGCTGCAGATAAGAATGAAGTGTATAAATGAATTTTATTTTTTAAAACAGGCTGAGCTTCTACCAAGTGCCACTCATCATTCAACCCCTTTGGTACTTTGAGGCTTCCTGCTGGGTCCAGGAAGCCTCCTGCTTCCCCTGTTCCATGAACTCGTTTTGATCATGATACTCACTCAGGTTCTGCCCTCTATTCTCCTTGGATTGGTTTTTAACTCTCCAAGTGTGGCCCCCAGATGGACAGTAAGTCCTTTAAGGGCAGAAAACCCTTAGCCTTCACGGTGTCCTTCCTGAGTCACGATGTGCTGAGGCCAAACATGGAGAAACTGTTTGGATAGAATGTGCTTGCTGATGGACACGAGGCTCCATGGAAATAATGACAGAACCTGTGACTGCAAGGAACCCTCAGAACAGTCACCCCCTCCGGGTACTCGCAAGAATCAGAGGAATTTGGAATCATGAGAATCAGAGGTTTTGGGAAAGCACAACTTGAACTTTGGAAAGTGCCCTGTGTTAGATGTGGGCTGCTGTTGACATCTGTGTGTGGCCTTGAGGAAAGCATCACTATTGAGGGGGTTGCCAGGTGGATCTGCAGCCCTCCATGGAAATTTCCAGAGGGGCCCCCGAAAGTCAAATCTGCCAAGTGTTTCATGTTTCTGAGAAGACAGCATGTTTCAGATGGCCCTGGGTCAGGTGCCCTCAGGTGGTTGCTTTCTTGCTGCAGAGCCTGAATGTTTTCCTGTCAGCTTCACAAGGCACAAGGGATACGGGCTGGGGGTGGGGGTGAGGGGTCAGTGGCCCAAGGACTGTGGGCATTCCTGGAATCCAGTAGACTGCCTGTGGGTTGCAGGGCATAGGCACCTGTGTTTCTTTTCTTTAGTTGGGAGAAGCCAGTTATCTTCTTGTTGGTTGCCAAATAATTAGAGTTGCAAGGTTTTCCTTTGCAAAGACTATCATTCTGGGCTCAACTCAAATGTTATCTCTATCTAGACACCGTTCCCAAACTTTCCCTACCAAATGAGGCACTTTAATATCCCTTCTGCCTGTAGGATTTCCCTCGAACTCTTCTCTTGCATCTTTCATGTTCTGTTCTATTCTGTCTTTCATTATGGGTGTTTGTGAGTTCAATTCAACACCTCTGGAGTTTAACCATTCCTTAAGGACAGAGACTGAGTCTGGTTTGATCAGTTTATATGTGTCACTGTGTCTAGTACAATACCAAGGCTGTCATGATTTTTAGGATTGTTGTAATGATTATTATCTATCAGACTGAAGGAGTAACTTAATGAAAGCCTTAACAAAGGTTATGGTTTTATATCTGGGTTCCTGAAGCAATTAGGATGTGAGTATGCCCAAGTCACACTCCTGTCCTAGATGTCTCCATGTGGCAGGAAGGAATCAGATCAGCCCTTCTGTACTTCCATGAGGAAAAGAAGCTGGTTGAATGTGGGAGACCAACCTTGCATGTGACTGAGTCACACTCCCCGGCTGGGTGCTGAGGCGCTCAGTCACAGAAATGTGGCAGAGCTTTCCCCACCCTTCTTGGGTTCAAGGATCGGTGTCTCGTGCATGGGTGTGTCTTGCTACAGCCCCATGGGTGAAGCTATGCTCACCTGTTCCTTTGTAATATAACCCCTTGCCCTATTTAGGATAGAATCTTCCATGGAAGTGCCTTGTGTGTGTCCCCTTCTCTTACTGTGCCCTTGGGTGTGGCCTACCCAGGTGTCAGTCAACCTGCTGACAGTGGACATCATGAAGATAGACTCAGCCCCTTGAAACCTGACCCCTTGCCTCATTTGAATAGCTTCTCCTCAATAAAAGGGGTCAGCACGTGCTCTTGTTCTCTCTCTTACTGCAGACCCTTAAGGTCAGAGGAGCCGTCATAGTGACCCCAAAGAAAAAGGTGTCTCTTGTGTGGTTATTTCGTGCAGCCCAATTAGCCCAGTTTAACTGGAGTGACCCCTGAACCTTTTAGTCGCGAGAACAGAAACCCGGCAGTTGAAGGCATGAGAGAGATGAGAAGGAAACAAGATATCCTTCTAGATATCTAGATATCTGCAAAGGTACTGAGGAATCCCTGGTCCCTGGAAACCTTTAGGAAACAGTGGCATCTCTCTTTCTGGCAAGGTTGCCTGGAAACAGTGCCACTGAGATGGATAGCTGTTCTGATCCAGTGGTCACTGGCCCTGTCAGAACAGTCTGGTGGCTGAGCTGCTGAGGTGGAAGGGTCTGAGCACTTCTGTCCTACAGCAGTGAGCACTTCGCCCAGCTGACTTAAATACCATAACAAGTCCTGGCTCTAAGAGTGGCAAATGCATCTCTAGGACATTTGATAACACAATGGGCTCTGAGGACTTGGTTCTTGTAGGGGCCTCGATTGCTTAATGGCCTCCCAGCACAAGCCACCTGGGCACACTGCTGCCAGATTAACCTTCTGAAACACCTTGACCACAGGAGCCCAAAGTGACTTCACACCAAGGGATAAAATCTAAACTCCTTACATCTGGCCCTGAAGTCCTTGAGGGCGTAGACTCCATCTGATACTCCTCTGTAGTCTCCTTAGAAGGGTTGGAATGTCAGTGATGAAATGCTTTGGCGGAGGCAGCAGGTGGATTTTATCTATGATCCCTTCTGGAGAAATGTGAGACTGTAGACTTTACTTTCAGTCACTCAGTTCTATATCCTAAGGTAGAAAGCACAATCCACCATGATCAGTTTCACCGTGGGATGTGGCTTTGCTTATAATTAGGTAGGGGCATTAGGAAGAATTCCAGACATCATGAATTAGTTTGAATTTGGGGTGGGGGCGAGGCAGGGGAACAGTGGTTTTGTTGGAAGTTGAAGTTCAGGACTTGTTTTCTCCAGGTTCCTGCCATTCTCAGACAGATGGGTGTACCATTTCTCTCCTTTCTAAACACTTTTGTGAGAACCAATAACTGCTTTCCCATTAGCCTGCAGCAAAGATGAGCAAGGGCATTCTGATTGGTGGTTGGCCCTGCTTCCTAAAGCATGAAGCAAACACCTGGCTAATGGTTCAAGTGTCAGTTGCTTGGCATGTGCACCTTTTTTTGAGCATGGCTGTGCACTTGGTTTTGTTTTCATTCTTTAGGAGAATTGAGGAATGTGTGTGCTTAGACTGGGTTCAAGGACAAGGTGAGCTCAGTTCTAGGAGTGAGAAATCTGAGTGGTTCATTGCAGTGACCTGGAAAGGTAGTCTCTGGCTTCTCTGAAATTCCTTGACATTTCTTTTGTTCCTCTCTCAATGGTGGGGATCACATCCTGCCTTATGTTATATTTGACTTATATTTTTTATTAGAACATCAGCTCTTATAGAGTAGGGTCATTGGTCATCCATTTTTAATTCCCCCAGAGGCATAAGAGGTGTGTCTATATGTCACAGAAGATGTTCTGTGACCTGAGACAGCCAGGTTCCATTCTTAATGAAGGAGCCAGGGGACACCTAAGGACTAGGGATTACTAAGGATGAAAATATATTGGTTTAATATCCAAATAATATTATTCCTATTATACCCATGTGCTTTGGTATTTCTGCTCTAAATTCTCGAGGCCTAACAGCATGAGTCATTCCACTGCTTCTCCTTTCTGTGTGATTAGACGCGGGCCACACTAGGTCTCTTGGTGGTTCTCAGCATCAACTGCATATTAGAATCACCAGGGGAGCACTTAGACATCTTGATGCCCCGTCGGCTCTCCTGACCAATTAACTGAACCTCTCTGGGGCTGGAATCCAGGCTTCAGTAGTTGTCAAGCTCCTCAGGAGACTCCAGTGTGCAGCCAGGGCTGAGCATGAGCTATTTGAGGGCAGGGAATCTACTTTATTAATCACTTTATCTCCAGATCCTCATGTAATGCTTGGCACAGAGTGGGTTCTCAGTAACTTCTATCAGCCTCTCCTGATGGATGATGAATAACTGCAAACAGCCAGACTCTTAAACAAGCCCAGAGGCTGTCCCTCTTCCAGGTTCCCCTGTCTCAGTATTTGTATCCCCACTCATGTAGTCGTATGAGCCAGAAATTTAGGATTTATCTAAATTTCCTTCTCTCCCCCTCCCCAACACAGTCCTTCACTATGCTTGTGATTTTAATATAATAAATATCTCTGGTTTATATCTGTGCATTTATTTCTATACCTACCAGCACCATCAAATCCAAGATTCTATCATCCGTCCCCTGAATTAGCTTAAACACTCCTGAGCTGGGCCACCAGTGTATTGCCCAGACCCACCAAGACATTCTCCACACTACAGTCAGAACCATCCCTTCAAAATGCAAATGTGATTTTGTGACCTACTGATTAAAATGACTTGCTGTTGCTGTTAGGAGACCCATACCTCTTAATCTGACTCACAGGACTCCGTGGTCTGGCCCACAGGCCCCTGTGGGCTGGTTCAATAGGCCTTATGGTCTGGTCTATGCACCTCTGTGGTTTGGTTCACAGGCCCCTGTGACCTGATCTGAATACCCCTGTGACTGGTCTACCAGGGTCCATGACCTTGTCCACAAGGCCCCATGGTTTACCCATAAGACCCTGTGGTCTGCTCCACAGACCTGAGTGGCCTGTTCACAAGCCCCCCTGGTCTGTCCACAGGTCTCGAGGTCTGGTCCACATGGTCCTGGGGGCTGATCTGCTGCCTCAGCCTCAGTTCCCTCTACTCTGCCTCATTCTTTGCACCCCATCCTCTTTAGCTTTCTCACACTTCTGAGTTCCATCCCCTTCACCCTTGGAGCCTTTCCCCCCATCTGGAACACTGCCCCCATCTTCCTCTCCCTCTCTGCCTAGTTAATTACTGCTAATCCTTCATTTCTCAGCTTAAGGACTCCTAACTCAGAGAAGTCTTCTCAGGCCCCAGATGAATGTTCCTTTGTCACTTGCTCTTGTAGCGTCAGGCTCACCTCTCTGTAAGCACTTCCCCTAACCTGTAGGTCCCCTTCCATGTGATTGAGCGTGGACCCATGTCTCTCTGCCGCTCTGGATGACTCCCCACGAGGGCAGGGGCTGTGGCTGACTTGACTCATTTTCCCTTCAGGGTTGAGCCATGGGTGGGGCCACCATGAAGGTGCTCAACAAATACTCGACTGTATGCCTGAGTGTTTTTGCAGAACGCCTCCAGACTGCATTGGTTTTGTTGCTGTGTGGCCAGCTGATTTCTCTGGCTCCATCTTCTCTCAGGCAGGAGCTGCTTCTCCTGCCTGCGACCCATGGGCTTCCCCCAACAGCCCGCTTACATAAAACATGCCACATGATGTGTCTGCTTTGCCCTATTTTCAGCAGCCTCCTAAGATCTATTAATATCCACATCCATCAATTGCTTTTCTATGGGAATCTTCTGATGTTTCTTCATCTCCCTAGAACTTCCGTGAAGCTGGGTTGTAGGGGTCTTGACATATGTCCTCTGGGCCCAGAAGGGTTTTCAGCAGTTCTGTTTCATTTGGGCTGTCATGTCACAGTGTCTTATGCCACACAGGTGTTTCCACATGTTAGTGTTAGTGGCCTCCCTGTAACCCTGGGGCACTGGGTGGAGTATGAAGGATGATCTCTGCTCACGGATGAGAACACCAGGCCAGGATGAGTCTCTCAACTCCTGTCTTATCTTCCTGATTGCCTCTACCCCCCTGCTCACCTCCTAATCTTAAAACCACCAGAAACAAACCTGCATCCCAATATATTTTTTTTTTTTTGAGCCTTCCCAAAACAACAGAGAGAAATTAGAACAGACTTCAATTACCTGGTTTTGTGACTTTGTAAGACGCATCCTGTCTCTGGGCCTCACTTTACTGATTATGTAAAATGAGACGTTTGGACCAGATTATTGAGGATCCCTCAGTAGTAATAATGATGATAGCAATAACAAGAATAATAATGATATTAGCTAACATCCATTGAGTACACCCATGCGACAGGCACTGAGAATTTTATATACAGTGCAGTAGTAATTCATTTTTAAGTCATTTTGTTCCCTCTACAAGCAAACAAAGTAGAGATTTTTTTGCGTACCCACTTTATAAATGTTGAAACTCAGGCACACTGGAGTTAAGAAACTTGCCCAAAGCCACAGAGTCAAGACGTGACAGAGCCAGGATTTGAATCTAGGAACCCTGGCTCCAAACCTCCACTTGTAACTAGTTCCTGTAGAGGACAGAGAACAAGCTTTGGAGTCAGATCTGGCTGGAGGACTGACTCTGCTACTTACCAGCTGTGCAGCCCTGGCCAGGTTACTTCTGTGCATCTGTCTCCCTGATGTGAGATGGGTATAAGACCTACATCAGGGCTGCATGAGTCTGCTGGGGACACCACAGCAAAATGCCACAGACCTTTATTTCCTCACAGCTCTGGAGGCTAGAAGTGCAAGATCAAGGTTTCAGCAGGGCTGTTTCTTCTGCGGCATGTCTCCTTGGCTTACAGATGACTGTCTTCTCTCTGTGTCCTAATCTTTTCTTTTAAGGACATCTATCAATTGGATGAGGGTCCACCCTCATTACATTTACTGTAATTACCTCTTTAAAGGCCCTGTCTCTAATAGCAATCACATTCTGAAGTATGGAAGCTTAGGGCTTCAACATATGAACTTGGAGGGCACAATTCAATCCATAACAAGTGGATTTTGTGCTCCTTCAAGGAATTCACGTGGTGAAGTGCCTGACTCAGTTAATGCTGGGCTCTTGCTCTCTGTCAGTTCTAACTCCATGCCGGCCC
This sequence comes from Marmota flaviventris, assembly GCF_047511675.1. Taxonomy (NCBI): domain Eukaryota; kingdom Metazoa; phylum Chordata; class Mammalia; order Rodentia; family Sciuridae; genus Marmota; species Marmota flaviventris. Next base: position 23,735,673 of record NC_092513.1, on the reverse strand, counting down.
TCTATTCTGGGGTAGTCATTGTTTGGACACTCTGCAGGCAACATCTCAGTGAGCACTGGATAGAATCTGTTTGGCAGCTATTTCTAGAGTGGAAAAAACCTCTCCCTCATTTTAGATCACTTATGGCATGGTTATAGTCCCCGAGTTAACACTGGAAGCTTGAAGTCTTAGAAAAAATATGATAAATCACAGCCCTTCAGACTTGCATGGCTAACCCAAGCTCGTTAGCTTGCCTTTCAAAGGGAGGTTTACCCTTCTGTCCGAGCAGGGCAGTCTCTCTTTCCCCTTGCAGCTGACCAGCTGAAGCAGCTGCACATTTAATAAAATAGCAACAGGCTCTGAGAGATGCCAAGTGGTGCTGTCCCCTGCAAGCTCCCACGTTTACTGCTGGGCCTCACTTTCCCCCCTGGAGAGCCCCTCTCCAGTCATAGCAGGATAGAAGTGAACCACACAAGAGGATTCAGGGGAATCCAATCATAAGCCAGGGCTGTTGGGTTCACGAAGATGCTATACTACGGTGACGTAAACACGAAAAGAAACATGGGATCTTTTCAGAGAAAGAAGCACAGCCGTGTCATGATGCTAACAGCGGCTGCTGTTGCCCAGTGCCTGGTACATGCCAGGTGCTGAGCATGGTCCTGAGGTCTGTTACCTCTGCAGCTCACCCAGGTGCCACCCTTGCATCCTAGAGCCAGGATCGGAGCCTCTTCTGCTTACCTACAGACCTCACAGGGGAGGAAGGGTCCAGGGCACATCGTGGGAACCTCATGAGCTGACCAGGGGGACAGGGGAATTAGCTGCATCCTAACTCAGGAGGGAGTGCCCCAGTGCTCAGGCACTGAACCCCAACCCTGTCTACTTCAGAAATCCAAGGGATGGAGAAAAACACAGCGGTACCTGGGTCTGTGGGTTGAAGCAAGCGCTCCTGAAGGACAGGAAGTCGTTCCCTGAGGGATGGTGCCAGGCTGGGTGACTAGAAACCAGAGTGAGCTTGCAAAGCAGAAACGTGTACACCTGAGCCACATTAGCAAGGTTCAGAGACAGGAATCTGTCACCTTTGCTCTTGTAGTTTACATCCCACATGGACTCTTTTTCCATGGTTGTTCATTGAGTGGACTCTGAGAGCTTGGTGTTTATTAAGGAAGGTGGGGACTGGGGGCAAGCAATCATCAATGTCAAGCCCCTTTTATCAATTTTTTTCTGGATATAAAATTATAAATGGTCATTGCAGAAAATTTGAGAGAAAAACCTAGAAAATCAATTACAAAGGATAAAAAGTCCATTGTGGTGAACATCACAAAAATGTTAAGGCTACCCTTCCAGTCCTTTTCCTACACAATTTTAAAACAAACAAAAAGAAACATACTATCTATCACCTAGCAACCTCTCATCATTTAATGCTGGAACATGTGCAGTTCCAATATCTCCAAATATACTCCTTAAACATGACTTCTTCTCCCCCATCAGTGATGTGCCATAACTTAATTCCTTTGTTGTTGGGTTTTGGGATAGTTGTTCCCTTGATTAGCTCACCTGGTAGGGTACCTCATTAGGAACCTCAGAACAGCAGGTCAAGTGTCTATCTTGGAAAATCTATGTTATTTATATATTGTCCACTCTTTTAATAATTATCTCTAATATTAACTAGCCAGAGGTCTGAATTTTAGTGTCAGCGACTGGTATTTGTGGACACCTTGCATTCTTTTGTCCCTCTAATGGAATCAGTTCGAATAGACCACTGACCTTTTATTCTAGAAGTGAACATTAGAGACAGATAATTCACCTTGGAAACTCCAGGCAGAGCCCCCATGTTATTTCTTCACACAAACACACATACATGTTCTTTTTGGGTACAGAGGGAGCAAGTGGCAAAAACATCCACTCTGGGAGTAGAAAAATCCCTACAGCCATGAATTTTGTGGAAGAAAATTGACAATCAGAGATGTATTGCAAAATGAGCCTTTTAACCACTTGGGTAGTGTGGCTGTTCAGGGGCCATGCTCTGTCACCTGGGATCACACCAAGAAAGCTTGGGTTTATATCCCAATCTGCATTGGCTGTGGTCCCCAGGATATTCCTAGAAAGGAAAAAAGGAGGGAGGGAAGGAAGGAACGGGGGAGGGAGGGAAGGAGGGAGGGAGATGACCTTATCAGGAATCATGGCTACTTTCATTTCTTCCACTGGACATGTGTCAGAGAAGCAAAGAGGTGAGGAAGGGATGGCTTAAAGAATGATGGAGAGCTTCTGTGAACCTACCTAGAGAAATAAGAAAAAAGGCTAATGTCCTGTAACACAAATTATTCACAAATGCGCAATTCAGTGTTATCTTAAATTTGTTAATGCCAAAGAGAATTATCTGTCAATTTTTGGAGAGCCATATAAACTTGTTACCTGGAAAAAAAAAAAAAAGGTTGAGCAAGAAGTTCTGTTTGTGACACATAAAATGAGGCTCCATAATTTGTCTTTCCACTGGTTCACAAAGGAGCCCCTTTCCATATGACAATCTCCATGCAGCATTCCCCACCCCTCACCCCCCCCCCCATCTGAAACACGGAACATAGACAGTGGACGGGGCGTATTGTCAGGAGAAGTTAGTTCTAATCCTACTCTGTCACTCAATTCCCAGTCAGTGGGATTTGGACAAGTCTCTCTATTTTTCTTGGGTCTGTCTTTTCATCTATAAAGGGGTTTATGTAAGTTTTTAGTTTTTAGCTTTTGTTTAAAAGGAACTTTGGTGTTCCACAGATACTAGATTTGAGTTCGTAAAAATTGATTTTTTATTTCTTTTAAAATTTATACCCGAAATATACATCACACTCAAATGTGTTATCATTTTTTTATCTGAAACCCTCAATATGTCAATTTGATTTTTATTCTGTCATCTCCTTTTTAAAAATATGCTCTAATCAGTTATATTCTGCTATCTCCTTTTAGCTTAAGAAAAACCTTGAGATTCTCAATGTGAACTGTTCTTAGTTTTGTTTTTTTTTTGTTTTGTTTTTCTTAAGATGTTACAACATTTGTCATAACTTAATGTCTATGGATCAGGATTTTCTCAATTACATGCAAGTAAACAAAATTTAGAAAGAAGCTGGGTTAGTATTATATAACAATCAGGTTCAGTGTTCTCATTGTCTTAGTAATTAAAGGTTAAAGCAAACTAAAAATAGAGTGAGCTTATGCTAGTGTCTGTCGTGTAACTGTTATAGTCTGGTGTCTATCCTGTAACGTTCAGTGACTATAAGCCATTCTCTTTTATATATACTTGATTTCCTATAAGATTTTGTTTTTTCAAAAAGCTTTCCACTGGGACATTAATTCTGAGAGTCTCAGATGTGACATTCTATATAAATTATATCTTCACATGTAAAACAAAATATGCTTGTGGCCTTGCAAGCATAATTAGCATACACTAATGACCATCAGTGATTTTTAGTAAGAGGCAGGGGATTGTAATTAAAATAAGCAAATGGTAACCATGTAGAAGAAGGGAAAGCAGTGTCCTAATTAATGAAATTTCTAATTATTTCCCCTGCTGTGTGTTGTTTGGTTGTATATTTGGGAAGAGGAAATTTACTTGAAGCCTTAGAAAGCTTGCCTGCACCAGAGCTCAAGAATTTCACCTCAGGGGATTTTAAGGAATGGGTTTGGGTGATTGTTCAATTGATCATTGTAAATTAAATTACAAAGTACTGGCTCGAAATTTGGTTTAGAAAAACTTGGCTGGTGTATTTATTTTGCCTTCCTTCCTCATCTTATTTTATAAAATGACCACCCCAATAGATTTAGTGAAGAAAAACTCCAAGAAATTGCCTCAACGCAAGCCTCTGAGGACTACTAGGAAGTTGTCTTCATGAGCAACTTTGCCCTAAAATATAAACTCAGGGAAGCCTAGTAGAGCCCCCTTTGGGGTCTGGCGTCCACAGGTAGAATGCATGCCCCTCATTTGATTGCCGTGGTGTTTCAGGAGGTCAGTGAGGTCAGGCCATGGGATTGGACCTGTGGCGTGGCTGAGCAGGGAAGGTGGTCAAGTTCAGCCAAAGCCCAGAAGGTCTCTCTGTGGCTAACACCCTGCTGGGGCTGTTGGTACCAGCCTTGGTCTTGAACTTTCACAGACAGACTAGAGGGGCTACTGTGTCCATCACCCTCTTGATGCTTCCCTTATGTTCTTTATGCTTTGGGAAAGGGGCTGTCTGCAAAAACTGTGACCCCCATCCTCCTTCCTCTAAGCCCCCTCAGTCACTGGATCTTGCCTTCCCTGTCCTGTGCTGTGAGTGGAATCCAGAGCCCCGAGCATGCTAGGCAAGCCTTCTACCACTGAGCTACATCCCCAGCTCGTCAGTGGATCTTAAAGTTGGGTCCCTGGACCACTAGCATCAGCATTCCCTGGGAACTTACTAGGAATGCAGATTCTCAGTTCTCACTCAGGACACACTGAACCAGGAAGTCTGGCTGCAGCCCAGCCATCCGTACATTAACAAGTCCTCCAGGTCTCCAAATTGGAGACCCACTCCTCTAGGCAATAGTTCACTTGGGCAGACTGTCCATTCCAGGGTTGAGTCTAGGTCCTTCTCATTTACGTCATGTCAACTGCAACTGTGTTGAAACTTGGGCTTAGCCTAACTTTATTTGGTTCTGGTTCCAGATATTCTCTTCTTGCTTCAAAACATGCTATGGTGATCGGGCGGCTGGAGCGAGAATAGCAGCTGCTTTTGTGTCTTCCACCGGCCTCAGCACAGACACACACCAACCGATCTCCACAGTTGTGTAGAACAGTAAAACAGCTCCTCTCAGCTGTGCGCTCTTTCTGAGTTGCCGATATGACGCCTGCCTTCATCTTCTTCCTGTAGTCCTCAAGCACAGGGTCAGCACAGAGTGCCAAAAGCTTTGCAGATGGTTCTAGGCATGCGGCTGAGTTTGAGAGTCATCGGGCACCTAAAGGAGGGAAGGAGGAGGACGGAATAGGCTGTAAGGGACAAAGCTCAGTTGCTGACAAGAGATGTGGTTTCCCCAGAGCTTAGCCCCAGGCAAGACTTAGGCCTGGGTCCTTCCCACATCTTGTCCCCTTGGACAGAGAGCCTCCCATCCTAGAAGCTCTCTGTGTCCCCCTGATGAACATGAGAATACTGGTAGGTGACTTTTAGACCTTTCTAACTTTAATCAGTGCAAGCTATGACTTTATTTTATTTTTAGCTCAAAAGGGGCTAATGAGGAAAAAGTGCTGACCCCTGTCCCCTCTCTGACCCCAAACTTTCAAGCATTTTTTTTTATGAAGTTGTTTTGCTGGTTATCCCATATCTCAAAATAATATGCTTTCTCTGCCTTTTTTCTTTGCTTGTTTTTTGTAGAAGTTTTTGTTTGTTGATGTTGTTTAAGGAAAAAAATGGACAGAGAAAGAAGTAATTTAAATAGGAATGGACAAATCTGTTTGCCTCTCTATTAAATAAGTCGATATTTTGTAATAGATTTATTTTTCGGTGAATCCTTTTACCTCCTTTGCTAGAAAATACACACTGTGGTCAGCATCTTTGATTTTGATAAATATCACATTTTTAAGAGCTGATGTTTCTTGTCCTTTAGCTTTAAGTAGTCAGATTCATTATCTTTAGTTTCCATTTCCCATCCATCAATTTTTAGCAGTAGCTCTCAACTTACTGCAAGAATAATATATTTCTTTTCCTTCCTTCCTCCTTCCCTTTCACCTTTCTAACACTTTTTCTACTGAATTTTTTTCTTTCACATTGTCAGAGTTGATAGCCTTTACATCCTGTTTGTGACATATATATCTACAGATTGATTCTGAAAGTTGAAAGCCAGTAAGTAGCATTTACATTATGAATTTAGTTTTTGGAAAAAAAGCCTCTCCTGGTTCCTCTCATCCCACCCCTTACCACCTACTGCAGTCTGAACAGTTTGCCTCTGGCTGCCAAGGAGGATTGAAGGAAGGGGATAGGGCAGGGAGGGAGGAACTGTCTGCTTTCCACTAGGCAGAGGCTGGTGATGGGAAGGGCCCTTTAGTGTTTCCATACAGATGTAATCCCACAGGCTCAGCCCCTCCCACCTGCTGGCCTTTGCTCTCTCTGACCTGGTCTGGGGCCTCTCCGTGCGTCAGGGGGACTGACAGCATCCTCTTTAGCTGCTCCATCTCACCATGCATTCTGGACTGAGACTTGGGAATTCTTCACCTTTCCCAAAGTGCTGAGATCCCTTGGCCTCTGATCATCTCCTGTTCTCCTGTTCTGTTGGTTGTGTGGGCTTACATTGAGTATACCCCCACTGTCATCTGGAAGGGGAGATCAGTGCCTGCTTGGTCCACACTCAGTACAACATCTAATCTGTTGTTCCCTCCGCAGCTGCTTCCCAGAGGAACATGAAGATTTGGAAAGTCCACATTGGAGACAGGACTTTCCTTGGATAACTTTGCATTTGGTGGGGAGAGACAAGGGAAAGACAGATATGATAGTGTAATATATTGTACTCATTGGGTTGCCTTGGTAACAGCCTCCCTTTGGAAACAACACCTGGGAGATTGGGGGAAACAGGAGAGCCCGTGTCAGCCCATCTGGCAGGGGTTTGAATGAGGGTGGGAGGAGGGACAGTAGTTACCAGTTTGAAACTGCTGAGCAGCAAGGATCAGGCTAAATGGCTGGGAACAAAGTCATGCTTATCGTTGGTATCAGGAGGGCCCCAAACCTGCTCAGTCATGCAAACAAAAGCCTCACAAGTTGCCTGCAGCCTGGAGAACAGATAGCAACGCTTTGGGGGCTGGGACTCTGCTTTAGTGACATTATCCTTTCCCCTACTGCCATGAAGACTCCCACATCTCCCTATTCCTTTGTCTTGCAGCACAGGGAAACTTTTTTAAAAAAAATATATTATGCTTACATTTTTAAAAATACCTTTATTTTATTTATTTATTTTTATGTGGTGCTGAGGATCGAACCCAGGGCCTCGCATGTGCTAGGCGAGTGATCTACCGCTGAACCACAGCCCCAGCCAGCAGGAAAATTTTTAAGGTGCCAGAAACCATCCTCCCCAAATATCCAAGGTGACACCTAACCTTTGATAACCAGGGTATATATCGCAATAGTTAAAATTTAAACTACAGGTCTCCTGGGAGAGGTCACCCAGTAGAGATGGCAGAACACAAATCTTTACACAGGTGTGAAAGGGGACGGGGTGTTTGAAAAGGAGGAAGAGACGAACTGCAGAAAAGGATCAGAAATCAACTTGGAACCAGGCAGATAGATTTATCTTCCCATTGGTATAAGTCTGGCTGTTCCCCATCCTCCCACTCACTCCTGGTCTCTAAATTCCCAGGGGACCCTTTTGAAGGGACCCTGTGCAGAGTTGTAGTGGGAATTTAGGACTTGAATGAGGATAAATAGAGGAGAACCATCTAGAGAAGGAAGATGGTGGAGTGGGAGAGGAGGAGAATCGAGTCTGGGAAAGGATGCTCCTGGGTGGCTGGGAAGGAGTGGGAGGAGGAATGAGGGAAGAAGGGAAACAGCAGAAGACTCAGCAGCAGCTCCCAACTCACTACAAGAATAATATATTTCCTTCCTTCTTCCCTTTCATCTCTCCAATATTTTTTTCTACTGAATCTTTTCTTTTACATTGTCAAAGTTAATAACGTCTTGTTTGTGACATACTTATTTACAGATTGATTCTGAAAGTTGAAAGGCAATAAGTAGCATTTACATTATGAATTTAGTTTTTGAAAAAAGCCCCTCCTGGCTCATCTCATCCCACCCCTCATTTCCCACTGCAATCTGAACAGTATGTCTCTGGCTGCCTCAGAGGGTTTAAGAAAGGGGATGGGGCAGAGGGAGAAGGAACTGGCTGCTTTCCTCCGTGCAGAGGTAGGAGTGGGAAGGGCCCTCCAGGGTCCTATGGAACACTGAGAGGCTGAGGGTGTTTTCTGCTGGACATTTAAAGTTATGGAACTAAAGATGAGCAATGAATGCCAGCATTCTGTGCAAAATGGCCCTAGAAATTGGCAGAGCACCACACGCTCTACAAATTGGCAGAGAGTATTTTGCTGTGCAGAGCAGAAAAGAGATGGACACGTGAGAATCTGCATGTGATTTTGTGCCATTTGATACTGGCAATGGGAGCCACAGTTGTCTTCCTTGGTTTTTAATCTGATTGCCATCCCTGTCTCACAAAAGAAAAACAGAGGAGAAGGGGCAGTCCCTGGTTGAAGGCTTGGGCACATGGCAAGCAAATGGTGATTGGGTCCCATCAGCCCTATAGTTTGATTGTCAGGAAGCCCTTAGCAAGTGTCTTGGGACATTTAATTCCCTCGGGCTGTAGAGCATTCTGGTAAGGGCATAGAGTCTGGAGTCTGACTCTTGGGGTTTGGAGTCCAGCTCTGCCTCTTTCCAGCTGTGTAGACTTGGGCAAGTTGTTTAACCAGTTTGTGGCCCAGTTTCCACATTTGTAAGATGGAGGTGAAACCACAGAGGGTGGATTTCTGCAAGGACTGTCCCCAGGGCATCCAGATGTATGAGACTAGGAAGCTTCTTTCTCTTCACAGAACAGAAGAGGGTGATATTCTTGCTCAGGCCATCCCAGTGGGGAATGAAATGGGTCCTTCTGAGCTGGCTTCACCTTCCTCCCTGGCCTCGTTTTCCACCTGTGGCTCAGCAGGATCCATCCCAATAGCCATCTTTCTATTCTCTCAGTGTCAGACTTCTCAAGGTCATGGCATTGACCTTGAGAAGGTGTCCACCTCTTGGATAGTCTCAACTCACTCTTCAAGTCTCAATTTAATTTTTTTTAAATTTTTTTTAGTTGGAGATGGACACAATTCCTTTATTTTATTTATTTATTTTTATGTGGTGCTGAGGATTAAACCCAGCGTCTCACACATGCAGACGAGTTCTCTACCACGGAGCCGCAATCCCAGCCCTCAATTTAAAATTTTTTAAGGAACCTGCCATTTCACCCCAAAGTAATTGTCCCCTTGTCCCTTAGCATACTGTACTTCTCCATCAGACATTTATCACAACTGTGATCATCCAGACCTACTCTTTGTACCATTATTTGTGTTCTATCAGTCCCTCCCCCAGACTAGAAGATCCATGGGGCCAAGGACTGTGTCTGTTTTATTTGCCCTTAGATCCCGCACTGCCTGGTACATAGTGATACTTAATAAATATTACATGAAAGTATTGAATATTTAATAATACTACAGGCAAGTGCTTAGAACAGTGGAAAGTTGCTTTGCAAATGTGTTTTATCTTAACTTTATTGCTATCCATGGAGCTACCAAACAGTAAAAGAGGTGTCTACCACAGCTGAGCCTTCCAAAAGAGTCAGGCAAAACGATTCATAAGGAGGGTTTATTCAAGTGTTCCATGAGGCTCCATGATGTCTTGGGCAGTGGCTGCTCCTGAGGAAGGGAGGTGGAGAAGCGAGGCTGGGGGGACAGCTTGCACTCAGTCTTGGGGAACAACCTCCAGTGTTTGTCAGTGTGGTGATCTGAAAGCCAGAGATGGAAACAGAAGTGAGGGCCAGGGAGCTCATTCGAGGCCTCTCCAGGTTTGGGCCGTCTTCCTTCCATGTTGTTTGAAGCCCTGCCCTGCGGGATGCCCAGGAGAGCATGCCCAGGAGAGCATGCCGTTACCTGGGATTTGCCAGCCATTCCCTCCCCTCAGTGTGGTCTCATTCTATTTTCTGGAACTCTCTCGCACACTCCTCTGCAGCCTTCCCCTCCTTCTCCCTCTGCTCAGCTCTCATGTGACTTCACCATTGGCCACTCCTTTGTCCCAGTTCCTGGGTGCTATTTCACTGCAGTCTGTAAACCCACTCTCACCTTTGATGCTGCCTTTTGTTTTTGGGGGGGTCATCGAGGATTGAATTCAGGGGCAGTCAACCACTGAGCCACATCCCCAGCCCTATTTTGTATTTTACTTAGAGACAGGGTCTCACTGAGTTGCTTAGCACTTCACCATTGCTGAGGCTGGTTTTGAACTCACAATCCTCCTGCCTCAGTCTCCCAAACCACTGGGATTGCAGGTGTATGCCACTGTGCCCAGCTTGCTTCTTCATTTTGATCCCCTTTGACCTCCTGCTCTTGTCCTACAGAATTGATCACAGTTTCCCCAGGAAGTCACACCCTCCAGAGGGAACGACTTCCCTAAGCCCCTCTTGCCCCCATTTTCTACTGTAAGTCATTCCCATCCCCGTGTCTTCATTTATTCATCAACTTTTTGCTGAGTGTCTACTCTGTGTCAGGAACAGTACATGCCTGTGGGCATAAGGGTAAACCAACCACCATGATTTTGCTCTTGGGGTTCCCAATCTATGGGAAGAAAGCTCCACAAGAGACAGAATTCCCTGGGCTAACCTCCACAGGCAGGTGCCTTGTATGCTGTGAGCTAGAAGGAAAAGTTAACTCAGAAGATGTCATGTCCCCAGGGAGGGTGACTTTGGGGCACAGCATGGGTAAGGCCGCTCAAGTTCAAAGAGGACAGCATCACACGCAGCAGATGGACTTGCATGAGCCAGGAATGTGACAAATCAGGGAAGATCACCCCAGCCTGTGTGGCTGTGATGCAGGTTGCAGTTTGCGGAGGGGTTGGAGACGAGGCGGGAAGATGCGGGGGTTGTGAGAGGACCTGGGGCTTGAGCTCTGGGCTTGGAGAGAGAATGAAATGAATAGAGATGATTTAGAAACAAACCAAAAAAAGGATGGATGGAAGGGGGGTTGGGTGGCAGCAGAGGGAGACTTTGGGGGCTCATTCGAAGGGATGCCACCGATCCTACAGTGTTCTTGCTACAGGGAAGCAAAGGTGAACGGTTCTTGTACCTGCTGGCACTGGGGGCAAGAGGTGGCACGATGCAGGATCTAGACGTTGAAGAGGTAGACATCCAGGACTTAATCTGCGCAGTGTGGATGAAGGAAGGGGAGCAGCGCGATCCCTCCAGGAGAGCATTTACCTCCCCTTAACCCTTTCTCTTGGGTCACAGCAGTGCAGGACACACGCCCTGCACGTCCTCCATTGGGACAGGTCCTATTTGCAACCCCTTCCTGGGGCAGTCGTGGCGTCCAGCCCAGCTCTGCAGTATGGAATGGTGGCAGTTGATGCCATATTGTCCATAGCGACTTTTCCACGATACCAAAGAATTATGCAATGATTTCAGGAGTTTCACTGCCTGCCCCAGCCCCTTTATACTGGCCAGTCCTTGGAAGGAGGTAGGAAGAGAAAGTCCAACCTAAGTGGATGTCCTGGGCACTGGCCCAGAGCTTGGAAAGTCAATAGACGTTTTACAGACTTACACTCATTCACCTTTTTTTGACAACTCGAGGGAAAAAAAAGGCAGAGCAGGGGCGTTTTGGCCCCAGGAGCCTGGGGGGGCATGAGGTGAAGCTAAGACTCCATTCCTTTCTTCCATCCCTTATGTCAAAGTCAGAACAGAACGATCCGCAGGGTGAAGAGAGCTCACTCAAATCCGTGTTCCATTTGGCCTTTTGTTTTATTTCAAAGAAGTGCTCAACTTACGTAGCTGAACAGAGGGAGGGAGCAGGCGCGGGGTCCCCATCTCCTATTGAGGTTCCGGCTGGCTCGACTCTTCCAGCAACACCCGGCTGCACTGGACTTCCTCTCTGCCTTTCCCAGCTAGGCTCTAGAGTTGCCCCCAGACTCTACATCTGCCCCCACTGAGGATTCTAATTTGCAATTTAAGTGTAAAAAAACAGACTCAGAACTAAGAACAATTTCCATCGGTTCTTACAGAAAGAAAACAGTTTTGTCATTGGTAACAGAAAAGACCTAGTTCTAAAAGCAACCCTCTTCCCACCCAGAAGATTCCCCCTAGATGGTGGGGGTTCTGTCCCCTCTAACCTTACCTAGTGAGCAGTCCTGTCACTCATCTTACTCAGGTGAGAAGTGACAGGTGCTGGGAGAGGCAGGTCCCCGCAGGTTGCCTTGACCTGGTCTCAGCCCCCTGCCCCTCTCCTGCCTTTGGCTCCCTGCTCCGTGCTCATTAGGAAAGCTCTGGCCCTGAAGCACAGGAAGCCCAGGGTTTTGCCTTCTCCTGTGAGCCTCATGGTGCCTTGTCCCCATGGCATTGGTAACAGAAAAGATGAGGATGGGATGAGGAGGGCTTGGAGGCAGGGTCTGCACACAATCCTAGGTGTGGCCCCGCTGGCTGACTCCCCTGTTGTTCCTGGCACTAGAGAACTCCAGGTTATAACAAGGAGAGGGAGCCTGGCCAGTGCTGGTTTTTCAGAACTGCTTTAATCCTGAGCATCATTTATCTGGCGAGTGTAGACAGAGGGAGAGACAAAGCAATGGTTTACTGCATTTCCAACCTGCCTGCCGCTGCCTTGGACTCCCAGCTAAGTGCCTACACCGTGCAGGGAAAATCCGGTTCCTACTCCAGGACTCCCTGTCCTGGGGGAGCTGTGCATTTTTCGGCTGCCCAGAGAATCGCATTTGTTGGGCTAGTGTGCTGTGGTGTGTGGGTCCTGCTGCTGCTGTGTTGAGGTTCCAGCATTTTCTGCAGTGAAGACTTTATCAATGTGTGTGTCTGAGGCTTCTGGACAGTGAGGATGGTCAGCGTGTGCCTAGTGCTGGTGACAGAGGTGGGCTGCTGCCTCTGGGATGGAGTAAAGCTTCCCACGGTCCCCTCTCCTGCTTGCTTTCTTCCCATTACTCTGCCATCCCCTCCCCACTCTCCTTTTCCCCCCCCTCAGTCTCCCTCCCTGTTCTCCTTGCTCTCTGTTCCACCCTGGGTCCGCACCCTGGCTCGTATCTGTGGGATTCCGAGTGTCTGGTTTCCTGCAGAATCAAGTAAGCATGACTGTGCACGTGCTGTGATCCCCTTACTGCCTTGGTTACCCCTGAACAGACAGAGGCATCTTTTGCACCTGGCTCTGCTCAGACTAAAATGAAGCAGAACTTGCCTTACCCAGCAGACCCGCTTGATCCTACAGAGGCCAGGTGCAGTGCAGGACACCAGCCCTGCACCTCCTCCACTGGGACAGGTCCTGTTTGCCACCCCCTCCTGGGGAAGTCCTGGGGTCCAGCTCGGCTCTCCAGTCTGGGATGGTGGCAGCTGATGCCATATTGTCCATAGTGACTTTTCCATGATACCAAAGAATTATGCAATAATTTCAGGAGATTCACTGCCCTGGCCCCTTTGTACTGGCCAGTTCTTGCCATTCATAGCTCTTAGCCCACAGACTCAGGGTCCACTTCCTCACTTACAGATCCAGGAGATCATCCTGAGATCCAGAAAATGCCTTGATGAGCCTGCTCCAAAAAGAGGTACCTCCGCAGAACCTGGCCCCTTCTATTCTAGTGACTGGAGAGGAGTCCTTTCCTTCTGACGGGCCTCCGTTTCCTCACTTGGCAGTGGGGGGAGGGGCTCAGCTCCTGTGTGATTAGTGGGCACTCACCTGCACTGATCTGACACCTGAAGACCAGGACAGTCACCTTTCTCCAAACAAAACCAAAACCAGCTAAGAATGCACATGTCCAGGGCAGGAAACCCAGTGTCACATTAAGCTGATTTTCGATTTCCTTTACCTAAGAACCTGCAGTAGGTTGGGGCCTCGGCCCACCTCCCTGGTCTGCTTGCTCTCTTGCTTTCTCTTCTGCCCTCCCTCCACCCCGTCCCAGGCAGCAGAGCCTCCTGTGCCTGCCTTGTGTTTTCCTCCTCATCTGACAGCTGGTCACTTCCCTCCTCCTATTCCATATGCAGTAGAGTCTGATGACTTCCCATGGGGCCTTGACCATCCAGATGGAGAGGCCTGTGTGTGTGTGTAGAATGCCTCCCAGGCTTTCAGGGGATGCACTGTTCCCAAGAGGCTAGTGGTGTTCCCTGGTAGCCCTCCTGCTCCAGCAAAGGAGCCAAGGTTAATGCAAGCACAGAGCCCCAGGTCTCCTTCCAGTAGGTCATGCCCCGGGATGTGCTTCTCTGGCACATGGTTCTGACTCTGGGTAATAACCTTCCAGTGCAGGAGATGCTCCCAGAGGACAGAGGCCCAGGGCACTGGACACATGGCGACAGAGTTCATGGGTTAGAACAGAGCAAGTGGCATTGCCAGAATGGACTTGCTTAGCCAGGTGGTGATTCTTGGTAGATTTCTACCTAGACACACTGTTCTAGGTCACATGTCTCAGCATGTTCTGGAAGAGAAGGTCAAGGTAATTAACCCAAAGTTCCCTCCAGGCTCCTGCCTCCGCTCCCCTCCCAGGCAGCAGAGCCTCCTGTGCCTGCCCCTTGTCTTCCTGCCCCTGGGGACCTCCTCATCTGAAACCTGGTCACTTCCCTCCAAATGAGGCTCAACACACATACACACACAGTGACTGGGGGGTCAGTACTGCTCACTGTGAGAAGCCTACTCCCTGTTGGAGTGTCGAGCCATGCCCTCGAGAAAGGGGAGCCCTGAGAAAGGGGAACCCTTCTGATCTCCTAGGGTCAGTGGCGATTGCTAGGCAAGTTGTCAATGTTGATAAAGTTGAGCTGAAGTCCTGACTGTCACCTCCAACTTATGTGTCTACTTTGGGTGGTGCATTTGTACCACCAGTCCATTTCCTTGTCCTGGTGAGGAAGGGGCTATTCCCACTTCCCAGAGATGAGCTCTTGGCTGGAGAGCTCACAGCAGCAGCAGGGCAAACCCAGGCTTCCTGGCTCCAGCTCTCCTCTGCTGTGACAGCCCCATGTGGGCCAGGGATTGCTGCTGTCACTCAAGCTGTCAAAGCACTGCTTCTGCAGCTTGTGAACAGGGAGATGCAATCGCCAGGAGAAGGAAAGCTTTTTTCTGCTCTAGGAATGATTCTTTGGTCTGTGAGCACAACCTCTGTACGTGATCAGCCTCCCTGGGAATAGCAGGAGATCACCCGGTGCACACATTCGCTGGATAATGGTCTGGCGTGCCCGGTGGGAAGTCGAGAACTCTATGAACCTTAAAGGATTGAATCCAGGATTTGAATCAGATAAGACTTGTGAAATTCTCGTGTTTCTTGGCTTCCCTTGTGGGGAGGAGAAAAGTATTCCATATTTGAATGGATGGTTGCCTGCAGCGTGGGGCTTCTCAGGATGTGTTTTCTCTGCTCAGTTGTTGTTGTTGTTGTTATTATTATTTATTAGTGGTGCTGGGGATTGAACCCAGGGCCTTGTGCATGGTGTTATTATTTATTAGTGAGTCCATTAGGGATTAGGCACTGGGAATAGATGAGGCACAAGATAAAGAAGTCCCACCTCCCTCACCGAGTTTCTGGGAACATTGAACACTAGCAACCGAGGCTATAATAGAGAGGGACCAGAGGAACTCAGCCCAAACAAGTAAGCTAGTCTGGGGAGGCTTCCAGGAGGAAGGGACATTAAGCTAAGACCTAAGGGGTGGGTAAGAAGCAGCCAGGTAAAGAGGAGGGGAAGCTTTTGACAAAAGGAACAGATATGTGAAGGTGCAGAGGCAGCGGAGGGCAGGACATTTGCAATGGACTGAAGTACATCTTGTGTGACTCTGGGTTCAGAGTCTGGAGTCACCCAGGAAGGAAGTCACTCCCTAAAGTGAACTAAGTTCCTTCTCCAAGGAACTAGGAAAACTAGGAAACAAACGTAAGCACTCCTAGGTGTCCAGGCTGGGAGCACTCCCTAAGCGGCACCTCCCTGAGAGAGTGTACTGGTGTTGGAACCGAGCCTGGATCAGGACCGGGCTCCACCACTTCATAGTGTGTGACCTTGAACGGTCACTCTGACTGTTTGCAGAGGAAGAGGAGGAGGGGATTGGAGCAGCTCTGTGCTGCGTGTATTCATGGAGTGGGAACAGTGACCTCCTCACCATGCTTCTGTGAAGGGCCAGGTCAGCCATCCTTAAATGCATGTGACTATGCGGGCACCTAGTAGGCCCTGGTCAGTGCTGTCTGAGTCGGACCGTGTGCAGGGGAGCGAGGAGGCTGGCACAATGCCAGAAACAAGGAAAGACCAGCAGCAACAGAGCAGAGGTCAGAGTCAAGGCAGGAACGCAGCCAGGCTATCTGAGCACCAGCCCCACGACCAGCATCGGTCTTCTCTAAGGAGTGCGGTTTGAGAAGGATTCTGATTTTCCTGGCTCATCAGAATAGAGAGAGTGATGGTTCTCAATGTCTGCCATAGGCACAGATGGGTTGGCAGTAGTACATATGACATACATTTGCCATTTTTGGTCTAAAAGTAACAGAGTGCTGGATTGGGTGTGAGGATGCATGCCTATAACCCCAGCGACTAGGGAGGCTGAGACAGGAGGATCGAAAGTTGGAGGCCAGTCTCAACAACTTAGCAAGGCTCTGTGTTAAAATCAAAAGGGCAAGGTATGTAGTTCACTGGATTAAATGCTCAGCACCTTAAATAAATAAATAAGACACAATACTGACTCCTGTGGCCACAGACAAGACTCTTTAGTGACCCTGCCATGGGCTCACCCTGCAGGTAGGGAGTCAGGGGTCCTACTGAGGGGCTCCAAAGTTTGGCGGGAAAGATCAGGTCCGAATGCTGAGCTCCCCCAGGGCAGGGACCCTTTGCTTTCCCACAATGGTATGTCAACGTGGGCTCACAGTGCCCTGTGGGCTCTGCTCTGCAGGTGCTGAAGCAAGTGCTAAGGATTAAAGATGCAGGCCGGACCTTTGGGAAGCCTCTCTGCAGAGCAGCTCAACAAAGCCAGCCCCCACAAGGGGCCCAGCCTGATTAGCTGCTGAAGTCAGAATTGCTCTGAATTAGATTTTAAAAGAAACGACCATCTTGGGCTATCCCATGTTTCTTGCCTTTCAAGAGAGGGAATGAGAAGTTTCACCTTGAATCTGCAAAGGTCAAAGGTAGATGTCATCTCAGATCAGCAGGACTGAAGCCCTCTCGTGCACCCCACCTCCCCGCGCCCTCTCAACAGAGGCTGGATTCCCAGCCTGTGGGCTCTGCAGGTCCCTCTGGGCAGCCGGTGTTGTCCCTGTGATGACCAGCTCCCAGACTTCACATGCGGGGACCAGACTGCTC
This sequence comes from Marmota flaviventris, assembly GCF_047511675.1. Taxonomy (NCBI): domain Eukaryota; kingdom Metazoa; phylum Chordata; class Mammalia; order Rodentia; family Sciuridae; genus Marmota; species Marmota flaviventris. The sequence continues at coordinate 23,718,687 of NC_092513.1, read as the reverse complement.
CCTTTCCCCAGCTTTGCCCATGTAGGGGCCGGAGCTCCGATGAGACAGCCAGAATTTCTCTCCCTGCTATTTTAGTGTTGGGAGCCCTGGGAAGTCTTTGTTCTCCCTGGCTGGTTACGTAATGTTGGAAAGAAAAATCAGCACAAAGCCTGAAAGAGTCGAGTCTTCCACAAGGAAGCACCCCCCACCCCACCCCCAGGATCTGATCTTTCTTCTGCTGTCTGCTGCTTTCCTTTAGCCTTCACCCAGGGAGATAAAGACAACAGGGTCCTCCTGTTTCTCTCTTGGTGACGTCCCCACAGGCATGTTCTCAAGGAAACTGGTGTAAGGGAAATGCAGCCCAGGGTGGGTGGCATCACTAATTTCATTGAGCATTTGCACTCTCTGCCGACTCACAGAGACCTGACAATTTCTCTTGGCAAGAAAGCTGGAGGTAGGTAGTTGCAGGCATGGACCAGCTCCCCAGGGTTGTCAACAGGTTGCTTGCTCATCTGTCAACTCTGATGTCCCGGCTTTGCTCCCCAGGCCTTTTCCTACAGGGTCTCAATATGGCTGCTGCGGCACCAATATCACTTCCTTTACAGCTGCATCCACAGACAGAAAGGAGGGTTTTCTGTTCTTCAGAGAAGGAAGGTTTTCCCTGAGCCCTTCCTGCCCAACAGACTTTCCCTTAAGGAATATTATCAAGAACTGGATCACATGGCCACCCCTGAGCCGGTCCCTACCAAAGGGGAATTGCATTATTTCAACTGGTTTAGATTCTTCAATGGAGATGGGTTTGAGAGGTGCCAGTGCCCTCTAGGACTTTTGAAAATGTGTGACGCAGGGACTAGGGAGTGCTACTGGTATTTAGTAGGTCAAGACCACTCCTGTTCAACTTTTGGCAACACAGCACAGTATGGACCCACAAAACAAAGGAAGAACTGCTGATTCAGAGGCAAGAATCATTGTGTGATCACATTTGTGAACTTATAGGAGATCTTTCTCCCCATGAGCCTTCAGCTCCTCTTTGTTACTATAGAATAGAGAATGTTCCCATAGAACTTAGGGCAAGAATTGACAAACTAGGCCCCCATGCCAAATCTGGCCCACCACCTATATTTGTAAATAAAGTTTTATTGAAACACATCTGTGCCTATTAATTTAGGAATTCTCTATGACTGCTTTTGTGTTACAAAGGCAATTTTGAGTAGTTGTAACAAAGGCTACCTTTCCTACAAAGATCAAAATATTTATTCTATGACCCTTTATAGAAAAGTTTATTGATCCCTGGTCCAGAGGACTTCATTCACATAAACTACAGTGATTTGCATCGTGAACCTTGGAGTCAGTCAGACCCAACTGTGATGTGAATGGCGCCACCTAGAATTATGCAGTGCACAGCCCATTCAACTGTAAACATCAGCCCTGCCTGAGAATTTACTGCTGGTTTTTGGGTGTTCAGGAGAGGAAAGAAAGCAGAGTCTGTGAAATGTCAGCACCTCACAGGGGACCGTATTTCCTGCTGAAAGTTGACAGCATGAGCTTTGGGAGGATCTGAGCAGGCAGAGAGGTGAGTCTAAATTTAGACTTTCCAAAGCTGATTTGTAAACCAGAACCCCAGGAATTCCAGAAAGGGACAGTTGGCACACATCATCTTGTCTCTGATTTGCCTCCACATGTTAAAAGGCTGGATGAGTGAGAGAATAATTAATCAAATAAGCTGTTGCTAAATCAGTGAGAAATCAGTTGAGGGCTGAAGCTCCATCGTTAGGAGTCTGGGGGTAGAAATTTCTATTCCTGTGTTTTATATGGATGCTTGCTGTGGAGTCCTGGGATCCCTTGCAATAGACACTTGCATTCCTCTTGCTTGGTGTCTTTCAATCGTAGCTGAACAGGTGACCTTTCTGTCTCCACAGTGAATGCCAAATGTTTGGGTTTGAAATCACACCTGTGACTCAAGGCAGATCTGAGCCACCACCTCCAAAAGGAGAATGACTGGGTCTTGCTCTAAGCAGCTGCATTGCCCCAAGAGCTGCTGAGCTGGCTCCCCTGCCCCGGGGGCACATCTAGATGCAAGCCTGCTCCTATGGGTATTGATGGCCCCTGACTCTAGGTATACCATGTCAGAAGTGAATCGCTAATACAGGACTTAGAGACAAGATATTTTGTCTATCGTCTCTCCTGTGGAGCAAGGCAAAGGGTTTACAGTACAGTAGGCATTACGGAAGAATTGGAGAAGGAAAGAGAAAATGAAGAGGTTTGAGAAGAGATAACAATAAACGTGGTACGCAGGTCTTTCTAATCCACAGTTGTTCTCTGTGCACCACTCTGTGCACTAGATTTGTGAAGCCGAAAGTTTAGTTGGGAGATGAACAGGTATAAAAAGCTAAATAACAGCCCAGGTTAGTATATAGTAAATGTCAAATATGGGATTGACACCAAGGCTGAGAAAAGGAGGAGATGTCAGTGAGAAGTGGGATGGACACTTCAGAGAGGAAGGGAGACTTCATTTGGACTCTGAGTCACGGGTAGGATTTCAACAAGTGGGGACGAAGCAGGAGAGCATTTCAGGAACTGGGAAGGCACAGGCAGCGAAGCCAGGCAGGAGTCTAAGGAGGAAGGTGGCGGGCTATATGGAGCCCAGGGTGACATGCTCTCTGCCCACTCAAGCTGACAGCATATTGGGAGAGCATATTCTCATGGTCATGCAGAGACACATACACACAGAAGGACAGTTCCTCCCACACATGGGAGGAAAAGGAGAGTTTAAAAATACACAGAGCCTCTCTTCATTATTCACAGGTTATCTGCATTGCAGCGAATCTCCAACAAATCCTCCTTCCAGCTGGCTTGTGATGTCATGGGTGCCCGGTCCCTTCTCTGTTTACAACCCAGTGGGAGCCGGGAGGGAAGAGGGCTCAGGCGTCTCTCCTCATAAAACAAAATGTGGAATTGTCTCTCCTTGCTGTGCCCTTGGGAACCAGACCAGGCACATGGTAGAAGCTGCAATTGAGTCTTACTTCCCTGGTTTGGGCTGCAGGAATCAAACGGGTAGAACAGGGGATGGAGGGGCTCTCTGGTTCCCCTGAGTTAGGTAGCCAGGAGGACTTCACTAGCATTGTTGGAGATTGTGGCCCAGTGGTGGTTATTGCCCACAATGGCTAGGTGCCCTCAAAAGAGAGAACGTCTATCTATGAATCACATGTTTATTGGCCCTCTCTATGCTGGAAACATAGGCTGAGGCGCACTGAGTCTCTGGGAAGAGGTGTTCTTAGCACTTGGGGATGATGGGGCAGATGTCAGTTTTTCACTAATGGGGTTGCTTAGTAGGATGGTCAACAAATGCTGCCCACTAAAAGCCAGTAGCAACTCCTACTCAAATAAGCCAAGAAAGGCAATACCATTCCCTGTTAAGGACATGGGACTTGTTCACCAGGATTGCTTCCCAGTCTGGAATTCTATAAGTCTGTGATTATTTTGCTGCTTTGCCCAACAAAAACTGCAGAGCAGAGTGGCTGAACAGTTGAGTCATCAGAAGAGTCAGGACACTTTATTCAGATGTAAGGAAATGTTTGACAACAGCAATCACAGGTGGCATCTGTTGAGTGCTCACCAAGTTCTAGACTCTTGGCAAATTCCCTTCATTAGAACTCCTGGGTGGGGGAAGGCTCTGATTATTTACTATTTCTAGTAATCTATGTCCCTGAGTTTGGCCCCTCAATTGAGTTCACAGTTGTTTTGCTTCATTTATCATTTGCAGAGTTACCCAGAGTTCAGATGGAGAAGTATCCCCATGGTGGGGGTGGGGAGCAGGGACTGCAGTGTCGTGAGAATGAAGAAGAAACAGTCCAGCCACATTCAGTCCTTGGAGCTGGACACAGTGTTCTTTCTGTGTCCATTGATTTTATGAACTTAGAAAACCTGCCACTCTCTTGGAACCCTACCATGTTGCCTTTGTTCAGAGTCCTGAATTGACATTGCTAGGTTTGCAGGGTTTTTTGTCTTTTTGTTTTTTTCTCCCTACTTAGTTCCTATGCCTGTAATTTGAGTCAGTGACCACCAGAGGGGGGCAGACAAGCTTGGATTTAACCCATCACTGAAGAGCTAGGTTCCCGTCATCTAAAAGAATATATAGCTCACGGTTTCAACCTGATACAGCACAGGAAAATCTGTGCCCTAGTTTCTGGGCTGAGTTCCTTTTTGTGGGTGGGAGTATAGTTTCCTTGTAATTTGGTATGTGTGCTTCTGCCACCTACATGGAAAGCGAGCAATACCAATGTCATTATATCTCAGTCCACACCCAATTCGCTCTTAAAAATATACAGAATATTTGCAAAAGAAGGAAGAAAAGGGACCCATGTAGAAAAAAAAGATTATTGATTCAATCCTTTATTTGCGGTCTGCAACTGGTTCCTTTTGACTCTCACACTTCCTAACTAGCACTGAGGAATATGTTTGGAGAGCGTCACAAATTAATTTTGCAAAGGTCAGGAGGGATGACTGCCGCCCACGGTCTGCGCGTGCTAACCTTGGGGGAGCAGGTGTTGACATAAAAGGCATGCCATCTGATGGTCTTATCAAATCAGCCCGTCTTCCCTCTCTGCCGGGAAGCACAGTACACGCAGCAGGAGGGGCGGCTGAGCTGTGCAAGGCCGGAATCCCCTGAGCAAGCAGAGTTTCAGCTGGCTGGACAGATCAAATAACACTTGGGCTGCTTAACAAAAGACGCAAGTGGGAAGGTGTTGGAAGCTGGAGTGTGGAAATTTACCCAACCTTGTTTCTTTGACAGGGAAGGCAACTCACTCTGAAAGATGCCCCGTTCCTGCAGCCCCTCTGTATGCAGGACAATCGTCTTGGTCAAGGTGGCATGGCTGAGTGGGTGAAAGAGGATGCAGCCCACCCAAGTCTTCGGAGGATCCAGCCTGGCAGCTGAGCTCTCCTTGAACTTGGGACCTCGGTATAAACTGGCATAGAGCTCACCAGAGACATTTGGCTTTCTCTAGCTTTTTTTCTCAGGACTCCTCAGGCTACTTTGGGTTTGGGAATCTAAGGGGAGCTGGCAGAAGTAGAAGGAAGCCCCTAGAAGCCTCCAGAACCCATTGACGGGATCCCTTCCTACTGCTCAGAACACAGAGGGAGGCTGAGCTTGGGACCCTCAAGTGAAGGAACGCAGCTCAGCTCATGACTCCCCTACGTCAGCCAGAAAGAGCTGCTCGTAACAGAGAAGGATTCAAAGAGGAGAGTTGCTGCACATTTTACTGAGACCCATGGTGACAGAAAAACATCACCTCCCTCCAGATAATCATACCAGATTTTCCTTCTAAGATGCTAGATTTGAAAGAAGCATGAGCCACTCTAAGCATCACGGAGGGTTTGGGAAGCATAACAGTTGGTGGACAGTCCTCCCAGAGCCAGCAAGGAAAGCAGCCTGAGCCCGTTGCTGTCCATCTCTGTGAGCAAGGACCTGCACCGCTCTTGCCTCCAGACGGCTGGTGGCAGTGACCTCACCAGGAGCAAAAGCGTCCCTCAGCTGGGGGACTTGGCAGAATGAGGAGTGCTGGGGAGGCCACCAGCTGGGACTTGGCCTTTCCTGACTGCCCCTCCCTCACACGGGCAGCTCCAGACCACTGAGCCAACAATGGCCGAGAGAGGAGACTGCATTGCCAGCGTCTACGGGTATGACCTGGGCGGGCGCTTTGTGGACTTCCAACCCCTGGGTTTTGGGGTCAACGGGCTTGTGCTGTCAGCCACAGACAGCCACACCTGCCGGAAGGTGGCTGTGAAGAAGATCGCCCTGAGCGATGCCCGCAGCATGAAGCACGCTCTCCGGGAGATCAAGATCATCCGGCGCCTGGACCATGACAACATCGTGAAGGTGTACGAGGTGTTGGGACCCAAGGGCACTGACCTTCAGGGCGAGCTGTTCAAGTTCAGCGTGGCCTACATTGTCCAGGAGTACATGGAGACCGACCTGGCGCGCCTGCTGGAGCAGGGCACGCTGACCGAGGAGCACGCCAAGCTGTTCATGTACCAGCTCCTCCGCGGGCTCAAGTACATCCACTCTGCCAACGTGCTGCACAGGGACCTGAAGCCCGCCAACATCTTCATCAGCACAGAGGACCTCGTGCTGAAGATAGGGGATTTCGGGTTGGCAAGGATCGTGGATCAGCATTATTCCCACAAGGTATGTCTGGCTGAATGGCTGCTCCCTGTGGCCCTTCGAACGCGCACATTGTTCCATAGGGTGTCCTTAGATTCTTGACTGTGGTCAGTATGGAGGGGAGGCTGGAAGGTTCTAGAAAGATTCCCAGGCCTGAAAAGTTGTTGGTGGAGATGTTGCTCCTCATCTTAACTCTGCCACATGGCCATGGCCAGTAACTCTGGGCTGTACAAGTAGAAGGTCGGACTAGACAAATTCTAAAGTTTCTTCTAGCTCCAAATTCTATGTCTTTGATATCGTGTGGTTGGTGAACTTGTCTGTAGCATCCCCTTAGCTCTGCTGTCCCCATAACCACTTCATCTCCCTGATGTCTGCTCAGGACACCCCCTGAGGCTTCCCACCCTATGAGCCTTATACTTGTCTCATCAGAGCAGACCAATTCTATGTCACTTTCTCTCCGTCTGTGGATCATGGGCCCAAATAGCTAATGTGATAAACTAATGCTCATTAGACATTATCAGCCAGCTAATTCCAGGGCTCCCGAGTTCTGTGACACCCTCATCCCTCAGTGGAAGAGGAAAGCCATGAGGGTCAGGATAGTTCTATTAATATTCCCCATATTGGATAACTAAATGGTCCCCAGCTGCAGGGAGTGGAGTTGGCCTGGCCACATGGGTGGGGACACATGTCACATTGACCTTTGTTCTCATGGCCCAAACCTTCTGAGCCTCCCTGACCCACTCTTTCTTCAGGTGCTGCTGATTCTCTGACATTTTATCTGTTTCCCCACCCCATATTCCTGCCACTCTGAGGCACCTCTGAGCCCCTTGGGGTGAGCATATCACCAGGGACCTCTCTACAGAGCATGCAGGAACAGGCTGGTTTTCAGCCTCCTACTGAAACCTTTGAACCTTGAAATTTGTCATTTTTAGAAAATTTTGCAGTCCTGGAGATGGAATCCAGGGCCTTGCATTTGCTGGGTGAGCACCCTAATACTGAGCTGCACCCCCAGCCCTGTACCTTGAAAACACCCCCTAGGAAGCACTTGCTCCATAATCTGTTAACAGCCAAAGGATGGGGGTGGGTCATGAGTAGTGAAGGTGGCTCTGACCTTGAACGTGCAGCTGTCCCTCTGAGGCCCACTCCTGAGCTCTCTTCCTTACATAGAAAGGCTCCGATCTGCCTGCAGCAGCCGCAGAGGAAGGGCATCACCCGCAAGGCAGGCAGGTTTCCTGTGCCACCCGCAGATTTCAGAACCCAAAGCAACCTAGATGCCTCTGGGTCAGTGGTCCTACAAATAATTTTGCCACCTTAACCTTGAGTGTGTCCCCTGCCCCAACTCCGGCAGCTGAGACCTACTTTGTAGGTAGGAACGTCCGCGGTAAAAACAAACATAAGACAATAACAAAAACGTATCCTCTCTTGTCTTCCTAATGTCTGAACACTTCTCCATGGTCCTTCCAAACAATCAAACCAAAGGTTCAACCAAATCAGTTTTTATTTGATTAAAAAAAAAACAAAAACAGAGAATCCACAACACTTGTATCTGGGACGCACAGAAATCACTTTGCATTGGAATAAGCGGTATATATGGGAATCACAGTATGATGCAAAAGGCTGATTTAGTAGTGTTATAGGGAAAGAGCTTATAATGGCACATAGTAGGCCTTCAGTTAAGTCAGGAAAGATGGTTTGTTGTAGTGAAGATTGCTGTAGTAAAAATTCTTAGGAGTTGGCCCAGTATGAGAAAGAACCACTGTATGAGCGTCAGGGCTCTGGGCTCCCTTCTGACCTTGAGAGGTTGAACATGGATGGCCATTGACCCTCTGGAACTGCAGTTGCCCTATCTTTGACAGAGACAGCAGTCCACACCCTGTCTACCCCTCTGGCTGTGGTTGAGAATCAGAATGGACCAGAGTGTAGAAGTCCTTGGGAAGCAGTAAGGAGCACATCCATTCATGTCATGGCTGTTTGCTGAGCACCCAGCAAGCCCAGTGCTGGGGCCAGGGACAGACGAGGCTCCAGTGACTGTCCACAAGAGTTATGCTTGGCACTGTCGCCTCTCACTGCCACTTCCCCCGGGGACTTTCATTTTCCCGATGCAGAGGAATGTAGATATTCTGACTTAACTCTTGTCAGGCTCTCCTCAAGAAAATTAGCTGTAGGAGGTTAGGAAAAATAATTGGAACCAGTTACTAACCCAGGAGGAGCTCAGATCTTCCCCACGCCCTGGGTTTGGCAGGTGCCGCCCGCCCCCACCCCTTCTCCTTCAAAAGCTTTCTGCTTTTAACTTCCTGCCCTCTTCTTCCCCAGTGATGATGAAAGGGCTTTGTAGTTGGTGATTTTATTTATCCAATGTTCATTTAAATCAGTTCTCATTTAATCCTCATAATGCTATGAGGCACTTAGGGCAAAGGGCCCGTTGGGAAATGGACAGAAATGACTTTCTCGAGTTTACATGGCTGGCTATGGCAGATGAATCCTAGAACTGAGGTCTTCTCGGGTCCTGTTGTGGGGACTGTCCCTGCATACTCTTCTTAATGAAGTCTTCCTGGTTCTGGGTTGGAAGTAATCTCTCCTTCCTCTAAACTGCCCTATATCTTTTCCCCATGCTGAAGCCTCTATCTTCTACACTAATGGTTCTTGACTCCATCTTATGGGTATTTGTGACTGTATTTGTTCTCTCCCAGGTGGACAGTCACTTGATTCTTGAGGGCTGTCTCTTGTTCATCTTGGTTTCCCCCATGGAGTCTGACCTCTGGGGCTGTGTGGCATGGCTCCCTGTTGATCTTGTGGATTGTGTTGAGCAGATGGAAGAATCGCCTTCTACCAGAGCTTTGCAGATAAGAAGCCGACAGGGGAAGTAGCCCTGCTCAAGGTCATGCCGTGCACACGGAGCCTCACTTCTCAGTTGTTCTAGTTGCCAAATGTGGATAGTCATTCCCATTCCTCTTCTCTCCTAGAATTCTTGTTAGATTCAAATGAAAGTGTGGAGATCAGATTGCTTTCAGACGTTCAAAGGATAGAATCCCTAACAGAACTATTTGCTCGGTGACACCAGGCAGACACGCAGGTCAGCTTACCCTCCACTGAGATGTGGACCCAACTCTTGACATCATGGCCCAGGGATGAGTCATGAGGCCCTGGTTTGCGACCCTTTCTGCCCCCCTCAGCAGGCCTACTGATGAGTTCTTGTCATTTCTATCAAGAAGAGACAGCTGAATGATCAAAGCATGTTTTTCTTTAAATTGGTCCTATTAGAAAGTGGGTGATCTCAAAAGAAAAAAAAAGAAACTAAAAGTTCACTAAGCCCTGTGCAAATTAAGAAATGTCAGGAAACCCCCAGAGAGCAGTTAGAGGGCCCAGACTATGTGAGCTCATCCCTGTGGCCTGGAGAAAGCCCACTGTTTATCCTGCCATAGAACCTCGCTGTGGCTGCCCGCAGACCCGCTCTCAGGGGTGCAGGGGGAAAATACCCAGGGAGGAAAAGAAGAGGAAAGGGGTTCATCAGAATCTGCTCAGCCGGAGGCTTGTATTTTGGGTGAATCATTCGAGTAAGTCTGAGCTTGCTGCTGGGCTGGCCTGCCTTTGAGCCCCAAGCCCTGTCTTCTTACCTCATTCACAGCTCAGTAAATCACTGTAGTTTATTGAGGCCATTTCTCATTAGGATTCCTTAAAGCTCAGCTAGTTCGGGGCTTCTCAAATTATGGTCCCAGAGGTGCGGACTCAGCTCACTTGGGAACTCCTTAGAGGTGCAGATTCTGAGTCCCTTCTCAGACCCACTGAATCCGAGAGGAGGTGGAACAGGCCATCTGTGTCCCCAGGCCTCCCAGTGATCCCAGTGTTCCGAAGCAGCAGGCCGTCTGCCTGTGGACAGACAGCAGAGGCTGCCCGTGAGCTTGCTGCTGCCGGGCACTGTGGGCAACACCAGCTCCTCCCAGCTAGCGAGGGGAAGTTGAGGCAGGCACCTTCACCAGGAAGGGTGGCTGAAGGTGCAGCTCAGAGCACAGGATGGCTTTGCAGGTCCTGTCACATCACCTTGGAAACAGCCTGTTCCACCAGGGCACAGATTTGGCAGGGAGCTAAACAAACCAGGCACCTAAACCAAGAGGAGTATGGGTTCTGCGCAGGTTTGGTTTTAACGGCTCGTCAGGTGGTATGAGCAGTGATTTTTGAAAACATATACGTTTTCGTTCTGGTGTCAATTACTTCACTAAGATGTTATTTTAAAACAAAAACACTGGTTTCACAGCTCAGGAAGATTGGATGTTTGAGGGCTCAGTAAATCACTGTAGTTTATTGAGACCATGGTTCAATAATTCAAGGGCCCACAGGAGGCAAAGAAGGGCGGAGCAGAGCTCCCACGTGGGTCTCTCCTGTTCATGGGCCTACTTCCCCCTCTCTGGCCACTCACCTGCCTTTGGAGACTTCTGAGGCCAGGATCACCTCCCCATCTTCCTGAGAAGATGCACAGAAAGGGCCTTTTAAGCACACATTCCCTTGACACTGAGCCTCAGAGGAGGAGAACTCATCCCCCTGGTCTGTGCCAGCGCCCTCTTGTCCATGTGCTCGTATCTTGGATGGCTTCTGCATGACAGATGGCAAACCCCAAGGTTCAGGGAGGGGAAGGATTTGTCCAGACCCTAGAATAGGATCAGAGTCCATAGTGCTGGCACCATGGGGGGCCCAGCCACCCACAGAGGCCCTGAGAAAACAGGCTCATGGAAGGACACCTGGCCAAGGGACCAGCTAGCTAGAAGGTCACTTTCTTCTTAAGCCGCTAAACATGTTATTCCAAATCAGTGGAGCTGAAAAGATCTATGTAGAAGACTATAAAATATCCCTTTTTGAAGGGGAAAAATATGGCCTAGAGGATTAGCACAGAGGTTGTTCTGGAGAGTCAAGTGTCCCTGGACACTCAGGAAGAGTTAGAAAGCTCATTTTGTTGGCTTTCAGTGCCCCCTTTCCCCGAAGAAGAGGCCCCAGGAGCAGAACACCGCACACAGGCCCCTACCACGGGAAGCAACCCACTGAACCCCAGGAATGATGTTATACATCTTTCACAACTGGCACGACCCAGGCACCAAACAATCATAATGTCCCAGCCAGAGTCCTGAGGCAGGGTCCTGGAGGTTCTCTGCTTCCCAGAAACTGGCCCTTGATTGCCTGTTCACGGGCCTCACTCTGACATCAGGTCTAGCATGCCTGTGCCTGTGCCTTCTGGCCTGCCTTATGGCTGCCCCTTAAATCAAAACTCACTCTTTCAAATGTGCCTGTAGGTCTGGTTTTCCCCTGGGGGTGAGCAGCTGATTAAATGTTCCTCCTGACAACTTCTTACTCTCAAAACCAGCCTACTCACCCACCTGGTACTCACTTGTCAATCAGAGGTGCCGCTTCTGATGGCAAGCGACGAAGCTCTAGACTTCAAGAAGCATTCAACTGGCCAGGGAGGCTAAAGCGGAGCTGGTATTTCACGTAGGCTTGTTGGTGACAAATTCTTTGTCATCTAGAAAGTACCTTTATTTTTGAAGTTTATTTCCAAACTGTATATAATATTATGAATGTGTGACTTTTTATTCTTTCAGTATTAAAAAAAATCATTGTTTTATTTTCTATCCCTATTGTTTTAAAAGAGAAGTTGGTTTTTATTCATATCATTATTTCCCTCTATGAAATATCCCCACCCCCTCTGGCCACTTTCAGGATTTTCTCTTAATCTTTAACTTTCAACAGCTTGACTGTGATGTGCCCAGATGTAGTTTTATTTATCCTGTATGAGGTTTAGTGAACTTCTTGAATCTATAAATTGATCCCCCCCCCACCACTTCTCTCTTTACCTTCTGGATTCCGGTTATTTGTGTATTAGTGAGTCTAGTGTTGACACAAAGATTTCCCAGTCTTTTTTCTCTTCTTTATTCAGAATGGACAATTTTTATGTTTCTGTCTTCAACTCTACTGACCTTTTCTTCTGACGTCTCTAATTTGCTGCTAAACCCATTTGGGTGAATTTTTTATTTTGGATAATATGCTTTTCTGTTCTAGAATTTTCATTTGTTTTATATATATTTCTCATTTGTGTGCTTAGATTCCCTATCTTTTTACTCATTAAGACCATATTTTTCTTTAAGTCCTTAAACATACTGATAATGCCTAAACTCTGTTAATTCCAACCTCTGGAATGCATCAGGATCTGTTTTCTATTGACTGTTTTTTTTTTCCTTGAATTTGGTTCATGTTTCTCTACTCCTCCACATTTCTAGTATTTTTTATTGTTTGCAGCCACTGAAGTTGATACTCTGAAAGGAGTCCAAGTTATATTGTCTTTCTTTGAAGAATATCAATTTTTGTTCTGGTAGGCAGTTAATTTATTAGTAACTCTCCTGGTCCTATCAAGGCTTTTATAGGCCAGGTCTACATAGTCCTTACCTGAGAGCGTGGTCCTTAATCTGATGGCTTGGCCTCTCTCCTGTTTCACCTCAGCGCTTGCAGTGTTATCAAGGGTCGCCCCCATGGCTGGGCAGGGACTCCACTCTCTCCCAACACTCTGCTGCCTCTCATATCCTGTTCTGTTGAGTTCCAATGTGGATGCTGTTTGCTAGACCTTGACAGAGTCTCACACTGGGTGTGTGCAGCACAGTCTTCAGTTAGAGATCTGTGGGGACCCCTCTTGCACAAACTTCTGGACCCCTACCCTGTGACGCTCCTTCCTCTCTAGGATTCACGAAGCTCATCTCCCATGCTTCCATCCTTTCTCTCGGGGACCTGCAGAGCCTGTTGTCCAGTGCCTGAAAACACCTGCTATGTATGTTTTGTCCAGGCTTGTAGTTGCTTACAACTGGAGGACAAATCCAGTACCAGGTACTCCATCGTGACCAGGGGTACTCAGTCCTAACATTTAATGGTGGTGACGCTCTGTGGAATGGATTATTTTTGGATAGCAGATTACGAGCACCTTGGAGGAATTGATGGCTCACTCATCTCTGCATCTCCGGTGGCGTGCTTAGTGAATATTATTCAGTGGGATTAAATGGGAAAGCCTGGGGGATTTAATGTTGAATAATGTGCTCCTCTTCCCTTTGCACCTGAGTTCTGCTAGGGCTATGGCTTAGATGTGGTGTGTCCCCCAAGGGTTCATGTACTGGAGACTTGGCCCTGGTGTGAAGTTAAGAGGTGGTGGGATCTTTAAGATGAGAGGCCTAGTGGGAGGTCATTAGTCCCTGATTTTGCAAAACATTGATGTAGCTCTCATAAGACCCTGGTCAGTTTTTGTGAGGTTGTTATAAAAAAGCAAGCCTTGCTGGTCCTTTCACTCTGGCTTCCTGTCCCTGAATGTGATTTCTCCCTCTCACATACATTCCCATCAGTTTGGGGCAACATGTCACACCATGGATGGGCTCACGTTAAGCTGGTTGCCAACTAAACTCTGTTAATTCCATATTCTCTGATTTACATTTATATAGTTGGGTTTTTAGCCCAACTTACAGGATTTTCTTCACTCTTATCCCTGGTAGATTTCATCTTCTTGGCATCAGACAAATTTTCCAACCAGAGGAGATCTTTTTTGGAACTTTGTTCCATCACATAATCTTGCCCTTTACAGCTTCATAATTTATAAGCCTGCCTTCCAGAACTTTACCCTTATCTTAATTAAAATATGTGTGAAGAGATTAGGCCAAAGGCCTAGCCTCAAAACCACTAGACACTTCCCCCCGGGTGACACTGACCCAAAAGCTAGCATTCTCTGGGTTTCATTCCCCAGCCAATTATGGATTTACATAATTGTGTAGTTGTCTACATGTTTTTTTAATTGTCCACAAAGATGTCCTAAGAGATTTAACTAAATGCATTATGAAGATTCAGAGACACTGTCTACAGAACCCTCTCATTCTACCTTCATACACTTTAAAACTCAGCCTAAAGATTCAAACAGCCAAATTCAAATCACATGACCAGCTGTAACACCTTAATTCCTAGTTACGCAGAGCACAGAGGTTGCCAAACACTACCCCCTTACTTAGAGAAAACCTGATACATGAAAATCTAAACTTACAGAATCATGTTGAAGGTTAGGGCATGGTTCAATAAACTGTAGTTTGCCCATTGAATAGAATGTTATACAACTGTCTTCGGTGGTGTTTTTGAAGAGTTTGCAATAACAGGGAAAAGTTTTATGTAATAATGATGGATTTAAAAAGCAAGATGCAGAATTGTATAAATGGTATGATCATAACAGCTTCAAATAAGAAGAAAAGAACTACACACAAGAAATAAACTAGAAGTAAAAACTCTAAAACATTAATAGTGTTGGACAGTGAATGGAGTTTTTCATTCTCTTGTTTCTCTATAATTCTCCAAATTGTGCATGGTGTCATCATAGTAAACTTTACAGGCAAGAGTGTGAGGAAGTTTGCCCCAAGAGTAAGTTTACCAAGAACATGTTCTTTGCACAAAGAACAGTGAACCTGAGTTATTTGGTTACCAAGAGAGGAGGGTCAGGCATGCTGGCATCTGGCCCCAAAGCACAGGTATGCAGCCTCACCTGCATCCTCTGTATGGTGCCCACCGTGTCATGTATACAAGGCTCACCTCCACACCAGAGTGGCAGCCCTGCCTTTGCTGCTGCCTCCAAAGGAACTTTCGAGTGGACTGGTCTGGGTGCACTGTGACAACCCTACCTCAAGGTTGAGTGGGCAGATGCCCTGTGGCCCCAAGCAAGCTACTCAACCTGCCTCAGGCTGGCTCTGTCCCCTCATAATAACAGGCTCTTCTTCATGGGTCTGTGTGGACACAAATCAAATGATGTGTGCAATGTTCAGCCTGCTTCACGCATCTGGAGAGCCCCCAGTAAACAGTAGCCATTTTTTTACCTTGATTCTTAATAGGTTCTCACATAACTGAAGTTCCACCACAAACAGTAAATTGGGGTGGTCAGCCATGCTTCAATTTATATTCTAAGATACAAGTTAAAGGAGTGAAGAAGAGTGGGAGCCAGTGGGAAAACCAGTATTTGAACCAACTTGTCAGAATAGGTTGATGAGAAGGCTCTGGGTTTTATGGGGTGGGAGCGGGTGGCTAACTCAAGGAGACCAGCATAGGGAGCCCCTTTAAATGTTGACACTTTTTCAATTTGGCCAAAGGCTGGTTCTAATGCTGAGGTTATACACGAGGTGTGATATTCAAAATATCTAATAGTTAGCTGGGCACAGTGGCACACTCCTATAATTCCAGTGGATCAGGAGGCTGAGGCAGGAGGATCATGAGTTCAAAGCCAGCCTCAGCAACTTAGTGAGGCTCTAAGCAAGATGCTGTCTCTAAATAAAATATAAGAAAAGGGCTGGGGATGTGGCTCAGTGATTAAGCACCCCTGGGTTCAATCCCTGGTACCAAAAATATATATTTCTAATAGTTGGTAAGTTTGGGGACCACCCGTCAGAATAGACAACAGCTGTGAGCACCCATCACCCCTACAAAGACTAGAAAGCAGGGCCCACCTTTCTAGGGGTGAGCCTGCAGAGGTCCACCAGTGACATCCACACCAGGCACATGGAACAGCAGCCAGAGGCTGCCCTCACAGTCAGCTGCTGAGGAGAGAGGCACTGGTCCCACATCCGCCCCAACACTCTTATCCTTGCCTCCTCCTCTTCCAGGATATTATGTTTGCCCTCTCCATCACACCTAACCAGAGGTGAAGGCATCAAGAGAGAGCAAGCCATTCCCTGCTCTCCCTCCTGCACCTTGCTGTCCCCTCCTCTGGTTCTCAGAAGACGTAGCCAGTAGATTTGCTGGCACCTGGGGCACTCTAGGATATGTGTGAAGATTTTTTTTTTTTTGGCAATATCTTCTATACACAATTAATGTTATCAGAGTTGTAGGCCAGAGGCCTACCCATGCCAAAAACAACAAACGAAAGGTAAAGTGAAAATCTTAACTTTAATCAAAATGGCCATATTGGGAAGGCAGAGTGAGATCCACCATCTCAGCCGTGTCTTCCAGGTACAGCTACTAACAGGAGCTTTAGGTTTA
Organism: Marmota flaviventris; assembly: GCF_047511675.1. Taxonomy (NCBI): domain Eukaryota; kingdom Metazoa; phylum Chordata; class Mammalia; order Rodentia; family Sciuridae; genus Marmota; species Marmota flaviventris. The sequence goes on along the minus strand of NC_092513.1, from coordinate 23,702,522 downwards.
AAGAGAGGAAGAATGGGCGCAGGGAGAGAGGTCTGCATCCATTAGTAGTCCTGATCAAACTGTGGTTTGTTTGATCATTAGTCCAGTTCTGGTCCTGTGTGGTGGCTCTGGAGAAGTCTTTATCACTTGAGGGGTAATTTCCACGCGTTGCTCAGGATGTTTATCTATCAGACCTGTGATGGTGGGAGGAGGCAATTCTGTTCCCATGGATGATTGCTCCTGCTTAGGGAGGCAGTCTGATCATGGATGAGTTCCTGGAAGATGCAGGACAGCGACCAAAGACTTCTAGGCACCACTCTATGGGTCTGAAACAGGATGCTCCCAATCTTGATCATCGAACATCTCTACAAGTCTTGTCTTGTTTAGGGGCAGTTAGGAAAATAGGCCTTATGCTACTAGTTTTTAGATGAACCTTCCATACATGGTTAACACACATGCAGAACTGAGCAGGAATCTGAAGACAGATACAGAAGAAAGGTGGAGATGCCAAACTTTATCCTGCTTTTAGTTACCCCCTGGGCATTTGCAGGCCTAAGTGAAGAGTCAGTGCTTAGAGCAAAGGCAGCTTCTCTTCCACTCCTACCATCTGTGACAGTATATCCCCAGTAAGGAAGCTGCGAACTGAGGCCTCCTGCCTCACCTGGCTTCACAGTCCTAAGAAACCTATGGTACAAAGGTGGTTTTCAGTAGCCCCTGAGCTGAGCTAAGAGGAGCCCAAAGCCAAAACAGAGTCACAGGTCTGTTTCTGCGTGTCCTGTTGTCTAGCTGTGTCCTAGGTCACTGTCCTACGCCTTCCAGGAACTCATCCATGATCAGACTGCCTCCCTAAGCAGGAGCATTCGTTCATGGGAACCAGCTGCCCTCCCAACCCTGACCCCGACCAACTTGCAATCACCGCATGGGTCTGAAGCTGGTGTGGGTATGGGTAGCTTTGCTTCTGTAGCTGGGGATGGGCATCTTCATTTGACCCTGAACTAGTTCCTGGAACTCTGGAACTCACAGTACTACACCCTGGGGGTTCTTTCCCACCGGTGATAACTGCAAATCCTCATACCAACCCTCTGGGAGGCAGGTCAAGTTAATGAGTAGATGAAGACTAGGGAGCCCCTGAGCCTGATGTTGGGGAGCACACCTAAGGTCCCACTGCTAAGCTGGGACTGAATCTGAGCTCCTGGGACCAGGAAGAACAGCCGATGGACCCCCTGGGCTACAGAACTTGGGAGCTCTCCTATTGCCCTCTGAGGAAAGGAGAGCAGAGTCACAGACTGGGGGTATTGGCCTCTGCCTTTCCCATGAAGGACTTGGAGCACAGAGCAGTTCCCTGACCTTCCTAGCCCTCACTCAGCGGAGATGGAGCTAGGACAGAAAATTGCCATGCCTGTGTCCTGGGCCGGCCGTCTCTCTGTAGTTCCCTGCACAGTCTCCTGTGGGCCTCCTGCACTGCTGTCTGTGTTAGCAAGGTAGGTTCCCACCATGGGGCCCAGAGCTCCCTGCCCCAGCAGGCAGCCAGATGGCAGAGGCCACCAGCAAGAGTATTCCCTTTAGTAGAACAATGCTTCATATTTTCTTTTAAACTCTATTTTTAAAAACAACTCTACTGAGCTATAATTAGTATACCACACAACTCATGCATTGAAAGAGTATAATTCAGTGATTTTTACTATATTTAGAGTTGTATATCCATCAGCAGAATTAATTGTAGAACATTTCCTCACCCCCAAAGGTAACCTGACTCCCCTGTCACCTCCCTCCCAAAGTCTCTTGTCCCCCGCAACTCTTGGTAACCACTGATCTTTCTTACGGATTTTTCTGTTCAGGGTAGTTTTTTATAAACAGACTCATACACCATTTAGTCCTTTCTGGCTGGCTTCTTCCATTCTGCATGATGTTCTCAAGATTATCCACGTGGCAGAAGCAGGTGCAAGTACTTTGTTTCTCTTTATTACCAAATAATATTCCACAGCATGCACATTCCATTTTTGCTTATCCATTCATCGGTTGATGGATGTGGTATTGTTTCCACCCTTTGGCTAATGCTGCCGTGAATATTCCTGTACAGTTTTTATGTGGACATATGTTTTCCTTTCTCTTGGGATATGCCTACAAGTGGAATTACTGGGTCTTAAGGTACTGTCTGAGGAGCTACCTGACTGTTTTCCAAAGTGGCTGCACCATTTTGCATTCCCATCAACAATGTATGAAGGTTCATTTTCTTTATATTCTAACACTTGTTGTTTTTCTATTTCTTTTGTTTCAAATTCTTTTTATTCTAGTGAATGTGGAGTGGTATTTCACTATGGGTATTTTTTGGTTTTGCTTTGATTGCATGTGTCTGTGTGTGTGTACACATGGGCACGTGTGCATGTGTGTGTGTATTTTTATTGGGGATTGAAGCCAGGGATGCTTTACCACTAAGCTATATCCCCAGCCCTTTTTATTTTTTTATTTTGAGACAGGGTCTTTCCAAGTTGCCCAGGCTGGCTTGGACCTTGTGATCCTCCTACCTTGGCCTCCCAAATTGCTGGGATTACAGACGTGCGCCACCACTGTGCGCTCACTGTGATTTTGGTTTGTGTTCACCTGATGGCAAATAATTCTTATCATAGCCATTTGCATATCTTCTTTTAATTTGTTTTAAATATTTTTTTTAGTTGTAGTTGGACACAATATCTTTATTTTATTTATTTATTTTTATGTGGTGCTGAGGATCGAACCCAGTGCTTTGCACATGCTAGGTGAGCACTCTACCACTGAGCCACAACCTGAACCCTGCCCGTTTTAATTCTTTTATCATTGAATTGGAAAGGTTCTTTATGTATTCTAAATGCAGGCTCCTCCCGGATGCAGTGGCACATACCTATAATCCCAGTGGCTCTGGAGAATGAGGTAGGAGGATTGCGAATTCAAAGCCAGCCTCAGCAATTTAGCAGAGTCCCTGTCTCTAAATAAAATATAAAAAAGGGCTGGGAATGCAGTTAAGTGCCCCTTGGTTCAATCACCAGTACCAAAAAAAAAAAAAAAAAAAAAAAGAAAGAAAGAAAGAAATGCGTCCTAAATGCAGGCTTTTTATCAGATGAATGATTTGCAAAAAAAAAAACAAGTCAGCTCAAATCCTGTTGGTTGGCTTTTCACTTTCTGGCTCATGTCCTTTGAAACACAATTTTTTTCATTTCCGTGATATCTAGTTTGCTTATTTTTTCTTTTGTTGCTTTAGTTTGTGATGTCATATCTGAAAAATCATTACCTAATCCAAAGTAATAAAGATTTATGCATGCGATTTCTTAGTTTTATAGTTTTAGTTCTTCATTTAGGTCTTTGATCCACTTTTAGTTGACCTTTGTCTATAGTGTGAGATTAGGGTCCAGCTTCATTCTCTTTTTAGTTGTTGCTGGACCTTTACTTATTTATTTTATTTATATGTGGTAATGAGAATCAAACCCAGTGCCTCACACACACTAGGTCAGTGCTCTACCACTGAGCTACAACCCCAGCCCCCAACTTTATTCTCTTGCAGGTGGATATCTAATTGTCCCAGCCCCATTTATTGGAAACACTTTCTTTTTCCTCTTTTCAATTTCTTGGAATCTTTAAACATACCAATTAACTATAAAGGTCAGGATTATTTCTGGATTCTCCATTGTATTCCGTTGGCCTGTATGTCCCTCTTATGTCCGTATCACACAATCTCCATCACTGCAGTTTTGAAGCAGGTTTTGGAATCAGAGTGTATGAATCCTCCAACTTTGTTCTTTTTCAAGATTGTTTTAGAAAGTCAGTACATAAAAAGCAATGAAGCACTTATGCATGATATAACGTTGATGAATCTTGAAACCATTATACAAAGTGAAAGAAGGCAGACCCAAAAGGTCATGTATTGTGTTTTCCTGTTTATCTAAAATGTACAGAATAAGAAAATTCATGGAGACAGAAAATAAAGTAGTGGTGCCCAGGGCTGGGGAACAGAAGAAAATGGGGCATGCCTACTAATGTGAATAAGATTCCTTTTGGGGTTGATGAAAATGTTCTGGAATTAGTAATGATAGTTGCACATTCTTGAGAATATACCAAAACCAATAAACGAAATACTCTAAAGTAGCAAATTTTATTTCATACAAATTGAATCTAAAAAAAATTTTAAGAAACAGGTTGTCTGAATATATTTACATCTACTAAAGAAATAATGTATATAGTATAAACTCTTTCTCAAAAGAAAAAAATACTCCAGACCTATTTTATAGGTAAATTCTATCACATATTTAAAGAGAAATAATACCAGTTCTACAAGTTCTTTCCAAAAATTAAAGGGAGTGATTCTTAACTCATTCTAACCATCCCTGGAATAACAAAACCCACACACACACAAAAAAAAAAAAAAACTGTATAAGAAAGAAATCAATCAATATCTCTCATTAACATAGATGCAAAAATGCTGAACAAAATTTTAGCAAATTAAATTCAACAATATACAAAAAGGATAATACATATTAACCAATATGCAAGTTTGGAATGCAAGTCTGTTCTAATATTTGAAGATCAATGTTATTACCGTTTTGGAAAATGGTCTAGCAACAACTTCTTTAGAAGTTAAACTTACCTCTGCTATATGATCCAGACATTTTATTTCTATGTAGGCAAGCAGATATCCATACAAATATTTGTACACAAATGCTCACAGAAGTTTTCTTTCTCAAAGCCTATAAACTATCTAAATGTCCATCAACATTCACATGAACAAACTAGTGCATCCAGACAACAGAATTACTACAATATGAGGGAGTGAACCACTCAGCAATGAGATTGAATCTCAAGATAATGATGCTGAGTGAAAGAAGACAGACAGAAAGAAATAAATAGAGTAAATACAGTAAGTTTCCATTTATATAAAATTCTAGAGAATACAAACTGATTTATAGTAACAGAAAACAAATTAGTGTTTGCCTAGGGGTGAGGCAGGATTACAGAGAGACATGAGGCAACTTTGGGGGTGAGGGATAGATTCATTATTTTAATAGGTGATGTTTTCACAGATGTGTATATGTCTCAAAACTTTTCAAAATTATATGCATTAAATAGGTGCAGATTTTTTAGTTACACCCCAATAAAGTTGTTTTAAAATAAAGATACTTATCCAATCACCAAATGCTTGAGTGCTAGCTAAGGGTGGCTACTGGAAATACAGGTTGAAATACAAGACCCTCGGCAAGATCCCGCCGTGGTGGAGTTGGTATCTAGGTGGGAGCTTACATAGATGGCAGGTGGTCAACAGCGCCAGGGTTTGCACACGCAGCTCCCTGAGTTTTCTCCCATCCAAGTGCAGGAGAACTGGCAATGCAGCTGGACGCGGGGCTGCCTGGAGCAGGAGCCCACCACAGGAGGGGTCGGCTCTTTCTCCCTGGATGTCCCCTTTAGACATCTTATCACCATCCAAGCTCCCTGCCCAACAGGGAGAGGCCACACCTAGTGTTCCCTCTTGTCTGTGAACAGAACAGTCACACCACAGAGACCTGATGAGCGGAGAAGGCCACACTGTGTTGAACAGATGGAAAGGGCTGAGGAGAGAGGGGAAGCCAAGGGTGGGGAGACTCGGAGCCCTGCTGCTGGAGAGCTGTCCAGTTGATGTTTTCAGTGCTTTGGGGCTTGACTGTAGCCCTGCCCCTAATCTCCATTAAATACCCCAGGTGGTGTCCTTTGGGGGCTTAAGTTTCTTTGAGTGGCCTCTATTCTTGCAACCAAGGAGAGTTTTGACTCCCCTTCATTCCCTTGGGTGGACTCTGTCTTCAGAATTCTCTTCATTGTCTTTGGCCTCATACTTGGGTCTTCAGAGCAGTGGCCAGGGCCCTCAGAGGGCAGAGACAATGTCCCCTGAGGGAGAGGAGGAGGTTGGGTAGCTCCCGTACTGAAGACAAGTGAAGGCTGGCCTGGGTGACACCATGGGGCTCCCTGGAAGTCAGGAGAGGGAAGGCCCTGGGAGGAAGCTGAGTGGGATGGACGCTCAGGGGATGAGGAGGCGGTTCCAGGCAGCCCTGGAGGAGCCAGGTGGGCAGCAGTGTGTGGGGGCCGGTGGGGCAGCAGCCGGGAGCAGGATTTTCTCACCTGCCTTTCTTCTCATCTTCTTGTTTCCTTGTCTGAGTCTCTTTGCTCACAGCACTCATGGAGGACCAGAAACACACAGTACTCGTTTGGGAACAAAACCCTGGCCTGAGGTTTGGACAGTCTGATTTCTAGTCTTTTCTGTTTCCAACTCACCAAGCAGCTAAGAGCAAATACCCCCACTCTATGCCTTGGTTTCCCCATCTGCCCTCTGAGGGCCCAGAAGCAGTGTTAGGACTTAAAACCACTGGCCTGAAGGACCAGCAGGCTGGTGTCAGTGACCTGGGTTCCAGGCCTGCGCCCTAGTTACCCTAGTTACCCCTGTGACTTTGAGCAAGCCATCCAGCTCTGTGAGGCTTAGCTTCCTCTCTCACTCTTGGATGAAAGAGAATAGAGGTCTTCATCCCTCACGTAGCCGTGGGAACATCAGCCAACAGAAAAGAACCCCCTTAGAGATGTGAATCTGTGGGCATGCGCAGGAGAGCCATGACCTCAGGGAGCTGGCCAGATGGTGCCTTGCAGGCCAGGAAAGGACTCCCTGCCCAGCCAGCCACCTGGGGGGCCAAGACCTCAACCTGCATATGCCAGGCCCTGCGAGATCCGAGCAGCCTTCGTCTCCCTGCCTCCCCCACCTTCTCAAGGGAGGCTGTTCTGTTTACTTCACACCTTCAGATTGTGTTTGGGGGGTGACGCCAGGTGTGAAGCCTGCCATCTTCCTCAGAGTGGTTCCAGATAATGACGCTCAGCTCTCCAGGAGCACGCTGGGGTCTCAATGCATTGGTCTGCCCCCTTCATGTGATTCCCCTGAGGATGCCAGCAGGTCAGGTTTCTCAATAAGACAGTGGCATCAGCAGAAAGCAAAATAGCAATGAATGGGGACTCTAAGTAGAGCAGCACGGTTTTCAGACCTGCACCTGTGACAGCCAGGTAAGAACTCAGAAATCAGCCTGTACCAGAGAGGCCTCCAGAAAAGGAGGCTCAGAAGAGGAAACAGGAAGACACAAATGGGAAGAGAAGACAAGAGCAGGAGGCGGAGGAGAGGCAGGTGACGTGGTGACACAGCCTGGATCTGACTTTGCAGAGAAAAGCAAAGGACAGCAAAACAAAAACAAGTCTCGTCAGGAATTCTGTTGCTCTTGGGGTTTTAACTCCAAATTAGTTTCTAGTCTGAACATTCTGTAGACCAAGCTGCAAAATGTAATTCTGGGTTTCCACACTTCCACCTGTGGTCTTGCACCATAATAAACTCAAATTCGGAAAGACCTGGAAGCTAAGGAAGTCATTCGATCATTGAAAATTAAATTCTGTTCCCCGGGTGCTCTGCACCAAGGCAGGACATTGAACAGGACATTTTACAGATGTTTCCGGAACAGGGTTTGAAACGAAAAGTCTGTTCTGCTTAACCCTCAGCCAGAACAGCACACATTACTCCCTGAAACTTTGTCTACATTATATTCTTGTGATACTCTGCTTCCTTTTTGAACAGTGGATTTTCTTCTCAGATGTGGCTCTCAATTAAGCAAACCAAATCTACCCGACTTTGTACATACTGGATCCCTCAGTTTGCAAATAGACTTCCTGCAGTTCCCCTTAAGCTTGTACCCTTGAAGGGATCTAGGTTTTCCTCTACCCAGTGTGGCCCGACTGTCTTGTCTGCTGCATGAAGTGAGATTCCTGAAACCTGTAAGTTACCTATTTGCACCCAAGGCCATCCAAGAAAGTGTGTCGGTTCCTTCAGCTTTACTTGGACTGATCGGAGGAGAGGGGAGCAAATTGGTCAGAGGCCACCGATTCTGAGCAGTGATACCAAGGAACAAGATCAGGGAGACCTAAGGTCTCTCACCAACGCTCTACCTTAAACTCTGCCACTGGTCTTTCCCCAAAACCCGTATGAGGATGGCTAAGCACATATGTACTTGTAAAACAACTTAAGTGAGATATCGACCACACGCCTGACCGTTCACTCGCTAAAACTGTACAGTTCCATGGCTTCTAATGTATTAACAGTCATGTTCCATTACCACAATCAATTTAGGACATTTTCTTCACCCCCAAAAGAAATCCATATCTACTAACAATCACCCCTATTTACCTCTACCCTCCCCCAGCCCAGCCCTAAGCAACCACGGGTCTTCTTTCTCTCTGGATGTACCCATTTGGGACATTTCATATAGATTGAATCATGTGATATTAGCCCCTTGGGGACTGGCTTCTTTGATTTAGCATCATGGTTTTAAGAACCATCCATGTTGTAGCTCGTGTCAGTACTTCATTCCTTTCTATGGCCAAGTAATATTCCATTGTATAAATGTATGCTTTGCTCAGTCCCCTCATCAGTTGTTGGATATGTGGGTTATTTCCACTTTTTGACTATTGTGAATAATTCTGCTGTGCACATCTATAGGCTAGTATTTGTGTGACCTGTGTTTTCGTTTCTCTTGGATATGTACCTAGTGGTTGTTGGAACTGCACAAATTTCCTGAGTTTTCTCTCAAGGGTCTCTATGTTTAAAAGGAGGTTCTCCTTTTTGTAGACTCTCAATACATGAGAGTCTGAATAAAGGCTCTGATAAGTCCTATGATGAATGAACTTGCTTACTTTAGAGTTATCCAAATTTATTTGACATAAAACTACTCAGCAAGTAACATCTCACAGTTATTTATAACACCTTAGGAAGACTAAGTTAGTCCAAGTTCTTATTGTAAAAGGTGTTTTAGGGATTAATACCACGGACCCTGGAATCTGGTCCTCCTTATCAGAATGGGATCCTTGAGGCCCCCAATTAGGGCTCCAGGTTCCCATCTGGATAGTACAGGTGTGCAGGACGAGAAAAGGGGAGGACTCCTGGCCTTTTCTCCTTCACCTAACCTAGACCCCCAGAGGGCTCGCCTCTACTGCCTTGTCTATACGAGGTCAGGGATGTGACCCTCCGGGCCAGATCTCTGACCTTGGCTCTACAGATAAGGAAAGTGACAGCTGTACCCCCTTTTCTACAGTGACACTTTCAAGTTGAGCTTTTGCATTTCTAAACCCCTCTAACCCCCTCCCACACCTACTCTTTTAGGTCCAGGTGTGCGTTTATATGCAAACTCTACTGATCATCTTCTCAGAAAAGCATCTTGCTACTAAGAGCTCAACACAGTGAGTTAACATAGGTGGAAATGTCTGAGAAGAGCCAGACTCCTATTGAGAACAACCCATATAGAACAAAAACGTAAAGAGCTTCGGACAGAGATTTTAAACAACAAAGGGATTCTATACCATGTACAACTGTTTAAAAAGCTCTTCTTATATGAAAAGTCACCTGTAATGAATGAAGTGTAAAAGTGGGGTAAGGTAAAGTGAAGTAAGATCATTTCCTTTTGAGGAAAAGAGAGAGAGAGAGAGAGAGAGAGAGAGAGAGAGGGAGAGAGTACATGTGGAGAGAAGGAGGGAAAACCAGGAATCACTCAGTTTTGATACCCCTTAAGGAATGGAGTTGGAATCTTGAGAATTGAGGAATGGCATTCACTCTAAAATTTCCTTCTTTAATGATGGAATCTTTAAATATGAGCGTAAACCACTTTTGTCATTTAAAAACTCAAATTTAAATAGAAACCTGCCCTGCAAGACAGTAAAATGAATCTCCCGGGACAAAGTGGCATGGGAGGGAGCAAGGGTCTGACCTCACCAGATGTAGAAAGAAAAGAGCTGAGGTCAGTTGAAAGTTGGCATTTGTTGATGGGAAGAAGATCACGTGGGCCCAAGCCAGCCAACTTCAGTCACAGGGCATATTCTGCATAAGCACCTGGCTATGTACATACAGAGCTCTTTACACACAAGGTCACTGAAGTACCCACGTGGCCTTCAGGTAGAGGCCACTTTCAAGAACCAACCACCCTCTAGCCAGGGCATATAGAGAAGACACCCTTGGCCCAGATAATTCCTTTGCAAAATAGGAATCAATCATTTTCATGCTTCTCTCAAAACCCTCTATAGACCATTAAAAGGAAACTAGTGTCAGCCATTTGCACTTTAGTATATGAATTTGAACCCAGAGCCTCACAGAGATGTGAACATCTAGATTTTACTTTTGATTGGGGAAGGGAAGGTTAGATCTCAGAGAAAGGACTCTTCAGATGTCAGCCAGCAGGTGGAGGTAGTATTTTTCCAGCAACCTTTTGATTATTTCTCCTGAAATTGCACCACCTGACTGTCCTCGCCCTGAAGCTGAAGTGAGGCCTTCTCACCCTGAGCCTCCTTGCTGAGGTTCATCCACTTCTGGTGGGCCCCTCCACTCCTCAGGAAGAAATTTATCCTTCTTCTCCATGAACAAGATGGCACACTTGTCACCTCCATTGCAGGCCATTGTACCCTTTGTAGCAGAGAATTTTGACTGCCAGGATTGAGTAGGATTCACCGTTGAAAGCCCAGGAGAAATCACGCTAGAGAGTAGCAGAGAGGATGATACCGGTGTTGGAGATCAGGAACGGGGCCCTGTTCCCCTGGTGTGGAAGATTAAACATCCCAAAACGCCAAGGCAGGCAAGCAGAGAGAGCAAGTTTTATTTAAGAGAGACAGAGGCAGCTGACTTCTCCAGAGAGAAGGGGGCCCAGAGCTGGGTGCCTGCAGGAGTGGGTGTGTTTTGCTCTTTTATGGGCCTCAGAACCCCCCATCTTCCCTTTTCTTCTCTTTTTAAAAATGTCTTGCCTAAGGGCAGGAAGGAGCAGGAGCACAGGAGTGTCCCTTGTGTCCGAAAGTGCCATCTGGATCCTGGAGGTGTTAGCTCTTAGCAACCCTTCCCCTTTTCTTTGATAACCAGCCCTCATCTTCTAACCCTAACCCTAACCCTAACCCTAACCCTAACCCTAACCCATCATCCACTCCCTAAACTGACTGCCAGACCTTCCGCCCCCTGCCTCAGAGTGTTGAGCAACGTGACATTTCCTGTTCCTCAGGGTAGGCAGGGCTGCAGGCCATTGCTTTTTGGCAAAGAAAGCATGTGGAGAGTCAGTACAGTGGGCTCATCATATTATAGAATTATCCTCTTAACCTTGAGCTCCCGCCATCCTCATCTATTTGTCCCCTTACAAGGAAGGGTAACAGCCCTCTTTCTACCAGCCCTGGTTCTGTTCCTAAAGAATTGTGGGACCTTTGGCAGGTTGTGCACCCTCTCTAAACAGTTTTCTTATCAATAAAAGGGATATGACAGCATCATTTTTTTAGGGTTATTCTAAAGACTGAATGAGATAGAGAATGCAGAGTGTTCAGCACAGAGCCCAGCAGGGAGGGGACCCTCAGCAAACAGGAAGTTTTTTCCAATTCTTATTTGGAGGAAAGAAAACAGAAGGACCAAAGTAGGCTAGAAGCTGGGCTTGGAGGACTTGGGACAAGACATCTGTTTCTATTGACCTCTTCTTCTTTGTTTTTTAATTTGTTCTAACTAGTTGTACATGACAGCAGAATGCATTTCGATTCATTGTACACAAATGGAGCCCAACTTGTCATTTCTCTGGTTGTACATGAAGTAGAGTCACACCATTTGTGCAGTCAGACATGAACCTAGGGTAATGATGTCCATCTCATTCTACCATCTTTCCTATCCCCGTGCACTGGCCTCTTCTTTGATCCAGTGTTCCCGTGGGAGAGTACTGGGTAAGGACAGCTGATCACTCCCAAGTGCTGTTGAGTTTTGAACTCATGGGTGGGGACAGCAGCTCCCCTGTTTGGCAGCCTCATCCACAGGCAAGAGGCAAGAGGCAAAGGGGAAAGGTCCACAGCAGCTACACGGATGGCGCACACCGCATGCACGAAGGGAATACACTGTCCCTGAGCCCGTGTATCTTTGCTTTACACATGCTTGTAACAAACTTCATTATCTGGTTGTCAAATCCACAGCGGAGTGGAGACAACAAACTAGGGACCAGACAGGCACACTTTAAGCAGAGAGAAGTGACAGCTAATTGTCTGACAAGTAAGGAGACAGAAAAAATATAAAAGCAGATGAAAGAATTCACAGTCATGGCTCTCAGGCTCTTTAGAGGAGCTTCTGAGAGCTGATGTTCCAAATCTTTACCCCGTGGAAGGATGGTCAGCTACATTTGCTGTATTTCAAGAAGTCAATTGAGTGGACGTGTGAATGCTAGACCCCTGGGCGGGTAGAACTTTCCAAACTTGCCTTGCCTTTGATTTTCACGTGTTTGAGTATCATCAGACCCATAACAAGCCTTTGATATAGGAAGGGAGTGTATTATTGTCTCCCATCTTGAAGATGAGGAGACTAAGACCTAGAGCCTCTTACAAGGCCTGCCCAGGCTTATAAAACTAGGAGTGATGGATTTGAGCTTCTAAAACTAGGAGTGATGGATTTGAGCTTGTCTCCTCCCCCCACAGATGTTTCAAGCTGTGTTCCTTGGAACACAGGTGTCTCTGCCCAGGGGCAGGAGTTGCACAGGATGCAGAGGTGGCCTGTGAGCAAGGCTGTGGCTTCCCGCCTCTGATTCATTGAGAAGTGCTCAGTGTTCATCTACAAGAGACCTGGATGGAGGAAATCAGGAAGGTCCCAGTGCCCTTACTATTTTGGGAGCATTTCTTTCCAACAGGATTAAACCCAAAGAAAGTTGTGGGCTGTGAGAAGATGGGGACAAACCTGCTGTCTGGAAAATTCCATCATTCAAATGACTTCCCTAACTGTGTCTTGCTGGAGTCAGTTCTCTGAGGACCACCCCAGGCAGGCCCTTGGCCTCCATTTTCTACCATGCAAACAGGGTCCTCAGGCCACCCAGAGCCACTGGCACCCTTTATAATCCCTGTCTGATGGGACATATTTGTCCCTCCTCCTCACCTCAAAAGTCCCCCAGCTGAGCACTATTTCCTCAAAGTCCTGCTGAGGGACAATGGGCAAACTCCCAAAGGATACTCCACCACAGAGCACACTTATTTCACGTTTGTAATTCTCCATCCAACACAGCCCCATGTTAAGCTCTTTGAGGAGGCTCATGGATGAACCTCTCCAACTCTGAAAAATCAATACTTATCAAATGAATGACAGGTGTCACTTTTTAAATTTTATTTTTAGTTGTCGACAGACCTATAATTTGGGTTTTATTTATATGTGGTGCTGAGAATCCATCCCAGTGCCTCACACATGCTAGGCCAGTGCTCTACCACTGAGCTGTAACTCCAGCCCTGTAATATATTCTTAATGTGGGACTATCAGGACCCTAGGAAGAGGGACTTGGACAAAGAGGCCTTTGGTGATGTTCATCTAGGTGGCCACTAATTCATCCAGGAAGATCTGGCCCTGCTCACTCTTGGCCAGCCTCTTGCTCTGCTGGCTCCTTATATCTGCATCTGCACCACCCTTGTCAGGAGCCAATGAAAGAATAAAGTGGCATCCTAATGCTAGGCAATAACATGCCACTACTGTCATCACCCAGCTTAACCCAAGATGAAACATCTGTGCTGAGCATTGTAAGGGGAAAATTATACTTTTACTTCTTCACCTGGCCACTCTGAGAATCCAATATACCAAATAGTAAGCATTCGCTAAGTAGCAGTGCTTATTATTTCTGTTGCTCCAAGCCTGAGGGGAGCAGGTAAGTTAACTAGAAAAACAAGCCTAGATTAAAATCTTAGCGAGTCAGACAGAGGTGGCTTAGACAGCTAGTGTGGAATGAGTGACACAGACGGGTCTTTTCCTTCCAACCTTTCTAGCCCCATTTTTCCTCTAAGTATGAGGTCATTTGGAGCTGGAGGACATCCTGAGGACCTTCGTGGCTTTGAAGGGAGCCTTCAAGATCTAGATAGCAAGGGATGGGGAAAGAGGAAGGGTATTCTAGATGAGGGCAAGTGCAAGAGCCAAGGACAAAGGTGGTGACATCCCAGGCATGGAGACAATACCTGGGAAGAAGAGGCTGCATAGAATGGAGGGGCAGGTCATAAAGAACCTGAGAAATGAGGAGTTGGACATGATATAACAAGCAAAGTGGAACCATGAGATCTCTTTAGCACTTAGCTGGGTCACTGTAACAGAAGGGAGACGAAGAAAGGGGAGACAGGGTGGCAGCCATGCACAGCTGAGGGCTTCCTGTATGTTTTCTGTTTCATCCTGACAGCAATCCTATGCCACAGGTATTATCTCCATTATGCACATGAAGAGCCTCAGGTTCAGAGAAGTTAAGGAAGTTTCTTTAAGCCACCCATAAGTTAGTTACTGGTGCAGGATTTGAACCAGGTCTAAAGTTGATGTTCTCAATACAGATGTGCAGCCTCAGAAGAATCTCTGACAGAGGATTGCAGGATGCACTAGGTAAGATGAGAGCCATGTTGTCCTGCTAAAGAAAACAAAACCCCCAAATGTTTACCATACAGTATATGAGGGCAGCCCTGTGCTAGAGCACCCAAGAGTCAGAGCCCCAGAAGAGCAGGAACACCCAAGATGGATTTGTAAAGAATTTTAATTTTTTTTCTATAAAAGAAAAATCAAAGTAGTAATTGGGGGTGGGGGTGGGCAATTGGACCTACGTTGGACTTCCAAACACTTATGATTTGTGCTGGTTTTATTTGAATTGCCTACAGAAAGGGACACCATTTCAGTATTAGTCCTAAGAGCCCCCAAAGAGCTTCATCTGCCCCATGGACCCACTGAGCTGAGTGGGCTAAGGCTCCGACACCTAAGGCACAGAAAATAGTATGAAACAAGCTGTGAACCTGAATCCTGTGGTTCAAATCATAGGTGTTGGAGCAAACCACATGGGCTTCCTTGGAAACATGGAAGTAACAATGCAGCAGAACCCACAGATCTGAGAGGACGAGCCTGGGCAGCATTCACCCAGCAGCGAATCCAGAGAACCTCCTCTGGTCTGGGTGAGGGCCAGAGCATCAGCTGGTGTGATGCCCATAACACAGCCTGAGAAGTCAGGTGCAGAGACAGCCCCTTTTTAGCAGCATAGCTTGTTTACTTGGATTGTAAGCAAGAGCCTGTTTAATGAAGGCAATTATATACATAGACAGATGGTGACAGCAGCCAACACCAACGCTAGCTAAAGGCTACGGGGTCGAGGTCTAAAGGATACACCGGAAGTCTTCCTAGGCTGGGGCTCCTTGTGTATGCGTGGAGGAGAGGTGTGGCACTTGAGCCCTGAACAGAGAAGGAAGGTAGGCTGAATGAAAGCAGGAAGGCTCAGACATTTCATTCTGTAGAGCAGAGGGGCTCTCAAAGTGTGATCCCAAACCAGCAGCAGCAGCACCTGGGAACTTGTAAGACATGCAGTTCTCTGGCCCCACCTGAGCTTTGCTGAGTCAGAAGCTCTGGGAGGGAGCCAGCCCTCTGAGGTTTTAATAAACCCTCCAGGTAGTTCGGATACATGCTCGAGTTTGATAATTGAGGGTATAGAGTACACATCACTGTTGAAAACAGGACCCAGGGCCCAGATTTAACACTTAGCTGGGTCTTTTCAAAACCTTACTTTATTAATCTGTAAAACAGGAATAAGAATACCTGATCTGCCAGGGTAGCATGTGGATGCCATAGGACAGGAGTTTGTCTGCCCATGATTACTGCATTAGTGGGCCAGGCAAGGGAAATGAGGCAAAGCTATTATTGTCCACAGATGATAGCAGTGTCTAGAGAAACCTCAACCTACAGAGAAATTAGTGATTTAATTAAAGACTTTATTTAGCAATGTTGCTGAATATAAGAGCAATATACAAAAATCAATTTCATTTCTATCCACAATCCCTCTCCTGGAGAGTACCCAGGGCCTTCCCACAAGTTCTCCAGGATGACCACTCTGTATAATTGGCCTCAGCCTGTGAGGACAAGGGCTCTCCCATCAGTGACTTCAAGAAAGGTTCCCTGCTTTGCTTCCTAGTTTGGAAGTTCTAACAAGAGGCTTTCCTGTTCTCCTTGATCATTATCCTCTTCTCTCACCTTTTTGTTCCTATTCAGGGCTAGATTTATCACAGATCTCATGAAGCTTAACCTCAAGCCTCTCACTTACACAACTCTGCCCAAGGCATACGATGTGTTAGTCAGATTTTTTGCTGGGAAAAACAAATTGAAGAAAGAAAGATTTATTCTGGCTCATGGTTTCAGTCCCTGGTCAGCTGGCTCCATTGCTTTTAGGCCGGTGGTGAGGCAGAAACATCATGGTGGAAGAGCGTGGTAGAGGAAAGCTTCTTACCTCGTGGCAGGAAGCAGAGAGAGAGAGGAGGGGCCAGGGATAAGATACATCCTTCTAGGTCATACCCCCATTTCCACCACTAACATTTCCACCACTCCCTGGTAATGTCATCAGTTATGAACTCATCAATGGATTAACCAATTGATGAAATCAGAGCCCTCATGATCCAATTATTTCCCAAGAGTCTCACCTGTGAACATCACTGCTTTGGGAACCAAGCCTTCAACATATGAGTGGAGCATTCCAGATCCAAACTATAACACATGATCATGTATTTTTATAATATTCACAAAAAAAGTTATTTTGAGCACAATATGTTATAAAGTGGTCTGTTGACAGTCTGACCTTCCCTCCACCATGCTTCCTTATGTTTGGTGATGATCACATGGCCAGGCATTTTGGGGGGGAATCTGACCAAGGGGAGGTTGAGCATTTAGTTCGACATTAGTGGGATGTGTTTTCATGATTTGCAGTTACCTCTCTTGCCAGCAGTCCTGGGGTAAGATTAACTTCTAGGAGTCCTCCTCTGGCCCATTGAGTCACCTTAGAGGGGTCATGGCACAGAGAAACAGGGTCCATCCTACAACTCAGAGCATGTTAGGACATCATCAAAAACCTGGTTGTGTCATCAACTCAGAAGTTTAGTCACCACATATGAAAACTGGAAAGGCCCCCGAATCTTACAGCTCATCTACAAAAGAATATGTAATAGGATTCTTCCCAAATGTGATCATAATCCTGCAAATGCATAAGATATTACCATAACTAGTTTTGAACATGAGAGAAATTTCTAAACTATCAACCACCTAAAATATCAACTATATTAGAACACTGTTATCTTTTCAATTATCTCTCAAGCCCTGTTATCTTAAAAATTCTCTCTGTAGAATATTATATTGCAAAATTGTCATAGAAGAGAAGATTAAAAATTATGCATAATGTTCATATTTGCTACCAAGCAGATAATTAGCAAAAATATTATTTTTATGAATTATGGTTATAGTATTTGCCAGCTTTTTGTAATTTGTAATTTGCTTCCATTACTTTCCTGATTCAAAATAATTATTCACTTCCATACCTAACCTTATGTTTATAATTCGTTATTTTTTAAGAGACCCCCGCAGGAGCTGGGGATGTGGCTCAAGTGGTAGCGCGCTCGCCTGGCATGCGTGCGGCCCGGGTTCGATCCTCAGCACCACATACAAAGATGTTGTGTCCGCTGATAACTAAAAAATAAATATTAAAATTCCCTCTCTCTCTCTTTCTCTCTCTCTCTCTCTTTAAAAAAAAATAAGAGACCCCCCGCAAACACGGATCCATCCTGACCCACTTTCTCTTTCTTCATATAGTGACTACCCAACTCACATGCAGTCTGTGTCTCCCATTCACATAGAGCCATATTCAGCAGGTACCAGGCATCATAGTGTTAAGTCTTGCTAATAGAAGATAGTCAATGTTCCTCTCCCAGCCACCATATTGACATGTGAACAGGCTTGCTTGGCGTTTCCCACAGCCTGCCCTGAAAGTAATTGGTTCCTAAGATGCACCTCCAAAAAATTGGATATGTGGTCAGGGAGGTTTGATGAATGTCACATGCTAAGCCCCATCTAAGAGATCCTAAGACTTCATAAATATGTTGGTGGTTGCCAGTTTGTCCCAAGGGTGTTTGGACATACACCCTTATCTCCCCTAATACCTATTAGTATTGTTAGGATGTGAACCCATTCAGGAAATGCTGCCTTAACTAAAAACAGTGATCTGTAGTGAGATTCGCCAGGTAGCCAAGTCCTGGGCAGGCAGGGCCTCCCTGGCTCCTTGACCGTATGGTTCAAGCAGCTACTTACTACCAACATACTGATCACTGTTCACGGCTCTCCCTGCAACGGGAGCCTCATCCTCCCCTAGATCCTGCCCTTCTTCTGCAGGCCATGAAAGAAGCACCTCTAACACATTTCAGATACGTTTTCTGGGGCCCATGGCAGTCCCCTCCCACAGCCTCTGTATAATTAAGCCACCCCAGGGCTCTAAGATCTGTCATACTCCACAGACCTAAGTTCCACTGATCCTGCATCCATAAAAGAAAGCCAGATGATGACATATCTCTTTGTACTTCTCTTAGTCCACTGACTGCATCTGAGCTATCCTCAGGGAAGATTGTGTCTCAACCCAGAACTCAGGCAAGGGGCAGTTCGGGGAAGTTCCTGAACCTCATGTTCTTCTGCACATGCTCTGAACTGAACTAAGGAAGATTCCAACCATCTGTGAGGAGCTGAGCAGACAGCAGGAGGCTGCAGCAGGAGAGGCATGCAGGGACCTGTCTGATGAGGGACTTTGTGATGTCCCTCCTGTGCCATCAAGCTCCCTGCCTCAGCTTCCTCCTCTGCAGAGCAGGGATGTAATACTGCCCACCTCGTACAACTGTCTTGATGATCAATTGAAAGAAGACAGAGCTGAGGACAGTACCCAGCGTGTGGCCAGCACCTGCCAGAAACTCACCATTACACACATTACTCAGAAGTGCTTTTGAACTGATATTTCCTGCCTTTTGGGAGGTGAAGTAGCAGCCCTAAGTCTGACCTCAAGGGTGGCCCAGGACAAAATTAGCAGATGAGAGGGCTCAGTTACTATCCTGTAGCATCACCATCCTGTGACATAGAAATCCAAGCCCATACCCACACCTGGGGAGCCCTGAGATTTCAGAGGGCTGGTCTTGAACAGAGACTGACTTTGCCCTATGGTTTTTTAACATGGCAGTTAAATGTTAAAATAAAAACCAACTTTCCTCTTGACTAGTGTTCAGTTACTAACATGGACTTATCATTAAATGATAAATTCAAGCGCACAATTGTGGACATAGCAATTATCCTTTAGATTAAGTCTTTTATCCCATTCATTCAACATTTAAGTGAGCACCTATCATAGAGTTGTCAACTCTATCATCAGCTTTGTCAGTCAGATGGAATGAATCTGAAATAATTTCCCCAAATAGAAATTAAAAGTAAATACAAATCTCGAATAGGGTTCTCATGAGGTGAGCTGATCTACTGCCAGCAAAATCCCTGTGCATAATGGACACTCCACCTGTACTGCTTCACTCTCTCCTCTGAGATGTTCTCAATGATGTATCCCTGCATGCTCATAAGGGATGGGAGAGAAAGGTTTGCTAGGTGGCAGGAGAAGTGAGAATACTGCTCTTCTTTGGGTGCAGAGGTGGAAAATAGAAAGGGGAAACTGGCAGCTCAGAGCTCACCTTCTCGGGTGCCCTTCCCCGGGAGGCCACAGGTTTCCTCCCTTGATTTGCTCTGTTTCTACTCAGATGTCCTCTGATGAGAGAGGCCTTCCTGAACCACCCGCCCCATTTCTCCCTATATCCTTACTCTGCTTTATTTTTATTCTTCACATTTATCTCCACTGGACACATACATTTGTTTGTTCAGCTGTCTTTCCTACTAAGTCGTGTGCTCCATGATTATAGGGACTTTGTTTTGTTCGCTGCTGGGATCAAATCTCAGCTCTGCCAATTATTAGCTAATTTAACCTTGGTCAAGTGACTCATCTCTCTATGCCTTTTCATAGGTCATTTTGATAATTGAAGGCACTAATGAGAAAGTAGCGCTTGGCACAGTGCCTAGCACATCACAAGTTCTCAGTAAATATTAGTTATTGTTTGATTAGTCCTTTTCCAATAGATTTTTTCTTCCACCAGATCAGACCTCAGCAGCAATTCAAGGAGTCATTTTGTGTTAGGCGGAGCTAGAAATAGTAGAGAATTGCATTAGTTGGGAAACCATGAAAATACTGCTTACCTTTTCAAAGTAGGTGAACTACAGAACTCTAAGATTCTGGTCCTCAAATTTGTCTACACCTTGAAATCACCTGGGAATTTTAATAATTTTGGATGCCTGGGTATCACCCGAGCTTCTGATATAATTGGTGTGATGAGTGCCCCGAATATCAGGATTTTTTTAAGTTCCTCAGGTGCTTTTAACCTTAGCAGATCTGAGACACACTGCCACAGAGAGCCACCAGATTTCCCCTTGAAAGTCAGCAAGACAAATGTCTTTTTATGGTCTGGCAGTTAATGCATCTTCCTAAAAGGAGCCATTTGCTCACAGACAGATCCATTAAAAATTAATCACTGTGGCCCAGCAGGGCTCCTCACTTAAAGATTGCTGCTGAAGACTGGTACAATGGCACACGCCTTTGATTCCAGCTACTCAAGTGGCTGAGTGTGGGTGGAGGATTGTGTGTGAGGCCAGCCTGGCCAACAGAGACCCTGTCTAAAACAAAACAACAAAACAAAACAAAAGATTGCTGTTGATAATGATGCAGCCATCTAGGATGCTAACACCCCGCAGAGGAGAGGTCCCGGCAGCACAACAGGTGCAGACACTGAGGCTGAAGCAGCTGGACCAAGCATTCCCCCCACCCACCTCTCTAATCAGCCCAGCCACAGAGACTGGTGAGGATGGTGGTGGTCGGGATGCCGTCCCTGGTACCTCTCTGGATAAACAAAACATTTTATCATGTCTTCGAACTGAAATAGCATTCAGAGTCCGCGATTTGGACCCCATGATGATAAGGTCCACAGCTCGTATCTGTGACAAGAAACTCTAGTTGAATTAGAATACAACTGCATTGTGACAAAGTGCTTTTTAAAAGAAGGCCATCTCCATTGGCCCCTCCATCCTGCTGTTGAAGCATCAGGGGAAGAACATTATGCGAAGTGAAACAAGCCAGAAACAGGACCAATCCCATGTGATTCCCCTTATTAGGAAGACCAGTCCCGTCAAACTCATGGAGTCGGGAAATAGAATGGGGATTGACAGGGACAAAGGGAAAGGAAAATAGGGAATTGTTTAATGGGTACAGAGCTTCAATTTTGCAAGATGAAAAGAGTTCTGTTGATGAATGGTGGTGATAATTGTACAACATTATGAATGTACTCAATACCACTGAACAGTACATTAAAAAAAATCGTTAAGATGTTGAATTTATGGTATGCATTTTTTAACCACAATTAAAAATAAATTTTTAAAAAAGCAATTTTTTTAAAAAAGTAAAGTGACCACATATGGTCTGAAAAGTCTGTCCAACAAGGGTTGCCAGCCTAAAGGAATTTGACTAAGTTTTTCATTTTATTTCCATGGAAACCTGAGAAGAGATGGTGAATTCCAATGGACAGGATTCCCCGAAGCACAGAGTCCAGAAGAGGGAGTCTGAGAAAGAGGGTAGCTGATCAATATTCAGACCATGTGTTAGTTTATTTATTTAGTTAGTTAGTTTATTTATTTATCAATGCAGGGGATCAAATCCAGGGGTCTCATGCATGCCAGGCAAATGGTTTACTACTGAGCCTGCAGATCAACATTTAGGGCATCTTAGAAGTTCATGCAAACTCCAATCAGCTGATTTTACGAAACTGTTTCTTCCCCGTGTCTATAAACTTCATAAATGGAATGTGCCAGATGACTTACCAATGATTATGGTTTATGAACTGAGCTTTAAAGATTGTGTGTTTCCTCCTTCCGTTGGAGAGATTTCCTGCTGTGTGTTTTCATGGAAATGGGTTAAATGGAAGGAGTCTGAAGTCAGCAATAAGAAAGGCTATTTGGCAAATCTTTTTTAAAAGGATTTGTAACATGCCTAATATATGTATTGGCACAAATAAGATTTATACCTTCACAGGGAACAGACTATGGAGAAGAAGGCCATATTTTTCTGCTTGAACTAAGCCTGTGGCAGGGTATTGTTTTTCTAAATGATCTTTTGATGAGCATCTGGAACACAAAGAATTAACCTCTATTGAATGTCATTCTGTTGCTGGGCTTAAAGAAATCTGTAAGCAAGGCGAGTCATAAGTTCTTAGGCAGGCCAGCATATGGAAGATCATCTAGGGACTGGCTAAGTGGCCCCCCAAAAGACAGCATCAGCATCACCTTGTGCAACAGAAATGGAATCTGTGTTTAACCAATCAAGATCCCTGGGTGATCTTGTATGAGAAGCCAACTTTAGGACATCCATCAGGAGCACAATATTGGCATGTGTCTCCATGAATCTATCAGTTCTGTATTGGACCCTCTGCCCTCCTCGAGAGCCCAGTCCCCCCACGGCCAGCCCTAGATATAAGTGATATTATCACATCATAGATTTCTGTCATACACCTTGGCTCTTGCCCTCTCCACAACCCCAGAGACAAGATTAACTGGCTCTTCCCAATGACAAATGTCTGAAGGTTTGTTATGAAGCTCTTTCACCAGCTGCCATGTTCTCCAGACGACACATACTGGGTCCCCCCATTCCTTCAGGTCTCACCTATGCTTTCTGCTGCATGTTCACCGGGAGGTCTACTAGAGACCCAGACTCTGCAAGAACCACAGTATCCATGTGACAGCCTCTTTCCCCTACAAGGACAAAAGTTCTGCTTCTCCATGGTCTGGTTTCTTTGAGGCTTGACCTAGTTTCTCCTAGATGGCGGTGGGTGGTGGTGGGACACTATGCACTTCAATCCCTTCCAAGGAAGCATGTGCCCAGGGCCTCCCGAGACCTTCCAGCACCCACCAATCCCCTTCTCTCCAGATAGTGGCTTCCCTGCTTCCAGCCTGCCTCGCCGTCTCTCCCAGCTGGGTGTGCTGGAGGACTACAGAGCCTACAGCCCCCCAACACTGCCCCTCCTATAGGAAGAACAGCAGGGACCCCACCACAGGGTCCCATCCCCACTGCCATCCCTCCTTCCCCATTGTCTTCCTCCTCCACAGCACCCTTTGTTCCAGCTGGGGTTCTCAAACTAGGAAGAGGTAGAAGCGTTTCCTGGGAGCTCATTCGAGATCAGAAGGCAAGAAGTCAGTAGTTTTGTGCAATCTACAAGTTCACAAGCACTTCCCTGGATTCAAACAAAGGAGAACCTTGGGAACCATTGACTTTCAGAACAAAGGTCCTTCCCCCCTATCGCCCATCTGTCCCTGAGTCGAGATGTCTCTCTGTCCCCTGTGCACATTCTAGGTCTTCTCACCCCTATCCCACTTTATGCACACTGGTTCCAGTCACCACATCAATTCCCCCCACATACACACACACACACACATCTCAGAGGTCCCCATCCCTCAAGACCAGCTCAGACCTCCTCCAGGGATCTCCTCTGGACATTTGCACGACGAGAGGAGGGCTGTCCTGGCATGTCACAGTGGGGAAGTCCCACAGTGTGCATGGGCACCCTCTACTACTTCCCTGCTATTGGGCCTGGGACAAGTTGTTTCACCACTCGGGGAAGAGCCGAATCCAAAGGTGGATGAAAGAATTCCTGAGTGATTTCCTTGTAAAATGCTAACACAGGGCTGGGCACAGAACAGGTTCCACCTAAATGCTGAGCATGGCTACTTCCTGTCCTGAAATCACTTTTCATATCAATGTGTCCTCTCTCTAATCACATGACATGTTCTTTGAAGAAAGGGATGATGTTAACCATCTCTGTATCCTCCACACAGGGACTGACATATGTCAGGCTCTAAGGACACATTCCAGAGACTTCTGGTTGGGAAGGTCAGGCTGTTAGATTCCTCCCACCCTCTACATCCTAGCCTGGAAAACAGGAGCCACCCTAAATATTGACTTAAAAGGAGGAGAGAAATAACCCTCCCTGACTTGTCCCACATCTACCCCCACACTGAACCACAGTTGGCTGAGCCTTTATTCGGGCATAATGTTGTCCCATTTATTATATCCATTGTACCTGCAAGGGATTAGAAGGCACACTGTCACTAAAGGGTGGAATAGAAAGTTATTGAATCATGCCACCTCTCCCAGCTCCAGCTCCCAGACATAAGACAGCAGGCTCAGAGATGAAGGGGACGTGGAGGAGCAGGCAAGGGTGGTATCCACCTGCCCAGTGCAGACTCACTGGGGCAGCACTGGGGCCCATCCTGCTGGAGTGACTTGGATCCAGGCTGTTCCGAACACCCTCACAGACGACTGGGACTGAGTGCTGGTTCCCTGCTCCCTCTGCAAGGGGAGTACTCAGAGCTTTAATTATACCTTCTCTCTAGAACTGTTGGGGCTCCCTAATTATGCTCTGCACAAGCAGCTGTTGCTAGGTTATTTCCCAAACACCTTTGAAGCTTTCAAAGGCAACGCATCCCGTGGGTTCTGCACCATTCAACAAGGACAGCAAAATGGCCTGGTAGGAACAACAGCTGCAGAAGGCCCAAAGGCCCCCATGGAAAGGTCTAGAAAAGAAACTATATACAACTGCCCACCACCACCACCCCCACTGCTGCCACTGCAGTAGTGCCTCCAGAGTTCTTCTCAACAAGGAACACAAAGTGACAAGGTGGCAGAAGGAAAGAGACCATTAGAAAGAGCCACTCCAGCCTGGCCTCTTGCACGCCAAATGGCTGTGAGGGAGAATGAATGACAGGAGTGGGGGCTCTGTCTTTGCACAGCAGTGATCCTTGTAACCTCACTCCATGGCCCGCCCCAGCTGGCCTGCAACACCCACATTCAGACAGTGCCCACGTGTTCATCCTGCATGTGCCCACCACCTCTCCCTGGCCAGGGGCCATGAGCATGCCCTGCCTGGGAGGACCACCTATGACCCCTGAGGACAAATTCTTCTCCACTCAGATGGAGGTGCAGGCAGGGCAGAGAGGCCACGGGGGCATTTCCCTCCCTTCTAGATTCATGAGCCCTGATGATAAATTCAGTTTATCACCTGGGTATTTTTTTCCTCCCTAGAAAATTCTTTTATTGGGCTGGAGTTGAAGCTAAGTGGTAGAGTGCTTGCCTAGAACGAGCGAAGCCCTGGGTTCGGGTCCTCAGCACCACATATAAATAAAATGAAGGTATTATGTCCAATTATAACTAAAAAAAAAAAAAAAGAAAATTCTTTTACCACATTCACTCAACTGGAACTCCTCTTTTCAACTCTGATTACCAGTCTTGTGTCGTGGGCCCCAAGGCAACACTCACTGAGACCCCCTCTGATCTTCTCAATTGCAGGCAGGACTCCCTGCTCCCTGTAACCACCCCTCAGACCCAGGAATGGAGCCTCTTATGGCTCCCATCTCACCTTTCCAAGGCTTCTCATGTTTCAGAGCTCAGCAGAAGACACTGCAACTTCCCAAGTTCCCCTCTGCCCTGTGGCTCCTGAAACACCTCAGTAAAGCACCTTGGCCATGCCCCTGTGGAGAGTGGCCCTGGTGGCCAAAGGCAGGCACTGTCCCAACATTGCACCCCAGACCCTCTCTGTCCTTGGTCACATTCACACAGAAACATAAATGAACAGCAACAGAAAATGGCCTCAGAACAGAGGGACCAGCAGTTTTGCCCAGGAAGATTTGGGAGATGTTATTTATTGTGGTCACCGTTAGTTGGGACAAAATTGAAAACGCAAGATGAGTTTGGTGCTTTGGAAAGTGCACAAGCTGCCAGGGAACTCTGTGTTCCTTCATCACAAGAAATAACAGAAATTAATGAAGCACTTGCAGAAAATTCAGAGCTGTCAACAAACCCCTTTATCAGCTCGTTAGCTGATAACAATGACATTGAGTAACCTTTCAGAACTAGATGCCTAGTAAGTGCAGAATATGAGAAATACATAAAATCTGTAAGCCTACTGAGGAGTGAAAGCAGGTACCTAAATAAACTGGTGTGAAATCACCTATTCCAGCATAGCTGTCTTAAGTTAGTGGTGGACAGAAGAGTTACAGGAACTGTTTTCAGGAATATCAATGGGAAAGAAACTACTCTCAACACTGCTCCTGGAAGAAAATCCTTCCCTTCCTAACAATTTCAGATAAACAAAATATACACCTTAAAAAAAAAAACACCTTATGATTTTTAGAGCAAACTCTAAGCTCTGGTATTCAGAATTCATGAAATTATCCATGATCAAAACTACCTTTAAAAATCATGTGATTCAAAGATAACCCTGTTATCCTTATATAATTTTGCAACTTGCTCAAATCCATCCCTGGATTTGGTTCAAAATACTTAATGATCTTCGGATTAGAAATACCTAGGAATGGAGGAACGTGTTGGTTGTACAGCGTCCGATGAAGAACAATACTATCTTAATTGTACAATATGCTGCATTCGCTGGTGCTATTTTTACACAATGAAGAAACCGCTTTGCAGTAAAATAAGAACCAAATAAAATATTCAGCTTCTTCATTTTAAAAGAAAGATCCTTTTGTGTTGGTGAAGAGCTTAAGGGACAGGTAGCCTTAGGGAAACAGCAAGCTTGGCTTTCATTCAAAAGTCAGGAAGAGCCAGGGAGGAACATCCCTAGCTGGTACCACAGCCTGGTCCATGATTCTGGCCCAAGGACAGGCTTGTCATATGAATATCTTTCAGGGAGGGTATTTCAGAAGGAAGCCCTCTGTCCCCTCTTTTCTCCAGCCCTGGACTCTGCAGAGAGAGACAGATTAATTCCAGAACATTCCATTCCATAAAAGACTGTTCATTGACCTGTCAGAGAAAACTCCCCTTAAGCCACCTCCCCTCTGGATCCTCTTTGCTTTAGTGTGCCCCTGAAAATCTCACCGTCTGACTGGAAAATGAAATCAAGCCATTATTTATTTACAACCCACCTATCCCAAAGTGAAGAAATTGTACAGACAGTTTGGCTGGCCTCTGTAATTCTTAAAATAACACTTAAATTCCTAACAAACTACTGTACACCCAATCTGGGTGAGTCTCAGATGCATTATGCTAAGGGAAATGGTTCAGACTCAAAAGGCTACCTACTGTAGTTCCATTTATATGACATTCTATGCCAAGTAAAACCCGGGTAGGGTGGGGTAGGGGGACAGAAACAGTGGTTGCTAGGGCCTGGGGCAGGGGTGTGCAGAGGGGATATGAGGGAGTTGTTTGAGGTGATAGACTTGTGAAATGTCATGTTTATGATGGCAGTGACATGATTCTCTGCTTTCATCAATACTCAGAACTGTGCCCTAAAAGGTCAAATTCTACCTCCATGCATATTAAACCTGACTTTAAAAAAATTAAACTCCTATAATAATTACATCAGCAAGTCTATTCTGAAATAAGACAAACCACGAGGAACTATCAACCTGCGTGAACTCTCCACTAACCTTTGAAGGTGGCAATTGGAACTCCATGTCCATAAAGTCAAATATGTCAAAGACAGGACCAGTGGTTCTTGCAGAAGGTGCCACATGGGGAAGGGGGTCCGACCATGGAGCCGCAGCTGGCTCACTCCGCCTTCCTTTCATGGAATGGATTCAACAGTGTTCCTTCGCTGTTCCTCAGAGGCAGGCATGAGCTGGGCCAGGCGGATGCTGCTGTAGAGCAAGATGGTGCTGCTGCTCATGAAGGGCACATCCTCTGGTGCTCCTGGGAAGGGGCAGGCTTGCTGCAGAGAGGTAAAGAAACAGTAACAGCAGGGAGAGGACTCGGGCCTGAGTGTGTCAACCAGCCAGGGAGGGAGAGGAATCTGAGGACCTTCCTGGAGGAGGAAGACTGTAGGGTGATGGAGCCCAGGGCTGGGGGGGCGCTGAGGGTAGAGAATAAGACCCAGTTCCCACCCAGCTCCCCTGTTTTCTGCTCCCAACACACATCACTTCTGTGACCCCAAAAGATGTGGGGAGGGAAGGAACAAGCAATGGATTCTGTAGAGGCCACCTGCTCGGCAGCCTCCAATTCAATTCAACTCAATTCTGACACTCTCTGCCTGGAGAGTATTGGATCCCACAGGATGAAGGCTAGTCCCACCAGACTGTCCCCACTTTAGACACCGGTAGCAAGCCGTGGGCTCTGGACCTTCTGACCAGCTAGCAACCAATTCAGATTCCCAGGAACACTTCCTTGGGTTTGATTAATCTGCTAAAGAGGCTTACAGGACTCAGGGAAATCTATTTACAGGTGTATTATAAAGGACATCACAGAGAATACAGATGAAGAGATTCGCAGGGCAGAATGGGAAAGGGTACAGAGTTCCCATGCCCTACGGCCTCATAAGAGTCCCTCTCTGGGCGCCCTCCAGTGCCCTCTAGGAATTTCCTCATGGCCAGCTAAAGGCAGAAAGGTGGGGTAGATTAGTGTTTTTATGACTCACTTTCGGGGAGAGAAATTCAAGTTTTGGGGTCTGCCTTGGGAGGGAGCTGTGGACCAAACAAAATAAACAAACAAACAAAATATATGTGTGTAAAAATATATATATGTGTGTGTGTGTGTGTGTGTGTGTGTGTATGTATTAATATCACAAGACTCTTCTGCTTGCTTCCTTCCTTCGGCCAGTTTGAGGACCTGCTCTGCAGAAACACAGGCCATAGAGTGGGGGGAACAGCCGATATAATTTGGGGCCCTCAGAAGGTTTTAGAATTTAATAAATCTTTGATCAACAAATGAAGAGATTTCTGATTAAAAGAACAAAAGGTCCTGGGTGCTTGGGCTTCCTGATTTCATCAGCTTTAACCTGGGTCTCTGATACTTTTTACATCAGTAAAAAGGAAAATTCTGGTGCCAAACAGGGAACTATAACAGCAAGTGACGTGACTGTCCCTAGACTCTCCCGTTAGATCCCATCAGTCCTAACCACCTCACCTTCACTCTCACATGGTCTGAGTTCTCTGTTCTTCCATCAGGGAGATTGCTCCAGGGGATCCAAGTGGCTGTTCTCACACTTCACTGTGGGGTCAGCTTGCTAAATTACATAGAAAACAATTTCTTTTTTTTGGGGGGGGGGATGGACAACACCGGGAATTGACCCAGGGACACTCTACCACTGAACTATATCCTCAGCCCTTTTTATTTCTTATTTTGAGTCAAGGTCTCATTAAGTTGCAGAAGCTGATCTCAAACTTGAGATCCTCCTGCCTCAGCCTCCGAGTCACTGGGATGACAGGTGTGCACCAATGCACCCAGCATACCAGCATAGGAAACAATTTCTAAATTTCTAAATTGCCTGGGCATATTTTCCTATCTATGCCAATCCATCTATGTCATCACCATATGCAATAGGAAGAGACTCCATCCCACAGCACAAATCACTAGGCATTGGCCATACCAGTAAAGAAATCTGTTCCTAACAGATTCTATGTAGGATCCTCAGATTCCTCTGGACCAACAGAGCTGTGACCACTCCATCCCTCAGGCTGTTTCCATATACCATTTACCTGTATCCATTACGAAGATGGCCGTTTCATTCTCAGAGGGCCTGGTGCCTAGGTTTGGGGCAGCATTAATTATAAACATCAGCACCAAAGCTACTGCTCAATTTCAAATATGTGACTATTTCTGAGATTTAGCCTCTGGGTAAATGAAATTTCAGTGTTTCATCATTACTCTGTTGATGGCAGTAATGAACTTGGGAATGACTCCTATTTATCCATCTTCTTACTAGATGTGGGCAGATGTATTGTGCTTAATTACATCAAGTAGGGTGGGAAATCATTCCTTCCAAAATAGTGATAACCTGGATCCCTTTCCACATAAAGAACCCTATGGCCTCATAAGATTCCCAAACTCAAGCCTTTGAGTCCCACAAACCAGACCCAGACACTCTAACTGGACTTCTGTTCACTAATGTTCCTTCAAGGTCAATAGGAAAGGAGCAAGAATGAAGGGGATCCCCAAAAGGACCCTGTTTCCATGAGAGGGCAAATGGGAAGGGGCATAGGAGGACATCTGCAAACAGCGGGTCAATGGAAGGGGGACTCTGTCTTTCAGGGTTATCTGTCAGAGGGGTTGGTGACAAAGTGGTACCGCTCTCCACGACTGCTCCTGTCCCCCAACAACTACACAAAAGCCATCGACATGTGGGCAGCCGGCTGCATCCTGGCCGAGATGCTCACGGGGAGAATGCTCTTTGCAGGTAAGTTGGTAACTGCTTCTCTTTAATGTCTTTCTGTTAAGAGGGGAAACTGAGTGCAAACACTTGCTTATCCCAAAACATGCTCCCCTTCTGCTGCAATGACTTCTTAGGCTTTATGGCACTTCTTGGAGTCACCCTATTATAATTCCAAGCAACACTGTAAAGACTAAAATTAGCCTTTTGAGCACAGAACCTTGGCAGTTGAGAAACCATTTTACTATGGTCTGAATGTGTGAGTCCCCCTAACATTCTATGTGGAAATCCTGTCTTAATCCCCCGCCCTGATGTGGTGGCATTAAGAGGTGGGACTTTAGGGAGGCAAAGCCCTCATGAATGGGATTAGTGCCTTTCTAAAAGGGACCCCAGAGATGTCCCTCTGCCTTCTATCACATAAGGATGCAGCAAGAAGGCACCATCTATGAGAGGGTCACCCAGGATGATTAGGACATAAACCTCCACATGGACTTATTTCATCAGCTTCTCCCAGAGACGGTCCCTGTCCCCCAGCTCCCAGAAGGCAAGGGAAGCCGAGATTGATTAAA
Organism: Marmota flaviventris; assembly: GCF_047511675.1. Lineage (NCBI taxonomy): Eukaryota > Metazoa > Chordata > Mammalia > Rodentia > Sciuridae > Marmota > Marmota flaviventris. The sequence goes on along the minus strand of NC_092513.1, from coordinate 23,671,893 downwards.
CACCCACTACAAGTGGGAGCCTCCATGCTGTCAGATTGGTCAGTCCATGTGTGGGGACTCCTCCTCATTCCACAAAAGAAGGAAATCAGAGAAGGTGAGGGCCGGGTCTGCCTCTGGGCATCTGCCATCAAAGCCCCTGCTTTCTGCCCCATCATGCAGCTTGCTGGACTCCCCTGGCTGCCTCCAACATGACACCATTGACCCCTGGCAGGAACAGACAACTGAGGGGCTGGTTCTCTGCCCTCTCACCATGTTGCTGAAGAAGTGATTCCAAGCACCAGGCTGTGATCCCTGGTCTGTGTGTCACAGAGGAGCAGGTTGGGTTCTATGAGCAAGAACTAGGATCCTCTGTCTGCAGCTTGACCTTGTGTTCCCTTGGCAAGTAGTCTGGAGTGTTCATTTGAAAAAGGGACCCATAAAGGCCTCCCAGAGTCCCTGAACTGGCCTTCCAAGAATAAGCCCATTTCAGGGAGAGGCCAAAGGGCCCCCTGAAGCTGCAGACACTTGCTCAGCATGCAGCCACAGTATTTGAACATGCTTAGTACCACACAGGGCATCCTGAGGGACATGAGAAAGTCCCTACTGTAGACCACCAGCTTCTGGAAGACAGGGATTTCCATAGTAACCTGTGGGCAGGGGAGGCCCTCTGCAGGTGCTGGTCAGGGAGGCTTCTTGAGAAAGGAGAGGCGAGACTGGGGACTGAATCCAGCAGAGCTGAGTGGAAAGGCCACTCAGGCTAAAAAATAAAAAATGGAAGTGAGAACAGTCGGGGGTCAGAAAAGGACAGCAGGGAGACGGCCCTGACTAGCACCAGCAATGGAGCACAGATGCACTCAGTGGTCTCCTGGAAGATGAGCTGAGTTGCTGAGACACACAGACTGAAGCTCCTGATGGACCAGAACTCTCTTGCTCATTCCAGCATGGCCACAGGACAAAGCACTCGACACACACTTAAGAATGAACACTTGGTTCCATCTTGTCCTGCCTCACTGCTCCCACAGAACCGGAGTAACTCGTTGGCCTCTCTGTGCCCAAAGAGCAGAGATGGTGTGCTCATGGCGCATTCCATACTCAGTCGACTATTCCTGATGTTCTTCCTCTTGAGTATTTTCTGGGTGGAATCCTCCTAATCAGAAATTACATTAAAACTGTTTCCTTCCCCAGCCTGGTAGGAAGTGTGCAAGAGGAGGAACACTCGAGAAGCCAGGGCTAGGCTGCTGTCATCATTAGCACTGGCCAGCTCAGTGTACATCAGACTGGCCCGCTCCAGGCACAGAATCACAGGGGACTGGCTGGGGTCCGGGGGACTACCAAATTCAACCACTTCTTTCTACATTTGACAAAACCAAGATGGCAAACAACCTGCAACAGTCATAGAGGAAGTTAGTGGCAAAGTGAAAACAAGAACCCAGGTGCCCTAACGCCCAGGCCAGTGCCATCCCACTGCCCTGTGTTCTCCCTCCCAGGCCAGCCGGAGCCTCTGCAGGGCTTCTACACACTGCAGCCACATCTAACCATCTGGTATTTGCCTCCCCAGGGGCTCATGAGCTGGAGCAGATGCAGCTCATCCTGGAGACCATCCCTGTGATCCGGGAAGAAGACAAGGACGAGCTGCTCAGGGTGATGCCCGCCTTTGTCAACAGCACCTGGGAGGTGAAGCGGCCCCTGCGCAAGTTACTCCCCGAAGTGAACAGTGAAGGTACCTGCACCTGACCCCAGGCCAGCACCTCAAGGGGCAGAGTACTGGCTTCACCCTGAGGGCTGGGTGTAGACGGGTCTCCCAGAGAGCAGAGCACAGTCCTGGGTATGGGGTCAAGGTTCCCTTGGCAGTGGGCGTTGGCCTTCAATACGGGTTGAGAATCCCTAGTCTGAAAACCCAAAATCCATCGTGTTGGTGCCCCAAAAGTTTCAGATTGTGGAGCATTTCTGATTTCTGATTTTCAAATTAGGGATTTTCAACTGGTAACTTCTATGCAGATATTCCAAAATCTGAACAAATCTGCAATCTGAAGCTCTACTGCTCCAAGCATTTCAGACAAGGGCTGCACATCCTGTTCTTCCAGGTCCAGGGCTACCGCCCCTGGAGCTCAGCCCTAGCTGCCTTCGGGCACTTATTAGTGGCCTCCGTGTTCCACCCTGATTTTGCTTCCTGTTCCCTCTCATCATTCTTGTTTGCCTTCTTGCCTCTCTTCCTGTGTCCCCCTTACCTTTTTCCCATGGAAGGCAGATTGTGGTAAGGAGAACAGGAGGGCCAGACCCAGGTTCAGTCCTCAGTTCTCAAGTGACTGACTGTGTGCTGTGCATTTGAGGCCCCACAGAACTGGGATGAAGCCAAAGATCAGCCTGGCTATACTCTCAGAGACTCACAGGTCTCTGTCTAGGTGACAAGATCCCTCAGCTTCCCAAAAGGCCATCAATGACAGATGCTGGACAAAAGAGACAGGCCCAAGGCCAAACCAAGGGTGCCCAATTTTGAGCTCTATTTAAAACAAGTAAATATACCAAAAGGGACAAAAGTGATAAAGACAGTTGGCATACAGAACAGGTAAAGGGGGTGCTCTGGATGAGGCAAGGGGAGAGGCTCAGGGTCCTATGAGCTTGCCTCTCAACCTCTAGAGGTGCTCCTAGGAATCCTTCCAGAATACCTAGTCTGAGGAGCCCAGCTTGGAATCAGCTGGGCCAGAGGAAGGTGACAGATTGTACACAAGCTTCATTATATAAGAAATGCCTTAAAAACATTGGGGGAGGTTAATTTCAGCTTGGCTTTGCCAAGGACCAAGCTGTCAGTACATGGTATACCAGGCCTCCCTGGGTGGCCACCTGCAGCCAAAGCCAAGACTTCTGCAGGAGGCTCAGGCTTAAAGTGGGGTACATCACTGCTGCACTCCACCCCCTTGGCCCAGGTCATGCTGCCATCGCTTACTGCAGGAGGGGCTGGGAAAGGCAGGCAGAACTTGCTTGTTCAGGGGACCAGTGAAGGCAGAGCTCGGCCCAGGGCTGAAAGTTAAAGGGGACAGATCCAGGTCCCATGGAAGGAAGAATTTTCTACTATCTTGGGATTTCCAGAAGTGTCTGGGCAGCAACTGGAAGATGAGCTGTCAGGGAGAGGGAAGAGAAGAATTTCATCCCAGAGAGTAGAGCAGCCTTGGGGGCCAGCACTTTCCAGCTCCAGGGTTCACTAGTCTTTCTCAGTGAGGATGACAATGGCAATGCTGCTACCAGTGTTTGGAGCTTGAATTCTCTATTGTCTTGTCAAAAGGTCCAGGGCCCCGAGAGAGGGGCCCCAAGAGAGGGGCCAGAGGCCCAAGGAGGGAAAGACATTCCCAGCCCTGCTTCTGGGCCCTGCCCTGCCTAATCCTTCCAGTCCTAAGAATGTATTAGGTGGATCCTATTCCGGGTCTGCAGCCCCAGACCCAGAAGCACCCTCTGAGTACCAGGAAGCGATCAGTTACTGCTGCTTACCTCATCTCTCTGCTGAGGGGTGCACAGTGACTCTCTGTCCTCCTAGGAGGCTAGTCACCTTCTGAATATATTGATTTCCTGAATCATTGATGACTTTTTCTGCAAAGAGATCCAGGGCGGGCATGAGGGCAGGTTAATGGAATGGGCTGAAGCCCACCCTGGATCCCTTGGAGGGACTGACAGCTCAGGCTTTGAGCTTAGCTTCATTTCCCCCTCAGAACAGGAGTGGCCAAGTCATGGTTTAAGCTGATCCTGCAGAGACTCCAGTGCTGAGGAGGACCACAAACCTCTAAAACAGGCCTTGCCCTGAGATGACCCAGGGCAGAGCTCACAGGACAGAGTGGCCACTGCCCCTCTCAGCATGACAGCTGTGCCTATGTGCAGGACTGAACCCCGACACCCCGTGGGCTGGGGCACTCTTGCTACCCTGCCATACCGGTTGGCAAACAACCACTGCACAAGGCCTCTGAGTGTCCTGTTGACAGGTTCCCACAGCCTAGAACTCTCCTTGATCAGCCACAGAAGGGTCATTGCCTGGCCCAGAGGGGAGCTGCAGCCTGGTTGTTCAATATTTTGAACATCAATCAAGCCACATACCTTTGTTCCTCAAACTCCCAGGGGCCAAATATGGTGCAAAGAGCCCTGGCCTTAGAGGAGGCCTTGGCCCTCCTTCCCCTCCACATTCTTCTTTTTTGGGGGGATAGGAGGTGGGGGGTGCTGGGGATTGCACTTAGGGACACTCAACCACTGAGCCACATCCCTAGCCCTATTTTGTATTTTATTTAGAGACAGGGTCTCACTGAGTTGCTGAGCACATCACTTTGCTGAAGACGGCTTTGAACTTGTGATCCTCCTGCATCAGCCTCCCGAGCCACTGGGATTACAAGCGTGTGCCACCGTGCCCGGCACATTCTCCTTTCTTGCTAAGGCTCCCCACTCCCTCTGCCTTCCCCCCCCCCAGCAGCCCTCAGCCCAGAAGAAGTGGGTGTGACTACCCCAGTTTCCCTGCCCCTCGAGGGCCACTTGTGAGGTGTATTCCACACTCTCTCCAGGTGAATCCCAGTGGCACTGAGCCCCTGGTGACCCAGGAGTGACTGCTCAGCAGCATACCTTGTCCTGAATGCTCTCCCACTGCCCCAACCTGTGCTTCCTGGAATCCCCCACAGAGCAACTGCCAGGCCCCCATCCCTGGCTCTGAGAAGCCAGTGCAGGACAGGCTAGCCACCTCATCACTCTGGTTCTCTTCATTCATATACAAAGTCGCCATGCTGAGGGGTCTCCTCCTCAGCTTGGCAGGGGCAATGTGTGACTTTCGTGTCCTGCTTTGCTCCCCACAGCCATCGACTTTCTAGAGAAGATCCTGACCTTTAACCCCATGGATCGCCTAACGGCTGAGATGGGGCTGCAGCACCCTTACATGAGCCCGTACTCCTGTCCTGAGGACGAACCCATATCACAACACCCCTTCCGCATTGAGGATGAGATTGATGACATCGTGCTGATGGCTGCCAATCAGAGTCAGCTCTCCAACTGGGACAGGTAGGTTCCGGGGGCTTCTTGCCCTGTTGTCTAGAGCCACGTTCCCCTGTCCTCTCATTTCTATTTTGTCTCTCATCCTCTGTGACCTTTTCCACTGTCTCCTGAGTTGTCTGGCCCATCATGTGCTTCCCCTGGGCTGCCTGTGTAGGTCAGGGGCTGCTTTTATGCAACACGGCCACCTTGAGCTCCTCAGCACCCTGAGTCTACTGAATGTGCGTTCAGTATGCACAGTGGGCCCTGAGTGAGTACTCGCTGGAGGATCTTACTCCTAGCAGGCTGGGAGTTTACCCTTGAGAAGCCAAAGGGAACAGTATAAGAAGTATACAAAGAAGTACAAGAAGTACACAAGACAACTCAGAATTTACAACTGCAGACGCTTGCTCATGTTTTCTGTCATCTACACTTCCTGAGAGTGCCATTAAAGGAGGCTGCATTGGCCGTAAGGAAGCCTCAGCTCAGAGAGGTTGGGAGTGGTGTTCTGTCACATAGCTAATATGTATGGGGCCTCCCCAGTCTGCCTCCCTGTTAGTGCACTGCAAAGCAATCATAGAACTCTTTCCTACTAAACTGGGCTTGGCCTCAGGATCCTTCAGGAGTATCCCCTGAAGCCACTACCAATGAATCAGTGTTGGGTAGAAGATAACATCTCTAAACAATTTCTGCCTGGGCACATAATGATCTCATAGATCCTTCCCTATTCTGACGTTCTTAGATCAGACAGCCACACACTTGGGCTTCGCCATCTGCTAACTCCAGGAGGCGGGGCCCATAGCTTCTCAGTTTAGAAACAGCAGTGGAGGCTCAACAGCTCGGGATCCGAGGGGACCTAACTGGGAGTCCCGCTGCCATGGGAATGTGACAGCTAGTTATATAAGTGACAGATGAGCAATTCCTCCTTTTTAGTCATTTGACAGATGATGGGTTTCAGAATAAGGAGGCACAGAGGGAGGGCCAGGCCAATGCTGCTATTCTGGGACAGGTCTGCTGGTTTGTTGTTGTTGTCAATTGTTGTTTTCAAGTGTTGCCAGAAAATAAAGATTAATGAAGGTTCTCTCATCTGCCACCCCCAAGCTGGGCCTGCCCTGGACTATGTTCCCTGCAGCCCCTCCCCTCCACTCCACAGAATTTGAGGGCATAAACAGTGGCTTATAAAGGCTCATGCAACTTGTAAGGTGGCTATGGCCAGGGCCAAAGTCAGAGAAAACTGTAGCAGGGATCCTAGGCCACTGTCCATCATCTGACCAACACTAAACTGCATACACCTATGCTCCCAAACTTCCCCGTCACACTTGCATTAAGGAAAAGGATGGCAAAGGTTGTGACAAGTGCCTTGCTCCAGGCCTGCTCCTGTGGGCACTGCTTCACCTCTTGGCTTGCTAGTTTCCTCTCCTATAAAGCAGCGGTGACACTAAGTCTGCAGGGTTGCTGTGAAGACTAGAGATAACGGATGTTTGGTACTTGGTGTGTAGCAGCCAAAGGTCGGGTCTTCGTATGCTCTTCCTTCTAGAGATCTCTGTAATTCCGAGACCACTCAAGGGAGGAGGCAGTTCCAAGGTCTAGGAGTGATTACTGCCCTATGTGTCAGGGGGAGGAGGGCAGTAGTAAGGCCTTCCCATGCCTCTCTAACCACTCTCTGTGAACTGCGGCTGCCTGGCCTGCCCCTTCACACAGTCACCCTTCTTGTCCTTGGCTTATCTAATTGTCCTGTGTGAGCACCAGATGAACTGCTCAGTAAGCAGAGCACCTGACAAAAGGAAGGAGAGCTGACACCTGTCTGCTTGCACATCTGCCCTTCGTTTGCGCTCAGCCATCTGCCTACTCTCCATGGCTGCAGCGCAGTTGGCAGAGGGCAGCATTCTAAGGATCATTTTGGCCTCTCCCAATAGTGTCGTGATCTTTCTGTAGGTCACATCTGCTCTAGTCAATGCACGAGCTGCAGGGCCCCATCCAGATCCACAATGCCAGGGGCTCTCAGCCCTATGGCTTAGACACCCCTGTAAAACTTCAGAAAGTTTTACAAACTTGCTGAAGCAGGACCCCATCTTAGACCTACTGGATCAATGAGGCAGGCCTGATACCTTATTAATTCCCCTATTTGATTCTAATGTGAGCAAAGACTCATTAAGTCTTGCTATTCAAAGTGTGATCTAAGAAGCAGCAGCAACAACAATAGGGTGCCTGTCAGAAATGCAGAATCCCAGGCCCCACCTTGGAGCCATTGAAACAAAGCCTACATTTAAATAAGATCCCCAGGTGATTTGTATGTATATTAAAATTTGAAGATTGCCATTAAAAAATAAAATAAAATTATGGTATTGGCCAGTAAGTGGATGGAAATGGACAATATCATTCTAAGTGAAATAAGCCATACTCAGAAACTCAAAGGTCAAATGTTTTCTCTCATTGGCGGAAGCTAGAGTAAAAGAAAGGAAACGGAGAGGGAAGGATAGGATAATATAAAGAACCAACCAAATAGAAATTAATAAACAAGCCAATGGGATTCAAGTAGAGGAAGGAGAATGGGAGAGGGGAGGAGGGGAGAGAAAAGGGGGGGGGGGAGATCATGAACTGAAATTGATTTCCATGCATGTAAAACCATAAAGCTCTAATAAAAAAGAAAAACTGTGAGGGTCATTATTTAGGAGGATCCGTTAGAAAGTTCCATGAGGACAGGGATTTGATTTGTTTACAGCAGTATCCAGTAATGTCTGGAGCCAGTAAGTGGATGGAAATGGATAATATCATTAAATAAGTCATACTCAGAAACGGCATCTATAGTGGGAGCTCAAGAATATTGGTAGGGCTGTGAATGAATTCAAGGATAAGTTGAACAACCATTCCCCCTAGCTGAGCCCTTCTAGACCCATCTGTACCTGCGCCACCACCTTCCCACCTGGGGAGATGGGAGGGCCCAGCAGGAGGGTCTGGGGGCGGAGCGGATGGAAAGCAGGCTTGCAAATGGCAGGCAGGGATTGGGTTCCCTCCCGGAAGCCATCCCGCCTGGGTGTCCCATCACCGCTTTGTGTGCACCCTTGCAGGTATCCGGTGAGTCTGTCCTCAGATCTGGAGTGGCGGCCCGATCGACGCCAGGACTCCAGCGAGGTGCAGCGCGACCCGCGCGCTGGGTCGGCGCCGCTGGCGGAGGACGTGCAGGTGGACCCGCGCAAGGACTCCCAGAGCAGTTCCGAGCGCTTCCTGGAGCAGTCTCACTCGTCCATGGAGCGCGCCTTCGAGACGGACTACGGGCGTTCCTGCGACTACAAGGTGGGGTCGCCGTCCTACCTGGACAAGCTGCTGTGGCGCGACAACAAGCCGCACCACTACTCGGAGCCCAAACTCATCCTGGACCTGTCACACTGGAAGCAAGCAGCCGGCGCACCCCCGATGGCCGGGGTGGCAGCGGACGCGGTGGCGCACGAGGACGAGCCCGCCAGCCTCTTCCTGGAGATCGCGCAGTGGGTCAAGAGCACGCAGGGCGGCCTGGATCGCGCCAGCCCGCCCCCAGAAGGGCCAGAGCGCCGCCTGTCCTCCTCTCCCCCGGAGAGCCAGACCCCGGTAGACCGAGGCGCCAGCCCTCAGTTTGACCTGGACGTGTTTATCTCCCGCGCCCTGAAGCTCTGCACCAAGCCCGAGGATCTGCCAGACAATAAATTGGGCGATCTCAACGGCGCATGCATCTCTGAGCACCCAGGAGACCTTGTGCAGACGGAGGCCTTCTCCAAAGAAAGGTGGTGAGGCCAGAACGGAAGATCTAGGCCTCAGCCACTGGAGAGGGAGGCCACCCCAGAGAAGCCGGCATGGCAGGAGGCCACCTCCCTGGCACCTCTGCCACCCTTCCCGCCCCTCTCTGCTGCCTTGGAGTCAGCAGAACACATGAAGGATCCGAGGAGCGAGAGGAATGTGTATTTCTTAAACTGCCTTAATAACTAGCCTTTAACCTCTGGGAGAGGGTTGATCAGGAGCCTGGCTGAGAGGGAGGCCTGGTTTTAGAAGTGGTGGAGGCAGGGAAGAAACACCTCTTAGACAGGAGTCTGCAGTCCCTACATGGGTGGTAGGGTGCAGAGGCAGCTTGCAGACTTAGTTTTGAAGCCATCTGGTCCACCTAGCCTCAACCAATAACTGAGGACAACACTTAGGCCCAGAGAAGCAAAATTACTTGCTTAGGACTACAGGCCTCCTCAGTCTTAGGGTGAGCCTTGAATCCCAGTCTCCTGGCCCCCAGGTCAGTGTCTGTCCACAATATCATGTCTTCCTCTTCTGGGGTCACTCTGACTTTTTGGTAAGAAAACTTAGTCCAAGATGTTTCTTCCCAGTCCATCACCATCTGACCCATGCAATGTTCTTTCCTTCAGAACATTGTTTCTTGTATACTGAAATTTGAAACGGAACTAGTTCTTTCTCCTAGTCGCCAAGCATATTTTTTTTTTCTGGCTCTCCAAGTAGTTAAATGTTCTCATCTGCCACCCTGCTGCATTTGCCTCCTCCCTGCATGGTCTGAAATCTTTGTTTCAGACTAGAGCAGTTTGAGGCCTGACTCAGTCACTCTCCCAGGCCTGTGCATCTGCCTCCTCCAGCAGCCCTATGCACTTTCCTGACATGCGCAAAGACACAGCCCTCATTCCCCAATGGATGTCGTACACGGGTGAGTTTGAAGAAAGCAATTCCAAGAATCCCTCCAATCTACCCCACAGTCCCCCACCACCCCTGCCCACATGCACACAGCCCCTCTCCAGCCTACCTCGGGACCAAATGTTCTTGGCACAAATTGCTCCTTTGGAGGAAAGCAGTGAGGTGCCTGCCATAGATCAGAGGGTTTAGGATGGAAGGTTCACATGGGACCTGTTATCCTTCATTAATACCATCTTGATTTTGATCATCCATTTAGCCTTGGCTAAGAGCAAGCCCTGAAGAAGTGCACTGGAGGGCTAGCAACCTTGGAGCAAGGAGCCCAGAAAGGTACGAAGATGTAGAAGGAGGGGTGCCAACTTCAAGGGCCCTCAGGGGTATATATCAGCATGGATGGAGACCCCACAATAAAGAAAGGGACTCAACACTGCCATGCCCTCATACCTCCTCTTAGCCTAAGATGGACCACACAGGCCCTCTACAGAAGTATGTGGTGGGGACAATTACCCCAGTCCGGTCCCTGGAATACTCTTCCATTTGTACCACTGGTGTCCATCTCTTCCCTTCCCCACAATACCCCAAAGATACCTACAGGAAGACTAGTCAGTCTGTAGGGAGAGGATCCCCCAGTGTTGGGCCTGGACTGTGTTCCCCCTCCCTTCACAGCACCTTAAATCTAATCAGCAAACTATGATTTATGAATTAAAACTTGCAACACATTAGAAAATTATATTTAAAAATAAAATTAATCACACTGATGAGTTTTTAAATGGAAAAAATGTAAATATGAAGTATTTAGGTTTTGCTTTTTTTTTTTCTTTTAAGAAAAGGAAATGTACACCTCTCCTCATGTGCCATTTTGTTCTCAGAGGGCGGCTTTACTTTTTGGGAAAAGGAACAAGCTGCTGACCTTGACCAGGAGTTCATATATAATTATTATTACAGAGGAATTCTTATAACTACTCATATTTTAAGAAAATCTGTTAAACATTATTGAACTTGATCAGAATGGGCCAAATAAAGTTTTACTGGAACACAGATTCATCATGTGTGATTACATTCATTTATGTCTTATTTGCCCGGTCTTTGACAGATTCACTTAGGGCCTAGCTAACTTCTCCCTGAATCGTGAAGTTCCGTGTTTTAAAGGGTTGAAGATGGGGGATCTGAGAGAGGAGAATCTACACAAACTGGAAGTGATTCCAGAATCCTAAGGTGATGCATGGCATCCATGCTGTGGGTTTCTAGGCACATCTTGGAGTCAATTCAAACCTTCTGATGAGGGCTGGTCCTTTCCTCTAGGCATAAAAGGTGCAAAAACCATAAGATGTGAGGGAACCAGCTGCCCAGAAACACCTGCCTGAGCCACACCTCACAGGTGCCTAAGATACCACCCATCTGAAGTTGCTCCCTCTATAACACTTATGTCAAAACATTTGCTCTAACTTCATTCATTGTTAATATGTATAGACAATAGAGTTTAAGAATTTTGTTTTTGTTCTTTGTAACTTCCCTGAAAGGCCTTTTGGTTAAAACACTTACTCCTGTTGAAATGCATCTGGGCCAAGAACAGTTTGTTCAAATCCTCTTCAAAGCATCAACTGAGAGTATTCCCACTTTGTCCACTGTTTCAATTTCTGAGTTACCCACAGTTGACTGCAGTCTGAAAATATTACATAAAAAATTCCAGAAATAATTCACTAGTTTAACATTTCACGCCATGATGACATTTCATGAAGTCCTGCTCTGTCCTACCTGGCACAGGAATCATTCCTTTGTCCCATGTATCCACTCTGTATATACTACCCACTCATTAGTCACTTAGTTGTCATCTCAGTTATCAAATCAGCTGTCAATGTATCCAGTGCTTATAAACAGGGCTGGGTACTATCCATAGTTTCAGGTATCCACTGGGGCATCCTGAAAGGCATCCTTCCTTGGATAAAGGGAGACTACTGTAGCAGAGACTCTCTGCTAGTGGATAAGAGTAAAGATAGAGGCCCAGAATTTACTTCTGGAATGTTCATTTTTCAAACATGGAAACTTCCAGGGAAAAATCTCCAAAGGTACAAGAAGGACCTCAGTCTTAAGCTCATCCTGATAAGAGGAAGAAAAGTACAGACATTTCAGATAAAACAAAACAAATGTAATATCACTTTAAACAGTTCTGAAAATCTATTTCTGTATTAAACACCTTAACAAAGCAAGAAAATTTAGAGAACTTTGAACTTGTGATGAGAATCAAAGGAAAGAATATGCCAAGGAGAAAAAATGAGGACTCAAAAGAGGAAATCGTTTTTTTAGCCAGTGAAGTGTGAAGAGAAAAACTGAACCCAGTATCACTATAAAACCCAAGCATTTACCCACTGCTTCATTCTGGTTTTTTAAATATGTAATAATTGGCAGACTGTCATACATTTGTAACATTGTGAAATTTCCTGCCATACGTAGAAATGCCAAACTGTAAAATGATGATGTTTGCCCTGGGTCCTGCATTCATTTGTTTCATTATTCATTTATTCAACCAAGAAATCATTTTGCACCTAACTCCAGATGCCTGAGATATAAAGATGAATAAGATGCAATCCTTCCTTTTAAAGAATTCTTATTTTAATGGGGGAGAGAGACAGAACAAACACTTGCTACCTAACGAACTACATTTTCCAGCATGATGATGGCTGTAGTCACCAAATGCTGGAAAACACAATCTTCTCCGCTGGACACCTGTTCCATTACACGGTGTGCAGTGGAGGGGAAGATGTAAAAAATGTTTTATCGGAATAGGTGGAGCCCTGAGCTGAATTTAAATGGCTGCAGTGTGAATGAATGGAGCTGTGGGAACAATGGCATTGATTTGGCTGGATTTCATTCTTTAGAAATGCTGCGTAGGCAGTGTTATCTACTCCAGCAGAAAGTAATGCTTAAAAAGAATAAAATCTCACCTTGTATCCATAGGATGGTGCAAAGTGCCTAGGCTATCTAGTGGAAATCAGTTGAATTATAACAGTGCAACATTTATTCAATATATAATTACAGTGAGAAAACATTTATATGAAGGATAAATGGCAAGTATTTTTGATATTTTGAATTCCAGGTTTAAATCAGCATAATGGAAAGAACATAGTTCGGGGTCCAAATCATGGCTGTCACTTATTAGCTAGTGAATTTGGGCAAATTATTTTACCTGCATAAGCATCAGGATGTCCTTCTCAAATATGGGGAAATGATGGTGTCTTCTCTATATGATTATAAGGCTTTTGAGGAAATTATTTATAAGGGATAAAGTATGTGCCTACCATAAAACAGACACTCAGAAACTGATAATTATTGTTATTAACACATTTAACACATTAAGCATTTTTGAAATGTCTAGGGTTTAAAAAAAAAAAAAAGGCTCAGAGCAAGGGCAGAGGCCTGGTTGAAGTTTTCTATGGGAGAAAGCTTGAGGCTCAATTTCAGGCTTAGGCTACCAGAATGTAGGAAGTGGGGTGTAGGGCAAAGGGAACTGAGAGACCCACACAGCAAATAGCACCAAAGAGGAAGGACAACAAATGAGGAGGGTGGAAACCCCATCCCCCAAGGAAATATGTCACGGTGGCATCTATACACCACCGATGTTAGGCTTAAAACTTCTCTTGAGAGAATCCCAGGAGAGTCTGTGCACATCAGAGGAGTCAGCAAACTATTCTCCAAGGCAAAGAGCTTAACATTCCTTCACATGTTATGTGAGCCTGTCTTTATTTAAAATTTTGATAGTTTGCTGTTCATGGATTTTGGGCAGTAATTTTTTTAATTTAAAAATACTGCATTAAAATATTTACCTTGATTACTGAGATTATGGGCACCCTTAAATTCTGCATCTAAGATGGGTGCCTCACCCACCTCGACCCTTGTCGTCCCTGGTCTGTGGCTGCTTCCATCCCAGAGGGGCAAAGCTGACTAGCTGCAATGGAGACCTCATGGCTCCCAGGCTGACCTTTTGCAGAAAAAGTTTGCTGATCCCCCGTGTAAGAGGCCACAGGGTCTCCACACCATTGTGAGTGAGCATGTGGCTGGCCTGGTCTTCTCCAGCCACAAGCATTCCTCTTCAGAAATGTCAGATTCTCATGTGTGATTGTCTTATTTCACATCCTACTTTACTTTCCATCTTTAGGGAAATGTCTTCATTTGCTAGTGTGAAGTTACCCTGGCAGCCTGGGAACCTGCCGGAGTACGGCTGCAGCAAAATAACCGGGGGGTGACGAATAACTTGTGTACGTTGATACAGCATGAGTGGGAGCCGTTTATTGCAGGACAGGAGCGGTATTTATACATTCCACACAGCTTAGCTAATTAACATAAACTAGATACAGCAGTCAACCAATCAGGAATCTCCACATTTAATGGCTCGCTTTTGTTACTTCTCAAACCACTCCCTCTGGCATTTTGCCAGGCATCATCCAGACTTGTTTACAGACTCTAACAGGAACCCTCCTGCTTGGGCTGAGCAGAGGTCACTGCTATGGTCAGAAGCCAGGCTTTGAGCTAGGATTGTTAAAACAGGCAAGAGGAAAGGCCAACTTGAAAGTTGAGATTCTCAGGTGAAGCTCCAGGTGGAAGGGGGATGTCAGATGTCCTCACCTGTGTGGTTGAGACCAGGAAACATGCACTTTCTCCATGGAGACCAAATCACTGAGAGGAACTTAACCCAGCTAATACCTTCCCAGGAACTAGTGCTGCCTTCACTTATTCAACAAATATCAATGTGGAGTGTGGGTGGGAAATGACAGGTCATCTAACCCAATCCCCTTGTTTTGTAGATGGGTAGATTAAAACCCAGGGGAGGATGGTAATTTGCCTAAAGCCACATAGTGGCAGAACCAGAACTGGAACCCACATAATCTTTCCAGAACCAAGCTCATCTTATTCACCCTAACAGGGGTACAGATGCTGGGATTTACACTGGAGGAATGAGATCAGCCCAGAACATGGGAACCTGCAAAACACAAAGGTCACAGCCCAGCTACCAGAGGCCACATGCTTTATGCTTTATTTGCATCTGCCTGGAAACTGGAGCCGAGGGCCTCCGGCTGCCTGAAGCCCTAGGGCTGACCTTAGAAATGGTATTCTGCCCCTCCTGATATCTTGTGCCTAGCTTGGGGCCTGGCTATGTAGTCAGAAAAGAAAGCGTTAGTTTGATTTCCTTCAGGAACAAATCATAAGATAAGGATTGGAGGGCAGGAGGCAGGGTTTGGGGAAACAATGAAAGGGCAGTGGAGAAGCAATGAGGAGAAGAAGCCATGGGCAACAGTCATGGCCTCCTGACCAGGACACCAGGAGAAAGTGGGCCATACGCCTCAGGGTTTCCCTAATGCAGCCAGGCCTTGGTGGACAAAACGCTCCCCTGGGGTAGTGCCTGCCCCAATAATCCAACTCTAGAATCAGCACTCCTGGCTTGGCCCCTGTTGATGTGAGCTGGTGTCAAACCAAGGGGTCTTTGTATCAAATCCTGCTAGCAGACCTCTGGCTTAAGTGAAAGAGCTGTGTGTTCTTGCTGGACTTTAGGGCCATTTTGATTCTTAAGATATGAGTTTTGCCTCATGAAATTACATCAAGAACTTCACTAAGACCACTGGAAACCCTTCCAGATTTTGACACTCGAGATCTTGGCGTTCAAGTTATTTAGTGTCCACTGTTGTCTCTCTTACTCTGCACATTCCCAACTACCTGGTGTGTGAACACTCCTGCACCTCTAAGTCTTTTAGCATACATGGGGGTTCTGAATACAATCTGTGGTCAGGAAGCCAAACACAACCCACTAGGGTAGGACATAAGTCTCAACCTGTGGCATAAGTCTCAACCTGTGACATAAGTCTCCTTGAAGTTTGGCTTATTATTAAAATATAATAACAAAAAAGCTAAACTCTGGGCCCCAAGCCATTTCATTTGCAGAGATTAGCCGTTTCCACTCTACAACCAAGAAGAACCATCTCGACACTGAAAGGTCTCAAAGTCCCTGCAGAAGGCTTATTTATATTGTCCCTTGGGCCAGCTCAGGCTTCATTGACAGATATGAAGCAAGAAGCTCTGTTGTGGGAAAGAGGGAGCATAGGAATGATATGAGTTTATGGCTAAGAGTAAAACCTCATTTTCAACAATTTTCTATGCTCTGCCTCCCAGGCTGCTAACAGGTAGACAACAAGGTCTTCTCTGCTTTACTTCACAAGCTCAATTCCAAATAGAGTTCTGAATGACTGAGAAATTCAGAAACAAGGATGCTGGGGTCCAGGCTGTGGGTTCCTCCCCTCCATTGATGTTGTCCTGAAATGTGGATGTGGGGGTTCCAATGGCCCTAGTCCAAAGTCTATTTCCAGGCCTGTCATTCTTGATTTCTTGCCATTGACAGTCCCTAAGTTACCTCTCTGCTGCTGCTCCCCAGCACAGTACTTTAGCTGAGTGACCTTGTAGGGGTCCCTGAAACCACCCTTGGGCTTAATGATTTGCTGTAAGGATTCCCAGGACTCAAAAGAGCTGGAATTAACTCGTTGTAGTTTATTAGAGTGAGCAGATGCAGGATCTGCACAGAGAAAGGGCACATGGGGGTGTCCAGGAGAAACCAGCTGTGAGCTTCTGGGTGATCCTTCCCAGGGCAGTCCCACAAGGATGGCTTAACTCTCCAGTTAATACTGCAGGACGACACGTGAAGTGTGTACCAGGGAATCTCACCTGCAGTAAAAAATCCTGCAGCTCAGGATTTTTAGGGAGCTGACCAGTCACATAGCCACACGGTGCCAACTGGACAGGCCTGAACTGTCATATGACGGGTCTTCATATGCCCCCTCCTAGGAATTCAAATGGATGCTTCCTGGCCCAGCGCCTCAGGCATGCCCAGTGGGCAGAGGTTATCCCCCAGGAGCCAGGAAGGAGCAGCCTTCCTAAACCTAGGCCTCCCATAAGAAGTGCAGGGTTTTAACAACCAGTGCCTGCTGAGTTAACCCTTTGCTGCACAGTGCCAACAAATATATTTGTGCCTCCTGCAATTCCAAAGTCTTACGAGAGTTTTGTCTTATGTGAACATTACAGCAAAGGTGTCATTTATAATGGAGATCCTATTTGGTTCTATGTGCCTATATACTTTTAAACATGTGTTGCATTATTAAAATATCATAATATAAAAGCATGCAGGCAGAGGCAGAAAAGGTATAGCACCTGAGATTCCTTTTCTTATTAAACAGTGGTCTGCTTATGAAAGTTGAACCTGTCAACAAATTTGCAAGCCAGCTGCTGCTGCATCTGTCAGCATGGTTATTTCCACCGAGGCCACTGCGCCACATGCATGATGAAGTGCTTTGGAACACAAGCGTTCCAGCTGCCCCAGAGCTGCTGGGGCTCAGAGCTAAAGGCTTCAGAGTTCTGAGGCTGAGGGGTGGCCCTGGCTGCACAGCTGCCTGAGGGACAGACACATGAAGAAGAGGCAAGGTCAGGGGTGAAGATGTCACCAGCCAGGCTGAGCCATATCCCAGCTCTAACTCTCAGAAGATGTCAGGCTTGTAGAGCCAGAGTCCTGGGGGCTCTGGAGTAGGGAGAAAGACGGAGGTCAGACTCCCAACAACACACCGTTCCAGGTGTGTTTAGAGGCTAACTGGATGTGTAACTTGGCTGGACCACACGGTGCCCAGACATTTGGTCGAACCTTATTCTGAATGTTTCGGTGAGAGTGTTTGGATGTAATTAATGTTTCAATCGGTGAGCTTTTAGTCAAGCAGATTGCCCTCGATAATGTAGGTGGGCCACATCGAATCAGTTGTAGGCCCCACAAGTATGACCTCTCCCAAGCATAAAGGGATTTTGACAGCAGGTGGTCTCCCCACTTCAACTGCAGCCTTGAGTCTTCCCTGGGTCCCCTGCCTGCTGGTCTTTGGACTTGCCACCCCCCCATAATTCCTCAAATTTCTTTCTCTACACACACACACATACACACACACACACACACCCTTATACCTACCTTATTAATTATTGATGGTGCTTTTCTGGAGAACCCTGTCTAGGGCAGAGGGCCAGGGCTTTACATGTGCCATCCCATTTTAACCCCAGAACAACTGGGGAGGTTGGTGTTATTATGCTCATTTTATGAATGAGGAAACTGAGGCACAGAGAAGTTAAATAATTTAGCTAACATCAACAGACACAGCATTCAGGGCAAGGACAGACTGGCCTGGAATTCAGCTCCAAGACTTTCTACTACCTGTGTGACCTGGACAAGCTGTTCGACTTTTCTGTGCCTCAGTTTCCTCATCTGTAAAACAGGGTAATGATAGTTTTGCCTCTACTGGTGCCATTATGAGGATTAAATAGGGTAAAAGGCACTTAGACCAGCACAATATTTGGTCTGGAGAAAACATTATAAGAGAGTTTGAAAGATAATTAAAATATACAAGAGTATGCCAATTATAAATGATGAGTCCAGAATTTGACCCTAATAATACTTTACTATTATACACTCTCTGATATTTTTCATGTTACATCAAACAATGTGAAAAACAAAAATCAACAACCAACCCACCAGTTTATGGAGTATTTGCCCAGCCCCAGCCCCAGCCTCGTTCCCTGAAAGGTCAGTACCCCCTGCCCCAAGCCCAGGTCTGTGCTATGGTGACCATTCTTACTCCTCTTCCACCCCACCAGAGTCACGGGACCAGGGTGCCTTTCGGGGGGAGTCTCCTTCTCTCTCCTGTGAATGCAGATTGGAGGTGTAGAGATGCAGGCTGGTGGGCTTTGCTACGGCTGGAATGGAGGACAAGAGCCTAGGAAGTGTTCAGATAAGAGCTACACTCAGCCCCACCCAGGGAGGGCAGCAAGTGCCAGGTGCCTGTGGTGGGGCCTCCTGGGGCTAAGGTCCTGCCTGGAGCTGACCCTCCCTGGGCAGGGCAGACAGTCCCTTTGGCTTGGTGCACAAAGAATGGCCTTTCAATACCGCTGGAGCCCGATGGTCTCCCTGGGAAGAAATACACAGGGACCAAAGACAGGAGGCTGCTGATATAATGAAACCTCCATCAAAGTCCTTGATCAGCTAGCAAAGGTCCCCTGACCATGGAGAGGAGAAGAGCCACAGCTGTTCTTACCAACTGGATCTCATTAAATTAACTATATCGCCACTGGACAACTCCTTCAGTGCCTTCAGAGAGTTTTAATAAAACAGGAATATGAAAGCAAAAAAGGTCATCTAATGAGTCCAACCCTTCACCCTAGAGATAAGGTTACAGGGTCATCAGGAGGCTAAATGACCGGGGCAAGGTCACACAGCAAGCTGGTGGCTCCTGGCTCATAATCTTGTGCTCTTCCTTCTGTAGCATGATGCTTCATCCTGGGGATAGGGATATTCACTGTGGATGGCTATTCAAAAGAGCATTTCTGTACCCTTCTTTCTTCTCTCTCTCTTTCCCTAGAAGCTGAAATATTCGCTTTCACAGCTTTCCTGGGATCAATTCACAGCAGGTAGCCTAGTTCAGTAAAATATAAAGGGTGTTTTCTGAGAAACTTAACACTCAAGTTAAAAGAGCCTCATCAAGGGGCTGGGGTTTTGTGACTCAGTGGTGGAGCACTCGCTTGGCCTTTAGTGCGATCCTCAGCACCACATAAAAATAAATAAATTAAATAAAGTTATTGCGTCCAACTAAACCTAAAAAATTTTTTTTGTTTTAAAAGCCTCATCAGAAGAAAACTTTTTACCCTCCAACTTTTAGACAAATGCAATGTTGGAACTGCAGCAACCATTTTGAGATCATGAGGCAAGGAGCCAAAGAATGAAAAAACAGACTAAGGAAGTAAAAAAGAAACAGCAGGAGTCCATGGTGACATCATTAAGCTGCTAAGCCAGTCCTAGAACTGCCTACATTCACACTTTAGTTAAGAAAGCAACAACTTTTCTTATGATAAAGCCAGTCTTCAGTTTTCTTTCACATGTAGCTGAAAGCAGCCCAGTGAATAGAGGGCTTTTTTTTTAGGTCCCTGATCCCTCTTCTGTCTTGATGCTTCATTGCTGGGAGCCATCTGTGAGCTGTGTGTGAACCAAATTGACATGGAAGCCAATGGGTAGGAAAATCTGGTATCTGGGAACTCCCAGAGGCAACCTTGCTGGTTTGACACTGCCCAATACATGTGACTTCCTACCTAGCTCTAAGTTTAGCACAGCGCCAGAGATGGGGTGACCCACTGGAACCACATGGCCTCTTGGAAATGGGCGTGGCTTGGCAAGATGCCAATCAACCTGTTTGCTGCAAGACCCCTGCCACACCAAGAAGCAAGACTCCTCCTGCTGAAACCTTATCCCTTAAATAAAGAACTGAGCCATTTTTTAGTTGTTGAGTTCAGCTCCTAACAGGACTAGAAAACCTATCAGGCGCTCCGCCTCCTTTAAATCTTTGTTCTGGCTCTGTCTTTTATTTCTTCCTAATTATTTCTGACTTTCGTTTTCTCAGGTGGCTCACACCTTCTGAGCAGAAAACTGCCCTGGCAGGGTGCTGGCCTCCCTGCAGTACTTCATACCTGCCATTGTGGCAGCCTGGGCTCCCTGAAGCTTGGAAGGCTCCTGGTGCATCTCGCTGTCCTGTTTTCTGACACCTGCTATTGATGAACTTAGCTGCCTGCTTGTGACCCCAGGGGCATATTCCTGCCCAGCATTATTCCTTTCAGTGCAAAGCAGCTAACTTTTCTAAAACACACGAGCAAAAGTTTCAAACCACTGTCTGTGCTCTGGTAGATTCTATCCACAGCCATACGGTGCCTCTCACCCCCTCCTGCCACTCAGAGAAACCTCCTGGCTCTGCATCTTGTGTCTGTAACTTAGAATTCTCTAACCATCCCATCTCTCCAGCTTGTTTGGTGAGATGTTTACTGGACACTTATCCCCTCTGGGGAAAAAAAAAACCTAATTTCTCCATTTTCAGGTCCTCCTCCTTGGCTTTACCATCCACTGGATCCCCCATCTTTGCATTTGCAGGGAGATGATAAATATCTATCCAGATATTTATCCTCGTGGTTTCCAGTCATGTTACATAAGAGCTCAGGACAGCTTAGGTGGAAGAGGAGAACCTGGGGTACCACTGCTGTCTGTTCCTCCTGCCCTAAGCCAGCCGGCTCCCTGCAGGGCAGTCACCACTGAGAACAAGATGCACAAGGTGATGACTTGGAGGCCGTCCTCTACCTGTTCACAGCCTGCCTGCCCTGCCTCTCTGAAATGCTGCTTGGTGAAAGTTCCCAATCTGCACCACCCTCCAAAGCCACCTGTGTCTGCTGAGCGCTTGAAATGTGACCTGCCTGGATGGAGATGTGTTAATTAGGGAAGGCAAAAACTTCTCCTCTGCTCTCTCCTCCTCTACTCTCTCTCGGGAGAGAGCAGAGAGTTGTTCTTCTCTAACTAATCTGCCATTTCTCAAAATTGTCTCTATGCCAAAGCAGCATATTTGGGGGTGGCATATTCTGATCCCCTTCTTCTATAAATGTAAAATACACATCAGATTTCCAAGACTCAGCACCCCACCAGGAATGTAAGCTATCTCATTCACAACGTTTTTATACTGGTTACATGTTGGAATGACAATATTTTTTTTATTGGTAATGAATGACAATATTTTTGATATCTGGTATTAAGTAAAACATAGTAACACTAATGTCACCTGTTTCTTTTTAACGTGGTGGGCTAAAACAAAAATTCCAAATTGCACCTGCGGCTGGCATTGTAGTGCTGTTGGCATTGTAGTGCTGTTGGAGAGCACGACTCTGGAATGCTATGGGCTGCCTGCAGTCTAGATCCTTCTACAGCAGTAGCTCACCTCAGCGGTGAACTAGTTCCTCTTCTGGAACTAACACTGTGGTTCGCATAGTTGAACCAGGTCCCTGGTAACCTCGTGGGGCAGATCCTTTTCAAATAAATCGTAAGAGTATGGCCCCTTGTCTTAAAAATTATTTGCAAACTCATTTAAATAGCCTTAAAAAAAAAGTGATGGGACCAGCTCAGTGGTGCACACTGGCAATTCTGAAAGCTACAGCAGAAGGACTGCAAGTTCAAGGCCAGCCTGGGCAACTTAGTGAGACCCTGTCTCAAAATGTAAAATAAAAAGGACTGGCAACGTGGTAAAGCACCCCTGGATTCAATACCCAGTGCCACAAAAAAATAAAAAAATAAATAAAAATTTAAAGAGTGGTGTGTATTAGACAGATAACAGCAGTGCCTCTCACAACTGAGGGCAAGAAGCTGGGGCTCCTGAGAAGCCATCATCCTTATGCCTTTGGGAAGCCAGGAGCCACGACTTCTCTCCATGTCCCTGTGCAGAGGGGCCTATTGTCTCATCTCTGGATCCAACTGCTTTCTGAACCTGAACGTCCTTCTTTCTGCTTCATCCAAGTTTAGGAAAATCAATCTCTGAAGTCACCAGAACAGAGAGGAGAATCAAGATGACCCGCTTACCAGATTACAGGTAATTGATCTCCAGTGCGCCAGACGTTGCATTTCACATTTGATTCTCTGGCTCGAGGCTGTGATTTATTTATTAGACTTGCCGATGAGATCAGTCCGCCTTGTGCATGCAAAGGAAATTTCAGCCTGATTCTATAACTGGTAGGAGCAGCTGCCAAGTATGTCCCTGATTCAATAGGTGGGTGTTTTGCGGGGGATGCGGTTCATGCTCACAGAACTGTTCTCCTGACTTGCAAAAAAGGTCAAAAGACGTGGAACAAACCTGTAGTGATTCATGATTATGAAGATCAGCAGAGACAGAGGATTGTGGATATAAAACTCCAATCCTTAAAAACCTTAGGGACTTGGTTAGGCAGCCAAGGTGTTGGGGTAAACACTAATCAGTTCCTAGGCAAGCTTGCAGCATGTAAGGCAGTCTCTAAAGAATGTGGTGAGGAGGGAGATTGGGGGTGGAGGTGGGGGTGGGGGGGAGCTGGCCACTTCTCTTATCTCCAATCTTTAGGAGAGGGTATAAACAGTGACCTTGGTTGCAAAGTAAAGAAATGGACTCATAAAACATCTAAAGAAAGCCACCTGCTCAGAGGACATGCAACCCATCCTCTGTGCTCCCCTGCTTGTAGGCACCATGTGGCCCTTCAGTATAAGGAGCAAATAATAAAATGTCCACAGCATCTCCACTGAGTCCTCCAAGTTCTTTCTTTGGGATTAGAAAATAATATGCTTGGGGTCTTTGTAGCCCTGGGGTTGAACAATTGGTGTAGTCAATGGATCCCAGAGAGAAACTTGTCAGATGGACTCTGGAGTTGGGAAAGAATATAGAGTCTGCAGGGGACATCCCAGGCTGGCCACATGCCATATGGTTGGAAATAGTTTCCCTAGGGGAGGGGCAGGGACCATCACATGAGCATGGGGCCACCTTGAAATGCAAAGAGCGGGGGCTGCAAGTGTTGGAAGCGAAAGGAATCCAAAGTAGCCTCAGGGAAGCCAACAGGATGTCACCGCAGTGGTGGAGAGGCTGTCAGCTCCATAGAGTTGGCAAGCAGTGGTGGAGAGGCTGTCAGCTCCATAGAGTTGGCAAGAGTTAAAACTAGAAAGAGAGGGGCTGGAGATGTGGCTCAAGCGGTAGTGCGCTCGCCTGGCATGCGTGCGGCCCAGGTTCGATCCTCAGCACCACATACAAAGATGTTGTGTCCGCCAAGAACTAAAAAATAAATAAATAAATAAATAAAAACTAGAAAGAGAGGCCTGCTGAACGCGGGCTGACAGCACTAATGTGCTGTTTAACTTGCAGCTGAGTGTCTGCAGGTCATGGCATGCCATTAGGCTAAACTGAGGGGACATCATCAGAGCCTATATTAAGGTGTGCAGACCGCGGCCCTCTCGGGGAGTCCACTAGTTTCGGTGATTAGCAGTCAAGGTGAGGATGAAGATATAATAGAAGTTAGACTCTACACCTGTAATAGATCAAAAGTTAAAGATCCAGCAGGAGCCCCCTGAGGGGACACATCCAGATCTGCTCCCCGCTCCAGAGAGATATTTACATACCACACTGAGACCATATACCCTGCAAAGTCAGTGGAACTGAGGTCCAAGTTCAGACAGAGAGAAAGTGTAGCAGCATGGTGGCTCCTCTGGTAAGACACTGGAGCAGATGGGATAAGATGGACCGGTATGGAATTTTCTGAAGTGGCTTCAGTAACTGTGGACCCTGCTTTACATCAGCAGCTTTACACCAGAGCCACTGATCAAAGTGTGAGGTCATTACCAGCTTGGTTGCCTCTTGCTACTCACAGTATGTAGCCAAATCATGAGATGTTCCAATGCTCAGAGGCCTTTGGGACCCCATGGAAAAATTACAGAGCAAATCGCGGGAACTGGGAATGAAACATGCTGCGTATATATATCCTTTCCCGGGACGGGACAGTATGACTTTTACTTCCAGGATGAGGGGTACAGTATAACACACAGCCCCTCCTTTTATTTATGGTATCCAGATATCAATACTATTCTCATTAGTAGACCAGCCCCCACCCCACCCCCCCCCCGACAAGCAATGCAGCTGATAGCAGATCTAGAGGAGTCCGAAAGATTTCGACAGAAAATGGGAGTCTGGAAAACCCAGCCCAAACTGGAAGAACCTCACCAAGTCTCTTGTACACAGATGTGGGTGAGCTTAACAGCAGCAGGAATGGACAAAAGGAAATAGATAAACAACCTAAGGTCACCCTGGTACAGTTATGGAAGCGATGGCCAAAGGACAAGAGGTTTCAGCCATTACTTCTCAGTAAAGAAGCAAAAGGAGAGACTGTCAGGAAGGTAAGCATGGACTCTTCCAGAAAGAGAGACAAGTCTCTTATTAGATGTAATGAAAGCAGGGACCACAGCTCCCCTCAAGAGTCTTTGAGCCCTTGGGTATGGGATGACTAGGGGAGAAGCCAGGGTCCAGGGATCGGAGCCATGCCTCTGGACCACAGGCCACGTATAGAAGTGACAATACATTGATCTTCAAAAAATATTCCTTGGTGGACATGGGAACTGAGCATGCACTGATATGTGCTAATCCTGTCAAATCCTCAGGCAGGTTAGCTGCTTTTGATAGATGTGGGGGTGGAGGACAGTGAGAGCTTAAGTCATAACATTGACTGTGGCTTGAACACCTGCCACCTACCCCCTACTGGTGTTCATAGTCCCCATTCCTGAATACATAATAAGTGTTGCTGTCTTGTGGGGTAAATGCCTACAAATGACCATAGGGGAGTTCCATTTTCACTGTGGGGAGATTAAGCATGTGCCAAAATTAAACCATGTGAAGCCAAAATTAAAGAGGGCATGGAAAACACTCCCTTGTTTTGCCTGCACCCTGTCAAATCATTGCCACCAAACAATATTGAGTCCCCAGTGGCCATCAAGAGATAACAGAGACCATATGTCAACTGCTAAAGTATACACTTCACCCAACTCAGTCCTTTTAACTCCTCTGCGTGGCCAGTGAGAAAGCCAGACTTAACTTGATGTGTGACACTGGATCTTAGAGAATTAAATAAGGTGAACCCTCCACTTTATGCAGCTATTCCTAACATAGCCACCATGCTGGAAGAACCTGGCTGTCCACTGGGAACACATCTTTGTGTACTAGATCTTGCTAATGCCTTCCTTATCCTAAAGTCTCTGAGAGTCAAGCCCCGTTGGCCTCCATGGGGAAAGGCCAAGAGTGGATGTTTATGTCGTTATTCTCAAGGATATCTCCCTTGCCCCATCTTGGGTCAGCTATGGTAAAAAAAAATCCTGGTGCTGACCTCTGCTAGTAAAAATGTTCAAATAATGATCACATCAGATTCTCTTTCCTTTCTCACGTAGGCTACCCACTGCTCTTGACTCCTCTGCAAGGGGGAGGACTGGAAGACAGTGCAGGGCTCTGGCTTATCTGTGAAATTCTTGGGTGTCGTCTGTTGGGTAAGACAAAGGTTGTACCTCAGGCTGTGACAGTCAGTGCAGGTGTTTCACTTCCCAGCACAGACAGACACATACAAAATTTGTGGATCCACTGGGTTGTTGGAGGGCTTTCATCTATCGTCTGGCTCAGTTGTTAAAACCCCCGTACAACTCGTGTTGGAGGGGCACAGTATGGGGCTAGACTGGGGCACATACAGAGGCATTTAATCAAGCACAGGCCCTGGGGATAGGAGGCACCTCAAATCCTGCTGAGCTTACTGTCCATGTCACTCCAGACAATAGAGTTTATGGCAATGGAATAGGGGACATCAGACCCCCCGCCCTGGGTTTCAGTCATAGTTATGGAAGGGAGCAGAGGAATGTTATAGTTTATTGGGAAACACTTGTAGGCTAGCCCTGGTATTCTTCTTGCCACAGAGCCCATCACCAGAGAAGCACCAGTCAAGGTTGGAAAGCTGCAAAGATAAGATGGCCGGAGAAATCCCCAGCAGAGAAAATTGCCACATGGCTACACTATAGATTAAAGCATGCGGGTCAAAAGCTACGTGAGCAGCTGAGATGCCTAGGGATGCCCATAAAGAGGTCCGGTGCTGCTGCTGCTTGAGAAGACTGCCTGCCTGCCTGCTCTCAGCACCACCCAGGATGACGGGATGCCACCGAGGGGCAAACTGGATGAGGTTACATCCCTCTTGAGTGATGGCAGATAGACCCCCTTGGCCCTCTTCCACTATCAGAAGGGGCCAAATAGGCATTGACTTGTGTGGAACAGTTACAGGTTTGACGCAAGCCTTTCCCAGCAGGAGAGCCAAACGGAAGTCAGCTATTAAGGGACTGATCTGATTGAGTGCCATATGTGGCTCCACGGTAATTGAGAGTGACCAAGGAACCCATTGCACAGGCCATGACTTGCAGCAATGGGCTAGAGACCAGGACAGACTGTGGACTTTCTACCCACCATACAATGCAACATAATTAAAGCATGCAGGTCATTTTTTGTTTGTTTGTTTCATTAAAAAAATAAATGACCTGCTGAAACAGGCCATAAGGACTGAGTGTAACCCCATGCAGGAGTGGGCTGCTCATCTACCTGAGGCACTGAGGACACTAAGTGAGAAACACAGACATCAGCGACCTGCAGCCATTCCTTTGTTACCTTGCTCATGGCCACCAGCATTAAGGTTACAGCATTAAGGTTCACTGCCAGCAGGATTATCACCACAAGAGCCTCTGTCTGGACACTCCAGCCTGGACCTGCAGGTCCAGTGTGGGGGTGACTGAGGGTTTGGAGGAGCCAGGGTCTTCCTGCTGAGAGTGCTGTTGGCCCTTGTCTTGTTGCTGCACCTCGGGGTTGCTCCTTTGCATGAGTGTATCCCTGGTGGTCTCTCTGCAAGTAGTAGCAGCTCTGAGATCTTGAGACTGCAGTGTGGCCAAACCTGAGATGATCCCAAGAGATGTCAGAGAAAGGGCTGAGAAACTGTTGAACAATGACAGAGACAGTTCAATTTTCCAGCAAGATTGATTTTATTTTATTTTTTGATTCAGTAATCTCTCTACCATATTTGGAACAGGATGTTTTTTATGCATCAGTGTGTGGAGGACAATGATATATGAATGGTGTTTTGCATTTTTGTTGTATTCTTATGTCCTAATTTTTTCTCTGTTCATATTCTTCCTGTCTCTTGTCTATTTTCTTGGATTTTCTTTCCAGCTTTTCTCCAACCAACAGCCAATTTCTGTCGGCTCCTCTACCCCTCTTTCTGTGAATTTTTACTTCTAGCTTCTCTCTTACCTTCCTCACAAATATCACATACTACACTAACTCTGTTCATTCATCCACCATTTGGAATTGTAAACCATTTTAACAAATTTTCTGTTTGTACTATAGATAGTTATTGAACTCATCATTTTGGTTTAATACGAGAAAGCAGTATTTGCCTTAGTGGGAGCTATTAGGTTTAAGGCTATATATTGTATACACTGGGCGCTGTTGATATTGGTCTCACTATTAAAGGTGAAGCACTAGAAATCTTCAGGGACACTAGGCATCTACAGGGTAGCATTTATGCTGCCTTAGATCCGTACTTCTAGATAGGAAAACACACTAACAACATGAAAAAAAAAAAACAAGGGAATAGAGCACCCCAAACCAAGATGCTTCAACAACAGAAGCCACTGAAAACACAGTAGAAGAAATGTTCAAGAAAGAGATCAGATTGTACATAGTTAAGCTGATATGTGAAGTAAAGGATAATATAAGGAGTAAAATAAAAGAAAAAATACAGGAAGTGAAAGACCACTTCAATAAAGAGTTAGAAAAAAATGAATGAATGAATGAATGAATAATGAATAAATAAATAAAAGAGTTAGAGATTGTGGGGGAAAAAAAGAACAAGCAGAAATTCTCAAAATAAAGGAATCAGTAAACCAAATTATAAATTCAATAGAAAGTGTCTAGACTAGACCACTTGGAAGATGGAACCTCAGATAATGAAGACAAAATATATAATCTTGAAAGTAAAGTTGACCATGCAGAGAAGATGGTAAGAAACCATGAACAGAACAGGGCTCTGGCTTATCTGTGGAATTATGGGATAACATGTAAAGACCAAATTTAAGAATTATCAGAATAGATGAAGGAGCAGGGATACAAACCAAAGGGATGCACAATCTTCTCAATAATATAATAGCAGAAAATTTCCCAAACGTAAAGAATGGAATGGAAAATCAAATACAAGTGGCTTATAGGACCCCAAATGTACAAAAATTACAGCAGACCCACACCAAGACACATTATAATGGGAATGACTAACACGCAGAATAAAGATAAAATCTTAAAGGCTATAAGAGAAAAAAATCAAATTATGTATAGGGGGAAACCAATTCAGATCTCAACTGATTTTTCAACCCAGACCCTCAAAGCTAGAAGGAACTGGAATAATATATTTCAAGCTCTGAAAGAAAATGGACATTAACCAAGAATTTTATATCTAGCAAAATTAAGTTTCAGATTTAAAGATAAAATTAAGACCTTCCATGATAAACAAAAATTCAAAGAATTCACAACTAGAAAGCCTATACTATAGTGCCGCAGTCTGGCTGGGCACACAATCACGAGCCACCACACAGCTTGTAGATTCAAACAGCAACTCTTTATTCCCGAACTCACACCAGCCGTCTACAATCACGTTCTGGGGAAATCCACGTTCTCCGCCCAAATCCACCTCCACTGGGCTTCTGTCTCCCAAAAAATACTGTCTGAATCCCCTGAGAACTCAAGGGGAACTCAGGCAGCAGGATACGCCCTATTCCCAGCAGGAATAATCTTAAACCTGGAACGCCCTAAACCCGATTATCCTAAACCGGGAACACCCTAATCCGCCCTGGTCCTTGAGCAAGGTCACCTACATGCAATGTCACTGCAAAATGTCCTATTTCCACGAGTCCTTCCACTAAGCAACATGGGGTACGCTGGCAAGGAAATTGTCATACCTACTTGGCTAATGGCTCCCAGCATCTCCCCCATTCTGATTAATTAAACAACAAGCAATGTGGCTTAAGGACCGTGCCTGGTAGGTTGTCCAATTCAACATATGGTTCTTACCCGTCATCGGAAAACTGACCTTTAGGCATCAGCCTCCTGTCTTAGGTTGATACCACTGCAATTGGATCATACCTGTCACTGACTACCGGTCCAGCATACAGCCATACTTGTGGATAGGTCTATGCACCAGTGGGGGGGTGAGGTTCTTTGCCTCACCTCTGTTGGCCCCCAAATTTGGCCTTGGTGCCAGTGGGGGAGTGAGGTTAATGTGGCTTAATGACTGTGCCTGGTAGGTTGTCCAATTCAACATATGGTTCTTACCCGTCATCGGAAAACTGACCTTTAGGCATCAGCCTCCTGTCTTAGGTTGATACCACTGCAATTGGATCATACCCGTCACTGACTACCGGTCCAGCATATAGCCATTGGCCCCCAAATTTTAGACCATCACTAGCAGAAAGGAGGAGGATACAGAAATGCCACGACACCAAGCCAATTGACGGCTCCTTGGGAAAAATTGCATCACTGGTGACACCATCAGCAAAGATATGCCAGCAATACCACAATTAACATGGGGTGCGCTGGCAAGGAAATAAAAATTGCATCACTGGTGACACCATCAGCAAAGATATGCCAGCATTACCACAATTCGCTGCACCAAACGATAGTTACATAGTCCAGGCAAGTTCTGCAAGCAGTTCAAAGCGGAGGAATCTATCAATATGTCCATTTCCTTCCAAAATCCGTTTCCTCCCAAAGTAAGTTGACTCCTTGATTGAGCATTACTTGTTGAGTTATATTCATTGATGCATCAGTTTATACAGTTTACTGTGATAGCTATCATAGAAGCTGTAGTTTGGTTTTATCTTTGTCTTCACTGGCACTGGGATGAAGATAGGAATTCTGGAAATGATGCTAAAGAGACATTATCCTGAAAAGAATTATTAAATATAATGAAAAGGAAAGGTGAAAGTAAACAAACAGATCTGTTAACCTACTTTTAAAACAATCCTTAATAGCTGTTTACCTAATTTAAATTAAACCATTTAAATCACGTGAATAAAATAATAATAATAATAATAATTCGGATCCATTTTTTCATGAGCGCTCCTCATATAAGAAATATGGACATACGCACATATAGACATACAACACAAAACACAAGAGTGCACACAAACGTACAACACATAAGAAAATAGTAAAGGCCTTGTAGCTTTACCTGGGTAAAATCTCCATTGCAATGTTTAAAAACTCCACAGTCAAAAAATAAAACTGATCAGAAAAACATTAACCTAGGTTTGTATGAGCTCAAAAAATAAAAATAGAACCTTATGATGTGGAAAAATGCAATAATAAAATAGCTATTGAAAAAAGCATCCTGGTTAATCACTGTCGCAGATGTAAGAATGGCCAAGCTGGAGTTCTGGATATCAGCTGCTATGGATTTGAGTCAAATCATCTTCTTTTCGATCTGTAGAAATTGTTTTAGTTAATCTCTCTGGAATCCAAATCGGCTGCTGTTCTCCCTGTGGAAAACACAAACAGACCCCCGACTCCAGACAATCACTGGGTCAGGACCTTTCCATTGTCCTGTTAGAATATCTTTCCAAAGTACTTTAGGCTTATGTACATTTTTTGGATACATATGCCTTTCCGCAGCACTAAGTCCTGATGAATCCAAATTTAAAAAGTTTAGAGTAAAAAGCGTTATTTTAAGTTTATCTTTGGGGGATATATACCAGCTTCCAATTCCCTCTTTTTGCTTTAATAAGTATGTTTTAATAGTTTGATGAGCTCTTTCAACTATGCCTTGTCCCTGTGGATTGTATGGGATTCCTGTTATATGAGTAATACCAAATGATGAGCAAAATTGTTTAAAAGAGGTAGAGGTATACCCAGGACCATTATCGGTTTTTAACTGTTTAGGAACGCCCACAGTGGCAAAATTTTGTAAGCAATGAGCTATAACATCTTTAGTTTTTTTCTCCGGCATGAAGGGAGCCCATCAAAAATCTGGAAGAAGTATCAACTGTAACATGTAAATATTTTAATTTTCCAAATTCTGGCAAGTGTGTGACGTCCATCTGCCAAATATGGTTAGGTATCAGTCCTCTAGGATTGACTCCAAGATGAACTTGTGGTAAAAATGTCACACAATTTTGACATTGTTTTATTATATGTCTGGCTTGTTCCTTAGTTATTTTAAAATGCTTTTGTAAAGTATTAGCATTAACATGAAACCTTTTATGAAAATTTGTAGCTTCTTCAAATGTAGAGAAAATATGTATGTCATGTGTAGTTTTATCTGCTAAATCATTGCCTAAACTAAGGGCTCCAGGCAATCCTGTATGTGCCCTAATATGTCCTATAAAGAATGGATCTTTTCTGTCCCAGATTAGACTTTGTATAGTGGAAAACAAAGAGAAAACAGTAGAGGAAGGGGAAATCCTACCAGCATCTTCAAGAGATACTATAGCATTAACTACATACTGACTATCAGAAAATAAATTAAATACAGAATCTTTAAACATCAAAAAAGCTTATAAAACTGCATTAAGCTCTACCTTTTGAGCTGATTGTTTGGGTACTAAAAATGTAAAAGTTCGATCTGGGGTAACTACTGCTGCTGTACCATTATTAGACCCATCAGTGAATATATTTGGAGCATTCATGATAGGTGTTTCTCTTGTCATTTAAGGAAAAACTACAGGATGCTTAGACCAAAAAGACAACAAAGGATTAGATGGTAAATGATTATCAAATGAAACATTAGATTTACACATGATTATTGCCCAAGTATTTAACTCATTAGCTAACTCATCAATTTGATCCATAGTATATGGAGTAATAATTTTATTGGGAGAAATTCCAAACACTCCCTTTGCTGCTCTTATTCCTTTGAGTATTAATTGTCCTACAGCCTCAGGATACCTAGTAAGAATAGTGTTAGGAGAATAAGATAAATGTATCCACAATAATGGACCTTCTTGCCAAAATACTCCTGTAGGAATATTTTTTGTTGGTAGTACAATAAATAATAAAGGCAAACTTATATCAATTCTATCCAAATGCATATTTTCCATATATGTTTCAATAATTTTTAATGCCTTTCTTGCTTTAGGAGTTAACATGCGGGGTGAATTTGGATCTGATGGACCTTTTAGAATATCAAATAAAGGTCCCAACTCTCCTGTTGGTATACCTAGATAAGGCCTTATCCAATTCATGTCTCCTAATAACTTTTGAAAGTCGTTAAGTGATTTGAGTTGATCTACTCGTATTTGAATTTTTGGTGGACGGACCATGGTTGAGGATAATAGAACTCCTAAATAATTAATTGGAAAATTTAATTGTACTTTATCTATTGCTATCTATAGATTATAATTTTTTAATAAGTTTGTAAGTGTGGCATAACATTCCAGCAACATATTTTTATCTTTATGTGCCAATAATACATCATCCATATAGTGAAATATTTGTAGTTCAGGATTTTGATTTCTAAGTGGCTGGATTGCTTTGTTAACATATATTTGACACATAGTTGGACTGTTAGTCATCCCTTGAGGGAGTACTTTCCATTCATATCTCTGATCAGGACCTTCATGATTCAGTGCAGGGATAGTAAATGCAAAACGTGGACTATCCTCAGGATGAATTGGAATTGAAAAAAAACAATCTTTAATATCTATAACTAAAACATGCCAGGTTTTTGGCAAAGCAGACAATTGGGGAATCCCTGATTGAGCAGGTCCCATAATAACCATCTCATTATTAATGGCTCTTAAATCTTGCAATAATCTCCATTTACCAGATTTCTTTTTGATGACAAAAATGGGAGTATTATGGGGAGATACAGAAGGTTGTATATGTCCTTCCGCTAATTGTTGTTTGACCAGATCATGGGCTACTTGTATCTTTTCTTTAGTCAGGGGCCACTGAGGAACCCACACTGGTCTTTCTGATTTCCAAGTAATTTTGATTGTCTCAGTGGCCCTTTCTGAAAATCCAACCCATGTCTGTCTGTTCCTTGATCTATTTGTATTGGTGCTGCTATACCTTGCCCTTGTTTTCCTAATCTTTTTTCTTTCCTAAAGCCTTGTCTACCCCTAGTAGTGGGCGCATTAGGATTGATGTTATTTGTTAACGTCAAACCTAATTGATCTAGGACATCTCGTCCCCATAAATTTATAGGAAGATGATCCAATACATATGGCTGTATAGTTCCTTCACATCCTTCAGGATCCTTCCAATCTAATATCATAGAACTTCTATGGGGATTAGTCGCCACTCCTAGGCCTCGAAGCGTTTGAGTGGCTTGTTGTAATGGCCAATGTTTTGGCCATTCTTGACGAGATATGATGCTAAAGTCAGCTCCTGTGTCCAGTAGCCCATTAAACTCATGACCTTGAATATTTAGTTTTAGCATTGGGCGAGAATCTAAATTTAAAGACAACATAGCCCAATCTACACCTGTGGAGCCTAATCCCCTGGAACCTCTTTCTACACTATGACTAGGAAATTTATTATGTAGGCTGGGTATTATTAACAACTGTGCTATTCTATCTCCAGGTGAAATTACTGATATACCTCTTGGAGAATTAGCTATAATTTTTATTTCACCTACATAATCGGGATCAATTACCCCAGGACTTATCATAAGTCCTTTTAATGTAGATGAACTACGTCCCAATAATAAGCCTACTGTTCCTTGGGGAAGAGGTCCTTTTACTCCTGTGGGAATGATTTGAACTCCCATCTCTGGAGTTAATACTGCTCTGGCAGAGGTGCAGATGTCCAACCCTGCGCTCCCTCGGGTTTGTCTGATGAGGGATTTAATGGACAATGTGTCCTGGGCACTACCCTGATGGTGTTGCTGGGTTCCTCCACTGCCCGGTAGATTTGTGGTTGTGGGCCCCGGGGCATTGGGCCCCCCTGTCCATTTTTTGGCAATGGAGCCTGATGCCTTTCTCCACGATATCGTGGATAAATACCTGGTCTTTGTCCGTTTTTTGATAAGGGAGTACCCTCTATGGTGGTTTGAGAATGGCATTCATTAGCCCAATGTCTCCCTCTACGGCATCGTGGGCAAATACCCGGTATTCTATTCCTTTGATACCTACTTTTGTTAAACCCTCCTCCTATGGGGCAATTCCTTTTAAAATGTCCTGTTTGTTCACAATCATAGCATGTTTTTGGCCTGGCATCTAAAGCCTGTTGTACTGCAGCTGCCAAGACTTGCCCTTGTTCATTAATATCTCTACATAATTTAATATATGTGTTTAAATCTTCATGTCTCCATGGTCTAATAACCTCTCTGCAGCAACGATTTGCTTGGTCATAAGCCAGTTGTTTTATTAATGGCATTTCTTGTTCTGTATCCCCAAAAATTTTGGCAGCCGTTTGAATTAGCCTATCTACAAAGTCAGCATAAGGTTCATTAGCTCTCTGTATTACCTTAGATAGCTGACCTTGTAAATCTCCATGTCCTTGTAAAGTCTTCCATGCCCTAACTGCGTCTGCAGCAATTTGTGCATATATAGCAGGATCATATTCAATTTGTTGCCGTTGACCCTCATAAGGTCCTTTTCCTAACAACATATCTAGACTTCTTTGAGGGTAACCGGCTGCTGCATTTCGCCTAGCTGTCTCTGCACAAAATTCCTCATTGGCAACCTTCCATAACAAATATTGTCCTCCATTTAGTACAGATTTACACATGCTAGCCCAATCTGCTGGCGTCATGTCCAAGTTAGTAATGGACTCGACAATGCTTACCGTGAAGGGAGCTTGGGGACCACAGGTTGTTACAGCCTCCTTTAACTGCTTCACTGTTTTAAAATCTAAAGCACGGTGAATTCGCTGCCCTCCTGCCTGTTCAAGTACAGGGTATGCTAATCTTTGAGGTCCTGTCTCAGGATCCCATTTATCAACTACGGGGTTTGAGGGCCACTCAGCTGTCTCCATCGGTGGGGCTGTTGGTTGAATTACGCCCTCTTGTGATAAAACGGAGTTAGTAGCAGCCTCCTGTTTTGGCCTTTTTCCTAACAACCCCTTTTCCTTTAAATTTTCTTCCTCTGTCTGACTAGCTCGAGAGACCTTCTCTTTTGCTTGATCTAAAATGTCTTTCTCCATGGTCTGAACCTCTAACAATTTACTTAACATCTTTCGGTTTGTTTTTTACTAATTTCTAATCTACTATAAAGATAACGCAACCCAATAAGATAACACAAAACAAAACCGAAACTGAATGAAACAAGAACGGAATAAAAAAAATCGTTGTATCAATTTTCTCTTCCTCAGGGCCGACAAACTTCAAACCTTTATTTGCATTTTTTCCAGTTTACCTGAGAAATTTCTAGGGATAGGCAGCTTGAAACAAAAACAAGATAAATCAAAACAAGAATGCACTGTTTTTTTTTTTAAATGGTCACCCATTCTTTTGCTCTTCCTCAGGGACAGCAATTTCACTTACCTCCAAGCTTCAGAAGTTCCCCGCACGGGACGCCAAATGCCGCAGTCTGGCTGGGCACAAATGCCGCAGTCTGGCTGGGTACACAATCACGAGCCACCACACAGCTTGTAGATTCAAACAGCAACTCTTTATTCCCGAACTCACACCAGCCGTCTACAATCACGTTCTGGGGAAATCCACGTTCTCCGCCCAAATCCACCTCCACTGGGCTTCTGTCTCCCAAAAAATACTGTCTGAATCCCCTGAGAACTCAAGGGGAACTCAGGCAGCAGGATACGCCCTATTCCCAGGAGGAATAATCTTAAACCTGGAATGCCCTAAACCCGATTATCCTAAACCGGGAACACCCTAATCCGCCCTGGTCCTTGAGCAAGGTCACCTACATGCAATGTCACTGCAAAATGTCCTATTTCCATGAGTCCTTCCACTAAGCAACATGGGGTACGCTGGCAAGGAAATTGTCATACCTACTTGGCTAATGGCTCCCAGCACTATAGAGCATTCTCAACAAATACTCCATGAGGATGAAGTAGGGAAAAAAATGAAAACCAGCAAGGGAAGATCTACATTAAAGGGACAGTCAACCAAATGAGAAACCAAGACAAATAAAAAAACAGAAATAAATCAAAATGACAGGGAATACAAATCATATCTCAATCATAACCTTGAATGTTAATGGCTTAAACTCATCAATCAAAAGTAGATTGGCAGATTGGATTAAAAAGCAAGACCCAACAATATGCTGTCTTCAAGAGACTCACCTCATGGAGCAAAGACATCACAGGCTGAAGGTGAAAGGATGGAAAAAAAACTTATCATTCATACAGATTGCATAAACAAGCAGCGGTTTTCATTCTCAGATAAAGTAGACTTCAAACCAAAGTTAATCAGAAGAGACAAAGAAGGACATTTTATACTTCTTAGAGAAGTATATATAAGCAAGACATAACAAATATAAATATTTATGCTCCAAACAATGTAGCATCTATGTACATCAAACAAACCCTTCTCAATTTCAAGAGTCAAATAGACCACAATACAATAATACTGGGTGACTTTAACACACCTCTCTTATTACTGGATAGATCTTCCAAACAAAAACTAGATAAGGAAACTATAGAACTAAATAATACAATCAATAATTTAGACTCAACAAACATATATAGAATATTTCATCTATCAATGAGCAAATATACTTATTCTCAGCAGCACATGGCTCCTTCTCTAAAACAGACCATATGTTATGCCACAAAGCAACTCTTGGTAAATAAACACACACACACACACACACACACACACACACACACACACACACACACACACAGATAATACCTTGCATTCTATCAGACACAATGCAATGAAATTAGAAATGAATGATAAAATAAAAAATTCAAGCTATGGTAACAAATGGAGACTAAATAATATACTATTGAATGATGAATGGATAGTAGAAGAAATCAAGGATGAAATTAAAAAATTCTTGGAGATAATGAGAACATTTATACAGCTTATCAAAATGGGACACTATGAAAGCAGTACTAAGAGGAAAGTTTATTGCATTGAGTGCATTCATTGAAAGAATAAAA
This sequence comes from Marmota flaviventris, assembly GCF_047511675.1. NCBI lineage: Eukaryota > Metazoa > Chordata > Mammalia > Rodentia > Sciuridae > Marmota > Marmota flaviventris. The sequence goes on along the minus strand of NC_092513.1, from coordinate 23,634,760 downwards.
AGTCAACAAATAAATGACCTAACACTACATCTCAAAGCCCTATAAAAAGAAGAACAAATCTGTTGAGAGCCACAGCCGAAGGGGCCACAGCCGAAGGGGCCACAGCAAACTTCCAGCTGCCAGCAAACTTCCAGCTGCTGGCTGATGATTGGCTCACAGCGGCCCCAGCAACATCTAGCTGATTGGCTCCTTTGCGGTGATGCTCATTGGGCTGTTTCCCTGCCCTTTCAGACCACGGAGCTGCTCATTGGGGGACTTTTTTGGCTCCGCCCACGTGACCCAGCCAATCGGCCTCAAGAGCAGGAGGATTGTGGGAGGTGGAGAGAGAGGCTTGGGTTGGAGAGAGAGGCTTGTGGAAAGCTGGTGGTGGCAGTTGGGGCTCTGAGGGTTTTTCCTGAGAGGCTGTTTTGTTTGGCGTGTGTGGTTCTAAAAATAAAGTTAGTTTCTTTTGACAAGTGGCTCCTGATTGTGCCCAGCCAGACTGCGGCATTTGGTGGCTCGCACGGGGAGCGACTGAGGGTAAGTGATAAGGTAAACTGCTCGCCCCTGAGGGCAGGGCGAGAGGATGGGTAGCCATTTTAAGATTCCTCTTTTGTTTTGCTTCACTTTTGTTTTAAGTTGCCTGTCCCTGGAGATGAGTGAGACCGAAGAAAAACCGCTCACATCTGAGGAAAAACTATTTGCATCTGAGGAACAGATAGGGAGAAAGGTTATAATGATTTTTTGTTGTTCCATTTTTATTTCATTCTATCTCGGTTTTGTTTGGTGTTATCTTGTTGGGTTGTATTATAGTAGAAATATGGGATCAGAAATTAGTAAAAAACAAACCGAAAGAGTGTTAAGTAAATTGTTAGAGGAAGGAGGCATCCCAGTAAAATCAAGAGCAGTCAGGGCATACGTTGATACAATACAAAAATGTAGCCCATGGCTTTTTAAGGAGGAGTTGTTAAATACATCACAATGGAACCATCATGGTGAAGATTTAAAAAGAATAGAAAAGAAAAGCCCAGGGACTCTGCCAGTTGGCACATTGCCATTGTGGACGTTGGTATCTTGTTTGCTTAGTCCAAAACCTTCAGTTCAGACAAAGGTAGAGGAAGGAGAAGACATATTGATTCAAGTAAAAGAGAAGGTCTCTCAAGTTAGTCAGACAGAGGAAAAGATTCAAGTAAAAGAGAAGGTCTCTCGAGCTAGTCAGACAGAGGAAAAAATTCAAGTAAACGAGAAGGTTTCTCGAGCTAGTCAGACAGAGGGAAAGATTCAAGTAAAAGAGAAGGTCTCTCGAGCTAGTCAGACAGAGGAAAAAATTCAAGTAAAAGAGAAGGCCTCTCAAGCTAGTCAGACAGAGAAAGAAAGTGTAAAACAGAAAAAGCCATCAGGGGGAAAGTTACAACAGGAGACTGCTACTAACACCTTTCTATCACCAGAGGGTGTAAGTGTCCAACCAACAGCACCACCTCTACAGGAGACTGCTACTAACACCTTTCTATCACCAGAGGACGTAAATGTCCAACTAACAAGGCCACCTCCATATGCTGGGAGGCCCCCAACCCCTGCAGTTGATAGTTGGGATCCTGAGACAAGATCTCAAATATTAACATGCCCTGTATTTGAGGCAAGAGGGCAGCGAGTTTACCATGTTTTAAATTTCAAAACAGTGAAGCAGCTAAAAGAGGCTGTAACAACCTATGGTCCTCAAGCACCCTTCACTGTAAGCATGGTCGAATCCATTAACAACTTGAACATGACGCCAGCAGAGTGGGCTAATATGTGTAAAGCTGTGCTAAATGGAGGACAATACCTGTTATGGAAGGTTGCCAATGAGGAATTTTGCAAGGAGACGGCTAGGTGAAATGCAGCAGCTGGTTATCCTCAGAGAAATCTAGATATGTTGTTAGGAAAGGGACCTTATGAGGATCAGCAGCAACAAATTGCATATGATCCTGGTGTATATGCACAAATTGCTATAGATGCAATTAAGGCATGGAAGACTTTACAAGGACATGGAGGTTTACAAGGTCAATTATCTAAGGTAATACAAGGAGCTAATGAACCTTATGCTGAATTTGTAGATAGGCTTATTCAAACAGCTACCAGAGTTTTTGGGAATACAGAACAAGCAATGCCATTACTAAAACACCTGGCTTATGAGCAAGCGAATCGTTGGTGCAGAGATATCATTAGACCATGGAAACATGAAGATTTAAACACATATATTAAATTATGTAGAGACATTAATGAACAAGAGCAAGTCGTGGCAGCTGCAGTAAAACAGGCTTTAGATGCCAGAGACATTAATGAACAAGGGCAAATTGTGGCAGCTGCAGTAAAACAGGCTTTAGATGCCAGGCCAAGAACATGCTACAATTGTGAACAAACAGGACATTTTAAAAGGAATTGCCCCATTGGAGGAGGGTTTAACAAAACTAGGTATGAAAGGAGTAGAATACCTGGTATTTGCCCACGATGCCGTAGAGGGAGACATTGGGCTAATGAATGCCGTTCTCAAACCACCATAGAGGGTACTCCATTATCAAAAAATGAACAAGGACCAGGTGTTTATCCACGATATTGTGGAGAAAGGCATCAGGCTCCATTGCCAAAAAATGGACAGGGGGGCCCAATGCTCCGGGGCCCAAAACCACAAATATACGGAGCACTGGAGGAACCCAGCAACACCATCAGGGTAGTTCCCAGGACATATTGTCCATCAGATCCCTCATCAGACAAACCAGAGGGAGCGCAGTGTTGGACATCTGCGCCTCCGCCAGAGCAGTACTAACTCCAGAGAAGGGAGTTCAAATCATTCCCACAGGGGTGAAAGGACCTCTTCCCAAAGGAACAGTAGGCTTATTATTAGGACGCAGCTCTTCTACTCTAAAAGGACTTATGATAAGTCCTGGGGTAATTGATCCTGATTATGAAGGTGAAATAAAAATTATAGCCAGTTCTCCAAAGGGTATATCAGTAATTTCACAAGGAGATAGAATAGCACAGTTACTAATAAGACCCAGCCTACATGATAAATTTTCCAGTCGTACTGTAGAAAGAGGTTCCAAGGGATTAGGCTCCACAGGTGTAGATTGGGCTATGTTGTCTTTAAATTTAGATTCTCACCCCATGCTAAAACTAAATATTCAAGGACATGAATTTAATGGGCTACTGGATACAGGTGCAGACCTTAGCATCATCTCTCGTCAAGAATGGCCAAAACATTGGCCAGTACAACAAGCCACTCAAACGCTTCGAGGCCTAGAAGTGGCGACTAATCCCCATAGAAGTGCAATGGTATTAGATTGGAAGGATCCTGAAGGATGTGAAGGAACTATACAGCCATATGTATTGGATCATCTTCCCATAAATTTATGGGGACGAGATGTCCTAGACCAATTAGGTTTGACATTAACAAATAACATCAACCAAAATGCACCCAATATTATGACTAGACAAGGTTTTAGGAAAGGAAAAAGATTAGAAAAACAAGAACAAGGTATAGCAGCACCAATACAAATAGATCAAGGAACAGACAGACATGGGTTGGATTTTCAGAAAGGGCCACTGAGACAATAAAAATTACTTGGAAATCAGAAAGACCAGTATGGGTTCCTCAGTGGCCCCTGACTAAAGAAAAGATACAAGCAGCCCATGACCTGGTCAAACAACAATTAGCGGAGGGACATATACAACCTTCTGTATCTCCCCATAATACTCCCATTTTTGTCATCAAAAAGAAATCTGGTAAATGGAGATTATTGCAAGATTTAAGAGCCATTAATAATGAGATGGTTATTATGGGACCTGCTCAATCAGGGATTCCTCAATTGTCTGCTTTGCCAAAAACCTGGCATGTTTTAGTTATAGATATTAAAGATTGTTTTTTTTCAATTCCAATTCATCCTGAGGATAGTCCACGTTTTGCATTTACTATCCCTGCACTGAATCATGAAGGTCCTGATCAGAGATATGAATGGAAAGTACTCCCTCAAGGGATGGCTAACAGCCCAACTATGTGTCAAATATATGTTAACAAAGTAATCCAGCCACTTAGAAATCAAAATCCTGAACTACAAATATTTCACTATATGGATGATGTATTATTAGCACACAAAGCTAAAAACACATTGCTAGAATGTTATGCCACACTTACAAACTTATTTTAAAAATATAATCTAGAGATAGCAATAGATAAAGTACAATTAAATTTTCCAATTAATTATTTAGGAGTTCTATTATCCTCAACCATGGTCCGTCCACCAAAAATTCAAATACGAGTAGATCAACTCAAATCACTTAATGACTTTCAAAAGTTATTAGGAGACATAAATTGGATAAGGCCTTATTTAGGTATACCAACAGGAGAGTTGGGACCTTTATTTGATATTCTAAAAGGTCCATCAGATCCAAATTCACCCCGCATGTTAACGCCTGAAGCAAGAAAGGCATTAAAAATCATTGAAACATATATGGAAAATATGCATTTGGACAGAATTGATATAAGTTTGCCTTTATTATTTATTGTACTACCAACAAAAAATATTCCTACAGGAGTATTTTGGCAAGAAGGTCCACTATTATGGATACATTTATCTTATTCTCCTAACACTATTCTTACTAGGTATCCTGAGGCTGTAGGACAATTAATACTCAAAGGAATAAAAGCAGCGAAGGGAGTGTTTGGAATTTCTCCCAATAAAATTATTACTCCATATACTATGAATCAAATTGATGAGTTAGCTAATGAGTTAAATACTTGGGCAATAATCATGTGCAAATCTAATGTTTCATTTGATAACCACTTACCATCTAATCCTTTATTGTCCTTTTGGTCATCGCATCCTGTAATTTTTCCAAAAATGACAAGAAAAACACCTATCATGAATGCTCCAAATATATTCACTGATGGATCAAATAATGGTACAGCAGCAATAGTTACACCTGATCAAACTTTTACATTTTTAGTACCCAAACAATCAGCTCAAAAGGTAGAGCTTAATGCAGTTTTACAAGCTTTTGTGATGTTTAAAGATTCTGTATTTAATTTATTTTCCGATAGTCAGTATATAGTTAACGCTATAGTATCCCTTGAAGATGCTGGTAGGATTTCCCCTTCCTCTACTGTTTTATATTTGCTTTCCACTATACAAAGTCTAATCTGGGACAGAAAAGTTCCATTCTTTATAGGACATATCAGGGCACATACAGGATTGCCTGGAGCCCTTAGTTTGGGCAATGATTTAGCAGATAAAACTACACATGACATACATATTTTCTCTACACTTGAAGAAGCTATAAATTTTCACAAACGGTTCCATGTCAATGCTAATACTTTACAAAAGCGTTTTAAAATAACTAAGGAACAAGCTAGACAAATAATAAAACAATGTCAAAATTGTGTGAACTTTTTACCACAAGTTAATCTTGGAGTCAATCCTAGAGGATTGATACCTAACCATATTTGGCAGATGGACATCACACACTTGCCAGAATTTGGAAAGTTAAAATATTTGCATGTTACAGTTGATACTACTTCTGGATTTTTGATGGGCTCCCTTCATGCCGGAGAAAAAACTAAAGATGTTATAGCTCATTGCTTACAAAATTTTGCCACTGTGGGCGTTCCAAAACAGTTAAAAACAGATAATGCCCCTGGTTATACTTCTACCTCTTTTAAACAATTTTGCTCATCATTTGGCATTACTTATACAACAGGAATCCCATACAATCCACAGGGACAAGGCATAGTTGAAAGAGCTCATCAAACTATTAAAACATACTTATTAAAGCAAAAAGACAGAATTGGGAAGGGGTATATATTCCCCAAAGATAAATTTAAAATAACCCTTTTTACTCTAAACTTTTTAAATTTGGATTCATCAGGACTTAGTGCTGCGGAAAGGCATATGTGTCCAAAAAATGTGCATAAGCCCAAGGTACTTTGGAAGGATATTCTAACAGGACAATGGAAAGGTCCTGACCCTGTAATTGTCTGGAGTTGGGGGTCTGTTTGTGTGTTTCCACAGGGAGAACAGCAGCTGATTTGGATTCCAGAGAGATTAACCAAGGTCCTGACCCAGTGATTGTCTGGAGTCGGGGGCCCGTTTGTGTGTTTCCACAGGGAGAACAGCAGCCGATTTGGATTCCAGAGAGATTAACTAAAGCGATTTCTACAGACCAAAAAGAAGATGATTTGACTCAAGTCCATAACAGCTGATATCCAAAACTCCAGTTTGGCTATCCTTACATCTGTGATAGAACCAGGATGCTTTTTTCAATATCAATTTTATTATTGCCCTTTTCCACATTCTATTTCGTTTTTTGAGCTCATACAGACCTAGGTTAATGTTTTGCTGATAAGTTCTATTTTTTGACTATAGAGTTTTTAAACATTGCAATGGAAATTTCACCTGTAAAAAGTTATAAGGCCTTTACTATTATGTTATGTGTTGTATGTATTATATTATGTGTGCACACTTGTGTTTTGTGTTATATGTTTGAATGTACGTATGTCCATATATCATATATGATGAGCGCTCATGAAAAAATGGATCCAAATTTTTTTTTATATTCATGTGATTTAAATGGTTTAATTTAAATTGGGTAAACAACTGTTGAGGATTGTTTTAATATGTGAACAAAAAAGGAGGTTAACAGACCTGTTTGTTTACTTTTACCTTTCCTTTTCATTATATTTAATAATTCTCTTAAAGATAATGTAAATTGTTAAGAAAATTGTTTTCTTTTAGTGCCTTCTGGAATGTTACATAATTTTTTCTTTAGCCATTATTGCCAGAATTCCTATCTTCATCCCAGTGCCGGTGAAGACAATGTAAATTGTTAAGAAAATTGTTTTCTTTTAGTGCCTTCTGTAATGTTACATAATTTTTTCTTTAGCCATTATTGCCAGAATTCCTATCTTCATCCCAGTGCTGGTGAAGTCAAAGATAAAACAAATCTACAGCTTCTGCAATAGCCATCACTGAACTGCTTGCAGAACTTGCCTGGACACATTGTGAACTCACCTGTATGCATTGTGAACTATCTGTTGGTGCAGTGACTTGTGGTAGTGTTGGGGTATTTTTGCTGATGATGTCATCGGTGGTACAATTTTTCCAAAAGGAGCTGTCAATTGGCTTGGTGTATCTTCCTCCCTTCTGCTTGTCATGATCGTCCAGCTAAAATTTGGGGGCCAACAGAGGTGAGGCTAAGAACCTCACCCCCCCCCCCCCCCGCTGGTACAAAGACCTCTCCACAGGTGTGGCTGTACTGGACCGGTAGTCAGTGACGGGTAAGATCCAATTGCAATGGTACCAACCTAACGGGTAAGGACCATATGTACTATTGGACAACCTAAGGCAGGCACGGTCCCTAAGCCACATGCTTTTTGTTTAAACAGAGAGGGGGAGATGTTGAGAGCCACAGCCGAAGGGGCCACAGCCGAAGGGGCCACAGCAAACTTCCAGCTGCCAGCAAACTTCCAGCTGCTGGCTGATGATTGGCTCACAGCGGCCCCAGCAACATCTAGCTGATTGGCTCCTCTGCGGTGATGCTCATTGGGCTGTTTCCCTGCCCTTTCAGACCACGGAGCTGCTCATTGGGGGACTTTTTTGGCTCCGCCCACGTGACCCAGCCAATCGGCCTCAAGAGCAGGAGGATTGTGGGAGGTGGAGAGAGAGGCTTGGGTTGGAGAGAGAGGCTTGTGGAAAGCCGGTGGTGGCAGTTGGGGCTCTGAGGGTTTTTCCTGAGAGGCTGTTTTGTTTGGCGTGTGTGGTTCTAAAAATAAAATTAGTTTCTTTTGACAAGTGGCTCCTGATTGTGCCCAGCCAGACTGCGGCACAAATCAACACCAAAAGCAGTAGAAGACAGGAAATAATTAAAATTAGAGCTGAAATTAATACAATTGAAATTAAAAAGTTAAAGAAATTGACAAAACAAAAAGTTGGTTCTTGATAAAATAAATAAAATAGATAACCCTCTGGTTATAATGAAGAGAAAAATTACTAAAATACAAGATGAAGAAGGAAATAACACAACGGACATGTCTAAAATACAGAAGATAATTAGAAACTATTTTGAAAATTTATACTGCAATAAAATAGAAAATATTGAAGACATCAACAAATTTCTTGAGACATATGACCTACCTAAACTGAATAAGGAGGTAATATTTCAAGGAGATCAATTTCAAGTAATGAAATAGAAAACACCATCAAAAGCCTACCAACAAAGAAAAGCCTAGAACTGAATGAATTCTCAGCCAAAGTTCTACAAGACTCTCAAAGAAGAATTAACACCAATACGCCTCAAAGTATTCTATGAAATAGAAAAGGAGGGAACCATTCCAAACTCATTCTATGAAGCTAATATCACCCTAATACCCAAACCAGACAAAGACACATTAAGGAAAGAAAACTTCAGACTAATATCCTGATAAACATAGATGCAAAAATTCTCAATAAAATTCTGGCAAATGGCATACAAAAACATATTAAAAAGATAGTGTACCATGATCAAGTGGGATTCATCCCAGGGATGCAGGGTTGGTTTAACATATGGAAATCAATAAATGTAATTCATCATATTAATAGACTTAAAAACAAGAATCATATGATCATCTCAATAGATTCAGAAAAAGAATTTAACAAAAATACAGCACATCTTTATGTTCAAAACACTAGAAAAACTAGGGATAGTAGGAACATACCTCAAAATTGTAAAAGCTATATATGCTAACCTCAAAGCCAGCATCATTTTAAATGGAGAAAAAATGAAAGCAACCCCTCTAAAACCTGAAACAAGTCAAGGATGTCCTCTTTCACCACTTCCACCATGCAGCCAGCGCATTGGTTTCATTAATGAGGTTCTTGGCATAAAAGTTAGCTAGCAGAGATCGAAATAAAACACAGTTACCTTTTTCTACGACCAGGTCCGAGACGGCTCCCCTCTCTGGCTCCAACCTCGAACCACCCGTAGGGCAGCAAGGATTACTCAAGGCTAGCAGGAGAGAGAGAGCGCAAGCACGCCAGGGAGTAGCCTTTTATTGGGGAACAAGAAATTCAGGGGAGAATTCCATCCAATGAAGGTTGAGGGGGGGCCGCACTCCAAGGTCAGGGTCAGTGATTGGGCCCCCGAGGTCAGTGGTCAGTCACACCCCCACACGGATGGGTTCTCTCATCAGGAGAGGGCCGGGAAAGTTCTGACACAGCCAGAACGCCTCAGACCCAAACCGGGAGTCGCCCAGTCACATGTGAGAATGGCTCTCCACAACCACTTCTATTCAACATCATCCTTGAAACTCTTGCCAGAGCAATTAGCAAAAAAAAGAAATTAAAGAGATACAAATAGGTAAAGAAGAACTCAAACTATCACTATTTTCTGATGACATGATTCTATATCTAGAAGATCAAAAAATTCCACCAGAAAACTTCTAGAACTAATAAATGAATTCAGCAAAGTAGCAGGATATAAAATCAACACCCATAAATCAAACCCATTCCTATACATCAATGATAAATCCACTGAAAGAGAGATTAGGAAAACTACCCCATTCACAATAGCCTCAAAAAAAAATGGGAATCAATCTATCAAAAAAGGTGAAAGACCTCTACAATGAAAACTACAGAACACTGAAGAAAGAAAATGAAGAAAACCTCAGAAGATGGAAAGATCTCCCATGCTCCTGGATAGGCAGAATTAATATTGTCAAAATGGCCATACTACCAAAAGCATTATACAGATTTAATGCAATTCCTATTAAAACCCCAATGACATTCTTCATAGAAAAATAAAAAGCAATCATAAAATTTATTTGGAAAAATAAGAGACCCAGAATAGCTAAAGCAATCCTTAGCAAGAAAAATGAAGCAGGAGGCATCACAATACCAGATCTTAAACCATTCTACAGAGCCTATAGTAACAAAAATGGCATGGTATTGACATCAACATAGACTTGTAACCAATGGTACAGGATAGAGGACACAGAGACAAACCCACATAAATATGGTTATGTCATACTAGACAAAGGTGCCAAGAACACTCACTGGAGAAAAGATAGCCTACTCAACAAATGGTGCTGGAAAAACTGGAAACCCATATGTAGCAAATGAAATTAAACCTCTATCTCTCACCCTGCACAAAAAATCAACTCAACGTGGATCAAAGACTTAGGCAGTAGAACAGAGACCCTGCACCTAATAGAAGAAAATTAGGCCCAAATCAACACATTAGCCTAGGATCTGACTTCCTTAACAAGACTCCTAAAGCATAAGAAGTAAAATCAAGAATCAATAAATGGGATGGATTCAAATCAAAAAGCTTCTTCTCAGCAAAATAAACAATCAATACCATGAGGAGAGATTCTACAGATTGGGATAAAATCTTTACCACATGCACTTCTGATAAAGCATTAATCCCTAGGATATATAAAGAACTCAAAAAACTTAACACCAAAAAAACAAATAACCCCATCAATAAATGGGCTAAGGAACTGAACAGGCACTTCACAGAAGAAGAAATACAATCGATCAACAAACATATAAAAAAGTACCCAACATCTCTAGCAATTAAAGAAATACAAATCAAAACTACGCTAAGATTTCATCTCACTCCTGTCAGAATGGCTATCATCAAGATTACAGGAAACAATAAATGTTGACGAGGATGTGGGGGAAAAGGTACACTCATACATTGCTGGTGGGACTGCAATTGGTACAACCACTATGGAAAGCAGTATGGAGATTCCTCAGAAAACTGGGAATGAAACCACCATTTGACCTAGCTATTCCACTCCTCGGTTTATACCCAAAGGACTTAAAATCAGCATACTAGAGAACTGCAGCCACATCAATGTTTATAACAGCTCAAATCACAATAGCTAAACTATGGAACTAACCTAGGTGTCCCTCAATAGATGAATGGATAAAGAAAGTGTGATATATGTACTCAATGGAATATTACCCAGCTTTAAAGAAGAGTGAAATTATGGCACTCACCAGTAAAAGCATGGAATTGGAGAATATCATGCTAAGCAAAATAAGCCAATCCCATAAAACCAAAGCCCAAATGTTTTCTCTAATATGTGGATGCTAATTCATAATAAGGCAGGGGGCACTAAAGAAGAATAGCATTACCTTAGATTAGGTAGAGAAAAGTGATGGGAGGGGAGGGGAGGGGACGTGGGGATAGGAAAGATAGTAAAATAAAACAGACATTATTACTGTATGTATATATGGGACTACATGACCAATATGATTCTGCAACATGTACTCCCAGAAAAATGAGAAATTATATCCCATCTATGTATGATATATCAAAGTGCATAAATGCATTCTACTGTCATGTATAATTAATTAAAACAAATTTAAAAATTAATTTTAAAAAAAAGTCCATCAACATCTACAAAAAAGTTTAAAATAAACAAATAAATAAGTAAAGCTTGCTATGTTGGGAATCTGGACCTCACAAATATAGGTGATGTACCTTCAGGTGATGAGCATTTTGTACCAATTAAAGACAGTTATATATTACAGAGGTGTCTTATTTTTTCTATACATCTGAAGTACAAACTGATAAAATGGTCTGGTACGCTTCCCTAGGCAAGCCTACCATGCAGGCTGCTTTACTAACACAAGATTGTATACTGCCTCATGGATGATTTGCCCTTATGGTGCCTATGAAACACTCGTCATACTCTCCATAGGTTAGCAATAAGTAACCTATTCCTGCCAATCAGACCAGCCATCGGATCTACCCAGAACTCACTGTGACTGCAGCACAAGGATATCTCTGGTTATACCAACTGGCAAATGAGACCAAATGGACTTGGATAAAACAGAACTGGACTAAAACACAATACCTCTCATGCTTTAACCCAAGTGTCTAAACAAACAAATGCTATCTTAATTTTCTTAGCTTGCTAGCTGATAGGTTCTTGCTCTTTGGGTTGCTGTTACAAGATATGGATGCCATGTGCCTCTAGTGCCCTGTCCTGAGGGCCTTGGAAAACATGGGATGGTTTGAGATTGTGAGAGATGTTAAGGGCTTCTGAGGCACTGAAGGGTAGGGTGTTGGGGTGCACCCTAGTCAGTGCCTAGGACAGCTTTCAGTGAGATAAGGCAGACTTTAAAAGAATGTGGAAAGGAGGAAATGCAGAGGGGGAGCTGGCCACTCATCTCCAGTGCTTAGAAGAGGGTCTATACAGAGTGACCTTCGTGGAAAAGTAAAGGAATGTACTCATAAAACATTTGAGGAGATCCAGTGCAGCAGGCGTGCAACCTATCTGATATATTCCCCCAGCTCATAGGTGTGGTGCGGCCCTCTATTGCATCCCAGCCAGCCACCAGAGAGGAGTGAACAATAAAATGTCCAAAACCTCTGCACTAAGTCCTTCAAGTTCTTTTTTTGGAGTTGGGAAAGAGTACACTGGAGTGTTTGCAACCCTGGGGTTGAACACAGGGCTAGATTTTTTTGGGAGAGTGGCAGATTGTTGTGAGTGAGCTGTCACTAACATAGACCAAACACACAAGGTCAGAATTCATTAAATAATAATAAATTCACAGGCAAAACTACCTTCAGTGGTGGCAGTTCACCAAATATTTGTAGGTCACTTGATAGTCACAAGCCAGGCAAACACAAGTTCTTTTATTCCAATCTAAAGGCTAAGAAAGGGTTAAGCCTGGAGCAGACATGGAATGCAAAGAGACACTGTAGGTGGTCAGATAAGACCAGCCCTGAACTTATTCAGGGCCCAGAGCTGTCAAAGCACAGCAACTTATCTAGGCCAGGACCCAGATGGACAGCAGTTTTGCAGTGTTGGCTTGGACATCCGTTTGAGATGTCAGTTTGGAATTGGCCACTGAATGGTCACCATGGGCAGAAGAAACCTCCGTTTGCTGAGGCCCAAGGATAGTGATTCAGAGGTTCATCACTGTGACGATTTTCCTGAGCAAGGCTTTTTTTTTGTCAAGGGACCAGGTGACAGGGTCAATGTGCTGCTACACCTCCTTTTCTGGGCTAGAACATAAGGATTGATTCATTCATGGTCTGGGATGCTTAAACAGCTCATGGGCCTGGTTTTTCCACTGTGGGTTCAAGATGCCCAGGCATCCATATGCTTCCAATGAATTTGATATGTCCATAGTTGATCATTTTATTAGCATGTAATTTGTTTATCAGTTTGTGCCTTATGATTTTGCTAGGCAGATGGTGGTTGTGTGCTTATACAAACAAGGTGTAGAGTTATTCTGTCTCAGCATTTAAACTCAAAGTAGAGTAACCCATGGCAAACCACTGCTTTATAAAAATGGAACAACATAGGTTTAGGCATAGTCTGAAAACTACTATTCCATACATCATAGAATAACTACAACCTGGAGCAGAGCACAGCCTGCTCCCCACACAGATGTACCCCCAAATGGAGTAATCAAAGCTCTCTTCAAAGACCTCCACTCCTCCCTTCCACCCAGGTCCGTCCCTGGGTACCAAACTTTTCTCACCACAGCCTTTCCTTGAAATTGCACCTGTGTTCCTGGAAGGGACAATGCTTCGCTAGCATGAGATCTCTCAACAGCGCAGCCAGATTCAGAGCAGGTCAGAGAAGAAGTGACAGCAATCAGCCCAGATTGATGAGACACAGGACGTATGTGAGCCTGCGACAGTCTCTCCTTGCAGGAAGAGAGATAAAGACCAGGTGAAGGACACTGGGGGAAGGTGCTGGAGGTCGAACCTGACTAGGAATGAAGGGGCAAATTTCTTCAGGAAAAGATCTTCTGGGAAAAGTTTTCCCTGGACAGAGAATGGAGAGCCCGCCCCCAGGTCAGGTCAGAGATAGCCTGCCCTGAGGCCAGAGTGGACAGGAGGCAGAGCAGAAGGATGACTGCAGATGTGGAGGAGGCCCTGTGTTTGACCATGACTGCCTCCAGAATCTCAGATCGTACCTCCCTGGGTTGGCCTGCTTACTCAACAGAAGACTTCTAGTGGATCTTTCCCTGGTGGGCAAGGCCTCATTGATCATTTGTCTTTTAAAAAGCTATTTTGAGACATTTCCTAGGCCTACTAACCTGAGAGCAAGGCCAGCCTTGGGTGCCAGGAGCAATGAGGATATCTGTCTTTGGTTCTTCTTAGCCTGGGTCAAACCATTTTTAATTGTGAGGCCATTAGCCTAAGAGAGACAGTGAACCACAGGGTGAAGTTAAACTGCAACACAACGATCAGAATCTGCCAACTATCCCTAACTAGAAATTTCTCACCAGATGATACCACATATGGCGAACACACAACCGTAGCCAATCTAGTAATTCCTTGGTTTTGCTCTTACATTCAGCCCATGAAATCCCCAGGATCACGCTGCTGAAGCCAAGCTCTCTGAATCTCTTTTTGTTCTGAGTGCTGCCTGGTTCACAAATTGTCCTTTGCCTAAATAAATTTCTTAAGGCTAATTTATTGATAATATTTCTTTTAATACCTGATATTACCTGCTACAGTTTGAATTTTAAGCATCCCCCAAAGGTTTATGTGATGAAGGGTTACTCTCCAGCTTGGTGCTATTGAGATATGGAGGAGCCTTTAAGAGGGAGGGCATCATGGGAGGCTTTTAGGTCTTTGGGGATCTGACCTCCCACCATGAAGTAAGTAGTTTTGCCCCACCATGTGCTTCTGCCATAATGTACCACCTCACCACAGACCCAAAGGCAAGAAGGCCAACCAATCATGGACTGAAACCTCCAAACCTGTGAGTCAAAATAAACTTTTACTCTTAATAAGTTAATTACCCCAGGTATTTGTTGCAGTGCTGGAAACTCTATCACACTACCTGACTTCCAGATATAGCCAATATTTTTCCAAAAATTCCTGGGGTCACCAGGGGTTGGGAGGGCACCTCACTATGCCAAAGAAGCTATTTTACTGACCTGAGTTTCTCCCTCTTCAGCTCTGAAAGGTCGTGTTTGTTATGGAGGCCCCTGGGGCCTGGTGTCCAAGGGGCAGCTGCTGTGGCCATGATGGTTGCAGGCCATACTCTCAGAGACCCTTCCTATGGCTGACAGGGTCTCTCGTGAATTTTACAAATACGGCCATCTCACATTCTGCTATCTCATGCTTCAAGACTCTCTTCCCCTAGATGCAGCAGCGGGTAGGGGTGCTCCAGCTTCTCAGGCAAATGGACTCCTTGCTGAGCCTTTTCTACCAGGCCTCCAAGCAAGCTCAGACCTGTCTCCCTGAGTCCCTGCTGTGCAGGAGAGACACAGGTCACTCGGCTTCTCTAGAAAGAAAGTCTATTGACTTAAGAGGAAGAAGAAAGCTTGCTAGGGTGATGGGATTAATTGCTGTTAAAGCTTTAAGCGTGAGGATGATTACCCTGCAGCCCACCAGCTGTCCCCTTGCAATCTGGGTGCTGCTCTGCTTTGGAGAGGCCGGAGGTTCCATGGCCGGAGGGGTCCCAGCAGAGAATGCTCCCTGTTAACACCTCTGGTTGCTTGTAGGGAAAACTTCCAGGTTGCTTTGTGTAATTTTTGTTTCCCCTTCTCTTTTCTCACCTCTCTGTGGAGGCCACTGGCCAAAATCAATCACCTCTTCTCTCTCTCTCTCTCTCTCTCTCTCTCTCTCTCTCTCTCTCACACACACACACACACACACACACACACACACACACACATTTGTTCTCTCACCTGCTTCAACCCAGCCTAGGGGAGACATTTCACTTGCACAAACCAGGAGGATAACAGATCAACCATTAATATGCAGAGCCTGAGATCCAGGAATTGACTCTTGGGTGAGGGGATGTAGGCTGGGCTGACGTCAGAAGCAAACTCTGGATTCTCTATTCTTGATGCCAACTCTGTCTCACCTTCTGTCAAATGGATCTTAGCCACCTGCGGTCCTGAGAAGTGCCCAGATGCAGCCAACTTGCCCAAAGCCAGGCTTCTTCCCACTGATTTAGTAACAGGTCACTAACAAGATAAAGGACCAAGGAAGATCACAAACAATATGTTTGTGTGTGCGGAGATCAAGGTCAGAATCCAGAACTGCAGAGATTTCCACGTGTGGGGTTTTTTTAGGTAACCAGTTGTGCCTCAAGTGCCCTGAAATATCCTGTAAAAAGGGCACCACACTGCCAAGGGCCAAGCTGCTCCACCTCCCTGACCCCTGAGTCACACTGCAAAGGGCCTAATCTGGACACCAGCCCGGGGACCAAAGGCAAGAGGGATGGTGACAGAGGACAGAGTTGGGAGCTAGAGATGGCCTACTGCCCCTATCTTACCCTCTCCAAGGCCACCACTGCTTTACACATGCGCAGCCGGCCGGCCTCTGACCTTACAGAAAGACTGACACTACCTTTAACTGCCTGTTTCCTGACTTCCTGCACTGGCGGTGTAATGAGAACCGAACGTGATGGAATCAAAAACATTCAGTGCGAGCTTTGGTGACAAACCCTCACTTGACAGAGGCCTTGGTTTTAATAGCTGTCCTTCTGGTTCAGGATGCA
The DNA here is from genome assembly GCF_047511675.1 of Marmota flaviventris. Taxonomy (NCBI): domain Eukaryota; kingdom Metazoa; phylum Chordata; class Mammalia; order Rodentia; family Sciuridae; genus Marmota; species Marmota flaviventris. Next base: position 23,618,283 of record NC_092513.1, on the reverse strand, counting down.
GGGGGTGGCCTCTGATAATATGTTACTGAGTATGGCTTTTTGTATGTGAAGCTTACAAAGCAGAAAGGTTCTTTACTTACTATACGGCTTTGCTGCTTATAAATTCACCTCTGTGAACCACCTGGGAGGAGTGGGAAACATATTTGCTTCAGGGGTTGAGAGAGTGCACAGAGGAAAATTGTGTTCCTTCAAGTTAAAACTGTAGAACGCTGAGCGATAGCGGTACAGGGGTTCACTACAGGAAGGCAGGGGGCTGAGAGAAGACTCTGGCTGTGAACAGAACATCTGACAGCTGTGACCATAGTCCAGTTGTATGTCCATATGGTGACATACAACTGAGAGAAGAAAGTTTTCAGCAAGCCACTCCAGGGAGAACAAACCCCCAGAGAGGTCACTCTAGATTCCCACCCCATCACCTGCCCAGAGCATCCCTGACTTTTCTGTACATCCCCCCCCACACACACACACACCTATACCCCAAGACAGGAACAGGGAGGAAAGTAGAACAGTGAGTGCCATTCCCTAGCCTCTACCTTGGCAGTTGTTTTGTTCCTAACCAGCCTTGAGGAGGGGAAGAAGGAATGTCAACTATGAAGAAAAGTTAAGCAATTTTAATTAGGGATTTGAAATGCAAATGTCAACACACTGAGCCTGGGGGACAATGGTTCACAATAGTGGTGGTGATATCTTCTAGAGAAGCTAAGAGGATGCTTGGAAATACCCACTGAACCAGTGTCCAGGTGGGAGAGAGAGGAAAGGAGACAGCTGATTCTCAGGAGAGGACACACATGGAGACTCTGAAACCATCTAGCCTGCAAACTGAGACCAAGGGGGCTCTAGCCCATGCCCAAACCCAGAGCACTGGGTAAGGGGTACAAGGGCTCTATATAGTCCTGCCCTAGACAGAGTTTTTAAATATTTTGGGTTTTGCCTCCTTCAACAAATAATCAAGAGCTCCTCAATGACATTTACACACTGATCCATCCCAGTATGACACCCCAACTCCCCAAGACTGAGGGACAAGTAAGACTGGAAATTATAGCAAGCCCCTTTGAAATGAAAAGTTCCAATCTCCCCTATTTCCTAATAAATTATTTTTCTGCAACTAAGTTCCTCATGCTGAGAATGGAAACTGAGGAACTGGCTCCAAAGTCTGGGCAGCATCAGGGAGGGTTGTAAAACTGGAATTCTAACACATTCTTTGGCTAGCACAGCAGCTAAACCTAAATATGTATCTCTCCTGCCCCTTGTCCAATTGTACCCCTTTCCCTCTCATTAAATCTATTTGCTCCTTAAGATCCCCAAAGATGGAGAGATTTGAGACTAAAAAAGTCTCCTCTATCTTCCTCAGGGCTGGCTTTGATAAACCTGTTTTTCTCCACCAACCTCTGTCTCCTAAGCTTTGGTTGACGGGTGAGCCGCAGAACTTTCTTCTCTCAGTTGTAACAACTGTAACAACAGGAGTTCTGGGTCTTGATCTCTCAGAGCCTTCGCTTGCCCACGTGCATCACAGGCAGTGAAACCTGCTTTATCTACATCTTGTGATTTGGGATGATCTAATGAGATGGGGATGGAGTGTGGCTCAGTGATCACACATCGTAGCATCCACAGGGCCCTAGGTTCCACCCCCAGCACTACCCAAAAAAAACTGTTCTGGATGGGATGATGAGCCTAGAAGTACAACATATCCCAAAGTTCTACACACTACATAGTGTGAAGGAGTCCTTCTGAAGGAGGAGTTAAGGTTGATAAGCACTGGGTGGATGGCTATCCTTTGGGCAAATCTCCATGGCAAGAAGAGCCCCAGGCGGGCCAAACACTAGTGAAAACGAAGTACCCCCTGTGGGCTATGCCCAGCACTTGGAGCTGAGGACGCCATTGAATATGTCAGTGGGCAAAGCGTCCCCACTCCTGCCCCACAGGAACAGGCGGCCAGGTGAGGGGAGTGGAAACTTAACCCACGTGGGGGCTCCTATCTTCCCAACATCGCCAATCTGATGTGGACAAATTTCCACGCTAGGTCTCCCCATGGGGACTTTGATGCCTTCCACCTGCCACTTCTGGGAGGCCATGAACCCCTCAGCGTATCAAATGCCTGATGATGGAATCAGCAGGAATTCCAGGGGTAGTAGGTGGGGAGGGGCTGGTGGAGAGGGAGTAAGCAGCCCTTGCAAAGTCCAGGAGCACAGGATGACATCCAACTGCTCTGAGCAAAGGCAGAGCAGCCGGCCTCCTGCCCATGTGGCTGACCACCTGGTTCCTGCTGAAAATGGAAGCCATCTATCTTGCAGGCTCTCTGCACAGGCCAGACTTGCCTCTGGGATAAGATAAATTTATCTCTTCCTTTCCCACCTCCCTGAATACTTCTACCCAGTCAAATTTGAAGTTGGCCAGCCTTATAGGTGGGGTCTATAGGATATGACCTGAGGGTTACAAAATGGGCTCAAATGTAAAAATACCCCACTCCCCCCCCCACGGGGCAGGGGAAGGAAGCTCTGCTGCTGGGGACCTCTTCCTTGGAGAGGCTTGGAGATGCGTCAAAGGACAATACAGTGAGTCCCCTTGGGAACGAACAGAGTTCAGCCTTGTTAGTTGCAGTCAGTGTTAATGAGTTCAGCTTAAAGGAGGGCCCAGGGAATGAGAGAAGATGTCCCCAAGAGGGGTGGAGAGAGAGTCAGGAGGGGAGCTTACGCAGAGGTTAAAGCTGTGAGGAGAGGAAGGAGGCAGGGTGACAGAAGAGTAGGAGTAGAGGAGAGAGGAGGGAAGGGGGCACAGAAAGGAGACACCCCTGGAACAATGGCCTCATGTTTCCCACTGACCTCGTCTGGCACAAGCTACCCAGGGGCTCCTCTGCCTGTTATTTGGAACATCGCTCCATTTGGTTTTGTGTGCTAACCCCACGAGCTATTGTCTTGAGGTATCTCTAACAGCACACTCCTCTGAAGGTCAGCCTGACCTTCAGGAGACCAAAAACAGTCCACACCCATCAGATGGAAAAGCTAGAGGTTTCAGGAAGAGGAAAGGTAGACGTGTGCTTCTGCACCTTGGAATCAGCCACCTTCAGGCAGACGCCTGTGCTTGTCACCTCCCCAGGACTTTCTCCAGCAGTTTGGTCTCTGCTCTTCCCTGGGCCCTTAGGTCACAGATGTCCACCCTTGCCCCCAGCACCCTGACCACGTTGCCTCCAGAAGACCAGGATGGTGGAAGAGAACTTTCATCTCAATCAGAGAAGAGACTCCACAACAGATTGAGCTTGGAGGAAAGAGATGCCATGTTTATAAAGGTCTCCTGCCATTGTGGCCCCAGTTTGAATTTGATCCTCAGGCGTCTGTTCCATGGATGATAAAAAATGAGGACAGGAGACAGCTGACAACTGAACAAGTGTGTCAGCCTGAAACTGCTTAGGTCAGATCACTCAGCTCCTATGCCTCCAGGGATCAAAAATCTCTTCAATTATTTCCTCCATAAACATATATGGAGGGAAAGTCCATGTTACCCCAGAGACTGCGCTGAGAGCTGGGGGAAAGGAGGGAAATTCAACAGCCTTAGAGCAACCCAGCCCTTCACTTTTGAAAGGACTGTAGCGTTGGCAGAGTGGACACCCCCAGGTGACCACAAACATGAGGGAGGCAGGAAAGTTCCAGATGAGAACCCTGAGGGCAGGTGGTTCAATATCTCTCCACACCCTCACAGCAGGTCCATCACTGGGCTAAATGGTAAACCAGACCCCAAGCTTGAGGCCCAGACGACTTAGAGGTTCCGGGGAAGCCAGGGAAGAGGTTTGGGGGAAAGTAGGCCATAACTTTTCTGCTCTTGGGCTTCTGCTATCTCAAACTCAGCTGCTTCTCAGCTGGCTAGAGACTAAGAAGGCACCAGTGGGCTAGTGGGATTCCAAGCGACAGAGAGAATGCTGAGCACTTGGATGAAGGGAAACTTCTCCCTGGAACCAAGGATGGGAAAGAGCAGCCCCACCACCTCAGGGCCCTCAGTAATCTCCCATGAATATCCCTTCCCTGACAGATGAGGCTGGGCAGGGCCCCTACCACCACTTCCAACTCACGAAAGTCTCCGAGGCAAGTTCTTCCGTTTGCCGTTCACTCGCTACCTTGTTGAGCACCTGGTTCTTATCAGTTACTTAGGGGATCCAGGGATAAAGAAAGCGAAGAAGGCTCCTACCTGAAGCTTCTCGTCTGGTGCAGTGCATCCAAGATTTTTCATCTCAGGGTATACTCAGAAAAAAAAAAATGTGTATACATATGCGCTTCCCTCGAGTATCAGGGTGAAGGAGGGCATTCTGGCTAGAGGCCATCAGCCCAGATCCTCTGACTGACCCAGGCTCCCCACTTTCTCCTAACCACTGCACGGGTCCCAAGGGCTTACTATGGGCCAGCATAGTAAGCCATTTTCAGCAGCACACTGACTAGGAAGCTCTAGTTACAGGGTGACAGGTTGATTTCTGATTTCCAGCTCTTGGCGCAATTGAGGCTGATGGATGATCAGGACACTGTAACCTACCAGTATGAGGTCGCAGAAGAAAAAGACGGTGGTGGCTTTAAATCATGGCTGCAAATCCTTAACACTCCCTCAATGAAGAGATGGGGCCTGGGTCCCCTCCTCCTGAATCTGAGTGGGCTTGTGATGGCTTTGACCAACTGAGCACCACAGAAATGACTCTGTGTGACTGCTGAGGCTGGGAGGTAAGAGAGCAGGCCACTTCCCGTTTGTTCTCTGGAACCTGTGCACTTGGACAACTGAACCTTCATGTGAGAAGTTCCATTACCCCTAGATCTCCACCCCAGAGAGACCCCCTGCATGTATGCATGTCAATAGCCCCACCTGAGCCCATCCTGCAGACAGTGGCAGATAAATGAGCAAAGAAGCCTTCTGGTGACATCCAGCTATTCAAGTCTTCCCAGGCCCCTAGAGCAGAGAAAGCCATTTCCCTTGTACCCTGTCTGACTTCCTGGCCCTCAGAGTCTGTGACATAATAACAGGAGTACGTCATTACATCACTGAGTACTGGGGTGACTGTCACTCAACAATACGATAATCCAAACAAATTCAGAGCCTAGCTGAGGATGCTGAGGGCCCCAGGGGTGAGGAAGACTCTCCAAGGCATGTCAGAGAAAGTGGCTTGAACCCTGTCATTCCAGCTCCAGGAGAGACTTGGGACAAAATTAGATGCCCCGTGCTAGGAAAGGTGAGGGGAGTGAAGGATAGCTTGTAGAGCGTCAGCTTCCTCGCCCTTGGATTTCCTACAGTGGCAGGGCAGTCTCTGGTGGTGGCTGGAGCCCATTCTCTCAGGCTTTTCACGAATCTCGCCAGCAGCCCATTCACTCAATCAAATCCTTTTCTGCTGACAAGAGCCAGAGCAGCTTCTGGATGCACCTGACCTGCCTGGTCCAGGCCCACACCCCTGCTTAGACTTCGGGAGCTGGCTTGATTCCTGACCATTTCAGAGTATAAATCCCAGCCTTCTCGTACCTCTGAGCTACCCAGAATCCTTTCAGTAAAATTTTCTGCTTTACCAAAACGAATTGTGTTGATTGTAACCAAAGAATCCCAACAGAAGAAAAAGTCCCACTAAATGGATACCTTGTATTTAGCTCCCTTTTGAAGAACCACTTTTCAGATAAACAGTATAGGAAAGAATGATGATTTCATTGGATCAGAATATATAACTATGATTTTTTAAAAAAAAATTTAATAGTGATTTTTGTTTAGAAAATAATATTCAGACCAGATATGTTAGTGCACGTCTGCAATCCCAGTCCTTGGGAGGCTGAGGTAAGAGGATCCCAAATTCAAAGCCAACCTGGGTAATTTAGTAAGACCCTATCTCAAAATAAAAAAGAAAATAGAAGAGGGCTGAGCTGGGGCTACAGCTCCATGAGAGCCAATCCCTAGCACCACGAAGAAAAAATAGTAATAATATTCAGGAACCACTTTGGTATTTCAAATTGATGTTCCACTTATTACAGAAACAAATTGATAGTTTTCCCTAAGGTGTTTTTGTTGTCATGTTTGGTTTTTGTTTTGTATTTGTTCTTTTGGGTTTTTTTGTTTGTTTGTTTTTTGTTTTTGTTTTGTATGTTTTTTGGGGTTTTTTTGTACCAGAGATTGAACCAAGGGACACTAATCACTGAGACACATCCCCAGCCCTTTTTTATTTTTTATTTTGAGACAGGATCTGGCTAAATTACTAATGCCTCACTAAATTGCTGAGGGTGGCTTTGAACTTGCCATCCTCCTGCCTTCGCCTCCCTAGCCACTGGATTGCAGGAGTGTGCCACCATGCCAGCTCCTAAGGTTTGGTTTTATTTTGTTTTGGAGGGGTACGGGGGTTCCAGGGATTGAACTCAGGGGCACTTGGCCACTGAGCCACATCCCCAGCCCTATTTTGTATTTTATTTAGAGACAGGGTCTCACTGAGTTGCTTAGCATCTCACCATTGCTGAGGCTGGCTTTGAACCCACGATCCTCCTGTCTCAGCCTCCTGAGCCGCTGGGATTACGGCATGAGCCACCACACCTGGCTTCCCTGAGGTTTTTAAGTTCAGTTTAGAAATAATATTCCCCTTATAAATCTTCACAATTTCCACAAAAATTTTTAAGATTTTTTTTAACTTACCTAAATTCCTTTGAATATTTTAAATGTATTTTAAGTCCAATATATTCAATATCCTTTTTAAAGTAATTCATTGGCCTGGCTAACCAACTTTCCCAAGCACTTAAATAATTTTTGCAAATCTAATAAATTCATTTTATAAACATGATGATGTTCTTTTAAATGTGTCAGTGCTGTTTACACAGGAAGATTCGTTTGTAATGTTCAGCTTAAATTTTTAAATTAATTGCTTTGTACTCTGAGTAGCCTAATTCTCCAAGTATTTCCATATCCCATTTATGTCCCACCACCCATCCTCTCAGCCCTCCTTTTGCTTCAGTCAGCTGACACAGCAACCAGCTTCACACAGGTAGGACCTAACGGTACTTCTTACCCTCAGTCTTTTTTGCTTTTCATCTGTCTTTCTTTTGGGGCACTATGACAAAGGACCCCTGGGAACCACACTACATTCATCCACACACAGACCCAGAAGGTTAAGGGACTTGATACCCTGGAAGAGAAATCCAGTGAGAATAGAAGCTAGTGGATAAAGGCTCCCCCATCCTGTTCCTGGGGCAGACACATCTGAGACATTCCACAAGGTTCCTAACAGGTGTCCAGCCTGATGGAGCCTCAGTTGCCCATGATCAGCTCAATTATGCTGTCAGTTCTATTGCTTCACTTCTCTTCCCATCCATCCCTTATTAAAATAAACTACCTGCCTGTAAATTTTGTTCCAGCTCTGCTTTCTAGAGGGAATGCAGACAAATTCTAATTTGCACAAATTGTTTGACTAAGACAAATAGAAATATGCACAATTCATGCTCAGATATTACACAATAATAATAGCACCAGTTTGATTTGCTTCATAATCTGTTCTCAATTCTAAAATATTCCCAGGGTTAAAAGACCCTTCAGAGCTACCATAACAAAGCACTACCATGTGGGTGGCTTAAAACAACTAAAATGTATTCTCTTGCAGTTTGAGAGGCTTAGGAGCCTGAAATCAAGGTGTCAGCAGGGTCATGCTCCCTGTGGGATTCCCAGTGGATGCTCCTTGCATCTTCCTGGCTTCTGGATGACTGGTAGTCCTTAGTGTCCCTTGGCTTGTAGCTGTGTCACTCCAGTCTGCTCTATTGTCATGTGCCATTCTTCCCATATGTATCTTCACATCGTCTTCCTTCTGCATGTCTGTGTCCACATTTCCTTTCTGTTTTTACAGGGATATCTCTCCTATTGGACTATGGCGAGCGCTAATGACCTCTTCCTGGTTGGATTATCTGCAAAGACCCTATTTCCAGGTAAGGTCACTTGCTGAGGTAATAGGAATTAGGACTTCAATTTACCCTTTTGGTGGGACATAATTCAACCCATAACACCGGCCTAAGAAATAATTACAAAATTCTAACAATTTGAGGGCATTATAGTTTGGATAAGAGATATCCCTCAAAAGTTCCTGTGTTGAGGCAGGAATAGTCAGAGGTGAGATGATTAGATTATGAGAGCTGTGACCTGATCAGTCTAACAATGGTAACTGTAGGCAGGTGGGGTGTGGCTAGAGGAGGTGGGTCACTGGGGGTAATTCCTAAAAGGGCTCCTCTTCTCTGCAGCCCCTTCCCCCTTTCTCTCTCTGCTTCCTGGCTACCATGAGGTGACAGTACTCCCTTTGGCCACACCTCCCCCCCCCCCCCCCCCCCCCCCCCCCGTGATGCTCTGCCTCACCACAGGCCCAGAGCAATGGAGTCGGCTGACCGTGAACTACCCCTCTGAAACCCTAAGACAAAATAAACTTTTCTTTGTTCCTGTCTGGTATTTTGGTCACAGCAACACAAAGCTGACTAACACAGAGGGTTTCCAAGCAAACTTTCGGGTTTCCTGTCAGCAGGCCAACTTTGCAAATCGACCAGAAATCCTGGAAGGATATAAGATCAGAAACTGTGGATCTCTGGGCTTCCACGGTCATCATGCCAAAAGAAATCCAAGTCCCTGCCTTTTGATGGTATTATAGAAACAGATCACAGGCTGCATATTCTTGAATTCAGCTTTAGCTAGAAAATGTCAGGGGATGTAGTCCTAGTTAGCAATTGTTCAGGAGGTAAACTGAAAAAAAAATGAGAATTTTGATAAGGGTGCTTTGGGAAAAAAATAATAAATCATGAGGGAGCCATTAAATCTTATGAGATAGAAAAGGAAAATAATGGTGAATATTTACACACCTAGGAACAAATAATACAAGCACAATCTATCTATCCTCTATCTCTTTTGCCACCAGAGATGAAATCCTATCTAGCTTGCAGAAAAGTAAAAAGAGCTTTGCTGTTATATTGAAAGATTTATTCTTATGGTTCCAAGGATTTTGATTTGTGGTCTTAAGACTAATATGTTTGCTTTATGTAACTATATTGGAGAGAATGCTTAGTGTAGAAAATAGTGCTTGTTCACTTGAAGTTCTATGCTACATTTGTCATAGGAAGTTGATTTTTCTCAACAATCTTAGTGACTAATTAACTTGCTATGACATCACTTGTCAGACTCAAATTAATTCAACCCTTATAAAAGGATAGAACCAGTTTTATAAACATTAGGAACATAGATAGAGGGAATATTTCTCCTTGCAATATTCATTGATTTGTAAAGTGGTTCTAATAGATTAACTTAAGCACAATTTGACAGGGTGATTTGCTGATGAAGTTGCTTGAATTCAAGTTAAACCCTACCTCATTGTTAAGTCCAATGATCACATGCCTAACCCCAAACCAGCTGGCAGTCACTTGATGGGATTGGGCTATTTACTTGATTCTATTGTGAATTTTTTCCATATTCTCCCTGCAATCTATGAATGCATTTGAATCCACCAAAATGACATTTGATTGTTTCATAGACCAGAGGCAGGAAATCCCTAACTTTGTCCAGCTTAATGGTCATAACATCCAAGGTCATATAAATGACAGGAGAGAGGGGAATTTCACAAAGAAATATCTAATGAGCCCCCACTTTCACTGTTGCCATAAGAAACTTCTAGGTGAAAAATAAGTAAAGAACCAGAAGGCTGATCCTTACAATGAACAGTTAAAACCCTTTAAAGAAAATCAGAATTTCTTTGGCAAACATTGTGCATTCCAGATTTATTTATATTAAAATGAAAACAAATTATATCAAAATAATGCTAACAAACACATCAGAACACTTTGCACCAAAGGCTCCTTCCTCTCTCTGGTCTCTGGAAAGTAATGAAGGAGACAGGCTGTGAGTACAGCCTGATAAAACAGTGCAAATGGTTGCTGAGTCAGTATGAACTCTGTGCTGACCCCGCAGCCTCTGTTTTATTATTCAACAGCAAAATGCCTCTTATTTTCTGATATGCATCCAAACTGATCAAAAGATCAAGTGGGGGGAAAGTGGGTACTTCCAAGACACAGACAGGTCAACCATATGGAGATGCCCATATCCAGGCAGAGAACGGTGGAAACTGAGCAATAAACTTGCCAATAAAGCATTTGGGGTGGAAGGGACAAATTAATACATAGTTGAACAAACAAATATTTTTGAAAGAAAATATTATGAAAGAGCAGTGAGGCTGAGGGGAGCTGCCACCTCTTTCGGGGGGTTTCTCTTCCCCCTGGTTCATTCTCTTGCTTCATCTTTTTCCGACTTGCCTTGCCAGTGCATGGAGCCCA